>NC_134459.1:181129590-182426808 GCF_047948215.1 Lycorma delicatula | reverse complement strand
CTTTATATTATAAGCCCTTAAATTTCATTAGGAATAGAAATTTGGAAAAAAAAACTAGTGACTTTTAATTAGAATATAGTCAAAATTTTTCTGAAGAATAAACAAATACTCAATCGGCACAAAAAATAAACAAATACTCAATATGATTTACACAATAATTTCTAAAATTCACTTTTATTCGAATAAGCATATATGCTACATACATGCTGTATGTATTGCAAAGCAATATATGATTGCTTATATTGTTACACTTTTGTTCTGATGTATTGTGTTAATTACTAATAATCTTTTTATTTTATTAATGGAAACAGAAGTAAATCATATTTTATAGGATATTAAAATATTTAAGCATGTACTGTAATGTATTACATTAAGCGATCTACATAGTTTAAAGTTTGTTATTTTGTAAAGATAAGTTGATAGGTTACATTTTATTAAGTTTATAGTGGTATATTTTCTGATTTAGTTTTTGACATTTTTTATTATATACTTATAAATTAAAAATGATATAAGGTTACATTAACATACTTATATACCTACCTGACAATATTATAGAGGAAATTTCTCAGTCACCTATCAGAGAATTTTTATATTTGTAAAAATACTAATTACTTGGGGAATTACATTTTCATAAATAGATAAATTACAACTGTAATCAAACACGTCTTTTTCAGCATTATCTGGGGTCATTCCATATCAAATCACTCAATCTAAAATTAAATGGTTGCATGGCCATTTTTGATATTTGTAATTTTTTGAAAATTCACTTTCTCATACTTCAAGACCAAATTTTTTTTAATTTTTAAAAAGTTGTTTGTATGTGCTAGGTTAAACTTTATGATGCTTTGCATGCTAATTTTTGAAAATATATTTAATGATACATAATGAATTTATGTATTATAAAAAGTGAATTAAGACACTCTTGATGTGACCAGTAGAATTTATTGTAACATCAGCTATGAAATCACATTGTCCAGTTGCTGTCAATAATTCTGAAATAAGAGTTGAAGGAGAGCGCTTCAGTGAAGACAGTTATTTATTTTAGTGATTGGTTCAGTATAAGATAAAAAAAAAAACTTTGTAAACCTCTGATCACATGACTGAAGTTAATGTAAAATGGAATTTTGCCACAAACAACACAATCATCTGAAATTTTGCAGCATGAAATCTAAACAACTATAACTGACAAATACCATAATCATTTACTCAAATTTGTGGCATCTCTCTATCAGGCTGAGAACTTTTCGAACAACCCTGGTATATCCAGAGAAAGTTCTTACTACCAGACTATTGCACTATTTCAAACATTTGATTCAAAAATATTTATTTCCTTACTTTTTTGTTAAGTAGGCTTAATTGATGTTGTCTTCTGTTTATCAACTGCAACGACTTAGCTGGATTAGATTTATTACTATTATTGTTATTTTGAATAATAATTGTAATTACATGCCAATATATAATGAGATTCTTTAAAAAATTCATTAAAAAAGTTGATAAATAGAGTCACACACTGACTCATGAACATATAATAAATGAAATTTCCATAAAACACTCAATTCAAATGTGTTGAATAACCTGAAATATATATATTTTTGACGTGACGTCTTATAAATCAATGAATGCCGGCAGCACGCACGAAAGAGCATGACTCATTGTTCCATTCCGCCTGAGCCAAGCATATGAGCAAGAGAGAGGCACGATCGGCCTAAGCGTTCAGTTTGTGCCGCATCTATCTCTCTTCCACTCGATTTATTGTCATTGATTTGATTTCAGTTTATTTCTATAATTAATTATTCATGATTATATTTAAACATATTATTTATGTTAAACTTGCAAAAACTATAAATAATATTTAAAAATTGAATATTACTGTTTTTTAACCAGAATTTTGATTTACTTAACACGAGTTTTAAAAATATTTAGAAGTTTTAATGACAAGTTGAACCGCTTAACAGTCGTGCAATGGAATATACTATCATGTCAAGCAGGTTTTGGCGGGCTTTTCAAAAACAGCAATTTCATGAATTTGATTTATGATTTCAATTTCATTGTTTTAAATTGACAATTTATCATCATTGATTTGATTAAAGTTTATTTCTACAACAAATTGTTCATAATTATTTTTGAACAAATCATTCAATTTAAACTTGCAAAAATTATTAAATAATAATTATTATTATTATTATTATTATTATTATTATTATTATTATTATTAAATGAAATGAAAAATGGAATATTAAGTGTTTCATTAGCTAATTAAACTATCACTTCGATTCAATTTGTTTAAACAAGTAATTTTTAAAACATCCAAATCATGGATGAATTTAATTAATTGGTATTTTCATCTAGCCCAACGCCAGTTTCTCAAAAAACACGTGTTTACTTCATAAGGATTAAGGGTCATTAAGGGTTTTTTTTTGTGACATTACAATCAAAGGTCAACGAATATCATGGGCGCGAAGCACCTGCGATATTCGTCTTTGCAAGATATTGTTGGTCTTTGCAAGACGTTGTCATGCTCAAATCTCGTGCGAAACGTAGTTTCACACAAACCAATTTTTTTTTTTTAATAAGAAATTTCAGTGGTTCATGCATGTGAAAAAAATTGTTTTTTGTTATTTTTTTTAATTGGGCAACTAAGTAAAACATTTAACAAGAAATTATAAGAAATAATAATTACAGCATAAACAAAATAAATATACACCAGACCTGCATATTGGTATTCTCAAAGTTATCTGGTTTGGCAACACCATTAATGTCCATAATCTACACCATTAATGTCCATAATCTAAGTATAAAATACAACTTCATTAATACATGTATTTACAGATGAGGAAAATAAAAAAATTATAATATATGTTTAACATATATACTAAAATTATATTTGATAAACAATTCTGTCACTCTAAATTATTTTATATCTCACCACCAGAACATTTAAATAAAATTCTGAATTTCACATAATGCCACATAATGGAGCAGAAAATTTGGTAATGATATCTTAAGGAGGTAAGGAAATACTTGGAGTTTGGGATGATATACTGCATAAGTTTGGATGATAGAACTTACTCCAACACATTCTGAGTACAAGTATAGATTAAGAAAAGAATAGATTTACCATGTACACATAAACAAGTGTGTTTGAAAATACAGTAGCATTCATCAGTGAGAGCCTTCAAGAGCTGCAGCATCTAAAACAGTATACTATGCACTCTGATAGGAAAATTTAAAAGTGTCTGTTCCTCAGTGATAAATAAACTCTTAAGGATCTTAAATATGACTGAATTTGCTGGCATAAATTCCATAACATTCTGCTAGATTGCATCAGTCATATAGGTATATTATGGACACACACACACACACACACACACACACACACACACACACACACACACACACTCATTGAATGATTCCTTTTTTGCAAATACAGTTAGCCTTCTTTGTCTTTGGAGCTGTGTACGTTTAAATCTTAATAGCTAGTTTTATAACAATTGTCAAATGTAGAGGGTGGTCTTCATGTACTACTACCAATCATTCTTCTGTATATTTATTCAACTTCATTTTATTACTGTAATAAATTTTTCTTTCAAAAACTGAAGAAAAGCTACAGAAAATATATGTTTTCTGAGAAATTTTTAACCTATCTAGGCTTAAGACTCATGTGAAACTTGCAATAAAAGTTTTTTAAAAATATATCCTATTTACTGCCTGGTAACTAACCTTTATTATATTTCTAGATAAATTTTGACATTTTCAGATCACCGGACCACATGATGTCCCAGTGCAATTGATTCTTGCCATACAGAGAAGCATGCCTGACAGATTTTGGCATGCTTAACAGATAACATTATGGGGAATATGCTCCAGATGGAACAGGCATGACAGGCTAAGATGATGGTCAGAATTACCTGCACAAAGATGGTGGAGTGGAGGAGTACAAGAGTGAATTCCCTCTGATATTCCTTGGAGATGTGTTCATATTCATATTTAAAGCAGATCGAAAAAAAGTAAAAGTAAAGGCTGAAGCACATGACTGTAGTTTGCTACGACATGCAACTAATGCTAGCAACAGGTACTTTGTTCCCAACTCATGAAAGGTGTGACAGTAATTCCTCATCAGACATCTATTTCATCAATGGTATTAGTGAAAACATTCACAATAACAAAAATGTTTTTTAAAACACCTACTCCACTGATAAAACAAATAATATAATAGCTTGATATATAATAATAAATAATAGCTTTATACATATATATTTTACTGAAATTAATTTTTTAAATTATTCCTTTGTACTGTGAATTATATTTAAATTCTATTAATAAACATTCTAGAACAAATTATTGAGATAAGGCATATAAATGAGGATGCAGGATCACACAAAAGTACTTTCATGAAAAATTAAGGTAAGCTGTGTTTTATTTCAATATTCTGCACTAGAATATAGAATTTATATATGTCAGCAGGAGTACATTATACCTACACACCTGCACAAGCGCACCACTTCTCACAAGCTGGCTGCACAAAACTCCCACGACAATGGCGCTGTAGCCCCACCAGTCGCAGGCACCTTTAAAAGTGCAAATGACAGAACAAATTTTCAATTGTCTATTTTTTTCTCTAACTTGAGGATATGCTTCTTTTGTTTCTGTTTTCTATCAGTTTCAGGTGATGCAGAATAAAATGACGGCAGCCTCGCAGTCCCTCCAAACCCTTTCTGGAGACATGTGTGTCTGGATGATTTTAAAATGAAGAATTTTCAAGGAATAATCTTCAACTGAGCTACTTACTTCATGAAACTATTAAACAAAACAAGGCGATCGCTGTTCCCCAACACTCACGAATGCGAAGTTTTATATAATATTGTAAGGTCCAAACTTCCTTCTCCATCTCATGAAGATAGAGAGTGATGAACGAGGAAGAAAAGCTCAGCAGTCACCAGCCAGAAGAGAGAGAGCCCATGATGATAGAGTACTTTCCCCCATGATGCCCTTTTCAAGGCCACTGGACAATACAAGGTTTACAAACTGTAATTTATTAACAAAGAATGGTAAAGTGGCCCGCCAACATGGATTGTAGTCCATGTTGGCGGCAGCAGGAAAGACAGCCCTCGTCCATGTTGCAGCAGGAAAGACAGCCAGAGGGAAAAAAGTACTGTAACTTTACCTCACCAAATACCCATTATCCTTTCCAAAACTTACATCATCATCATACGACTCCCTCAGGAGAGGGGAGTGCATTGCTTCCTCCAAACACTAGAACTCATGGAAGGTATATTCCTTTTAGGCCAAAAAGACTTCAGGGACAGGCTTAAGGGGAATCACACTGAGAGAACGAAGCTTTTATGTGCCTTGTCTTCCATGATCAGCCCCAGTCAATTATTTCTCACTGGTCTAAAAGACCGGAACACAAATAACAATTCCGTCCATAAATAAAACACAAAATCTGTAACTGAAACTAAATAAATAATGATCTGCTCGATAAACAAAAGACACAGCAGCAAGGAACATTCGTCCAGGTTCTTCGATTAATACGGAGATAATAAACTCTCCCGCTATCCTTGCATTCTGTTCCAATCTAAATTTTCAAATGTCCCAGCCAGGACACATGATTCCCTCCTGAAAGTAGAATGCATTGCATCCTCGAAACACTAGGGTTCCTAAAAGGTGTATTCCTGCTAAGGAATACACCTTAGCACCTGCTAAGGTCGGAAGGCATTAGCACCAAAGGACTTCAGGGTTACAGACTGAAGAGGTATTATGCCAGAAGAACGAAGTTGATACACGCCTATGATCATCACGACCCCAGAGGGAAGACAACCACCATGTAACAGATCTGGCCGTCATGCCACCCCCTCCGTACCTAGCCCTTAGGGGCTTTACTGGAGGTCATCTTCAAAAGCCTCAAGACATATTCCAGTCTGGCCACTGTCAAGATGCCACCGATGTGAATGCCAAAAGCAACATCACACCTAATGTGGATCCAAGCAACAATGGTCTTAAATAGGTCCTAAACAGGATCATCCAACTGAGCTGACCTACAATCCTAACCAAGCGAGGGTGAGCCCAACATGCAAAACAGAGTCTAAATATTTCAAAAACTGAAATCATAAAACAAATAATGAACAACAAATATAAAATTGTAAACTAAACAAAACACAGAAAAACCAGGCCAAAGGTAATCAATAAAATAAACAAACTTACAATAAACCTAAACTAATAAAAATAAAACAGACCTAACAAGACTCTAAAGAAAACACAAACTAAATGCTAATCCGAGAACAAAACCTGTTTAATACAAAACAAGCAAACAATAAATATAATCTAAGCAAAAATCGTCAGATACTAATACAAACCAAAACACAAAACACAGAAATAAAAACTAAGCCAGTAATAACACAATAAAACAAAGCTAAACCAACCTAAAATAAACCTGAAACTAACCAGAATAAAACGAACTTATCAAAATTGCATAAGAAAATCTACTCTTACTTCTCTGATCTGTTTAAACTCTAACAAAATAAAGCACTAAATAAAAACACATAATATTGTACCAAACTAAACATAATGTTAAACCATAACAATCAAGAGAATATATAACTAAAAACAAAACAAAACCAAACAAACCCAACAAAAACAAAAGCAACTGCACTGAAAAGCACTTTCTGCACTGATAACAAGAGCATTTCATACATTATTACAATTTTCAACATCCTACCTTTGCGAAACCAAATTTTGAGTGTCTATTTCTAAGACAAGACAGGCAAGACAGGCCCAATGGGGGAGTCACTAATAATTATTAAACTTGTTTTTAATTTAGTATTGATAAGTTAATTATTAATACATTGTGCTATACTGATACAATACTATAAGTGTATTATTTTAGTGTAAATATATATTTTATTATTTATTATGTCAGAATGTATTTTGCTTTGCTTTCCTTACAATAAATTAATAATTTTTTTTAATAATATCTTCTTTTCGATATGCTCATGTCTCCCATTTATTGTTATCACACCCCCTTAGGGAGGCACCCCCCCCCCCCGCCCACGGGGTGAGAAACACTGCTTTATTGGTAAATTAATAAAGTTACTTATTCCAAACCTAAAGAAATTATATTTTCTGACAAAACTTTTTCGTGTTTTTAGATTGAGTGATCTGATATGGAATGACTCAAAAAAATGCTGAAAAAGACGTATTTGATTACTGTTGTAATTTATCTATTTATGAAAAAGTAATATTCCAAGTAATTAGTATTTTTACAAATATAAAAATACTGATCAGATTAGATTATTTTACAAATAATCTGATAGCTGCTGACTTAGAAATTTCCTCTATAATATTGTTGGGTAGGTATATGAGTATGTTAATGTAACCTTTTATTGTTTTTAATTTAAAAGTATATAATAAAAAATGTCAAAAACTAAATCAGAAAATATACCACTATAACATAGATAAAATAGATAAAATTAATAAACTTAATAAAATGTAACCTATCAACTTATTTTTACAAAATAACAAACAAACTATGTAGATCGCTTATGTAATACATTACAGTACATGACATAAATGTTCTAATATCCTATAAAATATGCTTTACCTGTTTCCATTAATAAAATAAAAAGATTATAAGTAATTAACACAATACATCATAACAAAAGTGTAATAATATATTGCTTTGGCCTCTGACAACACTATGGTTTATTTAATAGAATTTAAATATAATATGAGTAGAACTTAAATAAATATACTTGTGGGTGTAATATATATATAATATATAACGTACTCTTATATATATTTACACATATTTATTTAGTTCTCCGTAAGTTGTAAGTAATAATGCTATAGAACTGATTTTCATTGTTTATTTTTTCACTATGTTCAGTTACTTACTTTTTTAAGGATATCTAGAAGTTTTTGATATACGGTCACACTTACATAACAGAATAATAAGCTACAGAAATGTTTTCATATTAAACTTAATATGATGTTAAACATAGTTACATATTGTACTTTCAGACTTTCATCAATACATTGAACCAAGTCTCTCTCTCTTTTTCTCCTGTTTAGCCTCCGGTAACTACCATTTAGATAATACTTCAGAGGATGAATGAGGATGATATGTATGAGTGTAAATGAAGTGTAGTCTTGTACATTCTCAGTTCGACTATTCCTGAGATGTGTGGTTAATTGAAACCCAACCACCAAAGAAAACCGGTATCCATGATCTAGTATTCAACTCTGTGTAAAAATAACAGGCTTTACTAGGACTTGAACGCTGGAACTCTCGGCTTCCAAATCAGCTGATTTGGGAAGACGCATTCACCACTAGACCAACCTGGTGGGTTCATTGAACCAAGTCTACCCATAGCCAACTAAACACTTTTAAAATAAAAAATAAAATAAACACTTTTAATGTAGTTCTGTGAACGTCTACAAATGTTTTTTTTAAGTTTCAGGCATTAAATCAATATAGGATTTTTTATTTTAAATCAGTTTTTGGCAAATTAATTGACCTATCTAAAAAAAAAATTTGCAGAATAACACAAATTTTATTGATATTCCAGAACAACAATTAACCATTACTATGAACAAAAGCCCTTATAACAGTTAATAAAAAATATAAAGCAAGAAAGATTCAAAGCCATACATATTAAATAAAACAATTCCCACTAAGCAGTAAATAACAAAACACAGGGATTAGTTCATTAAAATAAATTATTATATACTGTTATGTTAACAACAAAAGTATTTGATACCACAAAAACGATAATCACCCACTGGAATTACTAATAACCACTTGTATTAGTTACTAATTTTAACATAGGACTGTTGAAAAAGATATAGCAGTTGATAAGTGCATTAAACAGTAACAATTTTCAAACTACATCTGTGCAAGATGTCTGTTCACAAACATAATTTATTTTTTTAAATAATAAGGCCCTGACTCCAGAGGCCATCACCAAAAAAAATTCCAGTAAAATATTTATGATTTTTTTTCTATCAACAAAAATAAATCAAAAAACACTAATAATCTGTTGCATACTTCTGAATACACTATACATCTTTAAATAATCATTTAATTTTTTAAATGTGAAAACATTTCAAATATTCCTGCTTAATAATTAGCATTTATTACAAACATAACATTCAGCATTTCCAGCAGCTGATTATTTCCAACAATTAGTATTTATTAAAAATGAGTTAAAATAGAAAAACTTGCAGTGTATTACTCAAATTACACACTGAAGCTATTCTGGAACACAAATAAAATAAAAAAGGCACTCTAGCTAAAAAAAAAAAACTGATGTGAAAAAACCTTTTACGTTAATTTCCAAATCTAATTAAGATGCTTGAAGTTAAGGAAGTCTTCACCTTTGTTATACTTCAAGATTAATGAATTTTTATAAATCTGAAGATATAAAAACACAGCAGCAATATTACCTACCCCAAATATAGAGCTCAATATAAGGGTATAAGGTATAAAAACACAGCAGCAATATTATAATAAAACCTAATATAATGGATAATTATGTACAAATATGAATTAATTATTAACTATACACATTCAGGCTATTCATGTTTGGTTTTAAACAACTTAAACTGAGACATTTTTCCATTAATATTTATTTTGTTTAGTATTAGAATTTTTCAAGATTGAAAAGTTTGTAAAAAAAACTATTCTTTTTAATGGACACGGTAACCTTATCTTAACTAGTAATGATCATAGTTAGTACAAACAACATATGCACTCATATATTACAAAAACAAGCAAAAGAAAAATTCTGCAATTCATAATCTGTTCTCAATAATCAATTTTCATATAAATATAATGGGTCTTTTCTGTTTTCCCCCACAGTTGTTTTTTTTTTTATACTCTTCTTTATGTTTATCAATTAGTAATTACCCATGTTATAATTACATGCTATTTGGAGGTAATTTATAAGAGAAAAATTATAAACATAATTTAACCTACACTCGCTAGTCAAGGTTAGTAAGCGAAGCGAGCATAGGTTTAGTTTGGTTAGATGATATTTTTATAAATATCATCTATATGCTTATAATTATTTATAAGCATATAATTATAACATGAGCAAGTTTTAATATGCAATGTAAAAAAAGAACGATTTTTGGGGGGAAAACCAGAAAAAAAAACCAGTACCCAAAATTTGTTAAAATCACCATGTACAATTCTAGATATACATATTTTTTTTTTATGTTTTGCTGCGTTTTAAAAATTATGTTAGACATTTACTGTACTTACTTTTGATTCAATCCGGATTTGAAACTACGGTTTCAAATTTTCTTTATCTTTCATAGTCATTTTCCACTTTCAATATTACATTTGAGAATCTGTAACCTTTTTTTTTGTCACAGCTTCCGTGAGTTTGAAAGTACCTCCAGTACGGAACCTACAACTCAAAATCACTTGGCAAAAAGATTAGTAATGTACATAATATGAATAGTTAATTTTTTTTTTTTTTTTTTTTGTTTTGCGTAGGAGGAGGGAAAAGCTCTAGCAGCCACCGTCTGCGCCCGCAACAGACGGTAGTGTCGGGCTCGCACCGACTAAAAACCCTCCCCCCTTTATGAAATAGGAACTGGACCTAACCACAAGGCACACGGTTGTGTGCCAAATACATTGAAAAAATTATATTCTATCCATGGGGAAACCTACTGGGACCCTATTAGGGATTGGGATCGCGGACGCGACTTAACTAAGTAATAATAAAATAATATCTACGTTGAACCTGAAAAAACATACACAACATATACAAAATTTTACATCTATTTTCATAAAACTTAATTTATACTACTTGTCTAAGTAATTCTAATGTAAAATTTACGTCTAACCTGAAACAGAACATACACAAAAAGTACACGTAAAAAATTCCTACAGATAAGTTCCTATCAGGGAACCCTACTGGGACTTGGGACCTACCGCGATTTTATCAGAATATTATACTATCAACTTAAAAACTACACAACTTAATTGTAACATGCAAATTTATAATATTAAACAATAATAACAAAATGTAAAATTTATGTCGAACCTGAAACAGAAACATACACAAAAATACACATAAAAATTCCTACAGATAAGTTCCTATCAGGGAACCCTACTGGGACTTGGGACCTACCGCGATTTTATATGAATATTATACTATCAACTTAAAAACTACACAACTTATTTTTAACATGCAAATTTATAATATTAAACAATAATAAGAAAAGTAAATACCTTTAGTAGAAAATTATGCTACAGTAAAAGGGAGTACCGCAATGTAAGGAGGGCCACTTACATGGCAGCTCTCCCTTAGAATATTAAATGAACCGTAGAGTTACCTGAAACAAAAGAAAATAAGACAAATTCAATTAGCGGTTGTGAAATTAATATAGTTTAAATTTAATAAAGAAATAGAATCGCTAGCTAGGTAGGTACATAAGATAAGCTATACCCTCTTCCACTAGATAGATACCGAGAACACTGAATTTTTTACATCTCAGACATCGTTAGATATCCTGTGAGAAATCATTGAAAAACACCATTTTAATAGATCAAGGTGGAAGAAAATAAAGGAATAAAGTGGATGTTTGAAAGGCGTAATCCACAAGGATCGCTAAACAAGACAACTCGCTCAAAGAAATTCTAAGCCACTTTTAAGGCAGCAGGGATTCCTCTCTTACAAGAACAGAGCGCTTTTACCAAGAATAGAAGCAAAAAAATTATTCTGAATTAAGATTCACTGATATAGATGGTAGCAGATCTATATCGCATCCAGGAATGTGTGTTATATGAACCTATTTGGACGAGCTAAAATTTTCAGCTAAGAATAATGTCGAATGGTAACAAAAATCGACACAGGATGTCGGTTCAGTACACCATCTGATCCTTTTACTAATTTTTATATATATATTATTTTTTTAAATTATACTTAATATTTTTATAGAATGAACTGCATCACTTATTTTCTTACTATTTTTACAATTTTATATAGGTTTCCACTTGTTTTGATCGCTCTGGTATTTAAAATTCATGAAATATTTATTTATGTACCGTCTAATTTGCAAGTATATTCTACAACAAGTTTTGACAATGAGGTGCGAGCACGGTTTCATTCAGTTTTCAAACCGCTGCCAGGCAAGAGATTCATCGCCAAAGCAAGCAAAACAACAAAGGACTAAACAAAATTTCTATGTCAAAAAAGAAAAAAAACTTGTGAAACCACTTCTAAATTTTCACACAGTATATTTTCTATTAAAATAATACGTTAAATGAAGATATCGCTTTGTTTCATCTATCAAAACCCCGTTCTCTATCTGTAAACTTACATAAAATTCATTTTTATTATAATTAAAAGTTTGGGGGTATCCAAGTGAAAAGATGACTGTCACGACAATAGTTTGATAATTATTTCATTCATTTTACACGATGAAATCTCTCAATATCAATCGTTTTTCATGACTATTCTTTACATTAGAAACAAATAATTGTTGTCAACAAAAAGAATAATTTAGTTAAATTATATATTGCATTTCAATTTTATTAACAACGATGAAAAAATCAAGTGATTTACTGCTAACCGATAAATACTCAAAATATTATTAGGAAGGTTAAAAATATGAATAACAGTCCCTTGAAATATAAGCCAACAAATGTACAAGATAATCTTATGAAGTTTCATTGCAGTAACTAACAAAATTCATAAAAATTTGTGTATATATATATATATATATATATAAAATTTTAACATTATATGAAATATAAACCACCTAAACACAGTAATTACATTACTTATACACTTACCTTATTTATTTCCAATAACTAGTTTGTGCAGTCAGTACCTTAAACCTTCAGTTTGTATTAAATTGTAACTTATTCTTTTTAATTGATTTGTATTTTTTTTTCATTATAAATATTTCCACAGCTACATTTATGTTCATAATATAATTTAAAATTTCACAACAAGTAACATTATAATTTATGTTAAAAAAGAGAACTCATTAAAAAGAATAAGTTTTAATGCGATAAAATCAGAATTTAATACAGACTGAAGATGCAGGGGTACTGCGAAAAACAGTCAGTGCAAACTTATATGGCAAGTTTATTTTATATAATTACTGTGTTTTGGTGGTTTATATTTCAAATAAAATATATATGAGAGACAAATTAGGCATTGACCGGATACTGGCACTTCTCTATATGTAATGCTACTAAGTTTCGTCTCTTTATTATACTGATGTTTCCTTTATTGCATTTATATTGTAATTTGCCACACAAAATTTCTGTGTCCCAAATGACATTTAATATCAGATCTACCTAAAATTTTTTAAAAAAGTTAGAAATAAAAATAACTGCAGTATCACTAATGTCCTGACCTTCTCTTTTTCTGTTTAGCCTCTGGAACCACCGTAAGATATTACTTCAGAGGATGATATGTATGAAAATTTAAATGAAGTGCAGTCTTGTTCAGTCTCAGGTCAACCGTTCCTGAAATGTATGGTTAATTGAAACCCTACCGTGAAAGAACACAGATATCCACAATCTAGTATTCAAATCCATTTAAAATCTTTACTAGGATTTGAACCTTACAACTCTCGACTTTGAAATCATTTGACTTGCAATGACGAGTTAACGACTAGACTAGACCGGTCGGGTAATGCCCTAACCCTGGCCCCTGGTACAAGTTAAGTGATAATGGCTGGTTGAAGCCACAGAGAAGCTCCATTACTTGGTCGTTCTAACTGAAGCTAAACATTACATAAACGGATGGAATCTTTTAATAAATACTAGTATTATTGTGAAATATATATAATGTAGTAAAGAATTAATAGTACCTTAATATTATACCATTTGGCTACACAGCTTTACATTCATCACCACGGCTAATCCAAGGATCAAATCCATCGAGCAGCTGAAAGAATCGATCGATCTGGTACTCTGAAGATGTAGGACGCAGGATGAAGTGAAATGAAGGATGAAGTGACGAAATGTTGAATATAACCCGGTAATCTGTATTATTTCAAGTCTCATTTTTATTTATAGTTTGTAAATTTTTATAGTGAGGAAGATAACGTTCACACTTTGATCTTGATCGCACTTTAATTTCACACTTTATTTACACCAATCACTTTATTTACCCCACAATTTCAGAATATGAAAAAGATAAAATAATTACATACTAAAAACCGGGGTCAGTTCACGCCTTTTTAATATGCAAGGCAAATATATTACATATAAAAATTATTAAATTTTGAAGTAATTTGGATTACTGTTATGCTAGATGGATTTTTTCAAATAATCATTCTCCTTAGGTGTTTACCACAAAAAAATGGTAAATGTTGCAACTAAGTTAATTTTTTTAATAAAAAAATAAGCAAATAAAGTTAAATAATTTATTATGGCACCTCTAAAATCGGCTGACCCTGGTTTGAAAAAATTAAACTAACATGCAAGCATGCATCTTCTTTGAAGCAGGTGGCTGGCTGAACGCTGATTGGGAAAAGCAAAGGGGTATTCAAAATTTAAAATACTTCAAATAAGATAAAAAATTCTTAAAATTGTAATTAGATATAAATATGCTCTAACCTTCAATTTGATTAACACCTACCAAAAAAATTTAAGAAAAAGCTTATGTAATATAATAAATATAAAATATATATATAAATAAATGTATATTATATCCTACGTGAACCAGATTTAAAAGCTACAGTTAATTAAGAAATTGCTTCTATATCTTTACTTATTTTTTAAATTTCTTGAACTAAATGATTAATTTTGTCAATGAAATGAATAAAATTTAAATAATTTATAAAAAGGGTAATTTTAAAAACCTACTAATTAATATTTCAAATAAAATTTTATAAAGCAATTAAAACTACAAAAGGAATTTTTACGTGATGTAATACTAAAAAAAAAAATGTAAATTGATTTATAGGGAGGACTTCAGCCACTGGTCTGGTAGTGAAGTGATGAGCTGAAAAGACAAAGAAACATAATAAACATAGAGCAAATATAAATAAACTATATCACCCCCCAATATATAGACACATTTATATACACAGCACCCCCCCAACCGAAACCCGATGAACGATATCGGGATGATGAAATACGGTCGCGACGCGGTTGACACGGTACGAATATTTTATGTACCCAGCACTCGCGAGAGCTATTCATTGCATACAACATAGATATTTAAAATGTCAATATGTAATCAAGAATAATAATTAAAAATAATTCTGTATCATATTAGGTACCTGATAAGCTAAGATGCGAATAATACACCCGGAACTGTGCAAGAGCACATCGAATCTCCTACCCGTTAAGGAAAAAGTTGAAATAATACACCCCGAACTGTGTCAGAGCATATCAGATTTGCTATCTGTTGAGGAAAAATCTAAAATAATACACCCTGAACTGTTTCAGAGCATATCAGCTTTGCTATGTGTTGATCAAAAATCTAGAATAATACACCCTGAACTTTGTCAGAGCATACCAGATTTGCTATCTGTAGAGGAAAAATCTAAAATAATACACCCCGAACTGTGTCAGAGCATATCAGATTTGCTATCTGTAGAGGAAAAATCTAAAATAATACACCCTGAACTGTTTCAGAGCATATCAGCTTTGCTATGTGTTGATCAAAAATCTAGAATAATACACCCTGAACTTTGTCAGAGCATACCAGATTTGCTATCTGTAGAGGAAAAATCTAAAATAATACACCCCGAACTGTGTCAGAGCATATCAGATTTGCTATCTGTAGAGGAAAAAGCTAAAATAATACACCCTGAACTTTGTCAGAGCATATCAAATTTGCTATCTGTAGAGAAAAATCTAAAATAATACACCCTGAACTGTGTCAGAGCATATCAGATTTGCTATCTGTAGAGGAAAAATCTAGAATAATACACCCTGAACTTTGTCAGAGCATATCAGATTTGCTATCTATAGAGGAATAATCTAAAATAATACACCCCGAACTGTGTCAGAGCATATCAGATTTGCTATCTGTAGAGAAAAATCTAAAATAATATACCCCGAACTGTGTCAGAGCATATCAGATTCGCTATGTGTTGATAAAAAATCTAAAATAATACACCCTGAACTTTGTCAGAGCATATCAAATTTGCTATGTGTTGATCAAAAATCTAAAATAATACACCCTGAACTGTGTCAGAGCATATCAGATTTGCTATCTGTAGAGGAAAAATCTAAAATAATACACCCCGAAGTGTGTCAGAGTATATCAGATTTGCTATGTGTTGATCAAAAATCTAAAATAATACATCCTGAACTTTGTCAGAGCACATCAGGTTTGCTGTATGTATAACACACTCTAATCTGTGTGTTTTTACAATTTCATAATTTGAAACTATTTCTAAAAATGAAACCGAATTAGAAGATTGAACTAGGGAAATATATGAGTTAACCAGAAGATTTTAGTTTTATAATTTCAACAAGAAAATATTATTGATTTGAAGAAATATAACTTAAGGGATTTTTGTATTATTTTCAATATTAAAAATAGAAGATTTTTCAAAGAAATCAATTACTCAGAGAGTTTTCAATCAATGAATTTACTTGTATTTTCCATATTTCTTTTTTCCCCTTTTGTACTTGTGTAGATGTTGCATTACTATCCAGACCTCTTAATTACCCCTTTTAAGATTCTCTTAAGAATGCATTTTCACAGCATAATATGGCCAATCCCGGTTGTAATTAAAAAAAAGTCGATTTATATTATTGAAAAAAAGGTGAAGTTGCTAATGAATAGCAAATGGAATCAAATTGTGATCGATGACAATCCAAGTGAAAAGGAGGTATTAAATAATGCAAATACTAAATGTAATATTGAAGTTACCTTTATCTGTAGGATTATAGAAAAAAATTAAAACTTATTATTAAGTAATCCATAAGGAGGTCTTTTTTCATCAACGATGTAATATAAGTACAAAGGAATTCTATATGTGAACACCGGGTGGTGCAGAATGATTAATAGCAGGTGACAGGTACCGATTAAATCACAAATTCTAATCTTGTATAAGAAAAGAGAAGGTGCTCGATTTCAGTTTTACACGGTTTGGAAAAATGGTTTATAAAAAATATACATTTATAGAAATAACCTCCTCTATGAATCATGAGACCTTGCCGTTGGTGAGGGGGCTTGAGTGCTCAGGGATACAGAGTAGCTGGACCGAAGGTGCAACCATATCGGAGAGGTATCTGTTGAGAGCCAGACTAAGGAATGATTCCTGAAAGAGGGCAGCAGCTCTTTCAGTAGTTGTTAGGGGCGTGAGTCAGGACGACTTAAACGGCCGTATCAACATCACTCAGTCCTCTGAGTACTGCGCAGCTGAAAGCAATGGAAAACTACAGCTGCTTTTTTTCCAAGAAAATGTGGCTCTGCATTTTCACATAGTAATAATGGAGGCGCCTTCCTTGGTAAAATATTCCGGAGGTAAAATAGTCCCCCGTTCGGATCTCCGGGTGGGGACTACTAAGGAAGGGGTCACCAGAAAATTAAAAAATAACATTCTACGAGTCGGAGCGTGGAATGTTAGAAGCTTAAAAAAGGTTGGTAGGCTAGAAAATTTAAAAAGGGAAATGGGTAGGACAAATGTGGATATAGTAGGAATTAGTGAGGTTCGGTGGGAAGAGGAAGGCGACTTTTGGTCAGGTGATTTTAGAGTAATTAACTCAGCGTCAAATAATGGGCAGGCAGGAGTAGGTTTCGTGATGAACAAGAAGATAGGGAGGAGAGTGGAGTATTTCAAAACGCATAGCGAGAGAATCATTGTAATAAGGATAAAATCAAAACCTAAACCAACAACGATTGTTAACGTCTATATGCCTACAAGCGCCCGTGATGATGATGAGGTAGAGTGTGTATACGAAGGAGATGAAAATTTAATAATAGTTGGAGATTGGAATGCAAGCATTGGAAAAGGCAAGGAAGGAAATATAGTGGGTGAATACGGGCTGGGCAAAAGAAATGAAAGAGGGGACCGACTTATAGAATTTTGCACGAAGTATAAATTAGTAATTGCCAACACCCAATTTAAAAATCATAATAGAAGAATATACACTTGGAAAAAGCCAGGCGATACTGGAAGGTATCAGATAGATTATATCATGGTTAAGCAAAGATTTAGAAATCAACTCGTTGACTGCAAAACTTACCCTGGAGCAGACATTGATAGCGACCATAATTTGGTGATAATGAAATGTAGATTGGGGTTTAAAAACCTGAAGAAAAGGTGTCAGATGAATCGGTGGAATTTAGAGAAGCTTGAGGAAGAGGAGGTAAAGAAGATTTTTGAGGAGGACATCGCAAGAGGTCTGAGTAAAAAAGATAAGGTAGAAAATGTAGAAGAAGAATGGGAGAATGTTAAAAAGGAAATTCTTAAATCAGCAGAAGCAAACTTAGGCGGAATAAAGAGAACCGGTAGAAAACCTTGGGTTTCAGACGATATATTGCAGCTGATGGATGAACGTAGAAAATATAAGAATGCTAGTGATGAAGAAAGTAAAAGGAACTATCGGAAATTAAGAAATGCTATAAACAGGAAGTGCAAACTGGTGAAAGAAGAGTGGATTAAAGAAAAGTGTTCAGAAGTGGAAAGAGAAATGAACATTGGTAAAATAGACGGAGCATACAGGAAAGTTAAGGAAAATTTTGGGGTACATAAATTAAAATCTAATAATGTGTTAAACAAAGATGGTACACCAATATATAATACGAAAGGTAAAGTCGATAGATGGGTGGAATATATTGAAGAGTTATACGGAGGAAATGAATTAGAAAATGGTGTTATAGAGGAAGAAGAGGAAGTTGAGGAGGATGAAATGGGAGAAACAATACTGAGATCTGAATTTAAGAGAGCATTAAAAGATTTAAATGGCAGAAAGGCTCCTGGAATAAACGGAATATCTGTAGAATTACTGCGCAGTGCAGGTGAGGAAGCAATTGATAGATTATACAAACTGGTGTGTAATATTTATGAAAATGGGGAATTTCCATCAGACTTCAAAAAAAGTGTTATAGTTATGATACCAAAGAAAGCAGGGGCAGATAAATGTGAAGAATACAGAACAATTAGTTTAACTAGTCATGCATCAAAAATCTTAACTAGAATTTTATACAGAAGAATTGAGAGGAGAGTGGAAGAAGTGTTAGGAGAAGACCAATTTGGTTTCAGGAAAAGTATAGGGACAAGGGAAGCAATTTTAGGCCTCAGATTAATAGTAGAAGGAAGATTAAAGAAAAACAAACCAACATACTTGGCGTTTATAGACCTAGAAAAGGCTTTCGATAACGTAGACTGGAATAAAATGTTCAGCATTTTAAAAAAATTAGGGTTCAAATACAGAGATAGAAGAACAATTGCTAACATGTACAGGAACCAAACAGCAACAATAACAATTGAAGAACATAAGAAAGAAGCCCTAATAAGAAAGGGAGTCCGACAAGGATGTTCCCTATCTCCGTTACTTTTTAATCTTTACATGGAACTAGCAGTTAATGATGTTAAAGAACAATTTAGATTCGGAGTAACAGTACAAGGTGAAAAGATAAAGATGCTACGATTTGCTGATGATATAGTAATTCTAGCCGAGAGTAAAAAGGATTTAGAAGAAACAATGAACGGCATAGATGAAGTCCTACGCAAGAACTATTGCATGAAAATAAACAAGAACAAAACTAAAGTAATGAAATGTAGTAGAAATAACAAAGATGGACCGCTGAATGTGAAAATAGGAGGAGAAAAGATTATGGAGGTAGAAGAATTTTGTTATTTGGGAAGTAAAATTACTAAAGATGGACGAAGCAGGAGCGATATAAAATGCCGAATAGCACAAGCTAAACGAGCCTTCAGTAAGAAATATAATTTGTTTACATCAAAAATGAATTTAAATGTCAGGAAAAGATTTCTGAAAGTGTATGTTTGGAGTGTCGCTTTATATGGAAGTGAAACTTGGACAATCGGAGTATCTGAGAAGAAAAGATTAGAAGCTTTTGAAATGTGGTGCTATAGGAGAATGTTAAAAATCAGATGGGTGGATAAAGTGACAAATGAAGAGGTATTGCGGCAAATAGATGAAGAAAGAAGCATTTGGAAAAATATAGTTAAAAGAAGAGACAGACTTATAGGCCACATACTAAGGCATCCTGGAATAGTTGCTTTAATATTGGAAGGACAGGTTGAAGGGAAAAATTGTGTAGGCAGGCCATGTTTGGAGTATGTAAAACAAATTGTTGGGGATGTAGGATGTAGAGGTATACTGAAATGAAACGACTAGCACTAGATAGGAAATCTTGGAGAGCTGCATCAAACCAGTCAAATGACTGAAGACAAAAAAAAAAAAAAAAATAGAAATAAACGAATAATTTCAGTGGATAACCATCGGGCAAGATATGGCATATACTCTAGAAGACTAAAACCAGTGGGTTTATATATTTAGTTTGCTCATACAAAAGGTTTAATGTAGTGTATTTTTAGGTTTAATATTCCCGTAAAATTATCAAAGGTAATAATGATGGGTCTTTTAAATAGAACTAAAATGATTCCTGACCGATATACTGTAATAGTTCCTTGATGTTTCTGGGCCGAAGACTAGTATATGTTCAAATACTGTGTGACGGTGTCAAAAATAGATTTATGTAATGTTAGATGCTTTTAGAATAGTTAGGGCTTTTAGAATACTTAGAAGATGTTTTTAAATGAAAGCTAAAAAAATCTGATGTGTTGTATCCTTAAATTTATTTATATATAGATAATCAAAGGGACATTTCGGATTTAATTTTGTTGTTAAATATGATTATTTATTTAAGAAATTACTTCATATAATTATAAAAATAAAGGCGAATCCAGAAAGAAAAATAAAATGAGAGACTGTTTTACATAAACAGATCTAATACGATTGAAAAAAGCCAATACTATGAATTAACAAATCATAAATTTCTATTTATTTTTAAAAAAATGGTAAAGTTGTATAAACAGTCTTAAGTGGTTTATATATACCCTCTTACTTAAGATCAATCATATTATAATTTAACCTCTTTGAAGACACATTTCTAATTTAATACTTGAAAATCAAATTATATTACTTTTAAACTTAGATATTCGACTCAAATACAGCAGAATGAATGATATACATAAAATACCCATCATCTAAACTTAAATTAGTGTAATTAATGTTAGTAAGTTAGTCGATGTTACCAAAACAATTTTTTATGATAAAACAGTTATATTTGTAAGCTACATAAAAAGAACATGCAATTACAAGCTACATAAAGAAACATGAAATTACTAGCTACATAACAAGTACATGCAATTACAAGCTACCTAATTATTTTATGTATATTATTAAAATTACTGTATTTGGCCAACAAAACCTGTAAACATAATTTGTATATGAAATAGTAAAAACATTTATCTCTCTCCAAAGAGGTTAAAGTTAAATATTTAATTAAAAGGTTAGGAAAATAATGCTTATTGACATTTTTGAAAAATTGTACTATTTGCATTACATTAAAAAACAGAGAATTCACATAAAGAACAAAATTACAGTGTACTACTTGTTATTTTGAAAATAAATAAAACCTTTGCAGTATATGATCATTTGACTACTTGCTTAAAGGCACGAATATAAACCGGGATTGTATTTTTCTTCCTGTATGAAGTTTTTCAAACAGCTATACATAATTAAATAAATTGAGTAAAACAATTGTAACTGAAAAGAAAAAGCAGAATAAAAAATTGTAAATGATTTCAACGAAGAAATTATTTGAAATAATCGGCTAACGTTTTGATATAAATGTAGCGACAAGGGAGGTACCATCAGTATCTTAACCACCAAAGTACCTAACCTAAGAGAGTTAAGAATTACATAAAAAATATATTAAAGCGTAGACAAAAATTCATTTAGAAGAATAAGTAATTAAAAAAATTATGCCCTTATTTTTTCTTTCTACCTAGTCACCTGTATAAACAGAAAAATAAAAAATTTGCACCTGCTTGAAAATAATTAAAGAATACGATTAAACTTTTTTGATTGTATTACATACAGTATTCAGAAATTTGGGTGCCTGTTGGCAATTCACTAAACACGGTAATAAATCAAATGAAAATGGACGGGGAAAATATTGAAAATGGATTAGAGCAAGTTTTGTTTGGATTAGTGTATTCTGTTGGTATTTATTTGTGAACTGAAGGAATTAGAATAAATTTTGGCAAAAAATCTGAAACAGTATTGGTTGATTACACTGTGAAACAGCTTTACAAAAGATTTCTTTATCAGGTTACAATCAAGAGACCCAGAAATGAATGCGGTTAACTACAACTGACGTCCAGGAAAAATTTAGAAATATAGGAAACAAAAATAAATTTAAAACTATGTTTAATTAACATAAAAGATAATTTCTTATTAATATAAACTCTTGAGAAATAAATGAAGAATATCTCTGCAATAATGGAAAATATTTGTAGATGTGATAATTGGCTTTTATTTCTAGAATTTTCTAGAGAATTACAGAAAAAATAAATTGAACATCGTAGATGTGAAAATGTGTGGATGTCCGATAAGATTTAGTTCAATGATTTTGTATGAAAGAAGATTCTGATCGTTCTAACGGGAAGATAACACAATTATTATCATCTGAAAAAACTAAAAAAGAATAACTGCATTTTAAATATGATATAAAACTGCACATTGTTATTTTCCTAATTCAAAATACAAACTGTTTCTTAATATAGTTTCTAAACAATATTTCCTGTTTCAGCAATAATAATTAAAGTGTTCGATACATCAAACAATAAAATTTGATAGTTCCTTCAAGATATTCATCGTACTAAGGTATTTGTACTTATTTTCAGTACACATTAAAGGTAGCCAATCGCAATAAAAAACATGTCTATTCAGTTCATATAAATTACACTTAACTATTTATACAAGTAATGTATCCAGATGTAATATAAAAATTAGGCAATTCCTATAAAATTATTTAAAATATTAATACATTTTATAGCATTTTCTTGAATAAAATTCATTTTAGTTCCTACATAAAATTCATCGGTAATTAATTTTATAAAAATTTTGCCACGTTGATGTATCCATTTCAAAAAAAGGTTACATCACCCCTGTTTTTTTTAATAAAACAAATTTTGTAAAATGGAAGATAATTATTAATCTAGAATAGATTTTAAATTAAAAAACAAAATTTCATGTAAATAAGATCATCATATAAACTGTAGCATCGTGCTTTAAAAAATCTACGTTAAATTTGAATCATCATTAAACTGTAAATTAAGAAAAAAAATGTTTAATTTAAAACAGATATATTAAAAAAAAATAATAAATCTATGTTGCATACAATAAAATAAATGTCCCTCACTTTAAAATAATGTCCTAAATTGTATGGTTTTTCTTTCTAGAAGATTGTTCATAGTTACCATACAGACGAGAGATGTTCACTTTTAGACGGTAACGACGCAACTAAAATATGTCTTACTTCGTATAAGGTTACAAGATTGAAAAACAAGTTTCTGCGTCTCTGATTGGTCAATGATATCGGAGTGTTTCGTCATAGACCCGAGCGGCTACCTCGTGACATCTCTTAATCCGTTCAACGTTAAAAGAATAGACCAACTCTGTGATAAGAATTGAAAAACAAGTTAATTACATTTCTGCGTCTCTGATTGGTCAATAATATCGGAGTGTTTCGTTACAGACCCGAGCGACGTCTCTTAATCCGTTCAACGTTAAAAGAATAGACCAACTCTGTTATAAGAATTGAAAAACAAGTTAATTACTTTTCTGCGTCTCTGATTGGTGAATAGTATTAAAAATTGTTTAATCGTTCTAATGAATCCATCCTGTCGTAACTTGTAATCTTCAACACATAATAGCATTAAAATATATATTTGAATTTAAAATAAAAAGAAGGAACTAATTTCAAAATGATTTTTTTACTTTAACCTGTATTAATATATTTATTAATAAAAACAAATTACGTCATCAAAATTACCGATCTAATTGAAAATTAAACAGACATTTTTTTGAATAGTAATTTACAGAACTGAACTTTTGTTTTTTGCATCGGTATTTTTTTTTTCAGTTAAGAAAAAAAAATTGGTTATGTTATATTCTCTACGACAGTAAAAGGTATTAATTTGTTAATTAATACCGATGAAATTTGATAAATAAAAAATGAATTAGTTTATAAATTACTTTCCAGACATAATATTTTTTATTAAAAGGGATATATTAGGTTTGCGCCTTTCCTAACACTGAAGTTTCACATAAAAATTCTCCCTATATCTAACTTCAATTAGACTATGCGCCAAATCGTTTTTGATTACGTCTTTAAACGCCAAAAATACTATGCTAAGAAAGCAAGTGTTGATTCCAACAACGACAGTTTTGTTGTACAATTCAATTTACTCAGAGTCCTCTTGGTTTACTTAAAAATCAAGAAACAGATTTACAAATTTAATAAGCCTGTAATAAAAACATACCCTTCTCTCTTTGCTTTGATCCGCTTTCGGGAGCGAGGTCAACACCTCATCATAGTTACTCGAGGCCTCCTTTTACGTTTCTGAAGCACTTTGACCTCCAGCCTTTTACTAACGACAGATTCTGAAATGACTCTAACTGTCTCTTTATCATCCGCTAAGACAACCAGACCTTTCCTACTGTGTTTTATGTTCCTAATTCTCAAATTTCCTTGAAATATAGCTTTCAAATTTCCTTAATAGTTTTGTGGAGCTTTCCTTCCTGTTTATGAATGTGACTTCTGGTTGCTTGTGGGTTAAGCTGGCCTCTCGCTTCCCTTTAAGCACCTAGGCGTAGAGTTTCCGCTTCGCCCTAATAAGTACAGGCGCTGGGCGCTGGTACCGGGACGGAATTTGCCTCTTTTCTTTAACTATAACCTCCTTGACTTCAGTCGGCTTAGAGACAAGCGCCTCAAATCCGTTCGCCAAAGCACAGTTCCCTAAACTCATGTTTAGGAAACATTTATGTTAAGAGAACATTTCCCTAAACTCATTATGCCTAGGGATCACTCGTCTTCAAGAAATCCAACAACTGCTCACATAGTTACTCAAATTGTGTACCAGAGGTACGGAACTACCAGCCTTAACTAAATCACTATTCAGACTAATTTTTGGTATCCCTAATTAGTCTCTGTCATCTACTACTTTGTCGGGCAAACCGACATATTTGAAATACGAGCAGCCGGTGGCCTGATTCCATCACGTCACTTTTTGCACGTCTTAACCGCTGCTGAATAGTTTAAGCGAGTGCAAGCAATTACGAAAATACTGATTTCTGTCCCTGCTCTGAAAAGACCGTATGCAGGACTAATCGCCTTAATTCACCCAGGTAGACTGTCCGCCCTACCTGGGCGAACCTTTGCTCGTTACAGGGTATTTATACCAAAACCCACCGGGTCGGTCTAGTGGTTAACGCGTCTTCCCAAATCAGCTGATTTCGAAGTCGAGAGTTACAGCGTTCAAGTCCTAGTAAAGCCGGTTATTTTTACACGGATTTGAATACTAGATCGTGGATACCGGTGTTCTTTGGTGGTTGGATTTCAATTAACCACACATCTCAGGAACGGTCGAACTGAGAATGTACAAGACTACACTTCATTTACACTCATACATATCATCCTCATTCATCCTCTGAAGAATTATCTAAACGGTAGTTACCGGAGGCTAAACAGGAAAAAGAAAGACATAAAAAGGGTATTTACACCAGCAGTCGTTGCCACAAAAAGCCGATCGCTTTACAAGGCTCTCGTGAGGCAGATGCATGTCTAAATCAAACACCAGATACCAAAAAGGAACTCGGTGAAAACGGTCAAATCATGAACGATATCCACCCTTTTTATGCAGATGCTGTTAAAACATTAGTCAGTAAGAATTAAAAACCCGGGGAAGGTAACCGCTTGACACCGGTTTAAAAAAACACCAAAGCTAACCTAAGTCACGGTAACAACTTTGATTATACGCATCAGAAGGACCAAAGTATAGGATAAGGTTGCGACAATATTTTAAAGGTATTGCAGAACAACAATTTTTTCATTAAAAAAATTCAGGTTATGTTACCCCTTACTATTCCAGCTATTAACCATTTTTTACATTACGTAGTATTTTACAGCTGTTTAGTATTTTTTACCACTAGTTTCAAAGATTGTCACAGGACTTCTGAAGTAGTTCTGTACTGTCATATAAAATAAATGTTGTTTTTCGGTGTTTAATGATAGAAAAATTATTTAACATTCCCCGTACTTTATTAACATTTTTTCTGTCTTTCATTTAAAACCAAATGAAAGATATGCAGCTTAAAAATAATTTTACTGCACTTTAATTAAGAAAGTAAACTATTTTCATTTCCTACTAATTTAATTTATAATATTGCCGTGATTGGTTAGGTTGATATTTTTTTTTTTTGTCTTTAGTCATTTGACTGGTTTGATGCAGCTCTCCAAGATTCCCTATCTAGTGCTAGTCGTTTCATTTCAGTATACCCTCTACATCCTACATCCCCAACAATTTGTTTTACATACTCCAAACGTGGCCTGCCTACACAATTTTTTCCTTCTACCTGTCCTTCCAATATTAAAGCGACTATTCCAGGATGCCTTAGTATGTGGCCTATAAGTCTGTCTCTATATTTTTCCAAATGCTTCTTTCTTCATCTATTTGCCGCAATACCTCTTCATTTGTCACTTTATCCACCCATCTGATTTTTAACATTCTCCTATAGCACCGCATTTCAAAAGCTTCTAATCTTTTCTTCTCAGATTCTCCGATCGTCCAAGTTTCACTTCCATATAAAGCGACACTCCAAACATACACTTTCAAAAATCTTTTCCTGACATTTAAATTAATTTTTGATGTAAACAAATTATATTTCTTACTGAAGGCTCGTTTAGCTTGTGCTATTCGGCATTTTATATCGCTCCTGCTTCGTCCATCTTTAGTAATTTTACTTCCCAAATAACAAAATTCTTCTACCTCCGTAATCTTTTCTCCTGCTATTTTCACATTCAGCGGTCCATCTTTGTTATTTCTACTACATTTCATTACTTTTGTTTTGTTCTTGTTTATTTTCACGCGATAGTTCTTGCGTAGGACTTCATCTATGCAGTTCATTGTTTCTTCTAAATCCTTTTTACTCTCGGCTAGAATTACTATATCATCAGCAAATGGTAGCATCTTTATCTTTTCACCTTGTACTGTTACTCCGAATCTAAATTGTTCTTTAATAAGGTTGATATTATACAAGGTTAACTTTTACACTGTTATCTGGATATACAGCCATTTCTGAGAAAATATGTTCTGCATCTAAAAAATGGACTAATAAATATATGTTTTTTACACTCTATTTTTTTAATTAAGAGGATAAATACAAAGAATGGAAGATAGAAATGTAAATTATCACACTGAGAAAGATGAATAAAAATCGGTTGTTACTTTAGCTAGCTCTTTTTTCACTAAATTATTTATTATTAAAAAAGTAATACTTAACTGGTCTATATTTAAACTAATATGCAAATACTGAAATGTATGCGAATGCGAATAACATGTTTCTTTTACTTAATTTGTCATTAATTACAAGATCATTGTTCAGTTAGCAATAATTGTACGAAAACATTTACAGATTACTAAAATAGCTGCCGTTATGAGCATTTGTAATGTAAAAAACATTAGAAAGCCCCAGAAAAGTCAGTGCTGAAAAGTATAAGAAACTTTTCATTTTGAGTGGTTGAGTTTTACTTGATACATATGAAACTATTGCTTTAAAAGTACAACAAAAAATGGAGATATTTCTCAGGTATTTGTCATATCCAGGATTTCAGTGTATATTTTTTTCCTGTTTAGCCTCTGAGAATTACCGTTCAGGTATTTTTTCAAAGGATGATATGTGCGAGTGTAATTGAAGAGTAGTTTTGTACAGTCTCAGTTCGACCGTTCCTGAGATATGACTGGTACAACCTCAGTTTTGTCCTACGATTTCATTTACTCAAAGTCCTCGAAACAGATTTAGTAAGCCTCTGATAAAAACCTACCCTTCTCTCTTTGCTCTGATCGGTATTTGGGAGTGAGGTCGACGCCTAATCACAGACAATGACTCGAGGCCTCCTTGTACATTTCTGATGCACCTTGACGCGGTAATCACTAGCGCACAGATTTGAGCGTATTTAGCGAAAGATTGGATGTATACGTATTACGTCGGGCGACTGCAATCAAAACATAGGGCTAAACGAATTAATTTCGGATAACCAAGATCCGGTCGATCAAGAGTGTACCCGATGAGATAAACAGTTAGCGCTCGACCTGCTGATACTTACGCCGTGTGAATCGTAAAAATCGGACCGGCGGTTGCCAAGATATTACGGTGGCGCCCCATCGCACCCCCTCCGCAATTTCCGAACGGCGCCACTTGAAAATATTATTATGCGACGGGAACCGATGGGGTTATCGTCCAGGGGGGGTTGAGAAAATTTTTCAGAACGCTAGGGCCGACCGTTTTCGCGACATTTGCGATTTTGTTCCAAAAATTATTAAATTTAGTTCAAATTTTTTTTTTTTGTCTTCAGTCATTTGACTGGTTTGATGCAGCTCTCCAAGATTCCCTATCTAGTGCTAGTCGTTTCATTTCAGTATACCCTCTACATCCTACATCCCCAACAATTTGTTTTACATACTCCAAACGTGGCCTGCCTACACAATTTTTTCCTTCTACCTGTCCTTCCAATATTAAAGCGACTATTCCAGGATGTGGCCTATAAGTCTGTCTCTTCTTTTAACTATATTTTTCCAAACGCTTCTTTCTTCATCTATTTGCCGCAATACCTCTTCATTTGTCACTTTATCCACCCATCTGATTTTTAACATTCTCCTATAGCACCACATTTCAAAAGCTTCTAATCTT
Source organism: Lycorma delicatula (assembly GCF_047948215.1). Taxonomy (NCBI): domain Eukaryota; kingdom Metazoa; phylum Arthropoda; class Insecta; order Hemiptera; family Fulgoridae; genus Lycorma; species Lycorma delicatula. Next base: position 182,397,863 of record NC_134459.1, on the reverse strand, counting down.
TTCTTCTCAGATACTCCGATCGTCCAAGTTTCACTTCCATATAAAGCGACACTCCAAACATACACTTTCAAAAATCTTTTCCTGACATTTAAATTAATTTTTGAAGTAAACAAATTGTATTTCTTACTGAAGGCTCGTTTAGCTTGTGCTATTCGGCATTTTATATCGCTCCTGCTTCGTCCATCTTTAGTGATTATGTTTCTCCAAAAACCAGTACATTGTCTAAATCATATGTAGAAATAACCATCCTTGCAAACTACTTCAAACAGTACAGGTTTCACCATTGTGCCGAGAAAAAATGTTTTTGAAATGCTTTTAAAGTAGGAAATTGATTTAAAGAACAATTTTTATCGATGGTTTGTTTCCTATACTGCTGAAGAAAAGATACGGTTAATCTAGAATGGGAAACAACCATCAGCTTGACAACATTTAAGAACCGAATCGATGCACCGTCATGAAATTTTATTTCTACACTGGAACGAGTAATTATGTTAAAACTATGGTGTATAGATAAATTTGTTAAGGTTGATGAAACCGTGCATGAAAAAACGCAAAAACAAAACTATGGTGATTTTCTTGCTCAAGTAAGTTTTCGGAGATATTTGTCAGAGATTAAATAAAGCATTCATTAGAAAAGTACTTGACTGAAACATTAAGAGGGTATTAAAGTGATTTATCAAACCGTGCTTCATAAAATTAATTCAAAATACTGGCACGCTTGCAAACTGTAGGCAACCAGTTATAATCAACAAAGACCGGATCCAATAGATGGTACCCACAGTCAAATAAAATACAAATGTGGGAACCACACTTGTAGTTCCAAACCAGTCATTTGACTGGTTTGATGCAGCTCTCCAAGATTCCCTATCTAGTGCTACTCGTTTCATTTCAGTATACCCCCTACATCCTACATTTGTTTTACATATTAAAACATTAAAACAAATTGTTTTACATATTCCAAACGTTGCCTGCCTGCACAACTTTTTCCTTCTACCTGACCCTCCAATATTAAAGCGACTATTCCGGATTGCCTTAATATGTGACCTGTAAATCTGTCTCTTCTTTTAACTATATTTTTCCAAACACTTCTTTCTTCATTGATTTGCCACAACACCTCTTCATTTGTCTCTTTATCTACCCGTCTGATTTTAACATTCTCCTATAGCACCACATTTCAAAAGCTTCTAATCTTTTCTTCTCAGATACTCCGATCGTCCAAGATTCACTTCCATATAAAGCGACACTCCAAACATATACTTTCAAAAATCTTTTCCTGACATTTAAATTAATTTTTACAGTAAACAAATTATATTTCTTACTGAAGGCTCGTTTAGCTTGTGCTATTCGGCATTTTATATCGCACCTGATTCGTCCATCTTTAGTAATTCTACTTCCCAAATAGCAAAATTCTTCTACCTCTATAATCTTTTCTCCTCCTATTTTCACATTCAGTGGTCCATCTTTGTTATTTCCACTACATTTCATTACTTTTGTTTTGTTCTTGTTTATTTTCATGCGATAGTTTTTGCGTAGGAGTTCATCTATGCCGTTCATTGTTTCTTCTAAATCCTTTTTACTCTCGGCTAGAATTACTATATCATCAGCAAATCGTAGCATCTTTATCTTTTCACCTTGTACTGTTACTCCGAATCTAAATTGTTCTTTAACATCATTAACTGCTAGTTCCATGTAAAGATTAAAAAGTAACGGCGATAGGGAACATCCTTGTCGGACTCCCTTTCTTATTAGGGCTTCTTTCTTATGTTCTTCAATTGTTATTGTTGCTGTTTGGTTCCTGTACATGTTAGCAACTGTTCTTCTATCTCTGTATTTGAATCCTAATTTTTTTAAAATGCTGAACATTTTATTCCAATCTACGTTATCGAAAGCCTTTTCTAGGTCTATAAACGCCAAGTATGTTGGTTTGTTTTTCTTTAATCTTCCTTCTACTATTAATCTGACGCCTAAAATTGCTTCCCTTGTCCCTATACCTTTCCTGAAACCAAATTGGTCTTCTCCTAACACTTCTTCCACTCTCCTCTCAATTCTTCTGTATAAAATTCTAGTTAAGATTTTTGATGCGTGACTAGTTAAACTAATTGTTCTGTATTCTTCACATTTATCTGCCCCTGCTTTGTTTGGTATCATAACTATAACACTTTTCAAAATAACACAGTTCAAAATAAAAAGAAGAAATTTGGAACAAGTTGCGCTGCGCGCTTCATGAGCAGTAGAAACAGCGCAATTTGCAGTCACTAACAAAGCAGACACTGTACTGATGAAAAATTGCAGATGTCTTGTGTTCTGTACTTGTAAGACGATCAAAAGATGTCTGCAGAGAGACAAGTCTGTTGTGAAACGCATTAACATTGATGCTTTTGGTCCCCTCTATAATGAGAATCAAAAATAGAAAAATTAGCATTATCCTTAAATACAGCATCTGAGTACTGGTCTTGACAGATCATTATCCCACGCTCATGGCTCTGGAAGTAATGCTCGACGCCCGATTCTATATTGCTAAAGTAAACCTCTATTTGGTGTGCGCGCGCGCGTATGTGTGTGTCTCCGTCACTCATTCTCTCTCTCTCTGTGTGTGTTTATCTTTAATACCAGTTCATAATATAAAAGAAATTTAATTTTTTAGATTTATTTTTAAAAATGTGTATGTGTATATATATATAGCCTATGATATTTCTAGTAATGTAACGATTCCAAAGCAGGGTCATACGTCTAAATCGGTTCAGCCATTGAGCTGCTATCATAGAAACAGCATACAAACAGACATAAATTACAATCCTTTTTGGGCTATCTTGTAAGATGTACCAAACTTTATGTTTACTATTACACTAACTGTAATGCAGGGATTCCAACGGGGAGGGGGGCATATATCTAGTCTCTTTTTCTGTTTAGCCTCCAGTCATCTATCTTAATCAGTTCACCGTTGAGCTGTTATGATGGAAGATGGAACATACATACATACACCCTAAATACATTACACTCTTTTTTGGGCAGTCATGTAAAAACTAAATCAGTCTATGCTTAAATCATATATTCTCAACTTTTTCTTATTTTTAGTAAAAAAAGGTGATCGACTAGAGATTTTTATAGACTGGCCTTCAAAATAAAAATAATGCTGCGGTTTCTCATCAGTTGTACAATCGTAAGGCCATTTTTGTATTTTTTCATCTTATTATTCAAATTTTTAATATCATTAAAAAATATGTTTACTTAACATAATTGTGTTGGCAATTAGGCAAATTTCTTAAATGGATAAGAATTATTGGTTTTCAGTTACCGCTCTGTCTGAACTCAGCTATCAAGGTGCTATGTAAGAGTACATAATTTTTATTAGTTTATGTGTGGTTTAAACACATAAAAGAAGATGAAAACTTAATAACAGTTGGAGATTGGAATGCAACCATTGGAAAAGACAAGGAACGAAATATAGCGGGTGAATATGGACTGAACAAAAGGAATGAAAGAGGGGACCGACTTATAGAAAGTATAATTTAGTAATTGCCAACACCCAATTTAAAAATCATAATAGAAGAATATACACTTGGAAAAAGCCAGGCGATACTGGAAGGTATCAGATAGATTATATCACGGTTAAGCAAAGATTTAGAAATCAACTCGTTGAATGCAAAACTTACCATGGAGCAGGCATTGAAAGCGACCGTGATTTAGTGAAAATGAAATGTAAATTTGGGTTTGAAAACCTGAAGAAAAGGTGTCAGATGAATCGGTGGAATTTAGAGAAGCTTGAGGAGGAGGTAAAGAAGATTTTTGAGGAGGACATCGCAAGAGGTCTGAGTAAAAAAGATAAGGTAGAAAATGTAGAAAAAGAATGGGAGAATGTTAAAAAGGAAATTCGTAAATCAGCAGAAGCGAACTTAGCCGGAACAAAGACAACTGGTAGAAAATCTTGGATTTCAGATGATATATTGCAGCTGATGGATGAACGTAGAAAATATAAGAACGCTAGTGATGAAGAAAATGAAAGGAACTATCGACGATTAAGAAATACTATAAACAGGAAGTGCAAACTGGTGAAAGAAGAGTGGATTAAAGAAAAGTGTTCAGAAGTGGAAAGAGAAATGAACATTGGTAAAATAGACGGAGCATACAGAAAAGTTAAGGAAAATTTTGGGGTACGTAAATTAAAATCTAATAATGTGTTAAACAAAGATGTTACACCGATTTATAATTCAAAAGGCAAAGTCAATAGGAGGGTGGAATATATTGAAGAGTTATACGGAGGAAATGGTGTAATACAGGAAGAAGAGAAAGTCGAAGAGGATGAAAGGTGAGTGAGAAACAATACTGAGTTCTGAATTTAAGAGAGCATTAAAAGATTTGAATGGCAGAAAGGCTCCTGGAATAGAGGGAATACCTGTAGAATTACTGCGCAGTGCAGGTGAGGAAGCGAGTGATAGATTATACAAACTGGTGTGTAATATTTATGAAAAAGGGGAAGTTCCGTCAAACTTCAAACAGAGTGTTATATTCATGATATCAAAGAAAACAGGATAAGATAAAGGTGAATAATACATAACATTAGCTTAACTAGACATGCATCAAAAATTTTAACTAGAATTCTGTACAGAATTGAGAGGGGAGTATAAAAGTGTTAGGAGAAGACCGATTTGGTTTCAGGAAAAGTATAGGGAAGCAATTTTAGCACTCAGATTAAAAGTAGAAGGAAGATTAAAGAAAAACAAACCGACATACTTGGAATTTATAAGCCTAGAATAGGCATTAGATAACGTAGACTGGAATCAAATGTTCAGAATTTTAAGAAAATTAGGGTTCAAATACAGAGATAGAAGAACGATTGCTAACATTTAAAGGACCAAACAGCAACAATAATAATTGACAGACATAAGAAAGAAGCCATAATAAGTAAGGGAGTCTGACAAGGATGTTCCCTATTCCCATTACTTTTAAATCTTTACATAGAACAAGTGGTTAATGATATTAAAGAACAATTTAGATCCGGAGTAACAGTACAAAGTGAAAAGATAAAGATGCTACGATTTGCTGATGATATAGTAATTCTAGCCGAGAGTAAAAAGGATTTAGAAGAAACAATGAACGGCATAGATGAAGTCCTACGCAAGAACTACCGATGAAAATAAACTAGAACAAAATGAAAGTAATGAAATGTAGTAGAAATAACAAAGATGGACCACTGAATGTGAAAATAGGAGGAGAAAAGATTACGGAGGTAGAAAAATTTTGCTATTTGGGAAGTAGAATTACTAAATATGGACGAATCAGGTGCGATATAAAATGCCGAATAGCACAAGCTAAACGAGCCTTCAGTAAGAAATATAATTTGTTTACTGTAAAAATTAATTTAAATGTCAGGAAAAGATTTTTGAAAGTATATGTTTGGAGTGTCGCTTTATATGGAAGTGAATCTTGGACGATCGGAGTATCTGAGAAGAAAAGATTAGAAGCTTTTGAAATGTGGTGCTATAGGAGAATGTTAAAATCAGACGGGTAGATAAAGAGACAAATGAAGAGGTGTTGTGGCAAATCAATGAAGAAAGAAGTGTTTGGAAAAATATAGTTAAAAGAAGAGACAGATTTACAGGTCACATATTAAGGCAATCCGGAATAGTCGCTTTAATATTGGAGGGTCAGGTAGAAGGAAAAAGTTGTGCAGGCAGGCAACGTTTGGAATATGTAAAACAATTTGTTTTAATGTTTTAATATGTAAAACAAATGTAGGATGTAGGGGGTATACTGAAATGAAACGAGTAGCACTAGATAGGGAATCTTGGAGAGCTGCATCAAACCAGTCAAATGACTGGTTTGGAACTACAAGTGTGGTTCCCACATTTGTATTTTATTTGACTGTGGGTACCATCTATTGGATCCGGTCTTTGTTGATTATAACTGGTTGCCTACAGTTTGCAAGCGTGCCAGTATTTTGAATTAATTTTATGAAGCACGGTTTGATAAATCACTTTAATACCCTCTTAATGTTTCAGTCAAGTACTTTTCTAATGAATGCTTTATTTAATCTCTGACAAATATCTCCGAAAACTTACTTGAGCAAGAAAATCACCATAGTTTTGTTTTTGCGTTTTTTCATGCACGGTTTCATCAACCTTAACAAATTTATCTATACACCATAGTTTTAACATAATTACTCGTTCCAGTGTAGAAATAAAATTTCATGACGGTGCATCGATTCGGTTCTTAAATGTTGTCAAGCTGATGGTTGTTTCCCATTCTAGATTAACCGTATCTTTTCTTCAGCAGTATAGGAAACAAACCATCGATAAAAATTGTTCTTTAAATCAATTTCCTACTTTAAAAGCATTTCAAAAACATTTTTTCTCGGCACAATGGTGAAACCTGTACTGTTTGAAGTAGTTTGCAAGGATGGTTATTTCTACATATGATTTAGACAATGTACTGGTTTTTGGAGAAACATAATCACTAAAGATGGACGAAGCAGGAGCGATATAAAATGCCGAATAGCACAAGCTAAACGAGCCTTCAGTAAGAAATACAATTTGTTTACTTCAAAAATTAATTTAAATGTCAGGAAAAGATTTTTGAAAGTGTATGTTTGGAGTGTCGCTTTATATGGAAGTGAAACTTGGACGATCGGAGTATCTGAGAAGAAAAGATTAGAAGCTTTTGAAATGTGGTGCTATAGGAGAATGTTAAAAATCAGATGGGTGGATAAAGTGACAAATGAAGAGGTATTGCGGCAAATAGATGAAGAAAGAAGCGTTTGGAAAAATATAGTTAAAAGAAGAGACAGACTTATAGGCCACATCCTGGAATAGTCGCTTTAATATTGGAAGGACAGGTAGAAGGAAAAAATTGTGTAGGCAGGCCACGTTTGGAGTATGTAAAACAAATTGTTGGGGATGTAGGATGTAGAGGGTATACTGAAATGAAACGACTAGCACTAGATAGGGAATCTTGGAGAGCTGCATCAAACCAGTCAAATGACTGAAGACAAAAAAAAAAATGAGTACGTGTGTTCAGTGTTGGCCTCTAATTTATCCTTATATCTCGAGAACTACTAGACCGATTTTGACCAAACTCGGTCACATTATTTCTATATATGGGGCACTGATTCCGTTAAATTTTCAACTTAAAAGATCAAGAGGGTAAGACTGTAGAGCAAGGTCACCCTCAGTATTTTGAGATTTCAGCTAATTAAGGTGATACTTTTCTTAGGCATGTTTGTTAATGTTCAAAAAATAACAATAATTCCAAAAAAGTTTTTGCAAAATCGCACCCCATCCCAAAAATTACTGTTGTAGTCTACTATATTGTGACATCACAGGTGAGCGGTAGAATTAAATAAATGAATAATATTTAACGTGTAAAAATGTAACTCAGTTTGGCTGGGTCTCCGACTTGATCGCTCGGTCGACTCAGTGCGTTAAGCCTCGCGGCTTAACTGGTGTGTTGTCAGATTATTTCATCCTCTTCATAAGTTAAAAATATGGCATGAAATGCAGGTTTTCATGTTCTAAACTGAAAAATTTTCAGGAAAGTATCACATACTCCCTTGGAGCTCACACCTTGTCACAAGGGGTCATGAAAATTTAGTTTGTCAATGAGTGCTGAATACTCTATTTATGCCTCTGGTACTATAGACCTTGCACTTTGAAGGTAGGTTGAGATAACATTTTCCAAACAGCTAGCCGCTGGGCCATGGGTCCGGCGGGGATTTGGAGAAGTGGGATATTATCTCACTCAATTCCTGTCGGGTCATGGCGATTTCATGGCGTACCTCTTCAGATTTGGAAAAAGGGACTCCCCGGAGTGCATCTACTGCACAGAAGAGGATACGGCTCAACACACGATCTTTGAGTGCGTAAGATGGGATCACGTGAGAAGGACGATGGGGCTCACGTGGTTGACCGCCGATAATGTAGTGGGACACATGCTCCGGGGACGGCGAGAATGGTGCGCCGTGGAAACACTTGTCAACAGGATATTGAGAGATAAGGAGGAGGAGCAGCGCAGGATAGAGGAGACGCTGAGAGGCAGGTGACCGACCATGCATAGCGCTGCGCTGGGAAAGGCCTGATGGTGCTACGAAATAGTATTAGTTTTGTTCTTCTTTGTTGTTTTATGACTTATGATTTGTACCTGTTTGTATTATATCATGTATCATGTATACCATGTTTGTATTATATCGTGTATTATATCTTATATTTGTAACCGTTGTATTTATATCTTGTGATGTGTTTTTTTAATTAACCTTGTAAAATTTTTCTGTGGTGCTCCCGGTAGCGGCACTGTCAGTTACCGATGCCGGGAGTGTTGGGGAGTGTCTTACAGACGAAACTGGGAAAACAAAAAAAAAAAAAAAAAAAAAAAAAAAAAAAAAAAAAAAAGAGAGAGAGAAGGGGCGAATCGTGGTCGCCGTGTAGGGCCGGAAAGGCAGCCCGGATGCAGAAACCCACCGGGTTGGTCTAGTGGTTAACGCGTCTTCCCAAATCAGCTGATTTGGAAGTCGAGAGTTACAGCGTTCAAGTCCTAGTAAAGCCAGATATTTTTACATGGATTTGAATACTAGATCGTGGATACCGGTGTTCTTTGGTGGTTGGGTTTCAATTAACCACATATCTCAGGTACGGTCGAACTGAGAATGTACAAGACTACACTTCATTTACAATCATACATATCATCCTCATTCATCCTCTGAAGAATTATCTAAACGGTAGTTACCGGAGGCTAAACAGGAAAAAGAAAGCCCGGATGCAGAGGTCACTCTGGCTCCTTCATATGCAAGAATGAGGGTTAGTCGGGGTGCTCCGATGATGCATTCGGGACCCTCAGGTGTGTTTGGGGGGACGCGGAGGTTTGCTGGACCCGTGGAACGCGGGTTCAGCAACCTAGAGCAGGAAATGGGATGGGCAGCCCACTAGCTGAAGGGTGTAGTGGCCGTCCAGAAGGGATGGCTACTGCATCTTGATGAGGCTTGTGGGACCCCGACGGGAAGCCCTAGGAGAGGGCAAGACAGGGGGGTAGACGACCGCCACGACACCCTGAAGTGATTGTGTTAAAGCTTAACGGCGAGGACCGGTCACTTCGGGGGTGTTAAAAAAAGGATAAAAAAAAAAAAACAGCTAGCCGCTAGATGTTTGATTTCTAGTAACTGTATTTGGGCACATGTCATATTATAGAAATAATTTAAAAAAAAAAGACAGACAAACAGTTACATGCACAATTATTATCTCTGGGAATAACACCTAATTTCTTGAGAATCCTATATGTACTTCACAACAAATGATTCCTCATAACTATTATATGATGCTATAAGCTTTCAAAGGTACTCTGTAATCTTAGTTTTATTATTATTATTATTATGCTTTTACGGCCAACATGGGACCACTTAAGTCAATTTTAGTTGGATCCTTTCTGAGAAAAGCGTGTTATTTTACTCTTCCAAGCTGGCCAGTATTTCTTCATCCGTTCAGATCTTGCTTTCTTTTCTTCATCCATAAACACCCTCTTCGTTGTATTTTGTCGTTTGTCTAAATCTAATGCTTTTATCTTTTAGCTTTGTAATTTTTCCAGTTTTATTCTGTAGGTCAGTCAGGGAAATTCCCAATTCTTTCATATCTTCTCTAATTTCTTTGATCCATCCTACTTCTAGCTTTTGGAACCAGAGCTTTTCAATGATATTTCTTGACAGTCTTGTTTGCGGTGTCCTTATGAGATGACCGAAGAAAGAGATTCCTTTTTTCCGCATAGTATCAGTAACAGGCCCTATTTCTCGATACACCACCTCATTTGGCACAATCCACCATCGGCCTTCTTTTTGGTGTTTTTTATTGATACACGTTCTGACAATTCTCCTCTCTATTTTCAGAATTTTTTCAATTCGGTTTTTCTGAGTGATTTTGAAAAGGGTCTCGCTTCCGTAGGTGACTTCTGGCTGTACTACAGTTTTATAATGTTTAAGTTTTGTTTTAGCAGAAAGGCATTTTTTGTTATATGTTGACCGAGTTAATTTTTGGGATTTAATCATTTTATTTGTCCTGTTTTGCCATGTCACTTTTTCATTTAAATTATAAGTTATTATTTCCCCTAGATATTTAAATTGTTTTACTATTTTAATTTTCTGATTGTTTACCGTAATGTGCTCTATTACCATAGGATCTATGGCCATTAGTTCAGTTTTTTCGAAAGAGATATAAAGCCCTATCTTTTGTGCTAGGTTTTGAAGGCTCATGATTTGTGTTTTGGCTTCTTGAATATTGTTTGCTAAAAGAGCGAGGTCATCTGCAAATCCTAGGCGATTTAGTGTGATGGAGTTTTTCTTAGTACTCATTTTTATATTTTTGGGATTTATTTCATACCATTTTCTCATGACAAATTCGAGGGTGCAGTTAAAAAGGAGTGGTGAGAGGCCGTCTCCTTGCCTCGATCCAGTTTTTATGTAGAAGGGTTGAGAGAGTTCACCTCTGAATTTCACTCTGGACTGGGTATCGGTTAAAGTTAATTTTATCATGTTTACGAGTTTAGGGTGAAGGCCCAGGTTTCTCAGAATATTCAGCATGGATGGTCGGTGTATACAATCATAGGCCCTTTTAAAGTCGACGAAGGTGATTATTAGTTGTTATTTCCGTCTTTTATATAAGTCCATCATAAGTTTTAGGGATATTATTTGTTCCGGGCAACCTCTCCATGGCCTAAATCCCCCTTGGTATTCCCCAAGTTCCAGTTCAAGTTGGTCTTTGCATCGGTTGTATATGATTCTCGACAGGATTTTGTATGTGCAATCCAGGAGAGATATGCCTCTGTAGTTTTCCGGATAAGTTTTATCCCCTTTTTTATGTAATGGAATGAGGGCTGTGGTCCAGTGTTCTGGAAGTTTTTCTTCGTTCCATATTTTCACGAGGCATAGATGTAGGGAAGTTTTGACTGAATAAACTGATGAGTGTTTCCAGAGTTCTGCGAAAAGCTGGTCTTCTCCGCTTGCTTTGTAGTTTTTTATTTCATTTAAGGCTGCGAGAACTTCTTGAATTGTTGGCGGGTTGATATGTAAATATCAACTTGAATTGTTGGCGGGCTGTAATCTTAGTTTACTTTATGTTTTTTAATTTTTACCAAATTACCAGTAATCAAATATACTTTTACGTAACAAATGAGATAATTCAATTTTGATTGTTTTTACTTAGGATTAATTCATTTAGGAAATTATTTTTAATTATAGGTTCTAAGTTTTTTATTTTCTTGTACGAAGTAAAAATTTTGATGTAAAGATTTCAACAGAAATATGTATTTTGACTATCTCTGAATCCATTTTGACTAGTTTCGGCATGACGTCATTAGTTGTAATATATAATTTTGAATTTAGGACTGTTATAACATCTAGTTATGCACGTTCCCTTTTGATTCCAATCGACTGAACCTAAAGAGTCCAAAAAAGCCCAAAATCCAAAAAAATATTTGTTTTTGGACATTTTCATAACTGCAGTAATAAGCCGGGTTTCGATTTTGACATTTTCGCATCTACGGAACCCAAAAAACGGATGGAAATTTTCCGAATGTTAATGTTCGTATGTACGAGTGTGCGAGTTCGGTGTTGGCCTCCGTCTTATATTACCAGATCGACTGGACCGATTTTTACCAAACATGGTCAGATTACTTCTATATATGGGGCATTGATGCGTTAAATTTTCAACTTAAAGACTCAAGGAGACGAGACTGTAGAGTAAGAGCATCCTCAGTATCTCTGTATTAATTAAAGTCGTATTTTTCTTAAAAATAAAAATATTTGCGAAATCCTCCACCCCAAAAAATGCTCTAAACTACTGTTATACGAGTATATTGTGACGTCACAGGTGAGCGGTAAAATTAAATAAATGAATAATATTTAAAGTGTAAAAAAATAATTCGGACTGGCCGGGTCTCGAACTTGATCGCCCGGTTAATTAAGTACCTAGTGCGTTAAGCCTCACAGCTGCAACAATCTGCCGAAGGTATAAGCGAAATTTGTTCTGTGTAACTTGTGAAATTACATAAGTTAATGCCGATTGTTGCCTCTAGTACTGTCACACCTGCGCGAATCATTGAATTAAGTAAACGAATAAATATTATATTTAAATAAAACTCTAAATATTTAAAATTAAGTTGTATATGTAAGCCGTGCATCAGAATTAGAAATAATGGCTAATTGAAGACTACAGAATAAGAAATTCACAGTTCTCTTATTTTATTCTATTCTTATAAAAAATTATACTTTATTTATATATTTTTGTAATTTTTTTTTAATACAAACAAAACTAGTAAACGGTCGCATAACTTCCCCAGATTTCCTCTTGACTGATTTTTATTTCAAATACGCCATTGATATTCGCGAGTACAATCGCGAAATATTTTTAAATATCGAGTAATAAAATTCGAGTCAGATTTGAACCCCTTTGTCAAATGACGTTTTTAGTATAAAAATTATGCAGTATTGAAAGTATATCGAGGAAAAAATCAAATTTCTTAGTAAAACATTTTGTTTCCTAGTCGATCTCCCGTTCATCAAATTATATATATATATATATATATATATACGGTTTCCCTTGATCCATCCACACAAATGCCGGGACAGTTTCTTTTTTTTTATTAATGAAAAATACGTATTTATGCATTCCCGAGTATTATATACTCTTATATAATATATTTTAAATCAGCAGAAGCAAACTTAGGCGGAATAAAGAGAACCGGTAGAAAACCTTGGGTTTCAGACGATATATTGCAGCTGATGGATGAACGTAGAAAATATAAGAATGCTAGTGATGAAGAAAGTAAAAGGAACTATCGGAAATTAAGAAATGCTATAAACAGGAAGTGCAAACTGGCGAAAGAAGAGTGGATTAAAGAAAAGTGTTCAGAAGTGGAAAGAGAAATGAACATTGGTAAAATAGACGGAGCATACAGGAAAGTTAAGGAAAATTTTGGGGTACATAAATTAAAATCTAATAATGTGTTAAACAAAGATGGTACACCACACCGATATATAGTACGAAAGGTAAAGTCGATAGATGGGTGGAATATATTGAAGAGTTATACGGAGGAAATGAATTAGAAAATGGTGTTATAGAGGAAGAAGAAGAAGTTGAGGAGGATGAAATGGGAGAAACAATACTGAGATCTGAATTTAAGAGAGCATTAAAAGATTTAAATGGCAGAAAGGCTCCTGGATTAGACGGAATACCTGTAGAATTACTGCGCAGTGCAGGTGAGGAAGCGATTGATAGATTACACAAACTGGTGTGTAATATTTATGAAAATGGGGAATTTCCATCAGTTTTCAAAAAAAGTGTTATAGTTATATACCAAAGAAAGCAGGGGCAGATAAATGTGAAGAATATTTCTATATATGGGGCATTGATGCGTTAAATTTTCAACTTAAAGACTCAAGGAGACGAGACTGTAGAGTAAGAGCAAGTCGTATTTTTCTTAAAAATAAAAATATTTGCGAAATCGCACCTCCACCCCAAAAAATGCTCTAAACTACTGTTATACGAGTATATTGTGACGTCACAGGTGAGCGGTAAAATTAAATAAATGAATAATATTTAAAGTGTAAAAAAATAATTCGGACTGGCCGGGTCTCGAACTTGATCGCCCGGTTAATTAAGTACCTAGTGCGTTAAGCCTCACAGCTACAACAATCTGCCGAAGGTATAAGCGAAATTTGTTCTGTGTAACTTGTGAAATTACATAAGTTAATGCCGATTGTTGCCTCTAGTACTGTCACACCTGCGCGAATCATTGAATTAAGTAAACGAATAAATATTATATTTAATAAAATAATAAATATTTTAAATTAAGTTGTATATGTAAGCCGTGCATCAAAATTAGAAATAATGGCTAATTGAAGACTACAGAATAAGAAATTCACAGTCCTCTTATTTTATTCTATTCTTATAAAAAATTATACTTTATTTATATATTTTTGTAATTTTTTTTTTTTGAGTAAAATCAAAACTAGTAAACGGTCGCATAACTTCCCCAGATTTCCTCTCGACTGATTTTTATTTCAAATACGCCATTGATATTCGCGAGACAATCGCGATATATTTTTAAATATCGAGTAATAAAATTCGAGTCAGATTTGAACCCCTTTGTCAAATGACGTTTTTAGTATAAAAATTATGCAGTACTGAAAGTATATCGAGATCCAAATAAAAGAGTAAACGCGACGGTTTTTCTTTTATTTGCGAAATCTGAAGTAAAATATCGAAATAAATTTGTTTGAGAACTGTATTTTTAGTAGTTTATGAGAAATCACGGTTAAAAGACAAACGATGTGTACATTTCCCACATTATATGCTTCCGTTACTGAACCGTTACAAAAAAAAAATTTAACATCCGTTGTTTATTTAAAAAACGATTAAATTATTTCATTCTACATAAACAATATTACTGTGCCGATAAACTTTTAAATTGATTAGAAAAGTAAAACAAAAAAACTCAATTGCCTGTATCCTGTTAACCGTATAAACAAATATAATTTTCATTAACGCCTTCTGATTTGTGAATTATTTTATATTTAGTCGCTTAATTTAGTTATCTCGATATTATTTCATCTGTTTTTATATTTATGGACTTTAATCGAACCTAATTTTATTTTTTAATCGATAGTGAAATTTGTCATGCCGATCTGATTAAGGTTTTACTACGGTTTCCCTTGATCCATCCACACAAATGCCGGGAAAATTCCGCGTATTTATGCATTCCCGAGTATTATATGATAGATTATTCTGCACTAATCGGAATAAAAAAATTATTTACTAACTTAATTAAACCCCAAAAGAAAAATTTATAGGGGTATCTTTCACTTTCACGTCTCGATTGAAAGTAGATGAATAACTTTAGGCGACAGAACAATCAAATAGTGTAGTGCGGTGGTGTGTAGTTTTTATTTTATCGATAGTCTGTTTGATTCACGGTAAGGGTGTGACATTTTTTATCATATGATCCTCATCATCTATATTGATTCACTATAAATGTTGAATATCTCTCTAGAGAAACTGAATTTGAACCGCAGTTCTACTACGTCAAACGTAATAACAACTTCCTGAAAGCCGTGCATATGACCGAATCAGTCGCTGTTACTACCTATCTATACGATGTTTATCGTTCATTTACTTTTTTTTTTCGATCGATGAATTAATTCCCCGCAGACGCTTACAAAGACACTTCTAAAGTGGGAACGTGAAAATGGAAATTTTTAGCTTATGAATACCGTGTCTGGCCGAGATTAGAACCCGGTACTCTGAATGAACGGCTGAGACGCTACCGCTCGGCTACGGAAATCGAGTAATTAATTTTATTTTTCACTTTTAAGTCGGTTCAGCTATTAATTGATTGTTTTGTTATACGTTTACCATAACTAGGCGGCAATTCAACCGACGACTTTTAGTATAACAGGGGGAGCAGTTCTTTTTCCGTTGTTACAATCTTCATTCGTTTTATTTATTTAATTTTAAATATTTAGCGATATTTGATATCAAATTTCTATGCGCGCGCGTGCGTTTGTTTCAATGTGTACTTTTATATTAATAATAAAGTCACCTGATTTGAGGTTTGTCAGAAATGGAACGTTAAATAAACGGTAACTATCAGTTCTATTTTATTTATCGTAAATACAGGGTGATTTAGGAGGAAAGGGAAATAATTTGGTAACCGATTCTAGATTTTGAAATAAAGGAAAAAGTTCGCATACAAACATATGTCCGAAAATGCTTCTTTCTAAAGTTACAGCTAGCATAGATTTCGCTCGGATTCAGTTCCCCGGTGAAATAAGTCACACTGAAATTTTTAAGGCGTTATATAAGGGGTAAACATTTTCTTTAATTGTTTTTTGACCTGAAAAATAGAATAATAAAAAACTAGAACTATCATCCCTTATTTTCACGATATCCAGCGTAGAACAGAAAAGTTCAGTAACGAAAATCACGTTTTTTTAGGTTTGAAGTAGAATAACTTTGTTAAACAAACTTGTAGAGAGTTTAATTCTGAAAAAATCGTTGTAATATAATCTATGGTATAAATCAGCAGAAGCAAACTTAGACGGAATAAAGAGAACCGGTAGAAAACCTTGGGTTTCAGACGATATATTGCAGCTGATGGATGAACGTAGAAAATATAAGAATGCTAGTGATGAAGAAAGTAAAAGGAACTATCGGCAATTAAGAAATGCTATAAACAGGAAGTGCAAACTGGCGAAAGAAGAGTAGATTAAAGAAAAGTGTTCAGAAGTGGAAAGAAAAATGAACATTGGTAAAATAGACGGAGCATACAGGAAAGTTAAGGAAAATTTTGGGGTACATAAATTAAAATCTAATAACGTGTTAAACAAAGATGGTACACCAATATATAATACGAAAGGTAAAGTCGATAGATGGGTGGAATATATCGAAGAGTTATACGGAGGAAATGAATTAGAAAATGGTGTTATAGGGAAAGAAGAGGATGAAATGGGAGAAACAATACTGAGATTTGAATTTAAGAGAGCATTAAAAGATTTGAATGGCAGAAAGGCTCCTAAAATAGACGGAATACCTGTAGAATTACTGCGCAGTGCAGATGAGGAAGCGATTGATAGATTATACAAACTGGTGTGTAATATTTAAGAAAAAGGGGAATTTCCATCAGACTTCAAAAAAAGTGTTATAGTTATGATACCAAAGAAAGCAGGGGCAGATAAATGTGAAGAATACAGAACAATTAGTTTAACTAGTCATGCATCAAAAATCTTAACTAGAATTTTACACAGAAGAATTGAGAGGAGAGTGGAACAATTTGGAACTTGGAACTTTGGAACTTTGGTAGGAACAATTTGGTTTCAGGGAAAATATAGGGACAAGGGAAGCAATTTTAGGGCTCAGATTAACAGTAGAAGGAAGATTAAAGAAAAACAAACCAACATACTTGGCGTTTATAGACCTAGAAAAGGCTTTCGATAACGTAGACTGGATAAATGTTCAGCATTCACCCTCGCTCGCACTCCCGCCCTTTCTCTCTCTCTCCCCGTCCTACACACTCTCTCTCTGTGTATGCGGTGGGCTACTTAAACATTCCTCTAAAAGAATGATCGACTATACATTTTCAACAATTTTGTGATTTTTTTTTTTTAATTTAGCTTAAAAAATATAAATTAAACACGGGAAATGTTAAATATAAAAATCTGTAATGAACTATTTGTTGTATATATCTCGTTGTACTGTTTACGAATAATTTCTGCTTTAAATATTATGTACGCATAATTATTAAGATGATACACGATTATACCGGGAGTCGAACTCATATTATAAAATATTGGTTGCCTTCTACAAACTCACTACCTATGTTTTTTTCCTTTCTTACTTATATTATTAAATATATATATATATATATGTTAAATAAAAACTACGCCGATAAATTTCTAAAAATATTTTTACGATATTAAAACGATTATTTGTTACTTTCTTTCCTATCAAAAAATATATTTTTTTTCAAATTTTTGTGTTATTCCCGAGACATTCATTTATGAATATTTAACGACATTAATTGAGATCGGTGAATAAACGGTAAGCTATTTAGGTGTCGAAACCAGGACTCAAGTAAATCGGTATATTCTTTATAACGATACAGATGCGAATTATTTTATTAGCTTCATTCTCGTTACCCGACTTAAAACATAATATATTTAACACGAAATACATCTAATATATCACTCACGAAATACTCTTACAAACATATAATTTGTTTATTTTTTCGATACTGTTTAGCCGCTATTAAGAGATAAATAAACAAATTTATTATTATTAAATTTATTTTGTAAAAATAGACGAGAGTAAATTGGGTTCTAACATTTTTAATCTAATAAATAATTTGAATAACACATACACAGAATAAAACAACTGCCAATAATATTAAAAAAATAAATACAACTCACCTTAATCAGTAATAAGAAATATCTCAGTAAAAAGATGTAAACTGGATGACGTCAATGTTAATTGGAAGCATACGTATTCAGTCGGCTATCTACCGATAATTCCCGCCAATAACTAAACTAACCACAAAACAAAGCAACTCGGTGAATTTCTTTAGTTAGACTCATCTTCCCCCCACTACGGAATCGACGTCATCGAAAGACATCCGCTAGTTTAACAACAAAATTTAATGAAAAAAATATTATATCTAAAATTTGGTTCGCAATCTGTCATTCTAAATCAATTTTTTGTAACATCAGACCATCCATTTCATGTCGTCTAATATTAAATTGTTTTTAAAATTGACTATCGGTCTTGCCCAACTTATAATTAGATAAAATATTAAAGAGAATAAATTTTCGCTTAAAACTATAAATGGACATATTACAACAACATCCAACCGTACACAAAGGGGTTATAACGAGATTTTTACTTATTATTTAAATACGTATAATCAGTTAATATACGTAATCAAGCTCAATATATAATACATCCGGGCGATGATAATGTTCAACCGTTTTTCGCCCTCAAAAAAAAAAAAAAAAATATATATATATATACTACATGTAAATACGGACCCCCACGCGCGCGCACGTACAATTTTGTTATTAAGTGTTACTATATTTTTTTAAATATCAATCAGGAATTAAAAAAAAATTGTATTATTAATCTTTTCTTTTTTAGATGTAACACGACCTACATGCTATTAGAGAAGAGGTAGCGCCGGCTACCTTACCTGCTAGACTAAAAGTTCCAGATTCGATCGATATCTGGAACTGCAGTTTTTTTTTTTGAGAAGATGAACAAAAGATTTGCTTCTTTTTGAGAAGACGAACAGTCATCTTCTCAAAAAGAAAAATAACAGAACCGCATCTTTTACGATGTAAATTATAGAAACCACGAACAGTACGCAAGGAGGTAATGAATGATTAGTATTATCTCTAAATTACACGGTTCGGCCCGTCTACAATATCCAAATCGAATGGGTGTATAAGAGCGTACATACACCCGTAGATCTATTTATTAGTTCACTTTATTATACGTATAAAGCCTAATTTTACTTTATTTAGATCTTTTAAAATATATTTCGTCGTTTTTAACTAATACCTGGCTCTCGATGAACGAAACAGTTTAATCCAAAAATTATATTGAAAGTTCTTTGAGTGACGTGGAATTAAATTTTGTCGGATGTCGGATTTTTGTAATCTATTTTGTCACCTCCGTAATAGAACAACCGAATGATATACTGAGGGTTTTGGGTTCGATTCTTGGCTTGGACATAAGCTCACATGTTTAATGCATATCTGGGTATTGCCAGTTAAAAGAACGCTACTCGTAGTCTGAAGATCTAAGGTTTTTTCTCAGCTTGGAGAGGGTTTGCAGCAGCGTAATATGCTTATAATTAAAAAAAAAAAAAAAAAAAATTATTCATAACGTTAAGACACTGTAGTTGATTATTAGTTGCCGCACAGAATTACTTTCGTAATGCTTCTGTCTCAGATCGCTTATATTCATATAAATATTAGATACGTAATCGATTTATTCTTCCTACAGTTCAGATTTACTGACGTAAATCATCTGTAAATAATTTCATAATAAAAATGTTAATAAAGAACCGATTGGATACGCTGGAGAGGTCTCAATTTACGCAGACGTAACTTACAAATCTACATGCTAACCAGATTAAACCAGAAAAAACTGAAGATACTGGGTTCCGCTCTTTCAATTAGCGGTTTTTTATATTTTATTCTTAATCTGCACATAAAAATAATTCTTAAGGCGACAACAAATTCAAAAAAAAATAAATAAATAAAAACCATCAAACGGTTTAAATAAAAACCAGCAAACGTAAAGCGAAAAGTTGCGTGTCTTATTTTATATTTTTGACTTAATTTAATTTAATTGTTTTATAAGATAACTAAATTCTCTACCGCGTAAGGGATTTATTTATTAAAGCGCGTCAGACTGTTAACCTTGAACCTTTGTAGTCGGCTGGAGTGAGTAATATTACATAACTGTGTTCAACAACGGGCGCTGGCCAGACAGCGCGGGAAGGAACTTGTCGTGATCTTAATACGCATTATTAAAACAAATATTCATAATCTATTTTATATTAAACAATTTATTAATCTAAACTGCCAACAAATTAATATCCGGTTATTTTTTTCTCTTTAATTATGAAATGAATTTTTAGGGAGCCTGTCTGGGATTAGGGATTCGAAACCAGAACCTTTTGCAACATATCTTTATTTTCAAACGGTTTTTTTAATACAAGAATCAACAGTGTAATTTATTTATTAATCTATCTTATTGTACGCATTTTAAAATGTAACAATTGTATTTGTTAAAATGGAATATTTGAGTACACAATGATTTATTAAATACAATGATACGTAGTTTGTTTATTTTGTATAAATAAGGAAAGGAAAAATACGATTTTCGAGTTTAATATCGCACTCAATAGTCTCTAAGGGGAGGTTAATAAAATCTTGTGCGTGTGTGTGTGTGTGTGTGTGCGCGTGTATGTGTGTCTTTTAAACGATGGCAGATTGTACGTAATCTTTTTACAACAGAATAAATTAAATATAGATAGGTTTTATTCGTTGAAAAATTTAACGTTTTGTTTTTGAAATAACAAACCTTGAAGAGGTTTCAGAACCGTCTAATTTAGCTCCCGATTCATCGAGGATATTTACTAATGATATGAAACTTTATATATTTTTAAATACGGTTATAAAGAGTTCCTAGACTGTAAAATCATTAAACGTTACTTAATTCCGATCACAGATGGCAGTTAACAGGTTGGAAAGTAACATAGTTAAATAAACCCGATTACATTTTTATAGTCAAAATTTCTTTTTCTCAGAAAACCATTGAAATTCACCTAAGATAATGCGATTCTAATTGAAAATAAGAATTAAAGAAAACCAAATCGAATGACTGTTAGA
The DNA here is from genome assembly GCF_047948215.1 of Lycorma delicatula. Lineage (NCBI taxonomy): Eukaryota > Metazoa > Arthropoda > Insecta > Hemiptera > Fulgoridae > Lycorma > Lycorma delicatula. The sequence goes on along the minus strand of NC_134459.1, from coordinate 182,376,943 downwards.
AATCAATCCTTTTGTTTTTTTTGTGAAAAAATTATTAATTACATTTAAAAAATACATTTTTAAATATATCAAAAAAAGTTTAAAAGTATTTTAATATAAAAACATTAATTAGAAAATTAAAATTAATTATGCAGATTAATACGAAAATAATAGTAAAAAAAATCTAACAGAATAAAATAAAAAGATAGGTTTTGAATAGGAGAAAAAACTTTACGTAACTTTGTACATGCTGGTGATTGTGAAAGGGAGTGTACAAATATAATTGTAGCGTTATTGCTGTGAGTGTATCCGACTGTCTCGTCCTTCAACTTTGTTCGGCTACAATTAGTCAAAACAACTGCGTGTGTCAAAATATTTTTTACGTTCATGAAAAATTATATTTGTTTATAATATTATTAGCTGCTTCCATTATATACAGAGCGATGTAGTGAAAATAAAGAAAACTTAGATTGTAATATTATCTAATATTTTCTTTCTGATAACTTATTAATCTAATATAAGTAGTATTAACGAACGATTAACGTTGTCATGTACAATAAATGATATTTATTTCTTTCCGTTCTAATGGTGTTTTTAAAACCGTATCAAATTTTGTTTACTTATACGTTATTTGTTTTCAGTATATATAGTAGTGTTTTACACGAATCTAAACGACCATTGTAATCGGCTAAGTTAGATAAATTTATAATTAGTGTAATCGTATCATTACCCCCTTACATACCACTTGTTAATCTTTTTTATAATCTATAATAATTTGCGGTTCAGTTTAGTTGTGGAAAATTTTTCAGATACTAAACAAGACTTTGGTTTAAGATTTAGTCAGCAAAGCACGTTTTCTGTGGCACTGAAGCGGCAACATTACATTTTTTATTGTTAATTATATTTACAAAAAAAAAAAAGTATAAAAGCAAGCACGCGAATGTGCTTTTGTATACGTGCAATCATTATGTTTACGTGCGCGGTTGTAATTATATATAATAAATTGAATATTAGATAAAATTAAATAATTGAAAGCCTCATAATTAAACGACTAGCACTAGATAGGGAATCTTGGAGAGCTGCATCAAACCAGTCAAATGACTGAAGACAAAAAAAAAACTGCAGATTTATATACTACGTGCTACGGAAATGTATACGCGAATGTAAAATGTGTTATTTTACTGAATCGGTTACATTTTATCGTCGATGGTCCTGAAAACGTCTCCAGCATTATTCTGTTGTCGAGTTCCGTTAACAAAATATCCTAGCGTGGCGAATATGTTTTATGTAAATAGGTAAAATCGGTTTAAAACAGCAAGATAACATCTTGTTTTACAACGTAAACATCCTGTTACGTCGATAAAAAATGCATTTGTTTATAACTTTATTTTTAGCGCTTACAATAAAATATATATTTTTAATGCTTTTTATAAAATAAAAAATAATCTGTTATACTCTGCGATCGTCTATTTAAAACCGTATCAAAGGATGTCGTATTTGTGTAAGCGGTTATTTGTAATTAATTTGTCTCGTGTTTTACAAGTATTTTTACTTCAATACAAAAACAAAATAGAAAATTATTTTTTTACACAAACTGTAAGAAATTTGAATAATAATATTTAATATTAAGAAAAATAGTACGCGATTAAATAATGCGATGGAGGGTATAATATACCAGCTGTCTTGGCGACAGCTGGTAACGGCATCGCACACAGGTCAGAATTGTAATAATAAACAAGCTTGGGTTATGTTGTTTATAACACCATTCACTGATTTGTTGACAAAACCTAGTCCGTTTAATGCGTTGTTTTTTTTCGAACAACGTTATGTCTGTGACCTTGACTAAAAACTGAACAAACAGCCTTCACTAAACATATACCTTATATTCTGTAATATAAATTCATATTTTGATAAATAATTAAACGAGTCAATAATATAAATTAAATTAAAAATTCCAACCGTGTCTAAGATTCGAACCCGAGACCTTCCGGACGAAGCTTCTTACTTAGGAGGTCGGTCGGCAAACAGTTTAGTTGATCTATTAAATAACATTATATTTTATGTTCTTATAAACATTAAAGAATTGCATAAATGTAGGAATGTAGGTTGTTTATAGCGTGTAACGCAACATTGTATTTATCTGGCCGTCTGTTACGTTATTTATTAGAAACATAAATAATCGATTTAATTATAAGTTTTTGACTGATTTTTTTTTTTATCCTTAAATGCTTTAATTCAAAGTAAGTTTATAACAATCATATTAAAAACTGGCCGATCAGTGGATATAGTTGTTAACTTCTAAAAAAGCTGGGCTCGGGTTTGATTCTATTATTCCTCGCTCGTTAAACTACACGTGTAGGATATTACGAGGTCGTATTGTAGATAAAACAGGAGAAATTTGATCTGTTATAATTTATTGTTAGATTTTTTTTTTACTTTACAAAACGAATATATTTTATCGTAATATTTTTAATGTATTTATTAAAATTAAAGGAAATTATTAATATTATTTTAAATAAAATGTAATCGATATAAAATAATGGACTAATCTTGATTTAATTTAATTATATCGAACGTCTATATAAGAAATAGTGATGCTATTAACTTTGTTACTCGTTTAGAAGTGATGACCGTTACGTTAGCGGTTGTATTTGAATTGTACCATGGCGTGATCAGTACTGTCCGACGGTAGCCAATCAGACGCGAAGGAAGACAGCTGGCCGCTGTTGTTCGTGTTTAACAGAGGGACAGCGCGACAGTGGCGCAGCGGGTCAGTGAGGGGGGTGATTCCCCTCACTGTCCCACTCCACTCTGGCATTAGTAACAGACTGACAATTCTTTTCTTTTGGCGCGTCATCAAAAAATCAAACGAAAAAATAATTATCTCTAAAATTCGTCTTTGTAACATAGTCCTCTATCAGCTATGACCGATAGAATTTTATAAATTATATTTGTCATCGGCTATTGAATTATTTTGTTTTTTTATTTATTAGTATTAAAAAATATTTTATTACATTTATTTATAAACATTTTGTTTTAATCGCAATCTGGATTTTTTTAAATGTATTTTAATAATATATCGCAAGCGATGTATTTACAATAAATTAAATAAAACTTAGATAACGATGATGAAAGATTAGCTTTTAATAAAATATTTCAAAGCAACACAGTGTGATTTAAATGAAATCGGGTTATTACCCGATTTCATTTACAGTGGGTCAAATTTTCATTAGAATAATAATTCTAATGAAAATTTATTATCTAATTAGACGGTCCAAACATTTTACATTATGTATAACAGAAATTTTACTATTTTTAACAATTATATTTATATTTATATATTTCTTACTGTGAAGTGGATCACGCAAACTTTATCCGTATTTAAAAAAGTTAGGATTTGCACGGCGTGTCGGTAACTTTATGTAAGAATTCAGTTTCCACGAGATGGTTTACAAAGGTTTATTCTGTTTTGTGTTGTTTATGTTTGTCGAACATGTCCAACTTGCTTGATACAGTGAAATGTAGAACAGATTACAATTTAATTGTATACTCAAATTTGTGACGGCATATATTTAAGTAGGTTTTCAAACAGTGAGAGTTATTTTCTATAGTAATATCTGTAATATCACTAAGCAAACTTTCAAAGTTCTGAAAAAAAAGTTGTTTTTTCTAAGTATACTTCTGTAAAATACGTTTGGAAAAATTCATTCCGTTCTTCGATAAACGGTAAAATTAATATTTTTTCACGTTTCAGGGCCGGCCGGAGCTCCGCTCCTTTCCTACTGAAAAATTATAATTCTCCACAATTAAAAAAAAATATATATATATTAATGAAAAATTATAAGTTAAAATTAAAATTTTTCCTTGAACTAAAGGCTTTACCGTAAAGAAGAAAAACAATAAAATACATATACCTAAAAATTTCGAAGCCAAAGTAAAAAATAGCCTTATTCTCGCTCACCATTTTATAACTGGTAGGTACAATTATAAACGAATCTACTACGGGAATATCTACACAAAATACTTATGCCGATCGTGAGAAAATTTATAAATTTAAAATGTCGCATGAAAATACCTTTCATTCATTTACACGAGGTGAATTGACATATGCGAATTTCGCTTGCGGTGGTATCTCGAGAACGGTTGGACCTAGACGCATGAAACTACTGGCTATCGTTCCAGGAACTTGGAAAGTACCCTTTCGAACAAGCCTTTCAAAATTGCGTTAAAAATCGTCTAGACGCGCCGTTTTTTGAGATACGCTCTTTTTTAGAAATCATTTAATATAAGATATTACCCGTTTCTTATGTATAATATATATAAGATAAAGTTCATTAGCTATCTCAACAATAAAAAAAATTAAAACCTTTTATCACATATCTTCCCGATTTCGCAGAAAGTAATGATGCCCGATTTATTTTCAAAAATCGTTATAAATTTAAAAGCGATCAGAACTGTTAACTGAACGGTTACTAGATAATAAATACTTATCTGTATTTTATTTCATCATCAAATACAAAAAATATTTGAGAAAAGGACGTATCTCGAGTACGGTTGGACCTAGACGCATGAAACTACCGGCCATCGTTCCAGGAAGTTAGAATGTTTGTCCAGGAAGACACAATTAGTTTGTCCTGGATAATCTCAAGATCTAACGGGCCGATCTCACAGAATCCTTCACAATTTAAAAATGTCTTCCTGAGTGAAAGACCTATGATAATTTCGTGACACTGCCTATTCCCCTTAAATTACTATTATTCTGATAGTTTTACTAAAAAATCTAACAGTACGCTAGGAATGTCTCAAAATGAAAAACAGTTTACCAGATATATATATTTGTGATGCATAATTCCTTCTTAAACACATAATTAATTAGATAAATCACTGGTGATAAGAATCGCTGAACCCGTTCCTGGAATCAAACCAGAACCTTCGACATGTTAGCAGGTTGTTTGATCCAGTCAACCCACTGAAGCGATTTTTTTGTGCCTTATAATACACTTTAAAAGGAATATCAATTAAAAAAATTACCGGTAAATATTTTTTTAAATGTTACGAATAAAATTTAAAATATTTTAACGCTCGTTCTGAATATTTTCAAGGAAAAATTAATTTTCGTATAATTTACGAGTAATTTCTGTTTAAATTTTTAATTATGAGTAGTTAACGAGATGTTTTGTGACCGATAAGATATGCCGAATGATGCCGGGATTCGAACCCAGGATTATCGGTGTATTAGTCGGTTAATTTACCAACCGATCGATCTAAAGGTCATTAAATCTTCCTAAAAATCATTTTCCCCTTTAAAAAAATGATAAACTAAAAAAAAATAAATTAAATTTGGAAAATGTATGTGATGATACCGAGCCCTTACCGGGAGTCGAACTCTGAACCTTACGTGAATTATAAAGTATTGGTTGCTCTTTTACAAACTCACTACCGATCATATTTTAATAAAAAAATAATTGTAAGAGAGGAAAGAAATGTTACATAAAAAGATGTACATATTTATGTTTAGAAAGGCTCCTGGAATAGACGGAATACCTGTAGAATTACTGCGCAGTGCAGGTGAGGAAGCGATTGATAGATTATACAAACTGGTGTGTAATATTTATGAAAAAGGGGAATTTCCATCAGACTTCAAAAAAAGTGTTATAGTTATGATACCAAAGAAAGCAGGGGCAGATAAATGTGAAGAATACAGAACAATTAGTTTAACTAGTCATGCATCAAAAATCTTAACTAGAATTTTATACAGAAGAATTGAGAGGAGAGTGGAAGAAGTGTTAGGAGAAGACAAATTTGGTTTCAGGAAAAGTATAGGGACAAGGGAAGCAATTTTAGGCCTCAGATTAATAGTAGAAGGAAGATTAAAGAAAAACAAACCAACATACTTGGCGTTTATAGACGAAAAGGCTTTCGATAACGTAGACTGGAATAAAATGTTCAGCATTTTAAAAAAATTAGGGTTCAAATACAGAGATAGAAGAACAATTGCTAACATGTACAGGAACCAAACAGCAACAATAACAATTGAAGAACATAAGAAAGAAGCCCTAATAAGAAAGGGAGTCCGACAAGGATGTTCCGTATCTCCGTTACTTTTTAATCTTTACATGGAACTAGCAGTTAATGATGTTAAAGAACAATTTAGATTCGGAGTAACAGTACAAGGTGAAAAGATAAAGATGCTACGATTTGCTGATGATATAGTAATTCTAGCCGAGAGTAAAAAGGATTTAGAAGAAACAATGAACGGCATAGATAAGTCCTACGCAAGAACTATCGCATGAAAATAAACAAGAACAAAACAAAAGTAATGAAATGTAGTAGAAATAGCAAAGATGGACCGCTGAATGTGAAAATAGGAGAAGAAAAGATTATGGAGGTAGAAGAATTTTGTTATTTGGGAAGTAAAATTACTAAAGATGGACGAAGCAGGAGCGATATAAAATGCCGAATAGCACAAGCTAAACGAGCCTTTAGTAAGAAATATACTTTGTTTACACAAAAAATTAATTAAAATGTCAGGAAAAGATTTTTGAAAGTATATGTTTGGAGTGTCGCTTTATATGGAAGTGAAACTTGTAAAGTAGTTAAGTATGGTTATTTTTTTTTTTTTTTTGTCTTCAGTCATTTGACTGGTTTGATGCAGCTCTCCAAGATTCCCTATCTAGTGCTAGTCGTTTCATTTCAGTATACTCTCTAGATCCTACATCCCTAACAATTTGTTTTACATATTCCAAACGTGGCCTGCCTACACAATTTTTTCCTTCTACCTGTCCCTCCAATATCAAAGCGACTATTCCAGGATGCATTAGTATGTGGCCTATAAGTCTGTCTCTTTTTTTAACTATATTTTTCCAAATGCTTCTTTCTTCATCTATTTGCCGCAATACCTCTTCCTTTGTCACTTTATCCACCCGTCTGATTTTTAACATTCTCCTATAGCACCGCATTTCAAAAGCTTCTAATCTTTTCTTCTCAGATACTCCGATCGTCCAAGTTTCACTTCCATATAAAGCGACACTCCAAACATATACTTTCAAAAATCTTTTCCTGACATTTTAATTAATTTTTTATGTAAACAAAGTATATTTCTTACTAAAGGCTCGTTTAGCTTGTGCTATACGGCATTTTATATCGCTTCTGCTTCATCCATCTTTAGTAATTCTACTTCCCAAATAACAAAATTCTTCTACCTCCATAATCTTTTCTCCTGCTATTTTCACATTCAGTGGTCCATCTTTGTTATTTCTACTAGATTTCATTACTTTTGTTTTGTTCTTGTTTATTTTCATGCGATAGTTCTTGCGTAGGACTTCATCTATGCCGTTCATTGTTTCTTCTAAATCCTTTTTACTCTCGGCTAGAATTACTATATCATCAGCAAATCGTAGCATCTTTATCTTTTCACCTTGTATTGTTACTTCGAATCTAAATTGTTCTTTAACATCATTAACTGCTAGTTCCATGTAAAGATTAAAAAGTAACGGAGATGGGGAACATCCTTGTCGGACTCCCTTTCTTATTACGGATCTTTCTTATGTTCTTCAATTGTTATTGTTGCTGTTTGGTTCCTGTACATGTTAGCAACTGTTCTTCTATCTCTGTATTTGAACCCTAATTTTTTTAAAATGCTGAACATTTTATTCCAGTCTACGTTATCGAAAGCCTTTTCTAGGTCTATAAACGCCAAGTATGTTGGTTTGTTTTTCTTTAATCTTCGTTCTACTATTAATCTGAGGCTTAAAATTGCTTCCCTTGGTTAAATTATATTTATAAAATAAATAACCATTTATTAAAATTAATAAAGAGACTGTTTTGAATCTATGTTAAACTCTATATCGGCCCCATTTTCCACTGAAATCCGATTGACTACTTTGTTTTTAAATAAAGCTGTAGCTGCGGTGGTGTTAATACGTAAGTACCAAATATTCTTTATTTCTTGTTCTTATTTTAGGGATTTGAGTTTTCTAGTTTATTAACTTGTTCCAAACAGTTGAGCTTTTCTTTGGTATTTTGCAGTTTTAATAGTTGTTCAAAATAAATTGCTAAAATTTTACTATCGCAAGTTTATACGACATATTTAAAAATTTTTTTTTATATTATCTGTACTTAATTTTTTAGAAAATAATTTTCTTGGAGAAAGAGATTAATTTATTGTAACAAAAAGTGCAGTATATTTTAATTTCAGTTTTAGAAATACGTTTATTAGATATAAATTGTGAGTTTTTATGTGATGTTAATAAATAACATTTTCTTCATAATGTAAAAGATTTTAGAATTATGTAGTTTGATTTTATAATATATTTGTGTATTTAAAATTTTAACATCCACTTTTAATATTTAAGTGGATTAAATGAACGTTTATATATATTTATGTTATTTTAAAAATTGTATTATCAATTTATTTTCAAATGTAAATTCTATGTTAAATATTTTTTAATCTAATAAACAAAGTTCTACAGAAAAAAGGTTGATTTTTATTTAAAACACACGATTCTATTTGTAAAAACATTAATGTATTTTAGTCTGTCCAGATGTAGATTTATTACCCACCGGGTTGGTCTAGTGGTGAACGCGTCTTCCCAAATCAGCCGATTTGGAAGTCGAGAGTTCCAGCATTCAAATCCTAGTAAAGCCAGTTATTTTTACACGGATTTGAATACTAGATCGTGGATACCGGTGTTCTTTGGTGGTTGGGTTTCAATTAACCACACATCTCAGGAACGGTCGAACTGAGAATGTACAAGACTACACTTCATTTACACTCATATCATCCTCATTCATCCTCTGAAGAATTATCTAAACAGTAGTTACTGGAGGCTAAACATGAAAAGAAAGTAAAAGATGCAGGTTTATTATTTATCTTGTACTATAATGTTATTTTTTAATCATCCATCATAGGTTGTTTGGTGGATAGCTCTTATGGGACTACCCACCAAACAGTTCTTGTGGAGGGGAACATGTTGCTAGGCAACATGTTATCCTTGAAAACCAACTGTAAACTGGTATGGCAAACTAAACTTAACAGAGATGCCAAATTTCACTATTTTAAATAACAACCTATTTTATTGGCTGTTTTGAAAGTTGAAAGAGACCACTTCATAGCCCAAAGGTGACTGTCTGGTGTGCAATAGGAAAGTTCGGTGTTATTGGACCATATTTTTTTGAAGAAAATGACGCTGCCGTAAATGTAACAGCTGATCGTTACATTGCGATGTTGAATACGTTTTTCATCCCTGAGTTACTAAACCGGGGAATTGATTTTCAAAATGTGTTATTCCAGCAGGATGGAGCTACAGCGCACACAGCGAGGACAACGATGGCTGTTCTCTGTAACTTGTTTCCGGGACGGATCGTTTTCAGATTCAGCGACATTCCTTGGCCCCCTCGGTTTCACGACTTTTTTCTGTGGGGGTTTCTGAAATCGTATGTATACGGCAATAAACCGCGTACATTGGAGGACCTAAAGATCGTCATCACATCACCCAGATTGATGTAGACATGCTGCAAAGAATCGAGGCCAGTTACCGTGAAAGGCTACAACAATGTATTGCCCAAAATGGACATCACTTTCCGGACATAATTTTTCGTTCATGAGTAAGTAACAAATGCTTTGATTTAACAAGTGTTTCAGTACCAATAAAATTTTTTTGATTATTTTAAAAACATCCGGTTCCCGTGAGTGACCCTGTACTATGCATTCTTATAGCTAAACAGTTGAGTCTGACGAGAAGGGCAGGGTTAATTGACCCCTTAATTTCTACTGAAAATTGACACAAAATAAGCCTAATTTCTATTATAGTGCATTTTTTAATCAATTCATTTTTGTGAGTTACATCATACCTTTGGAAACCACTCTCCCTCTTCATCTGCCTTTAATGATGAAGTATGTAAAATACTTTTTATTCCATGTGTCGAAGTTTCTTTAGATAGTTTATACTCTTCTTTGCTTTTCTTTCTATGTTCTCTATAGGGTTTAACTCTGTATAACATACAGCAATACTCTGCCATATTGAAATTTATCAGAATATTTTACTTAGTGCCCAATGACTTTCGTTGCTGATGATAACGGGTAGTTACCGACCAATTTCACTAGAATCCAATCTTGGTGATTGCAGAGGTGAAATCGATCTATATTCTTGGGACAAAGAAGCAAGAATGATATGTTGGTAGGAAATTGGATGAGTTGACTTCTGAAAAGATTCGAGAGATCGAGCAAGATGGGATGAGACTGAAGACAGGCAGTATATCCATGATCTCTTTCTGAATATTAGATGCATGTTGGGCGCCTCCTGGATTTTCCGAAATAGGTATGTTACTCAGTTTCTTTCAGACCTTGTGTTTTAAAGGGGCAGGTTGATGTGATTCAGGTTTTTTCCCCTGCAGTGTCGGGTACTAAATGATGCCTTCCTCGTGCTGCATTAGTGTTCAAAGTACAATGAGAAGTGCACTGAGGTGATTTGTTGGGTTGACTGTGGATATTCAACAGAATTGGAGAAACCAGAAAAATGGTTAAGTGGAAGAATTTTTGATTTTCCTTTGTTAAAAAAAGAATTGCAGAAGGGGTGTAGAGTCCTGAGTGGGCTTCTTTTGTTTCTTTGTTGTAGAGTTGTGTGTCAAACTTGCTTTTATCTATTTGGGTAGTTAGATTTTAGTTCCTTCAATCAATATTTAGGTAATTCAGTCTTGTTGAAGACTTCAATTGAGATGTGTTTTGTTTTCCACGAGTTCACGTTAGATAGTAGTACACCAATGGGAATGTTGTTTTTGGCATTCACATCGGTGACATCCTGGTTGAGGGGAGACTGAATTTTGTCAATTGCTGAGGTTTTTGAAGATGACCTCTAGTAAAGCCGTCAGGGCTAGATACGGAGGGGGTGGTGTGGCGACCAGAATCATCTAATGGTGGGTGTTTTCCACTACGCGATCAGGATGGTACTAAGTAGTGATCATTTAAAACTGGAAACTGTCATTGTACTACTGACTGTGAGGTATGTGATATGATTACTTTTGCAACTAGAAGGAAACAGAAATTCATTGATAATTATGTTGCTTTTAAGGTAATATTTTTTTTTTGTCTTCAGTCATTTGACTGGTTTGATGCAGCTCTCCAAGATTCCCTATCTAGTGCTAGTCGTTTAATTTCGGTATACCCCTCCTAACAATTTGTTTTACATATTCCAAACGTGGCCTGCCTACACAATTTTTTCCTTGTACCTGTCTTTCCAATATCAAAGCGACTATTCCAGGATGCATTAGTATGTGGCCTAAAAGTCTGTCTCTTTTTTTAACTATATTTTTCCAAATGCTTCTTTCTTGATCTATTTGCCGCAATACCACTTCCTTTGTCACTTTATCCACCCGTCTGATTTATAACATTCTCCTATAGCACCGCATTTCAAAAGCTTCTAATGTTTTCTTCTCAGATACTCCGATCGTCCAAGTTTAACTAACATATAAAGCGACACTCCAAACATACACATTCAAAAATCTTTTCCTGAGATTTAAATTAATTTTTGATGTAAACAAATTATATTTCTTACTGAAGGCTCGTTTCGCTATTCGGCATTTTATATCGCTCCTGCTTCGTCCATCTTTAGTAATTCTACTTCCCAAATAACAAAATTCTTCTACCTCCGTAATCTTTTCTCCTCCTATTTTCACATTCAGTGGTCCATCTTTGTTATTTCTACTAGATTTCATTACTTTTGTTTTGTTCTTGTTTATTTTCCCGCGATAGTTCTTGCGTAGGACTTCATCTATGCCGTTCATTGTTTGTTCTAAATCCTTTTTACTCTCGGCTAGAATTACTATATCATCAGCAAATCGTAGCATCTTTATCTTTTCACTTTGTACTGTTACTTCGAATCTAAATTATTCTTTAACATTATAATTTGCTAGTTCCATGTAAAGATTAAAAAGTAACAGAGATAGGGAACATCTTTGTCGGACTCCCTTTCTTATTAAGGCTTCTTTCTTATGTTCTTCAATTGTTACTGTTGCTGTTTGGTTCCTGTACATGTTAGCAATTGTTCTTCTATCTCTGTATTTGAACTGTAATTTTTTTAAAATGATGAACATTTTATTCCAGTCTACGTTATCGAATGCCTTTTCTAGGTCTATAAACGCCAAGTATGTCGGTTTGTTTTTCTTTAATCTTCCTTCTACTATTAATCTGAGGCCTAAAATTGCTTCCCTTGTCCCTATACTTTTCCTGAAACCAAATTGGTCTTCTCCTAACACTTCTTCCACTCTCCTCTCAATTCTTCTGTATACAATTCTAGTTAAGATTTTTGATGCATGACTAGTTGTTATGTATTCTTCGCATTTATCTGCCCCTGCTTTCTTTGGTATCATGACTATAACACTTTTTATTGAAGTCTGACGGAAATTCCCCTTTTTCATAGTTTTTTCATTAGTTTAAATATTTTTCAATAATTTTTTGAATGTTTATACTTCATTTATAGAGTTATCAAGAAATTTGTACAATTTTTTTAAAATGATATATCCCAGAAAATGTTTTTGAGAATTTTTTGGCCTTTATTGAAAGCGTGGTGTTAGATTAACAGAAAACCTTTATTAAGCAGATTTGTTAAGCTTAACCCATATATGAATATTTTTAGAATAAATGATGTTTCTTAAAATTTATTCCCTATCTCTAAAAAAATATATTTTTTGTTTTTTTAATTCTTCCAATTTGTAGTATTAATAGGCAGGAAATTAATGATATTCTTTGCCAACTTTTTTTTTTTTTATTAACCTTAATAAATATTTTTATAATCCATAAATTTCTTTTCTTCAATCTATTAATGGGTCATAATTTTAATCATTAGATAACTACTTTTGCAAAATTTAATATTAAATTAAATTTTTGAAATACTTTTAACAATTATTTTTATCGTAAAAAATTAATTTTTATGTTCATTAGTAAGAATTCTAAATAACAATCACGTATCAAAGGTAAACAGTAATAAACATTCCATCGTTATATTTAACAATGTTGGATAAAACACGTTTTTGTATCATCTCAAATAACGTACAAATATTTATAATTTAAAATATACCATAAATGCTCGTATTACTATAAATTTTAAACTAATTTAAAATAACTAAAAATAAAACTACAGAATGGTACAAAAGATACCAAACGATTTGAAAAATTTATATAAGTTTTTTAATTGATTTTCTAAATTATCTTTATTATAAAGGAAATCTAGAAAATCAATAGTGGAAAAATACACAATCGCTCAGCAAATGGAAAACGTACTATTATTTTGAAAATAAACATTCAATAACTCAGACTCAACGAATTTACTCTCGCAATTTCAATATAAGAATTCCATCCTACGATTAAACGATTAGATATTTGGCGGAACGTTTTCGACAAGCAGGGTTCAATACGGGATATGCCAAAATTCAGAAGACCACGTACAACCCGAAGTGAAGAGAATATTCAACGGGTACGAGGAAGTGTTGAGGAGAGAGCTCAAAAACATCAACTCGGAGATGTCCTCTTCAGCTAAATATTACTCTGATCACAGGGAATATTGGTGAAGGATTTTAGCCCGTACAAAATTCAACTAGTACAGGAATCCAAGAATTGACAAGTCGAAGGACCTTGAACAACGTCTAAATTATGCCGTATAATTTCAAGAATTGATACGAATAAATAAATACTTCCTGCCAAATTTGATAATGAGCGATGTAGGCTTTGTTAACAAACAAAATTTTTAAAAATACGGGAAACTGCAAATCCAAGGATTATTCATCAGAGAGAATAATGCCCGCTTAAATGCAAAATCTGGTGCGGTAATACATCACAAAGGATTATCGGATAATATTTTTTTAAACATATCGACAGAACCGCTGACCTATATGATTCAAACTTTTTTGTAACCACCTGTTCTTAACGATCAAATGAAACGGTTCCAATAATTTTCAGCCTTTATACAAACGACCGGAATGAGTATACAGCTGTTAAGAAAGATTTCTGGTCTCTAAAGCGAGAAGGAATTAGTTTTGGGAAACATCCGGTTTAAAAATTATAAAAGAAAGATATACTTATCGCAAAAAGTATATCGCAAATACACAGAGAAAGATATAAGATCTAAGATAAAAGATATAAGATATAGATTAAAGATATAAGATCTTTTTTGTTTATCACAAACGAACAGAGAACGATATTAATATCGATTATACTACGATACAATTAAGATTTAGATATCGTTTAAAGAACGCTTAGATTTATCCAGGTGCAGATATAAATTCATATCACAATCTAGTTGCGGTAGAAGTGAACATTAGGCTTAAAAAAATTGGGAGTGGCAGTTAAAAGAGATTACTGTAATTTGGAAAGCTAAGGAAAGAAACAGGAAACTAACAGAAAATGGAAAAAATAAGAACGGGAGATAAAGCAAGTAATGCAGATGATAAGTGGATGAAAATTAAGAAATGTTAAGAAAACAGTAAAAGAGACGATAGAGTTTAAAAACAGTAACAGAATAAGAAAAGAGATTGTTATAACAGAAATGTTAGACCAGATGAATGAAAGAAGTGGAAATATGTAGAAACAAAAGAATGTAAAAGGAAATATAGAAAAATGAATAACGAACTAAGAAGGGAAACTAAGAAAAGCGGTTCGAGGAAAAATGAACGGCGATAGAAATTTTTGAAAAAGAAGGGAGATGTGAACTAATGTATAATGAAGTTTTAAAAACGGGTTTTAAAGAGAAAAAAACGGAAGAAAATGTACCAGATAAAGGCAAAGAATAAGAAAATACTTAATGAGAAGAAGGAAATAAAAAGGAGGGTGGGAAGAATACATTACAGATTTATAAGCGTTACGAGAAAATCAAGAGAAATAGATATGGAAGTGAACTTCACGAAGATCCAAAAGGGTATGTTAAAAAGCGGAAAAAAAATAAGGCGATTAAAATGTTAAGAAAAGAAATAGCCGAGGAATGCGATGAAATACCGACTGAACTGTTCAAAGCGCTAGGAAAAACAGAAGAATTGTTGTTACCAGAACTACGCAGTGGAATATTTGAAGAAGGAAAGCGGCCGGAGAATTTACAGGATACAATAATGTTACCGACAGAAAACGAAAAAATACAAAGAAATGTGAAGAACATAAAACGATTTGCCTAATATCATGACGGTACTAACGGAGAGCCCAAATAAACCAAATAAACTAAATGCTCGATGACTTAAATGAAACTTGCGAAAGCCAGAGTAGGAAGATCAACAAAAAGAAGATAAAATATACGGTATTAGATGAAAAAGGAAAGAATTAAGATTAAGATAGGAAGTGAAGTTTTTTAAGCGGGTGAAGAGATTTCAGTTCTTAGAGAGCTATATAAACCGATGACGTTACTTGTTCGGTAAAAATCAAAACCAGAATATCGTGAAGTAAGCAGGTATTTAATAAAAAGGGAAAACTGCTGTGTGGAAATTTAAACTTAGCTTTAAGGAAGAGATTAATGATGCTCTACGGAGCTGAAGCCAGAAAGAAAACTAATTAGAGGCGATTGAGATGCGGGTGACCGTATAACATATGAGAAAGTATTAAGGAGAATCGGAAAGAACAGGAAAACGCTAAATGCGATCGAATATAAAAAAGGAACCGGGTAGGACATTGACGTGAGAGTAGGGTGATTATTAGCGGATATGTTAGAAGGCTTAGTAAATGAAAGGAAAGGAAGAGATTTCAAACGACGGATAGGATTATGGAAAAGGGAAAATATTCGGAAACATAGAGGTTAGCGACGGATAGAATAAGGTGGAGAACAGCAGCCGTAACAAGACCTGCCCTAACGGTAAAGTTCAACGAATGAATAATATCGATCGGACGAGTTAATAGTTTTTTCGTTATTTATTAAAGATAAAAAGAGTTATTTATGATGAAGGAATAATCCGAAAAAGCTCGTATAATCGATACTCATAATTGTTAGTAAGTGGATACTGTATTTTTATATAAATTATTTTGCGTATAAAATATAAAGTGCACCTACATTCAAAATGTTTTCAAGAATTTCATTCGCGGTAAAGAAAATAAATAATTATTTATAAAAAAAAAATTAAAATATAACTGTATTTCTTTTAGTTTAATAAATTGTTCGTAATCTGTTATTATATTCTTCAGAAAATGGCATTTTTTTAATACTTTTTGCCAAAGGTACGTAAACAAACCGTTTTATTTCTGAGTAATAATCGCTTTATTGTTTATATGAAAATATTTCTAACTTTATATATTTAATAATAAATAATATAAAGGGTTCATTTAGAAAAAACCGAGTATGTTTATGTTCGGTAGTTAATAGATTGTCACTCAGGACTTTGAAAATATAGGAAATTTATCAAGTTCTTCTTATGTGAAATGAAGGTTCTCTTTAATGAGAATAGAACACCCTGAACGTTTCTCATCATGAACAGATGTTCTTCCTGCCTTAAATAAACGACACGATTTCCTTATCTTTCCTTCAGTTATTACAATTAGGCGATAATTTTACGATGAATTTTCAGAGGACGAACACTTCGGTCATTCACAATCGATGTATGATCGATTGTACCTCATAGTAGGTGGGATTTTCAAATATTTTATTCATTATAAATACACAAAAAAATCACTCCTTGTTAAAGTACAGCTAAAAAATTTCGTACGGCGCTAGCAAAACAATTACTGAGACCGGCCGGCCTTAATCCATTGTTGTAAGTAAAGCTGAGCGCATGCGATGCGCAAACGGTTCTTACTTTCTGGACGTTCTACGTAATTAAATTAATGATTTTTTTTTAATTTTCGTTTAATGTTAATTTACTAAATAATATATTAAGTTTTCATACGGTATGGTAACTCTTAAATAATATTTTAGCTGATAAATCATAGAAAAATTAAATTTAGTAAATGTTTCTAACTCGTGACGATCTGGAAAGAACTCTCACATTTAAATTTATACGTTAATTTTAATTTTAATTTTATAAGGTTAACAAACTTAGGCGGAATAAAGAGAACCGGTAGAAAACCTTGGGTTTCAGACGATATATTGCAGCTGATGGATGAACGTAGGAAATATAAGAATGCTAGTGATGAAGAAAGTAAAAGGAACTATCGGAAATTAAGAAATGCTATAAACAGGAAGTGCAAACTGGTGAAAGAAGAGTGGATTAAAGAAAAGTGTTCAGAAGTGGAAAGAGAAATGAACATTTGTAAAATAGACGGAGCATACAGGAAAGTTAAGGAAAATTTTGGGGTACATAAATTAAAATCTAATAATGTGTTAAACAAAGATGGTACACCAATATATAATACGAAAGGTAAAGTCGATAGATGGGTGGAATATATTGAAGAGTTATACGGAGGAAATGAATTAGAAAATGGTGTTATAGAGGAAGAAGAGGAAGTTGAGGAGGATGAAATGGGAGAAACAATACTGAGATCTGAATTTAAGAGAGCATTAAAAGATTTAAATGGCAGAAAGGCTCCTGGAATAGACGGAATACCTGTAGAATTACTGCGCAGTGCAGGTGAGGAAGCGATTGATAGATTATACAAACTGGTGTGTAATATTTATGAAAATGGGGAATTCCCATCAGACTTCAAAGAAAGTGTTATAGTTATGATACCAAAGAAAACAGGGGCAGATAAATGTGAAGAATACAGAACAATTAGTTTAACTAGTCATGCATCAAAAATCTTAACTAGAATTTTATACAGAAGAATTGAGAGGAGAGTGGAAGAAGTGTTAGGAGAAGACCAATTTGGTTTCAGGAAAAGTATAGGGACAAGGGAAGCAATTTTAGGCCTCAGATTAATAGTAGAAGGAAGATTAAAGAAAAACAAACCGACATACTTGGCGTTTATTGACCTAGAAAAGGCTTTCGATAACGTAGATTGGAATAAAATGTTCAGCATTTTAAAAAAATTAGGGTTCAAATACAGAGATAGAAGAACAATTGCTAACATGTACAGGAACCAAACAGCAACAGTAATAATCGAAGAACATAAGAAAGAAGCCGTAATAAGAAAAGGAGTCCGACAAGGATGTTCCCTATCTCCGTTACTTTTTAATCTTTACATGGAACTAGCGGTTAATGATGTGAAAGAACAATTTAGATTCGGAGTAACAGTACAAGGTGAAAAGATAAAGATGCTACGATTTGCTGATGATATAGTAATTCTAGCCGAAAGTAAAAAGGATTTAGAAGAAACAATGAACGGCATAGATGAAGTCCTACGCAAGAACTATCGCGTGAAAATAAACAAGAACAAAACAAAAGTAATGAAATGTAGTAGAAATAACAAAGATGGACCGCTGAATGTGAAAATAGGAGGAGAAAAGATTATGGACGTAGAAGAATTTTGTTATTTGGGAAGTAATATTACTAAAGATGGACGAAGCAGGAGCGATATAAAATGCCGAATAGCACAAGCTAAACGAGCCTTCAGTAAGAAATATAATTTGTTAACATCAAAAATTAATTTAAATGTCAGGAAAAGATTTTTGAAAGTGTATGTTTGGAGTGTCGCTTTATATGGAAGTGAAACTTGGACAATCGGAGTATCTGAGAAGAAAAGATTAGAAGCTTTTGAAATGTGGTGCTATAGGAGAATGTTAAAAATCAGATGGGTGGATAAAGTGACAAACGAAGAGGTATTGCGGCAAGTAGATGAAGAAAGAAGCATTTGGAAAAATATAGTTAAAAGAAGAGACAGACTTATAGGCCACATATTAAGGCATCCTGGAATAGTCGCTTTAATATTGGAAGGACAGGTAGAAGGGAAAAATTGTGTAGGCAGGCCACATTTGGAGTATGTAAAACAAATTTTTGGGGATGTAGGATGTAGAGGGTATACTGAAATGAAACGACTAGCACTAGATAGGGAATCTTGGAGAGCTGCATCAAACCAGTCAAATGACTGAAGACAAAAAAAAAAAAAAAAAACGTTAATTTTCTGGTTTTGGGATCGATTTTGAATTCATCTAGGGTATTAAATATTTTTTTATATTAAATCATAGGTTTTCTTTAGATCCGTAAAGGTTATTACATGATTACTTGTAGATATTGTTTTGTGCTTAATTGACTGTTGCCCACGTAGATTTTGGATTTCAACCTGCAAAAGAGGTATTACGTTTTTTTAAAATTCTATCATACAAGTTAAAAGTTGATATTTTAGTGGGCATATTTTCAAACGTTTCTATTTACTTTGGCGAAAATATGTCTTATTTTTAGTGGTTGGCTTTATTCTGGGAATGTTCGAAAAGTTTCTGCCCCCCCCCCCTTTAATCACACACAAGTTTAATTTTTAAAAACTATGATAAATGTATAATTTTATTTTCAAAGGAGTGTCTAAATACCAATCTTCACTTCTGTATAATCTTAAGTTCCTGAAATCCCGAAATTTCAAGAAAATCATTGCCACGCCCAAATTGGGTTTTTGAAATATGATGAAACATATATCAATATGTTTTTAAAAAAGATTTTAAAAACAAATTTTCACGACTGTAACAGCTGCAATTTCTAAAATAAAAATAAAAAACAGAATATATATTTTTTAGAGATGGAGAATAAATTTTAAGATAAATATTTCTAGAAATATTCATACATATTAAGTTTAATAAATTTGCTTAAGTAAAATTTTCTCTACTGGGCGGCTGTTGCCAGATGCGCTAATGGAGTTATGGAAAAATTACGTTCTGCCGAAGAAAGCCGCAGGTTAATTCGAGGCCCTGAGGTCCCGTTGTAGGGGACAGGGCCGCGGGCGAGTATCTAGAGGACCCCCCGATCATGTGGGGGTCGATAGGATGCAATGAGGCCGCGGTCATTCCACCGGCTGGGATCCCGGGGACTTCCCCCAATTTCCAGCTAAAGCTGTTGTATGCGTATGGTAAGTATGAGTGTTGTGAGATTTGTTGGTGTGTGGGTGTGCGGTGTGTGCGGTGTATTAGTGTTGGCATATTTGGTTCGTGTGTTTCATGTTGTTTTGTGTTGGTTTTTTAGTTATGTGTGGATCTGTTTTTGTGTGTATACGTACCTTGCTATTTGCTTTGTTGTCCAAAATGTGTGTGTGAACGCTTATCCCCCTCACCGACTGAAATAACGCTTTATCAGCTATTCCCAGGGGAGGCGGGTCGCCAGAGATGGAGGTTTACTCGGTAGTGCGCAGGAGTATATACGCCTTTTTTTTTTACTATACTGCGGAATCTGTTAGCGAATCCGACACTGCTTCGGCGCCCGTAAATGGGATTTCTCAACCGCTCAAAAAAAAAAAAGTAACTTTTTTTCTAAATAACTTAGCCTCTTCAATAGAGGCTAAAATAAAAAAATTAAATTTTCAAAAATCCTTTCCGCATTGTAGGTCCGGGGTCAAGAGTGGCGTGCCGCGACAACCCACTCTTTAGGCCGTTCATCACGCATATGAAAAAAATTTGCAAAAATCAAATTTTTAGTTTGAGGCTTCGACTTTTACATAATGTTACATATCACTATTAAAGCTTGTTGTGAAATCCAAACTGAGATACCGTCTCGAAATTATTTTTTCATTTTAGTGCGTTTAATTTAAGAATTATCTTTTATAATTTTTTTATTTATTTATGCGATTGTTTTTCTTCATAAAATAATGAGCTGTATCCAAAATGTAGGCCCGGAATGTACCGATCAGTAGCGGAAAATCCCGATTCGTCAGTATCAATTTCTAGAGTTAAATTTCTAATTTAACTTTCGGTATATCAATTTGCATCATTCAAAAAAAAAAAATATATATACTTTTACATAAGATGTAATTTTGGACACCTAATAATTCCATTCCTAGACTCCGCCCACTAGGGCAACCCGTCCGAAAGGCCTAGCTGTGGAGGTGTCCCATAGGCACGCCCTGAATCTAGTAAAATCTCTGAAGAAAATTGAAATCGGTTTTTTCGCAATATCCCCCACCCCATTAACGAATCTTGAAAAAACAAATATTACGCTCAACGTCTCATATATATAAATATTTGAGTCAAAATTGAAGAAAATCAGTTCTGTCAAGCCTGAGATATACAGCCGAAAGCAACGCGACACATACGTTAATATATATATTTCTTTTGGTCTAGATGAACTTGTTTGGCCTTAACACGTAAATATTTGATAAACACCCGATACCTAATTTTTTATATAATTATCGTACTTTTGTTCTCAATATCGGCTAGATAAAAATGGAAAACCCACCGGGTCGGTCTAGCGGTTAAACTCGTCATCAAAAATCAGCCGATTTCGAAATCGAGAGTTCTAAGATTGAAATCCTAGTAAAGAAAATTACTTTTATACGGATTTGATATCGTGGATACCGGTGTTCATCGGTAGTTTTTTCAATTAACCGCCGATCAGTCTCAGGAACGGTTGACCTGAGACTGTACAAGACTATATTTCATTTTAATTCATCCTCTGAAGTAATACCTTACGGTGGTTCCGGAGACTAAACAAAAAAAGAAAGATTAAATTAGAAAAAGTTAAAGACAGATTCCACCTTCAAAATACTTTTTATACGGACAAGAAATAAAGTAATTCTTACGAAATAACATCGACCAGTATTAAGAACATCGACCTTTACTTGAAACGAAAAAGAAATAAAAAACTAATAATAAATCGACTTTCTAAAATCGATTATGTAATATAACGAATTTATCCTCGATGTCACTTCGATTAAGCTGCTGCATTTAATAATGTAAAATATTTAATCGAAGAATTCTCCAAATTAATTAAAGGATCTTACAGTAGTCGTAAGTATAATAAAATACATATAAGGAATTATTTTATCGAACTCCGATACGTACAAATTATATAATAAAAAATTGAAATTATTGTAGGCTCACTTTTAAACTTATAATAACTTTCTAAAACTTTTTATTACCGCAATCGTTAAAGGTTTAAAAATAAAAACTTTCTTACTTACGATTGAATAACGAGTCAACAGTACCAATTAATGACCTATGATTAGAATTAATACGAATTTTTCAGAAAAAATCGGGTTAATTAAACCGTAATAAATAATACAAAAAATAAATGCCGGGAAAGGGTTGAATAATTTTTCCAGTTTTCATCTTGATAGAATTTTACTTCAAATACGTCATAATGTTTTTAAATATTAATTAATTATTTCGAAATAATAACCGACGGACACATTTCATTCGCCCTTGCCGTTTAGCCAGGAGGATCCGTTCCCTTGACCCTCCAGTGCTCATTAACACGTTACCTCCCATGTGTATTATATATTATACAATGGACCTTATGTACTAATACTAGTACACATCAATATGTTTCTAGTGGACCGTGTTAGTAAACATGACACGCTTTTAAAACAAAATTCCCTGCGATGTAAACTTTATAATATTTTAGGTTTTAACATTCGGTTGACTTTGTGCAACGTACTGTTTATTATTAACACCAATTCCTAATAATCCAAATACTTCTAGACGTAATCATTTTTCAAAAAGCCCGATTGAAAACGATAGAAGTGATGATGATTTTAGCCTACTTAGAGCAGCAAGTAGCTCTATTCCTGATATGATATGCGATTGTGAATGTGATATGCGATGAAGCCACACGGAATTCCATCACCGATTTGGTTTCTAGTATCATCCGTAGAAAGAAAACGAAACAAGGATCATAGAATATCCTGGTAAAGCCCTAGTCAGGAGTGAAAGGGAAATGGACAGCTCCCGGTGGAGTCGTCGTTCGTCCACGCTCGCGTGAATGAGCAACTGTGATGATGCACAGCAATTCCTGATCCCCTTAGCTCAAAGGCACTTCCCGGTGTCATGTTATACTTTATCGCGGGGCCGGCTCCGGAAGGGGAAAAATGGTGTGATAGGAGGTTTAGTCGGTAGGGCGCAGGCACGTATACGCACTCTTATAACATCTTGTGGAACCTGTCATCGAGCTCGACACTTCGCCTGTAAATGGGGTTCCTCCGACTCATCAATAAAAATAAAAAATTATGAAGGAGCTACAGGACTTGGTCCAATTTAACCTGTAGAACTTAGAAGTACAGAACCGATTTATTTTTACAATGTAAAAATTTACAAAGTAAAAAAATTAAAATTGTTATGTTAACAATTGAGAAACTATTACAATACGGACGTATTCAGTTAGATTTAAACGATTAATTGTTATTAATATATATATATATAATTCAATTATGGTAATTTTATAATTTTAATTATAATTATATTGCTCTTGAAGATGGCTGAATATCCGAAAGCGCTCGAAGAAATTAAACTGGAATTTGGTAAGTTGTTTTTTAAAATTATATATAATTAAAACTAGAGCCTGTTCAATTTATAAAACATATCACTATATTGTAATTTCTTCAGAGCAACAGTTTGGTCAGCACAGGACTTGAAAGTCTGAATGATTTGAAGTATGCGGATTTCAGAATAGTCGTCTCCCATCTTAAAAATAGTAGTTGAAATTGATTTTTGATACGATTAAAAAAGTATTTTGCGTTACCCGACAAACACACAAGGAGGTGACCGTACTTTGTTTCTCTTCTTTTTTTAAATTTATTTTTTGTGGAACAGTTTGTAAACAATATAAACTAAAGAATGGATTCTTATACAATATCTACAGCTTTTCTCTGTGGAAATATACTTACAGTTGTTAAAATTATTATTAAAATAATAATAGTAGTAATAACATTCTTGTTGAAATAAAAAAATAAAATTTTCAAAAAACTATCTGCATTTTAAGTCCGGGGTATAAAATTTTTGAAATAATTGTAGATATTTCGTGATGGCTCTATATATAAAGTATAAACTTCCACAAAATGTTTGAAAAATATTTAAATCAAAAGGAAATAGAGCAAAAGAAAAAATCTGGATGTGGGCACCACATTACTTCCTTCTGCCCCTATTAAATTTCATATACACATTATTTTAAAATGAAAACGACATAAAATTTTATTTCATTAACTTCTGATTTTTTTTTTTCATTTTTTTTTATTGTTGTTGAATTTATTATTTATCGTAATTTTTTTTTACAATCACAGGTTAATAACTATTATTATATCAATATATTTAAATTAAAAAAAAGTTAACAAAAAAAAAAGAAAAAGGAGATGAAGTCTGATTCGAACCGATGTGCCTTCCCCTTGATTCAAATAATTCATTAATTAAAATTTAATTTGCCTGTAACTCTGGAACCAATGAAAATAAGTACCACTTATGATATATCGTTCGATAACGTAGACTGGAATAAAATGTTCAGCATTTAAAAAAATGAGGGTTCAAATACAGAGATAGAAGAACAATTGCTAACATGTACAGGAACCAAATAGCAACAGTAATAATTGAAGAATATAAGAAAGAAGCCGTAATAAGAAAGGGAGTCCGACAAGGAGATGTTCCCTATCTCCGTTACTTTTTAATCTTTACATGGATCTAGAAGTTAATGATGTTAAAGAAGAATTTAGATCAGAAGTAACAATACAAACTGAAAGGATAAAGATGCTACGTTTGGCTAATTATGTAGTAATTCTGAGAGTAAAAAAGATTTAAAAGAAATAATGAATGGCATAGATGAAGTCCTACGCAAGAACTACCGCATGAAAATAAACAAGAACAAAACGAAAATAATGAAATGTAGAAGAAATAACAAAGATGGACCACTGAATGTGAAAATAGGAATAAAAAGGATTATGGAGGTAGAAGAATTTTGTTATTTGGGAAGTAGAATTACTAAATATGGACGAAGCAGGAGCGATATAAAATGCCGAATAGCACAAGCTAAACGAGCCTTCAGTAAGAAATATAATTTGTTTACATCAAAAATTAGTTTAAATGTCAGGAAAAGATTTTTGAAAGTATATGTTTGGAGTGTCGCTTTATATGGAAGTGAAACTTGGACGATCGGAGTATCTGAGAAGAAAAGATTAGAAGCTTTTGAAATGCGGTGCTATAGGAGAATGTTAAAAATCAGACGGGTGGATAAAGTGACAAATGAAGAGGTATTGCGGCAAATAGATGAAGAAAGAAGCGTTTGGAAAAATATAGTTAAAAGAAGAGACAGACTTATAGGCCAAATACTAACGCATCCTGGAATAGTCGCTTTAATATTGGAAGGACAGGTAGAAGGAAAAAATTATGTAGACAGGCCACGTTTGGAATATGTAAAACAAATTGTTAGGGATGTAGGATGTAGAGGGTATACTGAAATGAAACGACTAGCACTAGATAGGGAATCCTGGAGAGCTTCATCAAACCAGTCAAATGACTGAAGACAAAAAAAAAGAAGATAAACCGTTGAAAAGCTCTCAATGAGGGCTTATTACTCCAGTTAAGAAAAAATCCAAAATCCAAATTGGTTTGGAATTTGGGCTTTTTTGGACACTTTTGGTTCAGTCGATTTGCAATCAAAAGGGGAGGTGCACATTAAATGTTACAATAGTTCTAAATCCAAAATTTTTACATTCTACGGCTAATAACGTTTTTAGTTATGCGAGATACATATGTACGTACAGACGTCACTCCGAAAATAGTCAAACTGGATTCAGGGATGGTCGAAATTGATATATCTGTTGAAATCTGAAAACCGAAATTTTTCCTCATCACAGTACTTCCTTTACAAGGAAGTAAAAAACATTTCAATTTTAAGATATGGGGTTTAATTATTTTTAAAAATTGGATTACTTATATAAGCATGGTAGAAAACAAATTTTCTCTAATATGCCTCTGCAGAAAATCGAAAAATTCATTTTTTTGTAATAAAAACATCTCCCTAACTTAAACCAATTTTGTAAAAAAAATTAATACGATCAATGTCCTATATATAGAAATATTTCAGCCAAATCTGAAGAAAATATGTTCGGTCAATCTTAAAGTATAAGAATAAAAGCAATGAGACACCTATATATTACTTCCCGTTTAGCGGTATTGCAGAACTATAGCTTTAAAAGGAGAAGTATTGTAATCGATACAATTTAGGCATATGCGGTTTTCACCAAATCTTGACGTTTGTACACCTAACGAACCCAAAAAAACGGATGGAAATTTTCCGGATGTTCGTGTGTACATTGTGTCACTCTCTAAATCATTTATATGTCCACCGATTTGACCAAACTTGATTAGATTACTTCTATATATGAGGCATTGACAATAAATTTTCAACTTAAAAGGTCAAGGATGTGAGGCTATTGAGAAAGGTCATCTTCAGTATCTCAAAATTTTGCTTAATTAAGGTCCTATTTTTCTTAAGCACATGAAAACTATTAAAAAATAATAATATTTACAAAATCGCACCTCACCCCAAAAAAATGTCTAAATAAATTAGCGGCTAAGTGGGAATACTGCGTCAATAGTACCCCCTCTCACCACAAGGAACGCTAGTGTAGCACTGACATGTAGCTGTTGTAGTCGACTGATATGTTGTGATGTCACAGGTGTTAGCGGTAGAATTAAATAAATTAATAAAAAAATGGCCGCTAATACTGCCATACCCGGCGCGAATGAAATACGGCATGCCCGTGTGCTTTAATGGGAATCATTGAATTTAATAAACAAAAAATATTGTATTTAAATAAAATCATAAATATTTTTAATTAAGTTGTGTGTGTGTGTGTGTGTGTGTGTGTGTATATATGTGTTTAAGTTGCGCATTAGAAAATAGCCGCGTGACGAGAAAATCCTACAACTGTGTTGTCACCTTTTATATATTTATACGTACTTACATATATTTATTTTTTTGTCTAGATTAACTAGTTGGACCCTAAAACGTAAATCTTTCTAAAAAAAAACCCGATGTATTATTTTTGACATGAACACTCACCTTCAATATACCTATTCTAACAACAGCAAAATGATTACAGATAATCGGTGTACACTTATCATGAATTTTTTTTTCTTTACTTCATTAACAATTTCTATTTTTGACGGAATCGAATGACAAATAAAATTTTATTTGTGTTCAGTAAATAATAATAAGTTGATTATAAATGTTAGATAAGAAAATGTAATCTATTTAGAAGGTTAATTAATCCATTTGCCCTTTTATTAAGATTAATAAATAATAATAATAATAATAAAAACAAGTAATGTAATTTTTATGTAATATTACATCATTGATTAAATGATAGATTACGTAAAAGTAATTTTAAAAGATCCAAAAATACCACTTAAATATTTCTTAAGTAACACTTTTTTTTTCTTTTTTTTTATAAAATATTAAAATTTTTACTGCCGAATAATAGTGAAAATCAATTAAAAAATTTTATCATGAAATTAAGTTAAAAAAAAAACGAATTTTTGAGTTTGTCCGTGATAACCGCAAAATTATTGAACCCATCATTACATAATTTTAATTGTAGCTTTCTTATGACCTCCGGAATGTTTTCCATAGTTCGAATCTTAGTAAATTTAATATTATTGATTATATCGATATATATTATTTACATCGATCATTCTTTATGTCAGTATCGACTATTTCAGACAGTTTCTTTTACTACTTCCTTGTACGAAGTAAAGGAGGTATGTGATCGCGAAAAATTTCGGTTTCCAGATTTCAACGGAAATATCCATTTTGACCATCCCTAGATCCTTTTTTAGTAGTTTCGGCGTGACGCCTGTACGCACGTATGTATCCCGCATAACTCAAAAACGATTAGCCGTAGGATTTTGAAATTTTCTATTTAGGACTGTTGTAACATCTTTTCGTGCACCTTCTCTTTTGATTGCAATCGACTGAACCAAAAGTGTCCAAAAAAGCCAACTTTTTCTTAATTGCAGTAATAAGCCATCCATCGAGAGCTTTTCTACGATTTATCATAAGCGGTACTTATTTTCATCGGTTCCAGAATTATAACCAAATAAAATTTTAATTAAAGAAATATTTGGATCTTAAGGGAAGGCACATCGGTGAAATCCGACTTCATCTACTTTTTTTTTTTATTTTAAATAAATTTATTTCTTTAATAATAAATTTATATTAATAGATTTATTAATAAATATTAAACTCTCATTGTAAAAAAAATTTACGAGGAATAATAATTCAATAACAAAAAAAAAAACAATTTGAAAAAATATCAGACGTTTTTAACGGAATAAAATTTTATGTACTTTTCATCTTTAAAAAATGTGTAAATATAATTTTATAGGCGTACAAGAAATTTACGTGTTGTCTACACCAGATTTATTTTTCGCATGATGAAATTCACTATAAAAACTCAAAGCTTGTGCGTATGAATAAGAAATGTAATTTTCTATAGCGTATTAAAAATACCTGTCCGGGATTCGAACCTGGTACACCCGGATGTCCGAGGTTCGAAAATAGTCTACGAAAGTTCAATTATCGTAAAATTGATCATTTTGATAATAAGATTAAAGGGGAAAACGACTGATTACATATATGACAAAGTTGTGATAGTTTGAGAGATATTGAATTTCGATACGGATATCGGCTTCTTGCGAAATTTATGTGTTTTAAAACATTTAATGTCATCTAATCTGGCAGCGATCTTAGAGAACTCATCCTTACTCGATTAATTTAGCTCCCTGTAGATTTTTAAAAATTATATTAAAATAATTTAAATTAATATAATTAAAAATAGAGAAGATAATTAAAAATTTTAACAGGCTAAACCGTTCGCATAAGATTCGACTTTCAATTTATTACGAGTATTAATGTTTTCGTAACGTCTAGGTCAGCGAAATCAGAGATATGAAGAACACTATCTTTACGGCTTCTAGAATTTACGATCGTAGATGATTTACATCTATGCCAGAACATTCAAAAAATGTAGAAGAGCAATGTATACGCTCGTCTAAACGTCGAGAAATATGTCAGGTCTCAAATTCGCTTTCGATTATCATTCGTTATCAGAAATCGATTATCTGAATTTAAAAGATATTCAAAAACAGGTAACAGGATGAAAATCGTTTGTAATCGTTCCGTTTCCAAAAAAGAAGAAGAAAAATGAAACGATGAAACTTCTAGACTTGGCTGTGCCCGGGCAATAACATTTTATTTTATCCGTTAAGTTGCGAATAAGGATAACGTTTTGAGAGCAACAGCCCCCCACACTTAACAACTCTTTTTAATTTTTTTTTTATACCTCCGGGACCACTGTTAGGTATTGCTTCAGAGGATGAGATGAATGATTAGTAACGTGTGAAAATGCCATCCCTGACCGGGATTTGAACCCGGAACCTCCGAATGAAAGGCCGAGACACTACCGCTCGCGTCACGGAGACTGGCACACATAATTACTAAAAAAAAAAATTATTTCCAATTTTTGAATTTCTATGAGCATATAACGCGGGCGAAGCCGCAACAAGGAAGCTAATATATAAGATTATTCAATAAATTGTAAAGGTAGCGCATTCGTCATTATGTTATTAGGTGAACAAAAAAAAAAAGAATACAACTTATAATAATAAAAAACCAGAAGCGCCGAAGGCTAAACATCGTCCGAAATGGTCTGAACAACGAAAGAAGAATACAAAGCGAAATAAATATGAATCACGATTGCTTAACGTTTTCCATCGGGAAGTTCTCGATTATAATAATAATATTATTTCAAATTCATCACGGACCTTAAAAGTCATTTCAAAAGAAGCTATCCAGGACTGCTTCGCGAATGGAAACACCGCTGGGAAAAATTTTCCAATAGGGAAGGAGTGTACTTCTCCTTCCAAGGGAAGGGGATAAAGATCAATAATTTAAAATTAATAATAAAGATTAAAAAAAATAACTTCGGTTGTTTTCTGAACAGACCTCGTTTATGTATGTTAATTTTTTCCTTTATTTCTACTTGATTTCAACATATTCTAAAATGCTTTCCTTTCTTCATGAGACACTCTGTATACATTAAAATAACATATAATATCTTCTTAAAGGTAATTATTATTAAAATTTATTATAAATATTTTTGAAATTTATAAGAATATCGTATTTTTAAATTAAACTTACCACTAATAAGATAATTTTATTTCAAAAGTACAGCGTCAACATACCTGAAAAATAAATACGTTAAAAATTATTATATAATATGGAAAAATAATTAGGTAATTAAAATACATATATATATATATATATATATATATATATATATATATATATATATATATATATATATATATATATATATATATATATATATAATTCAATTACGGTAGTTTTATCATTTTAATTATAATTATATTGCTCTTGAAGATGGCTGAATATCCGAAAGCGCTCGAGGAAATTAAACTGAAATTTAAAATTATATATAATAAAAACTTAAGCCTGTTCAATTTATAAAAAATATCATTATATTGTAATTTCTTCAGAGCAACAGTTTGGTCAGCACAGGACTTGAAAGTCTGAATGATTTGAAGTATGCGGATTTCAGAATAGTCGTCCCCAATCTTAAAAATAGTAGTTAAAGTTGGTCCTTAATACGATTAAAAAAGTATTTTGCGTTAGCCGACAAACACAGAAGGAGGTGATCCGTACTTCGTTTCTCATTTTTTTTTTTTTTATTTTTTTTTTTGTGGAACATTTTGTAAACAATATAAACTAAAGAATGGATTCTTATACAATATCTACAGCTTTTCTCTGTGGAAATATACTTACAGTTGTTAAAATTATTATTAATAAATATATGTATAAAATGTAAGTATAATGTAAATTAATAAATATATGTATTATTATGTAAATATGTATAAAATCTTTGAAATAATTGTAGATATTTCGTGATGGCTCTATATATAAAGTATAAACTTCCACGAAATGTTTGAAAAATATTTAAATCAAAAGGAAATAGAGCAAAAGAAAAAATCTGGATGTGGGCACCACATTACTTCATTCTACCCCTATTAAATTTCATATACACATTATTTTAAAATGAAAACTACGTAAAATTTTATTTCATTAACTTCTGATTTTTTTTTTCATTTTTTTTTATTGTTGTTGAATTTATTATTTATCGTAATTTTTTTTTTACAATCACAGGTTAATAACTATTATTAAATCAATATATTTAAATTAAAAAAGTTAAAAAAAAAAAAAAAAGGAGAAGTCTGATTCGAACCGATGTGCCTTCCCCTTGATTCAAATATTTCATTAATTAAAATTTAATTTGGCTGTAACTCTGGAACCAGTGATAATAAGTACCACTTATGATAAATCGTTGATAAGCTCTCAATGAGGGCTTATTACTCCAGTTAAGAAAAAATCCAAAATCCAAATTGGTTTGGAATTTGGGCTTTTTTAGACACTTTTGGTTCAGTCGATTTGCAATCAAAAGGGGAGGTGCACAATTAAATGTTACTATAGTTCTAAATCCAAAATTTTTACATTCTACGGCTAATAATTTTTTAGTTATGCGAGATACATATGTACGTATGTACGTACCGTCACTCCGAAAATAGTCATACTGGATTCAGGGATGGTCAAAATGGATATATCCGTTGAAATCTGAAAACCGACATTTTTCATCATCACAGTACTTCCTTTACAAGAAGTAAAAATATTTCAATTTTAAGATATGCGGTTTAATTTTTAAAAAAATTGGATTAATTATATAAGCATTGTAGAAAAACAAATTTTCTCGAACATGCCTCTGTAGAAAATCTAAATATTTTTTTTTGTGATAAAGACATCTCCCTCACCTATATATATATATATATAAACTTAGTGATTTTTGTGAGTATGTTATATTCTTTCACGCAAAAACTACTCAACCGATTGAGGTGAAATTTTGCATGAATATACTTTTTACACCTGGAAAGAACATATGACTAAAAGCTGTTACGAAATAATTCACAGTATGATGTTGGCTGTTTTAATATCTGTCGCTAAGAACCGGATTATAATCCTTGCGATATTCAGTTTTACTATGGCTAAATCGTTGATCAAATCGAATTTAAAAACCACTTTTAGTATTTAAAATTAGATTTTCTACAAAAAAAAAAAAGGTATTTTTCGGTACGTTTTTCGGTTATCGTTAAAACTATCTTTAAAGGTGGGATGGTATACGCCAAAGCGTATACCATCGTTGGTAGTTAAGACTTCCTTGTACACCTATTAAATTACAAATATACTTTTTTTTTTAAATGCAAAAAAATTATTTCATTAATAACTTCTGAAATTTTTTCTATTTTTTTTATTGTTATAATTGAATTATTATTTATCGTAATTATTCTTTATAATCAGAGGTTAATAATTATTAATAAATCAATATATTTAAATTAAAAAAAAGGGAGATGAAGTCGGATTTGAACCGATGTGCCTTCCTCTTGTAAGATATAAATATTTCTTTAATTAAAATTTCATTTGGCTATAACTCTGGAACCGATGAAAATAAGTACCACTTATGATATATCGTTAAAAAGCTCTCTCAAAACAGGGCTTATTACTGCAGTCAAGAAAAAGTCCAAAATCCAAATTTTGTTTTACATTTTGGACTTTTTTGGACACTTTTGGTTCAATCGATTGCAATCAAAAGGGGAGGTGCACAACTAGATGTTACAACAGTCCTAAATCAAAATTTTTACATCCTACGGCAAATCGTATTTGAGTTACGCGAGATACATACGTACGAACAGATGTCACGCCGAAACTAGCACAATGAATTCAGGGATATTTCTGTTAAAATCTGAAAACTGAAATTTTTCACCATCACAATATTTCCTTTACTTTGTACAATGAAGTAAAACGTATAAGCATGATTTGAGAAAACACTTTTTACCGACTTTTCGAAGAAAAGTTACTTTCGGTTGCACGGTGTGTTTGGGGACGGGTTGAAATTGAATTTTCTTTACATTTTGAGGTATGAGGAGTTCGAAAATACCATTCACTCAAATTATAATTTGCTTATATATATATATATATATATATATAGGGGCCTATGTATAAACTTTGTGGCTCAAAAATCTCCAAAACTACTACATCAATTTCATTGAAAGTTAGATATGTTGCAGCAGTGTATCCGATATTGTACATGTGAAAATTTTATCAAAATTGGTTGAGTCGTTCTTGAGTTACGCTTAATTAAAGATTGAAAGCAGGCAACATAATCTAAATTTGAGGTCATGTTGACTGAGTAGTGGTGTATTTTTTATACGCGCTTCTTCAATTAGACTCGGTGGTGAGTGAGTTCAAACTCACTCAGACTGAACTCTGAGTTCAAACTTGTCGCTTGTGCGTTGTATCTACTGGTAAATCGAACGTATTTAGTACGTTGCACTCTGAAAATCAGTGCATTTCTGACTGCGAAATAGTGAGGACGTAGGAAAAGAAAAGTTGGTTTTCTTGCACAGAACTGCGCGAGAGTCTTTTTTTGAAATAGACGTCAGCTAATTTGGTAATTTTGTCATATGAAAGTGGAAATTTGTAGCGTATGAAAAATGCCATGCCTTACCGGGATTCGAACTGGGACGTTCGGATGAAAGGCTGAGACGACCATTCACTTCGCCAAGGAGATCGATAAAAAAACATTTATTTTTGTAATTTTCTTTAAAATCCCTTAAAATATATTCGCGTAAAAAAAGGAGTTAAAATAAATAATGTGATGGTGACAGTTTAAAAAATGTAATATTTTATCTCGGCTAACAACCAGGTTAATTCATTTGATACTAGTTTTTACGTAATAGATTCGTAACGTAGCTTACAGGAAAAAAATAACATTTACCTCTGGAACAGTACAATAATAATTATAGAAATCTAAAAAAAAATTTAATTTGTGGTAAAACTAAAAATAACGTATTTAATTATAAAGGAAAAAGCAACATCCTTTTATCCTTCAGTGTAATCAATACTAAAAAAAAACCATATATATATATATATATATATATATATATATATAAATATGCGGAAAGATTTTATTTTAGGTAAAACTGTGAAATTATTCTCGTTTGATTAAACAAAAAATAAATAAATAAATAAAAATGATTGCATAGATAGCGATCAGATATTGTATAAAAATAGTCAATTCCTATTTTTTACTTATTAAATTTCATTTTTTAATAAAAATTAGTTGAAAAATACATCATATACAATACAAGGATAATTCGGTGAAATAATAAAAATAAAATATCACTATACGCAAAAGGCAATTTAATATAAACGGAACAGATATTTATTAACTTTTGCAATCTATGATTATTAGACGGTAAGTAAATTACAGAAACAATGTTTTCATTATGCTAGGTCGAGCCAATAATTATTCAGAAAGGTAAAGACGTATCCGTCAGCCGGAAGAGTCCAAGCGACCGTCTACTGAGACCGAAAAGAAGTACTGCTCGTCGATTTTCTCCACGAATTATAAATGTAGCGTACCGCTGCCATCGCTCGGGCATTCCAACCCCGTAAGGGAAGACACACTCGCCTTGTGACGCTTTCGGTCGCCGCATCCCATCCCAACCGTTACTAGCCTTGATGGGCTTTAACGGGAATCGTCTTTTGCCCTCTGACTTTTTACATCTCATATTAATAAGCCTCGCCTCGTTTGGATGCCGCTGATGTAAATCCCTCGGTAGATATTTACATCGGTGATATATTAACTTATATTTTGCCTTCGCTGTAGGCCTCGTCCGGACATCTTGAATCTCCTACATCGTTTCCCTCTGAACTAGCTAACGGAGTTCGCGGAAGCATGAACCCTGCGCATCGCTCGGTCAAAGCGAAAGCCACCTAAAGGAACAAAAGATGCCGTCGACCGATGAGATGGGATTCTTCTTTACAACGACACCAGGCATCATACAGCCGTTAGCAATCAAGCTAAAACGGACGAAATTTAATGGGAAATCTTAGAAAATCCCCATACAGTTCAGATTTAACCTCTAGAGATATTTTTCTTCGAGCCGCTGAAAAAAGTGCTTGCAGGATATCGAATCCAAAACAATAAAGAAGAAGAGTTCGCGCGTAATTGCTTCGTGACATTCCGCAAAGTTTTTGTGAAAAAGGGATCCCCAAAAGCTCCCCAAACACAGGGGAAAATGGGTATAACTGGTAGAACTTTAGGGACGTTATGTAAAAAAGTAATAAAAATAATTTTTAATTTTTACTTTACGATTTTTAATCTAACGAGAAGAGCCACATTAAAGGGAAAAGTATGGTGTGATCATATGAAAAATGGGGTATCGGATAGCCAAATCCGGGCTGTAAGGTGGGTGATCAAACACTTCCCAACTAAAACGCTGCAGGAGCTCCGTTGTTACAGCTTCAGTGTGCGGCCGAGCATTGTCATGTAGAAAGAAAATGCCTGATGACAACATTCCTCTCCGCTTATTCTTATTCACCAACCACACAACCCGGAATTCGGTCCATCCGATTTTCACCTCTTTGCTCAAATGAAACGCTGGCTAGGAAGACACCATTTAGCCACAGACATCGAGCTGCAGACCAGCGAAAAAACATGGCTGAAAACACAGTGGGCTCCGTTCTATGACGAGGGTATTGGAAAGTTAGTACCACGCTACGACAGATGTCTAAATCGGAGTGGCGACTATATAGAGAAATATCGTAACTATGTAAGTACTTGTTACAAATTAAAAAAAAATTATTTTCACTGTGGTATTAATTTCGTGACCGATCGGACCTTGAAAAAAAAATAACCCTCGTACTCTCACCTTCTGATTGGTTAAAAACAACGAATACGATTGGTTGGAACTTTGTGCCCGATAATGATAAGAATTATTCTCACCTTATGATTGGTTAAAAAAACAAATAATACCATTGGTTGGAATTTTGTGTCCGATAATGATAAGAATTACTCTCACCTTATGATTGGTTAAAAAACAAAGAATACGATTGGTTGGAATTTTGTGCCCCATAATGATAAGAATTACTCTCACCTTATGATTGGTTAAAAAGAAAGAATACGATTGGTTGGAATTTTGTGGCCGATAATGATAAGAATTACTCTCACCTTATCATTGGTTAAAAAGAAAGAATACGATTGGTTGGAATTTTGTGCCCGATAATGATAAGAATTACTCTCACCTTATCATTGGTTAAAAAACAAAGAATACGATTGGTTGGAATTTTGTGCTTGATAATGATAAGAATTAGGAGTATATGTAAATGTGTCGTACTGCTTTTGGCCTTATATCTCAGGAATGACCCAATCGATTTTCTTCAAATTTCGGTCAGATATTTCTATATACATAGTCGATTGATCGTATTATTACATTATTATATCGCGAAAAAAATTATTTCGATTTTCTTCAGACAAAATTTAGAGGAAACTTTATTAAAGCAAATTTGTTACCTACAACGGGTACATAATAACCCGAAAAATTATTTTTCAAAAATCTAATCCCCCCTCTTAAAAATGAAACATATGTTTTTTCTCCTTTTGTTATATCTCCCTTCTATTTTTTTTTTTTGAAAGTTTATACTATATATATATATAGAGCTATTAAGAAATATTTACAATTTTTACTTTTTTGTACGAAATAAAGGAAGTATTGTAATCGCGAAAAATTTAGTTTTCATGTTTCAATGGAAATATCCATCTTGACCATCCCTGAAACCATTTTCACTAGTTTCGACGTGACGTCTGTAGGTACGTATGTACATAATTAAAAAACAATTAGCCATAGGATGTTGAAGTTTTGGATTTAGGACTGTTGTAACATCTAGTTGTGCACCTCCCTTTTCGATTGCGTTCGTAATTAAATTTAAAATTTTAATTAATGAAATTTAATCTTAAAGGGAAGACACATCGGTTCGAATCTGACTTTACCTCCTTTTGGTTTTTTAACTTTTTTTTTAGTTATTTAAAAAAAAAAAATTAATTTAAACATATTGATTTAATAATTATTAACCAGTGATTATAAAAAAGTTTTACAATAAATAATAATTCAATGCTTATAAAAACAAAACTGAAAAAAATTATTAGCGAAATAAAATTTTATGGTCTTTTAAAAATGTGTAAATGTAATCTAACAGGTATTACATACGCGTGTATGTGATAGATTTGGTGAAACATCTGATTATTTAATATTAATTGAAAATTACGATTTAGAATCGTATTATTTTTGGATTTTCTTAGCAAATTCTTATAAAAAATTGTATATTTATTTTTTTTAAATAATTTTATTTAATTATTTGACTGAAAAATAAAATATATTTTTGAATTGTATTAAAAAAAACTGTATTCAAAATTTATTTTCACTTGTGCGTAATATACACAAGATTTCTGGTGTGTCGTTTGGATAAAAGTTAATAATAATTAAAGTATTCCGTTTAGTGAACTCCTGTATACCGGTTACAAATATTAATTTTTAGCTTACGGTACAGAATAATCAGTTTCTATTATCGGATTATTTGGTAAACAATTTATTTAAAGAGTAATCAACGGACTTTTCCTCTGTCATAATATTTCAGGAAAATTGTTGAATTAATAATCGTATAATGTTCATAAAAATTAATACTTCAGCAATCGTGTAACTGTACACTTTATTAAAGAATTGGAGGATCGTATCTCACTTTCAAATAAAATAAGTTTAAATCAAGTGAAGCAAAAATGTGTATATGTAATTTAATAGATGTACAAGGAAGTCATGTGGCGTTCACATCAGATTTTTTTAAAATTATAGATCCCGGATCTAAAATGCGAAAGAATTTTTTGAAAATTTTCTTCTTATTTTAGCGTCTGTTGAAGAGGGTGTTACATTTAGAAAAAACCATTACTTAAGCAAATTTGTTACGCTTATTCTTTATACGAATATTTTCGAAAAAAAATTTATTCTCCGCCTTTAAATATATATACGAGGTGCGACAATAAAATAATGAGACTGAATTTTCTTTGTAAGATGTGGCAACCCTGCAGCTTGCGTAGGCACACCATCTTTGACCTTGGTCTATAAGCTACTTCTAGTCCAAGCGGCACATTGATACAACTGCTCAGTTGTGAGTTGTGCTGTAATAAGTGAACACGTGTTTGTGTCTCTCGTCACAGAAATGAAACCGGAAAATATTGCGCGACGGTATGCCGTTTCTTTTTGCCTTAAATCGGATGAAAACGCGACGACAACTTACGGTAAGCTTCAGAAGGCTTTTGGAGAGGAGGTTATGTCAAGAGCTCAAGTTTTTCGGCGGCATAAAATTTTTAATGAAGGCAGAACGAATGTTGAAGATGAAGACCGCAGTGGACGACCATCAACCTCACGGACAGATGTCAACTTGACCGGGGTGCGTGAAATCGTACGATCTGATCGAAGATTACCCGTGAAAATGATCGCAGAAGAACTCAGCATCGATCGAGAAACGGTTCGTCTAATATTAACTGAAGATCTTGGTACGAGAAAGATTTGTGCAAAAATGGCCCCCAAAAATCTCACACAACAGCGAGAAACACGGAAAAATGTGGCAGCCGATCTGTTAGAGCAAACGGAAATCAATCCAGAGCAGCCGATCTGTTAGAGCAAACGGAAATCAATCCAGATTTGTTGAGCCGTGTTATCACTGCTGATGAAAGTCTGTTCTTTCAATACGATCCAGAGACAAAACGCCAAAGTTGGCAACGGTGCTCAAAGGGATCACCCGGACCAAAAAAAGCTCGCATGTCAAAGTCAAAAGCGATACGCATGCTTGTATGCTCCTTCGATTCCAAGGGAATCGTTCATAAAGAGCGGGTGCCTCCTGGACAAACAGTTAACCGATATTTCTACAAAGAAATTTTAGAAAGACTTGGTAAACGAGTTCTTCGTGTTCGTGCCGACATCGCTGATAATTGTATTCTGCATCTCGATAATACGCCATTCCATACTGCTCTGTCAGTACAGCAATTTTTAACCTCAAAACAAATTTCAGTACTACCACAGCCACCTTATTCACCAGATATCGCTCCGTGCAACATTTTTCTATTTCCAAGAGTCAAAATGGCGGTCAAGGGACACCATTTTCAAACAACGCAAGATGTCCAAAAAGCTGTGACGAGGGTCTTGGAGGATATTACAGAAGATGAGTTCCAGAAATGTTACCGTCAATGGCAGAAGCGCTGGAATAAGTGTGTGCAATCAGAGGGGAACTACTTTGAAGGAAACAATACTAAACATGACTAAAACGGTAAGCAACTTTTTTTTTCACATCAGTCTCATTACTTTATTGTCGCACCTCGTATATAATCTTTTTTTGCTCTAACTCTTAATTTTATGATTAAATTTTTTTTTAATATTCTTCATCACTTAAAGGGTTATTAAAATTAATGTAATTCTGGTACGTATATTATATTCCGGAAATGAGAACGAGAAGAAATTTTTTTCATACTTTCATAAGAGTTGTACTCTATTTTTTCAATATTTTTAAAAAATTCTCTTTTAATTTTTTTTTTGTTTGTTAGGGATCACTTCTTTATTCTGTAATAATATATGTTAAAAAGAAAGGCAGTTTATATTTTACTGACCAATATTTATTTATTATTATTATTATTATTATTACAATTTTGTCTTAACATATTAAAGTAAAACTGTTTTATTGTGATTTTTATTCCTTATTTACGTCATACAAGCTCACTAAAATTTAATTTTCATTGGATGGTTGTAGATGGATTTAAGAGAAGACATAGAAGCCGTAAAAAATAGTACATTATACAACTAACCTATAATGATAGCCGTTAATCTACAACTGCAAAGTAAGTTACGACACGAGCGTTGGCGAGTATCATAAACTTCGCAAAATTGCATTAATGGCCGTTATAGAGAGTTACATAACGTATCTTTTCTACAGCTGAAAAAATATTGGAATCATTGATTTAAATTAATAATACGATACATTGTTTACGGAATATTCTTTTTATAATTTAAAAAAAAAATACATTAAACAATACATTTTTTTGGCAATAAATTGTTATTAGTCCTAAGTTTAGCCTTTTCTTTAAAATCGATAAGTGTTAAAGACGTTTATTCGTCACAATCCGGCATAATTAACCAAAGAATAAATACAGTAAAATAAGGAAATTTTATCTCTGTACATTCAAATTAATCTTTGCTTGCTAACTGTTAAATGTTTTCTTGTTAACTGTGATTTTGGATTAAAATCAAAGTAAAAAGTGAAAACACAGTTGTAGGACATTCCCGTCACGCGTACAACGTCGGGTTGTTTCTGATGCACGGCTAATATACACAACTTAAATTAAAATATTTATCATTTTATTTAAATATAATATTTTTTCGTTTATTTCAATCGATTATTCTAACTGAAGCGCGTGCGCATATCGTATTTAATTCGCGTGGGTGTGGCGGTACTAGCGGCGACGGTCGGCACTAACTAAAGTATTATAATTTCACAACTTACATAGAACAAATTTCGCTTGCGCGGTTGGCAGACCGATGTTACCGCGAGGCTTATTGCACCAGGTACCGAGTCGACCGGGCGATCGAGTTTTTTGTCCTTTTTTTTGTCTTCAGTCACTTGACTGGTTTGATGCAGCTCTTCAAGATTCCGTATCTAGTACTAGTCGTTTCATTTCAGTATACCCTCTACATCCTACATCCCTAACAATTTGTTTTACATATTCCAAACGTGGCCTGTAAGTCTGTCTCTTGGTTTAGCTATATTTTTCCAAACGTTTCTTTCTTCATCTATTTGCCGCAACACCTCTTCATTTGTCACTTTATCCACCCGTTTGATTTTTAACATTCTTCTATAAGTAGTACCGCATTTCAAAAGCTTCTAATCTTTTCTTCTCAGATACTCTGATCGTCCAAGTTTCACTTCCATATAAAACGACACTCCAAACGTATACTTTCAAAAAATCTTTTCCTGACATTTAAATTAATTTCTGATGGTAAACAAATTATATATTTCTGACTGAAGCCTCGTTTCGTTTGTGCTATTCGGCATTTTATATCGCTCCTGATTCGTCCATCTTTAGTAATTCTATTTCCCAAATAACAAAATTCTTCTACCTCCATAATCTTTTCTCCTCCAATTTTCGCATTCAGTGGTCCATCCTTGTTATTTCTACTACATTTCATTGCTTTTGTTTTGTTCTTGTTTGTTTTCATGCGATAGTTCTTGCGTAGGACTTCATCTATGCCGTTCATTGTTTCTTCTAAATCCTTTTTACTCTCGGCTAGAATTACTATATTATCAGCAAATCGTAGCATCTTTATCTTTTCGCCTTGTACTGTTACTCCGAATCTAAATTGTTCTTTAACATCATTAACTGCTAGTCCCATGTAAAGATTAAAAAGTAATGGAGATAGCGAACATCCTTGTCGGACTCCCTTTCTTATTACGGCTTCTTTCTTATGTTCCTCAATTATTACTGTTGCTGTTTGGTTCCTTAAATGTTAGAAATCGTTCTTCGATCTCTGTATTTGAACCCTAATTTTTTAAAAATGCTGAACATTTTACACTTGTATATTATTATTTATTTATTTAATTCTGCCGCTCACCTCTGACGTCACAATGTAGCAGACGACTACAAAAGCATTTTTTGGGGTGGGAGTTACGATTTTTGCAAAAGGTTTTTTTGCAAATATTGTTATTTTTTAATTGTTAAAAAATATACCTAAGAAAAATACGGTCGCAATTAGGCGATATCTCAAGATATTGAGGGTGACCTAGCTCTACAGCCTCACCCCAAATCATTTGACCAAATTTGGTTAAAATCGGTCGAATGGTTCTGGAGATATAAAATGATTTAGAGGCCAACACCGAACACACACACGTACATACGAAAATTCACATCCGGAATTTTTCCATCCGGTTTTTTGGATTCCTCAGGTGTCGTCAAAACGTCAAGATCCGGTGAAAACCGTGTATTCCCAAACTGGACCGATTATTATACCTTCCCTTCTATGAATATATCTAGTAAAAATAAAAAAATAAAAACGGCTAATGAATTAAACAATACCCCGCTTCTGATCGGTTAATGGTTGAAAATATTAGGCTTTTGATTAGCCCACCGGGTTGGTCTAGTGATGAACTCGTCATCGCAAATAAGCTGATTTCGAAGTTGAGGGTTCTAAGGTTGAAATCCTAGCGAAGGTAAACTTTTATACGGATTTGAATACCAGATTGTGGATACCGGTGTTCTTTGGTGGTTGGGTTTCAATTAACCCCACTTCTTAGGGGTGGTCGCCTGAGAATGCACACTTCATTTACATTCATATATAATATCCTCATTCATCCTCTGAAGTAATACATTACGGTGGTACTAAACAGAAAAAGAGAGAGAGAGAAAAAGAAAGAAAGCTTTTGATTAGTTGAACATCTGTACTATAATGAAAACCTGTTTCATAATGATCGTCATTACGAAATAGGTTCCAGCCGCGGTATGATAAAGATTACTTTTTATATTATTATTATTATTATCACATGAACTATTTTAATTTAAATAATCTAAAACACAGATTATTTTTTTTAAATTCAATTCTAACACGAGTTCACCCATTCTCATATAGATTTAACGAATGGAATTTTCCATCAGATTTGTGATTACAAACTATTCCATTTACTTGTTAAATTAAAAAATAATAATTTTATTACTTATGATTACAAAGTTTTATTTTATAACATACATTTTAATATATATATATATATATTTGTTTTTTGCAAAATTTAAATAATATAATACAAAATAATCATAACAATTAGTTTTATTGATAAAATAAATGTTGAATCTATTTTAACAATTTTTTCATTTTAACAATAATTAAAATTTAATGATCCAGGAACTGTTTTTATTGTTTTGTAATAATAATGATAACATATAGATAATAAAAACGTGTATATTTATATATAAAAATTAACTGTATCATGTGAGTAAAAGTTATTGTTATAAGGTCAATTTAGAAATAAGATTTACTAAAAACTGTGTGTAAATAATATATATATATATATATATATATATATATATATATATATATATATATATATATATATAGAGAGAGAGAGAGCGAGAGAGAGAGAGAGAAAGAGAGAGAGTTTGAGAGAGATCCATGGTTACAATTCCTCCTTACCACCTCACAACAATACTTTTGTACTCTACTCAACCCTTTTCTTTCTTTCTACTTTCCCGGGTGTAGCTCTATTGTTACTGCAGTAGCAAAAAGATATAAAGGGAAAGTGCAATGATCAGCCAAAATTTTCGGTATCCCCATTTTTATAAATGTTGACGTTTCAGAATCTTTTTAGTTCAAAAAACAAAAAAAAAAAAAAAAAAAATTATATTACGTACGTGAATTGACTGGCAACAAAAATTATTCGAAGAAAGTTTAAAAAAAAAGTGGCATTTATTTTTATTAAATTTTAAGGAAATATAAAAATGGGGGATGAACGGGTAATTATCACTAATTTTTATTCTTTATTTTTTGTATAGCGAGTCATAGAAAACTGAATTTAAATCGATGAGAATTCTGATAAAATTATTTAAAATTCGAAAATCTTGAATCAATCAGATATAAAAATGGGGATATTATCTCTAAACAGTATTTTCCTCATATCACGATAACCGGTTGGCAAAAAAGGTAAAATTCTGGAAAATAAACATCGGTTTGTGCGTGGAACTACGTTTCGTACGAGATATGAGCGTTATTGAACTACTTACTAGCTGCAGGGCGTGCCTATGGCACGGTTCCGCAGCTAGGTCCTCTGAGCGGGTTGCCCTGGCGGGCGACGTCTAGGAATGGGATTTTCATAAAACTTTTTTTTTTTGAAAGATAAAAATTGATTAAGGAAAAGCGAAAAAATAGCGGCAAATCTTACCAACTAAATTTGGTTTAGATCGGTTTAGGCATCTTTTAAAGATTGCACACTCTCAACATTTTCATTAAGATCTATATGTCCATATGTAAAGAGCTGGAAGCTTAAATATAAATTATATTAATTTATTTATTAGTTATATATTATACCCGGTTTACGAAACAAATTATCGTAATATGAAACTAATCTTCCTTGACACAATAACAAAAGAGAATTTAGCTTCAAAATCAATAAATCGCTAAGGAGGAGAAATATAGGATTCAAAATTCTTCTAATTTTGACCATTATTGTTTACCGTTTGATTTGACTCGTGTGTTTTGCCTGTATGTATGTTTAGTTGTAATTACAAGGCCGAAAAAAATCATGTTTACGATTCTAAATGAAAGCAAGCCCTCATTATTTTTATCTTTCAAAAGAATAAATAATGAAAAAATATAAAAGTAAAGTAATCGAATAATGAAAAGTATAAAAAAAGGATTTTAAACCCTCATTATTTATACTTTTGTTA
This sequence comes from Lycorma delicatula, assembly GCF_047948215.1. Taxonomy (NCBI): domain Eukaryota; kingdom Metazoa; phylum Arthropoda; class Insecta; order Hemiptera; family Fulgoridae; genus Lycorma; species Lycorma delicatula. The sequence continues at coordinate 182,332,785 of NC_134459.1, read as the reverse complement.
TTTCCTATTGTGTTTTATTTATTATTATTATTATTAGGGTATTAGTGAATCCATAGTATTTTCAGTATCGATTTATTTGTATCGATAATAGTTGTTTTAAGATCTGCTACGATATTGAATGAATGAATTACGATAGTAAAATTTATTAATTTAATTTGCAATTATTATTACTATTGTTATTTATGATTTTTTGGCAGGCAGTATGTTCAACCATGTAAATATGTTCTTTCTTTTTTCTCATATTTGCTGGTGTTGCTTCTTCTTACTTATTGTTTAAAAAAGCTTGTTATCCTTATGAAGTAAACACATGTTTATTGAGAAACTGGTGTTGGGCTAGATGAAAGTACCAATTAATTAAATTCACCCATGATTTGGATGTTTTAAAAAATTACTTGTTTAAACAAACAAATTGAATCGAAACACGTTAATATTCCATTTTTCTTTTCATTTAATAATAATAATAATAATAATAATAATAATTAATATTATTAATTTTTGCAGGTTTAAATTGAATGATTTGTTCAAAAATAATTATGAACAATTTGTTATAGAAATAAACTTTAATCATATCAATGTTGATAAAGTGTCAATTTAAAACGATGAAATTGAAATCATAAATCAAATTCATGAAATTGATGTTTTTGAGAAAGCCCGCCAAAACCTGCTTGACATGGTAGTATATTCCATTGCACGACGGTTCGGCTCGGCTCAGGCGGAACGGGACAATTTTCGTGCGTGCTGCCGGCGTTCATTGATTTATAAGACGTTGTCAAGTCAAAATATATATATATATATATATATATATATAAACAGATATTTCTAAAATCGTGGGCGGGCTATATGTTTTCGGATTCTACTTGTAAAACTAAACAAAAAATATCCTTAGGAAAAATGGCGATTCTCCTTCGTTCTCCTGAACCCATTTTGTTATTTTTAAATAAAAAATTAATTATTGAAGAACATAAGAAAGAAGCCGTAATAAGAAAGGAAGTCCGACAAGGATGTTCCCAATCACCGTTACTTTTCAATTTTTACATAGAACTAGCAGTTAACGATGTTAAAGAGCAATTTAGATTCGGAGTAACAGTACAAGGTGAAAATATAAAGATGCTACGATTTGCTGATGATATAGTAATTCTAGCCGAGAGTAAAAAGGATTTAGAAGAAACAATGAATGGCACGGATGAAGTCCTACGCAAGAACTACCGCGTGAAAATAAACAAGAACAAAACGAAAGTAATGAAATGCAGTAGAAATAACAATGATGGACCACTGAATGTGAAAATTGGAGGAGAAAAGATTATGGAGGTAGAAGAATTTTGTTATTTGGGAAGTAGAATTACTAAAGATGGACGAAGCAGGAGCGATATAAAATTCCGAATAGCACAGACGAAACGAGCCTTTCAGTCAGAAATATAATTTATTTACATAAAAAATTAATTTAAATGTCGGGAAAAGATTTTTGAAAGTTTATGTTTGGAGCGTCGCTTTATATGGAAATGAAACTTGGACGATCGGAGTATCTGAGAAGAAAAGATTAGAAGCTTTTGAAATGCGGTGCTATAGGAGAATGTTAAAAATCAAATTAATGGTTAAAGCGACAAATGAAGAGGTGTTGCGGCAAATAGATGAAGAAAGAAGCATTTGGAAAGATATAGCTTAAAGAAGAGACAGACTTATAGGCCACATATTAAGGCATCCTGGAATAGTCGCTTAAATACTGGAGGGACAGGTAGAAGGAAAAAACTGTGTAGGCAGGCCAAGTTTGGAATATGTAAAACAAATTGTTAGGGATGTAGGTTGTAGGGGGTATACCGAAATGAAATGACTAGCAATAGATAGGGAATCTTGGAGAGCTGCATCAATCCAGTCAAATGACTAAAGACAAAAAAAAATATATATATAGTGTGAGAGAAATGAGAGAGAGAGAGAGAGATAGAGAGAGAATGAGAGAGAGATTGAATCATGTCTTACAGGACATGTTCTACTGGTGAAAAGAAGAAAGTTATATAAACATATTCGGAAACAGTTCCTGAGTCGTTTGGTCAGTTGAACCTCAAATACATATTTACACCAGTATCCACTGTCTAGTATTCAAATCCGTATGCAAGAACTAACTTTTACTAAGATTTGAACCAAAGAACTTTCGAAAATCAGCTGTTAAATAAGAGATTTACAACGATGAGTTAACCAAATGCTTATTATGAAAATAAAAATGAAACGTTTAATGATTGAATTATAATGACTTTCCTACAAAGCAGTAAAGCTTTTAAAATTAAATATTTGTGCAAGTTATTCAAATTATTATAAAACTTGACTGGCGTAACCGGTAAAGTTTTTATAATTGTTATGTATTAAATTATTAGTCGTCGTAATTTGTCCATTAACTACTGGGACACTCTGTATTATACAATTAATGTATACAACAGGCTGTATGTTAATTATTGAATTTAACATACTATTATTTCAAGGCTTTTATCAATCAATTTTATTTTTCCCTTATCATAATATTATTATTTATTGACTTTCTATATTGTTTAATTAATTTTACAATAAAACGTACGCTACTAGTTGACCTACTGTCTAATCGCGCGCGCACACGCACGCACACAAACAGAAAAGCGTATAACATGCGAAGTCTTTAAATGTTATATAAGCTTAATAAACACATCCGTAAGTAATAATAATATTTTTTTAATTTAATCTACATATTTATAAATTCTTTAGATATTTATCAGTTATAATCTCTTTAGCCTTTTAATATTTTTATTATTTTTTCATTACAAAAGTTTACATAGTTTGTTTACTTAATTTATTGAAAAATGTAAATATTACGATTTCCAGTACAAAAAAAAAATCATTTTTCTGTTTATTTCATTTTTAACGCGATTAATTATTAAACTAAAATATTTTATTTATTTATTTACATATTTTTGTTATTTTTATAATTATTATTTTTGTAATTATATTATATATTGCTGTTATTACTCGTATATCTTTTAACATAAGTTTACGCTTCACAATCTGATTAGATAAATTGTAGTCAATTTGTATTTTTTATTTGAAAATCCTTCCTACCGATTGATTGTTTTTTCCATATGTTAAGGGGCGATGAAGGAATCTTAACTCCAGATTTTTAACACCCCCCTTCCATTGATTTTTGAAAAACTCAAAAAGTTTTTGAAATGCGTTTTTCTCTGAATCTATACATTTTAGAGAAAAATTTTACAAACAAAAAATGTAGAGGACATTTTCTTCTACAATTTATGTATTTGAAGTTATGCCGTATAATTTGAAATTGAAATACAAGGTGGCGCTGAAGTTGCAAAAAAACGTGTTTTTTTCGGTTTTTTCACCGAAAAAAATTGTTTTTCGTCTGTATTGCATTTGGAAAAGTAGTTAATCTCAAAAAACAGACGACTTTTATTCAAACAATTTTCTTGTACGACTTACCGTTTTGGAGCTGCAGCTTGTGAAATTGTGAAAATGTTGTGAATCGGGCACGTGTTCGAAACCGGTCTAGTCGTTTACAACGTGTTTTACTAATTAATCGGAAAAATAATTAATTCAACACACGTCGATGTAAACGAGTAAACAAATCAAATAGGGCTTATTTACCTAGTTACCGTAGGATAATCTATTAAAAATAAATTTCTAAACGCGTAATATTATAAAATACCACGACGAAAACTGAAAATTAACTTCAAAAATACATAAAGTAAGTAAAATAACAGAACAAAATGTTCAACTAAATAAATGTACTACAAAATTCTACTACTGAAGGTGTCGCAACAAAAAAAAACCAAAACTCAAAAAATAAAAACAACTGAAAACATCGTTAAACAGTTAAAAACGAAAAAGTAACAGAATTATTAACGAAAACCACAATAATAACCACGAATACTCGAGCAAGAAAAACGCAACCGCAATCATCAATCTAATCTAATGTTCCTCCCGGTTTTCTAAGTAACCAAAAATAAAATCACGTAAAATTATGTTAAAATTTAGAAAATAATTATGTTTCTTAATTTTACGTTATTTTTTTCTTTATTTTAATAAAAAATTTTAATTGTGATATAGTGTAAAAATTAACAACAAAAAAAAATCACAAATTTTACTTAGTATTGTAAAAAAAAAAAGTGCGTTAAAAACGTTTATACTCAGAATAAATGTGATTAAAGTAATAAGTGACATTAATTCATATATCGATCATACAGGGTCATTCACGGGAACCGGATGTTTTTTAAATAATCATAAAAAATTGAATATTTTCTTTAAAAAAGTTTTATCGGTACTGAAACGCTTGTTAAATCAAAGCATTTGTTACTTACTCGTGAACGAAAAATTATGTCCGGCGTTAAATTAAAATCAGGAGTCTTTTATAAATCTACTTGGAGATTTCTTCCTGTTTTTGATCCTTTGAAACTCTTTTTTTGTAAATTCTCAAGTAAAAATCAAAACATTGTTTACTCCATCGACTGGAATTTATTTCTTCAACTTCAATATTTCTGGCAGGTAATCATCTATTCCTGTTTTCTCCCGCATATGTTATTCTTCCTTTTTATTCTGGTTTCGTAGTAAAATCTTCTTGATTCCATTATTAGTACGCAGATAATACGATTGACAAAAATGTGGACGATACAAAACTGCAGTACGCAAAAAATAAACAAACAGAAAAAAGTGGAAATAGATAAGTACACACAAAAGGTTATAAGATTGATTAATACATATTGAAGTTTTCTACAGGTAGTATTTCCCAGGTCATTATTAATAATTAAAGAATTTCTTAACCTTAAAAAAACACAGTTGTAGGACTTTCCCGTCACGCGGCTACCCGCGTTCCGGTAAAATTCTGCAACTATGAGTATTTTCTGATGCACGCCTTGATTAGTTAGCTGGCATTCGGTATTTCATTCGCGCGAGTGTGGCGGTACTAACGGCGACGATCGGCACTCACTAAGCTAATGTAATTTTACAACTTACATGGATCGCTTGTACGGTCGGCAGCTGGTGTAGCCACGAGACTTAACGCACCAGATACCGAGTCCGACCGAGCGATCTAGTTCGAACTCCGGTCAGACCGAGTTACTTTTTTTATTCGTAATAAATATTATTCATTTATTTAAAGCCTAAGAAAAATAAGAACTTAATTATGTGAAATCTCGAAATACTGAGGGTGACTTTGCTCTACAGCCTCACCCCGTTGACCTTTAAAATTGAATATACAGGATCATTCACGGGAACCGGATGTTTTTAAAATAATCAAAAAAATTTTATCGGTACTGAAACACTTGTTAAATCAAAGCATTTGTTACTTACTCATGAACGAAAAATTATGTCCGGCAAGCGATGTCCATTTTGAGCAATACATTGTTGTAGCCTTTCACGGTAACCGGCCTCAATTCTTTGCAGCATGTCTGGGTGACGTGATGACGAATTGCGATCTTTAGGTCCTCCAATGTACGCGGTTTATCGCCGTACACACGCGATTTCAGAAACCCCCGCAGAAAAAAATCACAACTACTCAAGTCGGGGGACCGAGGGGGCCAAGGAATGTCGCCGAATCTGGAAACGATCCGTCCCGGAAACAAGTTACGAAGAACAGCCATCGTTGCCCTCGCTGTGTGCGCTGTAGCTCCGTCCTGCTGGAATAACGCATTTTGAAAATCGATTCCCCGGTTTCGTAACTCAGGGATGAAAAACGTATTCATCATCGCAATGTAACGATCAGCTGTTACAGTTACGGCAGCGTTATTCTTAAAAAAAATACGGTCCGATAACACCGACCTTTCCTATTGCACACCAGACAGTCACCTTTGGGCTATGAAGTGGTCTCTCGTGAAGCCGATGCGGGTTTCTTTCTGATCGATACCGGCAATTCTGTTTGTTGACGAAGCCGTTCAGATGAAAACGGGCTTCGTCACTCATTAACGATAACAAATTTTAATTTTCTTCAAAAACGGTAAGTATTTGTCGTCAAAATTGTAATCGCTGCGTGAAATCTTGCTCGTTTAACTGCCGCACGACGGCTACCTTGTAAGGATGGAATGCAGGTCTGTATGCAGAATTCGTCTTTAATTCGTCTTGTGCTCATTTGAAGCGCTACTGAGTGCCTCTGAATAGAGCGGCTTGGGCTTCTGACAATGGCTTCCTTCCTCGTTCGATGTTCTCCGGAGTGCTATCAGTTCGTCGGAGTTTTTTCTTCAGTATTGAACCGCTTGTTCGAAGGTTGTTTACCCATCGCAATAATGTGTTACGAGAAGGGACACTTACGTTACGATGGATATTAAACTGACGGCGGAAATCTCGTTGTCAGCAGTTACGGATTCGTCATTTCGCACAAAACTGTCATACGCGTACAGGCGTGGGTCTAGCGTCCACGGCTCCATCTCAACGACTAAAATGTAAGTGCTATGAACAAAGGAAACGTCAGACACCAGCCACGTGCCCCTCCCACCGCGAACGCCCGAGTACAACCCACTTCAAAAACATGCGGTTCCCGTGAATGACCCTGAATTCATTATAGTTAGTAACAACCATTTCATTTTGTTATTAAACATCTTCCGGTCATGATAGAATTATTGGTAACACATAAAAGTAATTTTATTTGTGAAAGATTGCATCAAATAGTAATTATGTAAAAATATCTGGAATATTTTTCCGGCGCATACAGCTACAATAATTATTTAAAGAAGAAAGTATGGTAATCACGTAAAAAAAATGGAAAAATCGAATTTTTTGCAAATCTTTTACGTTTTAGGATCCAACTATTTCATATAGACAAAAAAAAACATATGTATTTGCGTGCATCCCATTGCTTTTGCCCTTATATCTCAGGATTTGACTGAATGGATTTTCTTCAGATTTGACTCAAAACATTTCTATATATGGAGCATTGATCGTATCAAATTTTTTTTCAAAATTCGTTATGGGTGGGGGAGATATAGCGAAAATTTTTTTTTTCCACTGTTTTCAAAGGCATTTTAGAATAATATTTATTACAACAAAATTTTTGCCCATATTTCATATATATAATAATTAAAAAAAACGTTTTTTTAATCAACTCCCCAAATTTTAATATTGAAATTTATGTTGTTTTTTTTTTATTTTCCCCCGTCTTTCTTTGAATTAAATATTTTTCAAAACATTTTTTGAAATTTGATACTTCATATATCAAAAAATGTCTAGTTTTTAAAAGAGGTGTTAGATTTACAGAAAACCTTGCTTATGCAAATCTTTAAAATCTTATATGAATATTTTAGGAAAAAATTTCTTTTAATTTTTTCCCTGCCTACAAAATATACAGAGTGTCCCATATAAAACGCAACCCAACCTTATATTGGTAGGTATTGAAATAATAAAAAGGCATTTGTAAATGTAAATGTAATTTTTATTATTACCATCCATTACCTTACATTTACAGTAAATGTTGGAAGTGGCCGCCATCTTCTTGAATACAAGCTTCAATTCTTTTTACAGCGTTTCTTGCAACTTTTTTCAAACTTTGTGGCTGGATATTTAATACAGCTTGTTCAATATTGACTTTCAATCGTTCAAGTGTTCGTGGTTTGTCGCTATAGACTTTTTCTTTGAGGTAACTGCGTAGAAAAAAATCCGCCGCAGTCAAATCTGGAGATCTTGGTGTCCACAAGCCTCGACCGATAACACGATTACCGAAGAATTCCTCGACGAAATCAGTAGTTGAACCCGCGTAGTGCGATGTCGCACCGTCATGTTGTAGCCGGCAGTGTCTGTCTTCCTCTTCCAAAACTGCGATGAACCGAAATAAAATATCCTGATATCGTTCTGCATTAATGGTGTCCTCGAAAAAAATAGGACCGATTATTTTCTTCCGCGATATCGCGCAACACACGCCCAACGTCTGCGGGTGTAATTGTTTTTCGTGATAAACGTGGGGATTTTCAGCGCTCCAAATTCTACTGTTTTAGCTGTTTACGTAGCCATCCAAATGAAACCGTGCTTCATCTGTGAAAAATAACGAATCCGTAACGTTAATTCCCTCACGCAGAAATCGATGAAACCGTTGACAATATTGTAGCCGTTTTTCTTTGTCGGACTCAAGAAGTCGATGAACCGTTCGAATGCGATAAGGTCGTAATTGTAATCGTTTGGTCGCCCGATGAACAGTCGATTTAGACAAATTAATTTCAGCAGACAAACGTCTGATCGATTTATTTGGCGAGGCGAGTAATCAGTCTTTGATTTCAGCGACTGTATCTGTATTCAACACTGACGCAGATCTTTTGTGTTCCTTGTTATTAACAGAACCGGTCTCTCTAAATTTTTCAACTGACCTTAATACTGATATTTTGTTAGGAGCCGGTTTATCTAGGTACTTATTGCGAAACAAATCATGCACTGCAACCACTGATTTCGTATTGATGTACGACTCAACGATGAAAACACGTTCATCTAGCGAAAACACCATCTTGTCTCTAGCATTACGCTGAACGTTATGATTGCATTGCTGTTACTATCGGTAGTGTTCTACTGCGTCGCCGCAATGTTCAGATGTTGGACGAGTCCATTTCAGTAACGAGTAGGCGAGTAAGCTTGACTTTTGAAATTTCATGGATGAGTGATTGATGGGTTGCGTTTTATATGGGACACTGTGTGTGTGTATATATATATATATATATATATATATATATATATATAACCTAACCTAACCTAACCTAACCTAACCTATATATATATATATATATATATTGTTGTTTTTTTTGGATCATACTCTTTACTTTTTTATTATTAAAATTTATTTTTTTGTTCATCCCTTAACGGGATATTAAAATTAAAATAGCTTAGGCACATGTATTTTATTCCGGACCCGAAACGAAAAATAATTTTTTTTTTCATTGCTTTCATAAAAATTATACTTTATCAGTTTCCTTTTAAATAAGTTATTTGACATTTTATAAATAAATGTTTCATAAATTTTCCTCAGAGAGAAAGGAAGTCCCCTTAAGTCCAAAATATTTTTAGTCGAAATTTGGAATTTTTTACTCTTAAATTTTATTTTGTTAATCATGAGATGACCGTCAGAGCCAGAAAAGTCATCCAATACATTGCCAAATTTTTTTAAATCTATTTTTAATATTGCCGATCTCCTTGCAGAGTGATAGTGTCTTTTCCTTGAATTAAAAAAGTTCTGAGTTCGAGTCCCGGTCAATCGGTATTTTTTTTTTACACAAAAAATTTATTTTTTATCATCCAAAAATTAAAAAAAAGTAATACGAAAACTTTAACCAGTAGTTTTAAAAAAAAAATAAATAAATAAATTTTGTAAGGTTTATTTGTTGTAGGATGAGATTTTTTCACGTAAAAGGAAATATATATTTTTATTGTATTAATATATTATGTAACAATAAAAATTTTGAACAGTAAAAAAAGATTTATTGTTTTGGCAAAGACATAGAATTTTAAAAAGATAACAAGAGACAAACAGTAACGTAATTAAATCGGATTGCCTACTGCATGTAACTTAAATTTAGTTCATATTAAATTGTGTGTGTACAATCAACTTTATTTATAATTCACTAACTGCGTAGTACAATAATATTGGTAACTAATATCTATATGTATATTAATATATTTGTACACACAAAGGAAACATGCACAAAGCCAAACACATACACTCTCTCTCGCACACATAAAATCTCTCACTCATTCTCTCTCTCTCTCTTACTCTCTCTCACCCACACGAGTGCGTTCGTGCGGGTGTGTGTGTTTGGGTGCGTGTGCGCGCGCGCGCGTATGTATGTAAGAAAATAGAACCTATCATTTTTTTATTATTATTATCGTTAACCATTTGAATCATCTGTAATTCTTCCGGTTTATATATAAACAAGAGAAAAAGACAAGAGTATCCTGTAGAAAAAATAGAAAACTTTTTTAAAAAAATATTTTTATTCAAAAAACATGTCGTGGGTGATTGATAATCAACGTCCAGTAAAAGCTACTAAAGATAAATTGATGAAAATTGAAATGCACGTTCTTCTTACGGTGTAAGTGCACCGAAAGGTGCAGAAAGGATTTATTGAAATTCCGTGTTTATAGGGATAAAATTAAGTAATAATGAAATATACTATTTTGTTAATTTCTCGGTAACAAATAAAGATATCAACTTGATTTTTTTTTGGATGTAATCTTCATGTGAATATCTTTTCTTTTTTTTTCCTGTTTAGCCTCCGGTAACTACCGTTTAGATAATACTTCAGAGGATGAATGAGGATGATATGTATGAGTGTAAATGAAGTGTAGTCTTGTACATTCTCAGTTCGACCGTTCCTGAGATGTGTGGTTTAGTTGAAAAACCCACCGCCAAAGAACACCGGTATCCACGATCTAGTATTCAAATCCGTGTAAAAATATCTGGCTTTACTAGGACTTGAACGTTGGAACTCCCGACCTTCAAATCAGCTGATTTGGGAAGACGCGTTAATCACTAGACCAACCCGGTGGGTTTCATGTGAATATCTAAAAACCAATTTCTGATTTTTTTCTTTTTTTAAATTCGACCTTAGAAATGGTGAAGAAAGGTAAAGAAATTTCGAACAATGATTGCAAATCTGCCCCATTTCCGAATATATTAAACAAGATATTCGCTCGATTTGGGTTTGAAAATACTATTCAGATAAATATGTAAAAATCACTTTTGGTTTTTTTCGAATTTCGATTATTTAAGGGGTGCGACGGTACTGACCACCATTTCCGACTTAGTAAACGAGATATTCACTTGATCTGGACATGTACTCTTCATATAAATAATTAAAAACCATTGTCAGGTTATTTTGAATTTCGATATTTTAAGAGATATTTTAAGAGTGTATGGCGGGGCGACTCAACAGTTACTACCATTGTTTGTATGTGCGACGTGACTGGCAGCACTTGTTTTCGGTTACTTGAATAAAAACAAAAAATAAAAAATAAAAATTGACCGTGAGAGGAAACGAAAGTAGCTATATAGCTTAAACGAAGCCGCATGGGGTGCTATCTCAAAACAAATTCTCACAAGTTTTTTTTTTCAATCATTTGACCGGTTTAATGCAGCTTTCCAATATTCCCTATATAGCGCCAAACATTTCATTTCAGTATACTCCCTACATCCTACATCCCGAAAAATTTCTTACTAACATATAAAACGCTTACCTAACAGCGTAAACGGACTAAAAGCGGTGCCGTACACCACCGGCTTACGTGTCCCAACCGCTCACTTGTCATATATTTACTAAAATGGCAGACGAACCCCGTCAACTACTAAAAATATATATGACATCCATAAATTAAAATTTATTTTGTCAAGATAGCAATTCGCTGCCACGCCTAGGTCGCTGAACGCCAGCAAGTACCTGTCCACCATATTTAAGCGCTTGGAACCATAATTGACTGGTGGTCAGCCGTACATCTTAAGGTTAGTTTCCCACAGCAGTAAACTATGTCGGTTGAACATAGCAACCGCATCAAGCAACTCCACACGGTCCGACAATGCGGCTCTCGCCACATTTACTCGCCGATTTTCTCCTTGGCATCTAAGTTCCAGGGTGGCCCGGTCTCTGGTCCGCCCAAGAGCAGGGCAGTGAGACATCAGGTGTTCATTTTACTGGACCTCCCCGCAGACGCACAGCTCATCAGCTGCCAGTCGGAACCGAAACAGATATCGGTTCAAATTAACATGGTTGGTGAGCACCTGGGCACCCGTTGCCCTTAAATCGAGCTCGAGGCATACCATCCCCCCTGATCCCGTATAAACTTGTACAGGGATAGTTAAAAGAAGAGACAGACTTAAAGGCTACATATTAAGGCATCCTAGAATAGTCGCTTTAATATTGGAGGAACAGGTAGAAGGAAAAAATTGCGCAGGCAGGTAACGTGTGGAATTTGTAAAACAAATTGTTAGGGATGTAGGATGTAGAAGGTATACCGAAACGAAACGAAACGAATGGCATTATATAGGGAATCTTGGACAGCTGCATCAAACCAGTCAAATGACTGAAGACAAAAAATATTGTGAGCTCCCAAAATGGCGGAAAAAGTAACTTTTTAATAAAAGGAAAAAATATGCATAAAACACGAGATAAATAAATTATATTAAATTGGCATATGTAGGAGCCCAATAGAGATTTATTAAAAACACAACAAACTCTTTTGCGTCATCATATTATAATTAAAATAAAATATAATAAAAAATAAAATAATTAAAATTTTGCGACATCATTATAATTTTAATTTTAAATTATAAAAATGTGTAAATTTTTAATCGAACCAGATACCGAAAAGGAATCGTATAAATAATAATGATAAATAAAATACGTGAAAATAAACATATTATACGAACATGTAATAATTTGTGTTAAGTAGAAGTCAGCGATAATAACTGTGTTAGAAATGAATTAATGATTGAGAGAAAAGTAATATCGATTAGAATATTCCTTCGGGAAACTCCTACTAGAATTTTTATTAATAACTGGTTTTATTGTATTTTTCAGTTTAATAACAAAGGAGAATGTACGCATAATAAGGTTATGTAATTCTATAAATTAGCTTACGAAAGTTATTTTTAAAGTCTTTAGAAATAGTGGAACAGGATTATTATAAAAGAAGCAAACTTGTGTGTTACATAAGTAAAAACATGTGCGCCAAATAAACTGCCTTTAAAATTGACAGATATAGAAAAACAAGAAGATTTAGAATTTAACTTTATTGAGTTTACAAATTTTATTAAAAAAAAGGAGACAATTAAAGAGGTAATGGAAAGTAAAAAAGCATAAATAATTTAAAGAAATCGCCTAATAAAACATTGTAAAAGATATAATTTTTTTTCTGAGATGACAAGACATCGCATCGACTGCTTTGGTCATTTTGCCCTATGTGAATGGAAATTTTTAGCGAATTAAAAATGCCATGTCCAGTCGGAATTCGAACCTAGGACCTCCGGATGAAAGGTTAAAACGCTACCACTCCGCCACGGATATCAGTATAGTATAGATTTATTTTCTAATTTATTTATTCATTTTTCCCTAAATTTTCAAGGAAGAGATTTCTCGTTTTCTGTTTATCCTCCGGAACCATCGTAAGGTATTACTTCAGAGAATGATATAAATGAATGAAGTGTAATCTTGTACAGTCTCAGGTCGACCACTCCTAAGAAGTACGGTTAATTGAAACGCAACCACCACTAAAGAATATCGATATCGACAATTTAGTATTCAAACCCGTATAAAAGTAACCGCCTTTATTGGAACCTTAGAACTCTCGACTTCGAAATCAACTGATTTACGATAACGAGTTTAACCACTAGACCGACTCTGCGGGGTAAAGAAGAGATCTAATTTGTTTGTTTATTCCGTTCTTTGTTCTTTAATAACAATTTTTATTATCTTTAGTCATTTGACTGGTGTGATTCACCTCCCGTTAAAGCCCATCAGGGCTAGGAACGTGGGAATGGTGTGGCAACCGGAAGCGTCACAAAGCGGGTGTCTTCCCCTACGGGGTTGGGATAGCGTGTCGCAGAGTAAGAGTAGAAACTGTCTACGGAAAAATGCCGGTGTATTGCCTTTACGGGTAGAAGAGTGCTAGAACCGTTCAATATTTCCATCAACGGTCATGCTATAGAAGAAGCGAATAACATCAAGTACTTAGGAGTTATCCTCCAGAAAAACGGTAGATACACCTAGCACATAGTCGATGTATGCAACAAGGCAGAAAGGATGATAAAAAGTCTAAACATCATTATGTCATCGCAGAATGCCCCTCGGGCCTCAAAGCGCCGTTTTCTGGCGACCACCGTCGTGTCTTCGCTTATGTATGCCGTTCCGGCCTGGTGGCGCTCTATCGCCTATCGCCATCAGGCGCAACAAAGAGAGAATGGCGAGGACGCACAGGTGTGTGCTCCTAGGTGTTGTGTCCGCAAACAGGACAGTGTCGTATGCCGCCCTGTGCGTGTTATCGGGTACACCTCCTATCGACCTAATCGCAAAAAAGAGGGTGGAGAGGGCACAAGGCAAGCCAGAACAAGAGGTCAAGGATGCCGTTTATAATATCTGGCAGGAAAGATGGTCGCAGGAAGCTGCGGGTCGATGGACGAGAACCCTCATCCCCGACATCAAGCCGTGGTTGTCGAGAAGATTTGGTGAGGTTGATCATCACCTATCGCAGTTTTTTACAGGACACGGTTCCTTCAATAACTACCTGCACAAAACAGGAAGGAGAGAAGAGCCGGTTTGCAACTACTGCAACGAGATAGATGATGCTGAGCGCACCTTTTTTGAGTGCAATAGGTGGGATACACTTATACATAGTAAGGCACTCACAGGTATAACTCCAGAGACAACAATAGACTACATGCTAAGAAGCGAGTCAAACCGGAATAATTTTGCTAGTTTTGTTAGACAAGTTGTTCTACAGAAATACTCCGATGAGAGAAGACAAGGTGTTGGCTAGAATAGGACCGGGTGGACAGCCTTGCCGGTGAGGTCCAGCATGCTGCGGTGCGTCGGCACTGATGAGCCACCAAGGACTCCACGGGTAACAGTCAGGTAACAGCACACTGAATACTGAAGGGACCCGGCGCAGCGTCGCGGCGAACTGGGTCTGGCGTGGTGTCCAAAAGGACAATATTAATAAAGAACTCTCAAAAAGAGCTAACCGGTAGGCCGACCTGCCATGCCGGTATATAGCCGGTAGGTGGGGAGGCCTATTTGAGTTTAAAGACACTCCCCTAGGCGGCGTAATACCAACAAGTCGGTCCGGCCCAGGGGAGCTGAGGGGAAAAAAATAAATAGAGTAAGAGTAGAAGGTCTGTCCACCTCTCCCTGGTAGACCAGACCGGAGTCCATAATGAAACCAAGTCAGAGGTATGAATTGAATTTCAGTTCGCTAAGGAAACTAGAAATAAATTTCGTTGTTGGGCATATCATTTTTGGTGGTATGTTATTATTCATTTGCCTCGAATTTACGAAACATTTACTCACGAATCGGCTCTATAAAATGTAGAACTAGGCGCGGGGTTCGTGCTTCCGCGAACTCGGTTAGCTAGTTCAGTGGGAAACGAAGTAGGACATTCAAGATGTCCGGATGAGGCCGAAGGCAAAAGCCGATTTTATAAACCGTGGATGTAAATGTCTACCGAGGCATTTACATCAGTAGCATCCCAACGAGACCTAGCTTATTACTATGAAATGTAAAATTTAGAGGGCGAAAAAGTCTCCCGTTAAAGCCCATAAGGGCTAGTTGGGGGGAGGGGGGGTGACGACCGGAAACAGGTGTCTTCCCCTACAGGGTTGGGATGGTGTGATATAACTCTCCAAGATTCCATATCTAGTGCCAGTCGTTTCATTTCGGTATTCTCCCTACAACCTACATCCCTCCCTTGCCGATGGTGCGGGGGCTTGAGTGCTTAGCGATACAGAGCAGTTTGACCGAAGGTGTAACCGTATCGGAGAGCTATCTGTCGAAAGCGAGACTAAGGAATGATTCCACCTCTTTCAGTAGTTATTAAGGGGATAGGTCAGGAGGACTTAAACGGCCATATCAACATTACCCAAGCTTCTGAGTACGGCGCAACTGAAAGCGATTGAAAATTACGACTGTTTTTTCCCTCAAGAAAATCTACCTCTCTGCATTTTCATGAAATAAAAATGGAGGCGCCTTCCTTGGTAAAATATTCCGGAGGTAAACTACTCCCCCGTTCGGATTTCCGGGTGGGGACTACTAACGAAGGGGGTCACCAGAAAATTAATAATATTGTAACATTAATTTTAGAAATTCTACACGATTTTTTTTTGAGATAAAATTTTAAAAAAGATCTATTTTAACTATCTATAACCGTTTGATGAAAACAAAAATTACTGAACAGTAGTAAATGATATTTTTAATTCAAAGAATAATGTTGAATTTAGGTCCATCCGAAGTAAAATAAAATAAAAGAGATCTGTCCAGTTCATACCACAGATGGTTCGTAATACAATCAGTTACTTAAAGTATACCGCTTACTGGTTATCAAACCACGAAAACCCGTATTCCTGATCGTTAAAAAACTTTTTCCAAAAAAAAATCATACATTTTCCCAACATTTTTTTCCATTATGTTATTATCAACAATTTTAAAACGATTAATAAATTAAAATATGATAAAATATTATATTTTAAACAAACCGAATGGATGAAAAGTAAGTAAAAAAAATAACTGGAAAATTATTGCATGACTTTCCCAGTCGTGCATCATTGCATCAACGTAATATTTAAGCATCAAAATTTCCAAATTTTAAATAAAGATTTTTTTGATTTTAGGAGCATACTTATTCTGTTAGGAAATTTATGAAAAATTTTATTTATAAAGAAGCAAATTTTAACAAAAAAATAATAATTTAAAAGAAAATTATTGTTAAATAAAGTACAACTTTTCTAAAAGTAATTAGAAAAATTGTTTTCCATTTCGGGTCCGGAGTATAATTTCCAAAGCTATATTAATTTTAATGATCATTTAAGCGATGAAGATAAATATGAAATAATTTTTAATAATAAAAATTAAAAGAATATAATTTAGTGTTGAGAAATAAATCACAAGAATATTTGTTTTAAGAAAATTCTATAAACTTAACAAATTTGCTAAGTAAAATTTTCTCTAAAACTAACATCCCCTTCAATAAAGGCTAAAATAAGAAAAAGAAACATTTCAAAAAACTATTCAGCATTTTAGAACCTTACATCATTTTTTTTTTTTTAAACTGATAACGCAGTCCTTTTTTTCTGATGCACTGCTTATACACACAACGTAATTTAAAATATTTATTATTTTATTTAACTATAAAATCTTTTAATTAATTCAATAATTCTAACTAAAGCGTGCAGGCATACCGCATTTTATTCGCGCGGGTATAGCGGTGTTAGCGGCCACTTTAAATATTTTTTTCTCTTTATATATTATGCACTAGCAGACCCGGCAATGCTTCGCTACTGCTACATATATATATATATATATATATATATATATATATATATATATATATATATATATAGAGAGAGAGAGAGAGAGATAGAGAGAGAGAGAGTGAGAGAGAGGGAGATAGAGAGAGAGTGGGTGAGAGAGAGTTTAAATGAACACAATTGAAAGTTTGATAAAAAAATTAAAAAACTGAACCTCACAAATTTTACCTTTCACTTATTCTCCTTCCCCTTTTCAACTTCCAACTTCTCCCTTTCACCCTTCCCCCTCAGCCATCTCCCAGTTTCCTTTTTCCCCGCGCGTAAATAGGTCCATTAGTTTTTTGGTCTTTAGCGGACACACATATGAACATGCCTTTTATATATATATAATAAAAAAGTCTGTATATTTGTTTGTTTGTTTCGTAAATATCTCGACACAGGCGGGTATAGTTTTTGCAAAAATATTTCTTTTCACCTAACTAATATTCATATTCTTAATATGAACCAAATCGGCCCATTAATATAATTTTTCTAAATATCTCAACCCCAGCGCCATCTAGCGGGTTCATTTTTTTCAGAAATAATTATTTCCATGTAAGTAACACGTATTCTGAATATGAGGCAAATCGGACCGTAAATACAATTTTTCGAAATATCTCGACGCCAGCGCCACCTAGCGGGTCTAAACTAATACAGAAACCTTCCCTGACATGCGTCCAACCGTTCCCTAAAGTTTCATCGCTATCGGATGAACGGTTTAGGAAGGCATAAGAGATATACAGACAGACAAAGATTCATTTTTATATATATAGATTTATTTTTCAATTCTTCCGTTCACCTGTGACGTCACAACATAGCAGTCGATTACAACAGCTGTACGTCAGTGTTACATTAACTCTCCTTGTGGTGAGAAGGTGTACTAATGACACAATATACCCACTTAGCCGCTAATTTATTTAAAGCATTTTTTTTGGGTGGAGGTGCGATTTTACAAAAATTATTTATTCCAAATATTATTATTTTTTAATTGTTAACAAATGTGCCTAAGTAAAATAAGACCTTAATTAGACGAAATCTCGAGATACGAAGGTGACCTTGTTCTACAGCCTCATCCCTTTGACCTTTTAAATTGAAAATTCAATGCGGTATTTATAAAAGTAATCAGACAAAATTTAGTCAAAATCGATCTAACAGTTCTGAAAATATAAAGAGTAGAAGACCGAGCACACACGTACATATGAATAACCTGAAAATTTACACCCGGTTTTTTGGGTTCCTTAGTATCAAAACGTAATGATTTGATGCAAACTGTATATGCCCAAATTGGACCGATTACAATACTTTACCTTCTACTATAGCACGCTAGACGGGTTAGTAATATTTTGTAAGATTTTTTCTAAAATGCTTAAAATTTTATTTCGGCCAACATACCCCTGCCAATTTTTGCAAAACATTCTTAATACCTCCCCAATATTTCCTCCCCGAAGGTAGTACCTGTCTGCAGTTTGAAGAAAATCGGTCAACGGGAGGTCCAGAATTAAAAGTCCAAAGAATAGGCCAACATACTTAGTACGTAAATATGCATAAACTTCCGTCTGGCAAAGATAGATGTTTTCGACTTTGAAGCGTTGGAATAAATTTTTTTCGCAGATTATTTACAATTTATTTAAATATACTTTTTTGTTAAAAAATTTTTAAAATGTCTCCTTAAGGAACAAAATTTGAAAAACGATCAATTTTTTTTAGAATTTTTTTTACGATTTATATGCTTTCCAGTCATATCTGTAGCTGGCTTATTACCTTCCGATATTGAATGAAAATACACAAAATATATAACTAAAATGAAATAATAATGTAATTTTTTTTTGTCTTCAGTCATTAGACTGGTTTGATGCACCTCCACAAGATTCCCTATCTAGTAATGTAATATGGTCATCAAATCTACCATAAAGTGACCTTGAGTAGAGAAATAACAAAAAAGAGAAAATTATTTTTTTCCCTCCACCTCAAAGACTATATATCAATCAGATAGTATCTTTATCTCTAACTTATAGGCCACATACTAAGGCATCCTGGAATAGTAGTCGCTTTAATATTGGAAGGACAGGTAGAAGGCAAAAATTGTATAGGCAGACCGCGTTTGGAATATGTAAAACAAATTGTTAGGGATGTAGGATGTAGAGGGTATACTGAAATGAAACGACAAGCACTAGATAGGGAATCTTGGAGAGCTGCATCAAACCAGTCAAATGACTGAAGATAAAAAAAAAGTATTTTTGCAACATAAGGAACATTTTAAAATTACGTGAGAAAAATTCTCACTACCTTTTGAATAAAATCTACCCCCTTGATCGATTACGATCAAGATAAAAACGGCATCAGTACCCAATACATAGAAATCATCGTACCAAATTTCATCTAAATCGGTATATCCAATTTGGAGATATCAACCGGAAAAAAATCAGATTGACACACATACATTCTTCTGCAATTTTTCAATGCTAAAATTATGTTTTTCTTGGAGGGGATAGTCATGAAAAGTGAACATCTGAAAAAAAAATCCGACACGAAAAAATTTTGTTCCGATTAGCATAATTTTCTTTATCTAGTGTACTGTATAATTATTTAATCTAACTATATATGCCATGGAAAGTAAAAAACAAAAAAAATAATAATATTCTATATTCTGTGCCAAAAATTGATATCTTCACTTGTTACAAAGAAATTTAAAATAATAGCCGGGTTTCAAATAGAATTAAAAATTCATTTTAACCCTTTGGAATTTAAAAAAAAATCTAGAAATTAGTTTTTAGATATTGACGTGAAGATTGTACTCACCAAAAATCGTTATTTTCATTTCTTAAATTAAATTAAAAAAACAAGAAATTTCATTTTAACCCTTTACACTTGGAGTTTCAAAATAATCTATTTTATTTGCAGTTACACCGTAAAAAGAACGTGTATACAAATTTTCATCAATTAATCTTCAATAGTTCTTGCAAGACGTTGATTATGAATCAGTAACGGTTTATTATATATATATATATATATATATATACGATTTATTGTCTTGGTATTTATGGAAAAATTTCAACCAAATCTGTTGGTAAATAAGATATCTTCATTAAATAACGAACTGTAAACCAATTTATGGGTAATCGTATTTTACACACGTACGTAGGAGTAAATTAACGTAAATTGTTATTTTAATATCTCATTTATACATTAATGAGATAGAAATACCAATGGCTATTTATAAAAGCAAATAAGATTAAAAATATTATTAATAAACATTTTTATTGTTATCTCCGCTTAGCAATTAATAATAAAAATTAAATAAATAAGAACGAATAAAACCAAAAAATATAGTCATCAACGGAAGTAGAGAAAGAATATGTGGTAATATACAAAATTAATAAAAATGTTATCATGCGCAAGTAAATAAATGTGACTAATATACTATTATATATTTTAATAAAAAAAGAAAAACGTATGCGCGCATACACACATTATATATATATATATATACTGTATATTAAAACAATCAAAGCATGTTATTAAAAAAAAAACCACAACACAATGAAAACCGTAAAATGATTATTAAAATTTACACGCATGCCCATACATTACTATCAAATCATGGTGTTATATACATTGTCTATTTTATATTTATTAACAGACACACAAGCAACACCCTCCACGAATAAAGTGCATTACCCTTTCCAAAAAAACTAGGGGCCCTATCAGGTGTATTCCTATTAGACCAAAAGGACTTTACTGGACGGACTGAAAGGTAATTGCACGAGGAGAAATTTACAAAAATTCTCCTGATTTCCCAAGAAATACCGACGTAAAACAGGATCGGAACCCGATCCCAAACTCCGTTCACGTTAAACTAAAACCGGCATTACAAATTAAGTACTCGCCTGGTAAAATATAAAGACCCAACAGCAAATGTCTGATGTCCAGGCCTCTGCAATGACTAGGAAGATAAATTATCTCCCCCTCCCCCGATATCCTAGCGTTCCATTCTGAACTTCATTTCATTTGCGATAAATACGAGAGCGATTAGAAACGAGTGTTGCGGTAATAGTCGATCGTACGAGCGAATAGCTAGCAAGAAGGGAAGCTTGACCAGACGCCTTATCCCTGAGTTGAAGGACTGGGTAGGGAGGCGACACGGGAAGATTGACTTCCGTCTCGACCAGTTTCTGTCCGGACATGGGGACTTCGGCAGCTACTTAGTGAAGTTTCGGCGGAGTACAGATTTTGCGAGTCTGAGGACACGGTAGTACAAACTGGTTCGACTGCGACAGGTGGTTCAATATCAGATCTCGGCTCTCAGTGGAGATTACCTTTGATATTTGAAAGGGTTGTTTATCACGTACTTCGCACTTGCTAGGGCTGATCCGAAGTGACAAATCTAGCTAACTGCATATTCCTACTCAAGGGTGCAGAGGAACCAATACGGGTGTAGTATTAGTCTACCGCTTCATTTATTGTTTCTTATTGTCCGACCTCAGGTAATTTCTTAATAATTGATTTCCTTTCGGAGGTGCCAACGTATCTGTTTTGTAACTTGTGTATTTGATTTTTCCTGTGTTGTACGTACTGCTATTATGTTCTTGATTCTTTGTAATGTTTTATTTCCTATGTTTTCTTGTAACTTATGTTTTGACGAGTATCGTTCATAACCTTTGTGATTTTTGTGTACGTATCATTTACGGCTACCGTTTAACTTATTCTTCGGTGCGTACCCTGTGTGACTTTTGGGGTTATGTATACGCTTTATTCATATAAAAAAAAAGATTTCGAAACGCGGTGACGTCTGGGGCCAGGAAGGCAGCGTCCTTTGGCTTGCTTGCAAGCAAGAGCGGGGGAGCTGGGGTGCTTCTTATGATGGCACAGAGGAGCCTTGAGGTATGAGAGGGCGCGCGTAGGGGTAGGATATGTGCAGCGCATGCCCGGATCCCGGTAGAGTAGAGCCGGGAAGGGTAGTTCCCCTGGGGAGGGACATTCCGGCTGTTCAGAAGGGGAAGTCGGTCTGTTCGTGTGATCCAGTGGGGATCCCGACGGGTGGTCTCAGTAGAGAAGGAAGGAAGGGGGGGGGCAGGCTGCTGCTACGACGTAATGTCTAACGGTGGTCTCGGTCGCTTCTGGGGTGTTTAAAAAAAGGTTTAAAAAAAGTAAGGGAAGCTATTCGGCGAGTTCATTGTGAACAGCGGATAAGGTTACATAATTGATTGAAGGTTGAACTAATTTCTCTTCTATAAAGCTAATTATTAATTTATAATTGCATCTTACTTTTAATTTTAATTTTGTATTACCTGCTAAAAAATGTATAGTAAAATCAAAATTATATTTTACAAATTATAACCGACTTACTTTACTCGTATAAATTTATTTAAGAAGAAATAAATTGTATTTTTAACAATATTTATACGGGCATTTCTTAATATCCTTGTCGAACCGCGAACATGTAACGATATTTAAATAGTTTCTACGCATTTCCTTCTTAAAATTTTATACATTCCCGGCGAATATAGGTAGAATACCTATATTAAAGGGGAAAGTATAGTGATCATGTCAAAATCGGAGTATCGGGTGTTTTTTTTACAAATCTCTACGGTTTTACGGTCCGACTAACGAACGTTTCAAAAAGGAGACAACACAAAGATTAAGATGGTAGAAGTCATGAATAGGTAAATTTTATTTCTCCCTACATGTCAGTTGGCAAAACTGTACTCAAGATTAATTTGTAACGATTGAAATATACTTCTTATGCACTAGTGCTACACAAGTATAAATTCGTCTCTCTATTGTGTTAATTATATTGTTGTCCAAGCAGGAACGTGTATTTATTATTGAGAATTATTGCGCGAATAAATCTCTTGAACGAGTGAAAGATGAATTTCGTATAAAATTTTCCGATTCTTCAGTTCCTAATAAGTGGACATTATCGCGTTTAATCAACAAATTTCGCGAAACCGGTAGTGTAACCGATCGGAAAATCACAGCTCGACCGTTATTATTAACGGTAGAAGTTCTGAAGGTTGTGAAAGAAAATTTGACATTCTCGCCCAGAAAATCACTCGGAAAGTTATCTTCACAGGCCAGTATTTTACTATCTACAGCTTTCAGGGCTAATAAAACATCACAATCGAATGCTTATCGCGGCGGTTTCGTTCAATAACTGAAAGAAGTAGACCGAGGGAAACGTTTACAGTATTGTCGTCGGTTTCAAACTCTTGTTTTTGACAACGGTATTGAAGTTTTGGATCGTGTTTATTTCGACGACGAGGCACAGTTTCACTCGGATTGTTACATTAACTGCCGATATGGAGCGCTGAAAATCCTCACGCGTTTCACAAACGATTACAAGCACTTAAAACTGGTGTTTGATGTGCGATCTCCGTTGTGTAATAGGACCTTTATTTTTTAACGAATCTGTAGTTTGGTTGATGTGTTTTATCGCAAATTAATCGAACAGTTTATTGCCGCGTTAGATTTATACGAACGTCGGTTCCAGCAGGGTAACGCAACGTGTCGTACTGCTAATGAAACGCTGGATATATTACGGGAATTATTTGGTCGTCGTTTGATATCAAAAGTGTTGTGGCTTTCAAGATTCCCAGAACTTACACCGGTAGAGTTTTTCCTTCGGGGATATTTAAAAAATGTATTTTTTAAAAACAATCCTCATACGCTTGACAAATTGAAGGCTAACATTGAAAGTGAGATTTCAAACATTACAGGAAGGGGTGCAAATGGTATTAAACGTGTACGAACCTGCCTCGGGATTACAGGAAATCATTTTGAACATCTATTGTAAAGTTATTAAAAGCAATCTAAATATTGTTCAAATATTTTATTAACATAATATTTTTGTAATAAATTCACGATGTCAAACAAAAGGGTTGAGTCCTTTATGAAACATCTTTTAATTCATCTAGAAAAAAACATATGAATATATGACTTAGAGTGGTCCAAATAGGGCAAAATTTTTGTCGAAAACGTGCACCCCCTGATTTAAAAGTACTCTCAAAAACAAAATTTTTGACGCGTTGATGAACCCTTTCCGTTCGAAAAAAGTCATCCTCCACTCCACTTGAATTTTAAAGGGGATTTAACATGGGTTTTAGGTTATTTTCAAGTCGTGACGATATAGCGCTTGCATGTTTCATCACAAAACTTCAAAAATAACGAATATAAGGCTTTTGGGGGTCGGAGAACACGAATTTGAAGTCAAAAACTTATTTTGACACATTGTAACTGTCAAAATCGCTGTCAACCAATTGAGAACTAGCGTTCTTATGAAGGAAAATCAATGTTTGACATTACAAACAACGTTAATTAGGGTTTTTGGGGTCGGAAAACACGAATTTGAAGTAAAAAACCTCATTTTGGCAAGGTACGCTAGCTCTTTTTGATGAAGAAATCTCAACCGAATTAAAACTGAAAATGGTTGAAAGACTAGCAATTTCGGGTGAAACTTACGAAAATTTATTATCTGCGACAGATGATTGTGATTATGATAACGAACCTGCTCAATTAGCAGAATTGTTAAACAAAGAAATCGACTTTTTGGTCAACACGGAGTCCTTGATTTTTTTTAAACGATTCGAACTTGCGACTAGCTTTCTAGAAATTGATCCTTGTAAGTGGAGCGAAAACGAAGATTATTTGGCTGCTTTGAATCGTGTTAAAAATCTAAAGGTCGTCAATGACTGCTCAGAAAGAACGGTTAAGTCGGTGAAAGAATTTAGATGTAAATTCACTAGAGATGAAAGTCAATTGCAATATATACTACAAATTGTAAATGATCATCGCAAAAAACATCCAAATGTATATAATTACATTACATATGTAATGTAATATAATAATAGAAATAGAAATCATAAAATTTTAACAAAATTATTCGAATAATTATATACATGAATATAAAATTTTTAAAATAAAATGAGAGTTGATCGTTTGGAATCTATCCTTCAGATTTTTTTTAATTGACAACGACTTCAACAGTTTTAATGTGTCAAAACATTTTTCACTTAAAATTCGTGTTCTCCGACCTCGAAAACCCTTATTAACGTTATTTGTAATGTCTACCATTGATTTATATACATAAAAACGCTAGTTGTCAATTGATTGACAGCGATTTTGACAGTTACAATGTGCCAAAATGAGTTTTTTTACTTAAAATTCGTGTTCTCCGACCCAAAAAACCCTTATTGACAATTTTTGTAATGTTGAGCATTGATTTTTTTTCATAAAAACGCTAGTTGTCAATTGACTGACAGCGATTTTGACAGTTACAATGTGTCAAAATAAGTTTTTGACTTCAAATTCGTGTTCTCCGACCCCAAAAACCCTTATATACGTTATTTTTGAATTTTTGTGATGAAACATGCAAGCGCTATATCGTCACGACTTGAAAATAACCTAAAACCCATGTTAAATCCCCTTTAAAATTCAAGTGGAGTGGCGGATGACTTTTTTCGAACGGAAAGGGTTCATCAACGCGTCAAAAATTTTGTTTTTGAGAGTACTTTTAAATCAGGGGGTCCACGTTTTTCGACAAAAATTTTGCCCTATTTGGACCCCTCATGTACGTACTTATGTGTGTCGTATTGCTTTATACCTTCAATTTCACAATTGACCGAACCGATTTATTACAAATTTGGCTCAAATATTTCTATATATGGGGCACTGATCGTATAATTTTTTTCAAATGTTTAAAGGGTGGGGGATATCGTGAAAAACACAAATTTAGATTTACTTCATAGGAATTTTAGAAAAAACTTTATTAAAACAATTTTGTTACATAGAACGCATATAAAAAAAAAAACAAAAGGATCTTTTTCGAAAACCCCATATCTTAAAATCGATATATTTTTGTTTTTTTGCTCCATTTCCCTTCGGTTTAAATATTTTTTAAACATTTTTTGGTAGTTTATACTTCATATATAGAGGTATTAAGAAACATGTATGATTTTTTTTAAATCTTTAGTCCCCGGACTTTAAATGCAGAAAAGGATTTGAAAATTTTATTTTTTTTTATTTTAGCATTTATCGAAGGGGTTTTAGATTCAGAGAAAATTTTACCTAAGAAAATTTGTTAAACTTAATATACGAGTACTAACTAAAATTTTTTTTTCTTAAAATTTATTCTCCACCTCTATATATTGGTTTTTGATTGTAACTCTTTTAATTTTTATTATTAATATCCGGAAAAATTCACGTAATATTTTCCCAGTTTTTTTAAGCTAAAATAAAAAAAAACTAAAAAAACTTAATAATAATAGTAAAATCCTTTCCGGGAGTCGAACCCATTATATTGTTATTTGAAACAAATATATAAGAAAACTGTTATGCTATTAATAATCTAACTTTAATTATTATAAAATATCGATAATATCATTTTAACTTGCATATAATTTTTTCTCCTTTTTTTTATCTTCGGTCTGTCGGTTTACTTTTACTTACAAATCTAATCGTTAGTTTCTTAAAGTCAATTAATCTAATAGGATGATGAAAGCGACTTGCATTACATAATTTCCTTATTTTGTTACTACGTTCGCTTTTCTTTCCTTTTTTTATACTACTTAGTTCTTACTTTTTATATTCTTAACACGCGTTATTTTAGTCGACTTAATTCCATACTTTTTTTAAATGTTTTATTCCTTTACAGCATATACAAAACGAGTCAAAAGTACGGAACTTCCTAAACTTTAAAACCGTTCCAGGTAGAATACTGTAAATCTCAGGATAAAGTATAATAAATTACGTTACCTTTTGACGATAAATAGAATTTCAACCTCTTCATAAAGGACGACCCAAAAGTAGTAAATCAAATATTTTAAATTGTAACACCCTTCGTGCGATAAATCGTTTTAAATATCGCTTTAAGAAAAGAAAAATTATATAAATAAAAGATCGGTAGGTACAATATCTGTACATAAAATGGCGGCAGGATAAATTTTGAATTTTAAAAATTACTAAATTTACTAAGTTCAAATTATCATCGTTCACTACGCCTTGTCGATGTAGCCACGTCACTCTCAATCGCCGCTTCTCTCTTCAAGTCATTTATGAACCAAGGCCCATCTCTTCTTTAACATTATCGATGACTCTCGGTCTACCTGTAGATTTTTTACCCAAAACCTTGCCCTCAAATATATTCGTCAAGAACCGGTCATGTCGTATTACATATACTATCAATTTCTCTCTACTTCTTCGTATAACATTTAGCAAGGACCTCATTTCACTCGCTTCTTTTAACACTTGATCGTTTCTTTTCCCAGCTTGTTCTTGTTATTCTCTTCCAAATCCACATTTCCATCGCTTCCAGTCTTTTTTTCTTTCTGCTTTCCCGTGCGTCCATGTATCACACTCCAGACATAAGTTCAAGTAATAAAATTAAATAAAAAGAAATTACATCGAATTAATTTATCTAATTTATTTTCGACTTAAATATAAATTAAAAAAAAAATTATTTTTTAACAAAAACGATTGTTTTTGTTCCAATTTAACGAGTAAAAAAACAAAACTATTGTCACCTAATCGTGTTGATTATCTGATCATGATGATCGATACCGTTGTTGCAAAAAAAAGCTTACTTGATTGTCGCGTAATATTTCATTTAGAGTATTTTACTACTACACTATTAGTTTCTTATGAAAATTTATTGTCATCAGTCGGTTAATTGATTTTGTCTACATTTACCGGATTTATGAACCGCTTTTGTTATTTACATCTTTTTTTGCCATTTTTGTAATTTCTTTTTACTGAATTAATTGTTTCTGTGCTATCTACTAACACTGCTATTAACATATGTCGCTTAGTGAAGAGAAGAGGGCCACATTTTTAATAATGAGGAGCTTTGCTGATAATTAGGTCGTATAATGAACTTTGTGAACTGTACAATACGACTTTTAGTAATCGTAACCGTTATTCAAAAGGTACAGTGTCAAAAATCATCAAACGATTTGAAAAAACAGGAACCGTAAATATAAGGGGAAAACCAGATAGGCTAAATCTACAACAGATAATAACAAATCGTTTATAATTATCTAAGAATTTATTGAGAATCCTCATTTCTCGACTCGAACAGCAGCAGGAAAGGAACGCAAGAATGGTGAGAGTTTAATTATTTCTCCATACAGATCGTAGAGCCTGGACAATGTCCTTGCTGCTGTATCTTTCTATTATCGGCCGGGTTATCGGTTATTTAGTCGCGATTATAAAATTTAAGTTTTATTTACGGACCAGCGTGAAAATTATTTACCGGGTAGACCGTGGGAAACTGAGCTTTTGAACCTCGTACTTCCACCCATCGGGTTGGTCTAGTGGTTAACGCGTCTTCCCAAATCAGCTGATTTGGAAAGTCGAGAGTTACAGCGTTCAACTCCTAGTAAAGCCAGTTATTTTTACACGGATTTGAAAACTAGATCGTGGATACCGGTGTTCTTTGGTGGTCGGGTTTCAATTAACCACACATCTCAGGAACGGTGGAACTGAGAATGTACAAGACTACACTTCATTTACAATCATAATATCATCCTCATTCATCCTCTGAAGAATTATCTAAACGGTAGTTACCGGAGGCTAAACAGGAAAAGGAAAGGGTAGGTAGATAGGAGGATTTTTTATCTTCTTTTCTGGCTGCCCTTCGTGCTCTTAGCACCAGAATATAAGATTAGCCAAAGTTCAGCGATTCGAACATTAAAAAGTGAAAATTTCAGACCGTTTAAAATTCGTTTAAGTTTCAGAACTTAATAAAGATTACTACGATCGAAGACTTAAGTTCTACGAAATTATGATGAATAATATTTGTACAGATTACGCTTTTCAAATCATTATATGATCTTGAGCGTTGAAAATACTTTGTATATCGACTTCTGCTTAAAGGGGAAAATAAAATTGCCGCTTACAATAAAATATAAATGTAAAAAACGTGTAATAAATAAATTCGACTGTTTAGAATGTAGTGAGATCGAACAACGCGATATAGTTGTAAATACTTAGGCGTTGTGTTAGATAGCGGTCTAACCTGGAAGAATCATATCGCGCTATTAAAGAAAAACTTTTAAGCTATCTTAGGATATTTTATTTTTTAAACAAACTATCCCCAAAAATAACCACGACAAAACTTTATTTTGCTATTGCGCATAGTCGACTAGACTACGGCATCGGCTATCGGGGAAGAACTTATGTTACAAATTTAGATTCCATAATCAAAATCCAAAAACGATTCGTTAATTGATAAGTAAAAAAAAACTACGGATCATTCTTTGCCGATATTTAGGGAATTGTCTATATTACCGCTACGTTATTTATATGTTTATAAAGTAATGAAAATTTTCTTTATCAGAAGCGGTCATAGAGATAGTACGATAACCGAGTACGAACTTAGAAGTAACTTATAATGTATATGTCCCCAGAGCAAATAAAACGAATTATATGAAGTACTGCACCTAGATTGTATAACGTACTTCCTAATCATATAAACACCA
This sequence comes from Lycorma delicatula, assembly GCF_047948215.1. NCBI lineage: Eukaryota > Metazoa > Arthropoda > Insecta > Hemiptera > Fulgoridae > Lycorma > Lycorma delicatula. Next base: position 182,303,330 of record NC_134459.1, on the reverse strand, counting down.
GTAGGAACCTAAACGCTTTCTTAAAGCTACTAAGACGATGGCTAATTAATATTGACGACGCTGAAAGTATGTTCCATGTAATCACGTGATTTATAATTACATATATAATTAATTATGATGCTTTATACTATTGGTCTTAACGTAGTAATAGATCTTTTACATATACAACTTAGCGGGTAGCACTGGATGAAAGGTTTATTAGTAAACATAAATATTTGACGACGATTCATCTTCTCTATACTTAACCGCAGAAAAGATAAGTTTCCACCAGAGTAAACCATGAATGGAACCAAAACTAATCCTCCTATATAAGATAAAACCGTTTACTTTTCCCCTTACTCTAACTAACAAGATTAATAGAAAAGGTATGGTGCCACAAAACGGGTAAGACACTTGTAGACACCTAATCTTTCATCTTTTACAAATAATATAAATTAAGTATAATTAAGTTAAGTTAAGTAATAAATATTAAATTGAATTATAAAACGATGTTAAATTAAGTACGATTAAGTTAAGTAATATTATAATTATTATTAGGATTACTCCATTAATTATTAATTCTGTAAAAGTGAAAGAAATAAATAAAAAAAAGATCCTCATTTATTAAACAAAGATCTTTAGTATGAGGCCACTTTTTTTTTTAAAGACAATGTAAATTGTCGATATTCTCTTTTTCCGTTTAGCCTCCGGAACTATCGTAAAGTATTACTTCAAAGGATGATATGTATGAATGTATTGTTGTACGGTCTCAGGTCAACCGTTCCTGAAATGTGCGGTTAATTAAAAAACCCAACCGCCGAAGAACACCGGTATCCACGATCTAGTATTCAAATCCGTATAAAAGTAACTGCCTTTACTAGGATTTCAACCTTAGAACTCTCGAATTCGAAATCAGCTGATTTGCGATGACGAGTTCATCACTAGACCAGCCCGGTGGGCTAAATTGTCAATACTGAACTAATATTAATCGATACTGCTATCGGGAGGTACATACACACGTACAGTATCCAGTCAAGTAAATGTAAGGGCAAGTATCGTCGGTAGACGATTGATAAAGGCCTACTTATATCGATAGAAATTTAAATGCAATAAAATATGAATCTTTGCTTCTCGACTATATCGTTCCAAAAATTCGAAACGTGGTCGGTCCCAAATTTACAAAATATTTGGTTTCAACAAGACGGTGCCCAGCCTCATTTCGATCTTCAAGTATGTGAAATTTTAAATGTATTTTTTGCCGGTAGATGGATCGGCGTAATGTATAAAATATAATGGCCAGTGAGATCAGCCGTATTGTCACTATCGGATTACATTCTGCGGGCCACTTAAAAAGTATTGTTTATCATAATAAGCCCCAAGATATAAAGAGATCTTTAAAATGATGTATCACACAAAGGGTTTTACCATTTAAAATATTTGAATTACAACCCCTAAGGCCAACCCTGCAAGAAGGGTTGAAATTTTAATTTTCGTCAAACAAAACGTAAAGTTGTTGATCGATATGTTATTCTGAAAGTTACAGTATTCTATCTGGAACGGTTTTTAAATTGTTGAGGGATTTTCATACTTTTGAATCACTCTGTATATATATATATATATATATATATATATATATATATATATATATATATATTTAATTTATCTTTCAATTACACGGTAAAAAAAACTAACTACACGGAAAATTACTTTAATGATTAATATGTTGTAAATCGAACACTAAATAAAATAATAATAATAATAATTCCATTAATACCTACTTACGTTATAAATACTTAGTAAAAGAATAAATTACTTTATTCTTTTTTATTAAAAAAAGCTTTTTAAGAAATCGAATATTTTTCTTTACCTTTCTCTATACAAAATAATAGTAATAATAATAATACTTAAACATTATATAATTTATACTGATTGAAGGCAACTTCTAAAAAAAATTGTTTTTCCAAGTATCGTTAAAAATGAATAAAACGGAATTCATTCCGTAAAATATAATTCCAGACAAGGTATTGAATAATTGATTTACGGTCCGTGTTTACTTCCTTGTATGAAGTAAAGGATGTATTGTGATCGCGAAAAATTTCGGTTTTCAGATTTTAACGGAAATATCCATTTAGACCATCCCTAAATCCATTTTGACTAGTTTCGGCGTGACGTCTGTACGTGGTGCGACAATAAAGTAATGAGACTGATGTGAAAAAAAATGTTGCTTACCGTTTTACCGGAGTGTTGTCTCCTTCAAAGTAGTGCCCCTCAGATTGCACACACTTATTCCAGCGCTTCTGCCATTGACGGTAACATTTCTGGAAGTCATCTTCTGTAATATCCTCCAAGACCCTCGTCACAGCTTTTTGGACATCTTGTGTTGTTTGAAAATGGTGTCTCTTGACCGCCATTTTGACTCTTGGAAATAGAAAAAAGTTGCACGGAGCGATATCTGGTGAATAAGGTGGCTGTGGTAGTACTGAAATTTGTTTTGAGGTTAAAAATTGCTGTACTGACAGAGCAGTATGGGACGGCGCATTATCGTGATGCAGAATCCAATTATCAGCGATGTCGGCACGGACACGAAGAACTCGTTTACAAAGTCTTTCTAAAATTTCTTTGTAGAAATATCGGTTAACTGTTTGTCCAGTAGGCACCCGCTCTTTATGAACAATCGATGTGCCGCTTGGACTAGAAGTAGCTTATAGACCAAGGTCAAAGATGGTGTGCCTACGCAAGCTGCAGGGTTGCCACATCTTACAAAGAAAAATCAGTCTCATTATTTTATTGTCGCACCTCGTATGTACGTATCTCGCATAACTCAAAAACGATTAGCCGTAGTATGTTGAAATTTTGGATTTAGGACTGTTGTAACATTTAGTAGTGTACCTCCCGCTATGATTGAAATTCCCATTTTGGAATTTCCGTTTTTCCCTGTGGGAAATTGCCTTTATCCTCGTCCACTTGGACCGGGAAATTTTAAATTCCACAGTGTTGCCAACAAAATTATTTTTCATACTTTAAATATTAATTATTTATTTAATTTAGTTAATATTTCAAAATTTGATGGCACTGACCTACAGCTGTTGTAGTTGCCCGCTATGTTGTGACGTCACACGTAAGCAGTAAAATTAAATAAATGAGTATAATTGAAAGTGTAAAAAGGTAACTCGGTTTGGCTGGGTCTCGAAATCGATCGCTCAGTCGATTAGGTATCTGGTGCGTAAAGACTCGCGGCTACACCGGGCTGCCGACCTTACAAGTGATATTTGTTCTATGTAAGTTTTGAAATTACATTAGTTTAGTTAGTACCGATTGTTGCCACTAGTACAGACACACCCGCGCGTAAAATACGCGTTAAATACGGTATGTGCGTGCGCTTTACTTAGAATGATTTAATTAAATAAACGAAAAAATATTATATTTAAATAAAATTAGAAATATTTTAAATTAAGTTGTATGTGTAAGCCGGGCATCTGAAACAACCCACAATTGTAGAACTTTCCCGAAGAACTCGCTGACGGGAAAGTCCTACAAATCTGTTGTCGTAATTTTTTTCTGGATCAGTCTATGAACAATATAATCTAAAGAACTTGTTTACAATATTAACAGAATTTCTCTCGGAAGTGTATATACACAAATTGTTCCTACACCTGGAGCAAGCCGGATACATTTGCCTGTGCGAGAAGCATTGACTCTCCAAATGGAAACCGGTCGTTTTAAATCAATTATTTGATTTAACCACCGGTTTGGCCATAGTTAAGTTGAATATCGATTAGGTATCGGTTGTTAAAACCCACCGGGTTGGTCTACCGGTGAACGCGTCTTCGCAAATCAGCTGATTTCTAAGTAAGAGTTCCAACGTTTAAGTCCTAGTAAAGGCAGTTACTTTTATACGGATTTGAATAATAGATAGTGGATACCGGTGTTCTTTGGTGGTTGGATTATAATTAACTACACATCTCAGAAATGGTCGACCTGAGACTGTACAAGACTACATTTCACTTATATTCATACATATCATTCTCAATCATCCTCTGAAGTAATACCTGACGGTGATTCCCGGAGGCTAAACAGGAAAAAAGTACAGGTTATTATCGTAAACCATTAAAACACGGAAACATTTCGTAACGAAAATAGTGTGCTATGTTCTTCCCAAATATAAAAACCATGATAAAAGGGTTAAATATGATCAAGTCAACAAAAAACGCTCCTAGAGCGTCCAAAAGAAAATTGACAGCATCGGCAGTTGTATCATCTTTATTGTATGCAGTGGACTTCATTACGAATCAAGAAAAACAAAAATAGACTTGTGAGAACGCATAGGAGGCTGTTGATGGGAGTGGTTTCCGCTTACAGAACAGTCTCCTATCAGGCACTTTGCGTTTTGGCTGCAGTAACTCCAATCGACTTAATGGCTCATTACAGGGTAGAGATATCGCAAGGACTGGAAACTCAGGAGGCTAAGCGTAGGCTGATAACTAGGTGGAAAGATAGGTGGAGAGAGGTAGGACTTGCTAGCAGGACAAAACAGCTAATCCCTGACCTTGAGAGTTGGACCAGGAAACACGGGAAGGTGGACTTCTTTTTGTCGCAGTACTTTACGGGCCACGGTCATTTTAATTATTACCTTCACAGAGTTGGGAGAAGACAAACGCCGGCCTGTATGTACTGCGGCATTGAGGACGATTCAGACCATACCTTCAAGGAATGCATCAGATGGATACAAAATAGACGGGACAAATTTATCAACGATGAGACCTGAGGAGATTACTAGTAACATGCTACATAGTGAGGACAATCGGAAAATAATTGAAGGAACTACCAGGAATATCTTAACAGTAAAAAACGAAGACGAGAGGAAACCGGGCTTCTGAGTGAATAGATTAGGGTAGGGTGGATAGCCCCAGTGGTGAGGGCCGGCATGCTTAGGTGTGTCAGTTCCAAGGATCCACTGGGGACTCCGAGGGAGAATAGGTCTATACAAGTGTAAAAGACCCATCGATGCGTCACGACTTTCCAAGGTATGGCGTAGCGATACAGAAGGGCAAATGAGACTCAAAAGACCTGCCCGGTGGGCCGACCTGCCTTGCCGGACATACAGCCGGTAGGTGGGGAGGCCCATTAGAGAATAACAGGCACTCCTTTGGGTGGCGTAATACCAACCAGTCCGACCGGCCCAGGGGAGCAGTCAAAAAAAAAAAAAAATTTATAAAAACCATGTTCATGAAAAAATTCAGCTCGATCGGTTTAGTTGTTTTAGCGTGAAAAGGTAACAGATTCATAGAAACCACTAAATTTATATATATATATATATATATATATATATATATATATAAAATAGATTTATAATTTTTGACCAGTGTTAAGTAACAAAATTGCTAAAATAAAAAACAGAAAAAAAAAAAATATATAAACATGTAGATAATACCAAAATCCCCTCCACCTACTACGATGAAGTCATTTTAAAATACACAAAAATATTTGGATATATAATTGTTTAAGTTACTTCCAAAATGACAATGTATTTATATAATTTAAAATAAACGTATTAAAATGTTTACTTTAATTTAAATAATAATAATAACATAATTACTTAGGTTATTTGTTTCACAACGCCAAAATGTCAATATTTATTCAGAAATTACCAACAGTAAACACCCGGCTTTACCCAAAAGCTGTTCCGCTTTACAACCAAAATATACAGTTGTCGACTACACATAAATCTTTGTTTCAACGAAAATTTAACAGAAACTACATAGATACAAACATAATTATTATTATTCATAAAATTTGTAAAAGATTATGGAAAATTATCATAAATAATTCTACATATAAAATTTAAAAATATATATATATTTTCAAGAGAATATTAGTTAAAAATGTTTCGTTTTCCGCTTATTTATCTTAAAAATAAATAAGTAAATAAAACTAAGACATAATATATAGTTCATCACGTATATTTTATCATAAAATAATAACAGACATAATTCGTATGTTACAGTATAATTTATTTATTTAAGTCTTTCAAAACAAACAAAATGTTCACTTCGTCTAGACTACAAAAATACGTTTCATATTTGTAAGAGAAATAAACATCGCTTCGCAAAAATACTGAAATTAGAAGAAATTTTGATTCACGATTAAAAACAACGAAGTTAAAAAGATAAATAAAAATTCCAAAAAGAGCATTTTTGTTATACTTTTATAATGTATAACTTATATTTCTAAATACTTTAATTTTTTTTATTATAATTTTTTTTTCTTTTTCATAATTAGCCTGAATCGAATATCATGAAAAAGAATTTTTACCGCTACCCTTAAGGCGAGACTAAAATTTTCCTCAACCAAATTACATTAATGGCGTTAGATCTTGTCTGCGTATCGGAGAAAAAATGGAAGATTAACGTGAATCAGGATAAATCAAACTACATCGCATTCGCAAAGCGAAAGAGTGACTATCCCAGTGGATACATGGATGGTGTCTTGATTCCAGAAACAGAGAGTATGCGGTAAGTAGGATTTCATGTAGATCGACGTTTGACCTGGAAGTGTCACGTAAGGATAAAAAGGAAACGACTGAATTCGTAGTATAAGGAACTCCAATGGCTGCTACGGAGAAACTAACGTCTCAGGTTGTCCGATGAAGTCCTGATTTACAAAGTTATCCTACGACCAATCTGGAATTATGCCGTAGAGCTGTGTGGAACAGCAAGTAATAGTAACATAGATATCCTACAACGCTTTCAAAACAAAGCAACGAGAGCAGTTGTGGAGACACCGTGGTTCGCATGGAATGATGAAATTCATGAATATCTAGAGCATCCGATGGTTCGTGAGATAGTGACACAGCCAAGTGTTAAATACAAGGAAAGACTTGAAAATCACGTCAACCACTTTCTTATCGATCTGCTTGATAACAGCAGGGACGTCCAAAGGTTGAAACATCTCCGTGTGCTTAATTTACAGGGTACTGAATGACAGTTTGATAAATGATAATGCTAAATCTAGTGATATTATTCTTATTTATTTTTATTTCATTTTTTTGTTTGACTTTTTATTTCTATTTAATATTTTGATTTTATGGACTATGAACTGTTGGCAAAAATATTTTTCTAATGAACTTTAGGATTACCGATAACCATTATTATGAATTACTTATTATCATGTGTTTCTTATCAAACGATTTATTTACGGTTCCACTTAAGGGGCCGATTATAAATATACTGGTTGTAGAAAAATAATTATAATTTTTAAGAAAACTTTTGAATCTTTTTTTTGAGAAAGATTTTTCCTACCTTACTTTTCTCTTTTTTCCCCCGCAGCCTTCCAGGTCTAGACTTGAAACCAAGCATCACGCGGTCCTGGGAGATGCTTCGCCTGTAACCACTCAAGAACCCCCGGCGCGACCGGCTATGCTATTCACGCCAGAGCAATACAAGAGACCGAGACTCGGTCTTCTACGCCACGCCTAAACTGAAGGAACCTCAAAAGGGGTTTCCCGACGGAACTACGGTCGGCCATTGCCGTGCTTCTAACGGGGACCCCCCAGGGGATCCCCATCCGGACTATAGTCTTTATGCCTTGCGTCAAGTCGTAAATCCCCAAGGGACCACAGGGATACGGTCTTAACTATCCCCTCCTAAACAGCCCGCCTAAGTCAGAGGCTTTACTTCCAAGACCCTCGGGGTCCCCGATTACTTATCGAATGCGGTCCACCTAAGCGAGCCACCACCTCCTGATTAGGGCTGCCCGCCCTTCCCCTAACAGTAATTCCCCGATCTGCTTTCCAACCGCGATACTCCTACTGTTTCGACTTCAGGATCCCATCTGCTAGCTCCTCAACAGCCCGTCACTCATCCGCACCACGTAACATGTAATCGACGGTGATTTCTGGCACTCCAGGCGTAGTCTCTCCTTTACTTCTCCCTACCTGGGGCACACATGAAACGTATGATCAGGAGTATCTTGTTGCCCGCAATAAATGCACTCGGGAAATTCTCGCCTTCTGAAGTATATAAATAATTCGTAAATCCCCTATGACCGGAGAGCAGCTGGGAGGTATAGTATCCAACTTCACCGTGCTTCCTCCTCAGCCAAGGCCCAAGCCTAGGGATCAACCGACAAGCCATGCACCGTTATGCGTGGGTCCCAAAACTCTTGCTATTCCTGCAGAAAAAGGGCGGCGGAGACGTCCTTACTTTCTACTTTACTTGTCGAAAACTATTCCCTAAATATCAATATTAAAAAAGGAAAAAAAAATTGTAAAGTATTGTGTGACTTTCCCGGTTATTAATAACAAAAGTTAAAAGAGTTAGAACTACAAAACAAAACAGAGAATACTATATTTTTTAGAGGTGGGAAATAAATTTTCTAAAAATTAGGTTAAGGTTAACAAATTCGCTTAAATAAAGTTTTCTGTTAGTCTAAAAAAAAGCGTTTCCTATACTTTAGGTCCAGAGTCTATAACTTAAAAAGACTGTGGAATATATATACAGGATCATTCACGGGAACCGGATGTTTTTGAAGTGGGTTCTACTCGGGCGTTCGTGGTGGGAGGGGCACGTGGCTGGTGTCTGACGTTTCCTTTGTTCATAGCATTTACATTTTAGTCGTTGAGATGGAGCCGTGGACGCTAGACCAACGCCTGTACGCGTATGACAGTTTTATGCGAAATGACGAATCCGTAACTGCTGTTCAGCGAGATTTCTGCCGTCAGTTTAATATCCATCGTAATGCAAGCGTCCCTTCTCGTAACACAATATTGCAACGGGTAAAAGACCTTCGAACAAGCGGTTCAATATTGAAGAAAAAACCACCGGGTCCCCGACGAACCGCTAGCACTCCGGAGAACATCGAACGAGGAAGGAAGCCATTGCAGAAGCCCAAGCCGCTCTATTCAGAGGCACTCAGTAGCGCTTCAAATGAGCACAAGACGAATTAAAGACGAATTCTGCATACAGACCTGCATTCCATCCTTACAAGGTAGCCGTCGTGCGGCAGTTAAACGAGTAAGATTTCACGCAGCGATTACAATTTTGACGACAAATGCTTACCGTTTTTGAAGAAAATGAAAATTTGTTATCGTTAATGAGTGACGAAGCCCGTTTTCATCTGAACCGCTTCGTCAACAAACAGAATTGCCGGTATCGATCAGAAAGAAACCCGCATCAGCTTCACGAGAGACCACTTCATAGCCCAAAGGTGACTGTCTGGTGTGCGATAGGAAAGGTCGGTGTTATCGGACCGTATTTTTTTAAAGAAAATGACGCTGCCGTAACTGTAACAGCTGATCGTTACATTGGGTTGTTGAATACGTTTTTCATCCCTGAGTTACGAAACCGGGGAATCGATTTTTAAAACGCGTTATTCCAGCAGGACGGAGCTACAGCACACACAGCGAGGACAACGATGGCTGTTCTCCGTAACTTTTTTCCGGGACGGATCGTTTCCAGATTCGGCGACATTCATTGGCCCCCCTCGGTCCCCCGACTTGAGTAGTTGTGATTTTTTTCTGCGGGGGTTTCTAAAATCGATACATAAAATATAACGATCCAAAATCTCGGTCAAGTTCATTAATGGGCAAAATCGGATCATAGGGGTGGAAATGAGGGAGGGCTTTTTCGAAAAAATAAAATATCGCTATAACTTTCTTTTTTTTGTCTTCAGTCATTTGACTGGTTTGATGCAGCTCTCAAAGATTCCCTCTATTGCTAGTCGTTTCATTTCAGTATACCCCCTACATCCTACATCCCTAACAATTTGTTATACATATTCCAAATGTGGTCTGCCTACACAATTTTTCCCTTCTACCTGTCCTCCCAATATTAAAGCGACTATTCCAGGATGCCTTAGTATGTGCCCTATAAGTCTGTCTCTTCTATAGTTAAAAGACTCCCTTTCTTATTACGGCTTCTTTCTTATGTTCTTCAATTATTACTGTTGCTGTTTGGTTCCTGTAAATGTTAGAAATTGTTCTTCTACCTCTGTATTTGAACCCTAACTTTTTTAAAATGCTGAACATTTTATTCCAGTCTACGTTATCGAATGCCTTTTCTAGGTCTATAAAAGCCGAGAATGTCGGTTTGTTTTTCTTTAATCTTCCTTCTACTATTAATCTGAGGCCTAAAATTGCTTCCCTTGTCCCTATACTTTTCCTGAAACCAAATCGGTCTTCTCCTAACACTTCTTCCACTCTCCTCTCAATTCTTATTAAGTAACTTTCTTATTAAGTAAAATATCGAGCTCGTTTAAAGTTCCTACTATTCTTTGGAAAGGGCTAAAACTTATCTAAGTAAAGTTTTTTGATATCAAAAACCGTTGGACCAGGGGTTAGAAAAAATGGGATTTCGAAGATATAAAAAGAAATCGTACCTCCTTTTATAGTCACAATATCGAATCGGTTTAATGTGTCGTTAGTCCTCTAAACATCGTCTAAAACAATTTTTGATACGACCAACCCTTACGGCAAGGGATGACCAAAATGTCGCTAGAATTTTAAGACGCTAAACATATGAAACTTTTTTCACATGCGACCGTTGCCGTATCGAGTAAATTTGAAGTTTTTCTTAACTTTAATGTGGAAAAATCTTTTTTATTCCCTTCTTAGCACCGGTGAAATATGCCTTCGCCTTCCGGAATGCAGAAAGGGATTTTTTGATTTCTGTTATGTCCCTGTCGGACCGTATATTAAATGTATAATAAGGGGTAAGGGCGAAAGAAGGCTTTTTCACAAATCGAATATTTTTTTATATTTATTATCTTAAAAAGGAGCAAATTTAACAAAAAGAATATATATATATTGTAATCGCAGATGATTCCAAATTCCATGGAAATCTCTCGGGAAATAATTTTATAGCTAAAAATAAGAAAAAAATGTTCATTTAAAAGTAGATCAGTAAACGGTTCGTTAGCAAGTTTCGGCTAGCGAAACATTTATTCCTGCTTTATGCTTCCTCTATGAAATTAAACCTTACTAAAATCGAGGAATAAATTTGGTGCTTCTATATAAATTTTGATTTAAGAGATTGAATAAAAGTGGTCCGAGACTTCTATCCCGCTTAGATTTTAAGAAAGAAAATTGTCGGAAAGTAGACTTTCTTAGATTTGGAATAAAATAACTTTGTTAATTTACCGTTAAACAAATAAATATTTCTAGTTAACTTTATAGAGAAATTAATTCCGAGAAAATTGATGTAAATAGCGTCTATTAAAATCGAACAAATATTTCAGAAGTTCAGCTTTTACCTTCTTTTATTCGGGTTCCTAGTATTTCAATACGGTTTTATTAAATTCTCTGCCCAGGAATCAGGGCGAAATCTTTCAGTAGCTGTAACTCGCTAACGTAGGTATTCTGTAATCTTGTTTATATAAACGTTTATCATTATTTTCGATATTAGAATAAGCGCAGAAAGGGCCGATAATACTACGTGAATCACTCTGTACACACAATTAGTAATAATAACGTCATCGGAGGAGACAATCGGGTTGGGTTGAATTCCAAAACACACAGCGAAATCAGTTTTGAATCGGCTCGGTGATTAGAAATGTAGTATATTATATTAATCCCACAAAAAAATTATTTCCCCTATTAAAAAATATTCTTGCGCAGTTCCGTACAAGAAGGCCGACGTTTCGTTATTTTAATTTTTTTCTTCTTGAAAAAGTATCAAAATTCTAAACTAAATTTTACAACAAAAAAAAACCTTTGATTCATTGAAAATAGTTACACGTAAAAAAAACGCACATTAATAAAAATTTCATTACGTGGAAAAATATGTCATGTTAAACTTGTAGATAAAGAAACGTCAAGGTCCCAACTTACAGCATCATAAAGAAACCGGCGCTTTTAACTTTACCGCTTAAATTTTTTCGACCTTGAATTGAGAGTAACGCTCAACAACGACTACCAATCTTCATAAAATTTTCATATCTACTACTTCAGATACATTATTACAGCATATCTAAATTTCAATGAAATTGATCTAGTAGTCTTGGAGATTTTTATGCATAGGCCTACATATATAGGAAACCCGATTTAAGTGAACGGTATTTTCATACTCCTCATACCTCAAAAAGTAAAGAAAATTCGTTTCACCCTCCCCCGCTATCACAATGCGAGCGAAAGTAGTACTATGTTTTTCTTTAAAAAGCTTCTACTTTTTATTGAAGCCGCCGATATCGATTAAAATTTTTTTGTAATAAAATCAGAGGGCAGTAGGATTCCATAAACAAAAATATTTAATCAAAAATCTGTCAAAGGTATTCCGAAGAGAATCTATGTAAATTAAAACCGCTCTCTTTTTCCGTTTAGGTTCTTGAACCGCCGTTTAGGTATTACTTCAGAGATGATATGTACGAGTGTAAATGAAGCGAAGTCTTGTACAATCTCAAGTCGACCGTTCCTGAGATGTGCGGTTAATCGAAACCAGACCGCCAAAGAACACCGGTATCCACGATCTAGTATTCAAATCCGTATAAAATTAACTGCCTTTACTAGGATATGAACGTTGGAACTCTCGACTTCGAAATCAGCTGATTTCCGAAGACGCGTTCACCACTAGACCGACCCGGTGGGTTAACATTCATATATATTTAGGTTAGTATGTGTACGATAGTCTAAAGAAAGTAATTGATAATATTGTATATGACACGGATTTTAAATTTTAAATGTATGACGCTTTAATAATAAGTGAATTTTAATAATTAAAACACGACTGGTAGTTTTAAAAAAATAAAATTTTATTAATTTACTCGTTTTGTATTTTAATATTTAATTAATTAAAAGGCGGTGTGACGAACTCGTAACAAAACGTAAATGTAAGGCGATGAAGTATAACACCGGTATTCGATAGTCAGTATTTACGATCTAGTATTCAATTCCATAGAAATTAAAACCACTAAATTTACTCCTTAATCAGACTACCAAAAATTACAGTCTGGTTTAATTTTACCGAAATTTTTCACCGGCCGACAATTGCAAAAGTTGCGTTTCCGAATATATGTTTATATGAACTTTTTTCTTTATTTTCACCATTTCAACATGTCATGAATTCTTCGTGAAAAATAGGTTCATGTAATGAACCCTTGAATTCATGAAATATTAATTCTTCATGTTACAGGGTAATTATTCGTGAATTACTCTGTATAAGTCTGACCTTATCCTAGATTTAGTTTATTTTACACGGTATCATAGTAAATATATATATATATATATATATATATATATATATATATATATATATATATATATATATGTGGTATAATATCATTTGTATGGAAATATAAGTAAAATAATTTTATCATTATGTAAGTTATTTCTATTTATTTACTTAATTATTTATCCTCTCTCTCTCTCTCGCTCTCCCTCTCCCACTCACTATCTATCTCTTTCCGGTAACTCCGCTGGCCTTCGCCTGATTACATTTACCTTACTCTCCTTTTTTTATGATAAGATATGAATTTTGTAGCGTACAAAAATAAAACGCTAAGATCGATCGGAATTTGAACCCAGTACCTTCCGGATGAAAATTAAAGGGAGATCAGCGATTTAAAAAAGAATAATAACTCAGAAATTATTTATAAAATTTCAAAAGAATTCTTTTTATGAAGCGTTACAAAATCAAATTATAATTACTGTCGGGAATCGAACCGTACACTAATTAATTGAATAACTAATATTCTACTTCTATAATAAATTATAAATAAAACCAAATTTTGTTAACATAATAAAGGTAATTATATAAATTAAAACTTTAGTTTTTATATTTTATAAGCTTTATCAAATATTTTCTCGAAGTATATTTTTTATAACAAATTTATTAATTTATCAAACAGTATGTAATTTGGTTAGGAATTATATAATTTAATGGGAGAAACCAAAATAAAATGCTTCGTAAATCAGGTACTTCTTTTGTCTTCAGTCATTTGACTGGTTTGATGCAGCTCTCCAAGATTCCTTATCTAGTGCTAGTCGTTTCATTTCAGTATACCCTATACATCCTACATCCCTAACAATTTGTTTTACATATTCCAAACGTGGCCTGCCTACACAAATTTTTCCTTCTACCTGTCCTTTCAATATTAAAGCGACTATTCCAGGATGCCTTAATATGTGGCCTATAAGTCTGTCTCTTCTTTTAACTATATTTTTCGAAACGCTTCTTTCTTCATCTATTTGCCGCAATATCTCTTCATTTGTCGCTTTATCCACACATCTGATTTTTAACATTCTCCTATAGCACCACGTTTCAAAAGCTTCTAATCTTTTCTTTAATGATACCAAAGAAAGCAGGCTTTGGTATCATTCCTATAACACTTTTTTTGAAGTCTGACGGTAATTCCCCTTTTTCATAAATTTTCACCCCTCTGATTTTTAAAATTGTCCTTTTGTCCAAGATTAAAAACTAATGGACATAGGGAACATCCTTGTCGGACTCCCTTTCTTATTACGGCTTCTTTCTTACGTTCTTCAATTATTACTGTTGCTGTTTGGTTCGTGTAAATGTTAGCAATTGTTCTTCTATCTCTTTATTTGAACCCTAATTTTTTCTAAATGATGAACATTTTATTCTAGTCTACATTATCGAATGCCTTTCTTAGATCTATAAACGCCAACTATGTCGGTTTGTTTTTCTTTAATCTTCCTTCTACTATTAATCTGAGGCCTAAAATTGCTTCCCTTGTCTCTATACTTTTCCTGAAACCAAATTGGTCTTCTCCTAACACTTCTTCCACTCTCCTCTCAATTCTTCTGTATAGAATTCTAGTTAAGATTTTTTATGTATGGCTATTTAAACTAATTGTTCTGTATTCTTCACATTTATCTGATCCTGCTTTCTTTGGTATAATGTTTATAACACTTTTCTTGAAGTCTGACGGAACTTCACCTTTTTCATAAATATTACACACCACTTTGTATAATATATCAATCGCTTCCTCACCTGCACTGCGCAGTAATTCTACAGGTATTCCGTCTATTCCAGGAGCCTTTCTGCCATTCAAATCTTTTAATGCTCTCTTAAATTCAGATCTTCGTATTGTTTCTTCCATTTTATCCTCTTCAACTTCCTGTTCTTCCTCTATAACACCATTTTAGAGATGGGAATAAATTTTAAGAAAGCGTTTTCTAAAAATATTCATATATAGGTAAACAATTTCCTAAAATAAAATTTTCTCTAAATCTTCCCCACCCTTCAAAAAAGGTTAATATAAGAAAAAAAAATTCAAAAAACTGGGGATCTACAATTTTTTAAAATTTTATACGTTTTTCATAGCTATATATATATATATATATATACATATATATGAAGTATGAACTTTCAATAAATTTTTATACCGAAGGAAGATAAAACGAAATAACAAAAAAAAATTAATTTTAAGAGGTGGGGGTTGATTTTTTTGATTCTTTATATATGCTTTGTAAAAAACAAATAAATTAACTTCAATAAAGTTTTCTTTAGAATGTCCCTACAGAAAATAGAAATCGATTTTTTCGCGATAACCCCGTATTTAAAAAAAAATTAATATGATCAAAGCCCCGTATATATAAATGTTTGAGCTAAATTTGAAAAAAAAAAAAATTGGTACGGTCAATACTGAGACATAAAAGGTCAAAAGCAGTGCGACACACATACATGTTTTTTTTTTGTCTAAGTGAAATAGATGGGCCCTAACACGTAAAGATTTTCAAAAAAACCTCAAATACATGATTTTTGATACGACCACCGTGCTTTTTAATTTAATACATTTATTCTAGTTATATTCGTCGGAAAGTAAAAAAAAAATTATTTTAATAGCTCTATAAATGTTAATATTTAAAAAAAACACATCTAGTGTTAATATTCAAAATAAATTACATGAATTAATACCTATTTTTATTTTTTTTATTTTATAATTAATTGCATAGTATTTTGTGGTGCTGCCTTAATAATACTGTTTCGCTTGATCCATCCAGGAATTTTTTTTTATTTTCAGTCATGGAGTAGAATATTTAGCAATTTCTGATTTCATTAGACGGGTAAATACATGCTGATCAGGATAAAAGTATATTAATTTATTTAATGAAATAAGAGATATCTCAAACGGTCCAATTCTTTGGTTTTTCTCGCTTTAATCTGTAGTTTCCAACAAATTTTCCTGAATTTTCAAGCAAAAAATCACTTTAAATATATTCAAATTATATAATATATCTTACAATGAGAGCAGTAGAGAAGATTTTCTATAAAATAAGTAAAATTAAAAAAAAAAACAATTGAAATTGGTCAATTTTCTAAAAAAAATAATATTTTTAACATTTAAAAAAAAATTAATCAAATAAATAAATAAGTTCTCTTTTTTTTAAATAGATATATAAAACAAATATAAGATTAATAATAAAACGAATAAAAATTAAATAATAAATTTTTTAAAACTTACCTTTTGCCCAGCCGGTGATAACGTTTCCTAAATACGCAACTTTATAACAAGGGTCGTATTCGGTAATGGTGACTGAACGACGTTTCCAAAATTTTCCCAGACCTTGTTTTAAAGTTCGAAGCGTTCTTTCTTTAAAATCTTCTTTGCCACCGACTTCCATTTTATTTTAACAAAATTTATTTATATTTAATAAAAAATTATTAAAAAAAATTACACCACTATTAGTTTTTCTATCGATGATATAAACGCACTCATATTTACTTTTTTTACGCACACAACAATATAATCACTTTTATTTAAAAAAAAGAAACTAATAATAATAATAATAATAAAGAAATATTTAGTAAGTTAACACTATTTAACAATATATATTTTTAAATAAATATTAAAAAAAAAAAAGAAACAAACTGTGAAATAACTTTATCTCAGCGGAAAATACGACGTCGATCACAGCCAATATCAACGGCGAACTGATCTTAATCTTAACATTAGTGTGTCGGTGGGTTCAACGTCGACGTAGTGTGTTTGTGTATTTACTTATCCCCACCACAACATACTTTGACCGCCGCCAGGCACAGCAAACATGACTGAATAAGCGAGTAAAACGAACAACTATAGACGGGACGATACTGCTGCTCCAAACGTTTTAATCATCAACTACCACCACCAAACATTAAACGACGAACCTGCGCAAAAAATGTAATACCAATTTATATTCAAACCGTGACTTTTCCTGTCAATTAATAAATCTATAAATAACAACTAAAAAAAAAATTCTTAAATATTAAAATAATCCATTTTTATTAATATATATAAATCTATATTTAGATTTTTTTAAATTTAATTAAAACGTAATTTAAAAATTGAACCGGTTTGATTATTAAAAACGAATACAAACATACGTTGTTGAACTTTCCCAGACTTTGTATATAGGCTAAATATTTCATCTTCTGCACAAAAGAATTAGTAACGTTTATTTTTCTTCGTAAATTTACTTTATTACAAAAAGAAAATAAAAAAACGTTTTTATAAACTAATAAAAATTTATTAAATTTGTTTCAACAAAGGGGAAACTTTTGAAATTATTTGTTTAAAAAATATATTAAACGATATTTCAATTGTTATCTACGATGAAAAATAAGTGGAAAAAAAAGAAAAAGGAAAATAAAAAAAAAGCCTAACCTCTTAAAAATGCCCAGCTCCACCCTACAACCAATTTTATTTTTATTTTGTCCGTAATTCTTATAGAATTTTTTGCATTGCAATAATTACTGAATTTATAAAATAAATACTCAAAAAATTACGATGTTAATTAAACAAGGTTAGCAAGCTAACGAGCGTAAGTTAAATTTGGTTAAATTATATTTATAAAATAAATAAATATAAATAACCATTTATTATAATTAATAAAGAGACTGTTCATTTTACACCGAAATCCGATTGACTACTTTGTTTTTAAATAAAGCTGCAGCTGCGGTGAGGTTAATACGTAAGTACCGAAATTTTGAGCAGAGACTCGTTTATCAGTATATAGGGTCAATTTCTCGGTAAAATTTTTGGGGAAATATCTCCAGGGAGTGGGATAGACAATTTCTTTGGGATAATTTTTTCAAGATTTTGAAATAAACATAAGCCCACTTTATATTAAGCTTAGTACATAAGCGCATTCTTATTTTACCATTTTTTTTTTTTTTAAAGTACCACAGAATTCTTTTTTGTTGCCCAGATATCGAAAAAAGATATATTTTTATTTATTAAAATTTGTTTTGTCTTCCTAGGCATAATATTTGTGCAAGTAACCCAAAAAAATACTCTGGGCAATATTGGGGAAGGTGGAGCCGATCAAAGTTTTAAAATATCAATTTCTTTTTAATTTTTGATTTAAATCAAGAAACAGATTTACGAATTTAATAAACCTCTAATGAAAACATACCCTATCTCTCTCTCTCTCTCTCCTCTGGTCCGCTCTCGGGTGCGAGTTCAATATCTACACTCTCCCACACCGCAACTCCATCACAAGTCGATCTGAAGTGCGGCTGTAAAACAACTAAAGTCCAATTATAGTTGCTTTTTCTGAGAGTAATGATGTTCATTATACAAAACTGCCTTGCAGTATACAGTTTGAAAGTGATATTTCTAAATCTGAGTGCCCCTAGTTGAAAGTAATTTTTTACGATATATGAAAAGAATGAAGAAAATGTTCTCTTTTTGCTTTTATCCATTTAATTTAGAGTGACGGGACATAACAAAAACTGTAAAAATCCTTCTAAACTATTTATTTAAGAAAATTATTCTCTTCTTCGATTAAAATTTTGTGTTAACGGAACCATGATGAATGTCTGTCCCCCCACGTCGTAGTAGAATAATTGCAATTAAATGTATGAACTATATTTAAGTCGATACAAAATTTCAGAGAAACCGGAGAAGCCTGTTTGAGAATATTAGGAAAAATGATAACCGATGGATAAAAAATCAAAGAAATTAGGCTATTATTTCCTAACCGTTAACAAAATCGCTGAAATACGAAACCAAAATGATATTAGAATGTCATGGAATCATCTAATTTGTTCAAGAATCTGAAGTTTTTGCCCAAAAGTGACAAAAAAAGGGTCTTTTGCCCTCCACAAACTTTTTATCGGGGCTGGTTCATGAAATATCATAAAAAACTATTACAGGTAAATAAAAGACATAAAATTATGTGAAAAGATTTATTTACCGCAAATAAAAGTTTGGAATAAGGAAACCATTTTCGATCAATATCTCTTTGCCCTTTTGATTAACTACGAGGAAAATTAATTCGTATCAATTACCCGAAATCGTCGTGTCAAACTTCATTTGAATCGGTCGTCCATTCAGTGTGGAAATATCAACCTACCTTTTTTTTTAAGCACCCCCAAGGGCAACTGGAACCGCCGTTAAACATTACATCAGTCGTTCCAAGGTGCCGTGGCAGTTGAATGACCCCCTATGAATTGTCCCGTTGGACTTAACCCATCGAGGTCTCCCCCGCAATATAGGAGCAATTCGACTACCTGTTCAGGACGGCAACGAACTCCTCGGCGGGGGCGCTGTCTTTCCCGGTCTTAACCTATCTGGCTCCAGGCATGCTTTGCGCATACCCTTTGACTCGCGCCCTTCGTACACCCTCGAGGATTTCCCATGCCATCATCGGATACGCCCCGATTCCCCCACTCTTGCTTGCAGGCGAGTCCGGGGCGTTCTAGGCAAGAGGGCTACCTCCCGTCCCTATAAGTGTCACGCTTTAAAACACCCTTTTTTTCTTTTTTTTTCCGGAGGTTCCTCCTCGCCCTTGATAGTTAAGATGGGATCGACCGAGTTGGCCGATTCATTCCAACCCCCCTGATGACGAAGCATACGGTCAAAAACCATATCAGGTGTAATCGCTACCGACAGCCTTAATCTGACGTTTGTTCAGTTTGGTTTGTTCAGCTATCACAATCGAACCAGGCGCTGGAAAATATCATCTAGTCCGCAGTACCGACACGCCGAATATTTCCTCCTTCTCATCAAGTAACAACCAAAGTCGCCATGGCCAGTGATAAACCGGGTGAGACGGAAGTCGACCTCCCTGTGTCACCGCCTCACCTAGTCCTTCACCACGGCAATAAGACGTCCGATCCAACGACCCTTCTCACCGGCCTCCCATCTCCTCTGCCAGCTGACCGTGATCGTTTCTCTCGCCTCAGGTTTCGGCATCCGATCGAAGCGAACAGCCCTCTTCTCCACCAGCAGGTCTATTGACGGAATACCCGCAAACAAACAAACCGCATCGAAGGATACCGTTCTGTACGCGCACGTAATCCGTAAGACCAGCTGCTATGAATCGACTGCATCACGGTGCGGTATTTTTGTACCCTCATGACTCCGCTCCATGCCGGAGTCGCGTGCAGCTTCACTCAAGTAACTATCGCACCGATAACTCTCCTCTTCTTCATCGGTCAGAACCATTTATAACAAGGCAAATGTCCCGTAGAAGCCTCCTACCGGAAACGACTAGGACCTCTGACTTTTCCTGGACGATTTCGAGTCCCCGAAAAGTCAACTATTCGTAAAAAATCCGAAACGCCACGTCGCCTCTCCTCTCCATCCGGTCCTCATCGACAACCCTCACCTGTACCGCCAGATCGTCGGCGAACCCAACCACATCGACTCCAATCACTTAGCTCCATATGCAAGGTCTTAGACTTCTAAGACCTTGTTCCAACAAACCCCGCGACCCGCCGGACCGTAGCCTCTCATTTAGTGTCAAACCCCTTTCAAGAGGCTTCATCGTATCCCCGGGCCGACCAGAATCGGTCTAGATTACAAACAGCAGAAAATTAACAAAAAAAAACAGTAAATTAAATTATGCGGATAGATAATGAATTAATAAATCGATTAATCAATTAAATCCACACCGAGTCGGTTAAATTTAATGTAAATTAAATCACAATTAATTACTAATTCAAATTAATTACAAATTCGACTTAGAAGTCTCCGTATGTCGAAGTAAACAACAATTTAATTAAATGAAACAGCTGTGGCCGTAAATAAACAAGTCTTAGCAACCGTAGGCTGAATTCAACAAAATCGAACTTAAAACTCGTAATTAACACAAAACGATAAATAACAACAAAACAGAAAATAATATCACAAAACAGAAGCGAACGCAGGGAAAAACTACCAAAAGCGGAAAAAATAACGGTAAATTAAATTTCAATAAAACGAACGTAAAATAATTCAAAACCCGACTAAACCAAACAGAACAAGACAAACAAAACGAAACAGCATTAATCTGACTCGCAATACGGACCGCTTGTGCTAACTAAAAAATCCTTCTGGAATTTTCCAATACTAAAATTCAATTTTTTGGTTAACGTGAATCATACAAAATACAGATCCGAAAAAAAAGTACCGCATGCAAAATTTCAACGGTTTAGCATATTTTTTTAAATATTGTATACCGTATAGCTTTACACAAAAAATTAAAAAAACGTATAAATAAAAAGAATTCTTGCGTAGATCTACGCAAGATGACCGACCTTTCGTTATTTTATTTTCTTTGCCTTGCTCAAATATTTTCGACCTTAATTGAGAGTAACTCAACCAATCATCATTAAATTTTTACTACTATAGTATGTATAAATTTCAATGAAATTGATTTAGTAGTTTTGGAGTTTTTCGAGCCACAAAATTTATTCATAAGCCTATAAGGAAACGTATTTTTGTACTCCTCGTACCTTAAAACGTAAAGCAAATTAATTTTCACCCGTAATTCCACCTTGCGACGGAAAGTAATGTCGTATTTTTTTCGAAAAGCTGGTAATTAACCTTAAATTGAGGGTAATTTAAGAACGACTCAAGCAATCTTCATAAAATTTTCATATGCCCGACTTTAAATATATTACTACAAAATATTTAAATTTCAGTGAAATCGATCAAGTAGTTTTGGAGATTTTTGAGCCACAAAGTTGTATACATACGCCTATAAATAAATAAACATTAAAGGAAACTACAATTTAAATGAACGATACATTCGTATTCTTCATACCTCAACATATAAAGAAAATTAATTTTCATTTCCCAGTCCTACCGTGTAACCGAAAGCAATACCGTAAATTTCTTTGAAAATTAGATAAAAAGTAAAAATTAAACAAAAAAGGCTTAATTTCTTTTAATAAATTACCCGCAACAAATTTTGTTTTTAATTTAGTGAAAAGGAAATTATAAATTATATAAGATAAAATATTTACGATTACACAGACAAATTTTTTTTCAGTTTAGTCTACGGTAACATCGTCAGGATTACTTCAGAGTATGCGTGTAAATGAAGTGTAGTTTTGTACAATCTGAGGTCGACCGTTTCTGAAATGTGTGGTTAATTGTAATCCGACCGCTAAAGAATACCGGTATCCACGATCTAGTATTCAAATCCGTATAAAAGTAACCGCCTTTACTAGGATTTCAACCTTAGAACTCTCTAAATCGAAATCAGCTGATTTGCAAAGAGCGCTCATTTCTACACCGACCCGGTGGTTAGTACACAGACAAACTGGTATGCTTTTACCTCTCTTCCGGGTACTACTGACTTAATATTCCAGTTATTTTAAGAATCTTTTTATATATCTATTTCCCGCATTAAAAAATAAAATAATTGTAATTTGGTAACGGTTTGAAACGATTAGCTTTCCAAATCCATTTTTTATATCGGTTTGAAACAATTAGCTTTCCAAATCTATTTTTTAAATTTTTTTACTTCGTACAAGGAAGTACTGTGATCGCAAAACATTTCGGTTTCCAGATTTCGACGAAAATATACATTTTGACCGTCCGTAAATCCATTTCGACTAGTTTCGGCGTGACGTTTGTACGTCAGCCGGTCTCAGTGGCGCGAGTGGTAGCGTCTCGGCTTTTCATCCGGAGGTCCCGGGTTCGAATCCCGGTCAGGGATGGCGTTTTCAAACGCGACAAAAATTTAATTCGTATCATCCTCTGAAGCAGTACGTAATCATAGTCCCAGAGGTTAAAAAAAATGCATTGTACGTTTTTACGTACTGCTTTTATATCTTGCATAATTCAAAAATGATTACTCGTATTATGTTGAAATATTGAATTTAGGACTGTTGTAACAACTAATTGTGCATCTTCACTTTTGATTGCAATCGACTGAACCAGAAGCGTCCAAAAAAGCCCGATATCCAAAAATTTTGGATTTTGGACTGTTTCCTAACTAAAGTAATATCATCACCATCATTGAGAGCTTTTCAACGATATATCATAAGCGGTACTTATTTTCATCGGTTCCGTAGTTATAGCCCAATGTAATTTTAATTAATGAAATATTTGGATCTTACAAGGGGAAGGCACATCGTTTCGAATCCGACTTCATTTCCTTTTTTTTTTTAATTTAAATATATTGATTTATTAATAATTATTTACTTGTGATTATAAAAGAAAATTATTACGATAAATAATAAATAATTCAAAAATAAAAAAAAAAGAAATATGAATAAAAATCATAAGCTATTAATGAAATAAAATTTTATGTACTTTTCATTTTTAAAAAAAATTTGTATATGTAATTTAATCGGCGTAAACGAAGTCATATGGTGCCCACATCAGATTTTATTTTTTTATTTAACTTCTCTCTTTAACTCTCCTCATTACATGATTATTCAATTTTTTTGCACATTTAATATTATCTAATTTTTTATGTCTTTTATTCTACTTTTTCTTTCTTTTTTTTACATTTCACGTTCCATATATATAAAGAGTTACGCAAAAAACTTTCTCAGTTTCATTTCTATCTCTTTCTAGGTAATTTTTTTATTTTTATTTATTAAATACTTCTCTCAACACTGTTTTACCTTTCTTTCTATTTTAAATGTTTTCCACTACACTTGCTTTTTATTTTATTCTCACTTTCATAATCTTATATTTATTTTTTATAAACCTTCCTATTATTCCCTTTATATTTATTGGTTTTATCATTTCTTTATTTTATAAAAGATAATTTTCATTCCATAACATAAAATAAACAAATATTGTTAATATTTTATCGATCTCTATAACAGAGTGGTTAATGTTTCTGTTTTTTAATTCCTTAACCTACAAGACACCAGGTTCGAATATCATTGATTTTTATTTTCCCGGTAAATATATTTAAAGAGTTATATTAAAAGAAGAGGAAGTTGAGGAGGATGAAATGGGAGAAACAATACTGAGATCTGAATTTTAAAGAGCATTAAAAGATTTAAATGGCAGATAGGCTTCTGGAATAGACGGAATACCTGTAGAATTACTGCGCAGTGCAGGTGAGGAAGCGATTGATAGATTATACAAACTGGTGTGTAATATTTATGAAAAAGGGGAATTTGCGTTAGACTTCAAAAAAAATGTTACAGTAATGATACCAAAGAAAGCAGGGGCAGATAAATGTGAAGAATACAGATCAATTAGTTTGACTAGTCGTGCATCAAAAATCTTAACTAGAATTCTATACAGAAGAATGAGAGGAGACTGGAGGAAGTGTTAGGAAAAGACCGATTTGGTTTCAGGAAAAGTATAGGGACAAGGGAAGCAATGTTAGGCCTCAGATTAATAGTAGAAGGAAGATTAAAGAAAAACAAACCGACATACTTGGCGTTTATAGACCTAGAAAAGGCATTCGATAAAGTAGACTGGAATAAAATGTTCAGCATTTTAAAAAAATTAGGGTTCAAATACAGAGATAGAAGAACAATTGCTAACATGTACAGGAACCAAACAGCAACAGTAACAATTGAAGAACGTAAGAAAGAAGCCGTCATAAGAAAGGGAGTCCGACAAGGATGTTCCCTATCTCCGTTACTTTTTAATCTTTACATGGAACTAGCAGTTAATGATGTTAAAGAACAATTTAGATTCGGAGTAACAGTACAAGGTGAAAAGATAAAGATGCTACGATTTGCCGATGATATAGTAATTCTAGCCGAGAGTAAAAAGGATTTAGAAGAAACAATGAACGGCATAGATGAAGTCCTACGCAAGAACTATCGCATGGAAATAAACAAGAACAAAACAAAAGTAATGAAGTTTAGTAGAAATAACAAAGATGGACCACTGAATATGAAAATAGGAGGAGAAAAGATTATGGAGGTAGAAGAATTTTGTTATTTGGGAAGTAAAATTACTAAAGATGGACGAAGCAGGAGCGATATAAAATGCCGAATAGCACAAGCTAAACGAGCCTTCAGTAAGAAATATAAATTGTTTACATCAAAAATTAATTGAAATGTCAGGAAAAGATTTTTGAAAGTGTATGTTTGGAGTGTCCCTTTATATGGAAGTGAAACTTGGACAATCGGAGTATCTGAGAAGATAAGATTAAAAACTCTTCGGAAAGATCGTAGAAAAAAAAATTGATGGTGCGAGATCGGGTTTGGGATTATGTGACGGTTTATTCCTCTGACCAGAGTTTTGAAAAGCATCCCGTGTCTTTTGAACGGCGAGCATTATCGTGCAGAAGTATCATAAAGCCTTTTGAAAGGAAACCAGGACTTTTCTTCCTTTCAGCGGGTTTCACTACGTTTTATAACACGATAGTATTCACTGTTGACTGTACATTATTCTTTCAAACATTCGTAATAAATTCAACTTTTATAGTCCCAAAAGCCTCTTAATAGGATTACTTTACCGGCTGATGCTAAGGTTATGAATTGCTTCCAGGCAAGCGAACTCGCGTCTTTCCATTCCAGACATTATGTTTTGATTTCAACACAAACTAATGAATCTGAGTTTCATCTCAGATTCATAATGCGATTTTTTTGTTAAAAGTTTTCGATTAAATTCTGTAAAAATGTGAATTTTGGCGTCTTTGGGAGTTTTAGACGATTATCTCGGTACCCATCTCGATCGTGATTTGAGGGAAGTTCAGGATAACATAGAAAATGGAATAAACAGCACCTATATTCGAACTACAAATTTCATAAATTCCCAAATTTTTACGATTCTATCCTCGCAAATAAAATCATTAGTCGTCAGTCAAATTTCAACCGGTCTTTCGATACGATAAAAATTGCCGATGATTATTCTTCTCGATTTAAAATGTTCGACCCACCGATAAAAATTTATACCGTTTAACATCTGCCGTTGAATTTCGTCCGGTTTTACAGAAGAATTAAAATCTTAACCGCAGCACGCTGTTCTTCTTCGGTACGTATTTCAAGAGGACTCGACATTTTGAACTAAATAAAAGAGATTATAATAAAAGAAATTCTTTTCGAACGGCTGATATTTACCGTCAAGGGTGCCAACTTCAACGTCATACAGTCTCAATTGATTTTGCTTGATGATATCGCCACATAAGCTTGAAGCTTATGCGCGGGATATGGAAATGGAGACGTAATTAAGGCCGAGACTCTACCACTCTCACCACGGAAGTCGGCTTATTTATTCTACTAAATATTTTTCCACTATTTCCATTTCTATTTTTAATTATCGAACGATCTTTGAATAAAATCCAAAACCTTCATTTAGTTTTAGAATTTTATGGATAATTTACACAAAAAAAAAATACATTTCGGTTTATTTTTTTAAAAAAATAAACGATTGTTATCGGATGGTTATTATACGTCCAAATTAGGAGGTCATGATATCCAACAAACTCAGAAAGTTAGAGAAGAACAAGAAGAAACGAGGAGGTCGTCCCACAATATTCAACCCGGCCCAGATTGCCGGAAGAAGAATAAAAAGAATCTCCACCGCGTAGATCCCTACCATGTTCTTAAAATTACCAGTCAGACAATCGCCTTCAGATAACTTTCCCCGAAGAGAGTGCATAGGACTCTCCAAAAAACTAGGGCTCCATCAGTCGCATTCCTGCTAGACCGAAACGCCTTCAGCGGTCGGACTAAAGGGGAATCGTTTCAGGAGAAGGATGTAAATATCTTGCTGAACTCCCAAGGAATAACCTGTACGTAAATACTTTTCACACGCACGATCTACAACGGATCGGAACGGCAATTCTAAATCCGGCTTATCTTAAAGCCAAAGTACAAGACAAATATTTAAATATTAAAACGAATTACCCGACAGATAAATAGAAAGACCCAGCAGCAATGGATTGATGTCCACTTTCAGCAGTAAATAGGAAGTGCGGTAAAACATTTCCCTATATCCTTGCGTTCCGATCCGGATGTAAAGATAGTTTTCTATCTTGCCCAGCGGTCAAAACACGGGTTGTGAATCTTGAGGAAGACCGGTTCAGTTTTAAAAAAGAAATCGTTAGAAACTCCATACGTATTCAACGAACCCGAGTGAATATTGAAAGTTTTCAATAGCTGTGGTATCGGCTTTGCGTCTCAGCTAAATAACCGTTCGAAGAATATTATACCGGATGTTACAATTTCATCCGTATAAAGTTAAAATCGGTTATAACCAACGAATCATCTGGTCTGATAGGTTCAGCGGTTAAAAACTTATAGAAAAGGCAAAAAATTACTCAGATTACATTAAAAATTTATAGATGTCGGACGAAGAGTATGTCCATTAATACGAAAGTGCGACAAAAAAAATTGGTATCTCAACCCTTAATGACAGTATAGCGTAGACACTGCCCCATCCGATTTTTAATATTAGCGACAAAATTTCTTTTAATTTTTCTGGTCTACATTGTATTTATTAAATGATGTAGGAACATACATTCTAGGGGGGGGGGGGGGGAAATACATTAGAAGTATGGAAATGAAAACTAATGGAGAAAATAAAATGGATAGAATAGATAAAGTAAGAAAAGAAGAAGTTTTGGTTTGGTATAGATTTGTTAAAAAAAAAAAAGAAAGCTAATTATAACAAAAAATAAAAAGAAATTGGCTTAAAAGAAAATGCGAACTAATCAACTGTATAAACGAAGGTAAACTAAAGAAAGAGTTTCAACTAATTGACGATATGAAAATAAGAAAGAGAACACTATTATAAAAGCTTGGCAGAGAATCGATTGGCTTGAAAGCTGACTGGTTATGTATTTAGACCTAACAAACGGAAGACTACTCTTCTAAATAGATTTTTATATTATTAAACTATAAAATTTCTTACAGAAATCATTAGAAAAAGTAATAACAAAACAAAGAAAAAAATATGAACAAATTTTCAATGGAAAAATACTTAATAATTATAAAACAGTAAGCAGTATTGTTACAGTACGTGACAGGAACTTAATTATGATACAGAGTATATTGTATGTTTATTTTTTACTTTTATTTATACACAATGTATAAGAATTAATTAATATCAAACGTGAAAATGAATATTCATTATAGATTTTAAGTCGTATTCCTTTCCTGAAAAAAAAGGTTTCCCGTAATATTTGTTTAACGAAAAATTAATTAATGATAATACTCCCATCATATATCTTTTAGCATTATATACATTAATACCGTAACAAATAGAGAAAAACAAAAATCGTAACGTTTAAATCAGTTCATATTAGATCTATAAAGAAATAGCGGTGTAGACAATTTCTTTAGCCGTGAAGCTAAAGAAGCATTTATTTTGTCTGGGCAGGAGGCTCTCCCCTGGACCTCGATGCGTTCGTATCTTTATGTTTCTGAGAATATTAAGTATTTTACAAAAATATTTTAAGAAAATAAATATAAATGCGTAGAGATTTTTGTGAACATTTTGATGTTTTTATATTTAAAATAGGCTTAAGGAGTGAATAGATATAGAGTTTAATAGAAAGGAAGAAAAATTAACTTTAAATACAAAAAGCAGCTATGCCTAATATAAAATTTAAAAATTAATAATTAATAAATCATTTTAAAATAGGTGATTTGAATGTTATATTAATAATTTTTTTAATCGAATAACTTACTTAAAAGTAAATAAATTTAACGCAATCATATTATTTAAATTTAAAATTGAATATCATCCGCTAACGCTAGCCATATTGTTAACAGGGAGTTGGCTTTTTCGTTTAGTTTTGTGTCGGTTGGTGTGAAGTTGTGTTAGTCGCCGGTCCAGCTGCTGCTACTAGCGCAGAGTGTGAAGTTGTTTTTTTCCATTCGTTTATCTTCCTTCAGTTTAAATATTTTTGAGGAAAATTTTGAAAGTTTATTCTTCGTATATATATATAAATAAATATATAGAGCTATCAAGAAATATCTACAATTTTTAAAAAATTAAAGATCCGGAACCAAAATACAGAAATATTTTTTAACTGTAAGCTTATTCATCGCGAAACCAAAAATAAATAATGAAAAATCTGTGTAAGGCAGTGATTCCGAAACTGTGCAACACGGCGCCCCGGAGAGCCGCAGCCTCTTCATAGGGGCATCGCGAAATATTGTTTTTTTTTGTCTTCAGCCATTTGACTGGTTTGATGCAGTTCTCCAAGATTTCCTATTTAGTGCGAGTCGTTTCATTTCGGTATACTCCCTACATCCTACATCCCTAACAATTTGTTTTACATATTCCAAACGTGGCCTGCCTACACAATTTTTCCCTTCTACCTGTCCCTCCAATATTAAAGCGACTATTCCAGGATGCCTTAATATGTGGCCTATAAGTCTGTCCCTTCTTTTAGCTATATTTTTCCAAATGCTTCTTTCTTCATCTATTTGCCGCAACACCTCTTCATTTGTCACTTTATCCACCCATCTGATTTTTAACATTCTCCTATAGCCCCGCATTTCAAAACTTTCTAATATTTTCTTCTGAGGTACTCCGATCGTCCAAGTTTCACTTCTATATAAAGCAACGCTCCAAACATATACTTTCAACAATCTTTTTCTCGCATTTATGTTAATTTTTGATGTAAACAAATTATATTTCTGAGTGAAGGCTCGTTTCGCCTGTGCTATTCGGCATTTTATATCGCTCCTGCTTCGTCCATCTTTAATAATTCTACTTCCCAAATAACAAAATTCTTCTACCTCCATAATCTTTTCTCCTCCTATTTTCACATTCAGTGGTCCATCTTTGTTATTTATACTACATTTCATTACTTTCGTTTTGTTCTTTTTTATTTTCATGCGGTAGTTCTTGCGTAGGACTTCTTCTATGCCATTCATTGTTTCTTCTAAATCCCTTTTTACTCTCAGCTGGAATTAGGATATCATCAGCAAATCGTAGCATCTTTATCTTTTCACCTTGTACTGTTACTCCGAATCTAAATTGTTCTTTAACATTATTAACTGCTAGTTCCATGTAAAGATTAAAAAGTAACGAACATCCTTGTCGGACTCCCTTTCTTATTACGGCTTCTTTCTTATGTTCTTCAATTATTACTGTTGCTGTTTGGTTCCTGTACATGTTAGCAATTGTTCTTCTATCTCTGTATTTGAACCCTAATTTTTTTAAAATGCTGAACATTTTATTCCAGTCTACGTAATCGAATGCCTTTTCTAGGTCTATAGACGCCAAGTATGTCGGTTTTGTTTTTCTTTAATCTTCCTTCTACTATTAATCTGAGGCCTAAAATTGCTTCTCTTGTTTCTATACTTTTCCTGAAACCAAATTGGTCTTCTCCTAACACTTCTTCCACTCTCCTCATTAATATCATTATGAAAAAATATCAGAAATTATTAATGAAATAAAATTTTATGTTTTTTTTTAATTAAAAAAAAAATTTGTGTATATAATTTAATAGGCGTACAAGGAAGTCATGTGGTGTCCACATCAGATTTTTTTATAGCCTTTATTAAAAAAGGTGTTAGATTTAGAGGAAACTTTACAAGAAAATTTGTTAAGCTTAACTTATAAATATATTCCCCCACCTCTACATTTTTATTTTTTGGCTCTAACTCTTTCAATTTTCATTATTAAACAATTTCTTTTTATCGCTTAAACGGTTATTACATTTTAAGTAGTTTTGACCCCTAATATTATATTCAAAACACAAAATAAGAAGCAATATTTTCATTACTATCATAAAAGTTATAAATTTTATAAGTTATAGAATGCCGGACTGGGTGAGAACGAAGGAGAAATTGTCATTTTTCCTAAGTATATTTTTTGTTTAGTTTTACAAATAGAATCCAAAAAAGTATAGCCAGCCCACCATTTTAGAAACATTCTGTATAATTAGGATTCGTTAATAAAATTCTGGAAATTTAACAATGTTTTTTCTTTTGACATTTAATTTTAAAATTTTTGTAAACAAATTAATTATTTATATTACACACATATATAAATTAAAATTAATCTGTTTTTACGTCTTATTTATATAACATTTATATATATTATTATTATTATTTAAAATACTTTATATACATAAAACACGTGATTGTTTTGTTGCATATTTTAATAAATATTTGTATTAAAAAAATGTATAATTTTTTATATTATCTATCACATAACTTGTCCAGTAGGCCTTCATTATATCAGGTTCAGTACAGTCTTGTTGAAATTAAACTATTTCTTAATGTCTTAAGGTCGTTTACGTATATATATTTAATAAATAAATATTAATTTTTAATATTGATTGTAGTAAATAAAACTTGATTATTATAAATACAAGGAAAAAACTTTGTCAAACGTTTTTTAGCTACCGAGAACTTTGGCCTCAAAAGACAATTATTAAAGAAGAAAAAAAAGTGGAACTCTAATACAAGTAAAAAGAATTATCTAAAAAATAAAATTATTAAACTTTAATTCAAAATTAAACTTTTGAGGTATGAAACCCGCATGTTATCCAACCCTTGACCAGTTGTATCCTAAATTTAACGTATTAAGTCACCGTTCCAAACTTTATAAAAATCCAATCAAAAGATATAAACCAAAACGATAAAATTTAGTTTTATTCTCTAACCCTGAACCCGTATGCTCGATATACCAAAGTAATGGTATCAACTAATTGATACAAAAATGTGACACGAGTCCGGAAATTATGAAAAAACCGGTTGTGTTTTGCTCTCAACCTTTTATAAGAGTTTTTAAGTGAAAACATCAAGAAAAAATATCTTAGATACTTAAATGCAATTAAATTATACGAAAATCTACCACTTGTGTAAAATTTTGAGAGACGGAATCGTAAATATTCCCTATAATCATGACATACTTCATCTTAATCAATCCATCCAATTTGTAAATATCAAGTAAAAAAACAAGTCTATATATACTTATATACATTCTTCAAGAGTTTTTTAATGCTAAAATTATGTTTTTTAAGTTACAGAGGGGTCATTAAAAATGAAAATGTGCCAAAATCCCGATGTATTAAATTTGTCCCAATTAGCTTCATAATTTTCTTTATATAGAATACTGTATATATATATAATTCTAATTGAAAAAAATTCAACTTAACAATTTAACGAAGTTTTCTTACGTTAAACGCAAAAACGTGATGTTTTACCCCCAATTTGTTTTGTTAGAAATCTTCAAAACTAATGAATATACAGTTCTGGGACCCATTTTTTAAAATATTTTTGTTCAGAAACCATAAGAAACAATTAAATTTGCTTCTTAATTTACTTTCCCAGAATTTCAAGAAGTCTTCATTTCACTGGGGAAACTGAAATCTTTCGTTAACGAAGCGTTTTTCCTATGTTTATATGAAACTTTTTTCCCATTTTTACTACACAATCAGCTCCGAAGAGATTGCCGTATAGTTTTAAATATATATATATATATATATATATATATATGAATATTAATTTAAATGTAATTTATTTAGATTTATTTTCCTCTTAATTGGATAGAATTAAACATAATAACAAGACATATTATCTTTATTAATTTCTTGGGTAAACCAATCAACTATTCGAAGTTATAAATTAAATTCATTACATTTCACTTAGAATTTTCTAAGCTTCTCCCCGGCATACACCCAGGGGCCGGGAATGTAAGACTTCACCTGCGCCATAAGATGCGACATCTGCTTAGCGCTGTTGGGTGTCTGTGGAGCCAGACCCGACCAGGAGGGGTGGGAGGCTCCCACCATCAATGATTGGCCTCCTTCACAGGGCCTTCGGAGAGAGAATATAAGACCGTAGTCCCGATGGGGGATCCCTTTTGGGATTCCTTATTAGAGGCAGGGCGTAAAGACCGGAGTCTCCAATGGGGTCCCTTCATTTAGAGGCATGGCCCCAAATAAATACGGCTTCCCGGCTACCTGGATGGAACTTTGTTTCTACCGAGGTAGCTTGAGGCGATTGCAACCCTCTTGGAGCTGAGTTTATGCTTGGTTGCGAGTCTGTTTCCGGTGGCGGTGAAAATACAGTTGTAAAAAAATAAAAATAAAAAAAGAGATGAAGTTATAAGAGATGGGGACAGTAGTGCCCCATCACAAACATCAGAGGAGAATGTTCAGCATCACATGGCTTGCTCTGCCAAGACCGACTGTCCTCAATGTGCTACACAAGCGCCTTAAGTTTATGCATACAAACTGTAATCTTTACACCAAGTAACACACTTATATAAGGTTTTTTTTTATTTTTATTAATTCACCATTTACGAAAAAAGGGAAGTTACATCAGACTTCAAAAAGAGTGTTATAGTCACGATACCAAAGAAAGCAGGAGCAGATAAATGTGAAGAATACAGAACAATTAGCTTAACTAGCCACGCATCAAAAATCCTAACTAGAATTCTGTACAATAGAATTGAGAGGAGAGTGGAAGAAGTGTTAGGAGAAGACTAATTTGGTTTCAGGAAAAGTATAGGGACAAGGGAAGCAATTTTAGGCCTCAGATTAATAGTAGAAGGAAGATTAAAGAAAAACAAACCAACATACTTGGCGTTTATAGACCTGGAAAAGGCATTCGATAACGTAGACTGGAATAAAGTGTTCAAGTACAAAGATAGAAGAACAACTACTAACATTTACAGGAACCAAACAGCAACAGTAATAATTGAAGTACATAAGAAAGAAGCCGTAATAAGAAAGGGAGTCCGACAAGGATGTTCCCTATCCCCGTTACTTTTTAATCTTTATATAGAACTAGCAGTTAATGATGTTAAAGAACAATTTAGATCCGGAGTAACAGTGCAAGGTGAAAAGATAAAGATGCTACGATTTTCTGATAATATAGTAATTCTAGCCGAGAGTAAATAAGATTTAGAAGAAACAATGAACGGCATGGATGAAGTCCTACGCAAGAATTACCGCGTGAAAATAAACAAGAACAAAACGAAAGTAATGAAATGTAGTAGAAATAATGTAAATGAACCACTGAATATAAAAATAGGAATAGAAAAGATTATGTAGGTAGAAAACTTTTATTTTTAGGAATTAGAATTACTAAAGATGGACAAAGCGATATATAATGCCGAATATTACAGGCGAAACGAGCCTTCAGTCAGAAATATAATTTGCTTACATCAAAAATTAATTTAAACGTAAGCAAAACATTTTTGAAAGTATATGTTTGGAGCTTCATATAGAAGTGAAACTTGGACGATCGGAGTACCTGAAAAGAAAAGATTAAACGTTTTTGAAATGCGGTGCTATAGGAGAATGTCAAAAATCAGACGGGTGGATAAAGTGACAAATGATGAGGTGTTGCGGTAAATAGATGAAGAAAGAAGCGTTTGGAAAAATATAGCTAAAAGAAGAGACAGACTTATAGGCCACATATTAAGGCATCCTGGAATAGTCGCTTTAATGTTGGAAGGACAGGTAGAAGGGAAAAATTGTGCAGGCAGGCAACGTTTGGAATATGTAAAACAAATTGTTAGAGATGTAGGATGTATAGGAGGAGGTATACTGAAATGAAATGACTAGCACTAGATAGGGAATCTTGGAGAACTGCATCAAACCAGTCAAATGAGTGAAGACTAAAAAAAAAAAAAATTCATCTTATAAGCTCTAAGCTTATACATGGGAATATAAAATGTATATATTATAGCGAATGAAAAATGTCAAGCTTGATCGGGATTCGAACCCGGATGAAAGGCCGAGATGCTACCACTCCACCACGGAGATTAGCAATATTACAAAAAAAGAAAAAAACCCGCCAACTTAAAGGTTTTTGTTCAAAATATTGAAATTTGAGCGATCGTTACAGGTTTATTGGTTATTGTTACGAAAAGTGTTGAAATTAATATTTTTTAAAAGTCTTTTTAGGTTATTTATTAAAAAAAAAAAGGAATGGTCAACATAGTTAACTTATTGATAGTTGAAGTAAGACTACGTAGTCTAGTAGTTTTTGTAGGCTACCGTTTATTTTAAATATATATATATATATATATATATATATATATATATATATATATATATATATATATATATAGTAAGCCCCTTACACTATGAGTATTTGTAGGACATACACATTTGATAACGGACTTTTGTTTGGTGAGCTACATTACAAACCAGTTTTGATGATAAGTTGTAAGTCGTAGAAGAAATCCTCCTTTTTGTATTATTGAGGCCCAGTAAGCGGCAGCTTGATTAAAGAAAAAATTGTACGCGCATGTGTGTGTGTGTGTTTGTTTGTGTATATATATATATATAATAATAATTTATATATATATATATATATAAATTAAATTTTTTCTTTATTATTTCAAAGTAAATATTTTACATTCCATACAGGTCTTTATATATTTATATACACATCTTTCTGAATCACTCCTTCCCTCGTTTCTGTGGATTACTTTTCAGTTATATTAAGAACTCTTCCGGTTTCCTTTTTTAGATTTTATATTATTCCACTGCTTTTATCCCTGATGTTTTATTAATAAATAATGTATTACTTAAATTAAAAAAAGACGACCACCTGAATTTTTCATTTTTTTTTAATATTTATTTTTGATATCCTATTTTTCTTTGAATTAAAAAATTGTGTATTTATACTTCTATAAACAGTTTGTCATATATATGATGAATTTTAGCAGAGTGTAAAAAATGTAAACCGTAATTGAGATTCGAACCCAGTATCTTCCAGATAAAATACAGCACTTTGAGTACATTTTAATAATAATAATAATAATAAAAAGATACAATGGTAAGAAAAAATAATATAAAAAAAATTGCATAACGGAAAAGTTATAAAAAAAATATCTGATGTGGACAACACATGACTTCCTTGTACGCCTATTAAATACACATTTTTTTAAAAATAAAAAGTCCATAAAATTAGATTTCCTTAAAAACTTCTGATATTTTTTCTTTTTCTTTTTTTGTTATTGAACTATTATTCGTCGTAATTTTTTTTTACAACCGTAGGTTAGTAATTATTAATAAATCAATATATTTAAATTAAATTAAAAAAAAAAAAAAGGAGATGAAGTCTGATTCGAACTTATGTGCTCTCCCCTTGTAAGAGTAAATATTTCATTAATTAAAATTTTATTTGGCTATAACTCTGGAACCGATGAAAATAAATACCACTTATGATATATCGTTGAAAAGCTCTCGATGAGAACTTATTACGTCAGTTAACAAAGAGTCAAAATTGAAAATTTTTTTTTTAATTTGGGTTTTTTTGGACACTTTTGATCCAGTTAATTGCAATCAAAAGGGGAGGTACATAAATCGATGTTATAACAGTCCTAAATCCAAAATTTCATCATCCTTCTGGTTAATCGTTTTTGAGTTACGAGAGATACGTACCAACGTACAGCCGTCACGCCGAAACTAGTCAAAATAGATTCAGGGTTGGTAAAAATGGATATTTCCGTTGAAATTTGGAAATCGTACTTTTTCGCGATCGCAATACTTCCTTTACTGCGTACAAGGAAATAAAAATAAAATGGAACATTAAAATATACAAATGTGCACTAAAGAATTATATAGAGAATTAAAGTATTATAAGAGTGGTATCGTCTCGGCCTTTCATCCGGAGGTAACGGGTTCGAATCCCGGTCAGGCATGACTTTTCCTCACACGCGAAATTTGTCATTTATCTCATCCTCTAAAGCAATAACTAACGGTGGTCCTGGATGTAAAAAAAAAATGAATTATATAAAAATTTATTCTACTCTTTGAATAAAATTTTAAGATACAGGACCCATGCGATGTTTTATAGTCTTGGATATATAAGCGGTGATTTAAGTTTAATTCGCTTTTACTATTTGGTTTTTTTATTTATTTTAACTGTATTTTTTTTAATTTTAATACCTCACACCTCTTTGACCCGTTATATTAGAAATTAAATAGCATCAATGATGAATATTCAGAAATCAACGGACAAAATTTAAAAAAAAAAAAGCGTTTGATCAAAAAAAAGAAACGATTACTGACAAAAAAAACTGACCCGGCCTAGCCAAGAATTGTAATACACTCGTATATAATTATTTTTACGTATAATTATTAATTTCTTTTCTTTTCGTTCCGATTATTACTGACCATGTTTGCATAGTTTTGATTTCTTTTTCTTTTCCCAAAAGATTTTCATTCTTTTACTCGGTTGTTGTCGCCTTTCTTCCGTTCATTTA
Source organism: Lycorma delicatula (assembly GCF_047948215.1). Lineage (NCBI taxonomy): Eukaryota > Metazoa > Arthropoda > Insecta > Hemiptera > Fulgoridae > Lycorma > Lycorma delicatula. The sequence continues at coordinate 182,266,079 of NC_134459.1, read as the reverse complement.
TTCAGGTTTATACCCGTCGTTTTCTTCTCTCTGGAATTCTCGAATCACTTTTTTAAATTTATCTCTTTCTTTTCACAGATCCTTAGAAATGTTTAACGTTTTTAGATCTATTTCTACAGAGTGATTCAGAAGGATAGGGCAATACTTTGATAACTCATTGTAGAGGCTAAAAATAAGAAAAAAAGTTCATATAAACATAGGTCCGAAAACGCTTCGTTAGCGAGTTATACAGGGTGAAAGATTTCGCCCGAGTTTCAGTTCCTCCGGGTAAATAAAGGCTTTCTGAAATTCTGGGAAGGTCAATTAAGGGGAAAATTCAATTGTTTCTTATGGTTTTTGAGCTGGGAAATCGAAAAAAATAGGTCCCAGAACTGTATCTCTTTTAATTTCTTCATTAAAACGCCAAAAATATGGTCAAAAAACACATTTTTTTTACGTTTGACGTACAATAACGTTGTTAAATTGGCAATAAATCATTCAATTTTTAAACATAAATTGTAAAGAATTTAACTATAAGAAGATAATGTAAATAATGTCAACAGAAAACAAATAAAATTTTAAACACGTCGACTTTTATTAACCACAAAACCCACGAAAACTTAGAAGAAAATGTTACAAAAAAAAACGGATTTGTCTAGGAGGTACAATAATTTTAGACCTACGGAAAACAAGTTGGCAGCACTGATTTTTTTTATCACAATTTGTTTAAATACTACTCACTGTTGTCAGTTAATTGCGGTAATGTGTTAAATAACCTTTCACTGATCAATCGTGTTTGCAGTATTACGTCGAATTCTTATCGTAAAAATTTTTAAGTAATGAATTTATTATATTGCTGGAAAATATCCCCTTAGCAAAACGAATCGAAATGTATTACCAACTTAATGGAGCTCCTACATATTTCACTAATGAAGTAAGGCAATGACTTGATGAAAAGTTTGCTGGTAAATGGATAGGACGTGGAGGGCCGGTTAATCGGCCACCGAGATCTCCAGACCTCACTCCGTTGGATTATTGTTTGTGGGGACGGTTGAAAAATGAGGTTTACAAGCAAAAAGTAGACACACGCGATGAAGTGATCGCTCGCATTCTCAACGCAGCAGCTATAATCAAGGAACGCAAAGATACCGTTAAACTGGCCACACAAATCTAGTACAACGCGTTGAAAAGTACATTGAACACAACGGTGGCATTTTTGAAAGTTATTAAACCGCATGAAATACTACTTGTAAGCAGCATTTTATCATTATCATAAAAAACAGTAAGTATTCTTTCTTCCTCCAGTTATTTTCTACTGTACATTACGAAAAAGTTTTTTCAATCTGTTAAAAATTAATCTGTTTTGTTGTTAATAAGAGTCGACGTGTTTAAAATTATATTTCTTTTCTGTTGACATTATTTACATCAATCTTCTTATAATTAAATTCTCTACAATTTACGTTTAAAAAATGTATGATTTATTGCCAATTTAACAACGCTATTGTACGTCAAACGTAAAAAAATGTGTTTTTTACCCTATTTTTGTAGTTTTACATGAAATATCTTAGAAACTAAGCAAGATACAGTTCTGGGATCTATTTTTTTCGATTTCCTAGCTCAAAAACCATAAGAAACAATTGAATTTTCCCCCAATTTGAATTTTCATAAAACTGTAATCTTCTATTCCGGATTAAATCCCCTATACTTTCCCATTTACTTGTATAGCATTGTAATCGGTCCAATTTGGTCATCATATGTAGTTTTCACCGGATATCTAAGGAATCCAAAAAATCCAGATGGAAATTTTCCGGATGTTCACACTCTAAATCATTTTATATCTCCAGAAAGACTGGACCGATTAAGACCAAATTTGATGGGGAATTGATGCCATTAAATTTTCAACTTGAAAAATCAAGGAGGTGAGGCTGTAAAGCAAGGTCACCCTCCATATCACGATATTTCACCTAATTAAGGTCTTAGTTTTCTTAGGCACATTTGTCAACGATTAAAAAACAATATTTGCAAAATCGCACCTCTACCTCAAAAAAAAAACTAGTGGCTAAGTGGGTATACGACGTCAATAGTACCTTCTATCACCACAAGGAGGGCTAGTGTAGCATTGACGTGCTAAATTAAGTTGTATGTATATACGTGTTTAAGCCTCATGACGGGAACGACATACAGCCGTTTGTCAGCTTTTTTCTTTTATTAAGTATTCGTACATAGCTGAGAAAGTAAACGATTATGTAAATTTATTATTTTTTTAATTAATAATTAAATAATATATTTGATTAAATCATCAACACTTTTGAAAAAAATAAATGATTTAAAAAAATAAAAACGGCTTAAAAAATAATTCCTTAAAAGGTAAGATCTTCTGATTCTATTAAAATTTAAATAAAAGGAACAAATAATTAAGTAATGTAATTTAAGTATAGGGAATTTTTATTATAAAAAAAATAAGAAAACCGTATCAAAATAAATTTAAAAAAGTAAAGAAAAAACTTAGAATGTATATTTATATAAATTTATTTATAGATATATTAACCCGATTATAGATCGATCGACCTTCCATCATTCGTGTATATATATGTACAAGATATATAAGGAGAGATATTTCCATTTTATAATCGGTAAAACAAAGCGAATGAAATAAAATCTATAAATGGTACTAGTTCTATTTATATTTATATATATTCTCAGTATGAAATATAAAAAAATAAATAAATATTTAAACCGTTTTAAAATCCAATATAGTTAAAAATTTAGTTTTTATTAACAATTTGTATTTTCCTTAATTAAAATGAATTGCCTTGCATTTTTTTATATTTATTTATTGATTTTTATTAATTTTATAATTAATTTTCTTACCAAAAAAAAAGTAATATTATATTTACTTTTATTATTATCAAAAAATACTCCCACAAGCAGAGAGGAATGGCCCTTACCTGGATTAGTTAAGGGAAACCACCTTTAATCCTTCATCAGAGCAAATTCGCGGAATACATAATTAATTATAAAATAAAAAAATACTCCCAAAAAAATTGTTATACTTTCCTGGCATTGATTATTTATTATTATACAGAAAAATAATGATACGTGAAAAATTTACCAAATATTTCCTTTTTGGCGATAGGAAGGCTGAATTATAATAAAGTTTTACGGTAAAATTATCATTGCGTATTTAAATAAACCAAAAAATAATTTTTTAATTAAAAAAATACATTTGTATAAGGCGTACAAGGAAGTCATGTAGGACTATTTTTCTTTCACTCTGTAGTTAACTTTAATGTAGATAAAATGCCGACCTCGGTGGCACAAGTGGTAGCGTCTCGACCTTTCATCCGGAGGTCCCGGGTTCGAATCCGGGTCAGGCATGGCGCATTTTCACACACGCTACAGATCATTTATCTTATGCTCTGAAGCATGCCTAACGATGGACCCAGAGGTTAAATAAAACAACAAAAAAATGAAATTCCAGAATAATTAAATAAAGTTAAACAGAAATTAAATTAGAAAATCCAAAAATAATACGATTCTAAATTTATATTAAATAATCAGGTGTTTCACCTGATCTATTACATATACACATATGTAATAATATATGATCGGTTTAACATTAACAAATACAAAATCTAAAGTGAAGTTTCGTGGCGAATTTTCCGAACCTTTTTACATAAAATCCGGACTGAGACAAGGCGACGGACATTCGCCTTTATTATTTAATCGTGCTTTAGAATTTTTGATGCGCGACCGGTTTAAAATTAATCCAAAAAATATACACATAGGATACAAAAGAGATAACTTAAATTTAAATCGCCGAGGATTTGCCGACGACTTAGCTTTATTAGCTGATAGTATCGCAGAAGCCAGAATACAAACAACAAGTATAGAAGAACTTGCGAATAAAATTGGACTTAAAATTTCTTACGAAAAGACTAAAATGATGGCTATAGATCCTTTAGTTATTAATTCTGTGAATATTAATGGAAACAAAGTAGAACTTGTAGAAAGATTTCAATATCTTGGAGAGATCATTACTTGTAATCGTAACGAAAAACCAAACCGGACCGAAAGACTTAATAAATTATTTAAAGTGCTACAAGTAACAGAGATTACTTACAACAAAAAATCGCTCTCGATTAACACTAAAATAAGACGTTACAAAACTGTGGTTAAACCGGTAATTACTTACGCGAACGAAACTTTATTTAGATTAAATCAGAAAATACGACTGAACCTTTGCTTAAAGTTGAACGCAGGATTCTTAGAACCCGAATAAACGAAAAATATAAACACGAAAATCGGTAGAGATTATCGCCTAATAAATTTCTGTACGAAAACTTGGAATCCTTAATCGATACGATGAAAAAGAAGCGAATTTCTTTATGCGCACACTCGTTAAGATTATCGCAGGATAGGATTACTAAGAGAATTATCGATCGATTTTGGTCTTTAAAAAATCCGCCGCTATGGATAAAAGACATGCGAGAATTAAATTTGACTTACGAAGATTTACTTAATAAATCCGAAAAATTAAAATTTTTTATTAAAGATCCGAATACCGACTTTAAAGTAAGAACTTTTAATTATACAAAAAGGGTTTATTCAGAAGAGGATCGTAAAGCAAGATCGTTAAGAATGACTAAATATTAGGAGAAAGTAAAAGCTAAGAACTTAAAGGCCAAAAGATCGGCAAAAAAGACGATTTATTCTGACTAAAGTGGTCCTTTGCGGCCTTAAAAGTAAAAAAAATTAATAAATACAGACCAAAATCCAAGGGTAATAATTATTAATAAATCAATATATTTATTTATTTTTTTAAATATAAAAAAATTCAGTTAAAAAAAAATAAGATAGTCAGATTTGAACCGATAATATGCCTTCCCCTGTAAGACCAAACATTTTATTAATTACAATTTTATTTGGCTATACTCCGGAACCGATGAAAATAAGTACCTCTTGTGATACATCTTTGAAAGGCTCACAATGAGGACTTATTACCACAGTTAACAAAAAGTTCAAAATCCATTTTTGTTTTGGATTTTGGGTGTTTTTTGGGCACTTTTGGTTCAGTTGAGTGCAACCAAAAGGGGAGATACATATCTAGATGTTACAACAGTCCTAAATCCAAAATTTCAACATCCTATGGCAAATCGTTTTTGAGTTATGCGAGATACGTAAATAAGTACGTACAGAAGTCACGCAGAAACTTGTCAAAATGGATCCAGGGATATTCAAAATGAATATTTCTGTTAAAATCTGAAAACTGAAATTTTTCACGATCAGAATACTTCCTTTACTTCGTACAAGGAAGGAAGAAATATGAAAAAATATCTGAAATTTTTAATGAAATAAAATTTTATGTACTTTTCATTTAAAAAAAAAATGTGTATATGTAATTTAATAGGCGTACAAGGAAGCCATGCGTTGTCCACATCAGATTTTTTTCTTTTTGTTTTAAAGAGGTCTATCTACATATATAATTAAAATTTTATCTGTAGTGTTAAAAAAATACCACTTATATTTACATTATCTTTGTATTCCATACCAGATAAAACCAAAACGACTTTATTTTGATTTCTACAATTATCTCAAAATTTATGTCTGTTTTTGCAAATATTATGAAATTATTCATAAACTACACATAACATGTTTTTTTTGTTTTTTGAGCTTTGCTAATTATAATTATTTCATACTCAAAAATTATGCTACAACTTTTTTAACTTTTAAATTAATTTTCTATTTAATTATATATTATTTATAATTATAGTTTATTTATAATTATTATTATTTATATATACATAAAAATGTTAAGTTCGTTTGTGTACGTCTTCAAAAACTCAAAATGTTCTGCACCGATTGAGCTCAAATTTTAGCACGATATATAACCTGCATCAAAGATTGTTTTTATCTATTTTTAATAAATCTATCTATCTATTTTTAATTTGGAAATGTAATCAAAGGAAAACCAATCAGATCAATGCAAGATGGCCGCTGTCAAACACAACGACCAAATTTCTTTAAATTATATTTAACAGCTAAAACATCTGTATTTTATTTTTTAAAAACACGATAAAAAAAAATTTTAGCACGATATATAACCCGCATCAAAGATTGTTTTCATCTATTTTTAATAAATCTATCTATCTATTTTTAATATGTACAGTTTTTTAATAAATAAGAGGCTAATAAATCAGATCAATGTAAGATGGCCGCTGTCAAACACAACGACCAATCACAAAGAGCCCGTATGGCCGTTGCCAATGTAAACAAAATCACAACTGATTAAGTAACAAATTTCGTTGAATAATATTTAACAGCTAAAACATCTCTATTTTATATAAAAAAAAAAAAAAACAAAAAGAAAAGCCACCAAGAAGGATGACTTATAGCCCAGATAGACTTAAGACTATGCAAACAAAAAAAGTCGAAATAACCAAATACACAGAAAATAATATCCCTACATAATGACCAAAAAATACTTTGTTAGGTTAAATATTCACTTTTGTCTGAATTAAATATTTACTTTAATCGAGGTACTTTTGTGTGATCGTGTCGTGATTGAGCTGCGCCTTTCACCAAGCTCTGAATTTATTAGAAAACTACCAACAGTGGGATAAATGTATTAATGACGCCGTGCAACACTGCACATCTAAACCAAATTCGCGCATTATTCGCAATTATATTGACCGCTTGCTTCCCTTCATCTCCCAAAGAGTTTCGGGAAAGATATCGATCGCATATTACTGAGGATATTTTGCATAGAGTACGCCTAGAAAATGCCAATATGACCGTGGAATTTACAGAAGGCATTTACAACGAAGCATCGATAAATATTGAAGACAAGCGCTTAGCTAATTCAAATAAAGTTCTTAGTCGATCGGGAATGCCAGCACTCACCGGAGCTGAGATTGCTCCATTTGATGTGGATTTACGCCGTGAACAGAGTTACAACATCGGTGATCTTCAGTCATATGTCCGATCAAACATTCCCAAATTAACGCGTGGGCATTTATGATCGCATAGTGCAAATGATAAATGACGGAGTTGGGGAGGACCTTCTTCTTGGATGCGCCAGGAGGAACTGGGAAAACATTCCTCATTAGATCGATTCTAGCAACGGTTTGGCCATAGTGAAATGGAGTATCTGAAAAAACATAATCCGGTTGTTATCCAAGACTGCAAGCCATTAAAACGGTCAACATCTTGAAACGATGAAATATTTCGTAACGACAATATCACTATGTTCTTTCAAGGTATAAAAATTATACCTTGAAATAGTTGAATAGTTTATGCGTGAAAGAGTAATACTCTCGGAACAGAACGGAACGCAAGGATGTCGGAAGGTGTAATACCCTCCTACTTTTCGCAGTATACGGACTTGCGTCCTTTGCTACTGAGTGATTCTACTATACTGGCGGGTTATATAAATAGGAGATGGCGTCGATTTGTTTTTTGTGAAATTTGGACTGCGTTCCGATCCAATGGAGGATTTAAACGGTAAGGGCCCGGCGGAACGATGTACTAATGAGCATATCTTCCGTGACGCCCTCCCTTTCAACCGAGAATGAACTAAAATCCTTTGTTTAAGGGATCGTCCCCTTAAGGAAAGGGAGCCGGAGGAGATTTTGTGGGCCTGTACTTGTTATAATTTAATTTTAATTAAAGAAAATGAGTTTGGGCGGGTAAGTTCTGGAACGTTGTGTCCCAGAGCTATCCCGGTCAGCGGGAAAGTAGGGTTGGGATGGTCGGTAAGGAATTTGGTGTTTGGTTGTCGTGTCTGTCACTCATACCTTCTTGATAACCTTATAAAAGATCTGTTAGTTCTGGAAAGAACTAGACAGGCGTGAGGCAGACTGTTTTCTTGTGATCTTTCTTCTTTTTTTTTCTTTCTTCCTTTCTTGTAAGGATGGAAGGGTGGCGAGGAGGTGTCTTGGGTTCATGGCACCAGCGGTTTTTTTGGCAAGGGTGTTATTATTGATATCGTAGTTATATGGTATAAGTGAGAACGTGTCGGATCTGCAACCGTGGACACTCTCGGAAACCACACGTTTATATATACATACAGAATGAATCGTGAAGTTCCTCCGGGACTTTAATAATCTATTATACTCGTGAAAATAAACGAAAAAGTTTATAAAAAGATATGTCTTAAAATGCTTCGTTTGTGAGTTAACGACTAGTAACTCCCAAGTGCCGTAGCAATGTCCTGCATATATCATAAAAGGAGAAGAATTCAATCAAATAAATACTAGAAGTATCTGTATAATATACAAAAAATAAAGAACGGACAAAACTAAAAATTATACAGAAGTTAAAGGGAAATGGGAAATATAAAAAATTTTAGTTTGGAAATAGAAATGAATGGAGGAGACATACGTGCTTCAAGGAACTTAACACATGGTGGATAACCTTATAGGATAATGTTAATATCAAAATTAATAGGTGATTTTCCAATAAAATTTAGCAAAAAATTAATATAATATAATTAACAATGTATGAAATTACAAACGCTATACACTCATCTCACGCACTGCATAATAATCATTGACCGCTCACACACCGGAAGTCAATCTATTGAATTTTAAGCGGAGATAATCTTTAAGTACTACTAATTGAAAAAAGTAATTAAAGCGAATTTAAAAAAGGTAATAAAGTATAAATTATAATAATCTTATTATATCTTTACCGATTAGTTTTAATATTAATGAGGCGGTTTTTTATTGATTTTAAACCGTGAAAATTCTTTTATTTAAAATGAATGAGACGACCATGTAACTGGTTTAAAACTTTATTTACTTTCCCGGATTTAGCGTTATATGTTACTATGCAACTAAAGCTTTAAGGGATAAGTAATGTAGCTGTCAAAAAAAAAAATTTTAAGTTTTGTACTTTAAAAATACATTTTTTTTAAAACGTTTTTGTAAATAATTTGCGAAAAAAATGTTCTTTCCAAGTTTATTTTTTTCAGACGGACGTTAGTACGAATTTAGGAATGTATGTTGTCCTGTACTTTAACTCTGAACCAGTGACCGATTTTCTTCAAACTTGGTAAACATATACCTTCAGGAGAAAAGAATGTATTAAATTTTTCCAAAAATTGGTGTAAATTTGTTTTGGTTTGGTTATTGGTGTTAAATTTGTTATAAGTTGAGGTGTTTTGACCAAAATAAAATTTCAAATCTTCACTAGGACACTGCAAAAAATATTTTTCTTTTACAAAAGTTGAAGTTTTTTTATCTAGAAATTAACAAAAGCTTTTATTTTAAAGTTCACCTGGTTCAAAAAAATTATTATATATTTTTATTTTACTTTCCCGTCAAGTGACTTTTCTTTTCTTTTCTCTAAGCGAATGAAATTATGTGCGCGCGCTTTAGTCAGAATCATTGAATTAAATAAACAAAAAATATTATGTATATAAATAAAAATGTAAATGTTCGTTTCTTCAAAATCTTAAATCTCCGAAAGTTCTTCACCGATTGCTTTGAAATTTTGACACAACGTTGCATTCGAATGCGCGCGTGTTTTTATATACCTCTATATATATATATACCTAAGATGTCACACCTGTGACAGAAAAAACATGCTATTTTTTTTTTTTGAAAACAGCGCTATTTGTTGGACGTAAAAGCAACGCATGCTATACTAAATATTTTACGATTCCATTTCAATGTTTCCAATATGTATGTCCGCTATATATTAAAAACTACTGGACCGATTTACGCGCTGGGAAGAAGAGAAAAAGGGAAAAATCGTAAAAGGGAGAAAAGGAAAAATCGACAAATATAAAAGGGAAGAAGGGGAAAATGTAAAAAGAAAAAGGGGAAAACGGAAAAAAGAAATGGAAAGGGAAATAAGGGAAATGAAGGGAAGAAAAGGGGGATAAAGGTAGAAGATTGTGGAAAAGAGAAAGAGGAAAATATGGGAAAAGGGAATGTGTTAAACTAATTGTTCTGTATTCTTCACATTTATCTGCCCCTGTTTTCTTTGGTATGATGACTATAACACTTTTTTTGAAGTTTGACGGAAATTCCCCTTTTTCATAAATATTACAAACCACTTTGTATAATCTATCAATCGCTTCCACACCTGCACTGCGCAGTAATTCTACAGGTATTCTGTCTATTCCAGGAGCCTTTCTGCCATTCAAATCTTTTAATGTTCTCTTAAATTCAGATCTCAATATTGTTTCTCCCGTTTCATCCTCTTCAACTTCCTCTATAACACCATTCCAATCAGTATCGCTCATTTTTGTTAACGCACAACAAAAACTCATTTCAAGAAACATTTTGTTTATTATTAATACCTAATATAAATTACCAGTTCATATAACCAAATATTTACTAATAATTTTGCCATTTTAGCTTAGAAAAAAAAATAAGACTCATTACTTTATTTACAGACCTGGTACGTATAAATATTTTAATGAAATAAATCTGTTTTTAAGAACCACATTATTCCTCTCTACTGTTACATTATACATAGTTCTATTAAATAAATCACAAAGTACAAAATATTGAAATAACACATATCTATTCAGATTTATATATATATATATAAAACAAGTTTATAAAACAATTATACAATTTTGTTGGCATAAACAACAACATTAACTACAAACTGACATATGCCAACTTATGCATTCACAGCTGAATACAAAAACAATCTTAGTTTGTCATGACAATTTTATTTAAATTACTTTTTTTAATTTGTAATTTTTATTAAAATTAAATTTAAATTCATTCTTTTTTAATCTAAATTAATATAAATTGTAAATAGAATTGTAATTGTATTAAAGAAAAAAATGTCTAAAATTAAAAAAATATTTGACTTACTTCAAGTAAATGGTGATCTTGAAGGCTAGGTCTCTTAGCATGAAATACAGAAGCAGCATTATTAGATGATATTCCACTACCGACAACACTACTGGAAACATTAGCCACCACAGGACCATGCTGTACATGATGTGTTGATATACCGCTAGCATAAGTTCCAGTGGAACCAGCCGTAATACTTATTCCAGAATTATTGCCGGTACTAGTGGTCAATGAGCTACTGGCATTTCTATGAAATTGTACTTGTCTTGGACAAGGACCAGTAGGTGACACGACACACTGCGGAAACCTTGAACCTGGTATCGTGGCTCTTATTGGAAGAGATGGTTGAAGAAATACATTTTGCGGAAGGTATCTTAATGGATCTGGCCTCCTAATATAAAAAGAAAATTACAGATAGTTCACTATAACGTTTTTAAAAATAACAATACGATATTAAAAAATAAACATTTAACAAACTCATTCAGGTTTAACAAGTAACAAATTTCCTTACAAAACATCAAGGTAGTTCACAAAGGAATGAAATCCAAAATACGAGTGTATATTCTACTGATGAAAATAAAAAAACGATTCATATAAAATAAATGCTTTTTTATTTACCCCAGCCAGCCAGAAGGTTTGCTCAGACTCCTGCTTCAATGACAAAATGAGGCTACAGTGAAATTCTTGGGACAAAAATTATGGATAAAATTAGGATTTACAGTAAAAAAAAAATTGAACCTAGAACTGTAACTCCATTAATATTTCCCCAAAAGAATTTTAAAAACCAAATTCTTTAAGTCAAAAAGACTACTTCAACAAAATTTTTAGAAATTTAATTTAAGAATGATTTAAGATAACGTCAAAACTGAAAATATTCAAGAAATTTGACTAATTTAAAATATAAATCTTCTCAGAAAATATTATAATTTTAAACCAAACCAAAAATCTTCCTGAAAAAAAAACACCTCAAAATTAAAAGAAAAAAAAATTATTTACAACTGAAGAATGAACATTTGTAAATAACTTATAGAAGCGTACATAAATACAAAGATACTAATCACAATAAGCAGCATACTGCATAGAATTAACTGAATAATGTTTTGCTCACTAAATATTTCAACACTCCTAAATTGCAAAGAACTGACAGAACTCCTAAACTTCAACTCCAGCACCCCAATAACAACACCACTGGAAAGCACCAACCCTCCCACAGTAAATTAAGTTTACCAAGCACTGACTGAAGAATTACAAAGCAGTGGGAGAAGATCAAGCCTTTGTAGAGATCTGGAAACATGAAGGAAAACTAGAAAAAAAACACCCTTCATAAACAACTTAAGAAGAACTTCCAGAACACTGGTCGACAGCACTCATCCACCCGCTACACAAAAAAAGGGACAAAACAGATTCAACAACTAGGTATGATAGAAATCTCACACCTAGACACAACAACAAAATTCTTTCATGAATCATCCTTAAAAGGATTGGTTTACCTTTTTGAGAAAGAACTAGGAAAATACCAGGGAGGTTTCAGATCCTGGAGGAGCTTGTCCAGATCAGATCATAAGCCAACAGAAGGAAAAGCAGAGACATGGTAATAACGTTTGCGAACTTCAAGAAAGGATATGAGTGCATACTCTGAGAATTCCTATTTAAAATACCAAGATACCTCTGACTACATACCAAATTAATAAAAATTATAAAACTGACCCTCACAAATACTAAGTGTAAAGTGAAATTCAGAGGCAAACTCTTGGAACCATTTAAAATTAAAACAGGACTGCAGCAAGACGATGGACTCTTACCGCTTCTATTCAACTGCATTCTGGAAATGATGAGGAAATGGCTAAAAAAATTCCCCCAAAAATAAAAATAAATAAAGCCAAAAAATCAAAACTAACTGCTTTGGTTTCGCCGATGATTTGACACTGCTAGCAAACGACATGGATGAAGGTAAAACCCAAATATTAGAACTTCAAAATATTGCAAATAAAACTGGCCTCAAATTAAAGAAAGAGACTATGCCCCAAAAACCAACACAATTAGAAGAAGTAAACATAAACAGTAATAATGTAAAATAGTAATCCATTTTAAATACTTGAAAAAAATAATAACAACTAAACGAAAAAACCTAAGTCCAAACAAGAATAAACAAACCAAAAATAAAAATAAATTAAAGCACAAAAATTAACCTGGTACACCTACAGTAAAAAATATTTACCCATAAATGGAAAAATAAGACACTAAAATACAGTTAAATACAGCTTCATCTATAATATTGATGAAGCTTCTTCATCTCCTCTACCACAAATCATTAACTGTGTACAGACTACAATAAAAATGAAAAAAAAATATTATTCATTATATAAATTCATCAGACAAAATTAATGTATATAATTACGTATATAATTATGTATTATTATTAAAGAAACCAAAAATTATATTTATAATAATTTTTGGTTTCTTTTAATATACTTGTTTATAAAAAAAACTAGTATAAATACAGTTATAATATGTGAAAGTTATTATATGCAGATGAAACAATTTTCCACCTGAATGAACAATCTAAGACAGACAGACTCCAGAAACTCAAAATAAGAATTGGAAGAACCTGCATCAACAAAGAGTAACAGAAAGATGGGCAGTGATTGACTCTGCCCAACAAAGTCATGAACAAAGAGTTAGAACCCATCCCTGATAGCATGCATATGAGGAGATTAGGATTCTTTGAATCCAATGAGGATACAAGATTGAAGACTTTTGAAACAACTGGTGTTGTACGAATTAAACTCGAAAAACACCAAAATAGGATGCAGATGGTTTAGAGAAATAACGGAAGATCCAAAGGAAAAATTACCTTACACTACAAACAAGATAAAATTAAACGAAAAATCAAAGACAAAAACACTTGCTCACAATCACGAAACTTAAAACACAAACATTTTCAACACCAAAAAGGGCACAGAGAAGAACATATGAGAAGTACTGGGAGGACTGAAAATCCCAAACAGTCCCTTCACAGAGACTTCGATAATAGACTGAATAAAGTGATCCTATGGAATCATAAAATATGAAAAAAGAATTATAATTTACTTCTGATAATTTTATTGTGATACATTTTTTTTATAAGAACTTCCTAATAAGAAGCAGTCCTTCTAGTTATTTGTTTTTAATTTCCAATCACTGAGAACACTAAAAAATTTTTAATTCTGTCTATCTTTCTGTTTTACAGAACTCCTTAAGTTGTGATCACATAGTAACATATAAAATGTATACTGTTCAAAAATAATAAATTGCAGTTGCAATAATATTAAAATGAAGTAAACAAGATTTAATGCAGTAAGCAATAGTTTTATAAAATTTTATTAATAAATTTAACAACTAAATGGTAAACAAATTATAAGTTTACATTTGTCTTAGCTGCTGTTTGAATTGTAATCTCCATGATGATACTTTTCTTTTTTGTTGAGATGTGAAACAATCATGATGGTAAGTTTTATCAAGAATTGAAATGAAACAAGATAAAGCTTCTTCATCTGCTCTATCGCTAGCAATTAACTGCATACAGACTATAATAAAAATGAAAAAAAAATTTTGATTATATAAATCATCAGACAAAAAAAAATTTATGTAATTATACTATATTAATAATTAATTTTTTGTTTCTTTTAATCTAACATATTTTTTATAAAGTAAATAACACAAAAAGCAAAGCATAAGCTGACCATTTCCTTCATGAAATGAGTTAGGTAAATCTTAACATATTTACAGCATCAGTATATCTCTTGTTCCAAAATTGTACGCTTGCATCTTACAAAACTTTTGCACCAACTATAAAACAATATTTAAGTAATATGATAACCACACTTGCTGCCAGCATATTCTTACACCAGAGTAATTACAATAAAAGTATCTTTGGATTATTATATTTACAAATACGAATGTATTATCTACTTCAATCTGTATTCTTTGCTCCTTAAAATAACAATAATATAATAAATTTCAATATATCAATTTTTATTTGATTTATTTTGATTACATATTTTATTTACTTAATTAATTTTTATTTACTTGAGTTTTTTATTGTTTCTTTGAATACACAAAGAACCACCTTTTTCATAAAAATATATTTCATTATAATGCATGAAGAAATGGAAGTCTATCCACCCAGCCCACCCAACAAAAAAGTACACAAAAATGTTCTGCTCAAGCAAATGGAAAATGCAATAGCTTTAAATAATAATAATATGAAAAAACAATACTGCCTTGATATAAAAATAAAAATAATTTGTATTAAATAATTTTTTGATCCTTATAAAGTATACAAGTAAAAATAGCATACTACACATAAAAACCAATCTTGCTTTTTCAAAATAAATTTTGAAAACACAGATATAAATAAACCAATACATTCCCATTTTTGCTTTGATTTAATTATAAAATACTAGTCATGGATTTTTCTGAATGTTACATTGTAAAAACACATTCATAATTTGCTGCACCTCACCCTGTACAGCGAACTGAGTGAGAATAGCTGAAAAATTATCAAGCATAGAAATTTGGAAACAGTATAGCTCACAGAATCTAGAAATATCAATGACATGTTAATTAGATGTTTTATCAACAGCACTGTAAAACTAAAGCATATATTATTAATTATATTAACATATCATGACAATTGAAATTGTGAAGTAATATTATTCAATGAAAAATAATTTACTGGTACCTTTTCCTAATACTTTAGTAAATTGAGCTGGTATATCATCAAGAGCTGTCTGCTGTCTATTACCACCACTAGAGCTACTGGTATCATCATCACTGGTTGCTGGCTTAATTGGAGTGACCAACACTGCTTTCAGCATATCCATGGCATTCAAAAGATTTCCACCATTTGTTACATCCTAATATAAATAAGAGATAATGTACTAATCATAAATATTATGAACAACAATAATAAATTCATCAATTGTGTTTTATTTGCAATAGGAAAAAAATTAATTACTAGTTAATCAAAGCTTCAAAAGTTCTTTCTTTCTAAATTTAAAATAAATACTACCAGTATTACCTAATTAGAAAATAATTAGTTATTATTTGGAAGTTGAGCTGGCAGCAGACCTACTCTCCCTTAATAACAACAGCAAAATATGTTAAGTACATAAAGTTCCAAAGAGCAGTTCATTTTTTTTAAAAATCATTTAGGTTTGGCATTACAAAAAGGGCTATCAGCTATCACTAGACTGAACAAGCATTTCTGATTAATTTACTTATTTACTGTACTCATAACAAAAATAAATTTTTAATAAAATTAATGTTCACATAATAATTTTCATTTTTTTTTTTTTTTTTTTTTGCCTGACAAATCAGTTTACTCCAGATGCTTGCAAAAGAATGCTTGTGAACAGGAATATGAAAATGGAAATGTACAGCATATGTAAAACGCCAAGCCTGACTCAAACCTAGGACCTCTGGATGAAAGGGCAAGGAGGTACCACTCTGCTATAGAGATTGGAAAAATTTCATAAAACATTTTTTAAACAACTTGGGTCTAAGACCAACATTAAAAAATCCATCAGAGATGGATTCAAACAAAGTCTGAAATTAATTAATTCCTGTAATTTTTAACAATTTTTTTTTTTATTATTTATTTAATATTTGTCAAGTTGTAATATAAGTGACTACACAATTTGTGATTGAATAAATCAAAGAATGAACTATTAATCAAATACTTTTTTTTTTAATTTACAAATTTCATGAAAAAGAAAAACTAAGACATACTGACCTGTTCTAATTGACATAGTTCACGTAGTTTGGCAATAGAGCGTATCACTTTACGTCAAGCACCTTGCGTTACTGGACCAGCATCAATTTGTTGTAATACAGAATCAAATGTTTCTTCACTCAAAGATAACATCTGTTCATATGTTAATTGTGAAAACAGTTTTGAATATTTGTGCAACCTCAGCGATTTCAGCCATGCCTGAACATCTATTAAATATAATAAAAATGTAGTATATATAGATTTGTTTCCAAACAGTATGTACAGAGTAAAATCACAGCAGTGCTGATAAATCTATACAGCAAACAATAAGTTCGGATTATATTAATTCAAATCAGACAAAAAATAATTGATAATTGCTATTTCAACAAATCTTATTCTTAAAGACAATACGTCAAAATAAGACTTTTTATTTTATGTTTTCAAGAGAGATGACAGAAGAGTTTGCTTTGAAAAAAATTAGCTTTTTTTAAAAAAGAAAAATTAGAACAAAATACAGAGCTTTTATAAAAAAAAAATAAAATTTTATTTCCACACTAGTAAAAAGTGTTAGCAATTGGGAGGTGTAGTGAGTAATCTTGGTATATAATCATAATGTATTTTACCTATGCAAGGGAATAAATGTAACCTTTGCATTATTTTAACAAACTGCAACATTTTTAAGAAAATTAAATTTGCCTACTGTACAAACGGCACTTTTAGCTGTAAATATGCAGCAAACACCACACCACATGTAAGTTTATGATCGTTTCACAATTTGTTTCAATGGATATTGTTATATTGCAGTAATTAATTATTTAATCAAGCTATCATCATAGCAATTGATATCCATAAGGATACTTGACTTGGCTAATCTGTAGTATTAAGTAATTACATTGGTAATTTTTACAAGCTCATTTTATTATTATAAATCTATTTAAAAATTTTAAAACCTTAATTACTTAGTATTGTAAAAATTCTTCTTTTTTTGGCTTTTACCAGTTCAATAAATGTATACAAAAAATACAAATACATATTATGTATTTGTATTTACCTGAAGCCAAGTAGTTACCAAACATGCACCTGTTCATTGGTCTGGGTTTAGTGAACACTAAAATAAAGTATTTAATTATAGTCTTATATGGAGGTTTTATATACAAATATGGATTGGAATATAATCACATATTTATTTCATCCTGTCTTCTATTATACGAGGTGTGGCTATTAAATAACGAGTATAATTTATAATATAATAGTGCATTGGTTAATACACTTTTAAGTGTATTGGTTAATACACTTTTACCATACTTTTTTAATTATAAACTAATGAACTTCGGCCAGTTTTACACCTTCAGAAAATAAAAATCTTATCCAAGAATTTGTTTTTCCATAGTCAAATTCCTGATTTTTCTGTGGGAGTACAGACTTGAATATCAGACACTTTCAGTTTATTCTATTAGTTTGTTTTTATTTTTATAAAAATCAAAAATGACTACTGAAATTTCATTGTAACTATTTTGATTTTATGCACTGTGCACAAGTGAATTGCAAGAAAAATAATTAATAGTAAATCATTCTATTAGTAAAATTCTTAATTTAAAAGTGAATAATTTTTATAATCAGGTAGATACTTGTTAAATTTATATTTTATGGTTTTTATGAAAATAATTATGAACTTAAAATATAACAAAATAATAGAACAACAAACTGAAGATGACCCATTAATTAAAAAATATCTCTCTATTGGGAGGGTTTTATTCACATATTACTGTTTTTTTCTGTTTTACTGCAAATATATTTATGAAACTTATAATATTTACTAATATTAAATATATTACTTATATACAAAAGATGAATTATTGATGTTTTTTTCAGTTCAATGTTCATTCCTAAAGAAAATGCTTTACAGATCCTCTGCAATACTAAATTAATAATTTATTATATATAATATTTACCTGATGTAATGAAAATGCTAATTAATATTTGAGAGAAATGGAAACTGACATTATCAGTAATTGTACTGAAAACTTCAATTTATAAACTTCCAAATTATAATATTATTTTAAAAATCTGAAGATTGTAAGAAACTAACTGTATACCTTTCACATCTACAATAAAATAAAGAAGTACTCAGTAAAGCTTTGAAAAAGTATGATTTCTTCCATTAGATTATACAAGATTCTGTAATATATAATTGATTTGTATTTTATACATATATTACAGTAAATGTAAAAAACTTTTATACCTTTCATTCCAGGTGAATTATAACCATGGGGTAATTTAAGATCATCAAGCTGTGCTTCAGAATTACTACCAGTAGTTATCTGTGACTGTGGTGATAACTGAGGACTACCACTTTGGTTAGATAAGGAAAACCTGCAACTTTTGTCTCTAACAACTGACATGTCATTCTGAAATACAATAAATAAATAACTATAACAATAAACTAATAACTATAAAAGTCACATTCATAATAGTGAACGTGTTATAAATTTAACATAAAGCAAACATTCTATGATGAATATAAATTAAGAAAGGCAAGTACAAATAGCAAACGGGAGTGAGTTGTCGTAAATTTGTTTTACAATTTGTAAAAAAACAAAGGAATTGAAAGATACATTTAAACAGACATTAATAATCCAATGTTATAAACTAAAAATGAGTAAGAAATATAAAATGACAAACTCTTACTGAGAAGTACTTATTGAAGAAATTAACTTTTATATAATTAATAAAAATAAAACAAAGAAATTTTTTCAAAGAAGAAGGTACGTAAATCATATAGATAAAACATAATTATGTACAAGAAAAAATTAAAAAATTAGATATTCTGATAGTAAAATTAACAATGGAATAGATATAAGCAAAATACTAAAAAGAAGGAAAGCGCTATCATAAAAAAAAACACCTGTTTGTAATTAATTTTTTTTAATGTTTCTAATACTAATAGAAGCTATAAAACTTTGCAGCTCTTAATCATGAAAAGCCAGAAAGGGAAAAATAAACTTTTTGTCCTTGATACAACTACATAAAGCATCCTATATATAACCTGATGTTTTCACAATATCTGAAATGTGTAAGGCAAAGCAACTTTGTAATTGAAGAGTGTGAAATAGAGATAAAATACCTAACAGCAGAACTGAGGCCACAGACTATTTTTCTAGTAGGTCTCTAAAGGTGACTAGTTCCAAGATAAGCTGTGAGCAGCCTATAGCAGAATATTTTCACAGAGGATGCACTATAGGCTATGCTGCTAATATTAATATTAATTATTCGCCTTCCAAAGATACATGAATTTCACTACAGCTCCATACTCAGGCATTCAAAAAGCAAATTATAGATTGCTTTTTAAAAGTATATTTTTTTAATACAACAAATTATATATGGAATGTTCAGTATTTTTTAACTGGTCTGCAGCAAGTCAATGCTAAACACATATTTTGTTTTTTAAATGGTATAAATGAGATCTCACTGGCAGTATATGTAGATTTTTTTATCAATCCAGTTAACACTTTGTTGGTTGTTACAAATTAACAAGCATTTGTTACTCAATAATAGAAAAAAAATATCACTAACTTTTAGGAGAGATAAATATTTCTTTGTTGTTGTATAGTGTCAAAACACATACATAAAAAAAGATTTCATAAAATAGATTTCCTTTAAAGTGAATTTATTTTTAATGCAACTTTCCAAATAAAAATTCTGAAAATTTTACTGACTTATTTCTGATCAGATAAATTAAGATCAAATTATTAAGAGACTGGTTTCTATGTGTGGCTTCTTATTGTAAGTAACAGACTAAAAGCAATATGGATGATCCTTAAACCATTACTTCCCCACCTGTTACAACATTAATTTAGCAGTATCACAATTTGTAAATCTAACATAGAATAAATGATATACCATTTAATACTTCATAAAAACAAGATACTTTATACAATCTGCAAAATTACTTAAAAAGGTATTAATCAAAACTATACAATAAAACTAGGTTCATAAAAAAATATGATCATATATATATATATATATTTATAAAATCAGTCTTTATTTTGTGATAAGTAATGATGTCCACTCAAAAAAATGCTAATTGCTTACAACTGAGTGATGTCCTACTGTAACAACAGTCAACAATAACAATATTCTACTACGTAAATCACAGTAACAGTAAACAATTCTATACTAAATAAATCAAAGTCAAGAATGAAAACAGTTCCATCTATAGATAAAACCATGGCTACAGTATTTTAGCTTTCTTTAGTGTGGTGCTTATAGACTACCTCCAAAAAGACAGGATCATGTAAAGTATTACACTTCTCTACTGGATCAATTAAAAGGTGATATTCAGGCTAAACATTCACATGTGACCAAAAAGAAAGTGCTCTTTCACCACGATGATGCGCCAGCACATACGTGTCTGGTTGTTGTTGCAAAGCTCTGTGACCTATGCTTTGAAGTGCATTCACATGAGCCGTATTCACTAGATTTGGCTCTCAGCAATTACTTTCTCTTTCCAATAAATTGCTTGCTAGACAAAAATTCATTTCAGAGGAAGATCACAGCTAATGTTATCAGTTTTTTTTACAGAGTTGGAAAAGTTGCATTATACTGAGGATATTAAAAATCTGAACCTAGAATGAATATCTTCATATGTGATTAAGTAGCTAATCATGTGTTTTCATGTTATTCATCAAATTTAAATAAGCATGATTCTACAAATTAATAGAAGTTATTTCATTTACAAACAAAATAAACACAAGTAATTATCACACTTAAATTAAAAGGCTTAGTCATACATACAAGTATGCAAGCACACATTTGTGTTAAACTGTAGACATACTATTAAGCATACAAAAATTTTAAACATCAAAAAAAGACTATAGAAAAAAAATGTATTAAAATTTTAAAAGAAAGGTATAAAGTAAATCTACAGCAGAGTACTGCTAAAAATGAATTAACTTCTACCTTAACTTCTACCTAAAATGAATTTATTTTAGTCAATCAAACTTTAATAAACTAAAATGATAAAATGTACCAATTAACAGTGTGATATTCTATAATAATTTTTCTACCAATGCTGATTATTTTATATTAATATTAAGGTTCTATATATCAAGAAAGGTTTACAATCAACAAACTGAAAGATATAAGAAGATGAGAGCTCATAAACAAAAGCAGCTGTTTTAATAACAGTATTAAAAAAGCTGAATATACAGTAGCAGGACTTTCCCATCATGCAGTTAAAATCCTATAACTGTGGGTTGTTTCTGATGCGTGACTTACACGCCCAATTTAATTAAAAATATTTATAATTTTATTTAAATATATATTTTTTCATTTATTTTTAATTCAATGATTCTAATCAATGTTGGTCAGCACTAAGTAAACTAATGTAATTTCAAAACTTACGTAGAACAAATTTCACTTGTACAGTGGCAGACTGGTGTAGCTGCAAGACTTAACACACCAGGTACAGAATCTGGGGATCAAGTTCGAGAGCCAGCTCGATGGAGTCAATTTTTTATACTTTAAATGTTATTCATTTATTTAATTCTACTTTTCTTTTTCATGTTTAGCCTCTGGTAATTACCTTTCAGATAATACTTTCAGAGGATGACATGTACAAGTGTAAATGAAATGTAGTCTTGTACAGTCTCAGTTTCACCATTCCTGAGATGTGTGGTTAATTGAAACCCAACCACCAAAGAACACCAGTATCGTATCCACAATATAGTATTCAAATCCATGTAAAAATAACTGACTTTAGTAGGACGTGAACGCTGTAACTCTCGACTTCCAAATCAGCTGATTTGAGAAGACGTGTTCACCGCTAGATCAACCTGGTGGTATTTAATGCTACTGTTTAAAAAAAAAATATTCATTTAGAAACAAAACTAATAAGTTTAAAAAAAATCAATCTTACATTTCATAAGATAAATCAAATTTACAAAATATACTTTTATTTCATTTGAGATCCTAAGATTAAAGAAATATGTTCTTAATTCATGCCCCTACAAATGATACAAATTGTATTTTACTCACTGAGAAAGTGTTATTTGTACATAAATTTGTTCAATAACAAATCACAATCCAACATTATTTGCCGTGGAGTTGAAAGGAACTGGTCACCTAATCGATAACAACTTAAAACAACATTATCATCAATACTACTTAAGCTTAAGGTAATAAACATTAATATTTTCATTTTATATAAATAAAGGTTTTCATTAGTTTATTACACAATTAATTAAAGAAAACCATAAAAAATTTTTTAAATTTAACTAACCTGAGAAGTACACAATTCATTTGAAGGTGTCACACCAAATGGAGTAGTTAGAAAATTATTACAATGTTGCCTATTTTTTTCTTGTGAATTTAGGTGGGATTGCAATTTGCATGAACTATTGCCCAAATTACAAATACCAGGTGAACCTCCACCAGGTGTACCAAGATTACAATTTCCACCACCAGTAGCACTACTACCAATGTTACTGCTACTACCCATTACACCACAATCTGAAAAATTACAAAAAAAAGTTTGATTTAGTTTTCAGTTTTCAACACGATCTTAATTTTTGTTACAAAGAAACATATTCATGTGTAGAATATATGTAAATAAACATATAATCCAATTAAGATTATGTGCTACAACAGAAATAAAAACTTTTCATACTATTGGGTGCCATAATAACAGCATGGCTGTCAGCATTCTAACATTTCAATGCTTGTTAATCACATGCATTAAAAAAGTGCTTATGTTATGTATTTATATCAAGTATATTTATTACTTGATAACAAATATACTTGTTTGTATATTTGTTTAGAATTTTTATTTGTAGATTACATAAAATAGATTCAAAAAGTTCCTAATATGGTTTAAAATCCATAATATAAAAAAAATTTTGGTTTTTATGTGTGTAATACTCCTAATGTCACAAAATAAGAGCCAAATCAAATTTTCTTGTTTCATAAACAATACTAAAACTGTTTATTTCACATCATTTATGCTGTAAAGAGCAATTAATGCCGTAGCAATTAAACAGCATACAATATAAAATTTTAGTTTTAATTTAAAATTTACAGAGACTGATTTCTAAATAGTTACAAGTTGCTTGAACAAGTATATGGAGAATCCACAATTTAAAAAACAGCAGTTTACAGGGCAACATTCATAACATTTTGAGGACAACATTCATAATGGGCAGTCATCTCAATAAATGAAGAAAATATAGTGTTAAAAATATTGTTTGGAGTGACAGAAGGAAAACTGTCACTAATATTGTCAATATTAGCATATCAGTTGGAAATTATCGCAATATTCTCCATAATAAACTGAACATGCATAGTGTTTGTCAATACATAGTTCCAAAAATATTGTCTACTGTTCACTATGAATTAATTTCTGATGGGCAGAGAGTGAACAAAAAAAAATTTCTATATCTTTCATCGTTTACGAAATTCAATGCAAAGAAAACATCCTGAAAAACAGGAACCAAAAAATTGGATTGTTTTGCAAGACAATGAACTAGAACATCAATCCATGCTTTGTCAAAGAGTACCTTTCTTTTTCCTGTTTAGCCTCTGGTAATTACCGTTCAGATAATACTTCAGAGGATGAATGAGGATGATATGTATGAGTGTAAATGAAGTGTAGTCTTGTATAGTCTCAGTTCGACCATTCCTGAGATATGTGTTTAATTGAAACCCAACCAAGATCGGTATCCAAGATCTAGTATTCAAATCTGTGTAAAAATAACTGACTTTAATAGGACTTGAACGCTGGAACTCTCAACTTCCAAATCAGCTGATTTGGGAAGACGCGTTCACCACTAGACCAATCTGGTGGGTTATGTCAAAGAGTACCTGACACAACATAATTTAACAATTCTGGAGCATTGACCACACTGATTTGGTAGCTGAGTATTACTCAATGAAAAAAGCTGAAATGGGAAAAGATACAAGAACAGTGATGATATGACAGCCAACCTGACAATATCTCAACATGGGTTCCACAAACGTTTTCAAAATATTATGTACATTTACAAAAGAATATAGCTGCCAAAGGAAACTACTTTGAAAGTATACTCTAAAAATAAGCAGTTTTTGAAAAATAAACAATTCTGGGAACTTTGTGGCCTACCTTGTTTATTAAAACATAACATTAAAATAAAAGCATAATAAAGGTTAACTACAATAAATAGATTTTAGTTCATTTTTAATTTAATTTAAATTTTGTGATACATTTAAGTTAACTTAATTTAAATTATTAATTTACTTTTTTGTTATTGTTCAGAAAATCTTTGAAAACATAAATAAACATATCGATTTCATATTAAAGTAGTCAAACAAAGTATTTACTTTGTGAATGAAGTTGTACAATTTCTTCAACCTTTAGTAAGATAGAAAATTTTTTTGAGATTTTCTATGCTAATACAAAAATTACTGTTTCACTAGCTTTACTGATAAAAATTATTTGCTTGAACAATCATGCATTTATAATGCATGTCTCTCATAACTGTTTCCTGGCAAAGAAATAAAAAAGTTTTTGTATCACTATTAATAAAAGACCACTTTTTTTTTGGTTATCAAAGTTACATGCAAGGGTGTAATACATACATGGTTGCCTATGTTTTTACTTTCTTGAAAATTCATAAAAATATTACTGAATTTTACAAAGGTTGATTGAACATCTAAATTCTAATCTTAAAAAACCTTTCATTTAACATACTACAGTATGTTAGTGTTTAATCTTCAGACAAAGATTTTTTTGTTTTTTTTCTGATCTTCAAAGCTATACAGCTGATCATTAAATAAATAGTTTTCAAGACATTCAAATTCACAGACCTATTCTTTTCTTTACAGGATATTTTCTAAACAATTTTTAAGTAAATAAGATTCCTAGGTAAATACTAAAAAGGAAGATAAGCTAATCTTTTCTCATTACAAAACGCACAAACTGAACAAATTTCATACCAAAATTCTAGAATTTCACCTCTGTCTTTTAACCAGAAAATTCTGTAAGTAAATCCTAAGTTTACATAAACATTTTTCCGGTAATGGGATTTATTTCTTATTAAAAAAAATTAATTTGCATCAGCCTTAGTAGTTAAATAGTCTTTCTTAGCAATTAAATAAACAATTTAACAAAGAATTGGATTAATTTTAAAATGAATGATAAAAATACAAAACTAGTGGGTTTAAACAATGACCAAGTGTCTTGGTAATGAATGTTTTTTTAATAAAAATTGCAGTAAAGCGAGTTCATTAATATTAATTATACAGAGATATGACAGAGAATAATAAACAATGTAATAAAGAGAATGGTCATATTGGTTAAGTAACCTTAACGGAATTATAGCTAAACATTATTTACAATATTATAATAAACATTTTGTTATAATCCCTATATTAAATGCTAAAGAAGAAGAATTTATCCAATGTATAATTATAAAATGATAATATAAAGTACATAAAACAAAGATCAAAAGAAGCCATTAACCCTTGTTCTTTTAATTACATCGTAAATGTATTAAGATATTATACAAAATTACATCACAATATTTATTATAATAAACCACCAGATGGGTCTCTTTTTAGTTAATGGTTTAATTGTTGTAATAGATATTGCTGCATTCAGTGAAAAATGATATAAAGGTTGATAAATTAATATTTGGTATAAAAATTAACATATATAATTCATGGAAGTAAGTAATAATAAGAATAACGTAAACTACATTTCCGATTATATTACGGTTTGAGAGGCAGGAGTAACTTTTCTTTATTCTTCCTCTGCTTAAATTACTGAATAAAAAAAGTCTCATTTAAACAACACTAACAATTTATGTAAATGTAGTGCTAGTCATTTTTTCTATGAATTTATTTTTACAAATAAATTAATAAAAAAAACTCACTTGTATGTTTTGAACCATTCATTATTTTTTCACCTACAGAATTATACCATGGCTCAAAAGTTCTGAAACAACAAAAATATAAATTAGAATAGAAAATTAATTTACCAAGCATTAATACAAAAACAAGTTAATAAATAAAGCAGAAAAAGTAAAATTAAGAGAAATAGCAAAAAAGTACACTACAAAACATAAAAAAAAAACGTGCAAAATTACTTAATATAAACAAATTTCTGCAAGTTTGTTCTCTATATTGTTTTTCTACTACTTTTTGAACTATCAATAAAGATTTGATAAACCAACCAATATTACTACAGAGCGATTTTTTAGTCCTGTTACCCAATTTTAAATATAATTTAAGAAAGGGAAATTTAGGTGGAATAAAAAATGTATTTGTTACTTACATAATTATTAAAGAATATGCTCAAAATGCCCACCCCTTGCGGTTAAACACGCACGGACTCTTTTCAGCATATTAGCAGAAACCTTTTTAAGAGTTGCAATGGAAATATTCGTGAAGTCTGTAATATTGACTTAAAATTCACCAATAGTGTGAGGATTGTTTTTGAAGGCCTCGGACTAATATAGCCCCACAAAAAGTAGTCAGGAGATGTGAGGTCTGGGGACCTTGGAGGCCATAAGCCCTTGCTTATTATTCGATCATCAAAGAACTCTTGCAGAAAATCCACGTGGTTTCTTGAGACGTGTCATGTAGCTCCGTCTTGCTGCAATACCGTTCTTGAGGTTCCACCAGGACACAAATTGGTGCACAATATTCCTGTACACTTCACCATTTACTGTCTGTTCAAAGAATATGGATCCGACTATACGATGATGTGATATCGCACACCACACACCAATTTTTTCAGGATGCAAAGATTTGTCTTGTAAAGCGTTAGGATTTTCAACCGCTCAAATTCGACAGTTTTGACTGTTCACATAACCATTGAGATGGATCCAAGCTTCATCGCTAAAGAACACTGTGTTTAAAAATTTGATTTCGTTATCATTTATGAGAGACCTAAACCTACGGCAATATTGTAATCGCTTGTTTAAACCTGGAGGCTGAAGCTCTTGGACTAATCGTACGCGATATGGATACAATTTCAATTTTTTAGCGGCTTTCTGAACACTAGAATATGATAAACCGACTTGTGTGGAAAGTTTTCGTAAACTTTTCCAAGGAGAATTGAGCAATCTTGTTTTCACATTCTGTAAAACGTCATCTGTCAAGCGAGTTGGTCGACCGCTAAGTTTTCTGTCGTAAACACTACCTGTCTCTCGAAATCTGTTTGCTGGCCTAGAAATTGACATTTTTTCTGGAGGAGGAACACTGACAAATTCAATTTGAAATGATTCTTTTACACTCTCATACGATTTCGTAGCAAAATATTATTCAAGAATGAAAACTCATTGTTCTATGGTAAAAGACATTCTGTTCGTAACACGACCAGAAATGGCATAAAGGTTTACACAGCTCAAGGAGAATCAACTCATACTGCCATATCTATACCGGTTGAGTAGTGCTACCAACTTTGTGTCTCAAAACAAAATTTCCCTTTCTTAGAAAAAAATTACCAGACATTAACAATTGGGTAACAGGACTAAAAAAATACCCTGTACTTATATTGCCTATTACTTATATTATATAGGGTGATCAAGAAGTGTTATTTTAAATAAATTAGAAACAAAAAGAGTTTAAAAATTTTTATTTAAAATCTATAGTAAAGGTATGCAACTTTTATATGAATTTGAATACTAGAGTGTGGGTACAGATGTACTGTGGTGGTTGTGGTTCAATTAGCCTAACCAAATATCTTCAGAATTGTTGACCTGAGTCTTTACAAGACTGTACCTTATTTACATGTCATCATCTCATTGGGCCATAGGGTTACTTATTGTTCACAAGTTTAACAGACTGCAACTTACATTACTACTTACATTAGTAATAGAAAAAATAAATTTTAAAAAATATAAAAAAGATGTTCATTTTGATTGCTATAAATTGTCATCAATGGGCAATAGGGAATTGGCATACATATAAGTAAAAATATTAAATTACATGAAATGAAGTAATAAGGAATAGTACATAAGAATATATAGCTTTAACTTATTTTCAATTTGTTTTAATAATTATTTCTTTATCTTTTCATTTATTTATCTATTTGTACAAATATTACTTCAAGTAGTCTGCTGACTTGATACTTACGACCATTTAGTTTGAGATTTTAAGTAAAATTTTTTTTCAGTTTATCTCAACTATTTAACATTTCTTTACTTGTATTTAAAAGTTATTTATTATATGAAAATATGAAGCATTGTGCTCACACAGCACATTGATATATTTCAAATTAATTAAAATCAATAACATAATTCTGAAATAAATGACAGTGGTGATATAAAAAACAAATTTGAATGCGGCAGTACATGTAGAAAATTAAAATACAGTAAAATGTTATAAAGAGATTCCCTACAAAATGAATAATTTATAAAAACAGAGGCTTCTAGCAAAAAAATTGGTCATCAAGAAAAAATAAAATAAAAAAATGTGAAAAGGGCTACCACCAAAAGAAAAGGAAAAAATCGATAACCATTTTCCAAGTACAAATTAGTCTGCCAATACTAATAAAAAGGATTTAGCTAATGAATCAGACTTCAAACTTTAGTACAAAATTAGATCCAATTTTGAAGAAATATAAATTGCGGCTTTGATATAGTGAATGAAAGCAAAATTGGATGAAAGTTACACCATAAATCTTTTTTTTTTTTTTTTTTTTTTTTATTAGGGAACCGATACTTAGCCATCAAGCACCTAAGACTATTTAGCCTGAAAACTTAAAATCCCATCCCACTTTCCATGTCCTTCAACAATTTTTTACATTCACAATTTATCATTAATCTTTATTAAACAAAAATGCATCTGTTAGCAAACGTTCAACATTTTGTTATGCAGATTAGTTTGATTTTAAAGAATCTATTTTCATAATGACAGTTTTTTGTGAGCTTTCCTCAAACAGAAATGTCTTAATTTTTTTTATTATGAATGAATTAAGGTAAGTGTGTCAAATTTTAGCAGTCTAGAGAGCCAATAACGGTTACTTTGAATGTTGAAGGAATTTTCAATAGCAAAAAAACATTGTTTGTTAAATGGCAATTAGATAGTAACACTTTGTTAATATCATAAAACAATACACTTATATAATGTAATAAGAGAAGAATATCTAAACCACCACATACACAGAATCAAAAATAATTTTTTTTATTTCTTTATTAACATTTGCCAGACATCAGACAAGTATTATTAATAAAATTAAGACTACATAAAAGTCAGATGTTAAACTACAGGCATTACATCTCTGTGAAAGGCATGACCACAATTTCTAAACATTTTTATTAAAAATCAGTTTTTTACATCTATAAAATAATATATATATATATATATATATATATATATCAATAAACATGTAGATAAAAACATTTTTCCGAAATGTTTTTTTAATCAGCCTATCTGAAATCAGTTCTGCAATAATCATAGTAACAATACAAAGTAAACATACAAAAACAATACCTATAAAATATTTTTTTATTGTTACCTCCTATTATCCTTTAAAGCAGGATGTATCAGTACATAGACTAATAGCTGTCGAGCCTCTTCAACAAAACATCCAGTTTCCATTTAATAGTTTAGCATAATCGGTACAACAGCCAAATAACGATGTTTTGCTTCTCGGTTGCCAGGTCACAAAAGCGGCAGATGAAGTAACAACTGTGTCATTGCCACTTCTTTACTCTCAGACAACAATCCACTCACAAAACCTATTAAATTAATATTATAAATGATTTTATAATATATGGTTAACATATAATGCATATAACAATGCAGTTTATTGTTAACATTTAATATTATTAACACAGCAACTTACAAAAATATAGAGATATTCAATCAGATTTTTATAAAGCTATAATCTAAAAAAAGCAAATGTAAATTAGGACCGTACAATAAAATTAAATTCTATAATATTATGCAAAATCTTGCCCTTTTGTAGCACGAATAGATAAAACATTTCAATTAAAAAATGTGACACAGCTTACAGTAGCATTCTGTTCCTAAGTACAGAATGCAGTTAACAGTATTCACATTTAACCTATTCTTAAACTTATCCACATTTAACCATTCTCAGCAGCTCTTCCAGTTAATTTTAAAAACCAAAAGAAATACCATAGCTCTATCAGTGAATAACAGCTAGTGATGTAAAGCATGAGAACCACTCGTGAACACTGCAGAGTGCTGATTTTGATTACACTACCACTACATAAAATATAACAAACTGAATGAATAGAAGTTATACAATATGGCAAACAATCGTACCAAAAGGAAGTTTTAACATAAGGTTGCCAACCTTATGAACTTACCGTAGAGATGTTAATCTCTACATTACAATACTACACTCAATTACTACACTCTAATATTACACTCAATTACTTTAGAAACATTTAACAGGATTTGAAAACAAAATGTTTCAAGAATAGAAAAGCACAACAACTTAATTCCTCATGATAAGATTATAAAACCTTGCAAAATATTAAAAATATCCAAGAACATCACATTTTATGGTCAGTCTTTTGTTGGGGGAAAATGGATTAAGATAAAGAAATGTTTATAAACAGCTATAAAGCTCCCAAAATAATTTTTACATGAAAGATTTTTTATGACTAAAAATATCTTTCTAGCGAAGCCAAGTATCATATTCTTTTATGAATTGGTTCCAATAAGGTACATTATTCCAAATTTGAAACTTAACTGTTTCAAATCATAGCTCATCAAATTACAATTAATCAGCTTAGAAAAATAATTTTTTGGAGATTTAAACTCTCTATAATATAATTACTCATTTTATAGTTACATATAATTACACATTTTATAGCGAACTTTATATTTAGTTCTCTAAATACTTACAACCGTACAGATTTTCAGATTTAACTTATCACATTTTCAAACTTGTATACAAGTTTTAGAGAAGCTACAGAAAACCCATGACACAAAATAATAACAAATATTGTAAAAACAGAATAAAAATTAAAAATTTTTTTAAGAAAATATGTGACGAAATAATTACCTGGATTATTAGCTTCTTGTTCTTGTAAAGCTAATTCCGTACTATCAGCGAGACTGTAATCAATAGCGATAGAGGCAAACCTAGCTTGTATTGGGGCAAGCTTAGTCAACAATTTAAACAGTGCAACAGTCTGACCGATCTTATTCCACTGGTCTAACCGTGTGACCGTAGTGTTTAGCTGTGCCTGAAACATAGTGCCTTCAGCGTAGTTCAGTACTGCGTCAGTAGGACACAAGTACTGTGTGTTGGTCTCTTTTATGGACACTGAAGAAAAAAAAATCAAGTAAGATAAAGAAAGTTGACACACATTATGAAAATTATATTTTAAAATAGCAAGTTTGCATAAAATGTTAAATATACAGAATATGAATTGATTTTGATACAGATCGATTTTGCTTGTCGATCAACAGCCACAGAAAACAAAATATGTAGTCTTTTCTCGCTTGCAGGACCCCTTTTTTCCTCAAGTCTTTCTTGGTAGAGAGCTATCTCTTCTGATGTCACATTTTTAGGTTTATTTTTTGATAGCCACCTTATGTGGGTCAAACACATCAAAGAATTAAGAATGAGATGTTTCAGACTTTTAGATATGCTGCGAGTCCTTAGTAATACCAATTTGGGTGCCAATCTGTCATGTATGTTGCATTTTTACTGATATTATTGATTTTTACTGATTTTATGCTATAAATAAAGCTTTGAATATCATTACCATAAGTACGGTCATATCCTTATTTGTAGCAACTCATGTAGTCCTCTCCAAGCCTTACAAAATTTTTACTCCAGATATCCGCCACCGAAATTTACAATGCAATTGACAAGTTGAACCATCGCAATGCAAAAGCGAGTTTCTACTGGATCCCTAGCCGTGTAGGGATTTCGGGTAATGAACATGCAGATTCCGCTACTAAAGACGCATGTAGTCAACCATTCTTCACTACCCATGTTACTGCATCAGACTTTATTAGTTATGTAAAACTCGCTCTTTGTGCAAAGTGGCAGGATGACTGAACAGCTACAATAGATAAAATCGGACACATTAAAGGTTCTGTGTTGCCATGGGATTCCACGCACAGGAAAATTTGTCATGAGGAACTGGTCCTCTGCCGATTGCGGATAGGTCATAAAAGAGCTACACACAGGTAACTGTTGTCAGCAGTAAATGCACCAATATGCGTACGATGCAACTGCCACTTGACTGTGTGCCACATCCTTGTGGATTGTGTGTGTTACGCGGCCTTACATGCAAATTTAAATTGCCCAGGACATTCATCAAATCCTGGGCAATGACAAAGAAATTTTGGGCTGGGTGTTTTTATTTCTTCGAAGTGTTTGTATTTTAGGTACGTTTTAGTAGTGTTGTTTTATTTTATTTTTATACTGTTATCAATTTCATTTAAAATTTTTATTTTTTCTGTTATCTGTATTTAATGTTTTAGTTTAAGTTTTTTATTTTGTTTTTGTATTTCATATTTTAATTTAAGTTTTAATTTTGTTTTTAAATTTTTAGTGTATGTTTTGTATTTTGTTTATTTTATTTTTTTTCGGGGAATGATAACGAAGAAACGTTTTTCGCCCCTGCCCCCCCCCCAAAAAAAAACAGAATATAGTTCCAAATTAATCCTCCACTTGATTAACCAACAAAGTTCATTTGTTGTTCACTGAAATTAGATGTTTTATTTAAAATACTACTTACTGTACCTTATTAAATTTATATGTATATGTAAAAACAGAATTTAACAGAACCAGATATTTTATAATTAACATAACCTAACAACCATATTAACAAGACTGATTTAATTTATATTATTGCTTGGCATGTCAAAAAAAAATTAATAAAAATTATGCAAGAAAAGTAAGTCCTTCATTTTTCCTGAATAGTCTGTTTATATAGTTATGCTCCGATACGTCAGAGATAAATTAATTAAATTTCTACAAACAATTAAGTTTTTCAATTTTCTAGTATTTATATACTGTACAACCCAAACCAGTGTTAAATTTCTATTAAATTTAACAATATTCTGTTGACTGAAAATTGCAGAGAAAAGCTTTTCTTTAAAAAAAAATTCTCCGCAGTTTCAACATTACGACTAACTGCTCTTCATAACAAAAAGTTTAATTTGTAGGATAAGTTAAAACTAGAAATAAAAGAATAAATAATACAATAGTGCAAACTTTTTTTAATGTAATATTCTTTCGGGGCTTAATTTATATTTTTAAATTCAATAAAAATATCTGAAAAAAATAACTTTTCCATTTAATCAACAAGAAATTTTCTAAATTTAAAACTGTAATGCTTTTAACAAGCTCCCCCAACCACAAAGTAAAATCATGAAAAAGTAAAGCACACCTACATGCAGAATATAAAAAAAATAATAACTTACTGGTAACAGAAAGAAGTATCAAATACAGTTATGATTAACACGAAACGGTCAGCAAAAAATCTCTTAAAACTACGCGAATCAGAAAATGCAACTGTCACCCGATCCGTAAAGAATTATGCTCGGCAATATCGTAAACTAATTTTTTCTCTTAAATTCTCCCCACTCCATCAAATCGCACATACTGCCACTAGTAAAATGAGGGAAGGGATGAATGTAAAATAATTTTCCCTGTATTCTAAATCACACCGAAATATCCACCACCAACCACGTATCATCATTCAGAACAATTACAAATGACAATCAAAACAAGTTTTTTTTTTTTCACGAACCATTTGATAAAAAAATTGACCGCCTTCAAATGAATTTTAGGGAAAATTAAATTAAGAAATAATAAAAATTAGATAATAATATTTTTCAGATTTTTAAAATTTTGAAGTCTACATCAAATTAGAAACGAGTATCAATATCAATTTGTTAACTTTAAACTTGGGGCTAACTCTGAAATTTAAATTTAACAAGGTTTGACTATTATTTTTTAATAAATATTATTTTTTTATAGCGGTTTTTCATTTTTTAAGTTGATTTATACACGTTTTAAATTTTTAACATAATCCTTTTTTTATTTTTATAAAAACATTAACTTTGACCTGCAAAAAATACTGCCTGTATGAAAAAAAAAACAATAAACAAAACGCTAATTAAAAATCATCAACATCTATTTACTTGTAGAAGAATCCGAGACCTTGCTTTTGTACTGAATTTAACAAATTATGTTCCACAATTAAATTGAATCGATACAATTAAAATAAAATAAAAAAACTGAATTATCAATTTTAATCGATAGCGAAAGGTTGCACAAGAGGCAAATATAATCTAGTTATTTTAATATCTTAATACAGTTTCGGTGGTCATCCAAGACCACACTATTGACTGTGGAGGAATTATTCCTGCTACATCCTCATATGTTAACTTATACGGTGTCCAAAGGCAAACGATAAAAAGTTTACCGAAAACCAACGTAGATTAGCATTAGCCAGAATTTTTTTCAGTATAATTATTTCTTTCCATAGAGGTGTTTGTAAAGTTTAGTTTTCAGAAGTTGAAACACTGAATCCGGCTAGAAATTAGTTGAATTCCTTTAGAAACGCTGTCAAGTGATGATTAAGTAATGAAATAAACTTGCACACAGAAAACGGTCACCCGAATGATATTATTTTTAAGAAATTGGATGGTTATAACATAATTTAAATGCTTTTGGGTAAAGATCTGTTTGTATATTAAAGAATAAAATGAATGCTTGAATAAACCGGTCATCATTTTTTTAAAATGATCCGTTTCACCGACACAAAAGTACTACTACAACTAATGATGTTCTCCTCTCTCTTTCTTTCTTTTTCCTGTTTAGCCTCCGGGAATTACCGTCAGGTATTACTTCAGATGAAGAATGAAGATGATATGTATGAGTGTAAATGAAGTGAAGTCTTGTACAGTCTCAGTTCGACCGTTCCTGAGATTGAAATGTGTGATTAATTGAAAACCCAACCGCCAAAGAACACCAGTTTTTTTTAGGTAAATAGTTTTAAATACAAATTAAAAATATCAAATTAAAGATATCAAACGAAGCAGTCAATTTTTTAAACAGTTCCAAACGAAAAAACAATTTCCAGAATGGGAACCCTCCACACACCCCACTCATACTGTTATGGTTCTACCATTTCTGTTTTCTCTTACTAGCTTATTAGATTATCTTCAATTATTTTACAAATACTTCTTGATATTACACTTCTTAAGAGTTCTTTCTCATTTTTTACTTAAGGGTAGTTTCCTCTGGACGTTATTTAAAGTTATTTTTTCCTGTTCCGGGTGTTATTCAACAACTTTTTTCTTATAGAACTCTTTTTTAGATACTGTTCCTTTATGTACACTTAAAGCTTTTCACAATTATTTTCTACTTAGGTGTCTACCTTAATCGGTAAAGTAGATTTATCAACTTTAAGCTTTTCAGCCTGAACCTCAACAAATTTAGGTATGGAGAAATGTAAATAAAGTAATCCTACAGGAAGTTCCGATAGAACTAATTTTAGTATTATCAGACTAGTGTTATGTTCCTGGATTAACTATTTAAAACAATTTGTTTCTTAAACAAATTGTTTTCCTTAAAACAAAGAAAAGCTTCCTTTGTTAATAAATTTCACGCGTTTATTAGTCATTTAACAAAATTATTGTATTGCAAATCTAAAAAAAATGGTTTTCAGACAACATTTTTTTCATTTTTACTTCAGATATCATGAATACTACTAGAAATACAGTTCTGGAACGTATTTTATTCAATTTTTCGGGTTAAAACCATTAATTTCACCCTTCAATTAACATCCTAAAAATTTCAATACAACCTCATTTCACCAGAGAAGATGAATTTTGGGCGAAATATTTCGTTAACCATAACTCGCTAATGAAACGTTTCCGTACCTATGTTTGTGTGAACTTTTTCTTGTGGAGCTTCTTTTTGGCTTCTGTTACATTATGTACACTTAAAGCTTTTTACAATTTTCTTTTTATGCGTTTTCCTTAATCGGTAAAGTCGATTTATCTACTTTAAGTTTTTCTAATTGAACCTCAAAGTTTAGGTATGGAGAAATGTAAATGAAGTAATCCTACAGGAAGTTTCAATAGAACTGATTTTAATATTATCAGACTAGTGTCATGATACTGATTAACTATTTAAAAACAAACAATTTCTTTCTTAATGTAGTACGGTTTCTTGTATAAATATATATATATACAAACACACTTCTTTATAAAATATTATGCGGGGGATTTATTTTTTTTAAATAAATATATATATATTTTAGCATCCCGTCGCGGCTATGCCCGCACTATATGATTACTTGCCTTTCCCGTCACGGTCAGGACTATTTTTTTGTAATTAATTACATAAACTCATTGTTACAGAGAAACTCAAAAAACAGTAATTTCATTGTAACTCCATTTTATTCCCTCAGACTCGGAATTTCAAAAAATCCTTTCTTAAGGTGTACGCTTACACCGTAAAAGGAACGTGAATCAAAATTTTCAATTTATCTTTAGTAGTTTTATCTGGGCGTTGATTACGAATCACTCACGACATGTTCTTTTATATATATATACATACATACAGATTTACGTATTAAATTAGTAATCAAAGTTTAGAAAGCTCACTTGAAACGCAGGATGAGGACAGATTGTTAGATCAAACCTACCGGGTTGGTCTAGTGATGAACGCGTCTTCGTAAATCAGCTGATTTCGAAGTCGATAGTTTCAACTTTCAAATCCTAGTAAAAGCAGTCACTTTTATATGGATTTGAATACTAGATCGTGGATACCGGTGTTCTTTGGTGGTCGGGTTTCGATTAACCACACATCTCAGAAACGGTCAACCAGATACTGTACAAGACTACACTTCACTTACACACATACATATCATCCTCATTCATCCTCTGTAGCAATACATGACGGTGATTCCCGGAGGCTAAACAGGAGAAAAAATTATTGTTGGATCAGCGACTGGTTTACTGTTACCTACGATGTCTTGCCGCGGTACTAAAAATAGTCCAAACATCAAAATTACT
This sequence comes from Lycorma delicatula, assembly GCF_047948215.1. Taxonomy (NCBI): domain Eukaryota; kingdom Metazoa; phylum Arthropoda; class Insecta; order Hemiptera; family Fulgoridae; genus Lycorma; species Lycorma delicatula. Next base: position 182,228,516 of record NC_134459.1, on the reverse strand, counting down.
TCAGAAGATACCTCAGATAGAATTAGAGTACAGCATCTCAGTGTTATAGTACAATGAAATTCTACCGGTGACAGTCATTAAAAAATATCGTTATCTTGTTTTGTTATCGACATGTTCAAATTGGCCCGTGACAAAATCGTACACAGCTATTTAGACGTAAAAATAAAATTAGTTGGCAACGATATCTTTCAGTTTTCAATTCGTAATGCAGACCTGGTAGCATAATTATTTTTTTAAAACATTCGTTTCCAGAGGGTATGTTCTTTTTTTCAAACGTTTCTATTTTAATTAAAAATAAATTTAATGTATGTGGCGTTTTAAGTATTCGTAAAATTTATCTTCGTTAACAGTAAGTTCTTTATAAGTTGTAGCATACTCTTCTTTGGTTTTTCTTTTAAACCGTACATCATGTACCCTTTTTTCTTTTCTTACTGCTTTTATCCTCTTCTTCATCAAGAATTACAGTTACGATTGTATTTCATCAGAAAATTGGGCAGTCTCAGAACAATCTGATTTAATACTTCATCGCAAATATATTGATAAATACGAATAGTCGACTAAATTATCAATGTCACGGTACGGGCACTGCGAGTTGCGAGAGCATTGTTTTGATTGAATAAACAGAGATAAATAGATTGCGGCAAATATGTGATAGTGCTCTGTAAAATTTGACGAATTCCATACACGATTAAACATTTAAGATCATTATAATTTGCATCGATTCGAGTAACTAAATGAACAAAATTAAATTTAAAAAAAATACCAAAACTAAGAAACTCAATTTCATACGAAAATATTGAGATGAAAATGTTAAAATAAAAATATTGAAGGCGATAAAATCTGCACCAAATATCTTTACAAAATATTTACGGAATATCTATTACCGTTGGTGAGGGGTATCCTTAATGTAAAAAAAAGTTGAAACACTCTTTTGATTAATTAGAACTTAACACCTTACAATTCTACGCGTTGTAATTATACAGTAAAAACTACACAAATTTAATTAAAAATAATTTTGATCGTCAAGATCAAACGAAACGGTTATTAAACGTATAATATTAACGCAAAAATAATTAACAGAATAACATAACGGGGTTGTAGTGTCTTGTGTTTTTCTTCAGGAATTCTACATTCGAATTCCGTTGCAGGATTGGTATTTTTCATTTATGAAAAACAATGAGTTTATGTGAATAATTACAAAAATTTTAAACGAGTTAATAAAAAGTTAATGAAATTGTTGATGTAATAGCGTACTGACGACATTATCAGCAACACCTCGAGTAAAAAAAAATTATTTGGACACCACATGACTTCCTTGTATGCCTATTAAATTACATATACGCATTTTTAAAAGTAGAAAAAATGTTATTTTATTAATAACTTCTGATTTTTTTTCATATTTTTTTAATTTTCATTGTTATTGAATTATCATTTATTTAAAAAAAATCTTTTTACAATCACAGGTTAATAATTATAAAAAAAAATTGGTAATTAAATCGATTTATTTAAATTAAAAAAAAAGAAATGAAGTCGAATTCGAACAATGGGCCTTCCCCTTGTAAGATCCAAATATTATTTAATTAAAATTTTATTTGGCTAAAACTCTGGAACCGATGAAAATAAGTACCGCTTATGATGTATCGTTAAAAAGGTCTTAATGAGAGCTTATTACTGCAGTTAAGAATAACTCAAAAATCCAATTTTTTGGATTTTGGTCTTTTCGGGATACTTTTGGTCCAGTCGATTGTAATCAAAAGGGGAGGTGTACAACTAGATGTTACAACAGTCCTAAATCCAAAATTACAGCGTTCTACGGCTAATAGTTTTTTAAGTTATCCGAGATTCATACTGTACAGACGTCACGCCGAAACTAGTTAAAATGGATTCAGGGATGGTCAAAATGGATATTTCAGTTGAAATCTAAAAAACCGATTTTTTTCGCGATTACAATGTAAAAGGAAGTAAAAATGAATAATCAGTATAAATACGGAATTATAATAAATTACCACACGTTTTTTTATTATTTTACAACGGCATTATTAATAGTCATCGACTCTGATAATATTATATTTAACTAAACAAAAAAATATACGCCTACATCCAATCGCTTGCTTTCATAAGAAAGTAACAGATAGTAAAGGGGCGGACGCACGTAGACGGACAAGTGAGTTTAAGCTACTTTTACTGATCTTAGAAAAAATTTAATAACTAGTTTCATAAAATCTAATTTAACATCCGGTTCGCTTTTTGTTTAACTTACATAATTTCATTTCATTACTGAAATTTATCTTCAAAAAAATACTAAAGAAAGAGGTACTTTTATCGAATGCCGGCGCCAACGCTTGTTCGCTTCATATCAGTGGCTTTTTCTAACTAATTTCTTTATTCGTTGTTAATTTACAAGCTACTGAATTATTTCAACTTAAAAGTCACGGAAATTTTACTTGCCGAAAGCTACGATCGCCATAAGAATTCGGCGAAGTACAGTTCAACGTGACGCCTTTTTATTCGGCCATTTCAGAGATCCCCACATACGTTCAACGGTTTGAATATCATCGGTTAGTATTAACGAAATAGTACCGATGATTCAGTGTAATGGCGGAACCGTTCCGTTTCCAGTACGTCAGTTTGGTACGCACGCCAGGAATCCGAGTAAAATATGCTCCCGATGTTAACTTTAATACCATTCAACAGGGTTTGAAGCGATTTATAAGCGACTTTCACGAGAAACACACGCAGTTTTCATGACAAATGCCGCTGAAAACCCACTGTTGCGGGTAGACGCGACCGGTATGATTTTTGCGCCTCGAGAACAGCGTTTAATGGATTCTGAGGAACATACAATTTCCTCCGATTTCAGGTCGTCTGTGTTATTCAATATCGTTTGACTGTATTGAAATAACTTCTGTAATGAAATTATTCCGATCGACTACTGTATTCGGGCCGACAGCCGATCCAAGATGACATCAAGCATCGCTTGATAATTGAAACGCCCAGTTATATAGAAAACCTATGTCGATCACGAAGATGAGGTTCAAATTTTTCAGTCGAGCACCGACATGCACGTTTACTTTCGACCGGCAAATACGTTTGTCGCTAAGCCGTACAATACCATCGGTTTCGTAAAATCGCGCTGCGTGTCCATCGCGACATGTCCTGGTTCCAGTTAGAATGCCACGCGGTTGGAGGAACCGATCGGTTTCGTGTTCGTTAGTAGGCAAATTCCAAATATTCATGTTAAACCTCGATACCGAAATTAAACTGCTCTCGATATAAACGCACAGAACCGATCCAAATAACCTGCTACAATACATTTGAAACGGATATCGAGCTGAATCTACTTTACTGAGATAAGGAAATTTATTCTTATCTAATCTTTTTCGTCGGAGACATTTAATCAAATAGTATTCTTATATCGTTAAAAAGAGATAAATCGGATATTTAAGCGAATAATCAGCGGTGCCGGTATTCGATAAAAGAATTCCCCGATGGTACTTTTAAAATGAAAATACCATATTTATTTTATTTGTAAAAGGTAACCGTTCTTGACGAAACAACAATTTTTTTTAAACGTAATACAACTGGAAAAACCGTAGGTTCAAATCCCCCCCCCAATTTTGGTATAAATAAATTTTTAGAATTCTTCTTACCCGCATTCAACAAGGGCGTAAGACGTTAAGTCAAAAAGTAACCGTAAAAAGCAAGTAAGTTTTTTTTAATAATTAATTCATTTTAAGATTTCTTAAAATTTGAAGAAGATACTGCGTATCGAAACAGCTTTCATTTTTAAATACGTTTTTTGAAAATCAAAAAGATATCTGTTTTTACTTTCTAATTGTTATTATGAATTTCCAACAAGCAAAGGCTTCAACCATCGATTATTTAATTTTCTTTACTTTTTCTTCATAATTTCGAAGGCAAATTTCAGTAATGAAATAAAACTGCATTTGTTAATAAAAAAATAACCGAGAAGTAAAACAGAACCAATAGATTTTTAATGTAGCTATATACAGAGTTATTTATTATCTTTAAATTAATAGACTAGTATGTAGCTCGCCATCTGTGTACGTATAAACAGTTATTCTCATATATATATATATATGTTAAGGAAAGTAGACAACAAACACAATGATTTTACCCTGGCAGGTCAAAAACTATAAGAAAGAATGTGACCACACCGACTTATCTAGGGACGATATTTTAGATTAAAAAAAAATATAATTTCACATAATATAGCAAAAAAAGTATCTTTTTAAAACTGTCTGGACGGTTTAAACCTTATTTTTATAAGAATAACATTTTCGTTAACAAACGTTAAGTATGAAAAAAAAGTTAATTCAACAACATTATCGATAAATGAATATTCGTTAAATTTAAAATTATAGAAAATCGCAATTTTTCAATTAAAGGGAAAATAATATTTTTCCAAAAATCGACCAAAAAATAAGAAATGAAACAATGCCGCTCACTGGTTAACTAAAACTTTTAAATAATTTTGTTACAAATTCAGGAAAATGAAATACTTTATTGTGAAAAGTCATCTGTAAACGGATAAACCAATCATTTAGGGAAAGATAACAAAAATTCTGATAACAAATCATCCTCCGTGGATATAAATACCAGTGAATACGATTTAAACGCTTAAAAAAATCTGATGTAGACACCGCATAACTTCCTTGTACGCCTTTTAAATGACATATACACATTTTTAAAAAAATGAAAAGTTCATTAATAACTTCTGATTTTTTTTATTATTTTTTTTATTTATTCATCGTAAATGTTTTTTTACAATGAGAGGTTAATAAATTAATAAATCAATATATTTAACTTACAAGAAAAAAAAGTTAAGAAAAAAAGGAGATGAAGTCCGATTCGAACCGATGTAAGATCCAAATAATTCATTAATTAAAATTTTATTTGGCTATAACTCTGGTACCGATGAAAATTTTTACCGCTTACGATATATCATTGAAAAGCTCTCGATGAAGGCTTATTACTGCGGTTAAGAAAAAGTTCAAAATTCAAATCGTTTTGGATTTTGGGCTTTTTCGGTTTAGTCGATCGCAATCAAAAGGGGAGGTTCACAAGTAGATGTTACAACAGTCCTAAATCCAAAATTTCAACGTTCTACGGCTAATCGTTTTTCAGTTACGCGAGTATGTATGTATACATACACACATACATACGTACGTACAGACTTCAGGCCGAGACTAGTTAAAATCTGGAAACCGACATTTTTCGCGACCACACAAAACATTTTCCTTCACTTCGTACAAGGAAGTAAAACACAAAATGCGGACCGAAGGTAAATAAAGCGAAATAAGTAATATTTAACTACGTAATTTTTTTTTATTTTTGTGCCGTAAATCAGTCCCTAATTATGACAAACACGCCCGGGCCCTGTTTACTTATTTTTTCTTTAGGTATTCAAAGTATTTCCACTGAAAACTCGAATAAATTAATAAGGAATTTTTAGATAATGTTAGATTAAATGATATTTTAAAAAACTCATTGTTTAACATATTCTCATCGTCCAAAAATCCTTCTTTAAATTCGATTTGTAATTCTGCACCAAAATAAATGTCAGCAAGTTGTCAACAGTTTTTTATTTTATTTTTAATTTGACAGACTTCAAACGATCGAAATTTTCAATTGAAAAATGAATTTTTGGTCAGATTCACCGGACCGATTTTGAGGATTCCTTTTATATACCGGTATAATTAATTTTTTCTGATAATTTTCTTTCAAATATAACTCGAAGAATTTTTTTTAAATAAATACTATACGATCTACCTAGAAGATCTGAAGATTCTTTTCTTTTTTTTTTCTTTATCGACGTTATTAAATAGATTATTGTTACAAGGAATTATAAGGATCTTAAGGATGTTATTCTAATATTTAATTAACTTTCAGTCAAAACCGATAAAACCGGTAGGAAATTTTACATCAACAAGCCCTAAACATAAAAACAGATTAAAAACTCTAACGTAAAATGTAATACTCATTCTTGCGATTCACGCGTTTATCTGAACATTTTAAAATTTAATTCGACCGTTTTCATAATGGAACGGAACGCAAGGATGTCGGAGAGTTCAATACCCTCCTACTTTTCGCAGTATACGGACTACACTGACGGATTATTAATAGGAGATGGGCGTTGATTTGTTTGGTGCAGTTTGGATTGCGTTCCTATCCGATGGAAAGTGTTAGCTGCAGGGACCCGGCGGAACGATGAGCTAATAAGCCTATCTTCCGTAACGCGCTCCCTTTCAGCCTAGAGCGGGCTGAAATCTTTTGTTTAAGGGATCGTCCTCTCTTAAGGAAAGGGCGCCGGAATCGATTTCAAGGCCTGTATTTGTTACATTTAATTTAATTTTGAATTTTTTTAAAAATTAAAGATAATGAGTTTGGCTGGATTGTTCTAGGACGTTGTGTCCCAGAGCTATCCCGGTCAGTAGGAAAGTGGGGTTGGGATGGTTACTAAGGAACGTTCTCATAAAAATATTTTTCAGTTCAATATTTAATCGAGTACAGGAAAAAACGTTGTCTTTCTTTCAAAACTTGGAGAAGATTTATTTAATATATAGGTAGAAAAACAGGAAAAAAAATATTTTTTTTTTTTATAAAGATATATGCAATTTTACGGTACGAGGAAGCAGCTCAATACTTCTACGAAGCTAGGAACTTTCAACAAAACACTTATTATTCTAAGAAATGAACAATTTGAAATTGAATATTGTTCCATTATAACGAAAACAGGGGAGTCCGATGCCGACAAAAGTTTTAAATAATATTCAGTTAAACTATACAGATAGGTTATGAAAATAACAAAATACCCGTTATGGATAAATCAGTTGTCTGTCAACATTTTATTTCTATTATTATAATTTTAACGTTTTGCTGTAATCTCAATAACTAACAATACGAAAGGACACACCTTTGTACGACTAACATTCATAAATACCCCTTGCCGGTCATCAATAGTGTAGGAGACTAGATAAGCACCAACAAGAAAAATCCCTTCTATCGTAACATCCAGTTACCGATCGACTTTCTATAAATATTTTTCAACTTTATTAAATACCGTGGGAACATGAGAAAAAATAATTCCCCAGTTCGACCCGATATAGGACTCGGGTATATGTCATAAAAACAGGTACTTTTAGCCGAAAACTAAAAACCATTACTTGACAATAAATAAAACCTTTCTTAAAAAAAAAAAAAAGATAAAATAAATATAATGTTTGAGAAAATATTATGAATGTTTTAAAACGAGTATACGACCACAATGTTAAAGGAAAAGAATAATAGAAAAAAAGGAAAACTACGAGAAAAAACTGACTTTGAAAAAGACTTAGCATTTACGTTGAAGTTAATCCAAGACAAAGAAGCTCAAAATAAAACTAAAAATACGGGCTTTAATATAAATGGTAATACAAAATGTTAATTTTACAATATTTATTTATAAATATTATTTATAATATTTATTTATACTAAGGATGGATGAAGCAGGAGCGATATAAAATGCCGAATAACACAAGCGAAACGAGCCTTCAGTAAGAAATATAATTTGTTTACATCAAAAATTAATTTAAATGTCAGGAAAAGATTTTTGAAAGTGTATGTTTGGAGCGTCGCTTTATATGGAAGTGAAACTTGGACGATCGGAGTATCTGAGAAGAAAAGATTAGAAACTTTTGAAATGCGGTGCTATAGGAGAATGTTAAAAATCAAATTAATGGTTAAAGCGACAAATGAAGAGGTGTTGCGGCAAATAGATGAAGAAAGAAGCATTTGGAAAGATATAGCTTAAAGAAGAGACAGACTTATAGGCCACATACTAAGGCATCCTGGAATAGTCGCTTTAATATTGGAAGGACAGGTAGAAGGAAAAAATTGTGTAGGCAGGCTACGTTTGGAATATGTAAAACAAATTGTTAGGGATGTAGGATGTAGAGGGTATACTGAAATGAAACGACTAGCACTAGATAGGGAATCTTGTAGAGCTGCATCAAACCAGTCAAATGACTGAAGACAAAAAAAAAATTTATAAAATTTGTAATTAAAAAATCTGATGTGAACACTACATGACTTCCTTGTATACCTTCCTTGTAATTACATATACACATTTTTTTTAAAATGAAAAGTACATAAAAAATTTTATTTCATTAATAACTTCCGATATTTTTTTAATTGTTATTACTGAATTATTGTTTATCGTAATTTTTTTTTACAATCACTCGTTATAATTATTAATAAATCAATAAATTTAAATTTTAAAAAAACAAAGATTCGAACCGATGTGCCTTCTCCTTGTAAGATCCAAATATTTTATTAATTAAAATTTAATTTGGCTATAACTCTGGAACCGATGAAAATAAGTACCACTTATGATATACCGTTGATGTCTCTCAATGAGGGCTTATTATTACAGTTAAAAAAAAGTCCAAAATCCAAACTGTTTTGGATTTTGGGCTTTTTCGAACGCTTTTGGTTCAATCGATTCCAATCAAAAGGGGAGGTCCACAACCAGATGTTACAACAGTCCTAAATCCAAAATTTCAACATCCTACGGCTAATCGTTTTTTTAATTATGCGAACACATATGTACAGACGTCACACATCGAAACTAGTCAAAATGGATTCATGGATGGTCAAAATGGATATTTCCGTTGAAATCTGATAAGCGACATTTTTTTGCGATCATAATACTTCCTTTACTTCGTACAAGAAAGTAATAAAAAAGTACTCGAGATTTTTTTATACATTCTTATTGACTGACATCTTAATATTTACGCACAAATCAAACCTATCAAATATGAATGAATTACTGAATGAAATTGTCACGTTTTTCAACTAAACGTAATGAATGGTACGTATAAAAAAAAAACACGAGGAAGTTAACTTATTTATTTACAACAGCTTTTTTCGAAATAAAATCCATGATTTAGGAATTACGAAGCAAAAATATATCCAAAATTTTTTCTTCTACAAATTAGGGTTTTTTTTTAAGTCCATTTTAATGCGAATATTCTAACTGATCGGTAAAAGTTCTAACAGATCAGTTACGTTATGAATGACATAACTGATAAGTTTTTTTAGTTTAATCAAAATTTTAATCTTAATTTCCGACAATAAGACAATGTATTATGTATGAATAATACAATAAGTATTTCTGTAAGAATGAAAAAGAGACTATGAAGACCATGTACTAACTATGAGCTTGTAATTTGGCTTGTATTATGTACGAGCTTGTACACAAAGCGAAATTCGCTTTTTAATCATGTTAGTGATCCGATGTTATTACTGAATATACTTTTTTTTTCTGGGCGAAAAACATTACATATTATCATCGCCCGGAAAACAAAGATAAAATTTAAAAACAAAATATAAAAACAAAATTAAAAACAAAAAAAATTCAGCTAAAAATTTAAAACAAACTAACATACTAAGAATAAAGTGAAAATCTAAACTAAAATATTAAAAACAAAATTAAAACTTTGTAAAATATTAAAAAACAAACAAATAAAATTGCAGATTTCGAACAAGAAGTTGTGTTTTGGACGTACCTTTGGCATTGAAAACATCGTCGTGGGTTGGGGATGTATGGACGCATCCGAACAGACACGTAACCAACCCGTTTAAATCTTCACTGGTGGTACCGGAAGATTGAAAGAAGTTAATGTAGGTTCTTCCACTCCGTTCTGCCGTTTCTTTATTCTTTTCACCTCCACAACTTCCTGGTTACGAAGTTCATCAGCAATTTCATTTGTATCCATCTCCAGAAGGTGGCGGCAAAAAATTACTCCCCGACTGGTACAGAAACGCTGTAAAAAGAACTGAAGCTTGTATTCAAGAAGATGAATTCCAACATTTACTCTAAATGTAAGATAATGGATGGTAATAATAAAAATTACATTAACATTTGCATATGCCTTTTTATTATTTCAATACCTACCGATATAAGGTTGGGTTGCGTTTTATATGGGACACCCTGTATTTAGGATCTTGCGGCATGTCGCACTTACGAATTATGTGAGAAAAGTAATGAGATTGGTAACACTGCGAACGATCTGGCAAAGCTGTGTCTACCGGTCTGTACCAGACCGGTTTGTTCATCCCTTCCACATACTCAATACGAGTTTCAACTCCGTTCAGCCAAAATATTATTTTTGACAGCGCCATCAGTGAAGTTGTGTTTTTGTTGTGCGTTACGAAAATTGAGCATCGAAATTTAGAACAACGTTGTGCAATTAAGTTTTGTGTTAAACTTAGGGAGTCCGCGAGTGTGACCTTCGAAAAGTTGAAACAGACCTATGGGGAACATTGCTTATCAAGAGCGCAAGTTTTCCGCCGCACAAATCATTTTTGGAAGGCCGAGAACACGTTGAAGATCAACCTCGCTCTGGGAGACCTTCAACTTCAAAATCTGACGAAAACGTTGAGCGTGTGAGGGTTCTTGTGAGATCAGACCGTCGTTTAACAATAAGGATGATGAGTGAAATTTAAACACTTTCATCGTATCATCAAATTTTGACAAACGATTTGGACATGCGAAATCGGTGTCGAAAAACCTCACAACGGAACAGAAGGATAATCGAAGAAACGTGTGCGTTGATCTTCTTGAGAGGATTGACAATTACCAAGAATTCTGTAATCGTGTGATCACAAGTGATGAATCCTGGATATTTGAGTATGATTCTGAAATAAAGCGGCAAAGCGAGGAGTGGCACACTCCTTCATCTCATCGACCGAAAAAATGTCGAATGAGAAAATCAAAGATCAAAACCATGCTGATTTACTTTTTTGACAAAAGGGGTATCATGCATAAAAAATTTCTTCCTCCAGGACAAACTGTCAACCAAGTGTTTTACAAAGGTGTCCTTGAAAGGCTCAGGAAAAGAGTGGTTCGCGTGAGACCACACATTGCAGACAAGTGGATGCTTCATCATGACAATGCCCCGTGTCACACGGCATTCACCTGATTTGAGTCCTCATTATTCCGAAGAACACAAAACGAAAATACTTACATTTTTATTTGACTCATTAGAATTCAGTATATTCTCTTCTGTAGCAATATTATCCTCGTCAGACAAAGCTGACCGAGGCCTTTTCACTAGACTAAAAATGGTAGTCGTCTCAGATGGACCACCAACCATCATAGAATTTATTTTTGGAACTGAAATTTTGGTCCCACGAGTACTGGCGATATAACGGACCACTCCAGCAGCGCGCGCGCATACTGGAGCTAGAACAAAATACAACTGGTTTGCCTCGGTGCCAAGAGAGCATCGTTCGAGACTCACTACGTAGAGTCATTCACCCGTCAGCACGATAGTTTCCACCTTGGGTTACGGTTGCTCTTCGTAAGGTGTCGCAACATCACCGAGTGTATTTGTAAGAAGAAATAGTGTAGAGTATTGTAATGTAGTTGTGTAAGGGTATATGTTGTAAATTGTGTAGTGTTCTTGGTGTAATGTACGTGTATAGTGTAAAGTGTTCTGCAGCTCAGTGTGTAGTGGGAAGAAAAGCCGCAGTGGCTAGGGCCGTGGGGATGCCAACCCCCAAAGTCTTAAAGAATAAGACTCCCCGTCGGGGTATACAAATAATGATATTGACGGTATACTTTGCGATATTAAAGAAATATTCGTAATTTCAGGTCGAAAGCGAACGGAGTGAATATTTCGAACCAGGCTAAAGATATCTAATTTTATAATTATTTCCAGTTTAATATTACGAGTACTTTTTGTTTAGTATATTATACGACAAACAATATTAATTCTAATATAAAAAATGTTTACAAAGTGTTCATGTAAAATTTTACTGTATTTTAAATCTGAAACTAATCTTGTAATTTCAATTGTAAAAACGATCTTCAGTAGACGCTGAGAAAGTAGTATACAAAAATAAATAATTAAGAACATATAAATCCTATTTACGAAGTACAATAAAGCCTGTATTTCTATTAGTGTAAAATAACCAAACACGTAAACTAATATTTATTATTATTTCTTTAGTCATTTAATTTTTAATTATATATATAATTAAAAATATGGCAATACCTAAATAACTTGTTAACAGTAAACGATCAAAAATTTAATTTTCCAAATGCTCATCTTATTTCAAAACGATCTATTTTTTCGGTATGAAGCAACTACTTGGGTATTGTGTATTGCAGGTGACTTTTGAAACTGGCTGTGAAAAATATTAAATGGCCGCTGTTTGGATTGTTGACGTCGCCCGATCAGCGTTTTGTTTTTAAATGTCCTTTAAAATTATTTGAGACAGTTCTACTCTTTCCGTTTAAATAGTCCTTATTTTAAAGTCCTACTCTTGTCATTCAAAATTTTTGAGTTGCCGGATGGATTCTCTTGGATGATTGGATTGTAGTGGCCGCATACTGAAAAAAATATTCGTTTCACAATACGAGCAGCTACTTATTTCATTCTTCTGTTGAAAAGTTATTTAGGAGTTGTCTTTCTCTCCAAATGTTGCAGGTTTGGGGGTCACCTCTTGGGTGCAATAAATTGGGTGTAATAAATATGTGACGCAATTTCTTTTCGGCATGGTGCTTTTAGGGATAGACTGCAGAAATTCGGCCTGGTAGATTCTGCGATGTGTCCTCAGTGTGAATAATTGGACGACACTTACCATGTTCTTTTTATGCGTTCTAGTTAATGCGTACGGAGACCATCTGTCGGGTCGATCTTATCTAGTTGGCGATCGACGAGCTATACCACTTGCTCTGCTGTATCCAGTCCGCCGCAATCGTGACAGCGACTTGTATGGCATCTGCCCATCATGTACAGATAGTCCCGAAAACATCCATGTCCAGACAGAAACTGTGTAAATTCGTAGCCTGTCTCACCGTGCTTTCGCTCCACCCAGTTCCTGACGTCGCTTATGAACCCATAGGTCCACCTTCCTTTGTCCGAATCTTGCCATCTGTCACGCCAAGCCATGTAGAGACTGTCATTTGCTTCCTTTCTGTCCCGTCCCGCCACTATTGAAACTCTCATTTGCGCTTGTAAGTCTACGGGCGGTACTCCAGGTACAACCGATGCCGCCTCGTCGCTGATGGTACAATACCCTGCGATGATACGTATACTTACTTAGCCTACGTTGTTGCATAACCAAACGCCTCACGTTCCTAGCCCTCGACAACGCTCCCAGCCATACAGGAACTCCATATAACACCACCGAAGAGTGCACACTGGCCAACAGTTTCCTCTTACCCTTCTGAGGACCGCCCGTATTCCTCATAATTTTGCTGAGCGCCTTCACCACATTTTCGCCCTTTCTCGCCGCCTCCTCAACATGTATAGTAAAGGATCGGTGCTTGTCCAGCCACACGACTAAATACTTTGCGGCTGGAATGTTATGTTACTGTGTTGTTATTGTTCCGTGTAATATTTTAATGTTTCGTGTTGCGTGTTGAACTCACTTTTACCTTCTACGGGTAGGTAGTTCAATTCCTTTGTTCGTTAGGTATTTTCAGTGTTGCTTAAGACTCGGCGAGATGCGTTTTATTTTCAGTTTATTAACTAGTAGTACACCGAAGGGAATGTCACTCGTGGCATTCGCATCGGTGGGATCCTGGCCTGGACTGAAATACTTCAAAAGCCGAGGTTCCGAAGATGGAAGATGACCTCCGGTAAAACCCATAAAAGCTCGGAACAGAGTGGTCGGCGGAGGGGTGTCTTCTCCTACGGGGTCAGGATGTATATTATCGCATTTCCTTAAGTGTCCTTATGGAATCGCATATCCCGTGTATCTATCGGTGATGATTGTTCATCTAGTTTTACACTTTAAATAATTTATTTTTTTAAACGGATTTTAAGAGTTTTGTTTCCCAGTACATTTCAATAACCATTCTGCATAACATTTTCATTATTGTCGATTGACTTTTTTAAATACACAAATATTCCAACTGAAACAATATTACCTATTACAGATAATTACCCCGAATAGATAATTATAAAATAAGACGGAACTACAAGCTTTATCAAGTGTAAAACCGGGCCTAACAAAAAACCTGCAAATATTTTAACCTTGCAAAAGGTTAATAAGTTTCAATGCGGTTATTTGATGAAAACATAACTGTACATTCCGTAAATTAGATACTTTGCTCGCTTAAAAATCGCCTACCCTTTTATTCAAGTTTATTTCAACATCGAAGACGAGAAAAAAAAAATCGATGGTGCACCACTATTTTGTAGACACAAAAAACGATGGGGATGAGACCTTAAAATGTACTTTGTAAAAGTAGAAAGTATTCTGATTATCTACTGGCGTTATTTCTACGGCGATGATTGAACAATTCGCTTTATAATAAAAAAATCGGAAGGTCTTAATTTATTCACCGACACTTTTCTTTAACTCCACGATTTCATCTCGTTAATGAAAATTTTAATATTAAAAAAAAAGAAATATATAACAAGAACAAAAAATATTCAGATCCAAAAAAGTCACTACACAAACAATAGAAATAAATATAAAGACACGGATAAAATATTTAGATCACAAATACTCTGTATATTATAATTCTTCAGGTAGAAGCAACCACTTACAGTATTATTACTTAAAACAAAATACAAAACAATAACATAACTTTTCGCTTTCAATGCGAGGCTTTATCAAGTGCAAGTAAAACGTTGTTATTGTTTTGTATTTTGTTTTAAGTAATAATACTGTAAATGGTTGCTTTTACCTGAAGAATTATAATATACGGAGTATTTGTGATCTAAATATTTTATCTATTTTATTCCTACAATTTGCGTAGCGACTTATTTAGATCTGAATATTTTGTGTTCTTGTTATTTGTTAACATCCAACCGAGAAATTATCATCATTATTATATATATAATAATGATGATATATATATATATACGTTCCGTCCGTGAAAATATTTTTAAATATACTCATTTAGTCCTGATACCTATTCTTCTCTCATTGCCCCAATCAACCATTTCCGCCTTCTGGAACAAATTTTCCCTGCTCATTTTTTTTAGAGATTTTTACGAATCTTGCATACCAAGGTTCGGTAACCTGGTGTTATTATATCGACAGAAGAAATCGATTATAGTAACCGTACTCATTTCTTAAAGGTATAATTTTTTTGCAAAATTGTAAAAAACGACTTTTTAAAACGTACTATTTCGGATTAAAAAACAATGTAAAAAGTAATTAAAACCATTACTATAACCAGAATTAATTGGCATTTGAAAAAAGTAATTAATAACTGCAGAATCAAAAAAAAAGTTCTATAACGTCGCATAACACATTCTGGTTGCTGTTATAGATTACACTGACAATTCACAATTCACTTCTAAATCCACGATACATGATATCGTTCATAAAAAATTAGCCGGCTAATGAACCTTACATAAGTACCGATAAAGGTACTTACATTTCCAATATTTAATCCTTGACATATTAATGGTAATTACTTCCTTGTACGAAGTAAAGGAAATATTGTTTGCGAAAAATTTTGGTTTTCAGATTTCAACAGAAATATCTTTTTTGAACATCCCCGAGTCCATTTCGACTAGTTTCGGCGTGACGTCTGTACGTATGTATCGCGCATAACTCAAAAACCGTTAGCCGTAGAATGTTGAAATTTTGGATTTAGGACTGTTGTAATATCTAGTTGTGCACCTCCCCTTTCGATTGCAATCGATTGAACTAAGTGCCCGAAATCCAATTCTTTTGGATTTTGGACTTATTCTTAACTTCAGTAATAAGCCCTCATCGAGAGCTTTTCATATACCATTAATGGTACTTATTTTCATCGGTTCCAGAGTTACAGCCTAATAAAATTTTAATTAATGAAATATTTGGTTTTACAAGGGGAAGGCACATCGGTTTGAATCAGACTTCATTTCCTTTTAGGTTGATTTTATAAGAAAGCTACCTATTGTAACGGGTACCGTGATTCGACTTCCAGAAAATTTCAACATATCTTCGCGTTTCACATCCTCCAGACCTCTAAACTACCGTGAGTTCAAACGTTTTTATATATACGAGGTGCGACAATAAAGTAATGAGACTGGTTTTTCTTTGCAAGATGTGGTAACCCTGCAGCTTGCGTAGGCACACCTTCTTTTACCTAGGTCTATAAGCTACTTCTAGTCCAAGCGGCACATTGATGCGACTGCTCGGTCGTAAGTTGTGCTGTAATAAGTGAACACGTGTTTGTGTCTCTCGTCACAAAAATGAAACCGCAAAATATTGCGCGACGGTATGCCATTTCTTTTTGCGTTAAATCGGGTGAAAACGCGACGGCAACTTACGGTAAGCTTCAGAAGGCTTTCGGAGAGGAGGTTATGTCAAGAGCTCAAGTTTTTCGGTGGCGTAAAATTTTTAGTGAAGGCAGAACGTGTTCGCTTATTACAGCACAACTCACGACTGAGCAGTTACTACTAGTTAATAAACTGAAAATAAAACGCATCTCGCCGAGTCTTAAGCAAGACTGAAAATACCTAACGAACAAAGGAATTGAACTACCTACCCGTAGAAAGTAAAAGTGAGTTCAACACGCAACACGAAACATTAAAATATTACACGGAACAATAACAACACAGTAACATAACATTCCAGCCGCAAAGTATTTAGTCGTGTGGCTGGACAAGCACCGATCCTTTACTATACATGTTGAGGAGGCGGTGAGAAAGTATAAAACATGACGATCCAAAATCTCGGTCGAGTTTTGTTAATGGATAAAATTGGACCGTGGGAAGGCTTTTTCGAAAAAAATATCATTATAACTTTCTTATTAAGTAAAACATCGAATTCGTTTAAAGTTCTACTATTCTCTGGATAAGGACCTAAAACGTATCTAAGTATAGTCTTTTGATATCACCAACCATTGGCCGAGGAGTTGGAAAAAATGGGGTTTCGACGACAAAAAAAAAGCTTAAAATCCTGGAACCGTTACACTTTTTCATGATTCATTCATCAGGCTGGAAGTAAGTTAAGTTTTTATTCATTAAATGCCAGATAAACATACAAGTTTTGTGTGATTTTTTATTTATGTATAACAATTTCTTTTTCTTAAACAGATTATTAACCCACAACTAACAGAATACCAATTGACATACATTTTTCGGTTTGGGCGACATCCTGATCCTGGTAAATTTTGTTCGCTTTTAGATTTTCTTCACAGAAGCCTACTTCAGATTGAAGGAAGGAGGCGCATCAAGAATTTTTCCTGTTTCAGGAAGATAATGACAACACGCTACACATAAATAAAGCTTTTTATTTTAATCGGTTTCTAATAATACATTACAAGATCATGACATCATATTATAAATTATAAGATAAAAAAAGGAAGCGATTAAAGTCTGTATTAGTTATTTAAAATATAAACACGTGAAATAATGTTCAAGAAAATACGATGAACACAAACCATAAAATGAAACAAATACATAAAACAATTAAACCAAAATTCAGAAGCGGTAAGGAAAATCATTTTAAGCAAATATTTAAGGTACATTTAGTTGCTTCTAGGGTATAATGGTAGGATTACTTTATCTCTAAATTAACTGAATCTGCCGAACAATTTTTTTACTAAATTTTATACTTTAGACTTCGCTAGGGATCTAAAGCAAGGTATTTTTGCTTTATCTTCTCTTTAGTTAATATAAACAACTTACCGGTAAAATAAAGCTCAAAGAATGTTCTGTTGAATGGAAAATTTTATTTAAAGAACAAGAGTAAAAAATTAGTCTATTAAAAACAACAAAATCACTTATAACAATGAACAGACGTGATGAATGAGCGGTACACCTCCAGTACAACTGTTCACCAGCTCAAGATGTGGTAGGAAGAAAAGTTGCATAGGCTACAGCCATGCTAGCACTGTTACTTGGTTTACAACTTGAGTATACTAAATTTTGTCACTACTTGTTTGAGTGGAACAGAGATGATCATGTTAAAGAGTGGCCAAAAAGAGAAACACAGACTGTAGAAGAGAACTTGTTAGCCCAGCACTAGTAAAACCTGAAAAAGTTTACCTTCTGTCGTTATACATTACGCTAGGTTTAATGAAAACTTTCCTTAAAACAGTGGACCATGATGAGAATGGATCATACTTTCCAAAAAAACAAGTTTCCTAATATAAGCAAATGCCAAGATAAATGAAAGTATATTTGTTTAACCGTAAAAAGGAAAAGTAATGAATGATGTTGAATCTGAAAATAGTTTGAGTGACTGTGAGGCTGTTTCATGGAAATGTTTTAAAAAGATTGTAAAAAGCTTACTTGGAAATCATAAGGCAAATAACTACAAACAACTTATAACTGAGCGTCTTAAAAACAATGAAGGATGTAATCCGTCACTCAAAATCCAATTCTTGGATTCTCATATGAATTTTTCCCCACCAATCTTGGAGGTGACAAACATGGAGAATGCTTTCACCACCATGGATATTTTCTACCAGGGAAAATGGAACCCAAGAATGCTGGCTGAATAATACTGAAATATCTAGACTGATGTACCTACATCAAACTACAAAGAAAATCCAAAAGAAACACCTTTCAGGCATGTAGAAATTGCATGAATAATACTTTTATATTACAATCACAACGTTTTTTTTTCTTACAACAAAAACTGGTAATTAGAAAAAGCCATACCTGATAGACAACAGCCAGTTTCACAATTTTATAACAAACAAAAAACAAAATTTGTTGTCCGATGTAATTTAGTCCAACAGTGCTTAAAAACAGTACATTAAAAAGCAACTGCTAGCTGTCATATGTGCAAAGTATGAGCGATAAAAAAAAAGATTTGTACTTGAAACAAAATCAAAGTTTCATTTCAATTTGGTTAAATTACAGCTTTAATTGAATGAGTGTACTTCTCGATGAAAGTCCATCTCACTCGATGATCCATTATGGATGTTGGCCATATAAATATCTGGGTGCCACCTCAATATTTTCAATATCAAAATAAATAAGTAGATAGACTTTGTAATCTTTGAAACCGATACAAAAACACCTTTAATAAAAATTAATCAAATAATATATTAACAAAAGTAACATAAAACAAAAAGAGGGCTTGGATTCTGTACCTTAATATACTTATTTTCATCTGTCATTGTTCACTACCCGCAATTTGTCTGCCGCATATTAAAACAATCATTTCAAACAGGAAACATCCATTGGCAAAAAATTACAATTACAATTCAAATGGCATCATTTGACAAAAAATTACAGAATCCAGACATTTGCCTGTAGTCTAGAACCGACCAAAATATCTGCAGATTGTTTTTTTGGTGTTATTTTAGATCAATTGTTTGACAAACAAAAATTATTAGCTTACTGTAAATTTCAAAACGAAAAAACTTTTCAAGATCAGGATGTCTGCCTGTGATCCCACCAAAATGCCTGCCAATCATTTCTTTGTGTTTTAATGTTACTATCAACACAAGCAACTGCACAACAGCATTCCACTTACTAGACTAAAAATTTAACAATTTTCCAGCCTGGTGTAAATTAGACATGAAAAAGTACATTAGCTCCAGCCAAGTACCCTAAGCACATTAACATACAAAAATACACAGTCCAGTGAGCCTTAGATCACACTAGGTATATTTCTCTTGCCAGCCTCTGTAGTGTGAGTGGTAGCATCTCGCCTTTCATCCAGAGGTCCTGGGTTGAAATCCCGGGTCAGGCATGACATTTTCACACGCTAAAAATCATTCATCTCATCTTCTGAAGCAATACCTAATGGTGGTTCAGGAGGTTAAACAAAAAAAAAAGTATTGTTCTCTTTAAATTGTTCCTCTTCGTGCTTTTTATTATTTTTATCAACTCAGGTTTCTTTCCTTTAGGTTTCTGGTAAGTTACTTTTGCCATATGAATTTTTTACAGGACAACTCATATTCTAAATAAATATAAAACTAAATAAGAAATGTAAATAAACTTTTTACAGTAAAAAATACAACTTTAAAAAACTCAATACTAAAACCACACTTATATTACTTACTTTGACTTTTCAAATCAGCGCCACATTAAAAGTACAAAACTTAAACAATTATTGAAGCTGTATTTTTTTACATTTTAATGCAGTATTTTTCAGTCTGTCTTTTTAAAATTATTTTTTAGTTTTTTAAAAACACCATTCCTGACTGGAATAATTATTACTTAGAAAATAAAACAGCCACTATCAGAACACAGTTTGTCGAAAAATAATAAAATCTTTGAGAAAAAATGAAAAAGTATTAATAATCAGGTAGTTTAGAGAACATGTATATTATCACAATTGGAAAGTATTAAAAATTGTTCTGTAATTTTCTTTCAGTTTTTGAAGACGAAGTTGTATAAATTAACTGAAAATTTAATGGGACATACAAAAAATCACTTATTACAGTAGACAAATATATTTTTTAATATTTTAAAGTGCTTGAAATACTTCAAACCGAGGTTTAATAGGTAAGAAGGAAATCAAACAAGATACTAATGTGCCAGTCAATAATCAACTTTTCTACAGTCTCTTACATATAGTTGTGAGTCAAGATCTTGTCTGAGAAGCACAAAAACAGGATTCAGGCAAAAGAGATGAAATTTTTAAGAAGGATCCTGGAAAATACAAGAAGGGACCACAGAATAACTTTATAAGGAATATGCTGAAGATGATGCCTGCTGTTGAGAATCTGGAATCGCAACTTAGGTGGCTAGGGTATTCAATAACGGATTTGAATACTAGATCGTGGATACCGGTGTTCTTTGGTGGTTGGGTTTCAATTAACCACACAACTCAGGAATGGTCGAACTGAGAATGTACAAGACTACACTTCATTTACACTCATACATATCATCCTCATTCATCCTCTGAAGAATTATCTGAAAGGTAGTTACCGGAAGCTAAACAGGAAAAAGAAAAAAGAAAGGGTATTCAATAAGAATGAATGAAGATAATTCACCTCAGCAGGTGTGAGAGGCAACAACTGATGGATGGAGGCCCAGAGAAGGACCAAAAAATTCAAAATGGGATGTGGTGTGTACATTGGTTCAGCCAAAAGGTGGAGATTTTAATAAGATAAAACAGCTGGTAAATGATAGACTGAAGTGGAGAGCTCTTTGTTCCTCGACAACCATTGTGTAAAACAGGAGTCGACCAAGTTAAATACTTTAAACTAATTGACAAGATATTGTACGTCAGATGTTTATAGTATGATTAAGTTTAATAAGTTGTCAATGATCTAAATAAAAATCAACATTCTGTCAATATTTTCCTTAGACATATAAACAAGATATTTTCAACTTGTATAATACGGTTATACGTTTTGTCAAAATAAGGGTCTCATAATCAAAGTTAATATCATGCCTAAAAATGAATAATTGTCTAATGACAAGGGACCCTGTGTAAATGAAAAGGGACCAGTGGAAATAGAACAAATATTTTTCTTAATACTATTTTGCATATTTTCATATAGTCTTAGATATTTGGAATGACAAATTTTAACTTTCCAGAATATATAGAACCGCAAAAAGTTGTAAGACATAAAACATGTGTAACACGTTAAAAGCTATATAAAAGAAAAATCAGCAATGATGCTGCTGCACTTTCCCGATATTTACACTCAGCTTAAAATTTAACATTTCTTCCAAACATAAAATTAAATACATCCTTATGGCCTCATTTTTTTATAAAAGCTTTCAATATAATTCAAAATCTAAAAAAAGCTTGAAAAAGCATAAATTAAATATTGACATAAATAAAGAGGCCGCAGATCAAACAAAAACAAAATTAAACAGTTTCTTTTTCTCTTCAGTTGCTGTTCATTATTCTTTTTTCTTTTGTGCTAATCTGTAACTTTAACATATTTACGACATCCTACGGCCTCAACTATCTACTTTATACACTCCAATCTTTGCCTTGTTTTTCAGCTTTAACAGTCTTCATATCTCCTAGAATGTAACTCCTTTGCATTTCAATATATGGCTCACCAACCTAGATTATATTTTTATAATTTTCTGCAATAAATTACTCCCCTGGTTTGCTTAACACTTTAATTTATCTTATCAACCCACCTAATAATCTCTACATATGTGGATAACTACAGATTGTCTGAACACTGAAGATAACTTTGGCATGATTTGAAACCTTAAAAAACTTAAACCCATGCCGTAAGACATACAAAGATGATATTTTCCCAACCACTAACAACAAACAAGTCATTGTATTTTAATCAATTTGTTTTTACAGTTTTCTTAACTTCCACATCTATATGAAAAAAATGTTTACGTAACACACTTTTTACTTTTATAAAAACATTTACAATTATACGGCATACACAAAATGAAAATAAAAATATTGTAGAAGGAAACTTTAATATTACATTTTAATTTTAAAATGTCAATTTCAAAAAAGTTTATAAATTCCCTCTTTGGAAAAACTATTGCTTACCTTAAAATGTAGACTGCAAAGTTCATGTATAATTCATGGTAGAGACAGTCTGTGCATTGTGTGAATTCAGATCTAATGTGTAACAAAACTGCTTGTAGGAACAACCACAGGGTTGGGGGAGGAAAAATCTCTGCCAGGCCTGCTCTGACAGCAAGTGTGGGGCTCTCACCCACTAAAAACCTCCCCCTCTAGTCACGCAGGGGACAGACATAATCCACATGGTATATACACAACCCCTGTGCAAATCATCTGGGCGCTCTTGTCATCGAATTAGAATAGCCACAGTGACATCCCCAGAGTCATCATTGGTGAATGATGACTCTAAGGAGCCCTCGCCGCCCACAGCTATCTGACACCGGTTGCTCCATCTCAGGTCAACTGCAGTCTTCCAGTCAGCCTGCCCCTCTCCTCTGCTGCTTTGTTTCAAATTATAGCTGACACCATAGTCGTTACTCTCGTCCAAGCATCTCTGTCACCCAACAACACACTTATGACATTAACCACATTTACTGCACCAAGGCCCATCATGGCAGCCCACAAGTCTCTCCACCTCATTCAAAAAACACTACGTGTTCAGAGGTATCCTCCTACCCATAAACACAGCAGCATCTCGTGGTACTCCTACTCATATGGTACAAGAAGTCTTGAAAGCACCTGTGCCCTAATAGAAACTGGGTGAGCTCATAACTGGTATCACCACACTTCCACTCTACCAGTTCCTAACGTCACTGTGCCGGTTTGTCCACCGTCCAGTCTCTACTGCATTCCAAGCTCTGAACATCTCATCGACAGCCACTTTCCTCTCACCCCTCAAAGTAATAGAATGTCCCAGCCTGGCCTGCAGATCAATCGGGAGCACACACCAGCTATGACTGATGTCACCTCTGTATCTATCATCCAGTACTCTGCGATAACCTGCAGACTGAGCCACCACTGTTGGCCTAACAACCTCCTTCTGTTGCATGCCCTATCAAGGGCACCAACCCAAACAGACGCCCCATAGAGCACTACTGAAGAGTATACACTGGACAGTAGCCTCCTCTTGCCAGCTGCCCTGGCATTCTGTATGTTGTGTAATCTGCTGGGTATTTTGGGTAATCTTTAGGGTATCATCAGTGACCCTAAAGATTTATAAAGTGGTTGACATAAATATTGCTCACTTGAAGTTGGTGTTTGGGCAGAAACAAGGGCAAAATAATTTTACCACAACAAAATCTAACTTTAAACTTGAGAAGGATATTCATCTCTAATACCTTATGAAATTGGAAGAAATCACTCACAAAGTGTTTGAAACTGTTGCAAGAGGTCTGTAGTGGTCACATTCGCAAATTAGGATCTTGTCAAAACTGAAGGCAATACCAATAATTATTTGTATATCAATAGCACGATAATAGGAACCAATAACATTGGTCAACATTGATTTTTGTATCATGAGTACCAGTAGGTGTACTTATCTGTTTTTATCAATTTTCAAACTGTATTTGGAATTTCTCCATCAAACAGGTTTTTTTGTTACTTTAAATTAAAAAAATAAGTCAATTATTATCCACAATGTAGTTTTAAATTTTATTGCAATACAAATAGGAACCTTACATGTACATCATTTTTCAACATAGTCCCCTTACATTTCAACGCACTTGGTCCATCGTTGCACAAGCTTCCTGATGCCCTCATAAAAGAAGGTTTTCGGTTGAGCTACAAGCCAGGAATGCACCGCTTCTTTCACTGTTTCATCTGAGGTAAATCAACCTTAATGGCTCTTTCAGTGGACCAAACAAGTGGTAGTCAGAAGGGGCAAGATCAGGACTATACAGATGAGCCAGTACTTCAAAGTTGAGTTTCTGGAGCGTTTCAGCAGTGTGGGCAGCAGTATGTGGACGAGCATTTTCGTGCAACAAAACAACACCTTTCGACAACAGTCTCGGTGTTTACTTCAAATTGCAGGCTTCAGTTTGGCAGTAAGCATCTCACTATAACGTGCACTGTTTATTGTTGTGCCCCTTTCCTCATAATGTTCCTGTACTGGGCCTTGTGAGTCCCAAAAATCCGTAAGCATCAGTTTTAGATTTCTTCCTGAAAAATCTTGGTGCAGTGAGTGATGAACACAGGGAACACAGGGAGCAATGCAGCTCTCCAAGATTCCCTATGTAGTGCTAGTCGTTTCATTTCAGTATACCACCCCCTACATCCTACATCCCTAACAATTTGTTTTACGTATTCCAAACGTGGCCTGCCTACACAATTTTTTCCTTCTACCTGTCCTTCCAATATTAAAGCGACTATTCCAGGATGCCTTAATATGTGGCCTCTCTTCTTTTAACTATACTTTTCCAAATGCTTCCTTCATCTGTTTGTCGCAATACCTCTTCATTTGTCACTTTATCCACCCGTCTGATTTTTAACATTCTCCTATAGCACCGCATTTCAAAAGCTTCTAATCTTTTCTTCTCAGATACTCTGATCGTCCAAGTTTCACTTCCATATAAAGCGACACTCCAAACATACACTTTCAAAAATCTTTTCCTGACATTTAAATTCATTTTTGATGTAAACAAATTCTTACTGAAGGCTCTTTTAGCTTGTGGTATTCGGCATTTTATATCGCTCCTACTTCGTCCATCTTTAGTAATTCTACTTCCCAAATAACAAAATTCTTCTACCTCCTTAATCTTTTCTCCTCTTATTTTCACATTCAGTGGTCCATCTTTGTTTTTTCTACTAAATTTCATTACTTTTGTTTTGTAATCACAAAAAATTTCAGTTTTCAGATTTCAACGGAAATATCCATTTTGACTAGTTTCAGCATAGACGTACGTAACATACTGTCACTGAATGGATGGCTTCAACAGCAAAAAGCACCTTAAAACCTTATTGTAACCCTGACAAGAGCTGTTTGCAGTTTCTGAAGCGGTTGCCCTGAGAACCGTTTTTGCGGCACAGAAGGGTACAGAAGCCAAACCCACCGTTGGTCTACTGGTGAACGCGTCTTCCCAAATAAGCTGGATTTGGAAGGCGAGAGTTCCAGCGTTCAAGTCCTAGTAAAGCCGGCTATTTTTACACGGATTTGAATACTAGATAGCGGATACCGGTGTTCTTTGGCGGTTGGGTTTCAATTAACCCAACCACACATCTCAGGATTGGTCGAACTGAGAATGTACAAGACAACCATTTACACTCATACATTTCATCCTCATTCATCCTCTGAAGTATTATTTAAACGGTAGTTACCGGAGGCTAAACAGGAAAAATAAAGAAGGTCGGCCCCCCGATCGAATCTTTTGTTACTTTAAATATTTGCCTGCCTCAAATCCCCAGGTACGAATCCAGGTCCAGCAAAGCTGTCCCCAGCCCACCCCAGGGACCGGTTCTGTCTTTTTTATGCCTGCCTCAAACCTCGCAGCCCCGCCTATGCCATTACGGACCTCAACTACAAGGCCGGGTCTCGGTCTTAACTTTATTATTCTCCATAATTCTGATGTCCTATCCCGTTGAAGTCACAAATTACTAGTATCCTATTCTACTACCTCCGGGTATCCTCTTTCAAGTTCTCCGGGTAAATTATGCCTTTTTGAAATTCTGGAAAAGTCAATTAAAGGGCAAATACAATTGTTTCTTATGGTTTATGAGCTGGGAAATTGAAAAAAAAATAGGTCCCAGAACGGTATCTCTCTTAATTTCTAAGATATCCCATGTAAAACGCCAAAAATAGCGTGAATATATATATATATGTACAGAGTGATTCAGAACGATAGGGCAATACTTTGACAACTCATTCTAGAGACTAAAAATAAGAAAATTCATATAAATATAAATCCATATTTTTGGCGTTTTACACGGGATATCTTAGAAACTAAAACAGATACAGTTCTGGGACCTATTTTTTTCAATTTCCCAGCTCAAAAACAATAAGAAACAATTGAATTTGTCCCTTAATTGACCTTCCCAGAATTTCAAAAAGCCTTAATTTACCCGGAGGAACTAAAACTTGGGCGAAATCTTTCACCCTGTATAACTCGCTAACGAAACTTTTTTTTTCGGACCTATATTTATATTAACTTTTTTCTTATTTTTAGCCTTTAGAATGAGTTGTCAAAGTATAGCCCTATCGTTCTGAATCACCCAATACGTGTATATATATATATATATATATATATATATATATATATATATATATATATTCACGCTGGGGAATACCAACGTGGATTTAGGCCATGGAGAGGTTGCCCGGAGCAAATAATATCCCTAAATTTATGATGGACTTATATAAAAGACGGAAAAAACAACTAATAATCACCTTTGTCGACTTTAAAAGGGCCTATGATTGTATACACCGACCATCCATGCTGAATATTCTGAGAAACCTGGGCCTTCACCCTAAACTCGTAAACATGATAAAATTAACTTTAACCAATACCCAGTCCAGAGTGAAATTCAGAGCTGAACTGTCTCAACCCTTCTACATAAAAACTGGATTGAGGCAAGGAGACGGCCTCTCACCACTCCTTTTTAACTGCACCCTCGAATTTGTCATGAGAAAATGGTATGAAATAAATCCCAAAAATATAAAAATGAGTACTAAGAAAAACTCCATCACACTAAATCGCCTAGGATTTGCAGATGACCTCGCTCTTTTAGCAAACAATATTCAAGAAGCCAAAACACAAATCATGAGCCTTCAAAACCTAGCACAAAAGATAGGGCTTTATATCTCTTTCGAAAAAACTGAACTAATGGCCATAGATCCTATGGTAATAGAGCGCATTACGGTAAACAATCAGAAAATTAAAATAGTAAAACAATTTAAATATCTAGGGGAAATAATAACTTATAATTTAAATGAAAAAGTGACATGGCAAAACAGGACAAATAAAATGATTAAATCCCAAAAATTAACTCGGTCAACATATAACAAAAAATGCCTTTCTGCTAAAACAAAACTTTATAAAATAACATTATAAAACTGTAGTACAGCCAGAAGTCACCTACGGAAGCGAGACCCTTTTCAAAATCACTCAGAAAAACCGAATTGAAAAAATTCTGAAAATAGAGAGGAGAATTGTCGGAACGTGTATCAATAAAAAACACCAAAAAGAAGGCCGATGGTGGATTGTGCCAAATGAGGTGGTGTATCGAGAAATAGAGACTGTTACTGATACTATGCGGAAAAAAAGAATCTCTTTCTTTGGTCATCTCATAAGGACACAAGGAAACAAGACCGTCAAAAAATATCATTGAAAAGCTCTGGTTCCAAAAGCTAGAAGTAGGATGGATCAAAGAAATTAGAGAAGATATGAAAGAATTGGGAATTTCCCTGACCGACCTACAGAATAAAACTGGAAAAATTACAAAGCTAAAAGATAAAAGCATTAGATTTAAACAAAAGTCAGACAAACGACAAAATACAACGAAGAGGGTGTTTACGGATGAAGAAAAGAAAGCAAGATCTGAACGGATGAAGAAATACTGGGCAGCTCGGAAGAGTAAAATAACACGCTTTTCTCAGAAAAGATCCAACTAAAATTGACTTAAGTGGTCCCATGTTGGCCGTAAAAGCATAATATAATAATAATATATTCACGCTATTTTTGGCGTTTTACATGGGATATCTTACAAACTAAAAGAGATACAGTTCTGGGAGCAATTTTTTTCAATTTCCCAACTCAAAAACAATAAGAAACAATTGAATTTGCCCCTTAATTGACCTTCAGGGTCTCGGTCTTAACTTTATTATTCCCCATAATTCCGATGTCCTATTCTGTTGAAGTGACAAATTGCTAGTATCCTCATCTTCTATCTTCATGATAGAGTAGGTGAATTTTTCAAATTTCCTCCAATTTTCATCAAAAGATAGGAGGAATTGGGCAAGTCCACGTCCGATATTCCAGCTCGTAATCTCACATCATACCAGTTAATACATCTGAAGATGGTGTGTTCAGGCGTATCCTCGTAATTCACAATACATACATTTGTGGCTATTTCTCAAGCCAAATCGGAAGAAATACGCCTGGAAATTTCCGTGACCCGAGAACAAGTGTGATATAGTATCCGATTTCTCTGAATTCCGATTCACCCATTGTCTTAAACTTGGAAAAAGGCGTTTGGTCCACAGGGCGCCCTGATATTGGTCCCATCTTTCCTGCCATTATCTGGTCCCTTTGCTTGCAATTTCTCCATACCTTGGGAACGCAACCATCTTTCTAGCGCCCTAAGTTCAATGGGTGGATCAGAGGCAAGAACAGATGCCGCTTTGTACGATATGGTACGGTATCCACTTGTTACTCCGATCAAGCCACGTCTATGAATTCCCTCAAGTCGCCTGTCATTTCTAGCAATAAGTATAGCCTAATACCATATCGGCGCTGCATACAATAATATAGATGTGCAAGCAGAAACTATGACCTATTCTTCTGGAAGCTCTAGGAGCAGTCTTGCCAGATAATATTCCAGACTTTTCTTCCGCACCACATCTGTCAGCTATATGCGGACTGAAGCTCACGAGATTTATCAAGGATAACTCCAAGGTACTTCGTTGTTTGTGTAACTCGACGTATAGGATGATTGCCCACTTTCAAGTCTAAGTTTCTGATGTGCCTTTTGCCTGTTAAAGAAATGTATTCACATTTGTCTACAGGCCTTGTTCGCCCAACCAGGCGTGAATCAACTCCAGGACTCTATCGCCACTAGTCTCAATTTCGATCTCAGTTTTTGCTGCAATTAATATAACCAAGTCGTCAGCATATGATTTCAACTCCATCTGGTAAAATTCAGCCTCAAAACATCGTCAAAGGCTATTAACCACAGCAATGGGCCCAGGACAGACCCCTGCGGTACACCACCAAAAATTTGATGTTTCAAGCTTCCCTCCAAGGTGTTAACAGTGCACCATTCAGATAATCGCCAACATTTCTCTGTAACCAATTACTAATGCCTCTTCTAGCCAGGGCATTCCTTATAGTATCCCATTTGACAGTACCAAAGGCGTTTTAGATATCGAGCGTAATTAATAGCGGTATTCTTCGCGTTCTCAATGTTCCGCTACGCGTGGAGAGGGCCCATTTATATATCCTGTCCAAAGCCTATAAAGTAGATCCGCCCTTTCTAAAACCGTACTGATTCCTGTGTAATCCATCATTACCTTCGAGCTCTTCCATAATTGAATTTGTTATTAATCTTTCTGCCACTTTTCCGATATTATTTATAAGGCTAAGCGGCCTGTATGTAATATTCTGTGTGCGACTCCCTTTTTGGTAATAAAACTACCTTGGATTCCTTCCATATGTCAGAAAACAACTTATTTTGTACTCCATAGTTCACGATATCTGTAATTTCCCAGGGAACTCTATTCACGAGTCCTTTAAGGATTGCAGCTGGTATGTTATCCGGACCAGGGCTTTTCTTGTCTTTTAATTTTCGAATAGCTGTGGCAACTTCGGTCTGAGTGAATCTTCTTCCATTACAATCAATCAAATCAGCTATAACAAGGTCATCAACCGGAAATAAGACAAATTAATTGTGCCCTAGCATTCTCCATAGAGTTAGGGTAGGCAACCGTCGCCCCAGTTTTCCTGTGACCAGCTTATATGCCTGTCCCACGGATCGTTATCGCGTTCTGTGCATAGTTCTATCCACTTGTCTCTTTTCGCCTGCTTAATTAAATAATTGAGGGTACTCCTTACTTCAGCAAATGCCACTGATGCCATTTCATGCGCCGGGCCGCCGTTCCTTAATGTCCTGTGCTTCTTTCTACGACAAAGTTGATGCTTCCTCCTCTGCTCGGAAATCCCAGCGTTCCACCAGTAGACTGGGCGACATGTATTGGACAACGGTATTCTTGCCATTTCACCAATTATAATATCTTGTAGAACTGACGGTGTGACTACCCTACAGTCAGACAGTTTGTTGACAGCTCTGTCTACAATTTTATTTATTTGTCCACTGGTGAAACGCGAATACCCACGAGGACAGGCAATAGGCGGTAAGGCTTCCTTCATTGTCATCAGTGTTACAAAGTGATCGCTGGCGGTCTACTCCCTGAGGACTCTCCATTGGAAGAGTGACGGGTCCCAACGACTCTCAATCAAAGTGAGATCAAGCACAGATCTATGTCCTCTTGCCTCAAATGTGTAGGAGTTATCCTTAAGGCATACCCAACCTACAGCCATCATCATATTTCCAAATATTTCTCCTCTTCTATTTGTACGGTTACTCCCCGAATTGAAATCTCACATTAGGACGAATCTTTTTGTTGCCCGCTAATACTCTGGTGAGTTCGAAGATGTATTGCTCATATGTATCTAGAGTAATATTCGGGCTTATGTAACCAGATACCAAGACCATATCAGGCAAAAGCACAGCCAAAATTCCATCTCCTCTATAGAGAAGCTGCTATCCTAGTTTGCTACTGACGTTATGAATGGTCACATCGCCAGATGCGTCGGCAAGCTAGTCGTGACGGGCCGCCGTCCTATAATTTGGCTGTTTTTTTTTTGTTATCCTCCATCCATTCATCTATTGTTCTAAGCGCTTGGTTTGCCTTGTTCTCCAGTTCATTAATATCTCTGTCTTCTACTAATATTGCGATATCATCCGCGTATCCTACTATCGATACCCCTTCGGGGTAGTTCAGCCTGAAGATTTTATCATAGAAAACATTCCATAAGGTTGGGCTAAGGACAGATCCCTGCGGCACCCCTCCGAATACCTGAAATATCGCTTTCCTTTCTAGGGTTTTGACCTCTATGAACCTATTTTGCAGATATTGATCTATCCGATTTACTAAGTATTTACTTATTTGCATGGCTTGAAGCGCCTCAATGATGGCTGTCCAGGGGACCGTACCAAATGCGTTTCTAACATCAAGCATTATGATCACGGGTTTATCATAATTTGGCTCAGCGGTCACCACAATGTCCACTCTTTCGTTTCTGGCTATTTCCTCCACTAGAAATCATGCGAAAGGAAACTTCGATCGGCATTTGACAGCAGTAGTTTAGCCATCCGTTCTCTTGTCGCACCCTACGCCTCCATTGCGGTGATCAGAACTACAGCGATCCAGACATTTCATTTGCTCCCTGCAATCACTTATTATATCTCCCTTTGCGCCGCAATTAAAACACAACGCTGACCTGTCAGGCCCCAAACAGTCAATTTCTCTGTGGCCAGTCGACCAACATCTACGACATTTCTGGGTCTCTGTGCGGATATAGGCCCGACATTGGACCCATCCGACTTTGATTCTTTTGGCCACAAGTCGGACCGCTGCCTTATAACTGGTAATAATCGTGGCATTTCTTGTGTCGCCATAAGCGTGTCTAATAGATGAAATTCTAAACGATTCATGTTTACCAATGATTGATGTATTGCTTCTTGTAAGTCTTCCTCAGTCTTTGATGTGTACTACCGAGCGTCTATCCCCTCTAGATCTTACGTCCACCTTAAGCACCGTGGTGAATTGCCCCGCTTTTTCCTGGCACCCTCGATCCTGACCTCCAATTCGTTGTTCCTTCCTTTTCTTAGAGAAAGTACTTCTCCAGCTTCTTCCTTGTTTATTTTACCTTTCATGGTACGGAGCAGATCCGCGTAGAACTTTCCCTGTCCCTTGATGACTACTATCTTGCTCCCCTCAACCGGAAGCGTCGAGCGACGTGCCGAGGCGGATCTGGATCGACCACGGCTTGAGTTTGATTTCCTGGGTACTACCAATGTTGCAGGTTCCTCGTTGGTTCTATGCAAATAAATAAGTATTTTTTCTCAAAATATTGCCGTATTCACCAGTCGGTAGAATATAGGTCACTTTGCGTACTCTTAGTACCTTTCTTAATGCACTTACAATGCATCTGGCCGCAAGCTTTTCCCCTTTTTCAGAATCGAAGAAAATAGTAAATTTATTTTTCTTAGTAGCCTCCATTTGGAGACCCTCCATCATTGTAGAGGAGTCTAATGCGATCGTGCCTGCTTGGATCTTCTCTGTGGCCGCTCTCTTCTATTTACTGATGTCAACAAATTGACATGTATCCCCGTCTGTCGGAAGAATAACGACTTTCGCCTTGTTCATTGCCCACGCAGACCACCTGCGCGGGAGTAACTCGATTAGTTCATCATCAGACAAATCAAGATTTAAGATTTCTGCCTGATCCGTGTCAGAAGCAGGATCCAGTCTGGGTGGACTGCGTGTTAACCTCTACGGGAAAGGGCATATCAGACAGATCAGTTAATCCCTCGTGTATTCTCCTCAGCTCCTGCTCGTGGACCGCTATACGAGGTGCGACAATAAAGTAATGAGACTGATGTGAAAAAAATGTTGCTTACCGTTTTAGTCATGTTTAGTGTTGCCTCCTTCAAAGTAGTTCCCCTCTGATTGCACACACTTATTCCAACGGTTCTGCCATTGATGGTAACATTTCTGGAACTCTCTTCCGTAATATCCTCCAAGACCCTCGTCACAGCTTTTTGGACATCTTGTGTTGTTTGAAAATGGTGTCCCTTGACCGCCATTTTGATTCTTGGAAATAGAAATAAGTCGCACGGAGCGATATCTGGTAAATAAGGTGGCTGTGGTAGTACTGAAATTTGTTTTCAAGTTAAAAATTGCCGTACTGACAGAGCAGTATGGGATGGCGCATTATCGTGATGCAGAATCCGATTATCAGCAATGTTGGCACGGACACGAAGAACTCGTTCAAGTAGTCTTTCTAGAATTTCTTTGTAGAAATATCGGTTAACTGTTTGTCCAGAAGGCACCCGCTCTTTATGAACAATTCCCTTGGAATCGAAGAAGCACATAAGCATGCGTTTTACTTTTGATTTTGACATGCAAGCTTTTTGTGGTCTGAGTGATCCCTTTGAGCACCATTGCGAACTTTGGCGTTTTGTCTCTGGATCGTATTGAAAAAACCAACCTTCATCACCAATAATAACACGGCTCAACAAATCTGGATTGATTTCCGTTTGCTCTAACAGATCGGCTGCCACATTTTTCCGTGTTTCTCGCTGTTGTTGTGTGAGATTTTTGGGGACCATTTTTGCACAAATCTTTCTCATACCAAGATCTTCAGTTAATATTAGACGAACCGTTTCACGATCGATGTTGAGTTCTTCTGCAATCATTTTCACGGATAATTTTCAATCAGATCGTACGATTTCACGCACCCTGGTCAACTTGACATCTGTCCGTGAGGTTGATGGTCGTCCACTGCGGTTTTCATCTTCAACATTCGTTCTGCCTTCACTAAAAATTTTATGCCACCGAAAAACTTGAGCACTTGACATAACCTCCTCTCCAAAAACCTTCTGAAGCTTACCGTAAGTTGTCGTCGTGTTTTCACCCGATTTAACGCAAAAATAAATGATATACCGTTGCGCAATATTTTGCGGTTTCATTTCTGTGACGAGAGACACAAACACGTGTTCACTTATTACAGCACAACTCACGAGGGGTGTCGAAGTTTGGGATTTTTTGTGATCGGGATTTATATCAAGGAAATTTTTGGATAGGGTAACTATTGCAGAAGTTATGAAGGAAAAGGAATTGCCCCTACTAAATTCACTTCGTAGCACTTAGAAAAATTTCCTAAGTCCTTGTTTACGTTAAATGATTCGCCTGTCGAATCTTGTCTTTCGACTTAGAAAATTTCAGTATAAAAGTAGTATTCATAACCAAAAAACCAAGTTGTTATACTTGTTTATAAAAAAATAAAAAAACAAGGGTTGAACTACACAACCTCATCTAGGAACTCCCACACAGTCCGACAATGTGGCTCTCGCCACACTGACTCGCCGTCAGTGTAAAGAGATTTCAGAAAGAACACTACACCCACCTTGCGATACTAAATGTAGGTTATCTTGCAGTGATAATATTTCACATTTACATAGGCAGGAGTTATTACAGTCCTATTTAAGGTTAGGTGATGTTATTCGTCAAAGGGATTACATATATCAAAACAAATGACAATAATTGAGCCAAAATATAGATATGCCAGAAGCGAAAGTGCTAGATCGTTAAATTATGCATATTCCTTCATAGTTGAAGATAAATATATTAGAGTGAGTAAATTATTTTTCATGAATGCTCTTAATATAAGTAATAAAGTTATTCAAACAACCGTAAAGAAAACCAAGCCAGATGGTCTTTCTTTTTCCTGTTTAGCCTCCGGTAACTACCGTTTAGATAATTCTTCAGAGGATGAATTGAGGATGATATGTATGAGTGTAAATGAAGTGTAGTTTTGTACATTCTCAGTTTGACCATTCCTGAGATGTGTGGTTAATTGAAACCCAACCACCAAAGAACACCGCCAGTATACATGATCTAGTATTCACATCCGTGTAAAAATAACTGGCTTTACTAGGACTTGAACGCTGTAACTCTTGACTTCCAAATCAGCTGATTTGGGAAGACGCGTTAACCACTAGACCAACCCGTTGGGTTAGTTTATATAATCTATCAATCGCTTCCTCACCTGCACTGCACAGTTATTCTGTCTATTCCAGAAGCCTTTTTGCCATTCAAATCTTTGGCAGAATAATAGTTTAAAATTATAACCAAATATTGGAATAATAGGTTACAAAATTTAGTTAATAGTTTATTTGTAATAGATTTTAAAATTAAGTAGGGTTTTGTGAACAGCGGACAACCCTGCTTATTTTATACTGTGCCGTCAAAATGAACTCTACTACAAAAACTGAACTGTAATAAACTGAAAATTAAAATTAAATGCTAGATGAAATTTTGATTATAATAGACTGCAGAATGTTTAGACAGTTCCTTAAATAATCTTCTGTACAAGTTATACAATAAGTAGGTCTCAAGGATGGACACCAGACATCATTGACTGATGATTTAAAAGGCATTTACTCTATTTCCATAAGTATTATTTTTTTACTTCTTTGGTACTTTTCAACTAACAGATGACAGTGGAGTAACAATTTTGAACATAAAATTAACAGTTTGAGCTTTTTGGCAATCTGGTAACTATTTCTTTATAATACTTTTTATGTTGTTTGATTAGGTTTTTTGCTGTTTTATTGAATCGCAGTTAGTTTGTAACCGATAAACAGTAAAGGGTTTAAAGTAATAAGATTTTAATATGCTCTGTTAGGTCTTTGATTTATAAAACTCATTAAAATAGCTTTTTCACAATTGTGTAGACCTTTTTAGTTCCAAAATCCCAAAAATTAAAAGCTAGCCGTGTAGATATTGACAGATATGAACATGCGTGCATATTAGGTAAAACCACCAGTAGTTGACACCTTAAGGATTTATTTGTCTGTTTGTTAACATTTCTTCAACCGAATTCACGGTAGGGGAAACTTAAAATTACTCATAGCTGCACAAACTATTCTTCTATCATATTGTCACAAGAATAAAATTAATAAAATGAATGTGAAAAATTTATTTTTTTTTTAAAACAAAAGAGGACAGGTTCAGTAGTTGACACCAAGCGAAAACAAGAATATTTAGTAGTTACACTTTTTATTTTCAGTAGTTGACACTCTATACAAAACTCTTTATTTTTTTACACTCTTTATTTATTTTACATATAAAATTATTATACACTATTATGATACACTCTTTAGTAGTTTATTTGTGTTCTGAAATGAAAAAAAAAAGGTTCAATAAGTGAATTTATGCCTACTTTGTATAAATACAGGAATGAAATGTATGGAAGTTGTAGAAAAATACAAAAATTAAATGTTAACATATTAGGTAACTTATGCCTATTCTCTAGTTAATTAAGTTAAGCAAAATTAAGATAGGTTGTGCAGGTTATCGGAATGCAAGAAGTAAATTCCATATTATAGAGGTAGAAGAATTTGTTTATTTGGGAAGTAGAATTACTAAAGATGGACGAAGCAGGAGCGATATAAAATGCCGAATAGCACAAGCTAAACGAGCCTTCAGTAAGAAATATAATTTGTTTACATCAAAAATTAATTTAAATGTCAGGAAAAGATTTTTGAAAGTGTATGTTTGGAGTGTCGCTTTATGTGGAAGTGAAGCTTGGACGATCGGAGTATCTGAGAAGAAAAGATTAGAAGCTTTTGAAATGTGGTGCTATAGGAGAATGTTAAAAATCAGACGGATGGATAAAGTGACAACTGAAGAGGTGTTGCGGCAAATAGATGAAGAAAGAAGCATTTGGAAAAATAAAGTTAAAAGAAGAGACGCCACATACTAATGCATCCTGGAATAGTCGCTTTAATATTGGAAGGACAGGTAGAAGGGAAAAATTGTGTAGGCAGGCCATGTTTGGAATATGTAAAACAAATTGTTAGGGGTGTAGGATGTAGAGGGTATACTGAAATGAAACGACTAGCACTAGATAGGG
Source organism: Lycorma delicatula (assembly GCF_047948215.1). Classification (NCBI taxonomy): domain Eukaryota; kingdom Metazoa; phylum Arthropoda; class Insecta; order Hemiptera; family Fulgoridae; genus Lycorma; species Lycorma delicatula. The sequence goes on along the minus strand of NC_134459.1, from coordinate 182,191,779 downwards.
AATCTTGGAGAGCTGCATCAAACCAGTCAAATGACTGAAGACAAAAAAAAAATTATTATTATTATTCTAATAACTATGAAGTACAAGGGTGTAGGGAGCTGAATTCCGGCTAGACAGGAACATTGAATGAAGCTACCTCTGACCAGCTAGTCTTCCATAATTTCTTGACTTTGTAATATAAAAGGCTTGGTTTCTACAGTATTTCAAGTAATTCTTCTTTAAGTATTTTCAAGTAATAGTTGGAGGCATTTGAAAATGAAAGAGGGAGTAATTCAGAAGTTGACACATTGTGACTCCAATAGTTGACAGGCGGTGTCAACTATTTGGTTTGAACATTTTTTGGAGGTTATAATACACGATTTTGCTTTGAAAGAAGTTAAATAACACTCAAATAAAGCAGAACTATCAAATTATATTATTACCCACAAGTTGACACCAAGTGTCAACTACTCAATATTATGTCATGTAAGGTTTCAGTAGTTGACACGACACCCAACAGCCATTTTTTAAAAATTTTTTGGTTATTTTAAATAACTGTATATACATTTTTGAGTCTAAAACAAAGTACTAAATACCTTCTTAATCAAAATTACAATTGGTGTTTAAATTTACAACGCTTACCTTTCAGCCTGTTCTTAGCAAACTCTACAACAAAATCGCAACAATCAATTAAAACACATGCACTGTTATCATCAGATGATTGTGGTGAGACTGCTGCTAAAGATGGTGGGTACAGTAGTTCACATACACACCATTAGAGAGCTACACTACACAGACAGACAAACATTAATCATCTAACACCTTTGTTTCTCTTGTTATTGTATTTTTTCGTTGTAGGTGTCAACTACTGGTGGTTTTACCTTAGAGGTTCCAACTTGATGTGTACATGCTTTTTGTAATTTGGTCTGCTTGCATAATATTCAGTGTGAGAGCTTCATGTTCAAACTATGATATGTTTGAACACGTCCTCTCAGCAATAGTCATAATGGGAATTACAGAAAGTCGGAATGGACTCATTGCTTCCTTCATAGACATGCTCTTGCAACAAAAAATATACTGGAAAATCTCAAAAAAATTCTTTGTAAAACTGTAAAAGTGGTTAATTTTATTATGATCAAACCATTACAGAACAGGCTATTTGGTAAACTATACGATGAAAAGTGCGAAAAGAAAAAATATCTTCTTTTCCATAGAGAAATCACATGGTTATATCAGGGGAAAATATAAATAAACCCGGTTATTGAAATTGGAAGATGAATTAATAGTATTTTTCCAGAATGGCTGGCTTACTTACCTGATGTATTTTCGCATTTAAACCACTTGAATAAGAATTTACAAGGACGTAATTAAAAAATTCTATTAACCAAGTTCACACTTTTATTAAGACGCTTGATATCTGCATTATTTGTATTCAAAGCCAACATTTTCATATGTTTATACTCACTTCTTATAATACTGAGAAAAATTTGGATGAAGATGCATTTGTGTGAGCTAAAACTTCAGTTGGCAGAATATATCCCAGAAGATAAAAATGATTTCTCAAAGAGATCCAAACATGGCACTGCTTGGTATAATAACTATATATATATTTTTTTAAAAACAGCTTACCAAATTCCAATTTGTTTTCCTTGAGTACTTTTGCGTCAAAAATCTTAACTAGAATTCTATACAGAAGAATTTAGAGAAGAGTGGCAGAAGTATTAGGAGAAGACCGATTTAGTTTCAGGAAAAGTATAGGGACAAGGGAAGCAATTTTAGGCCTCAGATTAATAGTAGAAGGAAGATTAAAGAAAAACAAACCAACATACCTGGCGTTTATAGACCTAGCAAAGGCATTAGATAACGTAGACTGGAATAAAATGTTTTAAAAAAATTAGGGTTCAAATACAGAGATAGAAGAACAATTGCTAACATGTACAGGAACCAAACAGCAACAGTAACAATTGAAGAACATAAGAAAGAAGCCCTAATAAGAAAGGGAGTCCGACAAGGATGTTCCCTATCTCCGTTACTTTTTAATTTTTACATGGAACTAGCAGTTAATGATGTTAAAGAACAATTTAGATTCGGAGTAACAGTACAAGGTGAAAAGATAAAGATGCTACGATTTGCTGATGATATAGTAATTCTAGCCGATAGTAAAAAGGATTTAGAAGAAACAATGAATGGCATGGATGAAGTCCTACAAAAGAAAATAAACAAGAACAAAATAAAGGTATTATTAACAAAATAAAGGCATTATTAACAAAGATGGACCACTGAATGTGAAAATAGTAGGAGAAAAGATTATGGAGGTAGAGGAATTTTGTTATTTGGGAAGTAGAATTACTAAAGATGGACGAAACAGGAATGATATAAAATGCCGAATAGCACAGGCGTATCAGAAGTATAATTCCTTTACATCAAAAATTAATTTAAACGTCAGGAAAAATCTTTTCCTGACGTTTAAAGTATATGTTTGTTGTGTCACTTTATATGGAAGTGAAACTTGGACGATCGGAGTATCTGAGAAGAAGCTTTTTGAAATGTGGTGTTATAGGAGAATGATAAAAATCAGATTGTGGGATAAAATGACAAATGAAAAGGTGTTGCGGCAAATTGATGAAGAAAGAAGCATTTGGAAAAATATAGTTAAAAGAAGAGACAGACTTATAGGCGACATACTAAGGCATCCTGGAATAGTCGCTTTAATATTGGAAGGACAGTTAGAAAGAAAAAATTGTGTAGGCAGGCCACATTTGGAATATATAAAACAAATTGTTAGTAATGTAGGTTGTAGGGGGTATACCGAAATGAAACGACTAGCACTAGATAGGAAATCTTGGAGAGCTGCATCAAACCAGTCAAATGACTGAAGACAAAAAAAAGAAGAGTACCTTTGACTATTCTGCCATCTTAAAGAGAAGTATAATTATGATTAATATATATATATATATATAAATTAAAAACCTACATAATTAAATTATATATATATATATATATATATATATATTAAAATTGATTGTCATTTTGTTAAAATTCGTCAGAAGGTAAAGTTTGAAGTCTAAGTGACTACGTCTGTTTTGTAATAGTTTCTCAATTGTTATTTCTTGTAAATTGTTATAGATATCAATTGACAAACTATTAAAACACAGTGAAGGAAAACACTTACGGATAGTGCTATCGAAGAACGCATTACTTATCAGTAGACGCGTAGGTAGATGACTGTATTTCTTATCTACGAAACAAATTACCACACGGTTTTGCTTTTTTTGAACACAGTAAGTTTGAAGTGTGCATCTCCTTGCCCATATCCAAGATTCATCACCAGTAATAACATATTTTAGAAAAACAGCAACGGTTTCAATTCGCCCTAGAAGATCGCGTGACACATTTCCACCCTATTGTTTTTCTGTTCAACAGTGAGATTTTTTTGGGACCTTTTTTGCAGAAACATCTTTCACGTCCGATTTGTTTGTCAAAATTTGATGGACTGTGTTGTAAGGTTGAAATTCAATTGTTCAGCAATCATTCGCCCGGTCGTACCGTGTCAAGTCTTCAATTCACTCGACATTGTCGTCACTTTTTGTCGTTAACGGGTCTTACAGTGCGTGGATTGTCTGTAAATGATTTCCGGCCATGCTTTAAACCGCCTAAAAACTTGGTGTAGTCACAGAGCATCATCTCTTCATTTCAATTTTTAATTTTGTTAAAGTTTCAGTAACATTCTCTTACAGTTTAACGCATAACCTGATCGCACAACGTTGCTTATAACTTTACAGCGTTGCCAATTTGGCTGCCAAAAAAACTAGTCTCATTATTACAGATGTTTTATATCGCTTAACTTTTTTTTTTAGGGTCAGAATAAGAAGCTTGTTGACCCGGTGTCAAATGAAAAACTAGAAAATAGTAAAAGATCTTTCTGCAAGGTTCCTTTTTGATGGCTATACAATAAGCCAAATAGTTAAAGAAAATACAAAAATATTTACCTCGATAACTCCATATTCGTAACTGATTTCCATAGGATAGAGTCGGTGATGAATTCTACTCTCATCAACAGCTTCTTTTAACGTTCTGTTAAACCACGTGTAACTAGTAATCACCTATTCAATAAAATACAATTAATAACCGAATAAAATTTATTTAATATTTTATAAAATATACGTTAAAGCTAAGCCTAGTCGACAGAAATTGTTACGCAATCATCATCAGTAGACTGATGGAAAAGTACATGTGATACGGTCTATGAAACCTGAATTCTGTAAGTCGGCACGCGTTATTTTCCAGAACAGCAAAAATTAACAAAAAAAAAAATTGATTTTTAGGTTTTAACATCTGTCAAACGAATTCAATAACTAAATTCAAATATTTCCGCTTTTAAAATACCAAAAGCGGATCTTGAAGTACACACGGTGCATTTTAGAAACCACGTCACAAGTCAGTAATGTGACTTACTGAATTTTGTTTCTTCAAAGCTTGTTGCGATGAAAGTACCGTAATATTTTTATTATGTTAATCCATTTATACGAGACTTATTTTTTAAATAAAAAATATTAATTACAAGTTTCAGTCGAATTATTTTACACAAATTTTACTACTATTTTTATAAAGTTGGTAATGACAGCCAGATGTCTTCATTTCTTCAAAATTTTTACAATTTTGTGTTTTATTAGAAACTGTGAAAACTAGAAATGTGAGTTTTCCTACTTACGGCGTGGTTTCATAGACTGCATCACATTTACAGGGTTCGGCATATAAACCTGACGATTTTTCAGGGATAATAATAAACTGTGTTTCGTACTATTTAATACATCTAATTAAGATCAATTTTTCAATTTATAGAGAATTTATATATATATATATATAGAGAGAGAGAGAGAGAGAAAGGGAGACAGTGACAGAGAGAGACGTAGATTTTTTTTATTTGAATATTATGTCATCCAAATATTTTCCATCACTCCTCACACACACTTAACCTTGTACTAAAATTTGACATTGCACGCTCAATCATCGCGATGATTGAGCGTGCGAAATAAACGCTGTGTTACAATAACTGAGTCATTATATTTAAAATAGACTTCAATCACAAACGCTTGTTGTTTACCCGACCATGACATACCGGCTACTGAAACAGCATGAATAGACCTGTCGATGTACAACACTTCCGTCTTCTCATTGACAGTGGTGCCAACATAACAATTACTACAAAATCGTCAGATTTATATGCCGGACGCTATAAAAAACCTATAAAAATTGAAAAACAAATAATTGCTCTTGTTCTAGACAAACCCGATACAAAAAATGTGAATATAGTTTAAAAATATCTAAACAATTTAAACCACTAATCCAGATACCCTTCTTCTTTTTCCTGTTTAGCCTCCGGTAACTACCGTTTAGATAATACTTCAGAGGATGAATGAGGATGATATGTATGAGTGTAAATGAAGTGTAGTCTTGTACAGACTCAGTTCGACCGTTCCTAAGATGTGTGGTTAATTGAAACCCAACCACCAAAGAACACCGGCGGTATCCACGATCTAGTATTCAAATCCGTGTAAAAATAACTGGCTTTACTAGGACTTGAACGCTGGAACTCTCGGCTTCCAAATCAGCTGATTTGGGAAGACGCGTTCACCACTAGACCAACCCGGTGGGTTAATCCAGATACCTACCATGACTTATTGGATACACATCTTTTATATATTTTTTTTTTTTTTTTTTTTTTTAAGGGCGAAAAACGGTTGAACGTTATCATCGCCCGGAAAATAAATAAATAAATAAATAAATAGATAAATAAATAAAAATAATTTAAGGTTTTTAGAAAAAATTAAAAATTAAAACTACTATCACAGAAACAAAATCCGGAATGGGTGTAAAAGGCCCATTCTCGGATAACAAAAACACTAATATGTAACTTAAAACTATGTTAAAAAATATCACATTAAAAATAAATAAAACTTAAAACTAAAAAAGGAGATAAAACTTAAAACTAAAACTATTACGTTTACAGTCTTACAACTAATATCACAAAAATCTTACAACTAATATCACAGACGAATTTAAAAAACAAACAAAAAAAACAAAAAAAATCCGATAGGGAGTGTAAAAGGCTCCCTACTCGGATAACAAAAATAATACATAGGACAATACATACAATTACGAAAGAATACATACTTATTAAATTTTTTGCATTAACCCTATACTACGTAAAAATATAAACATCCGGTTTAAAACCTTCTTATCGTCACGCAAGATACCACGGATGTTACTAGGTAGTTTAAATTTACGACGCAATGCCGCATAACATATGCAGTCCACGAGTATGTGGCGCACAGTCACGCGGCAGTTGCATCTTGCGCATAGAGGTGGTTGTCCTCTTGTAAACAGGTACTCGTGTGTTACTCTCGTGTGTCCTATCCGCAATCGACAGAGAACTACTTCCTCACGCCGAGTTTTTCTGTATGAGGTGTCCCATGGTAACACAGAATCTTTAATCTGACGGAGTTTATTATCAACGGTAGCTGTCCAATCACCTTGCCACCTTGTTCTTAATAATTGTTTTTCATAGTTAATGAAATCAGAAGTAGCAACTCGGGTGGTGAAAGGAGGCTGGTTACATGCTTCTTTGGCAGCGGAATCTGCATGTTCATTACCTGGAATCCCTACGTGGCTAGGGACCCGGCAAAAACTTAATTCTGTGTTGCGATTATTCAACTCGGCGATTGCGTTGTAAATTTCAATGACGATAGGATGTTTGGAATAAAAGTTTTTTAAGGCTTGGAGAGCACTACACGAGTCACTGCAAATAAGAATTTTTCTATATTTAGGGTTAATGATGTTTAGAGCCTTATTTATAGCGTATAGTTCAGCGGTAAACACACTCGTAATACCGGGTAGACCAAACATATAAGTTCTCTCATTAACAACAAATGCACATCCAACTGTATCATTTTGTTTCGATCCATCAGTGTATACAACCGCGTCTGGTTTCATCTTGGAGAGAACACACTGAAACATTTGCTGAAAGACAGTAGATGGTGTTGATTGTTTATTGTATGTAGTCAGGTCAAAATTAAAATTTATAAGGTTTATTCTCCACGGAGGATATGAGCAAGGATATATAGGAAAGAATGACGGTTTGTTAACATTTATATGCTGCAGCAGACGCCAGGTACGGATACCTACCGGTGCAGTACGACGTGGATGGTCCTCATACTTTTTAGATTAGGATTTCCAAAGACTGACTCAAGAGCCGGGTGATTCGGTTGTCCTCTGAGACGAGCAAAATACGATAATAAAAGCTGGTCTCGTCTATCCCAAAGTGATGGTTCACCACAGTCTACCAGTAAGCTTGCGACAGGACTAGATCTAAACGCGCCTGTGGCAAGCCGAAGGAAAGCATGATGTACACTATCCAGCATTTTAAGCACGGTTTGACGAGCTGATGAGTAGGCCACACAACCGTAATCTAAACGGGAGCGAACAAAGGAATAATAAAAACGTATCATACATGATCTATCGGCTCCCCGGTTGGTGTTAGTAAGGACTCGCATCATATCTAGAATTTTGGAACATTTTGTTTTCAATTCTTTTAAATGTTTGACCCAAGTAAGACGGCTATCAAAAACTAAACCTAAAAACTTAACGTAATTAGAGATAGTAATAGTCTCACCGTTCAGAAAAATTTGCGGAATAGAAGGGTTTCGTAGCCGAGAAAAAACTACACATTTTGTTTTTTCGGATGAAAATGTGAAACCAGTAATCCTGGACCAAGCTTCAAGGTGAGATATAGTGTTCTGCAGTAGTCTCTCTGCTGTGGGTGTTGAACGGCTTGCAATGTAGATAGCAAAGTCGTCAGCAAATAGAGAGCATGAGACAGGAGCCTGAACACATTTGGTAATATCATTTATGGCTACAGAAAATAAGGTGGCACTTAATACACTACCTTGGGGCACTCCATTCTCTAAGATGACACTATCTGAGAGCGAATCATCCACACGAACACGAGCCGTTCGGTGATTTAAGAATCCCCGGATAAAAGCAAGCATATTGCCCTTGATTCCCCATTTTTGGAGAGTGTTAAGAATACCACGTCGCCAGGCTGTGTCATACGCCTTTTTTATATCAAAGAAGATAGCGACGAGGTGTTGCCGATTGAGGAAAGCGTTTTGTATGGCTGTTTCTAGTGACCCTAAATGGTCAATGGAAGATCGTCCTTGTCGAAAACCACACTGTTCTGGAGATAGAAAGCCATGTTTCTCCAAGTACCATGTAAGTCTGCGGTTTACCATTCTCTCCATTATTTTACACAACACGCTTGTTAATGAAATAGGGCGATAGCTTGAGGTGTTCGTCTGGTCTTTACCAGGTTTTAGTACTGGTATAATAAATGCTTCTGACCAGCCGGGTGGGAAGACTTGTTCGGAGAATAAACCGTTGAAAATATTCAAAAGTTGTTGTAGTGCCGAATTAGGAAGGTGTGAAAGCATGGAAAGGCGAATGTTGTCCGGTCCTGGGGAAGTGTCCCGTGAATTTTTAAGTGCATGTAACAATTCTTTAAATACGAATAGAGTGTTTAATTCACCAACCGAATCACCAATGTTTAACGACAACACCTCCATTTGTATCTTGTACCGTTGAAAATCGTTATTATATGATGAGGTGAGAGACACCGAGCGGAAAGATTTTGCTAGACTATTTGCCACTTCCGAGGATGATGAAAGGAGTTCTCCTTCATCAATAAGACCAAGAATAGATTGTTTCGGTGATCCGAAGATTGCACGAATTTTCTTCCATACAGTAGACGTGGAAGTAGTGCGTGAGATAGTGCTCACGTATTTCGTCCATGAATTCCTCTTAGCGTCCAAGAATACTCGACGGCACACCGCTCTAGCCCTGCGGTATAAATTTAGATGTTCTGTTGTAGGCCTACGATTAAATTTACGTAGTGCCTGCCGTCGATTCCTAATAGCATTTTTGCATTCATCGTTCCACCATGGAACGAAAGGACGTCTAGGATTACCCGATGTTTGTGGGATATATCTGTTGGCATTCTTAAGTATCATGAACGTAAAAGAAGAATATTGGTCGAGGATGTTCGCTCCATCGTCATACTGAGATTGGAATGCTTTACGGTATCCGTTCCAATCTGCCTTTTCAACAAACCATCTCCGTGGCATTCTTTTAATCTCGCAGTCTACACCGAAACTAATAATAATTGGTCTATGATCACTGCCGTGATAGTCATCACAAATCGACCAATTAAAATGAGGGAGTACATTCGGTGAGCATATGGAGAGATCAAGGTTAGATACAGCACCAGTTGATAAGGATATAAATGTGTGTGATCCATTATTCAGTAGGCAAAGGTCAAAATCTTGTCTCAATCTGTTTATCATATTTCCTCGAGTGGAGCAGAAGGTTGAGCCCCAGGAAATATGATGGGCATTGAAGTCTCCTACTATTAACGATGGAGATGGTATTTGTGTAAGGAGATTTGAGACATCTAAAGCACTGAACACAGTGTTCGGTGAGAGATACAGATTGCAGATATGCAATTTGAAGGGAATAGTGACCTTTACTGCAATAGCAGGAATGACAGTGGTTAGTTGAATTCTTGTAGCTGACACCCCATTCTTCATGAAAATCGCTACTCCACCACTCTCCCTACTGTCTACTAGGGTATCCTCTGAGTGTAATTGGGTCATGTTGTAGAAGGTGAGTTTCCTGGAAACACATGATTAGTGGATCATGTGTGTGCGCCAGTACTCTAATATCTTCAATGCGGGACCGAATACCTCTAACATTTCACTGAATAATGTTCATAAGTGTAAAAAACAAATAAAAAAATAAATTTCGGAAACTATATAAAAATTAGTTGTACGTGATTCGGTTTTTCTTTTTTGAATTTTTTATTTTAATGAACTCCGATGCCCTAGGGTCGGGTGGTTCTTCAACCATATCCTCCAGTATATGAGGTGATGGTGGAGGAGATTTATTTGAATGGGATGCTGTAGTTGACATCCCAGAAGAGATAGTTACGTGGGTTCCCTTTATGGGGAGCTTATTAGGTGGCTTACTGCCAGCTGTGATAGTCGCTATTCGTGGCGGTACGATTTTGGGAATAGGAACTTTCGTATGTATCATACTGTTTGATTCACTAGCTGCGACGGAGGACTTTTTATTCATTTTTGACAGCTCTGAGATAGTGGCTGTAAGTGAAGCTACTTGATCAGATAGCATCTGAACAAGTTTTTTAAGCTCATTGCAGGATCCGCACTGCTGATTATTAGCATTTGTAGGAATTTGTTTAGTTGTAGCGGTGGCAAAAGATACGTCTGGTTTAACCAGGTTCCGTGAGTTGTTTATCTTTTTATATTCTCTACGTGCAGCCGGAAAAGATAGTTTTTGCTCCGTACAGATTTTGAGCCTTTTCTTCTTTAAAAGTTGGGCAATCTCGGGAGCGGGCTGTATGTGGACCACTGCAGTTTGCACATTTTTCACTTTCTTCGCAGTTAGTGTCGTTGTGACCTTCTTTACCACATCGAGCACAGATCTCAGTTTTCGTGCAAGATGTTGTAGTATGACCAAAACCTTGGCATCTGAAACATCGCCGTGGGTTGGGTATGAATGGTCGTACCCGAACCGAGAGGTAACCCACTTTAATCTTTTCTGGTGGAACAGGGAGACTGAATGTTAATATAAGAGACGGTGTCGGTTCTTCTGTTCCATTCTGCCGTTTCATTATACGTTTCACTTCAACAACATCTTGGTGGCAAAGCTCGTCAACTATTTCAGAGATATCTATATCTAGAAGGTCTCTACAAAAAATTATACCCCGGCTCGTATTTAACGTTTTGTGGCATTCTGCACTGATATTTATACCACCCATATTACGGAGACGTAAGATAGATCGACTCTGTTCATCGTTGAATGTTTCAACCAGAATCGATCCGTCACGTAATTTCCTGATATTCTTAGGGGAGCCACTTGCACCTGTTAGGGTTTTATTTATAAGGAAGGGTGAAACCTTTTGGAGGGAGCCACCTTCCTGACTATTTCTGAGAACAATGAATCGAATATTTTTAGTGTTCATGTTTAAAGATTTGTAGTTCTCTTCCATAGGACTTTTATCCTCGTCAGATACAGCTGACCGAGGTCTCTTCGCAAGACATAATTTGGTGGTTTTTTCAGATGGACCACCAACCATCATTGTGTTTATTGTTGGAACTGAAATTTTGGTCCCACGAGTACCGGCGAAAAATGGACCACTCCAGCAGAGCGCACGCGTACTGGAGCTAGAGCTAAGTACAACTGGGTTCGCCCTGGTGCCCAGAGGACATCGTTCGAGACTCACTACGTAGAGCCATTCACCCATCGGCACGATTTGTTCCCATCTTGGGTTACGGTTGCGTTTCGTAAGATGTCGCAACACCAACGAGTGTTAATGTAAGAAATATCAGTGTAGGATGTTGTTGTGTAATTGTGTAAGTGTGTATGTTGTAATTTATGTAGTGTTCTTGGTGTAGTATATGTGTATAATGTAAAGTGTTCTGCAGCTCACTGTATAGTGGGAAGAATAGCTGCAGAGGCTAGGCCCGTGGGGACGCCAACCCCCAAAGTCTTAAAGAATAAGACTCCCCGTCGGGGACATCTTTTATAGATCAGGTAAGTAAAATTATTGAATTCGGATGCATTTTTAATAAAATTTTTCTTTTATGCGGTTTAAACAGAAAAACTAAATTAATGAAGATGTGTGGAGAACGGTTTCCATTACGCACTTTTAAAGGGTTGTGGCGTATTCCTGCTAGCACCGAAAGGACTTCAACGGACGGTCTGAAGGGCAATTACATCGGGGGCAGAGGTTTTAAAAGCCCAGTCTCCCGCGGTCGGACCCAGAAATGGGTTTGAGAACGCTGGTCCAAGTGGATAGGAATGCCGTACACAAATCCGTCCATAAAATATAACAAAATTTGAAACTTAGACCCGTCATTAAAATAAACCTTTGAAATACGTCCGATTACAGATACATACAGCAGCAAGGGACACTGTCCAGGCACTGCGATTGGAAGGAAAGATTTGTAATATTCCCGCCAGTTTTGCATTCCTTTTAAAGACTTGCATAAATATAACTTCTTTAATAAATTCATTTTTTTTAATTTTCTATAACAAAAAAAAAACACGCATGTACAAGAATTCAAGCATTCATACAGAAATAAATATTTTTTTTTTTTAGTTTAATAAACTTACACTGGCCGCAGCTGTAGTAATTTTAGTGCCGCCAGAAGTTCCAATAACCATTGTTACATTACCATCTTTATCAACAATTATTGTAGGGCTGACCTATGACAATGACATTTTTCCAGGCTCGATAAAATTATTCGGTGACGGTTGTAAGCCGAAATAGTTTACATTACCGGGAACTGAGAAATCATCCATACCGCTGTTAAGTATTATACCGGTGCGTTTTGATGTAATGCCGGCTCCAAAACTGAAACAAGTATTAAGAAAAGCGAATATTAATTATTACTCATTACACCGGTTAAAAATCTGCGATTATAAAAAATAATCGTATAATTCGTACCAAATTATTTTTTTGTAGAAATCGACAACTATTTGTTATAACACGGAGGATATATTGCAGCTGATGGATGGACGTAGAATATATAAGAGTGCTAGTGATGGAGAAAATAAAAGGAACTATGGAGAATTAAGAAATATTATAAACGGGAAGTGCAAATTAGCGAAAGAAGAGTGGATTAAAGAAAAGTGTTCAGAAGTGGAAAGAGAAATGAACATTGGAAAAATAGACGGAGCATACAGGAAAGTTAAGGAAAATTTTCTGAAAATGATAGAGACAGACATACAGTGTGAAACAGAGGAAGAGAGAGAAAAAGACTGACAGACAGAATGAGAGAGTGAGACAGACAAGAGAGACAGAGGAAGGGGAGAAAGAGTGAGAGAGTGTGAGGGTGTGAGACAGAAAGGTTGAAGAGAGAGAGACTGACAGACAGAGGGAGAGAGAGAAAAAGACTGACACTCAGACAGACAGAATGAGAGGGAGAAAGACAAGAGAGACAGAGAGAGTGTGTGAGAGACAGAAAGGTTGAAGAGAGAGAGAGAGACAGAAAGATAGAGACAGACATACATACAGTGTAAGACAGAGGGAGAGAGAGAGAAAAAGACTGACAGAATGAGAGAGCGAGAAAGACAAGAGGAAGGACAGAGGAAGGGGAGAAAGAGTGAGAGAGAGAGAGGGTGTGAGAGACAGAAAGGTTGGAGAGCTTGGAGAGAGAGAGACAGAAATTAAGACAGACGGGAGAGAGACAGACAGTGTGAGAGAGCAGAGAGAGATGGACAGACATACAGATAGATACACTGAGAGGTGAATGTGAGTCACAGAGAGAGAGAGAGAGCGAGAGAGAAAGAGAAAGACTGACAGAATGAGAGAGTGAGAAAGACAAGAGAGACAGAGGAAGAGAGAAAGAGACGGATGACAGTCTGAGAGAGCGAGAGAAAATTTTAGGGTAAATAAATTAAAATCTAATAATGTGTTAAACAAAGATGGTACACCGAAATATAATACGAAAGGTAAAGTCGATAGATGGGTGGAATATATTGAAGAGTTATACGGAGGAAATGAATTAGAAAATGGTGTTATAGAGGAAGAAGAGGAAGTTGAGGAGGATGAAATGGGAGAAACAATACTGAGATCTAAATTTAAGACAGCATTAAAAGATTTAAATGGCAGAAAGGCTCCTGGAATAGAAAGAATACCTGTTAAATTACTGCGCAGTGCAGGTGAGGAAGCGATTGATAGATTATACAAACTGGTGTGTAATAATTACAAAAAAAAAAGGGGAAGTTCCGTCAGACTCCAAAAAACGTGTTATAGTTATGATACCAAAGAATGTAGGAGTAGATAAATGTGAAGAATTACAGAACAATTAGCTTAACTAGTCATGCATAAAAAATCTTAACTAGAATTTTGTACAGAAAAATTGAGAGGAGAGTGGAAGAAATGTTAGGAGAAGAGAGATTTGATTTCAGGAAAAGTATAGGGACAACGGAAACAATTTTTATCGCTCAGATTAATAGTAGAAGAAAGATTAAAGAAAAACAAACCAACATACTTGGCATTTATATACCTGGAAAAGGTGTTCGATAACGTAGACTGGAATAAAATGTTCAGCATTTTAAAAAAATTAGGGTTCAAATACAGAGATACAAATACTTACAGGAACAGTAATAATTGAAGAACATTAAGAAAGAAGCCGTAAAAGAAAGGGAGTCCGATAAGGATGTTCCCTATCCCCGTTACTTTTTAATCTTTACATGGAAATAGCAGTTAATGATATTAAAGAACAATTTAGATCAGGAGTAACAATACAAGGTGAAAAGGTAAAGATGCTACGATTTGCCGATGATATAGTAATTCTAGCCGAGAGTAAAAAGGATTTAGAAGAAAAAATGAACGGCATTGATGAAGTCCTACGCAAGAAAATTAACAAGAACAAAACGAAAATAATAATATGTAGTAGAAATAACGAAGATGGATCACTGAATGTAAAATTAGTTAAAGAAAATATAATGGTGGTAGAAGAATTTTGTTATTTGGGAAGTAGAATTACTAAAGATGGACGAAGCAGGAGCGATATAAAATGCTGAAAAGCACAGACGAATCATAAATATAATTCCTTTACATCAAAAATTAATTTAAATTTCAGAAAAAGATTTTTGAAAGTGTATGTTTGGAGTGTCGCTTTATAAGGAAGTGAAACTTGGACGATCGGAGTATCTGAGAAGAAAAGGTTAGAAGCTTTTGAAATGTGGTGCTATAGGAGAATGTTAAAAATCAGATGGGTGGATAAAGTGACAAATGAAGAGGTATTGCGGCAAATAGATGAAGAAAGAAGCATTTGGAAAAATATAGTTAAAAGAAGAGACAGACTTATAGGCCACATACTAAGGCATCCTGGAATAGTCGCTTTAATATTGGAAGGACAGGTAGAAGGGAAAAATTGTGTAGGCAGGCCATGTTTGGAATATGTAAAACAAATTGTTAGGGATGTAGGATGTGGAGGGTATACTGAAATGAAACGACTAGCACTAGATAGGGAATCTTGGAGAGCTGCATCAAACCAGTCAAATGACTGAAGACAAAAAAAAAATTGTTATAAATACCGTACATCTCTACTAATCTTCTTTCGATTCAATCTAAATCATCGGCTAGCAGGTAACCATGTTAATCTATCACAAGCCATCTGTTCACTGCTAGTTCCAGCAGCTTTGGCGACTTAGTTTAAAAATTGTAGTCAAGGGCTTTCTCCAGTTAATCATCTAGTATTATTCAACTAGAATGTTAACCGTAAAATCATTTGACTCAAACTAATCCCTTAAGTGAGAGTTTGCCTTCTACTTTTTAAGAACAATCTGCGTTCTTCTACTCTCTGAAGTAATTTGTCATTTATTAATTTTTCTGTCTGATTTATCGGCAGTAATTTGTCAAATACTTAACCGGAGTACTTGTTTGATAATTACATAGTTACCGTAAAATGTTGTAACATTACAAATCTTAACGCGGTATTTTCATACCAGATAGGTTTTGACGGCTTAGCATCTTTTGTTCAGCCCAATGTACATGTTATTCCTATAAAAACTAAAGGACGATCAAAGTATGAAAAAAATCTTTTGCTAAATGAGAGATGAGAAATGTTTAACAAATTTTTTTAAAGTAAAGATTATTGCAGTAACAACTGTCAGCTTCTTATAAGGCAAAACAAAGTTTTTAAAAATTGGCTGAAGATCAAATGAAAAAATTTCACCAAGAATGGATTCTTATGCAGAATTTAAATAGTTAACGATTTCTGCAATTTTCTTCTGAAGTATGCGGTCTGTAAATAAAGTAATGAGACTATTTTTTTTTTGGGCATCTCGATTCCCCCCCGAGGGGAGAAGAACCCACCTCGTAGCGTGTCCGGTCGCTACACCACCCCCTCCGTTCCTAGCCAGTAGTGGCTTTAACGGAGGACTTCTTCTCGCCCTCAAACTGATTTTGCCACATAGCTTTCAGTCTAGGCCCCGCTGAGATGCCACCGATGCAGATGCCCCGAGGGACATCTACATCGGTAAAAGTTCACCCCGAGATAGATTTACGTGTTTATGCCTTCAGAATGAAGACAACGGACACCTGCAGCTACCACGTCGCCCTCAAGAACTAAGCTAGGAAACCTAACCGCGGAAAGAAGACCCCGCGCCTAGATCCTACTATAAAGAGCCACTTTCTGAATGTCTCAGATCCGCACTAACAACCTCATTATAAACTTCCCACTAAAGTTTGTACATCGAAATTTAGACCTAGTTCCCTTAAGAACCCCGCTTAATACTCAAATTTTTTTTGGGCAGCCAAATTGGCAACACTGTAAAATTACTAGTAAACATATGGTTATATGAACAGCGGATTTATATTAGTTATTAATATTTTTAGTCGCCACATGACACGTAAACTTTTTGTATACATTTTTTACAAAAATGAGCGATACTAATTATGAGCAGCATTGCACAATCAAGTTTTGTGTGTTAAACTCGGTAAGAATATGACCAAAACGTTTTCATAATTGAAAATGACGACGCTCTGTCACAAGTCAAAGTTTTTAGGTGGTTTAAAGCATTTTCAAACGATCAGGAATCAGTTGCGAACAATCCACGCTTTGGATGACCAAATCAAAACCATCCTAATTTGTTTCTTTGATAGTAACGGCATTGTCCATAAGGAGTATTTGCCTACAGGATAGGCTTTCTTTTTCCTGTTTAGCCTCCAGTAATTACCATTCAGATAATACTTCAGAGGATGATATGTATGAGTGTAAATGAAGTGTAGTCTTGTATATTCTCAGTTCGACTGTTCCTGAGATGTGTGGTTAATTGAAACACAACCGTGAAAGAACACCGGTATCAACGATACGTGTGAAAAAAACTACCGACTTTACTAGGCTTGAAAGCTGGAACTGTCGTCTTCCAAATTGGCTGATTTGGGAAGACGTATAGACTAACCTGATGGGTTACCTACAGGACAGACTGTAAATCAATATGTTTTTCTGAGAAATTCTTTAAAAGAGTTGCCCGCCTGAGACTGCCATCAAAGATATCTGGGTGCTGCATCATGACAATGCGCCTTATTGCACTGCATTATCAATCAATTAATGAGTTTTTGGCAAAGAAAAAACCATCCCTATAGTTCCTCAACCACCTTATTCGCCTAACTTGAGTCCTTGCGACTTTTCCCCTGTTTCCGACTTTAAAAAAAACACCTCAAAGGACACCGTTTCGAAAAAGTAGAATATATATTTTAAAAAATGTAACCGACCGGTTGAAGGATATTTCGATTTCTGAATTCGAACACCGTTATGAAGGTTGGGAAAACCGTTTGAAGCGTTGCCGTGGCTTCTGAAGGAACTATTTCAAATTGGATTGTAAATAAAAACGTTTTCTGAACCGGTCTCATTACTTTATTTCTAAACGTCGTATATACTGACATCAGTGCCGATAGTATACAGTATAGTATAATAGTAGTTATAACTTCAATACTAAACTGATAAATGACAATATTTTTATTGCCCGTAAGGTGAAATTTTTGGAATCTTGTGTTTTAGCCACACCCCCCTCCATTGCTTAGAAAATCACAAATTTTGGAGTAAAATCTCAATTTAACATAATTTAGATATACGCTTCTTTAACATGTTGTAGCTTTATTAGAAGATATTAATTACATAATCTTATGAAAATGATGCCTTTAGCAAGGCGTCAAATAACCGATTACAAAATGAAACTTACCAAAGATTAATGGTGCTAGTAACAGAAACTGCATCTCCATCTGGTGATACAACTGAGATATGAGCAGTTCCATGATCTTCTTGGTTATAAAATACAGCTCCATAATGACTTGCTTCGTTAAACGTACGATCATCTCTTATTTGTTTACGTATATAATCGGCATACTCTTTCGACGTTAACTCATTTACGAACTGAAATATTTAAATTCTATTATAAAACAAACAAAATAAAAAATAAATAATAATTAATTTGCAATACACTAGGCAACAATTTATTGTTAAGATGAATAATTCCCATTGATCTAATACTTTTGACAGTCGCTTTAAACACAGGTTCAGTTCCAATTAAATCTACAGTGTCAAATTCCTGATACCAAAGAAGGCAGGAGCAGATAAATCGGAAGATTAAACAGAACAATTAGTTTAACTAGTCACGCATCAAAAATCTTAACTAGAATTCTGTACGGAAGAATCGAGAGGAAAGTGGAAGAAGTGTTACGAGAAGACAAATTTGGTTTCAAGAAAAGTATAGGGACAAAGGAAGCAATTTTCTTTAGCACTCAGATTAATAGTAGAAGGAAGAATAAAGAAAAACAAACCGACATACTTGGCGTTTATAGACCTAGAAAAGGCATTCGATAACATACACTTGAATAAAATGTTCAGCATTTAAAAAAAAATTAGGGTTCAAATACAGAGATAGAAGAACAATTGCTAACATGTACAGGAACCAAACAGCAACAGTAACAATTGAAGAACATAAGAAAGAAGCCGTAATAAGAAAGGGAGTCCGACAAGGATGTTCCCTATCGCCGTTACTTTTTAATTTTTACATGGAACTAGCGGTTAATGATGTTAAAGAACAATTTAGATTCGGAGTAACAATACAAGGTGAAAAAATAAAGATGCTACGATTTGCTGATGACATCGTAATTCTAGCTGAGAATAAAAAGGATTTAGAAGGAACAATGAAGTCCTACGCAAGAAAATAAAATAAGAATAAGACGAAAGTAATGAAATGTAGTAGAAATAACAAAAAATGGACCACTGAATGTAAAAACAGGAAGAGAAAACATTACAGAGGTAGAAGAATTTTGTTATTTGAGAAGTAGAATTAATAAAAATGGACGAAACAGGAGCGATATAAAATGACGAATAGCACAAGCGAATCAGAAGTATAATTCCTTTACATCAAAAATTAATTTAAATGTCAGGAAAACATTTTTGAAAGTATACGTTAGAAGCGAACCTTTATA
The DNA here is from genome assembly GCF_047948215.1 of Lycorma delicatula. Lineage (NCBI taxonomy): Eukaryota > Metazoa > Arthropoda > Insecta > Hemiptera > Fulgoridae > Lycorma > Lycorma delicatula. Next base: position 182,172,713 of record NC_134459.1, on the reverse strand, counting down.
TGAAAGTGAAACTTGGCGATTGAAGTATCTGAGAAGAAAATATTAGAAGCTTTTGAAATGTGGTGCTATAGGAAAATGTTAAAAATATGACGGGTGGATAAAGTGACAAATTAAAAGGTGTTGCAGTAAATCGATGAAGAAAGAAGCATTTGGAAAAATATAATTAAAAGAAGAGGCCATATATTAAGCCATCCTGGAATAGTCGCTTTAATATTAGACGGTCAAGTAAAAGGAAAAAATTGCGCATGCCGGCAAAAATTGGAATATGTAAAACAAATTGTTAGGGGGGTTATACCGCAATGAAACGACTAGTACTAGATATGGAATCTTGGAGAGCTGCATCAAACCAGAGCTGCATTCAAATGAATGAAGTATATATATATATATATATATATATATTTATATATATAAAAAAAAAATATATATATATATATATTTATATATATAAAAAATATATATTTATATATATAAAAAATATATATATATATATATATATTTATATATATATAAATATATCTTATATATAACCGATGATGTGGATTCCGACGAAAGTGCTTTTGGAATAAAAAAAATAAGGTGTTATTTAATTTATTTTGTAATTATATATATATATATATACGCCTTTGAAGGTTTTTGGGTCTGAGGGATATGAAACGTTCATGGTACCCATTACAATAGGTAGTTTTCTTATGAAATCTACCTAAAAAAAATTTTCACATTAGAAGGAAAGGAGGTAAAAGAGAAAGAGAGAGAAATGAATCTCTGGTAAGGTAAGATCAACATTCGTTACGATGATAAAACTTTCAAATCGTTAAGTTCTCTTTACATTTGATCAATGATTATTAACATACATAATAAATGTCACACACACACACACACACCGGTAAAACCACTTTTATTTTAGGGTTTTTCTTATGATTAGAACTCTAAAATTATTCAATTTTAATGAACAAAATACAGTTTCAATATTATCTATCAAATCGTTCACAGCAACTGAAAGAAAACTGTAAGGATAGTTAAGCGTTCAATCCGTAATAAAAAAATTACTATACAACAAAATAACTGGATTTGAATCGGTTACAAGCAATTTAAAAATCTTACCGATGTAATATTGACAAAATCCGGATCGCCGAGTTCTGTTCTACGAGCGAAAGCATATTTAAAGGCTTCAACCATCCTATGTGTAGTTAATATCGTAGAATTAATGTTAGAAACGCTGGAAGCATCCATTTTATATCCGTCAATTATATTTAAAAAAAATGCTAATAAAACTCCGCTGCCAGGAGGTGGAGATGCGTACACGGTCTGTTCTCCATGTAAAGTTGTTCGGGTCGGTTCTCTCCATTTCGGCCTGAAAATAAAAAAAAAACAAAACAAGTCTTATATAATTGTACTGAAATATATAACCATCTATAGTTATGATACCAAAGAAAGCAGGGGCAGATAAATGTGAAGAATACAAACAATTAGTTTAACTAGTCATGCATCAAAAATCTTAACTAGAATTCTATACAGAAGAATTGAGAGGAGAGTGGAGGAAGTGTTAGGAAAAGACCGATTTGGTTTCAGGAAAAGTATAGGGACAAGGGAAGCAATTTTAGGCCTCAGATTAATAGTAGAAGGAAGATTAAAGAAAAACAAACCGACATGCTTGGGGTTTATAGACCTAGAAACTGGCTACCCTTTTTACTCCGGGTAAATTATGCCTTTTTGAAATTCTGGAAAAGTCAATTAAAGGGCAAATACAATTGTTTCTTATGGTTTATGAGCTGGGAAATTGAAAAAAAAATAGGTCCCAGAACGGTATCTCTCTTAATTTCTAAGATATCCCATGTAAAACTACAAAATAGCGTGAATATATATATATATATATATATATATATATATATATATATAATATATATATATATATATATATATATATATATATATATATATATGTACAGAGTGATTCAGAACGATAGGGCAATACTTTGACAACTCATTCTAGAGACTAAAAATAAGAAAATTCATATAAATATAAATCCATATTTTAATAGGTCCCAGTTCTGGGACCTATTTTTTCAATTTCCCAGCTCAAAAACAATAAGAAACAATTGAATTTGTCCCTTAATTGACCTTCCCAGAATTTCAAAAAGCCTTAATTTACCCGGAGGAACTAAAACTCGGGCGAAATCTTTCACCCTGTATAACTCGCTAACGAAACGTTTTTTTTCGGACCTATATTTATATTAACTTTTTTCTTATTTTTAGCCTTTAGAATGAGTTGTCAAAGTATTGCCCTATCGTTCTGAATCACCCAATACGTGTATATATATATATATATATATATATATATATATATATATATTCACGCTGGGGAATACCAACGTGGATTTAGGCCATGGAGAGGTTGCCCGGAGCAAATAATATCCCTAAATTTATGATGGACTTATATAAAAGACGGAAAAAACAACTAATAATCACCTTTGTCGACTTTAAAAGGGCCTATGATTGTATACACCGACCATCCATGCTGAATATTCTGAGAAACCTGGGCCTTCACCCTAAACTCGTAAACATGATAAAATTAACTTTAACCAATACCCAGTCCAGAGTGAAATTCAGAGCTGAACTGTCTCAACCCTTCTACATAAAAACTGGATTGAGGCAAGGAGACGGCCTCTCACCATTCCTTTTTAACTGCGCCCTCGAATTTGTCATGAGAAAATGGTATGAAATAAATCCCAAAAATATAAAAATGAGTACTAAGAAAAACTCCATCACACTAAATCTCCTAGGATTTGCAGATGACCTCGCTCTTTTAGCAAACAATATTCAAGAAGCCAAAACACAAATCATGAGCCTTCAAAACCTAGCACAAAAGATAGGGCTTTATATCTCTTTCGAAAAAACTGAACTAATGGCCATAGATCCTATGGTAATAGAGCGCATTACGGTAAACGATCAGAAAATTAAAATAGTAAAACAATTTAAATATCTAGGGGAAATAATAACTTATAATTTAAATGAAAAAGTGACATGGCAAAACAGAACAAATAAAATGATTAAATCCCAAAAATTAACTCGGTCTACATATAACAAAAAATGCCTTTCTGCTAAAACAAAACTTAAACATTATAAAACTGTAGTACAGCCAGAAGTCACCTACGGAAGCGAGACCCTTTTCAAAATCACTCAGAAAAACCGAATTGAAAAAATTCTGAAAATAGAGAGGAGAATTGTCGGAACGTGTATCAATAAAAAACACCAAAAAGACGGCCGATGGTGGATTGTGCAAAATGAGGTGGTGTATCGAGAAATAGAGACTGTTACTGATACTATGCGGAAAAAAAGAATCTCTTTCTTCGGTCATCTCATAAGGACACCGCAAACAAGACCTTCAAGAAATATCATTGAAAAGCTCTGGTTCCAAAAGCTAGAAGTAGGATGGATCAAAGAAATTAGAGAAGATATGAAAGAATTGGGAATTTCCCTGACCGACCTACAGAATAAAACTGGAAAAATTACAAAGCTAAAAGATAAAAGCATTAGATTTAAACAAAAGACAGACAAACGACAAAATACAACGAAGAGGGTGTTTACGGATGAAGAAAAGAAAGCAAGATCTGAACGGATGAAGAAATACTGGGCAGCTCGGAAGAGTAAAATAACACGCTTTTCTCAGAAAAGATCCAACTAAAATTGACTTAAGTGGTCCCATGTTGGCCGTAAAAGCATAATAATAATATATATATATACAGAGTGTCCCATATAAAACGCAACCCAACCTTATATTGGTAGGTATTGAAATAATAAAAAGGCATGTGTAAATGTAAATGTAATTTTTATTATTACCTTACATTTAGAGTAAATGTTGGAAGTGGCCGCCATCTTCTTGAATACAAGCTTCGATTCTTTTTACAGCGTTTCTTGCAACGTTTTTCAAAGTATGTGGTTGGATATTTAATACAGCTTGTTCAATATTGATTTTCAATCGTTCAAGTGTTCGTTGTTTTGTTGCTGTAGGCTTTTTCTTTGAGGTAACCCCGTAGAAAAAAATCCGCCGCAGTCCAATCTGGAGATCTTAGTCGCCACAAGATCTCGACCAATAACACGATTACCAAAGAATTCCTCGACGAAATCAGAAGTTGAACCTGCGTAGTGCCGTCATGTTTCAGCCGGCAGTGTCTGTCTTCCTCTTCCAAAAGTGCGATGAACTTAAATAAAATATCCTGATATCATTTTTCATTAATGGTGTACTCGAAAAAAATAGGACCGATTATTTTCTTCCGCGATATCGCTCACCACACGCCCGACTTCTGCGGGTGTAATTGATTTTCGTGATAAACGTGGGGATTTTCAGCTCTCCAAATTGTACTGTTTTGGCTGTTTACGTAACCATCCGAATGAAACCGTGCTTCATCTGTGAAAAATAACGAATCCATAACATTAATTCCCTCACGCAGAAATCGACGGAACCGTTGACAATATTGTAGCCGTTTTTCTTTGTCGGGCTCAAGAAATCGATGAACCGTTTGAACGCGATAAGGTCGTAACTGTAATCGTTTGGTCGCCCGATGAACAGTCGATTTAGACAAATTAATTTCAGCAGACAAACGTCTGATCGATTTATTTGGCGATTCGAGTAATCGATCTCTGATTTCAGCGACTGTATTTGTATTCAACACCGACGCAGATCTTTTGTGTACCTTGTTATTAACAGAACCGGTCGCTCTAAATTTTGCTACTAACCTTAATACTGATGTTTTGTTAGGAGCTGGTTTATCCGGGTACTAATGGCGAAACAAATCTTGCACTGCAACCGCTGATTTCGTACTGAAGTACGACTCGACAATGAAAACACGTTCATCTAGGGAAAACACCATCTTGTCTATAGCAATACACTGAACGTTATGATTGCATTATTGTTACTATCGGTAGTGTTCTACTGCGTCGCCGCGATGTTCAGATGTTGGACGAGTCCATTTCAGTAACGAGTAGGGGAGTAAGCTTGACTTTTGAAATTTCATGGATGAGTGATTGATGTGTTGCGTTTTATATGGTATACTCTGTATATATATATATTTTTTTTTCTCTCTCTTTCTGTGTGAGTGTGTTTCTCTCTCTCTCTCTATATATATATATATAGATTATTATATATATATATATAATAAATATATATATATACATTATTTATATTTAAATCGATGTATTTCTATACTAATACTGTCCTAAAGATAAGAAATAATCGTAAATTATCGTATCAGATAATTGAGATATCGAATTACATGTATCTATTTGTTTTTAAGCGATAACTTCTATATCAAGAAGAAAATAATTTTCTTACGTGGTTTTAATTATGTAAATTTATATATAATATTTAATAAAATTTTATTTCGAAAACATATAGAAATAAGCTGTCCTACGGAAAAAAATGTTTGATATATTATTGGCTTCATGTTATTAAGTTAAGGAATATGCCATGATTTTTTATAATAAAATATTATTTTGATCGATTTAAAAAACTGTATATCAGTTGAACGAAAAGAGGTATTTAAATGTTAAATGGAAAACTTAGTTTTAATATTTAAAAACTGGTAATTTAAATATTAAAACAAAATTTCCCATTTAATATTTAAATACCTCTTTTCGTTCTTAAGGGATTTAGTTGGTATAATTACTGGTTTTTAAATCTTAAATCAAAGCTTACCATTTAAAATTTAAATACCTCCTTTTGTTGTTAAGGGATTTAAATCGGTATAATTAACGGCTTTAAATCTTGGTATTGGTATTTTCGCTAGATGAACGTGTTTTCATTGTCGAGTCGTACTTCAGTACGAAATCAGCGGTCGCAGTGCAAGATTTGTTTCGCCAAAAGTACCCAGATAAACCAGTTCCAAACAAAACATCAGTATTAAGGTTAGTCGGAAAATTTAGAAAGACCGGTTCTGTTAATAACAAGGAACGCAAAAGATCTGCGTCGGTGTTGAATACAAATACAGTCGCTGAAATCAAAGATCGATTACTCGAATCGCCAAATAAATCGATCAGACGTTTGTCTGCTGAAATTAATTTGTCTAAATCGACTGTTCATCGGGCGACCAAACGATTACAATTACGACCTTATCGCGTTTAAACGGTTCATCGATTTCTTGAGTCCGACAAAGAAAAACGGCTACAATATTGTCAACGGTTCCGTCGATTTCTGCGTGAGGGAATTATGGTTATGGATTCGTTATTTTTCACAGATGAAGCACAGTTTCATTTGGATGGCTACGTAAAAAGCTAAAAACAGTAGAATTTGGAGCGCTGAAAATCGCCACGTTTATCACGAAAAATAATTACACCCGCAGAAGTCGAGCGTGTGGTGCACGATTTCGCGGAAGAAAATAATCGGTCCTATTTTTTTCTAGTATACCATTAATGCAGAACGATATCAGGATATTTTATTTGGGTTCATAGCACTCTTGGAAGAGGAAGACAGAAATTGCCGGCTACAACATGACGGTGCGACATCGCACTACGCAGGTTCAAATTCTGATTTCGACGAGGAATTCTTTGGTAATCGTGTTATCGGTCGAGGCTTGTGGCCACCAAGATATCCAAATTTGAATGCGGCGGATTTTTTTCTACGGGGTTACCTCAAAGAAAAAAGCCTACAGCAACAAACCACGAACACTTGAACGATTGAAAGTGAATATTGAACAAGCTGTATTAAATATCCAGCCACAAACTTTGAAAAAAATTGCAAGAAATGCTGTAAAAATAATTGAAGCTTGTATCCAAGAAGATGGCGGCCACTTCCTAAATTTACTCTAAATGGACGGTAATAATAAAAATTACATTTTCATTTTCACATGCTTTTTTATTATTTCAATACCTACCAATATAAGGTTGGGTTGCGTTTTATATGGGACACCCTGTATTTGTAATCGATTACAACTTCTATTCGTTCTTTTCCATACCATTGCGGTTTATATGTTTTTTTTTTTAATCTCATTTTATTTAAATATAATATTTCTTCGTTTACTTAATTCAATGATTGTAACTAAATCGCGCACGCGCGCGCGCGCGTGCGCATATCGTATTTAATTCACGGGGTGTAGCGTTACTAATGACGACAAATTTATTTTCACTATTAACAAAGAAAAAATCTCTCTTGACCGATCGGCATATTGATTTAGCCGCGAGACTTAACGCATTAGGTTCCGAGAACCGACCGATCAAGATCCGGCCAGACCGTTTTCCTTTTTTTTTTTTTTACATTTAAAATATTATTAATTAATTTATTTACTTTTACCCTTCACCTATGTCATCCATAATATAACAGAGATATATATTGCTATATATCCATAATATTGCTAGAGACAAGATGGTGTTTTCGCTAGATGAACGTGTTTTCATTGTCGAGTCGTAATTCAGTACGAAATCAGCGGTCGCACTGCAAGATTTGTTTCGCCATAAGTACCCAGATAAACCAGGTCCTAACATAACATCATTATTAAGGTTAGTCGCAAAAATGAGAGAGACCGGTTCTGCTACTAACAAGGAACGCAAAAGATCTGCGTCGGTGTTGAATACAGATACAGTCAGTGAAATCAAAGACCGATTACTCGCTTCGCCAAATAAATCGATCAGACGTTTGTCTGCTGAAATTAATTTGACCAAATCGACTGTTCATCGGGCGACCAAACGATTACAATTACGACCTCATCGCATTCAAACGGTTTATCGACTTCTTGAGCCCGACAAAGAAAAACGGCTACAATATTGTCAACGGTTCCGTCGATTTCTGCGCGAGGGAATTATCGTTATGGATTCGTTATTTTTCACAGATGAACCACGGTTTCATTTGGATGGCTACGTAAACAGCCAAAAGAGTAGAATTTGGAGTGCTGAAAATCCCCACGTTTATCACGAAAAACAATTACACCCGCAGAAGTCGGGCGTGTGGTGCGCGATATCGCGGAAGAAAATAATCGGTCCTATTTTTTTCGAGTATACCATTAATGCAGAACGATATTAGAATATTTTATTTCAGTTCATCGCACTCTTAGAAGAGGAACACAGACATTGCCGGCTACAACATGACGGTGCGACATCGCACTACGCAGGTTCAACTTCTGATTTCGTCGAGGAATTTTTTAGTAATCGGTCGAGGCTTGTGACCACCAAGATCTCCAGATTTGACTGCGGCGGATTTTTTTCTACTGGGTTACCTCAAAGAAAAAGCCTACAGCAATAAATCACGAACACTTGAACGATTGAAAGTCAATATTGAACAAACTGTATTAAATATCCAGCCACAAACTTTGAAAAACGTTGCAAGAAACGCTGTAAAAAGAATTGAAGCTTGTATCCAAGAAGATGGCGGCCACTTTCAACATTTACTCTAAATGGATGGTAATAATAAAAATTACATTTACGTTTACACATGCCTTTTTATTATTTCAATACCTACCAATATAAGGTTGGATTGCGTTTTATATGGGACACTCTGTATTTGTAATCGATTACAACTTCTATTCGATCTTTTCCATACCATTGCGGTTTATATGTTTTTTTTTTTTTAATCTCATTTTATTTAAATATAATATTTCTTCGTTTACTTAATTCAATGATTGTAACTAAATCGCGCACGCGCGCATATCGTATTTAATTCACGGGGTGTAGCGTTACTAATGACGACAAATTTATTTTCACTATTAACAAAGAAAAAATCTCTCTTGACCGATCGGCAGACTGATTTAGCCGCGAGACTTAACGCATTAGGTTCCGAGAACCGACCGATCAAGATCCGCCCAGACCGTTTTCTTTTCTTTTTTTTTCTTACATTTAAAATATTATTAATTAATTTATTTATTTTTACCCGTTCACCTATGACATCCATAATATAACAGTAATTTAGAATATTTTTTTTAGGATGTTTGTACGAATTTTGTTAATTTTTTTTTTATCATATATATTGTTATTTTTTATCCGTTAAAAAATATGTTAATTAATAATATGATCTTCGATGTAATTTTTAGATATTTAAAGTGTAACCTTACCTTTTATTTATTTTAATCGGTCTAGTAGTTCTAAGGATATAAAATGATCAAAATGAAATGCTTTTTTTATTTATTTTTAAATCGATTAACAAATGCTCGAGTTATAGCAGAAAATATCGATGTTGTAATTTTCTACTTGTTTTCATTTCCTCCAATATATGATCAATTTAATTAAATAAGTATTAATTGTTTTTATTTATTGTTCATTCTATTATTGTATATTAAAACAAATTTAAAAGTGATTAACATAAAATTACGGCAGTTATTTTTGTTCACAAGAAACTAATATATATATATATATTATATATTAAATAATAAATATTAAACTAAATATATAAATAAACATATATAAATATATATATAAATATATATATATGTTATATATATGTTACAAGGGAAATTCTTAAATCAGCAGAAGCAAACTTAGGCGGAATAAAGAGAATTGGTAGAAAACCTTGGGTTTCAGACGATATATTGCAGCTGATGGATGAACGTAGAGAATATAAGAATGCTAGTGATGAAGAAAGTAAAAGGAACTATCGGAAATTAAGAAATGCTATAAACAGGAAGTGCAAACTGGTGAAAGAAGAGTGGATTAAAGAAAAGTGTTCAGAAGTGGAAAGAGAAATGAACATTTGTAAAATAGACGGAGCATACAGGAAAGTTAAGGAAAATTTTGGGGTACATAAATTAAAATCTAATAATGTGTTAAACAAAGATGGTACACCAATATATAATACGAAAGGTAAAGTCGATAGATGGGTGGAATATATTGAAGAGCTATACGGAGGAAATGAATTAGAAAATGGTGTTATAGAGGAAGAAGAGGAAGTTGAGGAGGATGAAATGGGAGAAATAATACTCAGATCTGAATTTAAGAGCGCATTAAAAGATTTAAATGGCAGAAAGGCTCCTGGAATAGACGGAATACCTGTAGAATTACTGCGCAGTGCAGGTGAGGAAGCGATTGATAGATTATACAAACTGGTGTGTAATATTTATGAAAAAGGGGAATTTCCATCAGACTTCAAAAAAAGTGTTATAGTTATGATACCAAAGAAAGCAGGGGCAGATAAATGTGAAGAATACAGAATAATTAGTTTAACTAGTCGTGTTAGGAGAAGATCGATTTGGTTTCAGGAAAAGTATAGGGACAAGGGAAGCAATTTTAGGCCTCAGATTAATAGTAGAAGGAAGATTATAGAAAAACAAACCGACATACTTGGCGTTTATAGACCTAGAAAAGGCATTCGATAACGTAGACTGAAATAAAATGTTCAGCATTTTGAAAAAGTTAGGGTTCAAATACAGAGATAAAAGAACGATTGCTAACATTTACAGGAACAGTAATAATTGAAGAACATAAGAAAGAAGCCGTAATAAGAAAGGGAGTCCGACAAGGATGTTCCCTGTCTCAGTTACTTTTTAATCTTTACATGGAACTAGCAGTTAACGATGTTAAAGAACAATTTAGATTCGGAGTAACAGTACAAGGTGAAAAGATAAAGATGCTACGATTTGCTGATGATATAGTAATTCTAGCCGAAAGTAAAAAGGATTTAGAAGAAACAATGAACGGCATAGATGAAGTCCTACGCAAGAACTATCTCGTGAAAATAAACAAGAACAAAAGAAAAGTAATGAAATGTAGTAGAAATAACAAAGATGGACCACTGAATGTGAAAATAGGAGGAGAAAAGATTACGGAGGTAGTAGAATTTTGTTATTTGGGAAGTAGAATTACTAAAGATGGACGAAGCAGGAGCGATATAAAATGCCGAATAGCACAAGCTAAACGAGCCTTCAGTAAGAAATATAATTTGTTTACATCAAAAATTAATTTAAATCTCAGGAAAAGATTTTTGAAAATATATGTTTGGAGTGTCGCTTTATACGGAAATGAAACTTGGACGATCGGAGTATCTGAAAAGAAAAGATTAGAAGCTTTTGAAATGCGGTGCTATAGGAGAATGTTAAAAATCAGATGGGTGGATAAAGTGACAAATGTAGACGTATTGCGGCAAATAGATGAAGAAAGAAGCATTTGGAAAAATATAGTTAAAAGAAGAGACGGACTTATAGGCCACATACTAAGGCACCCTGGAATAGTCGCTTTAATATTGGAAGGTCAGGTAGAAGGAAAAAATTGTGTAGGCAGATCACGTTTGGAATATGTAAAACAAATTGTTAGGGGGGTATACCGAAATGAAACGACTAGCACTAGATAGGGAATCTTGGAGAGCTGCATCAAACCAGTCAAATGACTGAAGACAAAAAAAAATATATATATATATATATATATATATATACACATGAGTAAATGACAGCCTTCAATATGTAAATGGTTAAAACCTATAATGACAATGAAGGGTTGAAAGGATATACCCCCGTACAAAAATAAATAACATAAAAACAGTATAAAACAAATACTCGGCCAACCGGAAACTTTTTTGTGGTCTACCAAGATTGATTTTTAAAAAAAAAAAAGATGGAAGATATAAAAAAAAGGAAGATCGATAATTTAATTATATTCAGTTTCGAAGAATAAATATATAATTCTGTAAGATATAATGAAAAATTATTTCTTGAACGGTATTTCATATCATCTTTATATCGATATAATCGAATTGAAAGATAAGTTTAGGAAAGAGATATGTAGAGATGATGTTCGCATAGACTGCTGCTAGTAAAAAAAAAAAAAGATTAAAGAGCTTGCGCGGGAAAGAGAGAGGTACGTAGTGGGAGCGAGAATGAATGACGAGGTAACCGTGAACAGTCGCGTGTCTGCCGATCCCTTCGTTAGTAGTTGTACAGTACGGTACTAACAATAATAGACCTCTCCGTTCCTATTCAGTAAACCGACTGAGTGTCGATACCGCTGTCATTACAACAGCGAGTGAGTGTTCGTACGCGGTTTGCATACAACATACACACACACACACACACACATCTTTATGTGTCGTTTGTCGACAGTGGCAACATCATTTTCAAACAGTCTCAACATCTATTATACAGTATCGTCCTACCGCAAACCGGCGAATCCGGCCGCCGTATTTTGTTTTTTGTACGTTGGATTACAATCAGGTATAAATAATTTATATTAAAATATAATATTTTATTACGACTATTATAGAAATTAAAAAAAATTATAATATTATAAATTTTAATTGTTTTTTTTTTCAGTTGAGTTATCATTTAACCTTTAAAATAATAAAACGTTGATAGCAGAAATAACCATAGAATTAGAATATTATACCGAATAAAACTAATTAGATGTGTAGTTAATTAAAACCTATCAAATTCGAAAAAAAAATAAGCGATTTAATTTGCATTAAAACAATTAAATATTCTTCGGTATAATTACTGGATTTTTAAATATTAAAACAAAGATTGACATTTAACATATATATTTTTATTCTTAATACATGTTTAAATAATAATACAGATTTAAATGCTTTAAGAACAAAAAGATGGATTTAAACGTTAAATGGCAAATTTTATTTTAATATTTAAAAACCAGACATTTTAATTTTAAAATTATATTTAAACAAAAGGAAATCAAAAAATAAAAAATAAAAACCACAATGGTATGAAAAAAGAACGAATAAAAGTTATAACCGATTACAAATATTTGGGTTTCATTATCGTGAAAATTTTTTTTAAAATGAAAATTTACAAGTGGCGAAATCTGCCTCGAATTATTATAATTAAAAATCTGTTTTGCGATGATAATATAATATTTTAGAAAAAAATTATTTGTTAAGAGTAGATTTCATATGAAAACTACTACATATTATAATTGGTATTATGATTCGACGCGTTTCACATCTTCCACACACCAAAACCATCTTCAGTTCAAAAGTTTATTTATATTTATATATATATATATATATTAGTTTCTTGTGAACAAAAATAACTGCCGTAATTTTATGTTAATCACTTTTAAATTTGTTTTAATATACAATAATAGAATGAACAATAAATAAAAACAATTAATACTTATTTAATTAAATTGATCATATATTGGAGGAAATGAAAACAAGTAGAAAATTACAACATCGATATTTTCTGCTATAACTCGAGCATTTGTTAATCGATTTAAAAATAAATAAAAAAAGCATTTCATTTTGATCATTTTATATCCTTAGAACTACTGGACCGATTAAAATAAATAAAAGGTAAGGTTACACTTTAAATATCTAAAAATTACATCGAAGATCATATTATTAATTAACATATTTTTTAACGGATAAAAAATAACAATATATATGATAAAAAAAAAATTAACAAAATTCGTACAAACATCCTAAAAAAAATATTCTAAATTACTGTTATATTATGGATGTCATAGGTGAACGGGTAAAAATAAATAAATTAATTAATAATATTTTAAATGTAAGAAAAAAAAAGAAAAGAAAACGGTCTGGGCGGATCTTGATCGGTCGGTTCTCGGAACCTAATGCGTTAAGTCTCGCGGCTAAATCAGTCTGCCGATCGGTCAAGAGAGATTTTTTCTTTGTTAATAGTGAAAATAAATTTGTCGTCATTAGTAACGCTACACCCCGTGAATTAAATACGATATGCGCGCGTGCGCGATTTAGTTACAATCATTGAATTAAGTAAACGAAGAAATATTATATTTAAATAAAATGAGATTAAAAAAAAAAAAACATATAAACCGCAATGGTATGGAAAAGATCGAATAGAAGTTGTAATCGATTACAAATACAGAGTGTCCCATATAAAACGCAATCCAACCTTATATTGGTAGGTATTGAAATAATAAAAAGGCATGTGTAAACGTAAATGTAATTTTTATTATTACCATCCATTTAGAGTAAATGTTGAAAGTGGCCGCCATCTTCTTGGATACAAGCTTCAATTCTTTTTACAGCGTTTCTTGCAACGTTTTTCAAAGTTTGTGGCTGGATATTTAATACAGTTTGTTCAATATTGACTTTCAATCGTTCAAGTGTTCGTGATTTATTGCTGTAGGCTTTTTCTTTGAGGTAACCCAGTAGAAAAAAATCCGCCGCAGTCAAATCTGGAGATCTTGGTGGTCACAAGCCTCGACCGATTACTAAAAAATTCCTCGACGAAATCAGAAGTTGAACCTGCGTAGTGCGATGTCGCACCGTCATGTTGTAGCCGGCAATGTCTGTGTTCCTCTTCTAAGAGTGCGATGAACTGAAATAAAATATTCTAATATCGTTCTGCATTAATGGTATACTCGAAAAAAATAGGACCGATTATTTTCTTCCGCGATATCGCGCACCACACGCCCGACTTCTGCGGGTGTAATTGTTTTTCGTGATAAACGTGGGGATTCTCAGCCGCAAAGCAAGGCGGCGCGCTGGCCAACGCAAATCAAGGCGGCGAGCTGGCCAACGCAAAGCAAGGCGGCGAGCTGGCCAACGCAAAGCAAGGCGGCGAGCTGGCCAACGCAAAGCAAGGCGGCGAGCTGGCCAACGCAAAGCAAGGCGGCGAGCTGGCCAACGCAAAGCAAGGCGGCGAGCTGGCCAACGCAAAGCAAGGCGGCGAGCTGGCCAACGCAAAGCAAGGCGGCGAGCTGGCCAACGCAAAGCAAGGCGGCGAGCTGGCCAACGCAAAGCAAGGCGGCGCGCTGGCCAACGCAAAGCAAGGCGGCGAGCTGGCCAACGCAAAGCAAGGCGGCGAGCTGGCCAACGCAAAGCAAGGCGGCGAGCTGGCCAACGCAAAGCAAGGCGGCGAGCTGGCCAACGCAAAGCAAGGCGGCGCGCTGGCCAACGCAAAGCAAGGCGGCGAGCTGGCCAACGCAAAGCAAGCCGGCGAGCTGGCCAACGCAAAGCAAGGCGGCGAGCTGGCCAACGCAAAGCAAGGCGGCGAGCTGGCCAGCGAGTGAGTGGGTGCAGTGGGTGAGTGGGTGCAGTGGGTGAGTGGGTGCAGTGGGTGCAGTGGGTGAGTGAGTGGGTGCAGTGGGTGAGTGAGTGCGTGCATTGAGTGCGTGCATTGAATGCGTGCATTGAGTGCGTGCATTGAGTGCGTGCAGTGACTGCGTGCAGTGAGTGCGTGCAGTGAGTACAGTGATTGCAGCGAGCGAGTGAGTGCAGTGAGTGCAGTGAGTGCAGCTGACCGTATATTTGCATCCTTACTACATTCTTTTTTACAAATGAACACTTCTCTAGGCACTACAACTAAACACACACAGAAGATGCGCAATACATATGTTTAAACCATATAAATGTCTTATAAATATGTTTGTTTCTAAGACCAGGTGTAACTTACTTTCTGGTCGTCTCTCGTATTTTACTCACAGTTTCGCAGTCTTGAAAGCATCGATTTTTGAAATGATAAGAGTGTTAAATGATAACAATTACATCTGAAACAAAAAAAAAAAAATAATAATTTTAAAAGTATTTTAAAATCTTAAACAAAAATGTATCATTTTATTATTAATCTATGTGCCTATTACCGAATAAAATCTAATATTCGTATCTAAAAATACTGTTAGTTAATATGACGATGCTAACAAAACTGTACATTACCGCTCTTTAATTTGTACTGAACAGGATATAGTAATCAGCTCGAAAGGCTTGAAAATGGCATAATTTAAAAATAAGTACAGTACTTAAATGACACCTCCTGCATCTGAAACACAAAAAAAAACATATTTTATAAATCTCAAACAATAATCAATTATAATATCAATTAACTAGATTTATGATTTCCAATAAAATCTTATAATTATAAATCAACATGTGTAAACCCACAAAAAATATAGCACTATTTTACTAAGAATGTTTACTACCGTTGTGGAATTAATACTGAACATCGTGTATTTATTAATCACACCAAACAACTCTTTGAAACAGGATGAATTCAATACGAAGCAAAAGATTTTATATGTAACACATGTACCAGAAAAAAAAATTGGTTCGTCAGAAAAATTATCTTCATTATATTAATGAAACAATAGTTATATTATCTAATATTTATCATAAAAAACTTATTATTACCTGATAAAAAATGTGGTGATGATAGCGAATAGTCATCACAAACATCTTCTTTAAATTTAGGATCTGCATTAGAATCAGGCTAGACTTTTGAACAGCTGACCGTATATTTGCACCCTAACTACATTCTTTTTTACAAATGAACACTTCTCTAGGCACTACAACTAAACACACACAGAAGATGCGCAATACATATGTTTAAACCATATAAATGTCTTATAAATATGTTTGTTTCTAAGACCAGGTGTAACTTACTTTCTGGTCGTCTCTCGTATTTTACTCACAGTCAAGCAGTCTTGAAAGCATCGATTTTTGAAATGATTGGAGTTTTAAATGATAACAATTACATCTGAAACAAAAAAAAAAACATATTTTATAAATCTCAAACAATAATCAATTATAATATCAATTAACTAGATTTATGATTTCCAATAAAATCTTATAATTATAAATCAACATGTGTAAACCCACAAAAAATATAGCACTATTTTACTAAGAATGTTTACTACCGTTGTGGAATTAATACTGAACATCGTGTATTTATTAATCACACCGAACAACTCTTTGAAACAGGCTGAATTTAATATGAAGAAAAAATGTTTATATGTTACACATGTACGTGAAAAAAAAAAATTGATTCATCAGAAAAATTATGTTGATCATATTATTGAAGCAATAGTTATATTATATTATATTTATCACAACAAATTATTATTACTTGTTAGAAAATATGGTGATGATTGTGAATAATTATCACAAACAATTTCTTAAAATTTAGGATCTGCATTAGAATCAGGCTAGACTTTTGAACAGCTGACCGTATATTTGCATCCTAACTTTATTCTTTTTTACAAACTAGCAAGTAAATACGCACTTCAACTAAACACACACAGAACAAGCGCAATACAGATGTAAAAATGATATAAATGTCTTATAAATATGTTTTTCTTTCATAGACCGGGTGTAACTTACTTTCTAATCGTCCCTAATATTTTACTCACAGTCAAGCAGTCTTGAATCATTATCATTAGAATCAGGCTGTACTTTTGAAGGGTTAACCGTATAATTGTATCCTAACAACATTCTTCTTACAAACGACCACTTTTCTAGGCACTTCAACTAAATACACACAGAACATGCGCAATACATATGTAAAAACCAAAAAACTCCACTACTCGCTCTTCTAAAGCTAACCGAATAACAAAACCAATGCTATACAGTAAGATAAACATTTATTAATGAATAGAGTTGTACAATCAGTTAAAAATAGCAAATATGATCGTTACAAAAATATCAGATTTAAAGAATATCCCCCTAAAAATTATTTAATGCGAGAAGTAAATTGTATGATCCGGTATTGGAATTTTTCAAAAAACATCAATGAAATTTTTTTTTCCACTTCTTTTCAATATATACTCATGTTTTACATACCTTTTTTACAGCTAGTTCTACAATATAATAAACAATAAAAAAATTAAAATCCAGTTTAAAATTACATCTGTTTGTTTAATATAGAATTTTGATAACTCTTACATTATATTTGATAAAATCTTCTTAGATGATTATCTGTTCTGAAATTTACATAGTAATCAGGTTACCATTAATTAAAAGTTATAGAAATTTTGAAAAAAAAATTATATAAACTATAGAAAACTTGTAAATAACATTATTATTGTGTTTATAAAGGTTTTTTTTTTAATTATTAATAAAGTACTCGTGAAATAAAATTAATAATTACTCATATTTAACAGAAGAAATAACAGAAAACAATGGTTTATGTTATGCCCAAATAAAAAATACTGAAATAACAATAAATAATATTAGTCTATTTTGTTTATTTAAGAATGACAAGTGATCATGTAATCTCAAGTAAAGAGATTCAAATTGTTGCTTTAAAACAGCATAAATTCTACCAGTCTCTCAATAATTTGTAAAATAAGTCTCTGATATAAGTAGTAATTTCATACTGCTGTTACTAGTTTAACAATTCAACTGTAAATATAAGAAAATGAAACATTCAGTTTCATATCAAATAAGATTGTAGAGAAAATTTCAACTGCCTACAATGTTACCTTAAATAATCTTGGATTATTTAAGGTAACACCTTAATTTAATTTAATTAATTTAATTTAATTTCATTCTGTTGCAACAACTTTAACAATTAAATATGATATGAAACATTCAGTTTCGCATCAAATAAAATTACAGGAAAAATTTCAACAGCTTACAATGAATAATCTTACATTATGTACGGTAGCAGCCATTTAATTTCATCATCTTTTTTTAAAATTCAATCAAAACAAAAAAAAAAGTTATAGAAATAAATAGTAAATATAGCGAAAAATCTGAAAATGTTGGTACATAAAAATGTTTAATTACATTACTGTAATAGAAAAAAGAAAGAATGTGTCATCATGAAAGCATGGAACATTATAGAAAAAACTATTTTTTATCAAACATATCATATTAATTTAAAATATAATACAAAATATATCATCATATAATTCAATCGATGCATATTTATATTAAAAATAGATAAAATATTAAATGAATTATTATGCTTCATTGCATTTTATAATTTTGAACAAAGGCATGTGCCTGCCACGTTGTCAGTAAACATTTACGTTAAAGTTTTAATTAAATAATTCAATTTAAAATACTTAAAACTATGAAATAACAATATTCCTAGCATTAATATGTTGTATTCAATAAGCTTACCCTAATTTTAACTTAAAATCCTGGTCAGTTTTACATTTTATTTTAAAGTAACGACGGATTTGAAGTTAACTACTCCGTAATTGCGACGACAAAGAGATACGTTAACCGACTGACGTCGAAAACAAGATTTTCGTTATCTTCTTTTTCTTCACTGAATTTATAACTTTTAATTTTAATGTGAATAATTTTTATTTAATTATGAATTTTTATTATAATTATGAGTGAATTGAATTTTTAATTAAAATACTATTTTATTATAATTTATAAAAATAATGTAATCTTTATTTTTTTTAAAAACAATATTTTTTAAAAAATATTAATATTAATATTTTTTAAATATTTTTTAAAAACAATCTTTATTTTTTTTAAAAACAATAAAAATAGTCATCAATAAAAACTGCTGTGATTAATGCAACCGTACGTATATATGTAGCACATTTGATTTGATCATATGTTCGGGCAAAGATAGGTTAGGTGAAATTAAATCAGTCCTAGTGAGTAAAAAAAATGAGAGAACGTTTAAAAAGCAATGATTGTAGCAATTTTAAGAAAATCTTGTTAATGGTTTTTTGGTTACTAGTAATTAAATACGTCTATTATAATTTAACCAAATTATTATTGAATTTTAAGATTGAAAGGTTAGCCTACGTTCACGTTCGTTTTTAACAGTTTTATTTTCAGTTTTACTGTGTGTTGTTTTAATAGAAATAGATAATATAAAAACAGTAATGAAATGTAAGTAGTAGATTGTACTAAATGTTAACAAAAAATATATATTAGAATTTCTACCCGGCTTCGCACGGGCTCTATTCATTAACTTTGTTATCTTTCTTTTACAGGAAAAATATTATTCTGTTGATGAATTTTTGGTAATACTAATCAAAAATATGAGTTTTTTGCATCCCGTTCAACGTGTACGTAAATATGTGCTCAAAACAATTTCCAATGTATATATATATATATATATATATAATTTCTTTTTATATTTGTTACTTATACTGACGTGATCTATATAATATAATGTACTATATTTCGATCAAAATAACGTTTTATTTTTCGTTTACATACACAAGTCTTTATGTATTGTTAAATTTTACTAAATATTCATAAAAAAGAATTTTTACTCGGCTTCGCACGGTTAGTTAATAAATAGAATTAGATACCTTCTTTTAATAGACAAATTTTTTTTTTAATCGTCAGCATTGTATTATTGACTATGTTGAAGTTGATTTATTTAAAATTTTCTTTAAAACCTAGCCGGGAATCAAACCAGAGACTTTTCGGTTTTATAGCCGAGCATGCTTCTATCGAGTCTGTCTTTTAACATTTGTGTTTTTATAAAACAAATTATATGAAATCGATTAATTATAAAATTTTAAATCTTTACCCATTTAAGAAATTAAAAAATCGCTGCAGCAGTAGTCACATTCGTATAAAAGTATGGTTTCCATAAAATATACTGTTAATTCTACGGGAACTATTATACATAATCTTAACAAAATACGGCAATCCTGAAATAACTTTTCAACAGTTAAATATAGAAAAGCTAAATTCAGCAATAGGATTATGACACATAATTGTGAAGGGGATTGAAAAACAAAAATGTTTGCTTTACATAAAGCAATCAGGCAACGTGAAGTCTAATAAAAATGGCGGTCATTTAATGCCTTTTTTTAGAGATAATTAAAGAAATAATCTTCAGTACCTCTTACATAACTGTTCAACAATCAAAACTAAAAAATAAATATACGAGTATAAAATAAAATTTAGTAAATGCTCCAATCTCAAAACGATTTAAATTTCGGTATTAGATTACCAAACACCCATGCTCTAAAAAGAAACAAGAATTTTGGGGTAAAAATTTCGGACTACAACAACCCTGTCAAAATGGTGGCCATTAAATATTTTCACAATTAGTTATAATACATCTACAGTAAATCACTAATAGCGTTCTCAAAAAATATTTTAAAAAAATTAAAAATACGCTTTTGTTTAAAGATGCATGAAAAAAATAAAAATAATTTTACTTTCATATTAAATCAAGAATAAATCTTTATAATAAACTCTTTGAATAAATTCAAATAACGTTTTTTATTGATAATGATGATCTTTACATCTGTTTTCTACTGACGGTAGTGATTTTACTTTTATGTGAACATATATTTATAATAATACATATTGAAGGAATTTATTAACAAAATTTCGGGTCTCATGAGTTATACGACCCCCACTATAAATATCCAATAAATAAATATCTGTCCATAAATATTTGTCCAATTACGGTTATGAGATAACCAAATAATATATATATATATATAAAACCCACAAAACTTAACCTACCCTTGCTTCTCTCGCTAACCATGACTATCGAGCGAAGCGAGCGTAGGTAAGTTAGGTTAGATTGTATTTATACTTTTAGATTTATTTATTATATAAATTTATATATATATATATATATATATATATATATATATAGGTCGTATAACCTATGAGATCCAAAATTTCTTTTCCATTTATATCACGAATAATAAAAGGGCGCATGGGGCTCCCTTTATTGTATTAATTATATTTTATAATCATTTCATTCATAATTTTCTATGTAATACAATGAAGGGCGCTCCATGCTTTTAATATTCGTGATAAAAACGTAATTTCTGAGAAAAATTTAAATAAAAATTCAAATTTAAATTTAAAAAAAAATCTGGTTGGTTGGTTATGCAGTGATCTTGAATTTTAGTTAAATTCGTTGCAAAAGAAGTGGTTGAGATGAAAATTACAATGAAAAGCATAATAATACTGGAAAAGAATTACTATCGTTCTAAAAGTGACCCGTTTAGACACATTTATTTTTCCGACTCAACAGAATATCTATTCCGGGAAAATCGTTTACATAAGGGTGTATGTTGGAATTTATTACGCTTAATGGGTGAAGTGAATAAAAAAAAATATATTTACTTTTTCTCGTCGGTTTTTTAGTAAAAAAATTCGCTTCTTGTGAAAAAAAAATGAAAATTGTTTGGTGTTTACGACGTTCGGAGTACTTATCGGCCTGATGAGAATTTTCTGTAAAATATACATAATTATTTTTTAGTATCTGTAAATATTTAAATGAAGTGAAAAGCTTCTTTTTTCTTCTAATAATTACTACAGAAATTTTAACGCTACCTCAGATCAACCTGAAAAGTAAAATCATGTGCTGGGCGTTGTAAAATCGCTGAGTTAATGAATATGCGTAATCACAAAAATTATGTAGGTCTATCAGCGCTACGTATAAAAAAACTTAATTTTTTCAACAAATAATCGGTTTCGGCCTGATGTAAATAAATAAAAGGGTGAAGGATTAAATTCTTATCAGAAGATTAAAATATTTCTTTGACCTGGGGTTTCAAAGCTGCATCAGCGAAGATTGTAGCAGTAGTATAATATGTCCACATACGGCATCAATTCGACCTTGACCCCGTCATCAGAAAGCTGGAAAATTAAAGGGAGACCACCCCTCCACAATTACTTCCTGTTTTTCGTTAAATTTTCAAGCTGAAAGAGTGCATTCACTGTAAAATACGTATTAAAACACGGGTTTCAAATTTTATTTCCCCAAAAATTAAGGGGGTCAAAGGTCAAAATGATGTATGTGGACGTATTTTTTTCAGGGATTTTCGATATATTAAATAATAACTTCTCATCAAAAAAATCAGTGGTGTTTTACTATTATATTTTCATTGAATCCACTCTTTCATCGTGAAATTTAACTGCAAACGCAAAAAAATGTGTTAAAATTATCTAACAGTTACTCAGGTTACAGCCTGTGACTCTTCGTTTGTCTCGTATTTTACTACTTTTTCACTGTTAATGGTGAGTAAGAAACTATACTTTCATAAATTAATAAACAATCCGCTATTGTATTAGGTGTAAAGTTCTCTTTCTGTTTCGGTTTTAATTTTCAAATCGATAACGCCTATTTTAACCGATTCATCTTGTCTCGAACAATCGATCGCGAACAACGGATATTTGTTTTTACAATCTGAAAACGTGTACGGCGAATCGATCTTTTTATAATATGATTTTTGAAAGTCTATAAACATCTTAAACATCATCGTTCGATTCCCTTCTAAATCCTCGTACGGATAACGATTTGAATTTATGAATACTTCAATATTTTTCACATTACACGAATCAAATTCTGACGCGTCCCTTGTAGCTTTATTTATCCTATCGGTTTGAAAACCCGCAATAACGTATCGCGGTTTGTCTAATTGTGATGATGTTTTCACGTTCCACGCCACAGATTTTGTTTGAGGAACTGTTGGATTTTCGAGAAAGTTCCCAAATTCTAAACGGCATACGCAACTCTTCGTTTTTCTTTATCGAGCGATTCCAATAGATATTGAGACCCCGCCTTTAAATACGGTATAACCCGTGCGATTTCTGTTATTTCTAGTGTAGATTTACGATATGAAACTCTAGCCGGTATCGGTTTCACATCATCTCGACTACGTTTCAAGAATAAAACTCCTGCCTATTGTTTACGATTATTTTTTTACAGGCTTCAGCGAAACCTATCGACATCGATAACGGTATACAAAAACTAAAATTACTATCGTAGTCGGTATCAATTTTATTTGTATCCTTAACCCATCCGCCTAATTCAGGTAATGGAATTAAAGAATTTGTCATTGAAATTGCGTTTTTCATTTTAGAGGTCACACCTGCATTTCCCGTTCTGGCCACTTCTTTCCCGTTTATTATATTTTGTATCTCGTCAAATAGAAAGGCGCCCGCGAAATTAACCGATTCTGATGTTGTTAAGTTTTTACCGTTTTCGCCTACAAGCTTCCCACAAATACGTAAAAAACTATCACCCGGTTGATTTATTCTTATTCGAACCTTATCGACCGCTTTGTGAAATCGATTATATGTTAACAATTAATCTGAACGCGTGACTTTTTTCAAATCGTCTCCACATTTCTTTCGTATTTTTTCCGCCTAATTAAATCAGCAATTCCCAGATAAATTGATCGATCGAGACGGTACACAACCCTCACCACCCAGATCACCAGATCTTACGCCAATGGATTTTTGAGTATGGGGTTGGATGAAGTGTAATGTTTATAAATTGAAAGTAAATACCCGATAGAAGTTACTTGACCGTATTACTGATGCTTTTGTGACGTTAAAGAACAGCCCCGATGAACTAAAGCAACACGACCGATCCACAATCGTGAAAATTTTATAACATTTTTACAATAAATTTTCGAAAATTTATTAAATTTTATCAACTTTTTACGTTAAAAATCATGTTTCCGTTAAATGTAGCTTTGTATCGCTCTAAATAAAAGTTCATTTTATTTAATTGTTACTCGCTTTCTGTTTGCTTTATTTATACTATTCTCTTTAGAATTAAATTTCGTACAAGTTTTATCTGTTTATTGGCAATTTAAAAAAGATGTTAAAAGTTAGACTAAGAATGTCCGTTCTTCGACTACCGTTTTTTGCGTTTTTCTAAAAAGAACTACAGAAGTTACGGTTCTCGGACTCATTTTTTTTCAATTTTTCAGATTGAATTTCATATGAAACCATCAAATAGCTTACATTTTTGCGTCCCAAGAATTAATGTATGGCTTCATTTCACCGGAGGAGATGAAATACGAGCGAAATTTTTCGCTAGCCGTTAACTCGTTAACGCAGCGTTTCCGGACGTATGTTTACATGTACTTTTATTTTCCTGCCTAGCGCTGCAGTAGACATATACTGTAGAGGGAAAGTACGGCAATCTGTCCGATTTGGGCATATGCGGTTTTCACCGGATTTTTACGTTTTGACACCTAAGGAACCCGAAAAACCGGGTAGAAATTTTCCGAATCTTGGAATGTACTTGTACGTGTTTGGTTTACTTCTATATACGGGGCACTGATGCCGTTAAATTTTCAATTTAAAATGTCAAGGGGGTAAGCTTGCAACTAGGTCGCACTCAGTATCTCGAGATTTCCACTGATGAAGGTCTTATTTTTCTTAGGCCCATTTGCTACTTAAAAAATAATATTTCCAAAAAAAGTTATCCAAAATCGCACCCCGCTCTAAAATATATTCTAAATAAACTAGCGACTAAGCGGGTTGGTGTGTCATTAGTATCCGTTCTCACCACAAGAACCGCTAGTGTACCGCTGATGTACAACTACTGTAGTCGTACTGAAGTCTTTTTCTGTTTAGCTCTGTCACTAACTATGTTGTAACGTCACAGGTGAGCGATAGAATTAATGATATTTTAAGTGGCTGCTAGTACCGCCACACCCGCGCGAATGAAATCAGGTATGCGCGCGCGTTTTAGTTAGAGTCATTTAATTAAATAAAAAATACTATATTTAAATAAATTGATTAATATTTTTAATTAAGTTGTGTATGTTTGTGTAAAGCCGCGTGACGGGAAAGTCCTACAACCATGTTGTCAGCTTTTATTTTTATTTTTACATGTAATGAATGAGCTGCTAAAATATCTACTTAACGTGATATATCATCCGTATTTTAACCAATATTATATGGTTTACGGTTATAATATTATTACACGGTCTATATGGTTTATAAACCGCCAAAATATAGTAGACAAGTTGTACGTACCGTATTAATTCCAATAATCAATTATCGTGGGATCCAGCATCTTCAGATTGTATTTAATTTATAATAATATTAAAATATGAAGATGCAGGATCGATTACTGCGAAAGAGAGAAAATCGATTATTGGAATATTTTAAGTGCAACTTTGGTTTTGGCGGTTTATATTTCATAAAATGTTAAGTTTTATAAACACAATTGTCAATATATTAATAAATTATTAGAATTTCCGATAAAAAATATACGTATATTAAATGAAAACCTAACCACCAAAACCCAGTAACATAAGCAAAAGCTTAAAAAACTTAACACCAAAATCGATCGCGGGATCCCGCATTATCGATTGGAATAAAATGTTATAATTACATTAATCAAATATTAAAAATCTAAAAATTTAGAAAAAACTTACATTACCAGTATTATAACACTAAAATTTGTTACGATGAAAATATAACTCCAGAACTATTACTGGAACGAGTAATAATTTGAGTATAAATCTAGGTTTTTTAAAATTTGTTTATGCAATTATATAATTGTATACCGGCTGATGATGCGGGATCCCGTAAAATCGATTTTGGTTAAGTTTTACTGTTTTTAGTGATTAGGTTATCAGTTAATATTGAATTTAATTAGCACACTAATCATTAGGTAATTATGTTAATCGATTATTTAAATTTTCAAAAAAAATAGTTATGTATATATATTATAGGGTGTCCAAGGAGGAATTGGCCAAACTTAAGGGACTGATTCGGGATATGAAACTAAACAAAAACATTCACATGAACAAGTACCTTGATTCACTTCATTTTGTAATTTTTCAATAAAAAATAATTATATACTTTAAGAACAAATTTAGATATTTTAATGAAATTTGATACACATATCCCAACACAATTTAAGAGAGGAGTATACCTGAAAAAAAATGTTTTTCCTGTAAATCATATAAAGCTGATATTTTATAATGCGATTCCTGTAGGTAAATGAAATATTTTCATTATACATAATTAGCATTCAACCTCAACCGTTCCTTAAAAAATGTGTTAAAGTGAAAATGCAGGATGGAGATGGTCATAAATTAGAGTTCTCTTGCCCCATTATTAAATTTAGCGTTAAATAAGAGATAAAACCTCATTCTTTGATTCATAAGAGGTTTTTTGTGTTAATATTTTTTTTGTCAAATTATAATTTTTTGGATAAAATTAAACATTTACTGAAACAGTAATTACACCGTTATTTTGAGCAGACTTTAGGCTTTCAGAAAAACAGGAAAAAGTTTGGCGGTTTTTGTAAATTTTCCTTAAATTAATGGGGATACTCCACCCTTAAGTTTTACCTTTGAAAATTCCAAATCGGTGGCCATTTACATTTTTTAATCGTTAATAGGTCTGCAAAGAGCTTTATCGAATAAAAGTAATTTATTGTACGTATTTTATTGAATTAAAATAATCATTATACAAATAGCGTTAGTTTTATCGAATTATGTTTTATTAGATAAAATTTTAAGCATTTTATTATGAACAAAATGATTCCCCATTCGTTTAAATACATCGATAAAAAAGTTTGAGATATGGTTGAAATTGTTAAAGCGAACACAAAATTTATGCAGCCAAACATTTTGCGCCTATTTTTACCCCGAAAATGTTGGTGGCAAATATCTCCTTCAACACTCTTATTATATGTTTAATATTTAAACTAGTTTTTATACTACCTGCTAGAATTACGTTTATTATAAAAATATTTTCCATTTTTTCAAATTCAGCTTCAAAATTAATATAACAAAAGAAAAGTGCAGTTGTATATTCAATAGCGGTTGAAGAAAGAACAAAAATAAA
Source organism: Lycorma delicatula (assembly GCF_047948215.1). Classification (NCBI taxonomy): domain Eukaryota; kingdom Metazoa; phylum Arthropoda; class Insecta; order Hemiptera; family Fulgoridae; genus Lycorma; species Lycorma delicatula. The sequence continues at coordinate 182,145,532 of NC_134459.1, read as the reverse complement.
TGGTAAAACATAATGAAATCCACCCTATAAAAAAATAAAAGAACATCATTAATTTATAAAACATAAAATAACAAACATTAAAATTTTTTTTAAATTACGGGCGTGAATGTATGAAGGAATGGAAGTATTTACGGTTAATAAATTACAAATATAAAATGAAAAGTTTTACAAAAGGTTTCAGCGATGGCTATGAGTTCCTAACATGATTGTTAAGTTTTCTAAATACATTCTGTTTTCTAAATATTTAGAATATAATAGATATATCTAATATTTATAATATTTAGATATATCTAAATATTTAGAATAATAATATTTATATTTTCTGTTTTCTAAATACATCTTGTTTTTATTTTACAGCTGCATGTCAAAGTTAGTATTTCTTTTATTATAGATCTATCTAAAACATTAAATATCTAACACTTAATTCACCGATTAACACAATGAAACATGATAAACTAAAATATTAAAAATTATTACTCGCTTTCAAATTACATCAAAATCGTTCTTCTAAACCATTTTTTAGAGATACTTATATAAATAATTTACTGTAGAAGCTATCAAAGATTATTTTGTCTTGTCTAAATATTATATATAAATATTTATGTATATTTTAATGAGAAAATAATATATTTTTTCATTTAGTATCTTTTTTTTTTTAATGAAACCAGTCATTTGACTGGTTTGATGCAGCTCTCCAAGATTCCCTATCTAGTGCTAGTCGTTTCATTACAGTATACCCTCTACATCCTACATCCCTAACAATTTGTTTTACATATTCCAAACGTGGCCTGCCTACACAATTTTTCCCTTCTACCTGTCCTTCCAATATTAAAGCGACTATTCCAGGATGCCTTAGTATGTGGCCCATAAGTCTGTCTCTTCTTTTAACTATATTTTTCCAAATGCTTCTTTCTTCATCTATTTGCCACAATACTTAATCATATAATATAATAATATTAATATTATAATATTAATATAACAATAGGAGGAGTAGCAGGAATAGCAGGAGTAGGTTTCGTGATGAACAAAAAGATAGGGAGGAGAGTGGAGTATTTCAAAACGCATAGCGATAGAATCATTGTAATAAGGATAAAATCAAAACCTAAACCGACAACGATTGTTAACGTCTATATGCCTACAAGCGCCCATGATGATGATGAGGTAGAGTGTGTATACAAAGAGATTGATGAAGCAATTAAACACGTAAAAGGAGATGAAAATTTAATAATAGTTGGAGATTGGAATGCAAGCATTGGAAAAGGCAAGGAAGGAAATATAGTGGGTGAATACGGGCTGGGCAAAAGGAATGAAAGAGGGGACCGACTTATAGAGTTTTGCACGAAGTATAATTTAGTAATTGCCAACACCCAATTTAAAAATCATAATAGAAGAATATACACTTGGAAAAAGCCAGGCGATACTGCAAGGTATCAGATAGATTGTATCATGGTTAAGCAAAGATTTAGAAATCAACTCGTGGACTGCAAAACTTACCCTGGAGCAGACATTGATAGCGACCATAATTAGGTGATAATGAAATGTAGATTGGGGTTTAAAAACCTGAAGAAAAGGTGTCAGATGAATCGGTGGAATTTAGAGAAGCTTGAGGAAGAGGAGGTAAAGAAGATTTTTGAGGAGGACATCGCAAGAGGTCTGAGTAAAAAAGATAAGATAGAAAATGTAGAAGAAGAATGGGAGAATATTAAAAAGGAAATTCTTAAATCAGCAGAAGCAAACTTAGGCGGAATAAAGAGAACCGGTAGAAAACCTTGGGTTTCAGACGATATATTGCAGCTGATGGATGAACGTAGAAAATATAAGAATGCTAATGATGAAGAAAGTAAAAGGAACTATCGGCAATTAAGAAATGCTATAAACAGGAAGTGCAAACTGGCGAAAGAAGAGTGGATTAAAGAAAAGTGTTCAGAAGTGGAAAGAGAAATGAACATTGGTAAAATAGACGGAACATACAGGAAAGTTAAGGAAAATTTTGGGGAACATAAATTAAAATCTAATAATGTGTTAAACAAAGATGGTACACCAATATATAATACGAAATGTAAAGTCGATAGATGGGTGGAATATATTGAAGAGTTATACGGAGGAAATGAATTAGAAAATGGTGTTATAGAGGAAGAAGAGGAAGTTGAGGAGGATGAAATGGGAGAAACAATACTGAGATCTGAATTTAAGAGAGCATTAAAAGATTTAAATGGCAGAAAGGCTCCTGGAATAGACGGAATACCTGTAGAATTACTGCGCAGTGCAGGTGAGGAAGCGATTGATAGATTATACAAACTGGTGTGTAATATTTATGAAAAAGGGGAATTTCCATCAGACTTCAAAAAAAGTGTTATAGTTATGATACCAAAGAAAGCAGGGGCAGATAAATGTGAAGAATACAGAACAATTAGTTTAACTAGTCATGCATCAAAAATCTTAACTAGAATTTTATACAGAAGAATTGAGAGGAGAGTGGAAGAAGTGTTAGGAGAAGACCAATTTGGTTTCAGGAAAAGTATAGGGACAAGGGAAGCAATTTTAGGCCTCAGATTAATAGTAGAAGGAAGATTAAAGAAAAACAAACCCACATACTTGGCGTTTATAGACCTAGAAAAGGCTTTCGATAACGTAGACTGGAATAAAATGTTCAGCATTTTAAAAAAATTAGGGTTCAAATACAGAGATAGAAGAACAATTGCTAACATGTACAGGAACCAAACAGCAACAATAACAATTGAAGAACATAAGAAAGAAGCCCTAAGAAGAAAGGGAGTCCGACAAGGATGTTCCCTATCGCCGTTACTTTTTAATCTTTACATGGAACTAGCAGTTAATGATGTTAAAGAACAATTTAGATTCGGAGTAACAGTACAAGGTGAAAAGATAAAGATGCTACGATTTGCTGATGATATAGTAATTCTAGCCGAGAGTAAAAAGGATTTAGAAGAAACAATGAACGGCATAAATGAACTCCTACGCAAAAACTATCGCATGAAAATAAACAAGAACAAAACAAAAGTAATGAAATGTAGTAGAAATAACAAAGATGGACCACTGAATGTGAAAATAGGAGGAGAAAAGATTATGGAGGTAGAAGAATTTTGTTATTTGGGAAGTAGAATTACTAAAGATGGACGAAGCAGGAGCGATATAAAATGCCGAATAGCACAAGCTAAACGAGCCTTCAGTAAGAAATATAATTTGTTTACATCAAAAATTAATTTAAATGTCAGGAAAAGATTTTTGAAAGTGTTTGTTTGGAGTGTCGCTTTATATGGAAGTGAAACTTGGACAATTGGAGTATCTGAGAAGAAAAGATTAGAAGCTTTTGAAATGTGGTGCTATAGGAGAATGTTAAAAATCAGATGGGTGGATAAAGTGACAAATGAAGAGGTATTGCGGCAAATAGATGAAGAAAGTAGCATTTGGAAAAATATAGTTAAAAGAAGAGGCAGACTTATAGGCCACATACTAAGGCATCCTGGAATAGTCGCTTTTATATTGGAAGGACAGGTAGAAGGGAAAAATTGTGTAGGCAGGCCACGTTTGGAGTATGTAAAACAAATTGTTGGGGATGTAGGATGTAGAGGGTATACTGAAATGAAACGACTAGCACTAGATAGGGAACTTGGAGAGCTGCATCAAACCAGTCAAATGACTGAAGACAAAAAAAAAAAAAAAAAAATATAACAATACATATCTTTTCTTTATAATTTTCATGTGTTTTTCATACTGTATATCTATAATACAATATGAATTGTATTTAATGATTTTATATAATTTGTTTTTAGTTGTAAAATTAATACAGTAACTGATTTTCTTTAAAATACTGGTAATTTTGCATGCCTGCTGGTTAATTTATATTATCAAAGTATATTTTAATTTAAACTATTTAATTCAAATCGCTAGTTAAATACAAGAAACTCAGAATTTATAAATACCTTACTTATTTAATGCCAACAACATAACCGTATTTGCGATAAGATCAAGAATCAATAAATTTAAAACGGCACTTTTTAAAACTGATAAAAAGATATGATTAATAGAAAGTATTAAACTTAACAAACATTTAAATTAGTAATAAATAAACTGATAGATAATTGTAATAGCTTATCGATTAGATGCCCACATGCAGCTAGTACTTAGTACCTTTTTTTCTTTTTCCTGTTTAGCCCCCGGTAACTACCGTTTAGATAATTCTTCAGAGGATGAATGAGAATGATATGTATGAGTGTAAATGAAGTGTAGTCTTGTACATTCTCAGTTCGACCGTTCCTGAGATGTGTGTAACTGTTAATCAAACATTGATAAACACCGGCTTTAAATTTATCGGGTTACATTTTTATGGAAATGTTTCACTAAAAATAATATGAAAATAGATAAATCACATCTAAGAAATGACATCATTACACACTGTAATATTACATTGTGTTATTTTGCATGTAAAAAACCAAATTAAAATTTCAAGTTGTTAAGTAGATAACAGTGGAAGGTTTTTATAAATTCTATTTGTAATTAAACTGTACTGCAGTCAACTAAAAATCTGTTCTACAAATATACTGAATAGTCTTAAAAGATCGATTTAAAATTTCAAAGGTTTATTTTTTTAATTCCCAAGCAGCTAACATATGAAAAATCAGGTACAGTTAAACAGCTACTGACAGCTGCCTGTTGACATTAGCAATAGTTTTGAGAATACTCATGCGGGTTAACCATAAAAATTTGATTGTGAAACTATAATAAAAAGTGATCGTATACACATCTGGGAGATTTTAAACTAACCCTTGAAATATTTTTACTTATATAAATAACTAGGCGGAATAAAAAAAAAATTAATTTTAACCACTGAAATCAGAACAAAATAATAATTACATAGTTTTAAATGAATTCCCTGTTTGTGAAAATTATAACAAGTGTAGTCATGACCATCTTTAATCTCAAAAATTAATCTGTACGCTTAATTGTTCATTAAGCGTTTGCTAAGCATTGTTCATTAATTGTTCATTAAAAACGAACTTAAATATGTTAGATTCTTCATTTTATTTAATCTAATACAAAGCATATGCTAATGGCTTAACACCTACTGTGTAAAATTAAACAAAAAACAAATTGAAACAAAAAACTACTTATAAAAAATACAAAATAGGTAGTTTTAATTATTTTTTTTTGTCTTCAAACCAGTCATTTGACTGGTTTGATGCAGCTCTCCAAGATTCCCTATCTAGTGCTAGTCGTTTCATTTCAGTATATTTAATTATTACTTCATTAAAACTAAAATCTCTGAATTACAATGTTAGAGGCAAAGACAGCATCTATTTGAAAGTTTTTTTAAGTTTACAAAGAATAATTGGATATAACTTCAGTATTCAACAAAAAATATACAAATAAAAAAAACTAACTATACTATGAGCAGAATATTTTAAACAGCATAAAGAAAATAAACAAAGTAACAGTGATTACATTGAAGACCATGTTATACAGCAGAATATTTTATAACAAAAAAAATTTCTTTTTTAATAGAACGAACTGGATGACCTTAATGTAAAAATTAACCAATATAATGTATAAAAATGTTAATACACTTTTCTTCTCCTTAATCCCTGGAACATTTAATAAATAATTTTTTTCTACGTTTTTGTTTATGACAGCAAAAATATTAATTTAAAATTGTAACTTTAAACGACAAACTGAATGAAATTGCATAATAAATTTTTTTTTAAAAACTTGAAAAAGTTTTCAACCTTCATCAGTAACTCAAGTCAAGCAGTCTTTCTGTAAAAATTTAACTTCTACAATGATAAACAAAACCAAATTGTAAGCAACTTCTTTTTTTTTAATCAGACTTCAAACTAAAGGTTGTCATAAAAGCATATGAATATGTGTTAAAGTATATATATTTTTTTATAGTAATTACACAATTTGGTTCAGTTTATTGATATGATAAGTTAAACATTTTAAATTAATAATGACTTTATTCAGATCAGTTATAATTGTACTCTTTACACCATCTCAGGAATAGGGAAGTGTGAAACCTTTTTATTCCTTCTGGAATTGTTGACAAATCATCTTTTATTAGATATTGTCTAATTCCACGCATATAAATATTAATATATTTTTCCCGTTTGAGATCTTTTGAATTAAATGGAAAAATTTCTTTGTCTCTCTCATCTAATGAGTGCCATAAATCCTGTGTATTTTTATCAGAAAATTCCCATTGCCTTAAAGAGAAATATGAGATTACATCCATAAATTTGTCAATTTTTTCTGAAATTATTAATAACCTGAAATCAAATAAATAAAAACAAGTTAATCGATTAATTTAGGTATCAGGTTTTTAAATTTATTATTTGTTTATTATTGTGGTTTTTTATTATTATTACTGTTGTCACTACTATTGTTATTGATTTGTCTTATTTTATTTATGTTCTTAAATTAATAACTTATAATTATATGTTAATATGTTTATTAGCCCGACGGGCTGGTCTAATGGTTAAATCATTGTCACAGATCAGTTGTTTAATAGTTGATTTTTGAAGTCGAAGGTTTTGAGGTTCTAATCCTTATAATAGTTAATCTCTTTTATATTGATTTGAATGCTAGACAGTGAATATGGTATACTTTCGTGATTGGGGTTCAATTAACCACACGAGTCAGGAAAGGTCAGCCAGATTCTGTACAAGACTACATCTTATTTACATGATGTCATACATATCACCCTTATTTTAATTGGCCATGAGGGGGGGGTTGTTTGTTGAAATCCCATAAATTAGAAGTAAAGACCCTGTTTTTTTATGTGGAGTATACAATAACTTTATTAAACGGGTAATAAACATAGAAAACTTTTAAACAAAGCGTGTAGAGAATTTAATTCTATGTGAAATAGTGTAAGATAAGTTGAATAAAACAAAAAAAGTTAGAACAATTTGAATTTTATTTAGAAACAGTACACTAGATCAAGTTTACTAGTGCATTATACATACCGATTTGTAATAAATGTTCAAAAATGAGCCCACCATTTTCAACACATTTTTTTGCATGCTTCTTTCTATACTGTTTTTGTTGCTCTTTTTGTTCTTCAGTTGTCCTTAAGCGACTCAGCTGCATCCATAATGTGGACAATTTATCCCTCACGAGAATGTATTTTTGTTTCATACAAAATCTTTTTTAATCATCCTCAGACGCAAAATTCTAACTGTGTTAGATCAGACTATCTTGGTCACCAGGAATGTGGATCTCCACAACCAATCCATTTTTCAGAGAAATGATGATTTAAGTGAGTTGAAACAGCATTAGAAAAGTGGGGAGGTGCACCATCGTGCTACACTTTGTGTCTCATTGGCAGAGTAACATCTTAGGTACACCTGAGGATGTAAATAGACCTCAGCATTAAGCGGCCAGGTTATATGAACAGTCAAAACAGCTGGTTATGAAAATGGTTGTACCATACACTGATGCTAATTCTGTGTTGAACATTGTTTTTCACCGTTCCATGATTTACTTTTGCCTCTGTAAGCTCATTTCATAAGTTGTTGACACCATCTCAAGTGAAATTTGCTTCGTCAGCAAATAAAACGTACTTGTAGAGTTGTCAATTTGTATTCCATCAGTTGTAGAACTGTATGTGAATCAGACCATCTCTGGCTGTAGATGTTGAAGTGGTTGTTTATTATAAGGATAAAACTTGTTTTTTAAATGTCTTCCAAACCATCAAATGTGAAGCTCCGGTCCACTTAGAAAGGTGCCGTACATGATGCCTGGACTGCAATGAATTGCTTCAATAATAATTTTATCAATAACAGCATCGTGTCGGTTAGATCATTTGTAGCTGATACGAATAATAGGTAGTGAACCAGTTTCCTGAAGATTGCGAAAATTCACGTTAATTGTTTTGATACTGCAATCCTGTGATTCAGAAAACGTATTTCATATTCTACAACAGCAGCTGTAGCATTACCATTACATTCACCCCATATCAGCGTATTTCTCTATTGTAAATAAGTATGGCATTACTTCAATGACAGACCGATTACATTCAAAGTGAAATTCACAGAAAGACTTCGATAACGATAGCGCAGTTTGCTGTACCCGATATACTTAATGTACCTCAAGAATGATTTAAAATCCAGTGTTGCATAATGTTGAACAGTTATTTTATTGGCAACTTTGAAATAATCTTTTAAATTTATTTTATTTCTGTCAATAGTTGTGTAATTTCCACTTTTTTTTTTATTTTTTAACAGCAAATTTTATTTTTACAAATTTTTCACATGCCCAAAAAATAATTTTTCTTTTTTGTTTATATTATGTAAAAACTTTTCTAAGAAATATAGTAATTCTATTACTTAGTAATAGTACCTAGTAATAGTACTAATTCTATTACTTATAAATACCTTCCAAGCAAATGAACGTTCATAAATCCAGGAGAATGCTAATGTTGCATCTGAATACAAATGTATTTCATGAATATGTTTATTCAGAGCATTTATTACCTTCTCTAATAAATGTGAGAGTAGTAAAGAACCAGATAATTCAAACCTTGGTAGTGTTATTTGCTTTAAAGAAGTAGGTCTTGATTTGGAACAAAGTAAATTACACAAAATTGTTTGATTAGAAAATAAGAGTTTGAATGTACGACTGTAATCCTTTATGGAGGCATCTGAAAATCCATGTATTTAGATTGAATTAACCTCAGCACCATCGATGAATTTAATTAGACGAATCATCTTAATTAAATCAATTAAGTGCAACTGATTGTATAATTTACATCGTTGAGGTAACATCATTGTAAGTAATCTATCATCCCAATCAATTTTAAGTTGCATTAAAGATAGCATAAAACATTTATGATAGAAAACAATAGGACCAATTAGACCTAATGGGTCAAATATTCCTGCAATAATAGTGAGAATAATTCTTTTAGTATCAATAGATTGAGTAAATGTGTCTGTATAATTGTTCCATAAAATGCCTAAGATATGTAACTCATGTTCATGGGCTAAAGGAATAGAACAGTTGTGCTCAGGAGTAGCAATATTATGATTACACTGATAGGCAAAAAAAAAAAAATTTTTAATGTTTCTCCAAGTGTGATACCATTTCTTGAATTTCATTTTTGCATACAATACAGATCTGTAAATAGAATTTTTCTATCGCCCTTAGTTTTAAGTAAATTACGCTTCAAAATAAAATGAAAGGAAAATATAGTTAAAATCTGTAAAATTTATAATTTTGCATGGCCATACCTATGTTAGAATGATTTCACTGATGTTTTTCTGTTATAAATAGCCTCAAGCACATCCCAAATTAATATCCAACAGTAATCGACTAGCATTTTAGTATTCCATTTCCCTTTATAGACAGCTTTCCATCACCAAAATGTCTCTAGAAACATTCACTGTGTTCATCACTATCTCCAAGGTTGTCTGGGAAAAATTCCAAATAATAGTGGAGGAAATGTATTTTCAGACATATTATATACCATAGCTCTTATGAAGTAAAAGTTGATTAACAATATCATGGTAATTGTTGGATTTTTGTTTGCCGAGAAAAATTTTGCAAACGTCTTTAAATGAAGCCCAAGCTACACGTTCTACATTATTTAACATTGTGTTAAATACATCATCTTTGACCTCTCTCTTATTTGAGGACCAACAAATATTCCTTCTTTAAGTTTTCCTTCACTTGCATTCAGAAATTTCTGAATGCAACTATCCTTCTTCATTGCTTTTACAAAATTTTTCATTAGTCCTAGCATGCTTGGGTAGGAGGTAAAAATATTTTTTGGGGTTCAACTAAGGGCTCATGAATAATATTTTTCCCTTTTGGAGTTAAGTTATCTCATTTCTTCTACTCTTTATTAACGAAATGTTTATCCCTAGCTTGGCTGTCCCAATCGCAAAGAAAACACATGTACTTGGTATAGTCTAACAAAATAGCTATAACTTTCAAATCACCACATATGTTCCAGCTATGTTTTTTATAATTTATTTGTTCAAGGACGTCTTCATCACATCGTATATCTCTTTCAAATTAATATCATAAGTGATTGGTATTGAAGGATATTTGTTACCGTTGTGTAGTAGAACCGCTTTTAAACTATACTTGTTTGACAAATCTATCAAAAGGTGCCAGTCCTCAGGTTTATGAGCTTGTCCTAAGTGCAACAAAAATTTTGCAAACGTCTTTAAATGAAGCCCAAGCTACACGTTCTACATTATTTAACATTGTGTTAAATACATCATCTTTGACCTCTCTCTTATTTGAGGACCAACAAATATTCCTTCTTTAAGTTTTCCTTCACTTGCATTCAGAAATTTCTGAATGCAACTATCCTTCTTCATTGCTTTTACAAAATTTTTCATTAGTCCTAGCTTGATTGGGTAGGAGGTAAAAATATTTTTTGGGATTCAACTAAGGGCTCATAAGTGATATACTAATATCATAAGTGATTGGTATTGAAGGATATTTGTTACCGTTGTGTAGTAGAACCGCTTTTAAACTATACTTGTTTGACAAATCTATCAAAAGGTGCCAGTCCTCAGGTTTATGAGCTTGTCCTAAGTGCAGCATAAGCTCATATATTTTTGCAATAAATCAAATTATTTTCCTCAATAAGTACTGAAAATTTCTTTTTGCCGGCTTCAAAAGGCTGAAATTTTGTATTTTTTTGAAGTAAATTCCAACCTTGCAGTCTTAATCCTAACAGTTCAGCTTTTTTTTTTTTTGATGAATTTAAATCCCTAACTAAGTCATTTAATTACCTATTAATTAAAGGTTTAGTCACCTTGTGATATAAGAGTGGCTTATTTGAAGATAATTCAAAATCAAAATCATTGTTGCCCTTCAGTACTGCCTGATTCTTCATCGCTGCTTTCAAAACATACATCCACAGGTGGCTCAGGAACTGAAAAATATTTTTTGGGGTTCAACTAAGGGCTCATAAGTGATATACTAATATCATAAGTGATTGGTATTGAAGGATATTTGTTACCGTTGTGTAGTAGAACCGCTTTTAAACTATACTTGTTTGACAAATCTATCAAAAGGTGCCAGTCCTCAGGTTTATGAGCTTGTCCTAAGTGCAACATAAGCTCATATATTTTTGCAATAAATCAAATTATTTTCATCAATAAGTACTGAAAATTTCTTTTTGCCGGCTTCAAAAGGCTGAAATTTTGTATTTTTTTGAAGTAAATTCCAACCTTGCAGTCTTAATCCTAACAGTTCAGCTTTTTTTTTTTTTTTTTTATGAATTTAAATCCCTAACTAAGTCATTTAATTACCTATTAATTAAAGGTTTAGTCACCTTGTGATATAAGAGTGGCTTATTTGAAGATAATTCAAAATCAAAATCATTGTTGCCCTTCAGTACTGCCTGATTCTTCATCGCTGCTTTCAAAACATACATCCACAGGTGGCTCAGGAACTGGAATAATTTCACTGTGAGGTACAGGTCTGATTGTAGATGGCAATGAAGGATATTTTACATATGTTTAGGTTTTTTAGAAATTCTAGACACATTTGTTAAAAAAAGTAACAATCGGTTGCATGATCCTTTTAAATTCCTTTGCAAATTCCAAATAATAGTGGAGGAAATGTATTTTCAGACATATTATATACCATAGCTCTTATGAAGTAAAAGTTGATTAACAATATCATGGTAATTGTTGGATTTTTGTTTGCCGAGAAAAATTTTGCAAACGTCTTTAAATGAAGCCCAAGCTACACGTTCTACATTATTTAACATTGTGTTAAATACATCATCTTTGACCTCTCTCTTATTTGAGGACCAACAAATATTCCTTCTTTAAGTTTTCCTTCACTTGCATTCAGAAATTTCTGAATGCAACTATCCTTCTTCATTGCTTTTACAAAATTTTTCATTAGTCCTAGCTTGATTGGGTAGGAGGTAAAAATATTTTTTGGGGTTCAACTAAGGGCTCATAAGTGATATACTAATATCATAAGTGATTGGTATTGAAGGATATTTGTTACCGTTGTGTAGTAGAACCGCTTTTAAACTATACTTGTTTGACAAATCTATCAAAAGGTGCCAGTCCTCAGGTTTATGAGCTTGTTCTAAGTGCAGCATAAGCTCATATATTTTTGCAATAAATCAAATTATTTTCATCAATAAGTACTGAAAATTTCTTTTTGCCGGCTTCAAAAGGCTGAAATTTTGTATTTTTTTGAAGTAAATTCCAACCTTGCAGTCTTAATCCTAACAGTTCAGCTTTTTTTTTTTTTTTGATGAATTTAAATCCCTAACTAAGTCATTTAATTACCTATTAATTAAAGGTTTAGTCACCTTGTGATATAAGAGTGGCTTATTTGAAGATAATTCAAAATCAAAATCATTGTTGCCCTTCAGTACTGCCTGATTCTTCATCGCTGCTTTCAAAACATACATCCACAGGTGGCTCAGGAACTGGAATAATTTCACTGTGAGGTACAGGTCTGATTGCAGATGGCAATGAAGGATATTTTACATATGTTTAGGTTTTTTAGAAATTCTAGACACATTTGTTAAAAAAAGTAACAATCGGTTGCATGATCCTTTTAAATTCCTTTGCAAATTCCAAATAATAGTGGAGGAAATGTATTTTCAGACATATTATATACCATAGCTCTTATGAAGTAAAAGTTGATTAACAATATCATGGTAATTGTTGGATTTTTGTTTGCCGAGAAAAATTTTGCAAACGTCTTTAAATGAAGCCCAAGCTACACGTTCTACATTATTTAACATTGTGTTAAATACATCATCTTTGACCTCTCTCTTATTTGAGGACCAACAAATATTCCTTCTTTAAGTTTTCCTTCACTTGCATTCAGAAATTTCTGAATGCAACTATCCTTCTTCATTGCTTTTACAAAATTTTTCATTAGTCCTAGCTTGATTGGGTAGGAGGTAAAAATATTTTTTGGGGTTCAACTAAGGGCTCATGAATAATATTTTTCCCTTTTGGAGTTAAGTTATCTCATTTCTTCTACTCTTTAGTAACTAAATGTTTATCCCTAGCTTGGCTGTCCCAATCGCAAAGAAAACACATGTACTTGGTATAGTCTAACAAAATAGCTATAAATTTCAAATCACCACATATGTTCCAGCTATGTTTTTTATAATTTATTTGTTCAAGGACGTCTTCATCACATCGTATATCTCTTTCAAATTAATATCATAAGTGATTGGTATTGAAGGATATTTGTTACCGTTGTGTAGTAGAACCGCTTTTAAACTATACTTGTTTGACAAATCTATCAAAAGGTGCCAGTCCTCAGGTTTATGAGCTTGTCCTAAGTGCAACATAAGCTCATATATTTTTGCAATAAATCAAATTATTTTCATCAATAAGTACTGAAAATTTCTTTTTGCCGGCTTCAAAAGGCTGAAATTTTGTATTTTTTTGAAGTAAATTCCAACCTTGCAGTCTTAATCCTAACAGTTCAGCTTTTTTTTTTTTTTTTTTATGAATTTAAATCCCTAACTAAGTCATTTAATTACCTATTAATTAAAGGTTTAGTCACCTTGTGATATAAGAGTGGCTTATTTGAAGATAATTCAAAATCAAAATCATTGTTGCCCTTCAGTACTGCCTGATTCTTCATCGCTGCTTTCAAAACATACATCCACAGGTGGCTCAGGAACTGGAATAATTTCACTGTGAGGTACAGGTCTGATTGCAGATGGCAACGAAGGATATTTTACATATGTTTAGGTTTTTTAGAAATTCTAGACACATTTGTTAAAAAAAGTAACAATCGGTTGCATGATCCTTTGGTTCATGCCAAACCATAGGTATACAAAATGGCAAAGCCTTCTGTGTACGTTTCAGCCGTCCTCTTAAATATGCAGAACAGTTAATGCATATCATATGAGGAGTCATAATTACTAAATTTATCATTACTTAATTTAGAATCATTAATGTTATCAGTATGAACTAGTATGTTGTATTTTTGTTGACATAAATCATATAAGTTATTTGAGTAACATTGATTGTTACTATGACCTTTGTGAAAACATATGAGACAACTATTATTATCCTCAAAAATCTCTTCGTTCATCATTGGATAAATTTAAAGATTCTTTGCATTTTTTTTTAATTTATGATTGCCATTACAAAATAAACAATGTTTAAAGTTAGATCTAAAATAATAACTAACATTGTTGTTTATGAATCTTGTTAACATTTAAAGTAGGATGTTTGCAATGAGATTTAAATGCATTGTAATATTGTCCTTCAACATTTCCAATACTGAATTGTGAATTTATAATACTCAAACTAAGATTTTCCAGGTTGTATCATCGGGTTTCAAGAAATTCTAAGAACTCTTGAAAGTTTGGACCACCCTTATTTGATAATCTTTCCTTCCGTAATCCAGCCGTGTTGTTAGAAATTGAATTGCAACGAATTTGAATATGTTAACTGGATGTTGTATTGCTTCAAGTGAGTTTAAAAATGAAGAAATATCATTAATGAATTTAGACTGAAGAGCTAATGATTCTCTTTTTAAAAAATGTATTTTTAAAATGCAATCTGTATTAAAATATAGTCATAAATTTTTTATCAAATGTTTTATTAATAAATTTAATGTGATTTTATCATTTTCATTGGTTAATGGAAGCTTTTTAATAATGGCTAATGCTTCATTTTAGCGGTGAATGTAAGTAATGTAATTTTTGAACATTTGTTAAATCTTTTCAAGTGTGGATTGATTCATTAAATGTATTAAAAACTTGAGGCTATTCAAGAATGTCACCGTTAAACAACGGTAAATTGAAAAGGTGTAATTGTAATTGTTTAGTAGCTGTGTCTACAGAATGTTCTTGATTATTTACTCTATGCTGACTATTTAAAAAATGTTGCAGCTTACATTCTATGTTGCATAATTTTTTCTTGATTTGTTCTTGACCTAAAGACAAACTATCATTATCAACATCCATTTCTAATTGTATCTGAATGGAATCATATTTGCGGTGCAAATTTTTGTAATTTGAGTACAGTATAGCTCTCATCTTGTGATGCGTCAAATTTATCCGCGAATGTTGCAATTCTTGTTACGAAAGCCTTAATTGATTTTCAATGTCTTAAAAATTGTTCTTTATCCATAATGATTACAATAACTAATATGGCCAAAAAAACTAAATAAAACTAAATTACACTAATAATATTATATAGATATTGGTGTTAACGTAAATTATGAACCTAGATCCAATGAAGTGAACAAAACTCCAAAATAATATTTTCATTCATTCATAATTTAATTATTATTATTGAATATCACCAATGAAGATTGAATTTGCCAAATTGCAATGTATTTATATGTATTTCGCAATATGAGAACTTCACAAGTAGCTGATATTTCACATAATTATTTAATTATCCAGTCATATCCATATTTCTTAATTATCCGGCCCAGAGGACAAAAAAAAAAGTACAACAATTTCAGCCATGGAGCAATTCGTTGGATCTAAACTGTATATAATAAGTAATGCCATATAACCAATTATTCATAATCACTTCCTTTATTTGCTTTCAAAATTTACACTTCATTTATTAAACATTGCAATGAGTTATAATAATTTATGTTTTTAGTTAAGTTCACATTTTAAGTATATATTAAATATGTCTAGCTAGAACAATAAAAATTCAGTAATGTTGCTTATACATGTTAAAATAATTCAATTTAACAATTAATCGGGTGTACAGATACTTACATGTTAGGAGCATTCAATAAAAAAGCTTCTTATTACATTTCCAAAAAGGAAAAAAATTACAGAGAAATATTAATGCTACAAGAAAGTGAAATACTAGTGGGTTTAAATTCCCTTACATAACTGGTGTAGTAGATAGCATCTACATTGAAATTAAAACTCAAAATTTTAATAAATTATAATAGGCAAGATTACTTGAATGTTAACATCCATGCAGCATCTACTGCTGAAGGATGAGATAATTAATTGCCAGGATGAAGAATTTAGATTTGGACCCAAAATAGTATCAAGCAAGTTATGGTTAAATTTACTGAAGCTTGTTTGCTTGCTGGTATTCAGAAAGGTAAGAAATAGCACCGTGATTACTAACATTATTTGAAACTCCTAACTCTAGGGAAAAAATATTATATAACAAGCAAACAAAAACACAACATTTAAGAGAAGTTTCAGATAAATGAAAAATTGTTTTCACATATTTATGCGAGTAAAACTAGACAAAGTTTCTACAATTACAATTTCATTAAGTCTATAGTTTCATTAACATTAAGTCTATGCACAGTATTTATTAAGAAAAAAAATAATACTTCATAATGTGCACAAATACATAAAGGACAACTTCAACACAACAGTTTTCATTTTCTAGTATTAGTAAACGTTTAATCAGAAACAAGTTATTACTTTCACTGAAATATAATTATATTACTCAGTTGTTGTTCCTGCCTACATCAGTTTTAAACCCTGTGTTGGTAGGATATCTTAAGAAGAACCCCTCAATTCTTTCTTCTGATATGTTAAAGCAGCTCTAGTAAGAAACTAAGTGCTCATTGGAAGCTTTTTCAGAGTGAAGTAACAAATCATTAGGGTGGGTATTCCATTTTGATTGATCTACATTTGCAAATGTTTATAAAGAACCGCGTAAAAAAATTATTTGTTTTAACATTTTTAAGCTAATCTAGAGCAGCTTGATTTCCTCTATATTTGCTTTAAAGTAATAGTAACCTTTTATTTAACTTATTTTAGGCGTTACTGATGATACAAGTATTTGATTAGTTTCCGGTAATTACACAATCTAGAAATTGTACAATCTAGAAAATTATATGGCAGTTGGTAAAAAGTAAATTCATATAATTTTTTTGTACATAATTTCTCAGTCTTCTTAAAAATATGTCAGTAAAAATGACTTCATCTCATTTAATGATTAAATAATACATATACTACTCAACCTGTACCCACTGAGTTGGTCTAGTGTTGAACTTATCATCGCAAATTAGCTGATTTTGATATCGAGAGTTGAACCTTAGTTACTTTTATATGGATTTGAATATTATATTGTGAGACCAGTGTTCTTGGTGGTTGGGTTTCAATTAATTGCACATCTCAGGAATGGTCAACCTGAGACAGTGCAAGACTACACTTCATTTACACTCATATAAATCGTCTAAAGTAATGCTGTAACAGTGGTTCCGGAGGCTAAAAACAGAAAAAAAAAGAAAAACTACGCCTGTAATTCTAATTTTCCAGCCTTATATTGCACCCTCAATGAGATATTTTTAAAAATCTGTTCTTTGCAGTTCGCCTAAGTATGAAAGGAACATTTTGTTTTCAAGTATTTATGTTGACATCACCGATGAATTGGATTTCATTTTTAATTATGATAACAATTATAATTTCATGATCGTACTACAGAAGATATAATAATTTGAGTATTTGTGATCAGAGCTGTTCTACCAAGATTAACTTAAAGAATATAAGCTGATAAAATTAAAAGCCATACTTACTTCATCATATATACTTACTTATGCTTGGTCGTACTACAACTACTGGTAACCCTTTACTACATCTTCTAACAATGTCTTCTGCTACTGCTTTAGTATATACATATGTATTAGGAATATCATCCAGCAGTCTGAAATAAAATAATTTTCATATTAAGTTCTACATATATATAAACCATAAAGATGTTAATCATATATAAAATCATGCCTCTCATTGTAGAGATGTTATCTTGAGTTAAATGATATAATATTGTATTACCACTTTTTTTTTAAATGTTAGCACTTGAGATGAAACTAGTATGCAGTCTTTCTGCACACTTTTGTATATCTTCATTCGGTTATAAAAGGTTGTAATAATACAGCAAACAGAAATATTAAGAAAAGTTTTAATTACCGTTTGGTAAAACGGGTATCTAAGAAATTTATCGGAACTAGTTTTGCTAAACTGATTTTTATAAAATGAATAAATAAATCTTTAAGATGGGGGATTGTCTTAAAGACTCTTTATTAACTGATTGTTTCAATTAATTATTTTGCTAGTATGCATTGTACAAAATACCATTTTATAAATTATACTTAAGAGAACATTTTAAGAATCTTCAGCTTTATTAGATATTAATATACTTTAAACGATTCAAGTCTCTATCTTCATTAAAAAATAAAACATGTTGTTCTTTACTTTCAAAACATAGAACTAAAATGATTAAAGCCTATGAAAGTGTTAAAAAATTTATATATCTGCACCAAGAAAGTTCAGTTTCCCCCCATAATTATATGATATTTTTACAGTGTACTGATCTTGTATGTTCCAGCACATAACAGATTTTAAAATAAGAATGAAAAAATGATTTGGATCTTCATTCTATGGTAAACTCACATCTAATTTTTTTTTCATAATCTGTATTATTCAAATATGATTACTAATTAAAATATTTGAATATGGAAAATAAACATTTTTGAATACTTATAATATAATAAACATTTAATGAATCATTACTTCCTTCTCTGAACACAATTCCATGCCTATTTTTGACAAGTAATCTTAAGGTATGTATACTGATAATGGTATATAATATAATAATGATCGTAATTCACCTTCTTTTTTTTGGCTTTTTTAAATATATTATTATAGATAAACACATCAATAATTTTGTATTAATTTCTCAAGCATGATTACTGATTACTGCTGATATGTTTAATAAATTATTAAAAAAGTGAAATCCACCTTAACAGCAAATTAAATGTGTCTCTAGATCTTTCAGTTCCTTAGAACATCGTCAGGAAAATAAAATAATTTTATAAAATAGTCAAAAATTAAAATGATTAAGCAGTCATTATTCTCCTGACAGTGGTCTAAGGTAAAGATCTAGAAAAACACATTTAATTTGCTGGTAAGGTGGATTTTCACTTTTTTAATAATTTTTTAGTACTAATGGATACAATCAATAAATAAAATAAATCTTACAAAGTGTCAGATTTTTTAACTGTTGATTGTTAAGGCACTCTGTTAATGTTATTAATTTGTTGTCGTCAATGGTTGATATATAAAATTTCGCTTCAATTTTATTCAAGTGACAGTTAGAGTAGGCTGTTGATACATATACAAATGCCTAAAATGAAAATAAAAAAGAATTTGGTTAATTAACAGCATCTGTTTAATTTGAAATGTAATTAACTTTTGCTATTTATATTTGCATGATAGTCATTGATGAAAATAGATTTAAAAAAATACACAGAATTAAATAAAATATGATTTCAAAACTCATTCTGGAACAGTTTAAGTTTTTTGTAGTAATCTTTGGTGAACAGGAGCATATTTAAAACAGTAGGTTTTATTTTCTCATGATTTTAAACAACCGATTTTATTTTTCTTATATCTGTTTCCTACAAGTATTTTTATACAGTTATATAGTAATAATTTTTGTTAGTTGTTTTTTCATAGTTTGGAGTAAGGCCAGAAAAAGGTATTCATACAACTTTGGTAACGTTTCAAAATGCATTAATTTCCTCTTAAAAACAGGTAGAAATCTGTGCTATAAATCAAATTCGATTATTTATTAAATCAAGAATCTTCTCTGAAAAATGTTTAATAACATATCATTCTTGAAATTGACACAGCCTGACGACATGCTATCCTAAACACCCTCAAAGAATGGGGACTCAAGGGCATTATACTTGCTTTTATTAGGGGTTTCTTAAATGGTCGAACTCTCCATGTTTGTGTGGAGATTCTCTCTCAGGTAGCGTCAATGTGGAGAATGGAGTACCAATGAAGTGTATTAAGTGCCACGTTATTTTCTATAGCCATCAACAGTATTATTAAATGTGTGCAGACGCCTGTTTCATCTTCTTTATTTGTTGATGTTTTTGCTATATATATTGCGTCCTGTTCTACAGCCACAGCGAAGAGACTACTACAGAACACTGTATCTCGCCTTTACATTTTCACCTTAGAAAACAAAATGTGTAGTCTTTTCTTGTTTGCAGGACTCCTTTATTCTGCAAGTCTTTCTCTGTGGAGAGCTAATTGCTATCTCAACTGATGTCGGATTTTTAGGTTTATTTTTGATAGCCGCCTTATGCGGGTCAAGCACATCAAAGAATTAAAAACGAGATGTTCCAAACTTTTAAATATGCTGGCAAGTCCTTAGGAATACCAATCGGGGTGCCATTCAGTCATGTATGTTGTGTTTTTATTATTCCTTAGTTAGTTCCCATTTTGATTACGGGTGTGTCGCTTACTCTTCAGTGCGTAATACCATGTTTAAAATGGTGGATGCTGTACATCATGCTTTCCTTCACTTGCTACAAGCGACTTTAGTTCAAGCCCTGTCATAAGCATCCATGTTGACTGTGGTGAGCCTTCACTTTGGGATAGACAGAACCAGGTTCTAGCATCTTATTTTACCCGTCTTAAGGGACAGCCAAATCACCCGACTTTAGACACAGTCCTTGGAAATCCTTATTTTCAATTAATTCAATTAATGTTGCCAACCTAGCTTTCCAACGGTCTAAACTTATTGTTCTAAAAAGAACTGTTTTTAATTTTTTAATTCCTAGTTCCGCGTAAAGGAAGTTTTGTAATAGCGAAAAATTTCCTTTTCCAGATTTCAACGGAAATATCCATTTTGACTAGTTTCGGCGTGACGTCTGTACGTCTGTATCTCGCATAACTCAAAAACGATTAGCCGTAGATTGTTGAAATTTTGTATTTAGGACTGTTGTAACATCTAGTTGTGCACCTCCCCTCTTGACTGCAATCGACATTTAGAATAATCGAATGTTATATTGGTATTAACCATGTATATTATATCTGATTATGTAATATTAATTAAAAATTATAATATAGAATTGTATTATGTTTGGATTTTCTTAGCAAAATCTCCTAAAAATGTTGTATATTTTTTTTATCGTTTTATTTAATTATTTGACAAAACAATACAATGCGGGTACTAACTGTACATTTTTGAATCGTATTCAATTTAAAGCGATTTTTGGAAATTATTTTATTAATTACCGTTGACATTTGAATTAAAATAATATATATTTTTTTAAATATTTGTATTTACTAGAAAAATTGTTTTCATTAATAATAAGAATGACTTGCAAATTATTAATTTCAAAATACTTACTTTATCCTTCAAATTTATATTTCTGTTTAAGGAAAATGTATGTATATTTCAAATGACATCTTTTTCTTTATGTTACGGGTAAGTGATTCTGGTCGTAGGAAAAGTATAGTACATAATTCGACTTGCAACACGTATTACGCACTCGTGAAAATACGTAAATTGTTTCACTAGTGCGTAATATGCTTCTTATAACTCTTGTTACGTAATATACTGTTCTAGATCCGGTATTATTCGTATCTTCGTGAGTTGCTGATTAACAAAAGTTTCAGATTTCTGGTGTGTCGTATAAATAAAAGTTAATAATAATTAAACTATTCCATTTAGTGAATTCCTGTATACCGGTTAAAAATGTTATTTTTGAACTTCCGGTATAAAATATTCAATTTTTATTATCGGATTATTATTTGTCGAATAATAAAATGAAAAAGAAACAATCATATAGGAAAAAGAAAGATAACATGGAAAAATATATCTAAAAAAAAAAAATGACTAGATATAATGTCTGTGTTACGACTAATATAATGAGAAAGTAAATGTTGCAAATAAAGAAAGAATAAAAACATTAAGAGAAGATGATAAATATAAAGAGGAAGAAAATGTTAAAACCAAATTTTTGTTTTATTTTGTTGTCGGTTACATCATAATAATTTAAAAACAAGTATTGGATAGACACAAGGTTACATTTATTTAAAGGGTAATAAAGGAACTCTATCCTAATATTTGAGCAAGATTGTCGAATTAATAATCGTATAGATATTTGATGTTAATAAAAACTAATATTTTACCAACTATGTAACTGTCCACTTTATTAAAGAATTGGAGGACCGATTCTCACTTTCAAATGAAATAAGTTTAAATGACGAGCAGCAAAAAATGTATGCATTTAATTTAATAGGCATACAAGGAAGTCGTATTAAATTTTTTAAATTCATGTACATATATATATAAAATAACATTCGCGAGTCAATCGTATTCAACGTCCAGCAAAAACTACTGAAGATAAATTGACGAAAATGTTTATACACGTTCTTCTTACGTAAGTGCACATGATTTATTGAAATCTTGATTTTAAAGGATTAAAATCGAGTAGAAATGAAGGGTACTAATTTTGTTTTTTTTTCTCTAACAAATAAAGATATCAACTTGATTTTTGGTGTGTATAATTTTCATGTGAGTATCCAAAAACCAGTTTCTACATGTTTTGAAATTTCGAGTTTTTAGGGGTTAAAATGGATTTTTGAATTTTTTTTAACCCGACTATTTTTCATATTCTCTATAATAAATGAAGATATCAACTTAATTGTTTGCGTATAAAATCTTCATATGAATATCTAAAAACAAATTTTCTAAAATTCGACCTTGAGAGAGGTGAAGAAAGACAAACAGATTTTGAACTATGATTGCAAATTTTCATCATTTCCAACTATATTAAACGAGATATTCAGTAGATTTCGGTTTGCAGATCCTGTTCAGTTAAATATTTAAAAACCATTTTTGGATTTCTTTGAATTTCTATTTTTTAAGGGTATGACTGTGTACGGCGCGGCTGCTATTACTCTATGTACGAAGCAACTGGCTGTTACTGTATTAAAAATATATAAAATAAAACAAATTATTAAAAAAAAGTGAGAAAAGAAGTGCGGTCACCTCCTAGTGGTTTTTGTCGGGTAACGTTAATAAACGGCAAAATACAGATTTACCCGTACAAAAGAACGGATAAGCAACTGCTATAACTAATATTTAATTTTAAGATGGAGGCCGGCTATTTTAAAACTCGCATTCTTCAGGTCACTATCACTCAAAGTTTCGGTTCCTGCACAGCCAAACTGTTGTTCTGAAGGAATTATAATACACTGATATTTTTTATAAATTGAACAGACTTTAATTTTTATTTATCATTATTATTCTCACAAGCATGTGCTTAACGAACACATGGGAACCCAGGGAGCAGAGTCCCCTGGCTAGAAGGGATGGGCTCGCTCTGACCTGCTAAATATTCCCTGACCGCGACGGGAAACGCAAATAATCACATAACAAAATCACGCACAAAAAAATGGGCACACAAGTTACTAAAAATTAGAGGGAACACTGCTTACAATGTGAAATTCAAACGTTACAATACGGTTACAAAAAACCTCAAAGTTTTTACGCTGTAGAAACTTTAAATAATCAGGGAAGACTAAAGAATATTTTGAATAAGGCAAAAATAATTTTAAAAAAATATTAGACCCGAAAATAGTGAAAAATAATAAAAATGTTTTAATATCAAACGAGTAAATTTACAGAAAATTTGAAAACATAATCGGCATTTATTAAAGTAGAAGAATAATGTTTTACACAGAGTTATATTTCTTCCTTAACCTAAAATTTACTTTTTTTTTAATCGAACGTTAAAATTAAAAATTAATACAAATAATAAAAATTTTTATACGATATTAAAATTCAACTCGATGTAAAATGTTTAATTTATTAATATATAATAGAAATATATTAATAAATAATATAATATTATATTTATTATTATTATATAATAATACATTAATAAATAAAAATATATTTTTAAATTTATTACTGTATTTCTCTAAAACGATATGAAAGAGCGGGCATCAACATCTAAGGTCATTAGCCGGATGGAAATCGGTAACATGTTGAAAGATGCCATGCCTGACCGGGATTCGAACCCAGGACCTCCGCACGGAGGTCAGCAAGATTCAGTCAAGTCTCTCAAGATTCAGTAGAAGTCTTATTGATATTGAAGACAACATACTGTGAACGAATCGTAATCGATGTTAAGCTAAAACTATTGAATATAAATCGATGAAAATTTGTATACGTGTTCTTCTTACGGTGTAACTGCACACTAAGAAAGGTTTTTTTAAATTACTAGTTTAAAGGGTTAAAATGAATGCGGGAATTTTTTTGAAACCCTGCAAATGTTTTTATTTCTCTGTAACAAATGAAGAAATCAACCTGATTTTTGACGAGTGTAATCTTCATGTTAATAAACCGATTTCTAGATTTTTGAAATTCCACCTTGAAAAGCGATAAAGAAAGGTAAAAAAATATTGAACAACGATTGTAAATTTTCCCAATCCGTGCTGTAATAAACAAAATATTCAGTAGATTTGGGCTTGCAAAACCATTTTCAGATTTTTTAGATTCCGATATTTTTAAGGGGTGAGAAGTTATACAGCGCTGTGACAGCCACTGCCACTTGTTACTGTATGTGTGACTGGCTGAACCTGCCTCTGGTTATTTGACTAAAAAACATAAAATAAAAATATTGACCGCTACGGAAAACACAAGTAAGCATATAGGACGGACGAAGCTGCGACAGGGAGCTAGTATCTGTTTAAAACTAATAAGTGGGAAATTGGATCGCATCTTACTCCCTTGTCTATAGGGGTGCAGACTGGAAATTATATAGTCTTGCTAAAGACTGTCGAGCGGTGTGGCTGGCCGTCCCGTCCTGTTGAAATCACCGTCTATCTATCCAAAGATTCCTGCCAGGACGACCTTCTTAAATCCTGAATAAATAGCGGGACCGTCATGTTCCTATAACGTTTCTGGGTAACAGTAAGAGGTATACCGTTATCATTCTCGATGAAATACGGACCGAGCACACCGTGTGCTGACACAGCACACCATATCGTCACACGCTCACTATATAACGTTTTCTCGACGATAACATCTGGCCTCTCGAAACCACGGAAGCGAGTTGTTTGGCGATCCAAGTGAATGTGAATTTCGTCGGAGAACCACACAATGAGCAAGAAATCCGGATCTTCGTACACCGTGAACAAAAATCTTCCACAATACACAATAGATGCCTTCCTGGCATCCATATCTTGGTTCGTGAATCGTTGTTCGACCTGAATTCGGTACATCCACCTATGTCTTTAAAAACAATCGCCGAAACAACGTATTGCTGATGTTCATTTTCAATGTGTCTAAGATTTTGTTTAGGTGACTCCAAAACCTGATCGAGGACACGTTCATCATTCTTTACTGGCCTACCAGATCTTTCCTTCCGTTGATACGATACACTACCGGTACGACGAAATTTCGTAACGATAGACAGCATAATTATATAGCTCGGTGCTACCTTATTAAAATACTAAGCTACCATTAGACCAGATTAGGTTTTCTTGTGTTCTTATCAACAGATAAAATGTTTGGCTTGTAAATAGCAGTAGGTCGACTTATAAATCGTTAACAGTATCATTATCTGTCGTGTAACTGAAAATATGTTTCCAATAATCGATTCAAAAATAATTTACGTACTTATATGGTGTATAAACACGTATCAAAATCTTTTAGTTTTTTCTTTATGATCCTAAACTGTTAATTACAGAGAAAAGATGTCCCCTGATAAAAAAGTATTGATAAATTTCATCAAATTTACTCGATCCTGCAAGACGTAATGTTGTTTTACTAGAAAAAAATGTGAAAAATGTGCACCCTTTTAATCCCTGCATTAAAATAATGTTCAGAAAAATTTTTATCTTAATTTGCCTCCTTTTTTCTAATTCCTTCAAGATTGTAAACAATAAAAAATGAATTTTCAATTTTTAGTTCATATACAAAAAATACTGACTTGCAGTTGGCAGTAACTTGTTCTACGTTCTCGTTGTCGGGGCTGTACACCGATGGGTGCCGGTTAGTCAACCTACATCGCTGCAGAGTGTTACACAAAACAGCGGCGTAGTGTGTTGCAGTAGTGCCACCATCGGCTAAATAAGGACATTTCCTTTGCGTGTGAAGAGTCCCTATTTCATAGTTAATGAGGCCAAGGAAACTTCAGGTCCTCTGGAAGCAATTTCACTCTGACCTTGCCAGCGGTCATATATCGAGGGCATTTTAGCTTTTGACTGTTCGAGCAGGTTTGTGTAAGAACAGACAGCCTTGCTCGGACTACATTTGAAGACAGTCACCTGGTTTTGGGCTCCGGCTATGGATCCCGTGGTCTGCGCAGGGGAGGTACCCCTACCCCATCGTGATCAGGGGCATTGTACAAAAAACCTGCGGTAGCCTCTGCTTCGAGTTGTGGAGGGTAGGCGGTGGCTGGAACTGCACAAGGAGATCACGGTGGCAAGGGGCGAGCCAAGTCGGAAGGTCGTCCGCCTGTAAAGGTGAACTACGGGTCCAACAGTTGAGACGGTCCAAAATCTCCTCCAAGGAGTCGCGTATTTCGGTCGAGTTTCGGCAGCTTGTCGACTCGTACCTGTCTGAATGTAGCTCGATGGCTGCTGAGCCGGCGTTAAAATCTGAGGGCCTCCAGGACGCTAACCGTGCCTTAGATTCAGTCGTTGATCGGCTGTCGGGCAAGTTGCACCAGACGGTGGAAAGAGTCAGGGACTTCAAACCGGCAACGGGAAGAGTCCTCGGTGAGATCCACACTTCTTTGAAACGGGTGGAGGAGAAGGTAAAAAAGCCTGTCTCCTTCGCTGCGGTAACAGCCGCACCTAGGCCTAAACGAGTTAGTCCCCCGCCGCCAGTCCAGGCGCCGGCAAACAAAATTAAGTGGGCCACCGTTAAGGTGGTCCCAGTAACCCTGGTCCGGGGGGACTTGATCTGCGGTGACGGAGCCGACTCTGAAAAATGTCCTGGACCCGCGGAGCGAAAAGTCCGGGTGAAAGTTCGGGCAGCGATGTGGAAATTGCGAAGAGGCAAGGAGGCTGAGGTATTTGGGATGCGGTTTCGAGCCGGGCCTGTACCAAAGCGGAATGGTGATCACAATGCACCGGTTCTAAATTTCATTCTTTTACCCATCTTCCGCCTGCAGAAGAGGGTTTACAGCCTCACGATGGATGCACGGCAGCAAGAATGGCATACCACGACTAAGGGAAGGTCCTTTCTTGTATGGATTTATACATACAAGGAAGATGGTATGCCTCTCCATTTTTAAGGGCAAAGTTGCCCAAGTGCTCTCCAACCGCATGAACTTGAACCGATATTTGTTTTGGTTCTGCCTGGCAGCTGATGAGCTGTGCGTCTGCGGGAAGGTCCAGTCGAACGAACATGTGATGTTCGTCAACCGCCCAGCTTTTAGGGGGGGCCAGAACTCAGGCCACCCTGGAAGTTAGAGGTCAAGGGGAAAATTGGCCACTCAAAAGCAGCGAGTCAATGTGACGTGAGCCGCATTGTCAGACCGTACGGTGTTCCTTGATTCCGTTGCTTTGTTCAACCGGCATCCGCAGTTTATTTAAGGGAAAGACTCCTACCTTGCTGCTATGGAAGCTACCCGAGAGGTATGGCTGGCGATCAGCCAATTATAGCTCCAAGCGCTTTAATATTGGTGGGCAGGTACTTGCTGGCATTCAGCGACCTAGGCGTGGCAGCGAATTGCCGTCTTGACAAGATAAATTTAATTTATTATTATCCGATATATTTTAGTAGTTGACGGCGTGCGCCTACCCATTTTAGAATAATGACAAGTGAGCAGTGGGACATGAAGCAAGTGGTGTGTGGCACCATGCTTAGTTTGCTAACGCAATTAGGTTAGCTCTAGGAACTATTTAGTTCACCGGTCGCTAAACTGATTTGAAGCTCAGTAGCTGTTTGTAGCACAACCGTTCAGTCTTATGCTTTAAGGCGACCGAATGGGATGGTGGCGGAATAAATGCCGTGTAAATCAATCACAGTTTGCACATATAGAATACCTCTTGAAAGGGAATGCATGGAGAGGGAAAGTTTTGCATGTAATCAGTGCACACCGTGCAATATTTTTATTTTCTTAAAACGATTCTGAATTTCATTTAATCTATTGTAAGATTTCTTACTCTTTCTTATATGGCTAAATCTTTTCTTATAAGGCTGAAATAAAGAAGAAATAAATTAACAAATGTTCACCTGACATACAGTCTTACAAACAGTTTTGTATTGAAAAGGTCACTGACTCATGCCCAACAGATTTTTTCCCTGATGCTTTTCTTACACATTTTCATGTGTTTAGGTGTGTGTAGAATATGAATCCTACATAACCTGAATTTGTCAAAAATTCTAAGCGATGCCCTTTTCACAACAATTGATTCGATTTGAATACATGTTTTGGGAAAATTACAAGATTTATGACAAAGTTTCATAACATAAAATTAAGCTTTTATTTTTATAAAAGCATTTTTGTAGTTTTTTTTATTAAATTACAGGAATACCAGTCGGTAACAGTGAATGTGATATTTCTTTTAATAACCAAATGTTATAAACAAGAGTGGATGATGAAACTTTGCACAAGGATTTTTTCAATTAAACTACATTGTTAAGGTGATACAAAAGAGATTATATTAATTTATAGTCACAGCAAAGAAATTATATTTAATAAAATATACGAAGATAGAACATCGCTATATCGTCATTTACTTGTTAAACGCATGATATATGAATTATGTAGTTAAGATTGAATATTAAATCATGTTGGCAGGTTGTGTTTCCTTGTTTTTATATGCAAGAATATTAATAAAATTTTTACATGTAAGATCCTTCTCCTAAAAAACAATGTGTAATTGTCATACAAGGAATAAAAAAATAGTCGTACTTAAGTTAAAAATTATTATAAAGGTATCTGCAGCTGATATACATATTTAATAGATATATATGTTTAACAGTTCAATTTTAAATAACTTTTAATGTAATAAAAATTAAAATTAAAAATACAAATGTACGTTCTATTTTATTTACTGTTCTAAAATCAGAACAAAAATTGGCAGCTCTAAACTGAAAACCAGCAACTGGGCCGCATAAGTTGATATTACTTTTAATTCGATTCAACCGGTTACTTAGAACTGTTCATCTACTGTTACCTTCTAATCTTGTAAATGATACATTGTAAACTTTCTCATGGCGAAATACAACAAACATATAAATGTAATAACCTGCTTTCCTGCTCGGTGGATTTGGAGCCTGGTATTCTGAAAAAATTAACGGTAATATCAGTATGAAAATTTAATGTCAAATTAACAATAAATACTAAGTTATAATGAAAACAAAAAAAATTTACTTACTTCCCACAACTGAATTCGCAGGTAATTTTCCAGCCAGATCATCAATCTATTTTAAATAAAGATAATAACATATTTATAATATTTTTGTATTAGAAATATTAAAAATTTAATAAAATTATAACGGTTATTAAAATAAATATATTAAAACATTTTTATACATTAAATTCAATTTTTTGTAAATTTCTAAGAAAAAAAATACTCAATTTAAGAAATATTACTGCCACCATATTGAAATGGGAAATTTGATCAAAAACTGTTATGCATTCATTGTTTCACCTAACAGCTAAGAACTCCAATTCAGAATTTCATATCAAATCCACATTTGGCTGTAACTGGCTCAAAATCAAATGAAATAGTGAAAGTCAAGTCAAGAATCTCAATTTATTTGATCAAATAATTACTGTAGTGAGCTTCTTATGTAGACTTATCATTGCTACTTTGTAATAAGTGAAAAATGCCACGCCTGACTGCGATTCAAACCAAGAACCTTCTACATCAAAGG
This sequence comes from Lycorma delicatula, assembly GCF_047948215.1. NCBI lineage: Eukaryota > Metazoa > Arthropoda > Insecta > Hemiptera > Fulgoridae > Lycorma > Lycorma delicatula. Next base: position 182,115,905 of record NC_134459.1, on the reverse strand, counting down.
CAGCAATGCTTTTATATTCTACTAAAGAAGTCAGTTAAATAAGGGCTCCAAGGAGGTTTCTTGTCTTCTTGGCGCTTTAATAATTTTATACTTATTACTATAGTTGAAATAGACTTGTTTGAACCGTTCAACTGCAGTGTTCATTTATAACAGGCACTTGAAGTCATTTCCAGTCGTCAGGGAAATTCATGTTGCAACATGCTCATTTATGCTTATTGCATCATTTGGCTTTGCAGTTACAGACTGGTCAGTTTGACGTCAGTCAGTGACCTGTTCACATCTTACTGAATGTCTCAAATTTCATCCTGTGCTTGGAAGTGTTTATTAAATAAATAAGTTTTACTTAATATTATTATAATCTTAAAATCAGTTAAATTTTTACATTATTTTCAAGTAATTTCAATAACAAGGGAAGAACAACGTTCCATAGGAATTTATGTGAATGAAGAGTGTTAAAAAACATGTATGGTACAGTGTCAAAAGAACTGATTAAAATTTGTGAATTTGGTGATGAAAACCAACAACTTACTTTTTTCCATGTTAATTCAGATGTCACTAGTGTTTGTAAATATTATGAAAAAAGCTTATGTAAAAATTCAGTCACCTGTATGGACACTTCTGTTGTGACCCTTTGAGAACTCATAAAAACAATTAAGAAAAACTTAAGAACAAATAACATTAAAGCAAGCTCTTAAAAAACACATTTTTCCAAATTTAAATTTAGTTCCTGGAATGTCTCTTTGTGTTAACTGTTTCAAAAGGTTTTTTTTTTCAGCAGAACAAACAACTACATGAACGCAAAGACCAAGAAAATTGCATTGTCCCGCATCACAATACTGAACAATTGAATGCTGCTTAAATTATGCAACATATCATTAATAATTAAAAAACAAAAGCTATTTTAAAAATATTGTGAACATCAACTTCAACAACATAGGGGCTAAATATAAAAAATGTAAAGTGCAAAGAAGACAAGAAACCCCCCCTTGGAGCACTTATTTAGCAAATCAAAATGGTATCGCTTTTAACAGGTTTTTCATGAGTTTTGAGAGAGATAATGTTTTTAATAGTACAATACACAAGAAATTTTTTTATTTACCATAAGCATCTACACAAAAACACTGCAAGTTGTGCAAATTTGAGATTTTTATCACCAGCCCCATCAGAGTTATTTAAAGACAAAATTTTAAGTTTTTAATAAAAATTATTTTCAAAAATTCATGAAAATTTAGGGGCAAGTATATCACCATTGATATTACTTATGGTAATAATACTAACATATACCTACACGTAAAAAAATAATTCAAACTGTGTTTGCCATCCCTGCATCTTGAAAAATAATTAACAAAAGTGAAATTTCACAATCTTTCATGTTCAAATTTATTTGTAATTTTTTCATAGAAAAAAGGGAGATAGGTAAATAAACCACTGAATCAGTATTTTACCTTGAAAAAATATGAATAAATTGCCTTTTTTCATCCTTCCAGGACCAATAGTTTTTTAGTTATAATTTTTTCTGTAAACCCTTAAAATCACAAAAATAGGTGTGCACACCATAACAAAAATGGCCACCACAGGTAAACTGCTTAAATAAAAAATTTTAAAAAGTAATTTTAAGGTCTTTAAGTGGGTATTTTGAATTGAATTGAAAGTGGCTTTTTTTTTTTTCGGTCAAGCAACCAGCTTATGTTTTTTTGGGACACTTAAAATGGATTGACCCATACACAAACACTGTGGGTTCTACTCGCAACTGCAAGAACACAGTACTTAGGCCTGAGTTCACAGAACTTTGAAAATCCTAATTTCAGCAACAGATATCTCTGTTTAAACGATGCAAAAGCTTCACGGAGATAACACAAAATTAATTTATTTCTGAACATGCTCAATCTTCCATTTATCTAAAGTGAAATAAAATCTTTTTTCCAGGCATCGATCGATTCTTCACCCTCATACAATTATTTCTTCACTCTCATACAGATTAGTTACTTTTTATGCTCTTATTATCTGCAGTATTACATTTTTCTTTCAATCGGTTGATAATTTCACAGTCAGATGAGAGGAACAGCTTCTTGTTCAGAATCTGAATCGATGTTCAATATTTTGCTTTTCAACATTACTGCTGCTTTCTTAACCTTTTCCTGAGAGTATTTTCTCTCACATAGTCCTTTTTTTCTGAATAGGTGATTCATTTAAAACAATCAAACTTTTGATGAGAGCATTTACAGCTTCATTTTTTCTGGGGTATACAAAGGATCTAATTGTTGAAATTCTTCATCAGAAGTAGTTTCTTCAGCATTATTTTTAGCAGAAGCTTTAATCTGTTTGCGGCAAGTACTACAAATTTTGTAACCTTGTTTAAGAAAAGTAAATGTACGCACCAAATTCTTGCTTGCACTTGTCAGGTTTTTCTTACAGGATTTATGACTTTGACTTTTCAAATGGATTGCAACAGTACATTTTACTTGAAGCTATAGAAGTTGATGGTTCCATGCTGGTCACTGTATTCTGGTCCAAGACTATGATGAATTAGTCATAAAACTGCAAATATGTAGAGAAAAGCAAGCTTAGTAACAAAGAGCGACTGAAGTCTGAAAAAAATATTTTTTTGTTTCACATTATAGATATGATCAATTCTCTTGGGAGTGCACCACCAAACCTTCTTTTCCAAGAGATGATCTAGACTGAATATTACTTTACTTATCTCAACAGGAAGAAACATATACATTCTTTTGTTGGCACTAGGAGTGCATGCTACTCTTCTGTCTATCAAGTGACCCAGTCTGAAAGAGTGGAAGGGTTTTCATTGACTGTATAACTGCCACTGAGGAGGAAAAATTGGAATATTCTGGTGTACCTAATTATTTTTTAACATGATCCCATTGCAACCCTATTATGAAATGTACATGTACATGAACAACACAATTGGAAGCAAAAAATATGGTACTTTTAAAGACGCCCCCAGCCGATCTGTAGATAGTCAGTTGTTGTTGTAGTTAGTTGTTAGATAGTGTCACTGAAAGGAGAAAATAAATAAATGGTACATATTTTTTTCTTTATAAATACATACATTGTACTGTAATATCACTAAAATAGTGGTACATTGACACTGTAATAGTAAAATAAAGTACAGTAATTTACTGTATAATTTACAAAGAGCCTAATCTGTATTTCTGCAAATTTCTTAAATGTGAGTCAATTTTATCTAGCAATGATCTATAATATATATATATATATAGAGAGAGAGAGAGTTAAAATGTAGAAAAAAATAATTATATCACACTAAAAAGCAGATTTTAAATAATCAATAAATGACAAAAAATTATTTTTTTTAACAAAAAAAATAATATTTTAGTAGTCAAAATTTGGGTTTACTTACCCCCTTAAGACAAAATAATGGTGACGAAAATCCCACTTTTCGACTCAATTTTTTCTATTTACCCCAGATTCCTCGAAAATTATTAAAAATAAAGTTCTGGGACCTATTTTTTTGTTTAATTTTTCACGTCAGATTTTTTATAAAACTTCTATATTTTCCTTTTAACTGGGTTCCAAAAATTACATCCTGGCTTAATTTTACCATAGGTGCAAAAATCTGGGCGAAATCTTTTGCCAGTTAATGAAGCGTTTCCGAACCTATTATGAACTGAACTCCCTTCTTTATTTTCACCGGTTGATCATGTCCTGAAAGTTTATCACATTCTTCACAAATCACTCTGTGGAAAAAGCCAACAATGATACTCATTCATAATATGCCAAACTACCCGACCTCACATATAATATCTACGTTTAGAAATACGATACACAGATTGTTCAAAAAGCAGTGCCACCTGTAAACCATACAAAAGAATTCAGCATTATAAAATACTTAATACACACTGACATCTCTTACAAAAAATAAATAAAAACAAAAGTAAGCAAAACAAAAAAATATGTCAAATTAACAAACATAAACAATTCTCAGTTAACATTTGCCAGAAATCTAATAGAAACAAACCAGAAGCTCACCAAATGTGGATTTGTCATTTAAAATTTTAGTTTTAAATAATTATAATAATTAGAAAAAATATGGTAACATCACATGACCACTACGGTACAATAAGATCAAATAACTGTTTATTGAATTTATTTATTAATTGTATTTTTAAAAGAATACTTATAATAGAAATGAGAAATAGCATGAGCTTCATTTTTAATGAAACTATTAAGAACCGACTGACATTGTGACAAATTTATATTTTTGTCAAACAGGTTACTATTAACATTAATTTTAATATTTATAATTATATTGAATATTAATAAATGCAGAAAGTAACTTACACTTAAATTGTAAACAATCCGATGAATCGTTATCGGGTAATGTGATTTTGTTGTTAAAGAATCTCTCCGTATTGTTCTGTCTGTAATACAATAATTAATTATTTTCATAAAATATAAATACAAAAATTTATTTAAAAAAAAATCCATTTAAGATAAAATAAATTCATCATAGCTTCCAAATCTATGGTTCTAAAGAAAAAATTTCCCCAAAGGATTTTAACTCCAAACGCTTTGAATAGACTGAGGATGCTATGATAATCCACTAATCTTTTAAATAGCAAGAAAACAGAAATTGTAGAACCGATTAGATCGCAAGTTGAACAAATCCAACCGTCTATGTTTCACTGACGCAATCCAAAGCAAATCAAATTGCGGAGCGTGAGCATGATTAATTCTTCATACCCAAGTAGATACTTTCTAAAAAGAGCCTCTATAAAAAAAAGGCCTTGATAACTATAGTTGATCTGCCCTATTTAAAAATAAACCGTTCTCCTCAAATAATTAAGCCGGAAATTCATGACATATCCAAGTTTATTTATTATTAGTGTTGTTTTAAATACTATCATGTCATGATATAAATATCAGGACTGTTCAAGTCCTTAAAATGAAATTCCTTAAAAAATATCTAGGAAGAACCCTCTTATCAGTTTAAAAACTGGATATCTACAATAGCCTCGACACTGTTAGCAGTTATTTTGTCTTTATTACACATCCGATTTACAATTTCATTATTGGTATAGCATTGGTAAAATTTTTTAAATGTATTATTGGGAATATTATTTAAATTTCATAAGACTTGCAAGAATTATGAGATCCTCAATAAATTTGGCGCTAGTAGTTTTCTTGGCTAATCGCTCAACCGATAGAGTGAATAAGAGTAAACCGGTTCGATATAAACTAAAAGAGTAAAAAATGAATTTCTACTTTCATTAATTTCACTCCTATTTAATCACTCCTCCAGGTTTATAAACTATGAAATTTATAAATTTATTTGGTAAAACTGTTTACTGTAAATGATTTCAAATGATTTAATAATGTTATAGGGATAAAGGAAGATTTTTTCAAACACACCACTGCCACCAAAATAACAAACAGATAAAAATTTTAGGAGGCTAAAGATAAAAATCGATATTTTAGCGTAAATGATGACCACATTTTTACAAAATTTTATCAGAGTTATAGAGCTTGAAAAATATGTTAGCAAAAAAAAAAATAAAAATAACGGAATTCAGTTTTCCTGTGATTTCTGCATAATGTTGGGTTTCTTACAGTATAAATAATTATTTTTAAAATAATGTAAAATAGAAGTAGCTTTCATTTGGTATAAACTGTTCTAAACTTATAAGGTTGTAAATTTATAATCGCAGAAAGTCAGATGATGCCTTCTTTTGTCGACTAAACAAGTCAAATGAAAGTTAAAACAGTGCAGCAGTAGGCGACTTAAAAATTCCGTGATAGGAAATCTGATACGAACATTAAAATCATATCCCAAATATAAGACTGATGTTTAAGAGTGATCAGAAAAACGAGTTAAAAAAACCATTAATAAAACAAAACAAGCTGATCAAAACAGTACATTGACAATATAGCCAAGGAGGAGCGTGCTAGAAACTGGATCTCTAAGTATGGCACATTGCACGTGCAGTATGACATGATTAGTTGGAGCGCCTTAAATATTTTCTTAGTAAAAATTTCTCTTCCGCCAAAATTAAATCAAGTTTTTAATTTTACCTATTACTTTTTTTTTGGAAACCACATTCTGAATCGATAAAGCCCTAAATCTGTTTTTCTTAGAGGGCACATCGGTAATTTTAACCCGTAAGTGTCAGACCCCACATATTCCTGAGAGGAATATAGTAACGGTGCCGATTCCCTTTGGTCTAGGCCACTACCTCCTCCTAACCTTTTACTCTCAGTACCGACTTTAATATCGTGCAAGGTCATTTCTGTTGTGCGTTCTGGTGAGTGAACATCTTTATTTGAGTTTGTCTAGCGATCCCGTAGATGAACGATAGTGATTATGTAACTTTTTTTATGTATTGTGACAGAATTAATCATTTTGATTCGTCTAACTAATTCCTTTTAACTTTTGAAGACGTTCTTTCGATTATTATTTTCATAGAATTACTATAATTATTATTTTCTTTTACGTCATGGACGAAGCGACAGCAGATACCTTATTGATTTCTTTTATCTTTATCTTGCATTTCTTGTTACATTAGACATCAAATGAGTGTTTGTTATTTTAGATGATATCAAATCGAAAAGAAGAATCACTGGAAGGTCCATCTACACAGACTCCTTCCATGCGGTCTGCTGATGGCCCCAAATGTGATATGTTGAACAGATATCGGGTGAAAATAATGAAACGCTACATCCCCTACAGACAGCAACAATGACTCCGACTTTGAAATCCGAAGTGAACACGAATCTGATGATTTAGTTGACAATGAAGGGGAAATCATCGATGACCTAGAAGTTGAACAAGACTTTGGAGAAAAAGGAGGCGAGCCTTAAAATTTATTTTATTTTGGAAAAAAACGTTGCTTCAAATGGAGGAAAGGACAGCCAGGCAGCACAATATAATAACACAATTACCAGGGCCATGGCCTCCAGTAAAAATATTTGGAGAGTCTCCCCGTATGAAAAAATACGGTCACTTTATTTTACCGAGAACATTTTGGAAGAGATTTTGAAATGGACCGACGTGAAAATTGAAAAAGCTCGATACTCGAGGAAAACATCGAACCGGTTTCAAGACCTGAATATCATTGAAGTAAAGGCATTCCTTGGTTTCCTTATTTTCACATATGCGTTCAAATCAGAAGACGAGTCGGTTCACAGTTTATATGCAACGGATGGTACTGTACAGAACATTTTCAGATATACCATGTCAAAACAAAGATTATTGTTTATTTTGACATGTTTACGGTTTGATAACCCCCGTGATTGTGAAGAAAACCCACCGGGTCGGTCTAGTGGTAAACGCGTCTACCCAAATCAGTCGATTTGGAAGTCGAGAGTTCCAGCGTTCAAGTCCTAATAAAACCAGTTATTTTTACACGGATCGTGGATACCGGTGTTCTTTGGTGGTCGGGTTTCAATTAACCGCACATCTCAGGAACGATCGAACTGAGAATGTATAAGACTACACTTCATTTATACTCATACATATCATCTTCATTCATCCTCTGAAGTATTATCTAAACGGTAGTTACCGGAGGCTAAACAGGAAAAAGAAAGAAAGAAAGTGATTGTGAAGAAAGGAAAATACAAGACCCAACCGCACCGATTTCCAATATTTTTTCTACGCTCATAGAAAATAGCAAACGTTTATATTTCATGGCTGCCTATGTCTTCATAGACGAAAAGTTGGTTTCATTCGGGCGGTGCCGATTTCGGATGTACATGCCGAGCAAGCCGGCCATAATCGGCATAAAAGTGCAACGCCTCACAGATGCAAGGACGAATTATCTATATAATGTTTACATATACGCCTGAAATGATAGTGACGGGATTACCTTGGAAGAGAGAAATGGAAAAAAAATTTCAATACCTACTCAGTCCGTTTTACAATCTATCCCGCCTATTGAGAATACCCGACGAAATCTAACTTCCGTAGATTTAATCGCAGAATTGTTAAAAAGAGGTATTACGTAAGCCGGGTCTACGAAGAAAAATAAAAGGAAGATTCCCCTTCGGTTTTTATCAAACAAAGTCTGTACGGGTTCACAGAAGACGTGACGCTGTTATTTGTTTCGGATAGGAATAAAGCGGTCGTGCTGATATCTTCAATGCACCACAAGACTTGTACACACCCGTCGACCGGAAAATAAGAGATAGTGGAATTATAATGTCACGAAAGGTGGAGTTGACAGTCGACAAAAAATTCGCCGACTACTCATCAAGCCGGAAAACACGAAGGTGGCCGATGGCTACTTTTTTCACGTTGCTTGACGCAATGACTGGGGTCAACTCTTATATTTTGTACAGCCGGTACAAATTCACTCCTGAAAATCATACTACTTTCTACAGAAAGCGATTTAATTAAAGATTCAAAATATTGCTACAAGATAAATGACATTGTATAAGAAGACGTGAACCGTAACTTATTTTACAAACCTAAAAAAAGGTAACTTTTAAGCTTTACTACCGATCCTAGTAATGTAGTTAACCGGATAATTTGTGAAAACAGTGAAAGAAAAAATTTTAATCGGTCAAGCGGTTTTTTTAATTTTTAATAATATCAATTCAAACAAACAAATATTTTGATTAATATATAAAGTTAAACTTAGACATTATCAAAATGACTTTAATATTAAGTGTTGTTACCTCATTAGCATTTAATATGTTTATTTAAAATGCGCTTTATTCACTATTTTATTACACTTTGAACTATTGAAATTAATATTATCAAACGTTAGTAAAACTATATTTTGAAAAGGGCATGCAGATTTGAAAGTAGTGTTTTTCAAACATTCTCCTTTAATCGCGGTTAAGATGATTAAAGTCATACTCAAAGTACGTAAAATATTTTTTAACATCTCTAATCGATCAAATAACATAACATATTTAACACGTGTAGGTTTAGTTCCGATCGGAATAATTTGTGGAAAAACTGTATATACTCAGTACGTGTGTGCAGTAAGCAAATGATTACTTTTCAGAATATTAGTTATGTGCTTTCAGTATTTTATTTACTTGTTTGAAAGGTAATCATTTACATAATTATGTTACGTTTATTAGTTAAATTGAAATCTGTCTTAAGAAGATTTATCGGTAAATTTACAATACAACCGGTACCAGTATTTGTTTACTTTCTGTCAAACTTTTGAACACAGTGTTTATGTTATTCTTAATCAATACATTGTTGAACTATTGCTTTGTCTAACTGCCATTATTTTTAAAGTGATAATAATATTAACTGAAGTTTTATTTATACAAATCTAGTAACAACTGTTGTTCGAATTTTATAATTAATGAAGATAATTTTGTTTGATATAAAATAACAAAATATATATATATATTTTACTGATAAATAAAATTCTGCAAAACTTTATTAATAACGAAATAAATTGAGATCTGGGTGAAAACCAAATTTTATTTAAAATTATCAGTTTTGTGTTAATCCTAACATACTGAGGTAATTATTTATCATATATCGTTACAATTCTCAATATATCTGATATTTCCCAATCTGCCACCCGGGTAGTTATCCAAAGGGAAAAGTGTAACACTTTTACAAAACATGAGATTACAAAACACGATTAAAATTTACTAATACACATTCGTAAAAGGAATAAATTACTTTAAAATTTAAAGAATATTTTATCTGTAATTTAAAATAAAAAAAATTAAAATCGTTTTCTTTCTTTCTTCAAGTTTATATCTCTATTAAATATAGTATTGTATTAGAAAAAATCTTTTAGCTAGAAATGCAAGACAAGACATTTTTTATGATGAAAAAAAAAATCTCAACAAAATGTCGAGAGCTCATCACTGACAGTAAATTAAAGTCTTGAGTACGTCTGGAATATGGGATTGTGTTTTATTTAGCCTAAATTTTATAACTATTTTCTTGAAGTTTCGTGCGACTATACTTAGAATATCAAATGACATTATCCTTTTGCTGTATATATATTTATAAAATTTGTCGGCTGTCTGTTAAAACCGCTCCGTGGTTTTAAATTAAATTTTTCTTTATCACATTTAATTACAAATGTACCTATTTTATTACATGAAAGTACAAAGTAAAGATTTTTTTTAACCTCTAAATGTAATTCAACATGAGCACCATTTACAGCCTTGCAGACGTCGGGATAATCCAGGTGGATTATCCCGATAATCCACTCTGGCAAGCAAGTATGCAGGAAACGGTTCCACGGCTGCTGTCATTCTTCGGCTCAGATAATCGAGCGACTGAGTTTTTTTGGTGTACAATGTATTTTACGTATATCAAAAAAAAAGAAAAAAGAAAGACCTTGCCGTCAAAACGGAACTTCGTGGTTGCAACCGATGACAACATCTCTTCAGATCCGATCTTCTGGGATCGGATTTTTGTCGATTCATTTTGTCGTTGAGCGCAGTCTGCAAACTTTTTGCTTAATATGGAGAGGTTCTATGTTATTGGAAAATTAGGCCTTCCAAATTATCAGTTTGTCGAAACAAAAAGTTCTCTTAATATGCTCGTAATAGTCTGATCGTGGAAAAATGACCCAAAAATTCGATTATGCATGATACCGTACCAGACATTCACTTTCGGACAGTTGCGGGCGAATTTCACCGATTTGTATGTATATTCTGAGCGCATGCTCACACAGATTCACACGACTCGATGAATATGAAATGATCCTTCATCAAAAAATAAAATGCGCAACAGAAATAAACTAAAACAAGGTCGTTACAAATTGAACTGTTCGTGGCTTATCGTTAGGTTTAACTTCACGAAGTAGCTGCGGTTTATAAGCTCGAAGTTTCAATTCCTTGCAAATACCGTACGCAGCGCTTACGGATGTTTAGTTGACGGACTGACACTACGAACTGAAAGTTTTGGACTTGGCCTCTCTGTCTTTGGCACTTTTTTTACAAAACGCTTTTCCTTTACAAATGACTGTCCTTTCAAAAGGCTTCCTACTTCCGAAAACTGTTCTCGCCACTTACGGTGGCGCCACTTACTAGGCTCATAACAGCTTGGTCCGTGCAACAGTCTAATTCAGCAGCTACATGACAGACAATGCGTAAATTAAATTAAAACCTAACTGTTGTCCACGTAAAACTATATTCGTTCTTGAAACCCCGGATTTCTTTTTCGTACACTCATTATACGAGTATAAAAATAAGATATACGTATGATTAAAAAAAAAGTTGTGTACACACACACACACACACACACACACACACATACACACAAGTATATACACATAATACACTCACCTAAGTTATCTGGGAAATTTCCTCTACAATATAAAAGAAAAATCAATAAAATCAGGCCAGCATGTGAATCGAATCGAGAAAACCTTTTTGTTAGTCGTGTAAAAGCATCGGTATTTTAAATAAGTTTTCTTCTTATTTTGTCTGTGTATTTAGAATAGGTTAAAAATTCTGGATTTGTAATTTGTTATACCTGTTTGTGTTGATTTAAAGCGAGAATCAAAGAGCAAGGAGGACAGTTTTAGTTGCGCGCATGGCCGTAAATTGATTACCTACTGATTTGAGTGTTATTTTCTGCCTTTTCCAGTTTTGTCACTACTTTTAGTACTACTTTGGATTACTACTTTTAGCACTACAGAGTGCTAAAAGTACGTAGTTTTGAGAATTGAGGTACTCCGAAACGCGTGAACTACGAATGTTGGAGTAACAATACTAGGAAAGGGGGAAAATAATTTACAAATAAATTTTAATAATCTTAACTGAAATATAACATATTTTGAAAAAAGTTAGATTCTCTCTCTATCTTTTCACTCGATAGCTCCTGAACAGAAAGCCTTATGTCCTTTGCAGTCGGCTAAATGTAAATCTGTAGTTACCGTTCAGCATGCGTTACGTAGAAAGTTTAATTGTGATCCTTCGAATGATAATAACACTCGCCGATGGCAAAATCGGTTTGAAATGACCTGATGTTTCTTAAAGGGACGATCGACGGTGTCTGAATAAAATATTGAACTTATAAGGGAGTTATTCCTACGTAGTCCTAAAAAACGTCTGTTTGGAAGGCCGGCCGTCGGTGATAATATTGTATAATGTTTCACGCCGTTTGCAGCTGTTACAGGCTCTGAGGCCTATCTATTACGCGTGTCGACTTGGCGTTCGAAATGTTGTAGCATAAAACGATGACTTTCTTGATCGTTACGTGTTTAATAATGCGTCATTTCATCTTAGTGGAAACGTTAACGCTCATAATGTACGTAGGTGTAGGTCAGAAATTCCCCGTCAAGTGTTACAATGCCAAAGAGATTCTCCAAATTAAATGTTTTCCGTGGCATATCCCGATGGCAAGTTCGCCCGGACCGTTCTTTTTCGCTGAGAGTTGTGTATCTAGATATGCTCCGTACATACCATTTTCCTCGACCGCAATATGGACCGAAGAATTTAATTTGGCAACAAGATAGTCGTGATCGGTCGAATGATATTTTCTCCGACCGCTGCATCAGTATACATAGACCCGATGACAAAGACCTCTAAGTTACCCGATCTGACCCCGTGAAATCTTTTTCTTTAAGATTTTATAAAAGCTATCTCGTATTTGGTTTCGCTACCTGCTAATCTACTCCGTTTGAGGTAAGGATAGAAGCCGCTGTCGCTTTTGTTAATCCAGATATGCCAGTTAAAGCACGTGACGAACTCTCGTATCGGTTTTATGTTAGCCGCGGGAAAAAGGTGCTCAGATTGAACATATTTGTGATTCGTTACTGCGATAATTTTATCAAACGATTATACAATAATAATAATTTATAAAAACCACTTACCGACAAACTTTTTTTATATATGTTCAAGTACTTTCGGATACCAAATCCATCTTCAGAAACTCAAAATACTTTTATATTATTCTTAAAATGAAAAAACTAAAACTCATTCGTCGTATGTAAGTCGTTATTAAGTCGTAGTAAGTAGTATTAAGTCGTTACTAAGGAAAAAACTTGCGAAATGTTTTGTGTGGAGTGTAGCCCTTTATGGGGCAGAGACATGGACTATTAGGAAGGGAGAAGACAGAAGACTGGAGGCCTTTGGAATGTGGATTTGGAGGAGGATGGAAAAGATCGGCTGGTCGGAGAAAGTTCGGAATGAGGAGGTGCTTCGTAGAATGGTAGAAGAGATGGCGATTATTGAAATAATAAAAAGAAGAAAATTCAGTCGGTTGGGACTTTGGCTGAGACGTGACTGTCTGTTGGTGACGGCATTGGAAGGATTTGTAACGGAGAGGAAAGCAAGAGGTCGGAGAAGAATGAAAACGGTAGACGATATAAAAAGGGAACAAGTTACTATAAAATGAAACGGATGGCACAGAATCGAGCAGAATGGAGGGCGGCCATGTGAAAACCTGCCTTTCGGCAGAACACTTATTATTATTACTTCAAAATAAAAAAATTTTCCAATTTTCTTTTCTCTTCTGATTGTGTGTAAGATTGCATCGCCTCAACAATCTTTCTAAGCACCTCCTCATTTTTCACTTGATCCAGCAGTTTTATATCTCCATTCTTTTCCAAGATAGAAATTAATTAAAAAATGTCTATCTTAACCTCTCTCTCTCTCTCTCTCTCTCTCACACACACACACAAAATATGTAATTTATATAAAATACCACTTTTATATTCTATTTTATTCCATGTATTTCCTAATGGAATTAATGTTTAAAAAAGGTTTTACGGTTAAGATTTAACTACTTAACATTTAGTGTTAGAATTTGTTTAACCATTACACCAATACAGTAACGCATAGTAGAATGAGGTACTTTATATAGTACTCAATGTTGTATTTAATCAGTATGTACTGTACAATGTCCTAGGTACACATTAATATACCAAAATTATACTTTCACTCTGTAATATGCATCTAATTTGAACACTCTATAAATTTTCTAACCTACCAACCTTTTTTAGACTCAACATTCCACGCTCATACTCGTAGAATGTTATTTTTTAATTTTCTGGTGACCTCTTCCTTAGTAGTTCCCACCCGGAGATCCGAACCGGGGACTTGTTTACCTCCGGAATATTTTACCAAGGAAGGCGCCTCCATTTTTGTTACGTGAAAATGCAGAGCTACATTTTTTTTGGAAAAAAAGACAACAGCAGTTATCCATTGCTTTCAGCTGCGCAGTACTCAGAAGATTGAGTGATGTTTATACGGCCTTTAAGTGATGACCTACGCCCTTAAAAACTACTGAAAGAGGTACTCGATCGTGGTAGGACCCCAAGCGGGTAGGGTTCCGGCTTAGGTATTGGATCGGTTGGAGGTAGACGCATTGGCATCGTGCCACGGTTATATTGGTGTTGTTTATGATTCGATTTGGTGGGGGTGGCCGTGCCGCCGGGGTATGGTAGCCCGTGCTACCGGGGGCGTGGCTTCGTTCCGCCGGTGGCGGTGCTGATGGTGACTTGTCCCACACGAGACTCCATGATGGGACCGGGTGGACGTACGGGGTTTGTCCCCGGCTCCTGCGCGGACCGTAATGAGGTTACGTTTCCCTTGTTAGGTGACCTTAAACCGGTTGACTTATTAGGGTGTATGTCTGAATTTCTACGTTGCGCGAGACATAATTTTGCGAGTGTAGCACTGATTTACCTTTCAACTCGTTTGTTTTTTCAGGCATTCACAGTCACGAAAGGTGCTGTCAAATCTGGACTAGGCGCGGGGTTCGCGCTTCCGAGGTTTCGGTCGGTTAGTTTGAGGGAATCATGTCAAGTTGGATGTGAAGATGTCCGTTTGAGGCCTATGCGAAGGCAAAATTTGATTTGTATTTTACCGATGCAAATGTCTGCCGAGGTATTTACATCGGTGGGATCCCGATCGAGGCCTGGCTGACGGCTGTGAGCTGCAATCAGTTAGAGGGTCTAAAGACGACCTCCGGTAAAGCCCCTCAGGGCTCGCAACAGAAGGGGCGGTGTGGCGACCGGTAACTTTACAAAGTGAATGTCTTCCCCCTACGGGGTTGGGATGCCTTCTTTCAGCAATCATTCCTTAATCTGGCTCTCAACAGATACCTCTCCGATACGGTTGCACCTTCGGTCCAGCTACTCTGTATCACCGAGTGCTCAAGCCCTCTCGCCATCGGCAAAGTTTCGCGATTCATAGAGTAAGATTACACACTTGTAGACAATTGTATTGCGATACTATCGTTCATAATCGATTTCTTTCGACCTATTGATTATATACCTCGATGTCAAACTATAATGTTGTTTTCGTGTTTTTAATGAGCGACGTAGGTTAATAGTTTTACATTTATCTTCGGTTTTTTTGTCTACTACTTAAGTATTGTGTCTGTTAGTCTATAACTAAGAAACACACTAGTTAATTTTTCAATATTTATAAAATCTTTGTAATTTTTTTAGCGTTAGCAATACCGGTATTTTTATTTTTCGTTTTATAGGAACGTTCTGTGTAAAATGCAGTTTGTGCTTATTTTTTATAGGTTAGTGTCGGAATAAAACTAATTTATAAGTTTGTTATTTACTTTGTGATTTGTATTTTTTTTGTACTCTTTTTTATTTTATAATATGGCAAGTACATGCAAAAAACTTACTGAAGCAGAAATTTCTGCATTTTTTGGTACTAGTATGTCTGGTTATAGTAGCTTTAGTTCTTCAGACAGTGATTTTGTATTACCTGCTCTTAAGAATATTTCTGATTCAGAAAACGAATCTGATGATTCTAATGCTGTTTCAATTGTTGTTCCTGCAGCAGGCGGTAATCATGCCCCTGTTTTTATGCGGAACATATATAAACGTAACGGTTCTAATTTTGATATTCTTCTTTACTCATGCGGCAGGGCTATAAAGACCGCAACATTATGAGCCACAATCTTCTCTTGAGTTTATTTAGGATTCCATCCTTGGCTCTTGTAGTGAAAGGTTGTGTTTTATTGTGCTCTGTGAATTGTCAGTTGTAACCAGTCCAGCCAGGTGTTCAACAGTTCTTCTACCTGCGTCGCCAGACAATGTGAGAAGGGTCTGCTAGGACATCAGCCGGGCGGCCAGCTACCTGGACTACAGGCCAGTCACATTAAGAAAAGGATAATCCTTTTCTTAATTTTACTTTTATACTATTCAATATTTCTAATAATGTAAAGTGAACTCTTGTAGTCATTGTGAATACGTTAAGTAAATAGCCTATTATTATAGGACTATTGTGCTACTTTTAAAATAATTTTATTTTTTAATTTATTTTCTTGTCAGTGATTTTATTTTACATCAAGTGTAGATTAAGAAGTGTAAATTAAGTTTAATTTTAATTTTAATTTTTAAATTTTTCTTCCTTATTTTCCTCAATGGAAGGAAAAATAAGGCCTCCTCCACCCCGTTCTCCCACCACGGAACTGTCCGACGGTGGAGAGGAAAGCGGGTCTGGCGCTAGGAAGCGCCAGAAACGCCGGGACTCCGCGCTTCCTATGGAGGCGGAGCCCGTAGCGGGCTGTAGCAAGGCTGCAGCAGCCGCCAACTCGCAGGCTGATGATGGGGCCCCATCACAGCCTGCTACCGTCAGGCGGGAGAAAATCCCGCCGATAATGCTGGACTGCCCGAAAGAGTGGCCAGCATTGGCGAGGGACATAAAGTCGAGGATTGGGGGGCGCCTGGTGGCTAAAAGCACCGGGCTCTCGATAAGGCTGCAGCTGGGCAGCGAGGCAGATTACCGGGCGGTGCAGAGTTTTCTGCACTCGAAGGGAATCGCCTTTCACTCCTTTCAGCTCCCGAAGGACAGGGAGCTGAAGGTGGTTATACGGGGGATCCCCTATGGGGCTGCCCCGGAGGAAGTAAGGGAGGAACTGACCTCCCTTGGCTATGAGGTGGTTTCGGTTAAGAAGCTCCTCACAAGGGACGGTCGGGAAACCCCGACCTGCCTAGTGGCCCTTAAGAGGACCCCTTTGGCCCGGGCCATTTATGACCTTGGCAGTATTTTTTACTGCAAGGTCGCAGTGACTGCATTTGTGTCACGAGGGGGGCCACCCCAGTGCCACAGATGCCAGAAATTTGGACACTCGTCCAATTACTGCCAGAGGGCCCAGCAATGCGTAAAGTGTGGTGGAAACCACGACACTTCTGCCTGCGTCAAGCCGCGTGAGGAACCAGCCTCATGCGTCAACTGTAAGGGGCCACATCCGGCCAATTACAGGGGCTGCCCCTATTATAAGGAGCAGACAAACAAAGTCAAGGGACTTAAAAAGCCCGCGACTTTGGACGGCCGCAGCTGGGCCCGTGTTGCCGGTGGGGGAAAAACAGTCCCCAAACCGGAGGTGCCGGCACCCGTGGCCAAAGCGGTCGTGAAAAAAGGGGAGGTAACCTCCCCAACACCCGCCAAGCCAAAACCGGCGGCAACCACCAAGAAGGTGGTAAAACAAAAGGCGGCGACAAAGCCGGCCCCGGCGAAGAAGGCCAAGCCTTCCTCGACGGGAAAGGCAAAGCCGGCCCCGGCAAAGAAGGCCAAGCCTTCCTCGACGGGAAAGGCAAAGCCTGCTCCGGCTGGGAAGGCCAAGCAGGCTGTTAAAAACACCGCGGCCCCTGTGGCCCCGCGCCCCACCAAAAGCGCGGCCGCGCCAAAAGGCACCCCCAGCGGCAATCCGAAACCGGCTACCCCGTTGGAGACCACTGGCATGGACTTCCTGTCGCAGATGACAGTGAAGGATATCCTGCCAGATATCATGATGGTTTTGCCACGCCTGCTCCAGGCAAAATCTCTCAAGGACTGTATTCAGTCCTTAATAGAGTGCCTCATGGCTGTACTGTCAAGGTATGGTTAGGCCCACCCTCAGACTCTTGCAGTGGAACGCCAACTCAGTAGTAGGCCGGACGGAGGAACTATGCCGTCTGGCCGAGGATCTACTGATAGACGTGATACTGTTGTCTGAGACGTGCTTGAACCCAAACAAGCAACTGACCCTTCGGAACTATTTTACATATAGGACGGATAGGCCAGTTCGACCCGGATCTCGCACCTCTGGTGGAACTGCGGTTTTAGTCCACAGACGCCACATGCATACGCGCGTTGTTCTTCATACAAACGTGATGGAGCAAACGTGTGTGCATGTGGAGCATCTGGGCACGGTGTATCGGCTGGTTTCGGCTTATAGCAAGCCGAACGACGCGGTAACCGGCGCAGATCTGGATGCCGTGCTGGAAAATTGGGATGGGCCCGTGATACTCATGGGCGACCTCAATGCCAAACACGTGTCATGGAACAGCATTCTGACAAATCCGAATGGCAGATTGCTGTACGAAAGGGCGAGAGCCCGCCGCTTGGTCGTCGTAGGCCCTGAGGTGCCCACGTTCGTGCATCGCTCAGGCAGATCTAGGCCTGACGTGCTGGATATCGCAGTCATGAAGGGGGGTACCCTCCCATTCATGATTGAAACGATAGAAGACCTCAGCTCGGACCATTCCCCTGTCCTGTTGGAACTAGGTCAGGCAGGGGGTGGCCGAGATCCCCCGCCTATACCCCGAAGGTCAGTCAACTGGAAAAGGTTCTACGAGACCCTCCAGCGGGAGTACAGGCCGGTAAATCCTGAGCTCCTGAACACCCCGGAGGAAATCGACGACACTGTCGGGCGCGTCACGTCGTCAATGACCGAGGCCCTGGCAGGCAGCTCATCGGCCAAAACTCGAGCAGTTGTTCGAAACGACCTCCCTCCTCATATCTCCGAAGCCATAACGGAGAAACGACGACTGAGGAGGAGATATCGAATCACCCTGTCCCCCGCTGATAAGCGGGCCTTTTATAATCAAACGGACAGGGTAAAACAACTGCTGACAAGCCATCGAGAGGATTCGTGGAACGAATACCTCGCCTCGGTCTCTGACGACATCTCCTCGGTGTTCAGGTTGAACAGGAGACTGCGAGAAGGGAAGAAGCCTCGCCATCCGGTTGTGGGGCAGCGAGGTTTTCTTGCATACTCGGAGGCGGAGAGGGCCGAGGTATTCGCCGATACCTTGGAGGAGCAGTTCACTCCAAACCCCCCTCCCTCCCCGAACGACGAGCACACAACCGAGGTGGAATCCTTTCTTGTAGATTATTTCTCACAGGTGGAGGACGCCCCTCTAGAGATTGACCAAGTCACTGAAGCGGAAGTTTCCGCAGCCATTAAGGCCACAAGCCCCGACAAGGCCCCGGGTGTCGACGGGATCAGCGCCCGTGCATTCCGGAACATACCGGCCTCCGTGATTACAGCAATTTCGGTGATATTCACGTCCATTTTGTACGTTGGATATTTCCCGAATTGTTGGAAAACGGCCAAAGTCGCATGTTTACCCAAACCGGGGAAAAGTTTACTTTTCCCACGGAATTATAGGCCAATCTCCCTGTTACCGGTATTGTCTAAGTTGTTCGAGAGGATTTTTCTCGAAAAACTGAGGCGATACATGGAGGGAGAAGTGCGGCCCGAGCAATTTGGGTTCAGGGAGGGTCACTCAACCACCCTCCAACTGGTAAAAATAATAGACGACCTTGTCGGAGGCCTGAACAGGAAACGGGTGACTGCAGCCGTTTTTCTGGATGTGGCCAAGGCCTTTGACAAAGTTTGGCATAGCGGGCTGCTTTATAAGCTAGCGCGATCGGCGATCCCGTACCGCTATGTCAGACTGATGCGGTCATATCTGCTAGACCGACATTTTGTCGTGCGCGTAGGGGAAACGATTTCCTCTACCAGAGAAATAGCCGCTGGGGTTCCCCAAGGAGCAGTACTTTCCCCGTTCTTGTACACTTTGTACGTGAACGATATGCCGCTGTCGGAAGGGGTCAAAACGGCCCTTTACGCAGACGACACGGCATATTTCTACGAATCCGCAAATGTGGATTACGCGGTCCGGAGGCTCCAAAGGCAGCTGGACTTAGTGGAACCGTGGCTCGACATGTGGAGAATCAGGGTCAACGGTGAAAAATCGGTGGCCGTGATGTTCACATGCAAGACACGAAAACCGACCAGAGAGCTGGAAATCTCAGGGGAGAAAATCCCTTTTGAGAAAACAGTTAAGTACCTGGGGGTGGTGTTGGACAGGCGGCTTACCTTCGGCGAACATGTAAATTATGCGACCCGGAGGGCTAAGGCCGCCAGAGCCTCGCTATACCCAGTGCTGAACAGTGCCAGCCCGTACCCACTGGCAACTAAGCTCCTCATTTTTCGGCTGTACGTACTGCCGATTCTAACATATGCTTACCCGGCATGGGGGGCAGTGTTGAGCTCCTCGCTTCAAAAGAAGATCGAGGCCGTCCAAAACATCGCGTTGCGGACGATCTTTGGAGCTCCGTGGTTCGTCAGGAACGCCACTCTCCGATCTGATGCGAGATTTCAATCCGTGTCCGAGGTGGGGGTGGCGCAGGCGCGCAGACTGTTCGGGAGAGCGGCTGTGTCCGAACACAGTCATCTTCGGGACATCTGCCGAGAGGACCCAACTCCGACAGTTGTAAGGAAGCGGCCTCACGCCGTACTGGACGAACCACCGTGATGGTGCGGTGCGGTAGCCGAAAATCGACAAACCAGGCTTAGGGGCCTCCATATCGCATGAGCCATAAACGGAATAGTGCGTCAGACGCGTTTCCGGGGTCGCGAGTGAAAAGTTTTCGCGAGTTATATAGTTTGAAGACGTCAAACACGGTAAGTCGCGCATAAAACAAAAACGCGGTCTAAATTTTAAAAAAAAAACTTACAGTAAGACAAAATATCCCAGCAATTGCGACTCCTCCGGAAAAGGGGACGCATTGCTCCCTCCTTATAGCTAGTGCCCCGTTGTGGCGTATTCCTGCTAGCCTATTAAAGAGTTAGCACCGAAAGGACTTCAGCGGACGGTCTGAAGGGGAATTACGTCGGGAGGACAGGCTTTATAAGCCTAGCCTTCCGCGGTCGGCCCATGAAATGGGTTCGATAACGCTGGTTTAACAACGGATTGGAATGCAATTAAATCCGTCTTAAATTCACTAAAATAATAATAGACAAAACTTGAAAAATTAGATCCGAGATTAAAAAAATAACCCTTTTAAAAACAAGCCCGATTAGAATGATCCAGCAGCAAGGGACTCTGTCCAGGTTCTGCGATAAAGTAGGGAGTAATAGACTCCTGCCAACTTTGCATTCCATTCCGAGTTTATTTAGTAATTTTTCACAGATTAACTTCTGACAGGAGCAGTAAGTGAAACTAACCGTTACGCTCAAGAAAAATTAGTTAGAGGCCTGGGAAAGAACCTTCAAGTAATCGATCTGTATGGTATTCTTGGAGTAACGTTACATTCCCTGAAATAAAAGCTTTTCTTGATATTATTTTGAATACGGCATCGAATAATAAACTACATATTGAAGAGTATTTTTCTATGAAATGACTTTATAAACAGAATCGTTTTACTGATGTTTTTTCAAGCGAACGGTTCCAGCAGATATTCTGGGCTTTCCATATCTGTCCTGCAAACCCCATAAATCAAGGGCGTACCAGAAGCGGCAAGATAAAAAATTTAGTCGCTCTTCTTCAGAATAAATTACAACAGTATTTTACGCTTCATATCGTATTTCAATCGATGAAAGTACAGCGGGTTTCAAAGGGCAAATTTATTTAAAATCTTATAATAAAAATAAACCGACTAAGCGGGGGTCTTATCAGATGCATGTTCTGGTTATATATTTGCGTTTCTACCATATTATGATGCTAAAACAACAGAACAACCTTGTAGACCAGATCCGGATGTAACAGCTCGTGTTGTGTTACAAAACTTAAAGTTTATCTCAAAGTTTTCCTGGATGTGGTTTTCACATGTACACGGACCGGTATTACACAAGTTTACCGCTGGCTATGGCTCTGAAAGGAATGAAAATTCATTTCACTGGCGTAGTAACGAGTAATCGTATTGCCTTATCGGAAGAAGTAAAAGGTAAAAATTTGAAAGCGCTCCAAAAACTAAAAAAAAAAAAAACATTTCAAAGTCCAGAGGATGACGTTCTTGTTTTTGCATGGCGGGATAAAAGAAACATCATTATTTTGTCTTCTTTTCATAATAATAAATCAAAAATAATTAAAAGAAAGGTAAAAGATAAAGGAGAAGATAAAATATTGAAACCTTACGTAATTTGTGACTATAACATGTACACGGGTGTTGTAGACAAACTTGATCGTTACGTTTCATCGTACAATTTTTCTCGAAAATCACTCGTGGTGGAGGTAGTTATGTTTTTCGTTCTTGGATGTGTCCATTGTAAATAGCTAACTGCTGCTTAACATGAATTTACAGAAGCAAGCAAAATCAATGACGGTTCATAAAGAATATGGAAAAATAGCGATAGAGGAACTCATTGACCAACACCGATGTAGAATTAAACAACCTGGTTGTCCATCAAGCCTCGAGCGAGAAGAAAGATTGAATCGGCAACCTCCCTTATAAATTTATAAAACACCAGCAAGGACTACAGTCCTTGCAGCTTTGTTGCTGCAAGGACTACAGTCCTTGCAGCAACAAAGCTGTTGCTTATGGGTTATACGGGATCCCTCGTCTGATTAAACGGATTTCAACGCATTATCGCAGGTTTATAGAGGGAGATTTTAGCTATCGTGTGCTGCCACGCCTAACTCGAAAGTACCTTTTGTCTTCGTGTAGCACCCTAGTGTGCAAAATTTAACAGCCGAGCTCCTATTTAGTATCTTCGTGTCTATACGTTTCTATTTCAAATAGTTATTTTGAACTTAAACCGTATATATATTTTACCATCCTCATCCGTCACGGATCAGGCTCATCGCTTTCCTGGGCATCCAATATCTCTTCTTCTCCTCGGTTTGTACCTCCATACTTGAGAAGGAAGTCTACAAAGCGATATACGCATCAAATGGTCGCTCCATTTTTTACGACGGATAAATATATACTTTATTATTAATTGTACATTTTGTGATGCAGCTTTGATTAAGGTTTATCGTTATCTATTTATGACAAAATCTTGCCTTACTTTATTTTTACAAAGGTAATATATCTAAAGTAATTTTTTATAATAATCTTTGACATCAAAGAAAGAATCAGGAGAGGTATTGGTGATTCCGGTGTTGAAAAATTCTGCTGCTAGCAATCAGCGGTGAGAATTTGGTGGATGTCAAGATTAATCTGGATGTTCTTTCCACTCAAAAATTCCTTTTTAATCTCGGGAAAAAATTTAAATTTAAATGAAAGATATAAATTGCTGTCAGATCATCTTTATATATTTTAATGTTTATAAAAAACTACATTTAAAAAGTCAAATTTATAGTAAGCGAAGAAAATTATTATTGTTTCTATTTAATTATTTAAGTTATATTTTCCTTCTCCCAATAATTTCAGAATGAAATTATTAAGAAAAAAAGCGGGTTTAAATATATGAGTATGTACTGATTTTTTGCTTGTATGTACTAACAAAATTGCTTAATGTATTCCCTTAACAAATCAATATTTTGTTTAAGTTTAAATAAATAATGGAATTAGCACCATATAATATATTTTTGTTTTTTAATTAGCAAAGCGATGAAGTAAATTGTTATTTTTCATAATACTGTAACTCTTTAAATGTTTTTAGGTAGGTTTCATAAGAAGGCTATACATAAATAAAGCTTTATTATATATATATATATATTTCACTTTCTTGTGTACACGATAACTGCCGTAATTTTCCACTAATCGCTTTCAAATTGTTCCTTAAAAATAACTCGTCCGAAAATCTCGTTCGAGTTCGTTAACGGCCAAAATCGGACCGTGGGAGTAGTAACGGGGAGGCTTTTTCGAAAAAAAAAAATATCGCTATAACTTTCTTATTAAGTAAAATATCGAATTCGTTTAAACTTACTACTATTCTTTGGATAAGAGCCTAAAATTTCTCAAAGTAAATTGTCTTTATATCACCAACCATTGGCCCAGCGGATTGAAAAAATGGGATTTCGAAGACAAAAGAATCATACCTCCCTTAATAGGCACAGTATCGAATCTGTTTAAAGTGGTCGTTAGTCGTATGAACAACATTACCTAAAAGTTATATTTTAAACAATTTTTGATATGACCAACCCTTACGGCAAGGGATGACCAAAATGTTGCTGGAATTGTCCAATGTAAGATGACCAAAATGTAAGATGGGATGACCAAAATGTAAGATGCGCCTTGTCGTATGATAAACATGTGAAATTTTTTTAACATGCAACCGTTGTCGTATCGAGTAAATTTGAAGTTTTTCTTAACTTTAAGGTGGAAATCTTTTTTATCCTCTATTTAGCACCGGTGAAATCTACCTCCGCCTTCCGGCGTGCCGAAAGGAATTATTTTCTTTGCGACTAATATTTATTTGAAAATAAAGTTGCTGTTAGATGTGTAAATAATATTTTATTAAAAATTTTAAGGGAAAAACAGGAATAGGTGTAAACAGGTTTAAATCTACACGAATCGTCATAATCACCTGAATTAAGCGGAAACAATACCAATTACAACAAATTGTTGAACCGTCTTCCAAAGGATTAATGTAAAAGATAAATAAATAAAAAGAACTAAACTATTATTTAGAACTCTTTGATGACAAATTTACGATACAAATGTTAAAAGTTTTAATATTAGATCTCTGATGATATATGATTATACCGCAAAACATGTGTATACACATAGTATTGACTTTTGTAAGTACGATTTATAATACAATACTATTTTGCAATTTAAATGTACTATGCGGTTATTATTAAATTTAAAAATCATGGTTGTTGCATAATTAACATTCTTCATCGCTTATTATTTTCCACTCTGAAAAAATAAAACCGATATGTGTACAGGTATATTTATGTTACAGACATATTATTATCGATTAGTTACACTAAATAGCTTAAAAATAAATAAAACGTTGTTTGTACCAAAAGTAATTTAAAGCAAACTTGTACAAAGGAAAGCTCAATGAAAGAAAAATTTTTTACACTTTTTACCAAGTAATAAGTGGCAAAACAGTAAGGAAATTTTGTTACTGTTTTAGTACATTAATGTTTTTTTAATGGCATTTTTTTCTCATAAGTAAACTACTTCTTCCTCTAACCAGTCCCATATTTGCATTGTAATAGCACTTATTGTCTTAGTAAGTGACCTTGTCGGACGCCTTGGCAGTGTCTAGTTCGCAAACAGGTTTCGCAAGATGTTATTAAATACGTATGTGTTCCTGCGCACTACCGACTAAACCTCCACCCCTGGTACAGCTGGTGTGCACTACTTCTGGAAGGGGGGAATGCGCCCTCACACACATTCAGACACCACAGTCAACAGACACTGACCTCACACGACCACAAGTTACCTCACATCAGACTAAAATCACACCACATATTCCACGACATCCAATCATCGCTCCAGAATGCCTCACGCCTCACAGTCCACACATCGTGCCACAATCGATCGGTCGCATCCGATCGCATAAACAAACACCTCATAGGCAATCGAACACTACAGCGTACTTAACTCACGGGTAAATAATCGGACGCGGGAGCGGGGTGCCCACGACCTCATCACACCCAGGCGACTCCCACACGTACGGGGAACCCCCTAGGCTCTCAGCCGCGTGCCTGTCCACCTCCGAACCCTCCGACGACCACTTCTTCTACCCCTGCGAGACTCCTTCCAGATGTACAGCTCCCCCATGATTTTCCTAACAAACCTTGCTACAGCCGTCCAGTTTTCCGCGCTTTCCAACATGATCTGCTGCATTTCCCTTCTATCTATGGTGTCCAATATTTCTCTCCTCGCATCCTCAAATCGGGGACAACAAAGGAAGACGAAATACGCTGTCTCTTCCTCGTTTACTCACACCGGACGACTAGCGGAATGATCAAGCTTAAACCAAAAACTATATTCTCTTAACCCAGCGTGGCTCGCTAGAAACTGTATGAGACTGTAATCCGACGAGCCATGAGACCTCTCGCACCAACTTCTTAGGTCCCCGTTAATGCGGTGTGTCCATCGGTCTGTATCGCTAGTGTCCCACCGCACCTCCCATTCTCTCCTCGTTTCTTCCATAATGGAGTTAGCCACTCTCCTTTTTTCCGCAGGTGTTGACACCCGTTGCTCTTTAAACTTCTTCCTGCGGGTGATCTCCAGGTCGGTAATATTCCCGCCAACACTTGGACTGCCTCTCGAGAAAATGTGCGATGTGCAGCTGTAATACGGAGGCAGCTCCTTCTGTGTACCGACTCAAAAGTACCCCTGTATAAGCTTCCTCCTCTGCTGCCTCGGTCCCCCGCAGTCCGGTAGTAATTTGGCAACCAGACGCATCACCTTTTCATGCCACAGACCTGCTAAAAAAAATTAAACGTTGAAATTTAAAGCGAATGAAAATTCTTACCTCGATTGTAGTTGAAATGCGGTGATGCTACGCTCCGCTTTAGAGACGGGTGTTTTTAGATATTTCCGTTCGACAAAGTTTTGTGTATGTAAATAATGTACTACAATCTATAAATCTTTAAATATTGTATTCCTTATATAGAAGTTAGAAACTGAAATTAATGCATCATTAAAACACCCTCACAGTGTATCCTTACAGTGTAATCCTCACAGTGTAATTACTTATGAGACAGAGCGTTTCTAAAACGGTGGGCTGGCTGCACTTTTTAGAATTCTAATCGTAAAACCAAACAAAAAATACCGTTAGGAAAAATGGCAATTTCTCTTTCGTTCTCCCACGGTCCGCCATCTTGTGATTTTTATATAAAAATGTATATCTCAAGTTCGGAAAAACGAACCATATTAATATTTGGTAAGCGTCTTGGTAATAAAGTATTAAAATTAGCGAAAAACAGGACTTAAATACCTTCGCAAATTACAAAATGGCGGCCATGTTTATTTTCCAATCCGTTTTATCTCAATAAATATTAGTTTTATCAAAATTTATATTATTTGCTAAAATATTAAGCCTTTGAACAAAATGATGTTTTATTTTTTTTTTAAATCGGTTAACAAATAGTCGAGTTACGGGAAAAACTTTTGTTGAAGTTTTGTGTATAATTATTAGGTGTATTATTGTGAGAAAATTATTACTTATTTGATATAAATTTACAGTACTAGAATTAACAATAAATAGAAACGATTAATATTTCATCGAATTGAACGTAAAGTGGAGGTCATGAAAACAGACACATAATTACAACATCAATTTTCTCTAGTAACTCGGCTATTTGTCAACCGATTTTAAAAATTAAAATGTCATTTTGTTTAAAATAAAAGGCTTAATATTTTAGAAAATAACATAAATTTTGATAAAACTAATATTTACTGAGATGTAAAGAATTGAAAAATAAACATGGCCACCATTTTGTAATTTGCGAAGGTATTTAAGTCCCGATTTTTTTCTAATTTTAAAACTTCAATATCAAGACGCTTGCCAAATATTAATGCGATTCGTCCGTCGGAACTTGAGATATAAATTTTTATACAAAATTAGTTTTACAAGTAGAATCCGAAAAAGTAAGCCAGCCCACCGTTTTAGAAACGCTCTGTTATATTGCAAAAAATCAAACAAAAAATTTAAAGAACAAAACTCAGTAGATGACTTTTAGAGATGCATTTTTTTAAAAGGTAACTTTACGATTATTAAAGCAATTATATAGTATATATACATACAAAAAGTGAAATGCGTAATGGCTGCCATGTACAGTCGGCAGCACTACTTTACGCAAAGGCAAACTTGCCACTCAGTCTTCATGGAGCAGTGTGCCGTAAAAATGTTTTACAAAACTAATGAGAGTTTGGAGGGTACACAGAGGGAATTCTAAAGTTCCCATTCTTTTTTGTGTCATCTGAATTAACGCATAACGTTTTACAGTCAGCATTATTCATTGCGTTAAGGCTATACAATCGTGAAATTGTCTAACTTACTTTGTGATCCAAATAGCTTGCAATTTTTCAGCAACATGTCACAAAGAGAGTCAAAAGTTTTATACGTCATAGTTTTGTCTCCGTTGTATGCGCAAATCGGTTGACATACAAAATAAAGAGGACACTGAAAATCTTTATCGGTGCAGTTTACTTCATACGTTAAATAAGTTTCACTTGTTTCTATATTTAAAATTAACGAAAGCCAGTAGACACATATAAGTGAAACTAATAAAAAATATTAGTAATTTATCTTTGTTTTATTTCTACTTTACTAGTAAAAAAAGACCTAGGATAAATTTTCTCACTACTTGGGAAAAATAATTTTTTTTAGGGAGGGACAGATACCCGACTAACCCACACTTGCATGCTTTGGTGATAAAGTAACAATCAACACTGGAAACTACCAACAATATGTTGTTAAAATTAACCTAATTCGGACGTATATATACGTCCACTTCTCGATTATACAAAAGATATGAAAAAATAAAGTTTAACTTTTGAAAATGACGTCATCCAGAAGACGTATATTTTTCATTAGACATACTTCAAGCCTTTCACCAAATCTCTCATAAAACACAACCGTTTGCGTTACGGTAGCATTTTCCTTTCTTATAGTCTTCTGAAGTTCATCCAAATTAGGGGTCTATTTACGTACACTTTGGATTTAGGAACTTCCTTAGGAAAAAATAACATCTACTGAGGTTACGAGAACGAGTAGGCATTGTTTGGCATTTTTGTTACATTTTGGTGTAACACCAAAATGGTATTAAGGGAACGCTGTTCAAATTCGTTTGTTTTCTTTGTTCTCCTGTCATCTTCTTTCTTCCTTACGACATGATCACTCGAGCGGATAGCCTTGATTATTACTTTTTTATTATCCTTAATCGTTAACGTAGTGCTAATAGTTAAGTGATAGGTGATAAATAAAACCGTATCATTTTCTTACCGTTTCGTTGTAGGGTAATTGCAGTAAAATATTTTACTATTATAATAAAATTTATGAAATAGTTGATAATAGTTGTAATTAATCGGCAGAAAATATGTTTTTAAATATTACACTACCTAATTATTTTGTTTCCTATTACAATAACGTACTTAGTCATCGTACTTTATTAATTAATTTCGCATTTTATCGGATAAATTTGGATTTAAAGTAATACGTGTAGTTTATGCTATAGATAAAGTACCTTATTTTAAGATCGTATTTTGATTTTAATATCAACTAAATATATTAATTAACGAATTCATAATAATTATTTCTAAATTACGTATTAATGAGGTGTATTATGAAATAGTTTAATTTTGACGAATGTTAGTTCTGCAGTTTACATTAGCCGTACTACAGGTGTCAGCCAAGCACGATATTTTCGGTTAGGTTGGTAACGACATGGCTGCAGATATTTTGGCTCAATACTATATCACCCACCGGGTTGGTCTAGCGGCATCGCAAATCAGCCGATTTCCAAGTCGAGAGTTCCAACGTTCAAATCCTAGTAAAGGTAGTTACATAATTTTATATGGATTTGAATACTACTAGATCGTGGATACCGGTGTTCTTTGACGGTCGGGTTTCAATTAACCACACATCTCAGGAACGGTTGACCTGAGAGCGTACACGACTACGTTTCATTTATTTTAACACATATACCTTACGGTGGCTCCGGAGACAGAAAAAATCTGATGTGGGAACCACATGACTTCCTTGTACGCCTATTAAATTTCATATACACATTTTTTTTTTATGAAAATGTACATAAAATTTTATTTTATAAATAACTTGTGATATTTTTTCATCCTTTTTTTTGTTATTGTTATTATTAAATTATATTTATCGTATCGATTATTTTTTACAATCAGAGGTTAATAATTATTAATGAATCGATATATTTAAATTAAAAAAAAAAGAAGAAAAAGTCTGATTTAAACCGCCTTCCCCGTGTAAGATCCAAATATTTCATTAATTAACATTTTACTTGTCTATAACTTTGAACCGATGAAAATAAGTACCGCTTATGATATATCGCTGAAAAGCTCTCTCTGAATGAGGGTTTATTACTGCGGTTAAGAAAAAGTCCAAAATCCAGTTTTTTTTTGTAGTTTGAGCTTTTTTGGACACTTTTGGTCCAGTCGATTGCAATCAAAAGAGAGGTGCACAAATAGATGTTACAACAGTCCTAAATCAAACATTTCAATACCCTACGGCTAATCGTTTTTGAGTTATGCGAGATACATACGTACGTACGTACGTACGTACATACATACATACATACATACATACTTACATACGTGCGTACAGACGTCACGCCGAACTAGTCAAAATGGATTCAGGGATGGTCAAAGTGTATATTTCCGTTGAAATTTGAAAAACGAAATTTTTCGTCATCGCAATACTCCTTTACGTTCCAACGCGATGCAGTCGAAGTGGAAAATTGACTTATTCATTATTTACGGAGATATAAACCGAAAAACGATTCGTAAACTGTTAAAGATGCGACCTGAAGTTTAAGAGGTGATAAATTAATTGTACGGGCTTGTATAAAACTTTGAGCGAGATTCGTAAGAGTAGTTTTTTACGACAAGCGATTGAAATCAAGCTACGCGACAGAAGACTAAAAAACCGGTGCCCTTTTCCATTATGACAGCAAAAATATACATTTAAAAATGAATTTTAAAGTACGTTTAACATCATCAAACGCAGAATGAAATTATGTTAATTTTGATTCGGCTTGTTTTCGAAAATCGGACGGGTATAAGGTTTGAAATTCGAATAGTCGAGCGTAGAATGTACTTTCTGATTCCGTCGAATAAAATATTTCCTTTTTGTAAGAGGGTTAAGGTACAACAGTCTACATAGATCACAGGTCTGTCAAGTAATTCTATTTACCGAAAACCATCAAACCGATATAAAATGTTTTTGGTATTTCATTACTTTTACCCTAGTTACAATTTTAGAGAAATTTAATTTTATAAATAAAAAATGCAAAACGCAAATTAAAATTTCGTTTTTTTACGGCTTTAAATTCTGTATGCCTTCACCAACCCGGTAGGGGGAAGACATCCACCTTGTGACGTTACCGGTCGCCGCACCACCCCCTCCGTTTCGAGCCCTGAGATCCTCTGACCGATTACTTCTCTCAGTCATCAGCCAGGCCTCGGTCGGGATCCCACCGATGTAAATGCCTCGGCAGACATCGCATCGGTAAAATACAAATCGAATTTTGCCTTCACGTAGGCCTCAAACGGACATCTTCACATCCGACCTAGCATGATTTCCTCAGACTAACTAACCGAAACCGCGAATCCCGCGCCTAGTCTAACTTTGACAACACCGTTCGTGACTGTGCACGCTTCAGAAAACAAACGAGTTTTAAGATAAATCAGTGTTACACTCGTACCGATCAAAACGCCTTCACCGACCGGTTCAAGTTACCTCTTTTACGTCGCATTTATGAATTATAATTTTAAAAAAATTTATATTATCTGTAGATTGAATTTTTCCTATCCTATCAAAAAATGTTTTTATAATGCGATTCGTTTAGATAAATTTGTTGTTCGCGTTCATATACCGCAAATAATTTTTTTTTTCACAAAAATAACTTAATTTAAAAACTATATCTAATTACCTGACACATCATTCAACGTTTTTCCTTTAGCCAAATACTCTTTTTTATATAAATTTTTTATCGAAGTAAGAATTAAAAGCAAAAATCATATATCTAATAAAATCGTTTCCGAATGCCGATCGGCTGGTCGGTTGGTGACGATAATTTTTTTAAATCTATATTTAAAAATATACTGTCGTTTAGAATTATTTACATAATTATACTGAAACATGGCGAATGATGATTACTTACAAATTAATGTTGGATTTAAAAATCCTGATTTTGGCATATTTCTTTTAATAAAAAAATTTACCCGTTTCTGCTTATTTTTAAGAATTAATTGGTAGTACGGCCAAAGTATTTATGCGGTACATTAATAAACTGAAATGATAGTTTAGCAAATAACCGATAAGTCACGTACTACACATTACGATTGTTATTTAAATGCCTCTTAAATATTTTTAAACATTACTAATTATTAAACTGAAAAATTTAAATAAAAATGTTATTTTTTTTACTAAAAACTTTACTAAAGCCTTTTACTTAATTTTACTTTTTTAATACAGGTATACGAGTACGAAACAGTTTTTCCCTTATTCACAGCCTGGGTGGTTAGTACTGATAAGATAGATCTGAATCTCTTAACCGGCTTCGCCAACCGCTCTTCACATTTTCATTATCAGTAGCGGCTCGTAGCTAAAATCAGCGGGGATCAGTCCTTTTCAAGGCAACGGTTGAAGTTCTATACGTACGTACGTACAGACGTCATGCCGAAACTAGTCAAAATGGATTTAGGGATGGTAAAAT
The DNA here is from genome assembly GCF_047948215.1 of Lycorma delicatula. Lineage (NCBI taxonomy): Eukaryota > Metazoa > Arthropoda > Insecta > Hemiptera > Fulgoridae > Lycorma > Lycorma delicatula. Next base: position 182,083,653 of record NC_134459.1, on the reverse strand, counting down.
GAATATTTCCGTTGAAATCTGAAAACCGAAATTTTTCTCCATCACAATACTTCCTATACTTTGTACAAGTAAGTAAAAACCTACTTTTATTGCAAATTATAAAATAATTTTTTTAAATATATGTACTGTATTAATAAAATAAATCATTTTTATTTATTTTCACGTATCGATTTGTTTTTAACTTGCAAAATCTCACAATATATAATAATTTAGGTGACAAAAATCAGCGATCAAAATTTGCATTATTATATTACATTATTATCTCTACAAAATTAAAAATACATAAATTATTTTGCCGATTTTGCTACAAAATAATTCCCGGCGATTGGTTTTCCAAGTTTATATTTTTTCATAAATGCGCTCGTTTTGAAACTCTTTCCTTCCGCCATATCACTGAAAAGAGAAAAATATAAATTATAAACCTTTGCTCGCTTCAACCGGTAGACCTGTCTAAAAATCACATAAAAGTATTACATCCCACTATGTAGGTTTGAAAATACAGTTTTAAGATGTTGCGATAGCAGAAGCAATAAATGCGCTGCTATTACACGTCAATAAATGTTTTATTCTCTTTGTATTTCTATATTTGAGCCGACAGTGCCCGACGATTAACATATTACTAATTAAGGTATGCTTTTTTTTCGATAGTTTTATTAAATAAAAACGAATCTAAAGTTAGGTTCGGCTAAATAAGTTTCTTTTACATTTGTTTTACTTATGTAAACAGACAAAAAATTGTTTGTTTTATGATTCGCATAAAATATCTATACGGTTTTTAACTTCCAAATTAAAAAATATCGTTTATTATTAGATCGCCTGTTAAAAAATCAAGACCCGTATTGGTAGTAACTATTTACGGGATAGAATTATCATAAACATCGCAAGAAGGTCGACACTGTTCTGAAAAAAATTATAAAGCTACAGGGGTTAACTTGTAATAACAAAAATATCTTTTCTTCTTTTTCTTTGATCCCTAGCTGGCGACTGGAGGGAGAGACTGGCCGCGCAACCGGTATACGATGCTGTGAGTGCCGCACTTTTCCGAACTTTGTTCACAACACTTTTCCGTGCTTTACCGTCTATAGCGATGATCCTGGCCTGGTCGAGATCGACTCGCCGATTCCTCAGGTCATCTGCAATTTGTTTTATCCAGATTTTCTTTGGTGCAGCTCTTTGAATTGTAGCAAGTCGCCTACAGAGGAGTCTGTGCGGCAAGCGATCTGGATCCATCCGGTACGCGGTTGACCAAGCCGTCTCAGCCTCCGCAATTGGATCTGCTCTTCGACTGTCGGTTCCTGCCCGCATCTGGTGATCTGATGACTTCATTTCGGATGCGGTCGTAAAGCTAGACCCGTATGATCAGATGCAGGCACCGCATTTGGAAACCCTGTAGCCGGTTCAAGTCTGTTTGGAATAGGGTCTAAATTTCTGATCCGTAGAGCAGAATTAGGATGATAAGCGTGCGGAAGAGGCGGATTTTTGTCTGCATGGTAATCTTTGCTCGCTTTCGTAGGCACCATTTTAGCGAGACGAAAGCTGTAGCTGCCTGCCCGATCCTGGCGTGGATTTCAGCTGTAGATGCCGCTTTGTTTTACTGGACCGGCTATCCGAGATATGTGAATTATTGTATCTGTTCGATCTCAGCTCCTCCGAGGTAAACGATGGACTGTGAGCCGTCAGTTTTTAGTACCTTCGTTTCGTTAACACTGATCCTCGGTCCAAAGGACTCTGCTACACTGGAGATTTCATACGAAATATCTCGGCATCACTGGCAGCAAATATGGCGCTGCCGACTGCAAACATCAGGTCGGTTAGGTAGTTATCCTTATCGTACTGTACTCCACACCTCTCTGCAAAAGCTTTTCTCATTATAGCGTCGATTAAAATGTTTAATAGTAGTGGAGAGATGACATCCCCCTGGCAAACTCCTGTTTGAATGGAAAACGAATTAGATAATTCGTTTCGGATTAGCACACAGCCGGTTGATCCGTTGCATGATGCTTGGAAAAAGCGAACGGTTTCCTGGGGTACGTGTTCGGCTTTCAGTGCATTCCACAGTGCAGACCGGTCGAATGCTGACTTGAAGTCGATGAACGCAACAACTGTTCGTATCCCGCACTTGATTTTTTTCTTCCATCAGCTGGCGGATGGCGAAGAACTCATCACATCAGCCTCGATGCGGCCGAAATCCAGTTTCCTCTTCACGGCTCGTCTGTTCACGATTTTTCTGCGGTCGCACTTAAATGACTTTCATAAAGACTTTGCCGATGATTGAAAGGAGACTGATGTCACGGTAGTTTTTGCAATCTTGACTGTCCCGCGTTTTACGGATCGGTATGATGAAGGCTTTCTTCCATGTGGAAGGTACATACTCTATGAGCCGGATCGACTGAAATAGCGTGTGGAGTCGGTAAAACAGAATGTCTCCTCCAGCTTTGATCGCCTCCGCTGTGACGTCATCCACTCCCGATACTTTTCCATTCTTCAATGTCCTTATTGCTGCTTTAACTTCTTCAATCGCTGGTTGATCACGACCAGTTCGGTCTGGCTATGGGTAGTGACTTGCGCATGGCGCGATGAAGGCGAACATGTATTTTGGGCCGAATTAGGTAGTGTTCAGATCCACAGTCTAGTCCTCGCATGGCACGCATATCCTGAAGCGATTACCGGAATCGAGAACTTTTCAGAACATAGCCCGACGCTGCAGAGTCAATGCCAGATTGATTTTGCCAAGTGATTTGGTGCTTGAGTGGATGTTGGAAGATCCTGTTTCCTACAACCAGATTATTTTATGCTGAGAAGGGCAATAAGCGAAGGCCATTGTTGTCGATAACTTCATGCCTGAAGTTGCCCTTTGTTAGCTTCCATCCAAGCCTATTCGTACCGACGCGGGCATTGAAATCGCCGGCCAGAATGATCATCTCAATTGTTTGGATTAAATCCAGCGTGTGTTGGGGCTGAGTATAGAATTCATCCTTGGCTGGATCGGAGCTTGTTTCAGCAGGGGCACGGACTGACAGGATGTGGGTCCTGATAGTGCCATCAATGCTGAGGACTGCTAGCCGACATGATATTGGCTGGAAGGTGACTACGTTTTAGCCGCTCCTAAAATATATTTTTAAAAATATTAAATCAAACATTAAAAAAGTACATTCATCAGGAAATACACGCAATATTTATTTTAATAGTAGTCTAAAGCACGATAATTGCGGCAGTTCAGTTGTGGCACAACGTTGTTTTTTGCCAGCAAGCATATGAAGTCAGTAAATGAACGATTGCCTTATACGTAAATCTGTTGAGGAGGACGGCAGCAAGCGAAGTACTGAGTACGGCCGTGGCGAGCGCTCAAGTCTGTCGTCTGTTGAAGCTGACAGTCAGGTATCTGGTGTCTTGTTGCGCCATGGCGATTTTCCTGCCATTCTGCTGTTTCAGTGAAAGTTCTTTTATGTAAAACGTTTACATTAATTTTTTTTTAAATGTAACTTGCTTTAGTTAAAATCCTAGAATATTCTAGTGCATTTATTTTGTAAGTACTTAGTTCAGTTAGTATACTTTTGGTCTAAAGTTAAGTTTGGTTATGTTATTTTAACCAAAAAAAATGGATGGACGCAAAAGGCTTAGCGGTGCAAAATACCGAAAAGTAGCGGACCAGAAGATAATTAATTTTAATGAAATAGTAAGTAAAACCGTAAAATTAGATAATTAGAAAAAATATTAATCCAGGGGAGACTTCTTCCCTACCTGATTCGATTAAAGAGTATCTACGATCATCGATTGAACGCAGCGATGCTATATTGAACGCACCGTCGAACGCAGCGTTGAACGCAGCGATGCTATATTGAACGCGAATAGATTATTTGTTTCAGTTTTTAATTTTTTTATATATAGAACAATGTATAAGCAGGAGAAACAAATGATGGAAATTGATAGATTGAATAAAGATTTTAAACGTAAACGTGCGGCTTTCATGTTGGGTTTAGCCGAAGAGGAAGCTTTATTCGCTAAACGTTTCAAACCGATAATCGAACCGATCCAAGAAATTAGAGAAAAAATAGATAAACCAAAACCGTCTCCTCTACCTCTGACCGATGGAGAAATTGATATAGATAGAGTAGGACGCGAATTGGGCGATAGACTGATGAGTAATTTAGACAGACATGAAGAGAGATGTGAACAGAGTTTATTGGAACAAGATTTAGAACTTTCAGATGATGAAGAAGATGTAGCTTCTTCTACAGTGTTATCTCAACAAACAACTCTACCACGTGAACAAACTCAAACTGCGTATGAAGGTGACGAAGAGCTTGTTAAATATATACATATTTTGCCAGACACTCCATCTACACAAATTTCTGAGACGCAAGAAACAATTACAGGTGAAGATTATTCAGAAGCTATAAAACCATACAAACAAATGTTGAAGACCGGTCCAAAAGTATCTCTAGATCATGTAAACGGTGTGAAATACGATAAAAATACAGATACGGCTACATCGGGCGATATTAAAATTGAATTTGTCGGTGATAAAATCCATTTGGGAGAGATGATATATTCGGCCACACCGGGCGTTCTCGAGCTGTTGTTGTTTAAAAATCCAGATCTGAAAAAAGTTCACACGGCAGATATGCAAACTTACGGTGAAATGTTGAAGCGTACCGGTGCTCACTTGACGGACGCCGGCGCAGTAAAAACGAATAAATCTTTCAAATACAACGAAGTCATCAGAAAACTGTTCCCTTCAAAAAGACCCGTCAAATCAATTTCACCATATAAGACACCATCGTCATCGTTCAGCGGCACCGGGCTGTTGCACGCGCAACTCAATTATAATCCGGTCTATTTATATCGGCACGATCCAAACGATCTGGTAGCTAGATCGCATACTCTTGTAGGCGAATATGACGCTGGAAACAAGGGCGTTTCTAACGAACTGATATCCATAATTAAAGAATTGAAACAAGTTGAATTTGAAGAATAGATTATTTGTTTTTAATTTTAATTTTTGCAAATATAGAAATGTCACGATTAAGATTAGGTCGTAATGGACGTCGAACAGCGAGAAAACGAGGGCCTCCTGGGGAAGGTTTTTCGTCGACTGGTGATGGAAATTATGATATAAATCACCATAGATTGTGCAACGTGTCCGATCCTATCGGTGATTCGGATGCGGTGAATTTGAAACATGCCAAACAAATTTCGTCGGGTTTCCCCATCACAACCGATGGAAATTACGATATAAAAAATCATAGGTTGTGTAACGTGTCCGATCCTGTCGATGATGCGGACGCGTTGAATCTGCGTCGAAGCAAAACTATGTTTGATGAATACACAATCCATCTGTATGAAAAGTTTATAGGTTTAGAATGATTAAATGCATACGATGAGGTTATTAGAAAATACATAGAAGATGAAATGGAAAGGCTTGCTAACGATACTTTACGATTTATAAATGATGAAAACATCAAGCTTAAAACAAAAGTTGATAGATATATAGATGACGCGATAGAGACGGCCATTAAGGAAATTTTGGAAGCGATTAACAAAAACAATAATGATGGCATAAAAATAAATTTGGTTCGTCATGATGAATAATTTATTTGAATGAAAAAATAATTTTTTTTATATACAGAGATATGAAGGTGAAGAAGAAAAATATTTCCAAGAAAAAAGGCGGACGCGGTATAATCGGGTCAGTAATCAATAAGGCTGTAGATTTATTACCGTTTGAAGCTCATATACCAGGTTACAATTATTGCGGTCCGGGCACGAATTTGGATAAGAGGTTGAAGCGTGGTGATAGAGGCTTAAATAAATTAGATGAGGCGTGTAAACTGCACGATATAGCATATTCGAAATATTCAGATAATAAAACAAGATCACAAGCCGATAAAGCGCTTGCCGAACGGGCTTGGAAACGTGTGGTCGCACCCTACGCAGTAACTAACGCGATGAAACTTAAATCCAAATTTGGCGGTCGATTGAGATTGAAGAAAGGCAGCGGTACGGCTAAGAAAAAAAATAATAAATAATAATCGATTCAATACCAAATCGCGCTTTGTACGATCACGAAATGATTGAATACGTGAAACAATTGAAAATTCCACACTTCCGCGGTGTTTTTATGTTGGACGCTTTACCGAAAATGATTTGGAAAAATGAATGCTCGATAGTGAATTTAGACACTTCAAACGGCCGCGGTACGCATTGGGTTTGTTTCCGAAAAATCGACAAAAACGTAGATTATTTTGATAGCATAGGCGATGCGCATCCGCCTCCAGAACTGATGAATTATTTCAGAAACTCTAACGTAACGTACAACTACAATAGATATCAGACCGATGATGATGTGATTTGCGGTCGATTATGTTTAGAATTTTTATCCGAATAAATTATACGTTTTTTGTTTTTTATTTTTTCTAAATAGATATGTCGTGTCTATTATCGATTGACGGTAACAGTTCGATGATTAAAAAATCATTTTTTCCTCCGATCGATCTTTCAAAAGGCCAATACGAATCGGGTCTCAAATGGTTGATGACAGCCAACACTATCCCGAACGTCGAGGAAAACAAAAATAATAAATTTTGTTTCGCTTTGGAAAAGGATGTCAAAAAAGATGAAAATAATAATTATGTGTTGACAAAAAAGCAATACATAACAATACCAACGGGCAGTTACGAAATTGAAGATATCAGTAACTATATACAGAATAAAATGAATAAAATTAATCAAACCATCACACTGCGAGCTAACCCAAATACGTTACAGTGTGAAATTAAAAGCACCGTATGGATAGACCTGTCGGATACAGATTGCAGTATCGGCAGGCTGTTGGGCTACGGGCCGATAATTCTGAAAGCGAATGCAACGCATCTTTCCGATGAAATAATAAATATCGCTTCCGTGAATATAGTACGCGTGAAATGTAACATTATTTCGGGCAGTTATAGAAATGAAAATCAAGACCGCATTTTATATGAGTTTCCGCTGAGTGTAGATCCGGGTGATATGATTGAAGAATATCCTCCCTATATTGAATTTCTACCGGTAGATGTGAGAGCAATTTACGATTTAGTTATATCGTTGACCGATGAAAATGATAATTTATTGAATTTGCGTGGTGAACGAGTAAACACGATGTTAGTATTGAAAGAATCAAGGACCCATCGGAGTTTCTGAATATAATATTGTAATTTGGATTTTTATTTTGTTATTTTAGATAGACATGCCGCTAGTATTTGAAAGTGATGATGAAATTAATGTTAAAAAACGTTACAAATTGACCGAAGAAAGCGTTAAAAAATTAAAATCTTTAGGTTTTGAAATCGTCGACAGGAAACTTAAAAGCACCATTACGTTATTGAAATAAAAAAAATTAAACTTTCTCTATAGAGATGAATTATTTAATAGTTAATAAAATAGCGCGTTCAGATGAGTCCCTAACATATAATCAATTTCACAATCACTATTCCTTAGCGAATAAAATCGAAAAGGAGATTAAAATCCCTATAAATCAACCAGACGTGTATACCGTTCCGGGTGAAAGTTATCTGATTGTTTCCGGTAAACTCGTCGGAGCAGACGGAAAAAAATCAACTACTTCAGAATTAGTTAATTTTTGTGTGGCCTTCTTATTCCAGGATATACGATATCTTATTAACGCGCAAGAAGTAGCTTCGGTGAGAAATGTAGGCGTGACAACGGTTATGAAAAACGCTCTTTCAATGACAAATTCTACGTTGACATCTGCCGAAATAGCGGGATGGATTAGTGGAAAAAATAAAGTCCATTTAGATGAAAATGGTAATTTTAATTTACGCGTACCGTTATCGATGCTGTTGGGTTTCGCTGAAGACTATAAAAAAATAATCATAAACAACAGACAGGAATCGGCGTTGAGACGTTTTGATAGCGATGTAAACGCGATATGCGCTACGGTTTCCGACCATAAATCTAAGATAGAATTAACAGACATCGTGTGGGTTGTTCCGTACCTCAAGGTGGCACCCGAATATGAATTGGAATTAGCTAAAATAAGAGATCAAAATAAAGATGTGCGTATGGCGTTCAGAGCGTGGGACCTTCATGAAAATACGGCGGTTCCTCAAACGAATTCTTTTATATGGAATGTGACAACGTTGTCGCAAATTGATAAACCGCGTTATGTTATTGTAGGTTTTCAAACCGATAGGAAAGATAAAGCCATGAAGGACGCGTCAGAATTCGATTCGTGTAACGTTAAAAATATTTGTGTAATGATTAATTCGAATAAATATCCGTATGAAGATTTACGAGGGAATCAAGCGTTGATGTATAGAATGTTTATTAATTTTCAAAAATCATATTATAAAAATATAGATTCACCGTACACGTTTTCAGATTACAAAACCAAATACCCTCTGTATGTGATCGACTGCTCGCGTCAAAATGAATCCGTAAAGATTGGTGTAATCGATTTTAAGATTAAAGTTGAAGCGGAAGAGAATTTTAAACCAAATACAGTAGCATACTGTTTATTGATATACGATAATGTAATCGCGTATTCTCCGCTGACTGGTAAAGCGATAAAGCAAGAATAATAAGTGAAAGGTCGCAGATATTTTTATTTTCATTTTTTTGCCATCGATAGATTTTTAGTTTTGTATTATTTATTTTGCGCGAACAAAGGTTAATGCTACAGACCAGGGAATCCCCATGATGTCATGCATACGCTTTATTATGTTATTTGTATGAATGACTTACATTTCTACCGTTTAATCGGTATTTTGCAGCATATCACAAATCTGAAGGAACATATACAATAGATAAATAAATAATTTTTTCCCTCGATAGATTATTTGCATTGAATTATTTATTTTACAATATAGATTTCAAATGGAAATTTTTAAAATTAAGAAATTGAATAATTTCGTTGATTTTCCTAAATACGCTACCGAACAAAGCGCCGGTTTAGATTTAGTTTCAACGATCGATACTATTTTAAAGCCGGGTGAAATAAAAATAATCGCGACCGGCATTGCTATATCGCTGCCTAAAAAGTATGAAGCGCAAATAAGGCCTAGATCGGGTATGGCTATGAGCTATGGCATTACTGTTGTGAATTCACCGGGTACAGTCGATGCTGATTATCGCGGTGAAATTAAAATCGGTCTTATAAATTTGAGCGATAAAGAATTTACAGTGCAAAGAGGAATGAGAATCGCGCAAATGGTAATATCGAAATACAAACGCATATCGTGGACGGAAAGCGAAACATTAGATGAAACCGAACGTAATGATAAGGGTTTTGGCTCGACTGGTCTGAGACAATAATCTGTTACTTAATTCGTATGAATGACTAACATACAGATAAATTTATCATCAAGGCCGCGCTGTTAGATAATTTAACATTAACAAAAAATATAATGTTTATATTTAATTATAATTAATTTTTTATAATGTTTCTGTTAACGATGAATATATTTTATTTTTTCGTTTTTGCAAATGTTTTTCAGTAACATATACAATAATGAATCGTCAATAAGAAAATTGTGATTGCGAAAGAATGTGAAATATGTGATTTCTTCCTGTAAATGCTGCATATATGTAACTTTTTCTCTAAAACAGTGTGCACGTCTTAAGTAAGTTGATCGATTGAAATTGCAAACTCTACCCACAGTCTGGACGACGGCCGTTCGACGATCACCTATGGTCAACAGCTGCCATAGGGACGCTCTTTGTCTGTCTACTGAATTCGGCCGATTTAAAGGTCGGGAAAAAGCCACTCTATATATGCATCTATACAAACCAAGCGATATATGTTATTGATGTTAGCATTCACTCTATGTATATATAGCCATGTAAAAGATTGGGATTCCCCATGACGTCATAGATCTGACTTTCACATTGAAAACTGCCTTGATAGATAATCTTATTTATTAACATTAAAAATAAATAATCAAAATCGTATAAGTAAAGCGCATTTAGTATAAATCATTCTTTAATGTAGTCGTATAATTTTGTTTCAATATTCTGGGTTGATTATTTAATGTAATGTAAATCGTTCTTTAATGTATTCAATATATTCATGAAAAAGTGTTCTCGATAACTGGTTATTTAATGTATTATAAAATCGTTCTTTAATGTATCGCGAAAACGACGTTCAGGTTCTGCTTAAATTGTCTGCCGACCAGTCCTGAGAATTCAAGCACAACCTGCACAATATATACTACTCCTATAAACGTTTATTACTTTAATACGGATTTTATACTAAAAATTGGATACCGGTGTACTTTGGTAGTTTTTTTTAACCCTGCCTCCCGAAACCAGACCCCCCGATTAAGGATGAACACGGTTCCGGGAGATGCCTTTGCCTCTATCCGCCAGATGAGGGAAACGCCAGGCCCGGCTATGCCGTTCCCGGCTACCATCATCCAGCAACCAGGACTTGGACCTTTGCGCTTTGCCTCTAACAGGGACACCCTCAAAGGGACCGCCCCGCCGGGATTCAGTCTTTTAGCTCAGCGGACGAGAGTACCTGCCCTTCATCACCACCGCCTACCCGTGTAAGAACGGGCAAAGGGCAGCTTTGTACGTAGCCGTCGCTAACCCTTTCTCGCTTCACGATATTATAAAACACGTCTAAGTGTCGAACTTTGTAACATCGTTCCAACGATGGTCCCCCATCTCGAGATGCCCAGTTACGGCAGTACAGTCGCGGCGTTCCTCGTCATACCGAGGCACTGGAATATCACGTGCTCCGGCGTGTCTAACTCCCGACAGTAGGGGCAGAAGGGGTCTTCAGCTCTTCTTCGTCCAGACAGGTACGAACGAAAGACCAAACGGCCTGTCAGGAATTGTGTCAACCGTACTTCGGTGGTAAGATTCAATTACCCGCTCGTCTTAGTAACGGTCGGCCTGAGTCTGTACCAGATTATACTTCATTTACATATCATAGATATCCTCATCTCATTTTACCGTGGGGGATTGCTTATTGTTCACTAGTTAAACAGGTTGCAACGTACACATTAGTAAAATAAAATTAAAAATAAACCCCAGGAAAAATATGCAATTTTTTGTTTTTTTTTATTTCATGTTTTTTTTTTTTTTAATACAATTCTTTTGCATGAAATATCTATTACACACACAATTTTTCGATTACGCGATAAAAATAGCTTTAAAAAAAATAAGTTTTCATATGTAGATTAAATTATAAGCCATTTGTATGCAGAGTACAGTCAATAAATCACACAAAAAAATAATAATAGATAAATGAGATTTACAGATGAATTTTTTTATTAATATTTATTCATTTTTTTTTTAATCACCGGATTAATATTTTATCCTGAATCGTATATGTACGTGATGAAATACTTCCATTATATTTTTTAAAATATAAATTAAAAAAAATAATTTATTTGATTTTATATAACAACTAAGCTATGCATAAAAAAGTTTGAATACGGTATCAAAGATTTATATATATTTTGTGTTAATGTGCGCGCGCGTTGTGTGCGTGCGTGTGAATATACGCGTAACCGGGCATATTTATACGTAAAACAAACACGTAATACGAATTTACCGTATTGTAAATCAAATTTTTGAAAAGAGTTCTACATATAACCGTAAAAAGTATCTTAAAAATAAAAGATTAATACAACGAAGGCTTTGATAAATCTTAATAAATAAATCATTCTACTCGTTCTGTGAAATAGAACTCGTGATGATCGTATCTATCAAAATTAAATTGTATCATTCAGTAGTATAAATTTAAATAAAAATTGGTTATTCCAATTTTTTTTATCTCCGGGACCGGAGATAAATTTTTTTTAACTCCTGATGATGGTTACAAAAAAGACCGAAAGATCTCGAAGATTTAACACTTATTTGCCGGTAAGGTGGATATATAGCTTGTTAATTACATTTAATTAAAATATATTTATCGTTTTATTAAAATATAATATTTCTTCGTTTATTTAATTTAATTGTTCTAACGAAACCGCGTGCCCATAGCGTATTTAATTTGCGCGGATATGGCGGTACCAACTAATATAATTTCACGACTTACAACAAATTTAGCTTGTACGGTCGGCGTAGCCGTGAGGCTTTACGCACCAGACACCGTATCAACCGGGTGATCGAGTTCGCCCGGCCAGAACAAGTAAATTTTTAAATATATTTAATTACAAAACTTTAAATCTTATTCGTTTATTTAATTCTGCCGCTCACCTATGGCGTCAGAACATAGCGTACGACTACAATAACATTTTTTGAGGTAAGATGCGATTTCCCAAATCGTTTTAATTTTTTAATCGTAAACAAACGCTCCTAAGAAAAATATGACCGTAATTAGGCGATATCTCGAAATACTGAGGGTGATCTTTCTCTATAGCCCCACCTCTTTGACGTTTTAAGTTGAAAATTCAACGGCATAAATCCCCCATGTATAGAATTAATCTGACCAAGTTTGGTCAAAATCGGTCCAGTAGTTCTGTAAATATAAGGTTATTTAGCGGCCGACACCTAACACATGTACATCAACATCCGTAAAAATTTCTATTCGGTTTTTCGGGTTCGTTAGGTGTCAAAACGTTAAGATCCGGTGAAAACCGCATATGCCGAAATTAGAACGTTTACAATGCTTTTCATTCTAAAGCTATCTAGACGGGAAAGTAAAAATATGCGATAAATAAAATATTATTTTTTTACGATTTTTGGGGAAGGGGGCAAAATTTGTAAAATATGGCATATATTTTACAAATACTTGCGCTCACGTAAGTACTGAAATTATTATAAAGCGGTGTCATTATGTTTACAAAATTTTGAAAAATGAACCCTCAACCCCCCGCCCCCGCCCACCCCACCACATCGGAGGTGTTGATCCAAAACTTCTACCAATAAATTCTCTAACATACGAATCTCTATACAAAATTTCATCAAACTCTATTTATCCATTCAAAAATTATTAAGCTTCCGACACGCCAACAGACGCACTTATATACGTATGAACATTACCCCCTCCCCGCAACAGTTAATTAGGTTTTCTGGGGTTCCTGGGTGATGAAACGTAAAGAAATGTGAAATAACCCATACCACATTTTTTGACTTATTACCATAATTTCTTTCTTCACCACAGCTTTAGAGCAGTGGTCTCGAAAGTGGTGTACGCGTACTCAGTTCCGGGGGGTATGCAAAGTAATAGTTGGGGATACAACAAATAAGTAGTATAAATAATTTGATTTTTGACTATATACACACGTGGACGCACACACACACACACACACACACACACACACACACACACACACACACACACACACACACACACACACACACACACTCACATAAACACGCGCAACATACACATCATGAAATACAGACAAAAAAGTGTACATCTTACTGTTACAATAAAAAAAAACCTTTAAATATTAACAAACAAAAAAAAATAGAAGAGTTGAAATTATGAAATATATATATATATATATATATATATATATATATATATATATCTCAATAAACGTACCTTATTTAACTACACGTACTTCGTTGTATATCCAGCGATGACTAACTAGACCGAGTCGGCTGTTTGTTACATTCGTTCCCTTCCGCGTACAATCGGTCATCTTCGTTCTTAACTATACAACTGTTGACTCATCTTGTTAGCCGAGTTCCAGATGTACATAACAAATTGTTTTTATTACTTTATTTCAAGAGAAGGAAAATAAAATTATATTTTTAAATTAATAAATCTTTTTTTCAAGAGGTCAAATAATTATTAAATTATTCAATAAAAATTAATTTTTGTAATATATTTAACTAAAAATTATTTATTTATTTATTATTATTATTATTTTGGAAAACAATTTTCATTTACCATATAAATAATATCTGTATCTGTAAAACATTGACTGTACCTAATCGATTGATTCATCATTAACGCCCAGTAAAAACTACTAAAGATAAATTATTGAAAATTTTAAATAATAAACGTTCTTTTTCGGAAGAGCACACTAAGAATAATTTTTTGAAATTCAGAGTGTTTATGTTTCAAATGTAATAACAATGAAATTTACTTTTTTATAATTTCTTGGTAATAAATTAAGGTATCAACTTGATTTTTAATACGTCTAATTTTCAAATGAATATCTAAAAGCTAACATCTAGATTTTTCGAAATTACAAGTTTAAAGAGCTAAAATTGATTTTTGAATTTTTTTTCAAAAACGGCTATTTTTTTTTTTAACTTTTCGGTAAGAGATGAAGATATCAACTTGAGTTTTGGAGTGCTTAATTTTCATGTACATATCTAAAAAAAAGAAACAATTTCTAGATTTTTCAAAATTATTACACTTAACACTTATTACAAATTTTCCCCATTCCCGACTATACTAAACACGATATTCACTAGATTGGAGCTTCCAAATACTGTTCCGATAAATATCTAAAAACCATTTTCGGGTTTTTGAAAATTTTTGAAGGGTGAGACGATATATAACGCAATGGTTCAACCAACGTAGCAACTGTTATTGTTTGTCCGATACGACTGGCTACATCTGCTCCAGTTACTTGGCTAAAAAAATAAAAGTAATTAAAAAATTAAAAATATAAGAAACGAAATACGGTCACCTTGAAGTGGTATTTGTCGAGTAACACTAAGAACCGGGTAAAATACATTTTTACCTTTCCGAAGTACGGGTAACCAGTTGTCTATATAAACAAAAACGTGATGTTCGTTTGTTCAAAATCTTATATCTCCAAAAGTTCTTCAGCAATTGCTTTGAAATTTTCACACAACGTTGCATCCGAGTAATCGCGTGTTTTTGTATACCTACTATTTATATACCTAAGATGTTACACCTGTGACGGGTAAAATGTTTTTTTTTTTTTTTAAAAACAACGCTATCTGTTGGACGTAAAAGTAACACACGCTATAAGAAATATTTTACGATTCCATTTCAATGTTTCCGATATGTGTGTCCGCTATAGATTCAAAAACTACTGGACCGATTTACACGAGGGGAAAAGGGGAAAAATCGAAAAAAGGGGAAGAGGGAATGATTCTTCCCTCTAAAGGTTGATTTGGAAGTCGAGAGTTCCAGCGTTCAAGTCCTAGTAAAATCGGTTATTTTTACACGGATTTGAATACTAGATCGAGGATACCGGTGTTCTTTGGCGGTTGGATTTCAATTAAACACACATCTCAGGAGTGGTCGAACTGAGACTGTACAATACTACACTTCATTTACACTCATACATATCATTCTAATTCATTCTCTGAAGTAATACTTGAACGGTAATTCCAGGAGGCTAAACAGAAAAAATAAAGAAAAAGAAAGTAAAATCTGCCAAGTTTTGATAAACGAATTGTTTTTAATAAATTTCGAAATTCTTACGTTTGTATATCTTCCTTTTTCCTGTTTATCTTCCAGGAATTACCGTTCAAGTATGACTTCAGAGGATGAATGAGGATGATATGTACGATTGTAAATGAAGTATAGTCTCAGGTCTATCATTTCTGAGAAGTGTGATTAATTGAAACCCAACCGCCAAAGAACACCGGTATCCACGAACTAGAATTCAAATCCGTGTAAAAATAACAGAATTTACTAGAACTTGAACGCTGGAACTCTCGACTTCTAAATCGGCTGATTTGTGACGACGCGTTCACCGCTAGACCGACCCGGTGGGTTGATATATACATAGATAACTAAAATATACAAAATATTTATACTCGGAGAATATTGATGCTGTTCAGGATCGATCATAAAAGACCCTCGACTTGCTGAGTCAACAGAAAATCAAAATGGACTTAACCTCAAAAAAATTCACTACAGAAAATAAATTATTGGAATGTGTTTGTATAGAATAAAAGTGTGTCCTAATGGACATGAGCTATTAACTATTTATTTTTTAGGTAGATTTCATAAGACAGCTACTTAATGTAATATGGTACCATGACTCCACTTCCGAAAAATTTCGACATATCTTCGCGTTTCTCATTCCCCAGACCCCAAAACCACCGTCAGTTCAAAAGCTTATATATACAATATATATTTCACTTTTTTGGGAACAAGATAACTACCGTAATTTTGCGCCAATCACTTTCAAACTGAGCCTTAAAAAGATAACTCGTCTAAAAATCTTGGTCGAGTTCGTTAATAGGAAAAATCGGACCATGAGGGTGGAAATGGAATGGGCTTTTTCGAAAAAAAAATTCGCTATAACTTTGTTATTAAGTAAAATATCGAATTCGTTGAAAGTTCCTACTATTCCTTAGATAAGGGCTGATAACGTAAGTAAAGTTTCTTGCTATCACTAACCATTTGCCCAGTTGGTTGAAAAAATTGTGTTTTGAAGACAAAAAAATATGTTTTTTCGATTTTTGAGAAAAGAAAAAATTGGGAGGCAAAATTTTTTTAAAGAACGTAAGCTTGTAAGCATGTATTGAGGTTAATATAATGGAGTTAAGTTAGCAAAATTTTCAGAAAGACGTTTACTAACAAATCGCCCATACACACGAGCCTCTGAGTCAAATTTCATCAAAATCAGTTTATCCGGTCAAAAAGTTACTGTTAAGCTTCAAACACGCCAATACACGTACGTATACAAACATTACAACCTCATTTGTTGTTGTTTGGGGTCGCTTAATATGAATGCAGAATGACGTAAACAGCTGTGATCCTAATCACATGGTAAATGCAATTTTTCCATACGTTATTTTCCCTGGTCCCACGTTATGTCAAACTTTCAACAGAATATTTTAATAATAAAATAGATATTACATGAATGGCGTAAATGTTAAATTAAAAAATCCCTACGTTGAAGGAAAGGAGTTAAGATTTAGTTACTAAAATAAAAAATAATACGCCGCCAGTCACCAGTAATAAATGGATTTTTGTGTCTGTATTAGTGATCGGTTCCTAAATAAAAAGAATGTACTTTGTAGATGTTATATTTATGATTCCGTAGATTTTAAATGGAGACTTTAAATCTAACGATCCGAGTGTATACTTATTCGCTTCGTTTCAAAGTCGGTCACGTTCAGAGCTCATATTTCAGTATTCCTGAAATCTGAATAACTAGGCCAGCTCGTTATGTTTTCTGGTGAAATACGATTTCGGAAAATCAATAAACATTGTATTCATTTTATTTGTATTCCCTTTTACACCCTCGTCGTTGTACTCATTTTTAATTAGAAAGAAATGATTTCCGTTTGTCATTAGTAGGCGAACTGTTTATACCGATTTTGAGTCTACTATTATATTGTACGGTTTAAATTTAATTTACTAAGCGTTTGGCACCGTTACTATTAATACGATCGTATAAAATAATGTTTCACCGACCGATCATTTTAAAAGTATATATCGGAGTACTTTCGGAGCCGTTACACCGTCATCAGGAATTATCTATTAAATGGACATAATAGTCGCAAACATCTCACGAACATGACGTTACGTTCTTATTGACGTACAATTTAATTTTATTTCTTGCCGACCGACTATTGTGAACGTAACAATTTTACTTTAAACAGAGTTATACATTTGAATTTGAAATAACATCTTTTGGGAAATTCCTGATGATGGAGGAACGGCTCCGAAAGTACTCAGATATATACTTTCATAATTGTTGGTAAGTGGAACTTTATCTTACACACAGTTTGTCATCCATAGGTATCGTTTTACCCTGACCTAACATATTCGATGGCCTACAACAAAAAGAAGATAGTTAATCAGCCTACTCGATTCTTGATGAATAGTTTAGCGCGCGTGTGTGGACATATATATATATATATATATATATATATATACTTTTTTTTTTGTCTTCAATCATTTGACTGGTTTGATGCAGCTCTCCAAGATTCCCTAGTGCGAGTCGTTTCATTTCGGTCAACCCCCTACATCCTACATCCCTAAAAATTTGTTTTACATATTCCAAACGTTGCCTGCCTGCACAATTTTTTCCTTCTACCTGACCCTCTAATATTAAGGCGACTATTCCTATTCCAGAATACCTTAATATGTGGCTTATAAGTCTGTCCCTTCTTATATATATATATATATATATATATACTCGTACATACAAATATGCACGAGCACACATTTGTTTAATTTTGTAAATTTCAATTTACTTTTACTGTAGATATCAATTTTGTTTTTGAAATATTCTGATGACCGTACGGCGTAGTCACAGATCAGTAAAAAAAACATACGGAAAAATTGGAACTTTCACATGACCTACGTATGATGGAAAAAGGTGGATAAAATTTCTGTATGAGGTTAAAAATTGCTGTACTGACAGAGCAGTATGGGATGGAATTATCGTGATGCAGAATCCAATTATCAGCAATGTTGGCACGGACACGAAGAACTCGTTTACGAAGTCTTTCTAAAATTTATTTGTAGAAATATCGGTTAACTGTTTGTCCAGGAGGCACCCGCTCTTTATGAACAATTCCCTTGGAATCGAAGAAGCACACAAGCATGCGTTTCACTTTTGACTTTGACATGCGAACTTTTTTTGATCTGGGTGATCCCTTTGAGCACCATCGCGAATTTTGGCGTTTTGTCTCTGGATCGTATTGAAAAAACCAACCTTCGTCACCAGTGATAACACGGCTCAACAAATGTGGATCGATTTCCGTTTGCTCTAACAGACCGGCTGCCACATTTTTCCGTGTTTCTCGCTGTTGTGTGAGATTTTTAGGGGCCATTTTTGCACTAATCTTTCTCGTACCAAGATCTTCAGTTAATATTGGACGAACCGTTTCTCGATCGATGTTGAGTTCTTCTGCGATCATTTTCACGGATAATCTTCGATCGGATCGTACGATTTCACGCACCCCGGTCAAGTTGACATCTGTCCGTGAGGTTGACGGTCGTCCACTGCGGTCTTCATCCTCGACATTCGTTCTGCCTTCACAAAAATTTTATGCCGCCGAAAAACTTGAGCTCTTGACATAACCTCCTCTCCAAAAGCCTTCTGAAGCTTACCGTAAGTTGTCGTCCCGTTTTCACCCGATTTAACGCAAAAAGAAATGGCATACCGTCGCGCAATATTTTGCGGTTTCATTTCTGTGCCGAGAAACACAAACACGTGTTCACTTATTACAGCACAACTCACGACCGAGCAGTTGCATCAATGTGCCGCTTGGACTAGAAGTAGCTTATAGACCAAGGTCAAAGATGGTGTGCCTACCCAAGCTGCAGGGTTGCCACATCTTGCAAAGAAAAATCAGTCTCATTACTTTATTATTGCACCTCGTATATATATTTTTATATAAATTTAAAAAATTTGAAAAAATTATCAGACAAACGGGTTGTTTTTGAATAACTCGCATCTCAACGCTTCGTTCTGAATGATTCGCAAACCTCGTATCTCATACGTATTAAATTGTCTTACTAGTGTTTTTACACGACTGTCCAAAAAGGACTGTAATGTATTTAGGATGTATATACTCCTATGTTTGTATGTATATTTGTTCCACCGAAACAGCTCAATGGCTGAACCGATGTAGATGTGTGACTCTCGTGTCGGAATCCTTACGTTACCAGGAATCTTATAGGCTATATATATGTATGTTTACGAAAATTTAAAACAAAATTATACTATATACAAAATTGCCCTTTAATTATTCTATATGAACAAACATGTTCGTATAGATACTTTTTTGTTTTATTCACTTATCTTACACTATTTTGTTCAGAATTAAATTTTCTACAAGTTTTTTTAAAGGTTTTATGCGTTTATTACCCATTTAACAAAATTATCGTACGTCGAACATAAAAAAAGGCGTTTTTACTCCAATTTACTGAATTTCACGCCAGATTTTTCAGAAACTACTGCATATAAGATTCTGGAACCTATTTTATTCAATTTCTCAAGTAAAAAGCCATAAAAATTCACTAATTTTGTCCCTTAATTAACATACTAAAAATTTCAGTACGATCTCATTTCACCGGGTTAGCTGAAATCCGGGAGAAAACTTTCACTTCAGGTGGGATGTATGTCGCACCACAAATGGAAGCCGCATCGAACCAAAGTGAACGTCGGATGACAAACTTGATGTATTTTTCTATGAAATGAGACTTAAACCGAATCTGTAAGTGTTATCTACATAAATTTTTATACGCTTTTAAAGTTGTGAAGTTCATTTTGAATCATCCTTATACCCTCAATAGGTACAACAGGAGAAGAGATGTAGCTCCTGAACGGTTGTGATTAAGGGAAAATGTAAAAAAATAAAAACATGTTATAATATTATATGTCGTATCTAAAAGTACGATAAAAATCGGGAAAGGATTCCATTAAAAAAAATTAAGTTGTTGGCCGCCTTATTGACAAAATGGTGGAAATTTCAAAAATGCCAAGAGGGTATTTTTAACGGAACTCAAAAATCGAAAAAAATTCTCCATTTAAAATTCTTCACAGCTTTTCTTGTGTACGAGATCCCGACAACGGTAGCAAAGTTAAAATGTAAGCTAGGTTTTGTCAGTAACGTTATCAATATTATATGATTTTGCTACAAAAACAATAGTAAGTTAATGATGATGACAAGAAAATGAAATGAAAAAAAAATTCTTCAGTTTTTTAATTAATACTTGCCGATTACGGCAGATGTCACAGTAGCAACGTTTGCTGACGATGAAAATTCTTACTTTCTAAGAAAATCCGACTACTGCGTCTCGTTTTATTCAAGATTATATCTTGGCTTACGCGGTGGAAAAAAAATAATAAACGAAACAAAATCAAAGCGCGTCAAGTTCCTTAGTAAGGAACAGTGTGTGCTACTGTTTCTATCTTCATTATTCCGATTCCGAGATCTCAGGACTGCAAATATTTGGGCGAAACATCAGTTGGATCTCAAGTACTGGCGGATAGGAAATAGAGAAAGTAAATTATCGATTTATAAATGAGTTTTCAAGCCTATTTGGACATACTTGAACGCAACTAGACAAAAACATTGCGAAAAACGCTAAACATACCTTAGTACATAAGCAACAGCCTCATATATTAAAATGATCTTAAATTTCGAACCGTTCGGCAGGAAATCTCTCTGATCAGCCTACGGTATCAAAATCGTTTGATCGTCACCCGAATAATTTGGCGGTCAATTTATTGGTTAACACGATCGATGATTTTTCAAGATCGCTAAGGAACAATATTCTTGATCTGCATTATCGTTTCAATCAGGTGACTTTACGGTCTGGCCGTACAGAGTGCTCTTCTATTTCATTATTAAACAAGCCGCTGGGTTTGTGGCTGCTTAATGTTAGTTCAAATAGATCTTATCTACTTATTGTTCAATTATCTTGCTGAACAGATTGTAAAGTTGCTATGTCGTTATAATAAAAAAAAATTAAAACAATGTAGGTTCTTATTTTTTTTTTTAAATTATATTTTACGTGAATATGACAACCGCATCTTAACGCTGAATGATCAAAGCTACTTCGTCGATAATATAAAAGCATTTGATGAAGAGTAATGCTTTAACGGATACACACAAAAAATAAATGGACTGAACTTATAGTCTCTTTCTTTCATGGAAGTCTGTTAAAAACAATTTTTATCGATAACTTTTCTTCCAAAATTATTTCCTGGATAAGATAATACAATAACTATTATGTAGTTTTACCGGATTTGTACAACAATAACTGAAAAATTATAGGTTGTTTCTGATGCACGGCTTATATACGCATACACACAAGTTAATTTAAAATACTTATCGTTATATATAAATATAATATTTTTTCGTTTATTTTAATTCAATTTGATAGATTTTAGAGCGAGTATGGACTGTATTTGATGAGTTTTCATTATCATATCGGACGATTCTTTGCGATGGGAAGTCCTGAGTATCGATGCGAATTTGTCTATACATTTTGGGAATATCTCCTGATAGCACGTAGCTAGGAGTTCTAAAACGAATTAAGATTGAAAATAAATCTTGTTGTATTACTGGACCGTAGCGAGAATTGAATCGAGCGATTAGCCGTTCAAAGTTTTCACCCCACCATCAAATACTACTCTAGGTTTAGTAGCGGTGGAAGATTCACGAAATACTCCGTGGTGAAGCAAATAAAAGGTTTCAGATGGAACCTTAGACTGAAATGAATCTACAGGTCGCATGCGATCTAATTCTTGATATTCCTTCGTGAAACGGAAGTAATCTTCTTTAAGTTTAGCGTTTTTCTGAAATCTACGATGTAACAAATTGAAACGACGTCTCGCATTTTCATAAGAATCTCCTAAAGTACAGTTTTCCTTACGAGGAAGAGATACAACAAATCTGCCTTGTTGATCAGGAAAGATATTTTGAAGGAAATGTTTTTAGCAAAAGGATTCCTCCACAGTCGGTAAACGATCTTCGATCTCTTCAGATCTCCAAAATGTTTCTATTTAAGAGGAAAGTTGTTCGTTACTAACAAGAAGGGATATTGAATCTGAATTATTTTTCCGTTTACTAGGCTTAGTAGGGAGTTGACCAGAGACTATGAAACCAAGACGAGTTTCTTGAAGTACGGTACGATCGGAATTACGAGTCGATCGAACAGATTTAATATTTAAATCGACACTTAGCTTAGATTCAGTAACCTAAACCTAAGCCTGTTTTATGCCGGTGATCGGCATTAAAACAGGTTTGGTTTGAAGATCAAGTTTAGCAGCAAAACGTATGTTAGATCCTTTGCGATGCAGAGGACCGTAAAACCTTTGCGGTTGGTTTTAGAGCGAGTATGGACTGTAGATGATGAAATAAAACAACTCCTTGTCGCCTTTGAATCGTTACGTTTAATATGTCGTTACACTCTTGACATAACAACTAACACGACAAACTAAATTGAAAATAATAAATGCTAATATAACTAGACTTGAACCTTATCAAAAATACTACTAGTAACACTAATCGTCCATCCGGACGAAATCGAAAATACGACTGCTCTTTGCAGGATTCGGGCCCCGAATGAATAGAAGTCGCTGCATCGTAATGACCGCTCCTTGCGGTATTATGACGTAGGACATCGTATGAACATAGCTTGTCGGAGAGCTCTAGCACCCGACGGCAAAAGCGGAACGTAACATAATAATTCTAACTAAAGCACGCGCACATACCGTATTTAATTCGCGCGGATGTGGCGGTTCTAGCGGCGATGATCGGCACTAACTAAACAAATTTCGCTTGTACGGTTGTACGGTAGCCGCGAGGCTTAACGCACCAAGAACCGAGTAAACCGAGCGATCCGGTTCGTCAAGACCCAGCTAGACCGAGTTATTTTTTTACAATTTAAAAAGTATTCGTTTACTTAATTCTGTGACGTTAAAACATAGCAGACGACTACAGTAGTATTTTTTGATCCGGGGTGCGATCTAGCGGAAGGTGATTTAGAGGCCGACACAAAATACGAACATTAACATCCGAAAAACTTCCATCCTTTTTTTTTGTTTTATGGGTTCCTTACGTGTCAAAACGCCATGCCCAAACCGGACCGATTACAATACTTTCCCTTCTACAGCTATAGATCTGCTGTAACGCCCTCTAGATGGAAAAGTAAAAGGTAAATTAAATGAAAATAAATTAGACTTTTTACGATCGGTACGTTATAATTACAGGTATACAAAAACAAGCAAAGGAAAACTTAAGGAATAAACGAATGAACTTTTCATGTTAATAATACTGAATAAATTCAAGATATTATAAAAGAAATCCCTTTCGGCATGCCGGAACGCGGAGGTAGATTTCATCGATCCTAAGTAGAAAATAAGAAAATTTTCACCTTAAATTTAAGAAAAACTTCAAATTTACTAAATACAACGACGGTTGCATATGAAAAAAAGTTTCACGTGTTTAGCATACGACAAGCTATTTAAGCATATCTTCTTACAATTCCAACAACATTTTGGTCATCCCTTGCCGTAAGGGTCGGTCATAAAAAATTGTTTCAAACGAAAGTCTTAGGTAATGTTTAGAGGACTAACGACCGCTTTAAACCGATTCGATACCGTGCCTATTAAGCGAGGTATGATTTTTTTTTGTTTTTAAACCCTAATTTTTTTCACCCCCTGGGCCGACGGTTGATGATATCAAAAACCTTGACTTAGATACGTTTTAGGCCCTTATCCAAAGATCAGTAGGAAATTTAAACGAGTTCGATATTTTGCTTAATAAGAAAGTTAGGGCGATATTTTATTTTTTTCGAAAAAGTCCCCCCCGTTTCTATTCCCACGGTCCGATTTTGGCGGTTAAAGAATTCCACCGAGATTTTCTGACGAGTTATTTTTACAGAACAATTTGAAAGTGATCGGCGGAAAATTACGGCAGTTATCGTGTCCACAAGAAAGTGAAATATACATACGTATAACTTTTGAAGTGACGGTAGTTTTGGGGTCTGGAGGATGTAAAAACGCGAAGATATGTCAAAACTTTCCAGAAGTTAAATCACGGTATCCGTTACATAGGTAGCTTTCTTATGAAATCTACCTAATAGATTGTGGAAAACAAAACCGAACATTTTTTTATTTTATATCACCTCTATTTATTTATAAGAACGTAAAAAAATTATCGTAAATAAAAATTAAAGTTTACAAAATCACAGATCATTATATTCGCGTTGAACTTTGAATTTTGTATTCAGATAAATTGAAACGGATAAAAAAGTTAATAAAACATTTTGTACACCTTTAGTTTTAGAATTAAATCCGGTTTGCTCTGTGAAATCGTTTTCCCATTACCTATTTATTTAAAAGTTAAAAAGCACGCGTTGCAAAAAAAAACCGGTTACGGACAAAATTAATTTTATATTTGGTTTATCGTAAAATTGATGAATCATTTTCGCTCGTATACTCCTACTTCCCCTACACCAACGCGCCATCTCGATTGTTCTCTCGCTCAAACTCTCTCCCTCTCCCGTGTATAATATCGGCAAAGTTTTATCCGGGTTAAATTTTCTATAAAAATAATTTAGATTTAAATTAAGCGTTATAATCCAGAGAAGGTTTTTAACGTTCTATGCCGATAGTAAAAAAAAACAAACGTCGATAAATTTTATAAAATGGTTTTGATAAATTTTTAAACGGAACTTTGCATCTCGTAAAAATTACGTCTCGTGAATATTATATAATAGGTATAGTCGTAACAACACTCGCGCCGATAGAAAAATATTGTAATATTCCATTTACGTACATTCACTGATAAAATCTTTTTTAGTTCCACAGAAAACCGTCTACAGTTTTTAAGTAACAAATTATTGACTTCAGAATGTATTAATAATATTTCAATATTTTCACGTCGATATTTCTCAAGCGCATTAGATACATCTAAAATATATGTTATTGCCGTAAAGTCAGTTACTCGAACCCGTACTTATCAGTATTATCTTTAGAAAATTTTCCAACAAAAAAAAATACAAAACAAAACCGAATAACGTAAGTTCCAAGAAACTAACGCAAAATTCAAGTATAAGGCCCTTTGTCGTAAGCCAAAGTATTGCGCTGAGTTAAATGAAACCGGTTCTAATATCGGCTACAGATCTGATTACGAGATCATGGATACCGTCGTTCTTTGGTGGTTGGGTTTCAATTAACAACGATCTCAGGAGCGGCTGACCAGAGACTTTAAAAGAGTTTAGTTCATTTACATTTATACACGTCATCCTCATTCATCCTCTGAAGTAATATTTTACGGTGGTTCTGGAGGGTAAACAGAAAAAGAAAGAAGTTCTTTATCGGCATTAACCGGTCGGGGTCTAGTGGTGAACTTATCATAGTGAATCATTTGATTTCGAAGTCAAGAGTTCTAAGATTCAAACCCTAGTAAAGGCAGTTAGTTACTTTTATACGGATTTGAATACTAGATTGTGGATACCGTGTTCTTTGATGGTTGGGTTTCATTTAAACACACATCTCAGGAATAGTTGATGTGAGAATGTACAAGACTACACTTCATTTACATTCATACATATCATCCTCTGAAGTAATACCTTACAGTAGTTCCAGAAGCTAAACAGAAAAAGAGAGTTCTATTATCAGATTTGATAGCATGGATATTGTTATTTTTTTAAAAAGGGACTATTTTTGGAAAAGAATGCACATTCATAAATATAAACTCAAGGATAACTAAAAATATTTCATTTTCTAAATATCAATCTACACGATTCATATTTATTGTCGCCAAACAATTTTCTAACAGCCTATTTATGCATTTTGAAAATTTGTTTTAACTTTTTAGGGAAACCGTAAAGAGGTTTACTATACTTTAAAATTCAATATACATAAGTATAGTACATATTTAATAATTGTCAAGCGTAAAGTTTTATAAAATACTTCATACGTGTTTACTTTGCCGTTTTTAATAAATTATCAAACGATTTAAAAAATCTTAGCGCCGATTTATTTAAAATACAGACGGTTCAAAGAGCGACACAATCTCACGGAAGAATGTTTTATTCTTTAGTTGCAAGTTTAATCGGGTAAAACGGGTTACAAAATGCAGCAGAATATATTCGTCGCCTCCCAACACATTAGATGTGCCAGTTACGCCCAGACCCAGAACGCCTTCACAGAAAAGTAGTTTCCATCAAGCGGCAGAATCAAAAGAGACAGGGAATGCGATAGACGCAGCCAAAAGCGCTCGACCGAAAACGGTAGCATCAGAAAAGTCGATCGACGTGCAAGCTTTATATTCTGTTAGTGCCAAGAAATCTGTGCGACGTCTATCTAACCGTTTTGATCTTTTTTGGTAACGCCCGCACGGCATGGAACAAGCGTTTAAAGATGCGTTCACGCAGAATCACGGCTCATATAGCCGACTTTCTTGTATCGGTGTTTTCGTGGACAATAGATTTCGAAGGGATTGTGGCCCCCTCGGTCTCCTGATTTATCCTTTCCTGACTTTTTCTTGTGGGGGGATACCTTAAGGATGCCGCTTACAAAACTCATCCTCACACCGTTCCTGAATAGCAGAGCGAAATTAAACGATGTGTCGCGAAACACATCGTTTAAAACGATGTTTTAAACGAAAAATATCTATTTTTCGAAGCGAATGAATTATCAACCCCACGAATTACAAAACGGTTTATTTCAGTATTTTTTTCTGCAATCTAATGTTTTAAGTAGATTTCAAAAGATAGCTACGTATTGTAATGGATACAATGATTTGATTTCAGGAAATTTCGACATATCTTGGCGTTTCACAGCCTCAGACCCCAAAACCACCGTCAACTCAAAATTTTATATATGTATATTTCAATTTCTTGTGAACACTATAACCGCCGTAATTTTTCAAATTGTTCCTTAAAAATAACCCGTCAGAAAATCTCGGTCTAGTTCGTTAACGGCCAAAATCGGATCATGGGACTGGAAATGGGGGAGGGCCTTTCGAAAAAACAAAATATCGCTGCAACTGTCTTATTAAGTAAAATATCGAAAAGTGTTTACTATTCTTTGGATAAGGATTTTTTTAAACTTATCTAAGTAAAGCTTTATGATATTATTTAATTTTATATTATTTTAATATTTTTTCTGATGCCTTTCCCTCAAAAATGATTGCATACCAGCACGAAGCCAACTAAACTATAGCTGATATTCAGCCCTGAAATTAGTCTTTTTACTCTGTTCATCGCATCGAACGGTTATATCGTGTCATAATAAACGTAAAGAAATCAACTTTATATGTTATCACTTATATATCTTGCACGACTTGTATAACACAGAAGTCACAGATCAGGAATTTATAATGTAATAACTTGTTCAAACGCTTCTTCATTCTATTTAGCGCTGGTAAAGAAGCAATCGATGAAAGACACGATGATATCGTCGTTTCCAAATTGTTATTCTGTGTTTTGTAATTCATTTTTTGTGAGCAAGCGAACAGTGAAACTAAAATCGGTAGATGATAATCTCATGTTCATACTAATATTATGAGCGCGACATGACGCCAGAAAATCAGAGAGAAGTGAGCTGTACAGATTCAGATGATATTATTGAACTGAAAAACGATTGTCGCAACATTTCGGGAACAAAAGAATCTACTAACAGAATTGATGGAGCTTGGGACTGCAGCGATATCAGAATCTTATTATGAATTGAAGGATGCTAAACAAATCAAACGGTGCAGGCTGCTCTCGATGGCTGTTATTCGTCTGAATGAAAATGCATAATCTTACCCTGTAGGCCACTTAAAGACTTTAGTTGTCGGTTCAAGTTGGAGATTTTTATTGTCCGGACATGTTTGAATACCTTCTCTTTATTAAGATAAAGATTTGTCTGTTAATCGGTATAATGAACTAACAAGGTGCTCAGAAATGGACGGGTGGTGGATTTCAAAATTCATTTCTACAAAAGTCGGTGTTGCGGTGCAACAAGACTCTCGGGTCCACCCGAGAGTGGAAAGCGACTAGACGAAAGTTTAGGGCAGATATGTTTGTAAGATATAGCGATCCAAATAACAAAATATTTAGACAACGTTTTTTTTTTTTATTACCAGAAATCATAAACATGCTACATTTGTCTATACATTGAGGAGAAAGGACTTTTCACGATAGCTTTAGATTTTTACTTAAGTAAAACTTGCCGGTTTTTATCCGTTTGTCCTAACATCGCATAAGAAGAGCCGAACAATTTTTTGTAATTAAGAATTACATTAAACCCGATTGAAGTTTAGATATTTATTTTAAAACACGATAGATAATCGCAGCCGATACGATAATTTTTTTTTTATTTCTAATTGCTTAAGAAGAAATTGTAGTTTGAAAAAAGTCAATAAAATATTTATAGACATTTATACATGTCCATTTGCTTATTTGCCGTAAACAAAGGATCGAATGCGACAAGATACGTGATACAAGTCCCACAAGACGGCATTGCCGTTCTCAAGAAAAAAGCATTTCACGACGGGCATAATAAGGAAAGCGAGGGCTGAAGCGATTACCCGTTGTCTTCTACCCAGAGTAGGCCACCCCACTAAAACGCAGGAAATCTTTCACCTGTACAAGCGACAACTTCGCTCTGTTCAACACTGGGACCGATCGCGTATGTAAATCAATATTCTTAATGAAAGCGAAAGCAATTTTATCTCTTGCATCTGTTGCGCTTTATATGCATCACCGCATTGTGATTGCGACAGATTATGTAATTAAACAACTTCTGCTAGGTCACAGATAACGAATCGCAAAACGTACCTCACAGTCGCGAAGAGTAACATCATGCGATGCATCGACTCCATGTACGAAATTTAAACCATCACTTGACCTAAACATTCTCCCATCTAACAGCCAATCGTCAGTCACCAGATGCGTAACAACAGAAGAGTTTTTGTAAAGTTTTCATATATAGCCCTATCCTTTTTCACAAATAAGTCACACTGATATCTATGACTAGATGTCTAACGGAAATTAAATTTTAAATAATCTCAAAACTGTAACCGATTTGTATAACAAAAACAGTTTACCTCATTTTGTTCTAAGTTAGTAACTCACCGGGTCGGTCTAGTGGTGAACGAGTCTTCCCAAATCAGCTTATTTGGAAGTCAAGAGTTCCAGCGTTCAAGTCTTAGTAAAGTCAGTTACTGTTATACGGATTTAAATACTAGATCGTGGATATCGGTGTTCTTTGGCGGTTGGGTTTTTTCAATTACCCAAACATTTCGGAAATAGCCGAATTAAGACTGTACAAGACTGCACTCCATTGAAACTCATAAGCAGCATCCTCATTCATCCTCCGAAGTATTATCTAAACGGTAGTTACGGGATGCTAAACAGGAAAAAGAAAGTTAAAATGTTCTAAATAAGTAATCGTTTTCTGTATGTCTGTCCAAATACGAATCTGAACTAGAATAGTTAAGAGAACTTCCGAGAATTAATTATAATTTAGATTTGTCAAATGAAAACCCCAAAGGGTGTAGAATAAAGTTGCTCGCTTCCTTAGGTTTCTGGCCTCGCAGAGGATGGCTAAAGGAGTTTGTTGCTCTAATAGACAGAGTGAAACCCGGATGGCTAGGGGCCGGTTTGGGCGTTTACTTCACCAAGGTAGGCGTTTTGGCATCGAGCCACGGTTAGTTTAGTTATTCGTCTTCAAGACAGAAGTAGAATAAGTTAGAAATTCGGTGATGGGGCTAAAGTGCAGGAGGGTGAAGGTTTCCTCGTTCCCAAAAACGAATCAGAACAGAGTAAGTTAGTGTTTGTTTCGTGTTAAGATTTCATAATTGTCTTTGACAGACTGAGATGGATTTGGATATATGTTGAACAAAACTGTCGTTGTTGCAATAATCATTTATTAAAGAAGTATAAGAATAAAAATTTAGATGTTTCTAGTAAAGTCGAATGAAATCTTATATATAGATAACGATGTCTAGTTTGAAACTGAGTTATGGGAAACGGTTATTTTGTTACCTTCGGTCACAAAATAACCATTTTCCTGTTATATAATCAAAATTTCCCATAACTCAGTTAGGCGCGTGGATAACGCTTCCGCGAAACGGTTATTTAATTAGTTGAGAGTTACAAATAAGAGTAGATGAGCAAAAATTTGGAAAAGCCAGTAACGAAAGGGATAGTAAAGTTGAATTAAAACACTGGAAATGTCTGCCCAGGAATTCGCATCGATGGTATCCCGACAGAGGCCAAACTAATACTGTGATACGTAATCAAAGTCAGAGGGTCTATAAGATGATCTCCGGTAAAGCCCATCAGAACTAGGAACGTAAGGGGTGTTATGGCGTCCGAGATCTTCCTCTACGAGGGTCAGGATTTACGTGAATGTATTTATGTATTTTCAACTTTTTCGAATGATAATAATTGATAAATATTTAAGTTTTTTTTTGTTTTGTTTTTGGTTGATGATTAATTCACCACGTAAGCTCGAAGCTTGGGCATGGGATGATGAAATACATATTATCTAGCGTGTGAAAAAACGTCATGGAGGTTTAACATTTTTGTCCTACTTCTTTTTCTCTAAACTTTTAACCAAAAAGCGGGAGAAAAATATTTTTTTGTTACGAGTTGTACGAGACTCCTACTAATTTCATGTTGAAATTTTTCTCAAATTTCAAACAGGATTAAAATAGATTTATCTAGAAATTTTTATTAAAATTTGTACATATTTTCGTCTATAATCTCTAATAAGAAAGTCGAGGAAATGGACTTTTACATTACGGTTTTACGTTACGGGTTTTTATCTTACTGAAAAATAAAACTTTTGTTTTATATGAATAAATATATTTGAGTCGACTACAAAAACCGTCTCGCTTGCCTGTTACTTATGAAGATAGAAATAATTAATTTTGTATTATATTTTCAGAACGGATAGCTTTTTTTTAAAGTAACAATGCAAAAAAGAAAAGCTTAAGATTGTATCGTAAATATTAATTATGACAGTCGTGTAATGATTGACTTTTTTCTTAGAGGAAGTAATTTACTCGGCGTTTTAAAATATCACTGCACGAATAATAAACGTTTAAAACTTGTAATTATCTCGATTTAAGTTTCTACTTAAAAAATTATGAAGTTATCCAAATAAATTTAAAATTAAGCAGTTTAGGTCGTAAAAAATACGTACTTACAGAACCATTTAGATCGTTTCAAATCATATAATTTACAACAAATATCGGTACAAATACACAGACATGTTTACATGTATATTAGGTACGACACAAAAATTTGATTGTAACTAGTTTTCTGTGAAAATATGAATTATTCTACTGTTATTTTTAACGCTCTTATATTAACTCGCTCTTCGACTATACGTGAAATTCACGGTACGGAACCTTCCGATCGAATTTTGAAGCCCTTCCGCTTAACCATTCGCTCTGTAATTTTTCATAGAGGTTTGCTCCTGATAATGACATATTTTAACAATATTTACAAGTCTCTAAGACGCCCCTAAGTTGCTAACTGAAAAAAAAATGCCTCTCGAACTTACGCAACCTCGTATACATGCATATTTTCTTAGTGAAAGAATTATCCGTGTTTAATTTATCCATTAAACATGAATAATTCGTAACATGATATTGTCGTTTCAATCGATTAGATTGAATGAACGTATTTTTTCTACCGCCGAGAAAAAAATTCAAATTTCATATAATCGCTCAAACCTGTGCGCTAGTGCAGCTGTAAAGTATCAACTTTTGAAGACTAAGAAGTAGAAATGAACAAATAAATAAAAACAACTTTTTTAAAAAACAGTGTTATATTAAATGAACTAAAACATAGAAATTAAAAAAAAATTAACGCATTACTCTTAAATTAAACGTGCTAAAAGGTAAAAAATAATTTTTGGACGATATCTCAGAATGGATTTGACAACAAGCTTTGATGATGATATGTAAGATTATGTGAAAGTCATAGCTTCAAGTTAAAAATTTGATGTTTTTGTCAATTTTTTCATACGCGTGATGAATGGCCCAAAGAGTGGGGTGCCCATGTTAAAGTACAAATCTTTGCATTATTAAGTAGTATACTAATTATTATAGTTTTTTTTTTTTTTTTAATTAATATTGGTACCAATTTTAGGCAATTTTTAAAAATGCTCAATACAAAAATCTATTTCAGTTAGATTTTATTTATCCTAGCTTTAAATTATTTACATTTTGTTACTAATAATAATATTTTACGTTCAATAAAATTTTAAACTAAAAACAATTTATTCAGGATTATTATATATATATTTTTTGTTTTAATTAAAAAATTTCAGATTATATGCATCCAGTTTAAACAGATCGAACCTCAAGTCCCATGCAAATACAATACAAGGAGAGAACGGCGTATAATAGGTATGTGAAATCAATAAAACCAGGCGTAAATGGAAATTCTTTGGAAATAACTAAAACCAACAATATATAATGAATAAAGAATAAAAATTTAATAACAATAATACTTGCCCGGTACTTGTACTTGTATTGTACAGTTTTACTTTATTCTAATTTACTTGTTAAGTTTTTATATCGCTAAACAACAAGCCTTTAATTCAATAGCAAACAATATATGGAACACTGAGGAAGTTATTTAAAGTGCAGTGTTTTAAATCTGTTTATTTACACAGATCACAACGAATGTGGACAGTTTTAAATTTGTTAATCGTATTTGGTGCGTAACAACACATCTACTGTTCATTAATTATTTAAGAAAAATACTTAAAAATTGGCTTAATTTACAAACAGCAAATTTTGATCCTGACGAGCCATCTTGAAAACTTGTTTAGAATTGCAGATTCAATGACAAATATTGATAATTTTCTCAAATTTATTTTGATTAGGGTTTTGAAAAAGAATTTTTATTTTTATTATTAGAAACGAGTTGTTTTTAAAATCACTGAAACTTCGAGGTTTATGTAAGCTTCCGAAAAACGACAAATATTTAAATATATATACTTTTTCTTTTTATGAAAGAACGAGTATCAACAGCTACGGTCATTAGCCCGGTGAAAATCGATAGCGTATGAAAAGTTACCGTAGCTGACCGGGATTCGAACCCAGAACCATCGCGCTATTTAAATATTGTTTTATTAAATTACGTGAAAAAAAGATTAATATGGCTCAATCTTTTAGTTAATTTTAATGAAAATATATTTGCAAATATACCGAACTAGATATTACATTTTATTATAAATTTAGATTTTTTTTAGATATAATTAACATAGCACAGTTCAAGAGAATTAATCTAAGTTATTTCAATTATGTCCATTTTATACACATCTTTTAATGGACTTCAGAAACCTATCGTACATACATTGCATTTTTTTTCTTTCACCTCTTGGACCACCGCTAGGTATTGCTTCAGAAGATGAGATGAATAATTTGTAGCGTGTGAAAATGCCATGTCTGACCGAGATTCGAACCCGGGACCTCCGGATGAAAGGCCGAGAACTACCTCTCGCGATACGGAGGCCGGCAAAAATTAAACTATTTAGATATCTCTATATGTTCTGCGAATATCTCGTCTGAAGCGTAGTAAAATAATCCTAAAATAAGATAGAGGCTGCCGATGCAGCTTTTAGTATCTTTCGTAATTTTTTTAGGTTCAGTTCAAAATCATATTAAACTGCTATTCAAAAAATGAATTTTTCGATTATAAGCAGGCATTTTCAACAAAGTAAAAAATAAAAATAAAAAATGTACGTTTTTATTATTTATATACGTAACGTTTTACATCCTCTGTATGTAATTAAATTTGTCTTTCACTACTCAAAATCGTAATTAATGGCCCAAGTTTTTAATACGTGACCTGCAGATGAATTTCACAAAACTCTAACACCAAAACCTTTTCCCAAAAATGGGAGGATGGTTAAACATCTCCCATTTGATACTGTTAATTTAGGGTTGAGTGCATACGGCAGTATGCAGATTGCCGTTGTCATGAAGAAAACAATGCTTGAACTCAGCATGCCGCGTTGTTTGTTTTGTATGACCTTTCTTAATTTCTGCAACATCTCACAATAAGTTTCAGGATTATTTCAGTTCAAGGTTATTTAGAAATTAACTTCTAGGACTCGGTATTGTGAGGAGTTGAAAAACAGTGTTGTTACCTGGATTAATTCAGACAGTAGTTTTATGATGAGGGTATTCAAAAACTTGTTTACAGATATGACAAGTACCTTAATTTAGATGGCAATTATGAAGAAAAGTAGCTAAATAAAAATAATAACATAAATATATATATATATATATATATATATATATATAATTTATAATAAATTTATTTATTTATTGGTGTTTTTTTTTAAAACGATTCGGAAGTTACTTTCTGAACAGCCCTCATAGAACTTACATTTCAAAAAAATATATTTCCCTTTTAAAACAAAATTATAAAGTTTCATTTGGAGATAAAGATTGCATATCCTTTTATAAAATGTTCTGAGATTTTGTGTGATAAAGTTTCTTTAATTTACTGGAACTGTAAGGTAACAAGAAACAATCTATGACTTTAATTCAGCTTCTAAAAGGTGACTTACTTTGATGGTAAACAAACTTTTATATTGTAATCTGCTTCAGCCTTTTGGTTAACCGCCAAAATGCTATTACTTGGATCCTTAAAAATAAAACATCCTTAATATCAGTGGAATTTAAAATTTTTTCCAGAAACAGTAGTTGAAGAATGATAGATAAAAAAAGGAAATAAAGAAAAGTTCAAAGAATCAGGACATCTGAAATGTAAATGTTAGGTTGAAATCAATATGCAGCAATAATTGTTTCAATACAAAAAAAAAAGTTAAATAACAGGTTTTTATTCATTCAGCAGATAATTAAAAACCATGAATTAAACCGATATGCTTACCCGATTAATAAGTTCTTTAAAAAAAGGACTGTCAATATTGCCAGACAATGTCGCTTGCAATAACTCTGGTTGTTGATGTATTAAATTTATTGCATCATTTACAGCATTATTAGTGTGCCTTAAAGCTTCGATCGCCATAAAACGAGAAAATCCCATCGCTTCTAACTGTTTAACTAGTCTAGATTCCACATACTGTTGACCATCTGAACAAAGACCCAATTAAAAATTAAAAATAATGAAAACTGCTTCATTGTAACATAAATATTACAATATACAGCAGTTATTAATCCTGGACCTAATCAATAATACTAACTGTATTATTCATATAAGTGTCTCATTGAATTGGTATGGTCATTAGTTATTAATAAATAGCAGCAAACTAACTTTAACTTGAAAGCTCTAAGAGAACAACTTTATTAAATGTCACTTTGGCTGTTGATCTTATTTCATATCTTCTCAACTATTTAATATTTAACAATCTAAACTATTTATATTTTATTTTCTAAACTATTTACACTAGGGTTGAGTACTTTCAGTCGGCAATCAAATTTAATATGGCACTGAATTTTTTTAATGGTTTTGTCAGTCATAGTGATTTTTGGGATGTCCTGAGTATTCAACATCTTGAATGGAATATATACGACCATGTTTAAATTCAGCAGCCCACTTTTCTACAGTCAAAAATGAAAGGGAATAATCTTTTTAAGCGGAAGCTAACTCTTCTTTTAAAACAAAGTACTTTACATCAGCTTGAACTTCAACTTTAACTATGTTATCATTGTCATTGTCATTGTTGATAATATGCATACATTATTAAAATATTCTATCAAGCAGCATGTATGCTATGTAAACTTCTATATTAAGATTTCATACAACACCAATTTTGACTGTAAGTATGAAACTTTCTTATTTTATAAGTAAAATTTAATAGATTGCTTTACTTTATAACTTTTAATTATACAAGGAAGAGGTAATGTCTACATACTTACTTAAGGTACTATATTATAAAAAACAATATCAGCAAAATAAGTTTTTTTATAATGAAATGTATAAAAGAAAAAAATCTTCTTCCATCACACTTACTTTTCTTTTTCTCTAATTTCCTCCCGTTCTTGTCTTCTTTTTTGTATATATTCGACAGCTGAATTTACACAACCATTAGTAGCTCGTACACCAATTCTGGCTTCAGCTGGAGTAAAACCTAAGAAAAATATGAAATATTAAGTAATAGATTATTAGTATAAGTAACTTCTATTATGTGGGGGCTTGTTTTTAATACAAGGGACTCGATCAAAACTATTCTGTTCAATGAGATTGAAAAGCTGATAATTCCACAACGTATGAAACATTTCACAGACCAACTTCTGATATTTGATAGTTGTAGAGTAGATATAAAAAAAATGTAACAGCCCAAGCTGCATTTAACAAATCAGTTTTATAGATAACTGTTGTTAAACAATGTTGGGTGCAGTTTCTCATGTTGTTATTTACTTGTTGTTGAGTTTACACATGTTGGTATTTACTAATTGGATCATGCCGTGACATTTTGACTGAAAAATTGAACGTGCATTGAGTTACAGCAAAGTTTGTTCCTCATTTGATGACCAAACAGCAGAAAAAACATCAAGTGGACGTTTGTCGGCAACTTCTTGAAGAACCCAATGATGATGTAACAT
This sequence comes from Lycorma delicatula, assembly GCF_047948215.1. NCBI lineage: Eukaryota > Metazoa > Arthropoda > Insecta > Hemiptera > Fulgoridae > Lycorma > Lycorma delicatula. Next base: position 182,046,744 of record NC_134459.1, on the reverse strand, counting down.
TCATGCAAAGGATCATAATGGGAGATGAAAGTTGGTTATGGCTATGACATTGAAACAAAAGTTCAATCGTTAAAAAATCACACCTTACAAAAACTGCTACCAGCACTTAAACACGTTGCACTGAAATAACAATAACACGAAAACTAAATGAGAAATAAACAATCCAAGAACATGTGCTTACAGAGGAGATTATGTGAAACACAATGCTGCCAACCACATGTCACTAAATATCTCCACTGGGGCATGTAATTAAAAACGTTTGTTTATTTTCTGAGTAGACCTCATATGAAGCATACACAAAGAAAAGAAAAATGCAGGAAGCATTTGAAGAATGAACATGGAAGAGATTGGAGAAGATTAAAGGACAGACTAAATGAAAAATGAAATTATGGGAAGAGTAAACAAGAATAGAACATAATAAAAATAATTAAAAATAGTAAAGCTGACTGTAATGTCTCATGAAAGGAGAATTGCTTAAAATAGTATTAGAAGGATCAGCAGTTTTATAAAAGAGAGGCTATAAAAGTAAAAAATTGTAGAAAGTCTAATGGAAATGGGAGCTCTTGGGATTGTAAGTTTAGTACGAAACAGATGAGAATGGAGATGAACATGTTGCAAGGAACGTGGCTCAAGGTTCATCATATAAAAATGATGTGAACATATCATGCATCATCTACATCAGTTTATTATAATATTTAATTATATTAATCTTATCAACAAAGATAAGGAATACTGATTATACATCAGATACATTTTACTGTAGATTTACAAATTTTTCAAACCTAAACAAATAAATATTAATTTTCAGTATTATTGATTTCACTGCGGAACTAGTATAGAAATCCATTAACAAATTGCAAATGGTATATAATCCAAATTAATATATAACTTCATGTAGTCATAATATTTCGATAATATTTTGTCCATAATGTAATAGCGGGGTTTCAAATAGTCATCGTTTTGGAATAACCATGATAAAGTCATGAAGTATACATAAAAATATTCTTTCAAGAATCTATGAGTCACAGGGCAACTCCTTTAGTTGTCCTGCAGATAGCAAGACAGTATTCATTTTATTGCAATAAAGACAGAGAATGTCTAGTGATCCATTCTTTTAAATGGCTCAAATTTCAAATTTGAACAGGAAATACTTGTTATTTGCGTAAATGAAGTCGACGATTCAAATGTATCACCTTTGGAGCTGAAATGTTATTACTCTGATCAGAAGATCCAGGCAAAGAACACACAGATGTATCACAACTACCGTTCTCACAACTGTTGATCAAAGATTTAGTCTGTAGAGTCAAAGTACCACCGGGAGATAAAAAAGCTTTCAGTAAAGGCTGAGAATTCCTTATCTTAATTATTTCATTACACTGCTTTGCTTTATTGTGCAAAGTCACAATAGCCTTTCAGCCTATATTACCATGTCCAAAAAGTTTTGTTACACACATCACAAAAAGCATGTATCTCTCTTCTCAACAAACTGAATTTTGGTTGTAAGTTTATATCTAACCGCTGATCATTAAACGGCCTTTTTTTATGCTATTTAAAAGCAATTAATTACTAAAAATACAAAAAAAGAAATTCATGGTGGTTTTAGAGAAATTTCCAAAAACAGTTAACAACCTTTAAATTTTTCAATGGTAACCTTTTGTTAAAATGTCACCGGTGAATAAATTAACTGCAATTAGAAATATACCTCCTTTAATATAAAATAATAATTGGGGGAATGTAAGTAAGAACAGGACATGTTAATGGCTGCTTGAAGCACGTAGTTGCAAAGTGCTGGGTGATGGAGGTTATTTTAGGTCATATTATGCAGAATTGTAATCTCTTGAAATCACTTTTCATTAATACATATAGAATGGTGCAAAATTTAAAAATAAACCATAACATGAAGAACACATCGTCCTACATTATGAGTTAAATCTTATGGTTTATGAGTATGTCAATACTCATAAACCGTAAGATACATTTAACGATTGTTTCCCAGATTCTATATTACATTTCATTAAATTTTTTTTTTTTTTTAAATATACTTTTTCGTATATATAATTTAAAATCCGGAGGTAAAATAGTCCCCCGTTCGGATCTCCGGGTGGGGACTACTAAGGAAGGGGTCACCAGAAAATTAAAAAATAACATTCTACGAGTCGGAGAGTGGAATGTTAGAAGCTTAAAAAAGGTTGGTAAGCTAGAAAATTTAAAAAGGGAAATGGGTAGGACAAATTTGGATATAGTAGGAATTAGTGAGGTTCGGTGGGAAGAGGAAGGCGACTTTTGGTCAGGTGATTTTAGAGTAATTAACTCAGCGTCAAATAATGGGCAGGCAGGAGTAGGTTTCGTGATGAACAAGAAGATAGGGAGGAGAGTGGAGTATTTCAAAACGCATAGCGATAGAATCATTGTAATAAGGATAAAATCAAAACCTAAACCGACAACGATTGTTAACGTCTATATGCCTGCAAGCGCCCATGATGATGATGAGGTAGAGTGTGTATACGAAGAGATTGATGAAGTAATTAAACACGTAAAAGGAGATGAAAATTTAATAATAGTTGGAGATTGGAATGCAAGCATTGGAAAAGGCAAGGAAGGAAATATAGTGGGTGAATACGGGCTGGGCAAAAGGAATGAAAGAGGAGACCGACTTATAGAATTTTGCACGAAGTATAATTTAGTAATTGCCAACACCCGATTTAAAAATCATAATAGAAGAATATACACTTGGAAAAAGCCAGGCGATACTGGAAGGTATCAGATAGATTATATCATGGTTAAGCAAAGATTTAGAAATCAACTCGTTGACTGCAAAACTTACCCTGGAGCAGACATTGATAGCGACCATAATTTGGTGATTATGAAATGTAGATTGGGGTTTAAAAACCTGAAGAAAAGGTGTCAGATGAATCGGTGGAATTTAGAGAAGCTTGAGGAAGAGGAGGTAAAGAAGATTTTTGAGGAGGACATCGTAAGAGGTCTGAGTAAAAAAGATAAGGTAGAAAATGTAGAAGAAGAATGGGAGAATGTTAAAAAGGAAATTCTTAAATCAGCAGAAGCAAACTTAGGCGGAATAAAGAGAACTGGTAGAAAACCTTGGGTTTCAGACGATATATTGCAGCTGATGGATGAACGTAGAAAATATAAGAATGCTAGTGATGAAGAAAGTAAAAGGAACTATCGGCAATTAAGAAATGCTATAAACAGGAAGTGCAAACTGGTGAAAGAAGAGTGGATAAAAGAAAAGTGTTCAGAAGTGGAAAGAGAAATGAACATTGGTAAAATAGACGGAGCATACAGGAAAGTTAAGGAAAATGTTGGGGTACATAAATTAAAATCTAATAATGTGTTAAACAAAGATGGTACACCAATATATAATACGAAAGGTAAAGTCGATAGATGGGTAGAATATATTGAAGAGTTATACGGAGGAAATGAATTAGAAAATGGTGTTAGAGGAAGAAGAGGAAGTTGAGGAGGATGAAATGGGAGAAACAATACTGAGATCTGAATTTAAGAGAGCATTAAAAGATTTAAATGGCAGAAAGGCTCCTGGCATAGACGGAATACCTGTAGAATTACTGCGCAGTGCAGGTGAGGAAGCGATTGATAGATTATACAAACTGGTGTGTAATATTTATGAAAATGGGGAATTTCCATCAGACTTCAAAAAAAGTGTTATAGTTATGATACCAAAGAAAGCAGGGGCAGATAAATGTGAAGAATATAGAACAATTAGTTTAACTAGTCACGCATCAAAAATCTTAACTAGAATTTTATACAGAAGAATTGAGAGGAGAGTGGAAGAAGTGTTAGGAGAAGACCAATTTGGTTTCAGGAAAAGTATAGGGACAAGGGAAGCAATTTTAGGCCTCAGATTAATAGTAGAAGGAAGATTAAAGAAAAACAAACCAACATAGTTGGCGTTTATAGACCTAGAAAAGGCTTTCGATAACGTAGATTGGAATAAAATGTTCAGCATTTTAAAAAAATTAGGGTTCAAATACAGAGATAGAAGAACAATTGCTAACATGTACAGGAACCAAACAGAAAAAATAACAATTGAAGAACATAAGAAAGAAGCCCTAATAAAAAAGGGAGTCCGACAAGGATGTTCCCTATCTCCGTTACTTTTTAATCTTTACATGGAACTAGCAGTTAATGATGTTAAAGAACAATTTAGATTCGGAGTAACAGTACAAGGTGAAAAGATAAAGATGCTACGTTTTGCTGATGATATAGTAATTCTAGCCGAGAGTAAAAAGGATTTAGAAGAAACAATGAACGGCATAGATGAAGTCCTACGCAAGAACTATCGCATGAAAATAAACAAGAACAATACAAAAGTAATGAAATGTAGTAGAAATAACAAAGATGGACCGCTGAATGTGAAAATAGGAGGAGAAAAGATAATGGAGGTAGAAGAATTTTGTTATTTGGGAAGTAAAATTACTAAAGATGGACGAAGCAGGAGCGATATAAAATGCCGAATAGCACAAGCTAAACGAGCCTTCAGTAAGAAATATAATTTGTTTACATCAAAAATTAATTTAAATGTCAGGAAATGATTTTTGAAAGTGTATGTTTGGAGTGTCGCTTTATATGGAAGTGAAACTTGGACGATCGGAGTATCTGAGAAGAAAAGATTAGAAGCTTTTGAAATGCGGTGCTGTAGGAGAATGTTAAAAATAAGATGGGTGGATAAAGTGACAAATGAAGAGGTATTGCGGCAAATAGATGAAGAAAGAAGCATTTGGAAAAATATAGTTAAAAGAAGAGACAGACTTATAGGCCACATACTAAGGCATCCTGGAATAGTCGCTTTAATATTGGAAGGACAGGTAGAAGGGAAAAATTGTGTAGGCAGGCCACGTTTGGAATATGTAAAACAAATTGTTAGGGATGTAGGATGTAGAGGGTATACTGAAATGAAACGACTAGCACTAGATAGGGAATCTTGGAGAGCTGCATCAAACCAGTCAAATGACTGAAGACAAAAAAAAAAAAAAATAATAATTTAAAATATTTTAAATAATCATGGTGACCAAAGTTTTATTAATCCTGATTTTACAGAACTATCTTATAAAATCGTTTTTTTCAATTTCTTAGTTTAATTAACAAAGAATAAATGTAACATAAATAAATAATTATTATTAAAAAAATGTCTTGCGTACCAAATTCAACAAGTTCACAAAGGCTTGTGTCATCAACTTTAAGTAAAGCTAATTCATGCTGTGTTTCTTCAAGAATTTTTCTAGCTTCAGAATGTTTATTTTGATGAAATAAAACGATACCTTGAAGTAAATGTAATCTCATTAGAAGTGCTGACTCATTTCTTAAAAAAAAAAAAAAAAAAAAAAAATATTTAAATAAATATAATTACAAATAGCATGAGAAAATGTTAAAAGATTTTCCAGCAGATAAATTTAATCAGCTAGGAAATTTTGACAGGTGAATGAAACCGTTCTGAAAATTTTAATTACAAAATATAAAAATGGGTAAATACATCTTAATAAATGATTAAAAAATGTAGTTTGCTTAAAAACTGCTATAGGTCTTGTTAAATTTTACATTAGGAAAAAGATATTATATTTTTCCCTTTACGTCATTAATACAAATTCCATAAACAATTTAAATTCCCTGTACACTATTTTTGCAGAAAAATTACACAATGATGTAACAGGGATGATAAAATTTCATGATTATGTTTCTTAGTTGATTATAAAACTAAACAAAATTAGTGAAACTAAATAAGGTTTTTATTTTAAAGGTGAATAAATATATAGTTAGAATCTTGCAATTTTATGTTCCATGCTAACTGTCTACTTAAATAAAAATAATATTTTCAAAACTTATAAATATTTATAAATAACAGGATAACCCCAGTAAAAAAATGTTGATTCATATTTTATAATTATGATAATGTACTACTATGCCAGTTTTGAGATTGAATTGTATCAAATATCAGCTCCCTGGCAAATCATTAAGTTACAATAACTAATATAAGTGTAAGTTAAATGAGAATAAAAGAAAATATACAAAAAAAAAAAAAAATACCCCGTAAATCATAAACTTAATAGAAATTTTTCCCAGTATATAAATTCTTGCTTCAAAAAAGTTTTATAAGGATAAAACCATAGTATGTAGTGAAGTTAAAATAGGATTTGCAAAATAAAAAAAAAAAATTATTTTAACCATCTTTTTTTTCCAATCTGATTCAAAACTGAATAAAAAAGTAAGATGCTAATAAACAGCAGAATTAATAATGCATGTAGTGAATTGAAGAGATTTAGCTGCAGAATGAAAATGAATAAAAGTTAAAATTAAAATGTTAAAGTTAAAGTTAAAATTAGAGTACAAATGAGGTTGTCAATTTTAACTGATTGTGAAAAATCCAATCAATGCCAAAAATAATTTTACAGTATGCAACATTATAACCACTGTTAGTACGGACACTGAATATAAATTAACCGATGACTTTTGATTAGTTACTTTCGCTATATTTATAGTTTTTTTCCAGTTATTTTACTGTAATATTTGCAATAAATATTCAATGAAATTAATAACTGCAAAGTATGATGTTCAAAGTGTACCTGCTAGGCAATAACTTGGTAAGTAATGTCCCTAATCAACACTCTTCCAATGATTATACTGACTATCATTTAATGTAGGTGCTGATTTTAAAACAGAATGATTTATGAAAAATTATAAATGCTGTTTTGCCTAACAGCAAGAACAACAAAAGTTACTGCTGGAATATTCTGTAAAAATTGGAAAAAATACATAGATGAATTACGAAAAGGTTAAGTAGAAATAGAATACTACTTTGTTTTTGCTTGACCAATGAAGTAAGCATTTACAAATTCAACACTGCTGTGCGTAATCCTGAAACTAACCAATTAGTAAAAAAAAAAAGATTCTGATGTATGCATGAGTTATCAGAATACACTAATAAAGTTTACTCTGATGGGAAAAAAGCAGTTTGTTCAGTGGTCATGCAATAAACCTAATTGCTGAAGTAATTATGACGAAAAAGTCTCCTAAAAAGATGAAAGTGAACAAATCTGACAATAGTCTGTATTCTAAAATGCAGAATAATTAGTCTTACTCTTTATTTTATTTAATTTTGACAAAATACATCTCTATTTACGACAAGTGACTGGTAAACCAATGTTGTAAAAAAAATATGGGGGAAACTTTATTAAAATTTACAAATAAAAAATTACTTTTAACATTTTATCATAAATGACACTACTTTAAGGGAAGAATTAAAAAAAGTTCTGTTATTTTCATAGACTATCCTAGAATTGTTTTTTCTCTAAAACAAAAGAGAAATTAACAAAATAAAAGAAAAAAAACATAATATTTTTTTAAAAAAATTATGACAAAATTTTTCAGGTATATTTTATTCTGCCATGGATTTAAGAGAACTTAAAAGAGTTTGGCCAAAACATTCAATGATCTGAAGAATGTGGGTTTCAAAATAGTTGGCCTCCATCCTAAAAATAATAGTTATAACTGGTTATCTATCCTTCATATGGGCAAAATTTTACTTTGCTCGGTTTTTAGTGTTACCCAACAAACACCAATAGATATGACCACACTTCATTTCTAATTTCTTAATTGATTTTATTTTTTTTTGTTTTTTAGTCAAGTAACTGTAAGCAGATGCAGCCAGTTGTGTTACACATACAATAACAGTGGCTGTGTTGGTTAAATCACCACATCGTACACAATCGCACCTCTTAAAAACTCGAAATTCTAAAAAACCTGAAAGTGATTTTTAGATATTTATCTTAAGAGTATTTGCAAGACCCAGTCTAGTGAATATCTTGTTTAGTATAGTTGGAAATGAGAAAAATTTGCAAGAATTGTCAAAACTTTTTTCACTTTTCGTTACTACTTCAAGATTGAATTTTGTAAAATCTAGAATTGGATTTTAGATATTTACATAAAATTTACACACAAAAAATCTGGTTGATTTCTTCATTTGTTACCAAGAAAGTACAATAAAAAAAAAGGCTCTTCAAAAATAAATTTTAAATCCATTTTAACCCTTTAACATGGAGATTAAAAAATCTAAAAATTAGCTTTAAAACATTCACATGAAGATTAGACACACTAAAAATCAAGTTGTTATCATTTGTTACTGAAAATTAAAAAAAAAAATTGTAAATTTCATTGATACTCCATTTCAACCCTTTAAACTTGGAATTTAAAAAAATCAATATACAAATTTTCATTAATTTATCTTCAGTAGTTTTTACTAGGTGTTAATGAATCAGCCAGTTAGGACAAGTTGCTTTATAGTTACAGAAGATATAAATATTCAATATTTATACAAATATTTACTACAAAAATATTGGTATGTTTATAAAAACACAGGTTATTTAAAAAAAAACAAAATTTTATTTGATGATCCAGGTCAATTGTTGAATCAGAATCTCTTAGAAAAAAAAACATTTTACTTCAAAATTTAACCGATTATATTTGGCATTTAAATCACCTCTTTGGTGGACATACTTTTTATGATTAAATTAATGATAAGCCTCAGAAATATTTTTTCTCTACAGAATAATTTAAAACATTAATATAAGCAGGTTTAAAAAAATCCTAAGTTTTTAAAGCTAAATCAAATAAATATTAAAAACAAGAGGGCTGACTACCAGAAAAATTAACATTTCTAAACTGTTTTTGAAAAAAATTACCAAGAGGAAAATGCAGACAATCTATAAAAAAAGATAAGTGCACTTTTTAACTGCTTAATAATCATCATCAATAATAAAGTTTTCAGAAACTATTGCACTGACACAACTTATACATTACTTCCTTTCACACGTCACTACAATTATAGATAAGGAGTTTCCTTAGGAAATCCTGAGTATGTTTCATGCTTCTAAACTTTAATTTCTGAGTAAAAAACATATATATATGCTGCCTATTGTCATCTTTAAGAAGTATACATTTCTTGCTAGAGGGTATTTGATATCACTCCTCAAACCCTTATTTTATAATTTATTTTTTATTTCCTTGTACGAAGTAAAGGAAGTATTGTGATTGCAAAAAATTTCAGTTTTCAGAATTCAACAAAAATATCCATTTTGATCATCCCTGAATCCATTTTGACTAGTTTTGGCATGATGTCTGTACATACATATGTATTTCGCATAACCCAAAAATGATTAGCTGTATGATGTTGAAATTTTGGATTTAGGTCTGTAGTAACATCTAGTTGTGCACCCCTCCCCTTTTGATTGCAATTGACTGAAAGTGTCCAAAAAAGCCCAAAATCCCAAAAAAAATTGGATTTTGGGGTTATTTCCATTGGTTCCAGAGTTATAGTCAAATTAAATTTTAATTAATGAAATATTTGGATCTTAAAAGGGGAAGGCACATCAGTTTGAATCAGACTTCATCTCCAATTTTTTAACTTTTTATTTTAATTTAAATATATTGATTTATTAATAATTATTAATATCTGATCGTAAAAAAAAATATAATAAATAATAATTCAATAATAACAATAAAAAAAAGAGAAGTTATTAATGAAATAAAATTTTATGCATTTTTCATTTAAAAAAATGTATATATGTAATTTAGTAGGCATACAAGGAAGTCATGTGGTGTCTAGATCAAATTTTTTTCAGTCGGATATGTACAAAGATATCTCTCAACCCTATTCCAGTGACTTCCATTTCCAATCTGGGAGTTACACAATAATTGTACTCGGCGACTATAATACAATTTGGATGAGGCTGGGTTTCCTTCATCTACTTAAGTATACCTTTATGAAATAATCATTGAATAGATAGAATGATCTACCTTGTTCTAGTATTAAACTAATCAACTTACCAGAACTTCCTTTTAAAGCTACAACTCTTTCCAAGTTAGGTCCATAACTATATCTGAATTTTGATTCGCATATTTTCAATCTTTCTTCAGCGTCTGGTAACTGGGTAACATTTTTCAAACAAAGATAACACCATGCAATATCCAAATTAAGTAATGCATAATTATCAACAGAATTCAGCAGCTGAGAATTACAAGAACTGTAAAATAAATATACATAATTATAAACAGTTTATTTTTGTTTTTTATATAACATTTAATAAACAATAAATATTTATATAATATTCTGTCCATTTACTATATTTACTAGAATATTACTACTAATTATTATTTAGTTAATAAATGACAACCAACCTAAATTCCTTAACTGCTTCGAGTAGAAATATGAGTGCAAGAGCAAATTCATCCTTTTTAAGAGCAGCTTTTCCTTTTTCATGTAGTGCCATTGCTGATAACAAAGCTTTTTTCTCTTTATGTGGAAGAACAAGAGTTTTACCAACCTGGTCAGTTATCTGTTACAAATTAATAAAAACAATAAAGAAAATTTTTATTTATTATTAAATTTTATAATACTTTTATTAACAACCTATTACTTTATATAAATACAATTTACTATGGAGAGTACAGTAGTTCTTTCATTTAGTAATAGAAATAAAATTAGAATTACATCTTTTATAACAGAATGGAACATGAAGTTCTCCCAGGACTTTCATAACCTATTCTATTATATAAATAAAAATGTAAATGTTACTTTGTTCAAAATTTTCAATCTCCGAAAGTTCTTCACCGATTGCTTTGAAATTTTGACACACTGCATTCGAATATGTGCGTGTTTTTATATACCTAAGATGTCACACCTGAGACAGGTAAAAACATACTTTTTTTGAAAAACATTGCTATCTGTTGGATGTAAAAGCAATACACACGATACCTACTATATTTTACGATTTAGACTAAAAAACTACTGGAACAATTTATGGGTGGGGAAAAGTGAGAAAGGCAAAAATTGGAAACAGGAAAAATTGAAAAAGATAAAAGAAAAAAAGGGGAAAATTGAAAAGGAAAAAATGGGAAAAGAAAACAGAAAGGGGAAGGGAGACAAAAGAAAAGGGGAAAGGAAAACAAGGAGAATATAAATGGGGGAAGGAATGGGCAGAAAAGAGGGGAAATGGGAGAAAGTGAAAGGGAATATGGTAAAAATGAAAATAGGTAAAATGGAAAATGGGAAAAGGAAAGGGAAAAAGGGGAAGGTTATATTTTGTGAAGTTCTGTAATGTTCATTTTGTTTTATTGTTTTAATGTTCATGTTTTATCAGACTTTCAATTGTGTACATTTAATCTATATATACGAGGTGCGACAATAAAGTAATGAGAATGATGTGAAAAAAATGTTGCTTACTGTTTTAGTCATGTTTAGTGTTGTCTCCTTCAAAGTAGTTTCCTTCTGATTGCACATACTTATTCCAGCGCTTCTGCCATTGATGGTAACATTTGTGGAACTCATCTTCTGTAATATCCTCCAAGACCCTCATCACAGCTTTTTGGACATCTTGTGTTGTTTGAAAATGGTGTCCCTTGACCGCCATTTTGACTCTTAGAAATAGAAAAAAGTCGCACAGAGCGATATCTGGTGAATAAGGTGGCGTGGTAGTACTGAAATTAGTTTTGAGGTTAAAAACTGCTGTACTGACAGAGCAGTATGGGATGGCGCATTATCGTGATGCAGAATCCAATTATCAGCAATGTTGGCACGGACGCGAAGAACTCGTTTACGAAGTCTTTCTAAAATTTCTTTGTAGATTATCGGTTAACTGTTTGTTCAGGAGGCACCCGCTCTTTATGAACAATTCCCTTGGAATCGAAGAAGCACACAAGCATGCGTTTCACTTTTAACTTTGAAATGCGAGCTTTTTTTGGTCTGGGTGATCCCTTTGAGCACCATCGCAAACTTTGGCGTTTTGTTTCTGGATCGTATTGAAAAACCCAACAATCATCACCAGTGATAACACGGCTCAACAAATCTGAATTGATTTCCGTTTGCTCGAACAGATCGGCTGCCACATTTTTCCGTGTTTCTCGCTGTTGTTGTATGACTTTTTGGGGACCATTTTTGCACAAATCTTTCTCATACCAAGATCTTCAGTTAATATTAGACGAACCGTTTCTCGATTGATGTTGAGTTCTTCTGCGATCATTTTCACGGATAATCTTCGATCAGATCGTACGATTTCACGCACCCTGGTCAAGTTGACATCTGTCCGTGAAGTTGATGGTCGTCCACTGCGGTCTTCATCTTCAACATTCGTTCTGCCTTCACTAAAAATTTTATGCCACCGAAAAACTTGAGCTCTTGACATAACCTCCTCTCCGAAAGCCTTCTGAAGCTTATCATAAGTTGTCGTCGTGTTTTCACTCGATTTAACGCAAAAAGAAATGGCATACCGTTGCGCAATATTTTGCGGTTTCATTTCTGTGACGAGAGACACAAACACGTGTTCATTTATTACAGCACAACTCACGACTGAGCAGTTGCATCAATGTGCCGCTTGGACTAGAAGTAGCTTATAGACCAAGGTCAAAGATCAGTCTCATTACTTTATTGTCGCACCTCGTATATATTCAGTTATACCCTGATAAAATGAGGTCATACTGAGATTTTTAAGATGTTAATTAAGTGGCAGAATTAGTGATTTCTTATCGGTTTTTGACTGGAAAAATTGAATAAAATAGGTCCTAGAAGAGTAATAGTAGAAACTACTGCACTGTATATGCAGTAGTTTTTGAGAAATCTACGGTGAATACCAATAAATTGGGGTAAAACCCTGTTTTTTATACTTGGCGTATAACTTTTTTAAATGGATAATAAACACATAAAACTTTTAAGAAAAACTTGTAGAGAATTTCATTCTGAATAAAATATTGTAAAATAAGTTGAATAAAACAAAAAAAAGGTAGAAAAATTCAAATTTTATTTAGAAATAGTACACTAGACCAATGTGGATTATACATAAAAGTTTACAGTAAATGTTCAAAAATAAAACACACCATTTTCAACACGATTCCTGGCACGCTTTTGTATCGATTTTTAGTTGTTCAGGACTGCCCTTAAGTTGTTCAGTGGCATCCATAATGTGGACAATTAATTCCTCACGAGAACGTATTTTTGTTTTGTATATAATATTTTTAATCCATTCCCAGACACAAAAATCTAAAGGTGTCAGATCAGGTGATCTTGGCGACTAGGAACATGGACTTCAATGACAATTCAATTTCTCAGGGAAATGATGATTTAGGTGAGTGGAAATGGCAGAAGAGAAGTGAAGTGGCTCAGCGCTAGAGAAACATCTTGTCGACGCCATTTAGACCGTCCGGCCCCCCCCGGTGGTGCCTATGCCTTCTGAATCGGCGTATTTTTTTCGGAAGACCGAGAATTCGGCCGAAACGAAAATTGACGTAATCGAGTATATGTCAGCCAGAATCGATAGTATTCGACCGGGAGCGACGCCATTTAGATCGTACGGCCGCCCCGGTGATGCCTATGCCCTCTGCATCGGCGTATTTATTTCGGAAGACCGAGAATTCGGCCGAAACGAAAATTGACGTAATCGAGTATATGTCAGCCAGGATCGAAGCTATTCGACCGGGACCGACGCCATATCGACCGTCCGGCTCCCCCGGTGATGCCTATGCCCTCTGTATCGGCGTATTTTTTTTCGGAAAACCGAGAATTCGGCCGAAACGAAAATTGACGTAATCGAGTATATGTCAGCCAGGATCGAAGCTATTCGACCGGGACCGACGCCATATCGACCGTCCGGCCCCCCCAGTGATGCCTATGCCCTCTGTATCGGCGTATTTTTTTCGGAAAACCGAGAATTCGGCCGAAACGAAAATTGACGTAATCGAGTATATGTCAGCCAGGATCAAAGCTATTCGACCGGGACCGACGCCATATCGACCGTCCGGCCCCCCCAGTGATGCCTATGCCCTCTGCATCGGCGTATTTTTTTCGGAAGACCGAGAATTCGGCCGAAACGAAAATTGAAGTAATCGAGTATATGTCAGCCAGGATCGAAGCTATTCGACCGGGACCGAAGCCATATCGACCGTCCGGCCCCCCCAGTGATGCCTATGCCCTCTGTATCGGCGTTTTTTTTTCGGAAAACCGAGAATTCGGCCGAAACGAAAATTGAAGTAATCGAGTATATGTCAGCCAGGATCGAAGCTATTCGACCGGGACCGACGCCATATCGACCGTCCGGCCCCCCCAGTGATGCCTATGCCCTCTGCATCGGCGTATTTTTTTCGGAAAAACAAGAATTCGGTCGAAACGAAAATTGACGTAAACAAGTATATGTCAGCCAGAATCGAAGCTATTCGACCGGGACCGACGCCATTTAGACCGTACGGCCGCCCCGGTGATGCCTATGCCCTCTGCATTGGCGTATTTTTTTCGGAAGACCGAGAATTCGGCCGAAACGAAAATTGAAGTAATCGAGTATATGTCAGCCAGGATCGAAGCTATTCGACCAGGACCGAAGCCATATCGACCGTCCGGCCCCCCCAGTGATGCCTATGCCCTCTGCATCGGCGTATTTTTTTCGGAAGACCGAGAATTCGGCCGAAACGAAAATTGAAGTAATCGAGTATATGTCAGCCAGGATCGAAGCTATTCGACCGGGACCGACGCCATATCGACCGTCCGGCCCCCCCCAGTGATGCCTATGCCCTGTGCATCGGCGTATTTTTTTCGGAAGACCGAGAATTCGGCCGAAACGAAAATTGAAGTAATCGAGTATATGTCAGCCAGGATCGAAGCTATTCGACCGGGACCGAAGCCATATCGACCGTCCGGCCCCCCCAGTGATGCCTATGCCCTCTGCATCGGCGTATTTTTTTCGGAAAACCGAGAATTCGGCCGAAACGAAAATTGACGTAATCGAGTATATGTCAGCCAGGATCGAAGCTATTCGACCGGGACCGACGCCATATCGACCGTCCGGCCCCCCCAGTGATGCCTATGCCTTCTGCATCGGCGTATTTTTTTCGGAAGACCGAGAATTCGGCCGAAACGAAAATTGAAGTAATCGAGTATATGTCAGCCAGGATCGAAGCTATTCGACCGGGACCGAAGCCATATCGACCGTCCGGCCCCCCCAGTGATGCCTATGCCCTCTGTATCGGCGTATTTTTTTCGGAAAACCGAGAATTCGGCCGAAACGAAAATTGACGTAATCGAGTATATGTCAGCCAGGATCGAAGCTATTCGACCGGGACAGACGCCATATCGACCGTCCGGCCCCCCCCAGTGATGCCTATGCCCTCTGCATCGGCGTATTTTTTTCGGAAAACCGAGAATTCGGCCGAAAAGAAAATTGACGTAAACTAGTATATGTCAGCCAGGATCGAAGCTACTCGACCGGGACCGACGCCATTTAGACCGTACGGCCGCCCCGGTGATGCCTATGTCCTCTGTATCGGCGTATTTTTTTCGGAAAACCAAGAATTCGGCCGAAACAAAAAATGACGTAAACAAGTATATGTCAGCCAGCATCGAAGCTATTCGACCGGGACCGACGCCATTTAGACCGTACGGCCCCCCCCCCCCCCGGTGATGCCTATGCCCTCTGTATCGGCGTATTTTTTTCGGAAAACCGAGAATTCGGCCGAAACGAAAATTGACGTAATCGAGTATATGTCAGCCAGGATCGAAGCTATTCGACCGGGACCGACGCCATTTAGACCGTACGGCCGCCCCGGTGATGCCTATGCCCTCTGCATCGGCGTATTTTTTTCGGAAGACCGAGAATTCGGCCGAAACGAAAATTGAAGTAATCGAGTATATGTCAGCCAGGATCGAAGCTATTCGACCGGGACCGAAGCCATATCGACCGTCCGGCCCCCCCAGTGATGCCTATGCCCTCTGCATCGGCGTATTTTTTTCGGAAGACCGAGAATTCGGCCGAAACGAAAATTGAAGTAATCGAGTATATGTCAGCCAGGATCGAAGCTATTCGACCGGGACCGACGCCATATCGACCGTCCGGCCCCCCCAGTGATGCCTATGCCCTGTGCATCGGCGTATTTTTTTCGGAAGACCGAGAATTCGGCCGAAACGAAAATTGAAGTAATCGAGTATATGTCAGCCAGGATCGAAGCTATTCGACCGGGACCGAAGCCATATCGACCGTCCGGCCCCCCCAGTGATGCCTATGCCCTCTACATCGGCGTATTTTTTTCGGAAGACCGAGAATTCGGCCGAAACGAAAATTGAAGTAATCGAGTATATGTCAGCCAGGATCGAAGCTATTCGACCGGGACCGAAGCCATATCGACCGTCCGGCCCCCCCAGTGATGCCTATGCCCTCTGTATCGGCGTATTTTTTTCGGAAAACCGAGAATTCGGCCGAAACGAAAATTGAAGTAATCGAGTATATGTCAGCCAGGATCGAAGCTATTCGACCGGGAACGACGCCATATCGACCGTCCGGCCCCCCCAGTGATGCCTATGCCTTCTGCATCGGCGTATTTTTTTCGGAAGACCGAGAATTCGGCCGAAACGAAAAATGACGTAAACAAGTATATGTCAGCCAGCATCGAAGCTATTCGACCGGGACCGACGCCATTTAGACCGTACGCCCCCCCCCCCCCCCCCCGGTGATGCCTATGCCCTCTGTATCGGCGTATTTTTTTCGGAAAACCGAGAATTCGGCCGAAACGAAAATTGACGTAATCGAGTATATGTCAGCCAGGATCGAAGCTATTCGACCGGGACCGACGCCATTTAGACCGTACGGCCGCCCCGGTGATGCCTATGCCCTCTGCATCGGCGTATTTTTTTCGGAAGACCGAGAATTCGGCCGAAACGAAAATTGAAGTAATCGAGTATATGTCAGCCAGGATCGAAGCTATTCGACCGGGACCGAAGCCATATCGACCGTCCGGCCCCCCCAGTGATGCCTATGCCCTCTGCATCGGCGTATTTTTTTCGGAAGACCGAGAATTCGGCCGAAACGAAAATTGAAGTAATCGAGTATATGTCAGCCAGGATCGAAGCTATTCGACCGGGACCGACGCCATATCGACCGTCCGGCCCCCCCAGTGATGCCTATGCCCTGTGCATCGGCGTATTTTTTTCGGAAGACCAAGAATTCGGCCGAAACGAAAATTGAAGTAATCGAGTATATGTCAGCCAGGATCGAAGCTATTCGACCGGGACCGAAGCCATATCGACCGTCCGGCCCCCCCAGTGATGCCTATGCCCTCTACATCGGCGTATTTTTTTCGGAAGACCGAGAATTCGGCCGAAACGAAAATTGAAGTAATCGAGTATATGTCAGCCAGGATCGAAGCTATTCGACCGGGACCGAAGCCATATCGACCGTCCGGCCCCCCCAGTGATGCCTATGCCCTCTGTATCGGCGTATTTTTTTCGGAAAACCGAGAATTCGGCCGAAACGAAAATTGAAGTAATCGAGTATATGTCAGCCAGGATCGAAGCTATTCGACCGGGACCGAAGCCATATCGACCGTCCGGCCCCCCCAGTGATGCCTATGCCCTCTGTATCGGCGTATTTTTTTCGCAAAACCGAGAATTCGGCCGAAACGAAAATTGACGTAATCGAGTATATGTCAGCCAGGATCGAAGCTATTCGACCGGGACCGACGCCATATCGACCGTCCGGCCCCCCCAGTGATGCCTATGCCCTCTCATCGGCGTATTTTTTTCGGAAGACCGAGAATTCGGCCGAAACGAAAATTGAAGTAATCGAGTATATGTCAGCCAGGATCGAAGCTATTCGACCGGGACCGAAGCCATATCGACCGTCCGGCCCCCCCAGTGATGCCTATGCCCTCTGTATCGGCGTATTTTTTTCGGAAAACCGAGAATTCGGCCGAAACGAAAATTGAAGTAATCGAGTATATGTCAGCCAGGATCGAAGCTATTCGACCGGGACCGACGCCATATCGACCGTCCGGCCCCCCCAGTGATGCCTATGCCCTCTGCATCGGCGTATTTTTTTCGGAAGACCGAGAATTCGGGCGAAACGAAAATTGAAGTAATCGAGTATATGTCAGCCAGGATCGAAGCTATTCGACCGGGACCGACGCCATATCGACCGTCCGGCCCCCCCAGTGATGCCTATGCCCTCTGCATCGGCGTATTTTTTTCGGAAGACCGAGAATTCGGCCGAAACGAAAATTGAAGTAATCGAGTATATGTCAGCCAGGATCGAAGCTATTCGACCGGGACCGACGCCATTTAGACCGTACGGCCGCCCCGGTGATGCCTATGCCCTCTGCATTGGCGTATTTTTTTCGGAAGACCGAGAATTCGGCCGAAACGAAAATTGAAGTAATCGAGTATATGTCAGCCAGGATCGAAGCTATTGGACCGGGACCGAAGCCATATCGACCGTCCGGCCCCCCCGGTGATGCCTATGCCCTCTGCATCGGCGTATTGTTTTCGGAAAACCGAGAATTCGGCCGAAAAGAAAATTGACGTAAACGAGTATATGTCAGCCAGGATCGAAGCTACTCGACCGGGACCGACGCCATATCGACCGTCCGGCCCCCCCAGTGATGCCTATGCCCTCTGCATCGGCGTATTTTTTTCGGAAGACCGAGAATTCGGCCGAAACGAAAATTGAAGTAATCGAGTATATGTCAGCCAGGATCGAAGCTATTCGACCGGGACCGAAGCCATATCGACCGTCCGGCCCCCTTAGTGATGCCTATGCCCTCTGTATCGGCGTATTTTTTTCGGGAAACCGAGAATTCGGCCGAAACGAAAATTGACGTAATCGAGTATATGTCAGCCAGGATCGAAGCTATTCGACCGGGACCGACGCCATATCGACCGTCCGGCCCCCCCAGTGATGCCTATGCCCTCTGCATCGGCGTATTTTTTTCGGAAGACCGAGAATTCGGCCGAAACGAAAATTGAAGTAATCGAGTATATGTCAGCCAGGATCGAAGCTTTTCGACCGGGACCGACGCCATATCGACCGTCCGGCCCCCCCAGTGATGCCTATGCCCTCTGCATCGGCGTATTTTTTTCGGAAGACCGAGAATTCGGCCGAAACGAAAAATGAAGTAATCGAGTATATGTCAGCCAGGATCGAAGCTATTCAACCGGGACCGACGCCATATCGACCGTCCGGCCCCCCCAGTGATGCCTATGCCCTCTGCATCGGCGTATTTTTTTCGGAAGACCGAGAATTCGGCCGAAACGAAAATTGAAGTAATCGAGTATATGTCAGCCAGGATCGAAGCTATTCGACCGGGACCGACGCCATTTAGACCGTACGGCCGCCCCGGTGATGCCTATGCCCTCTGCATTGGCGTATTTTTTTCGGAAGACCGAGAATTCGGCCGAAACGAAAATTGAAGTAATCGAGTATATGTCAGCCAGGATCGAAGCTATTGGACCGGGACCGAAGCCATATCGACCGTCCGGCCCCCCCGGTGATGCCTATGCCCTCTACATCGGCGTATTGTTTTCGGAAAACCGAGAATTCGGCCGAAAAGAAAATTGACGTAAACTAGTATATGTCAGCCAGGATCGAAGCTACTCGACCGGGACCGACGCCATTTAGACCGTACGGCCGCCCCGGTGATGCCTATGTCCTCTGTATCGGCGTATTTTTTTCGGAAAACCGAGAATTCGGCCGAAACGAAAATTGACGTAATCGAGTATATGTCAGCCAGGATCGAAGCTATTCGACCGGGACCGACGCCATATCGACCGTCCGGCCCCCCCAGTGATGCCTATGCCTTCTGCATCGGCGTATTTTTTTCGGAAGACCGAGAATTCGGCCGAAACGAAAATTGAAGTAATCGAGTATATGTCAGCCAGGATCGAAGCTATTCGACCGGGACCGAAGCCATATCGACCGTCCGGCCCCCCCAGTGATGCCTATGCCCTCTG
Source organism: Lycorma delicatula (assembly GCF_047948215.1). Classification (NCBI taxonomy): domain Eukaryota; kingdom Metazoa; phylum Arthropoda; class Insecta; order Hemiptera; family Fulgoridae; genus Lycorma; species Lycorma delicatula. The sequence goes on along the minus strand of NC_134459.1, from coordinate 182,026,961 downwards.
TATCGGCGTATTTTTTTCGGAAAACCGAGAATTCGGCCGAAACGAAAATTGACGTAATCGAGTATATGTCAGCCAGGATCGAAGCTATTCGACCGGGACAGACGCCATATCGACCGTCCGGCCCCCCCCAGTGATGCCTATGCCCTCTGCATCGGCGTATTTTTTTCGGAAAACCGAGAATTCGGCCGAAAAGAAAATTGACGTAAACTAGTATATGTCAGCCAGGATCGAAGCTACTCGACCGGGACCGACGCCATTTAGACCGTACGGCCGCCCCGGTGATGCCTATGTCCTCTGTATCGGCGTATTTTTTTCGGAAAACCAAGAATTCGGCCGAAACAAAAAATGACGTAAACAAGTATATGTCAGCCAGCATCGAAGCTATTCGACCGGGACCGACGCCATTTAGACCGTACGGCCCCCCCCCCCCCCGGTGATGCCTATGCCCTCTGTATCGGCGTATTTTTTTCGGAAAACCGAGAATTCGGCCGAAACGAAAATTGAAGTAATCGAGTATATGTCAGCCAGGATCGAAGCTATTGGACCGGGACCGAAGCCATATCGACCGTCCGGCTCCCCCGGTGATGCCTATGCCCTCTGCATCGGCGTATTGTTTTCGGAAAACCGAGAATTCGGCCGAAAAGAAAATTGACGTAAACGAGTATATGTCAGCCAGGATCGAAGCTACTCGACCGGGACCGACGCCATATCGACCGTCCGGCCCCCCCAGTGATGCCTATGCCCTCTGCATCGGCGTATTTTTTTCGGAAGACCGAGAATTCGGCCGAAACGAAAATTGAAGTAATCGAGTATATGTCAGCCAGGATCGAAGCTATTCGACCGGGACCGAAGCCATATCGACCGTCCGGCCCCCTTAGTGATGCCTATGCCCTCTGTATCGGCGTATTTCTTTCGGAAAACCGAGAATTCGGCCGAAACGAAAATTGACGTAATCGAGTATATGTCAGCCAGGATCGAAGCTATTCGACCGGGACCGACGCCATATCGACCGTCCGGCCCCCCCCAGTGATGCCTATGCCCTCTGCATCGGCGTATTTTTTTCGGAAGACCGAGAATTCGGCCGAAACGAAAATTGAAGTAATCGAGTATATGTCAGCCAGGATCGAAGCTTTTCGACCGGGACCGACGCCATATCGACCGTCCGGCCCCCCCAGTGATGCCTATGCCCTCTGCATCGGCGTATTTTTTTCGGAAGACCGAGAATTCGGCCGAAACGAAAAATGAAGTAATCGAGTATATGTCAGCCAGGATCGAAGCTATTCGACCGGGACCGACGCCATATCGACCGTCCGGCCCCCCCAGTGATGCCTATGCCCTCTGCATCGGCGTATTTTTTTCGGAAGACCGAGAATTCGGCCGAAACGAAAATTGAAGTAATCGAGTATATGTCAGCCAGGATCGAAGCTATTCGACCGGGACCGACGCCATTTAGACCGTACGGCCGCCCCGGTGATGCCTATGCCCTCTGCATTGGCGTATTTTTTTCGGAAGACCGAGAATTCGGCCGAAACGAAAATTGAAGTAATCGAGTATATGTCAGCCAGGATCGAAGCTATTGGACCGGGACCGAAGCCATATCGACCGTCCGGCCCCCCCGGTGATGCCTATGCCCTCTACATCGGCGTATTGTTTTCGGAAAACCGAGAATTCGGCCGAAAAGAAAATTGACGTAAACTAGTATATGTCAGCCAGGATCGAAGCTACTCGACCGGGACCGACGCCATTTAGACCGTACGGCCGCCCCGGTGATGCCTATGTCCTCTGTATCGGCGTATTTTTTTCGGAAAACCAAGAATTCGGCCGAAACAAAAAATGACGTAAACAAGTATATGTCAGCCAGCATCGAAGCTATTCGACCGGGACCGACGCCATTTAGACCGTACGGCCCCCCCCGGTGATGCCTATGCCCTCTGTATCGGCGTATTTTTTTCGGAAAACCGAGAATTCGGCCGAAACAAAATTGACGTAATCGAGTATATGTCAGCCAGGATCGAAGCTATTCGACCGGGACCGACGCCATTTAGACCGTACGGCCGCCCCGGTGATGCCTATGCCCTCTGCATCGGCGTATTTTTTTCGGAAGACCGAGAATTCGGCCGAAACGAAAATTGAAGTAATCGAGTATATGTCAGCCAGGATCGAAGCTATTCGACCGGGACCGAAGCCATATCGACCGTCCGGCCCCCCCAGTGATGCCTATGCCCTCTGCATCGGCGTATTTTTTTCGGAAGACCGAGAATTCGGCCGAAACGAAAATTGAAGTAATCGAGTATATGTCAGCCAGGATCGAAGCTATTCGACCGGGACCGACGCCATATCGACCGTCCGGCCCCCCCAGTGATGCCTATGCCCTGTGCATCGGCGTATTTTTTTCGGAAGACCGAGAATTCGGCCGAAACGAAAATTGAAGTAATCGAGTATATGTCAGCCAGGATCGAAGCTATTCGACCGGGACCGAAGCCATATCGACCGTCCGGCCCCCCCCGGTGATGCCTATGCCCTCTGTATCGGCGTATTTTTTTCGGAAAACCGAGAATTCGGCCGAAAGGAAAATTGACGTAATCGAGTATATGTCAGCCAGGATCGAAGCTATTCGACCGGGACCGACGCCATTTAGACCGTACGGCCGCCCCGGTGATGCCTATGCCCTCTGCATCGGCGTATTTTTTTCGGAAGACCGAGAATTCGGCCGAAACGAAAATTGAAGTAATCGAGTATATGTCAGCCAGGATCGAACCTATTCGACCGGGACCGAAGCCATATCGACCGTCCGGTCCCCCCAGTGATACCTAAGCCCTCTGTATCGGCGTATTTTTTTCGGAAAACCGAGAATTCGGCCGAAACGAAAATTGACGAAATCGAGTATATGTCAGCCAGGATCGAAGCTATTCGACCGGGACCGACGCCTAATCGACCGTCCGGCCCCCCCAGTGATGCCTATGCCCTCTGCATCGGCGTATTTTTTTCGGAAGACCGAGAATTCGGCCGAAACGAAAATTGAAGTAATCGAGTATATGTCAGCCAGGATCGAAGCTATTGGACCGGGACCGAAGCCATATCGACCGTCCGGCCCCCCCGGTGATGCCTATGCCCTCTGCATCGGCGTATTGTTTTCGGAAAACCGAGAATTCGGCCGAAAAGAAAATTGACGTAAACGAGTATATGTCAGCCAGGATCGAAGCTACTCGACCGGGACCGACGCCATATCGACCGTCCGGCCCCCCCAGTGATGCCTATGCCCTCTGCATCGGCGTATTTTTTTCGGAAGACCGAGAATTCGGCCGAAACGAAAATTGAAGTAATCGAGTATATGTCAGCCAGGATCGAAGCTATTCGACCGGGACCGAAGCCATATCGACCGTCCGGCCCCCTTAGTGATGCCTATGCCCTCTGTATCGGCGTATTTCTTTCGGAAAACCGAGAATTCGGCCGAAACGAAAATTGACGTAATCGAGTATATGTCAGCCAGGATCGAAGCTATTCGACCGGGATCGACGCCATATCGACCGTCCGGCCGCCCCGGTGATGCCTATGTCCTCTGTATCGGCGTATTTTTTTCGGAAAACCAAGAATTCGGCCGAAACAAAAAATGACGTAAACAAGTATATGTCAGCCAGCATCGAAGCTATTCGACCGGGACCGACGCCATTTAGACCGTACGGCCCCCCCCGGTGATGCCTATGCCCTCTGTATCGGCGTATTTTTTTCGGAAAACCGAGAATTCGGCCGAAACGAAAATTGACGTAATCGAGTATATGTCAGCCAGGATCGAAGCTATTCGACCGGGACCGACGCCATTTAGACCGTACGGCCGCCCCGGTGATGCCTATGCCCTCTGCATCGGCGTATTTTTTTCGGAAGACCGAGAATTCGGCCGAAACGAAAATTGAAGTAATCGAGTATATGTCAGCCAGGATCGAAGCTATTCGACCGGGACCGAAGCCATATCGACCGTCCGGCCCCCCCAGTGATGCCTATGCCCTCTGCATCGGCGTATTTTTTTCGGAAGACCGAGAATTCGGCCGAAACGAAAATTGAAGTAATCGAGTATATGTCAGCCAGGATCGAAGCTATTCGACCGGGACCGACGCCATATCGACCGTCCGGCCCCCCCAGTGATGCCTATGCCCTGTGCATCGGCGTATTTTTTTCGGAAGACCGAGAATTCGGCCGAAACGAAAATTGAAGTAATCGAGTATATGTCAGCCAGGATCGAAGCTATTCGACCGGGACCGAAGCCATATCGACCGTCCGGCCCCCCCCGGTGATGCCTATGCCCTCTGTATCGGCGTATTTTTTTCGGAAAACCGAGAATTCGGCCGAAAGGAAAATTGACGTAATCGAGTATATGTCAGCCAGGATCGAAGCTATTCGACCGGGACCGACGCCATTTAGACCGTACGGCCGCCCCGGTGATGCCTATGCCCTCTGCATCGGCGTATTTTTTTCGGAAGACCGAGAATTCGGCCGAAACGAAAATTGAAGTAATCGAGTATATGTCAGCCAGGATCGAACCTATTCGACCGGGACCGAAGCCATATCGACCGTCCGGTCCCCCCAGTGATACCTAAGCCCTCTGTATCGGCGTATTTTTTTCGGAAAACCGAGAATTCGGCCGAAACGAAAATTGACGAAATCGAGTATATGTCAGCCAGGATCGAAGCTATTCGACCGGGACCGACGCCTAATCGACCGTCCGGCCCCCCCAGTGATGCCTATGCCCTCTGCATCGGCGTATTTTTTTCGGAAGACCGAGAATTCGGCCGAAACGAAAATTGAAGTAATCGAGTATATGTCAGCCAGGATCGAAGCTATTCGACCGGGACCGAAGCCATATCGACCGTCCGGCCCCCCCAGTGATGCCTATGCCCTCTGTATCGGCGTATTTTTTTCGGAAAACCGAGAATTCGGCCGAAACGAAAATTGACGTAATCAAGTATATGTCAGCCAGGATCGAAGCTATTCGACCGGGACCGACGCCATATCGACCGTCCGGCCCCCCCAGTGATGCCTATGCCCTCTGCATCGGCGTATTTTTTTCGGAAGACCGAGAATTCGGCCGAAACGAAAATTGAAGTAATCGAGTATATGTCAGCCAGGATCGAAGCTATTCGACCGGGACCGAAGCCATATCGACCGTCCGGCCCCCCCAGTGATGCCTATGCCCTCTGCATCGGCGTATTTTTTTCGGAAGACCGAGAATTCGGCCGAAACGAAAATTGAAGTAATCGAGTATATGTCAGCCAGGATCGAAGCTATTCGACCGGGACCGACGCCATATCGACCGTCCGGCCCCCTTAGTGATGCCTATGCCCTCTGTATCGGCGTATTTTTTTCGGAAAACCGAGAATTCGGCCGAAACGAAAATTGACGTAATCGAGTATATGTCAGCCAGGATCGAAGCTATTCGACCGGGACCGACGCCATATCGACCGTCCGGCCCCCCCAGTGATGCCTATGCCCTCTGCATCGGCGTATTTTTTTCGGAAGACCGAGAATTCGGCCGAAACGAAAAATGAAGTAATCGAGTATATATCAGCCAGGATCGAAGCTATTCGACCGGGACCGACGCCATATCGACCGTCTGGCCCCCCCCAGTGATGCCTATGCCCTCTGCATCGGCGTATTTTTTTCGGAAGACCGAGAATTCGGCCGAAACGAAAATTGAAGTAATCGAGTATATGTCAGCCAGGATCGAAGCTATTCGACCGGGACCGACGCCATTTAGACCGTACGGCCGCCCCGGTGATGCCTATGCCCTCTGCATTGGCGTATTTTTTTCGGAAGACCGAGAATTCGGCCGAAACGAAAATTGAAGTAATCGAGTATATGTCAGCCAGGATCGAAGCTATTGGACCGGGACCGAAGCCATATCGACCGTCCGGCCCCCCCGGTGATGCCTATGCCCTCTACATCGGCGTATTGTTTTCGGAAAACCGAGAATTCGGCCGAAAAGAAAATTGACGTAAACTAGTATATGTCAGCCAGGATCGAAGCTACTCGACCGGGACCGACGCCATTTAGACCGTACGGCCGCCCCAGTGATGCCTATGTCCTCTGTATCGGCGTATTTTTTTCGGAAAACCAAGAATTCGGCCGAAACAAAAAATGACGTAAACAAGTATATGTCAGCCAGCATCGAAGCTATTCGACCGGGACCGACGCCATTTAGACCGTACGCCCCCCCCCCCCCGGTGATGCCTATGCCCTCTGTATCGGCGTATTTTTTTCGGAAAACCGAGAATTCGGCCGAAACGAAAATTGACGTAATCGAGTATATGTCAGCCAGGATCGAAGCTATTCGACCGGGACCGACGCCATTTAGACCGTACGGCCGCCCCGGTGATGCCTATGCCCTCTGCATCGGCGTATTTTTTTCGGAAGACCGAGAATTCGGCCGAAACGAAAATTGAAGTAATCGAGTATATGTCAGCCAGGATCGAAGCTATTCGACCGGGACCGAAGCCATATCGACCGTCCGGCCCCCGCAGTGATGCCTATGCCCTCTGCATCGGCGTATTTTTTTCGGAAGACCGAGAATTCGGCCGAAACGAAAATTGAAGTAATCGAGTATATGTCAGCCAGGATCGAAGCTATTCGACCGGGACCGACGCCATATCGACCGTCCGGCCCCCCCAGTGATGCCTATGCCCTGTGCATCGGCGTATTTTTTTCGGAAGACCGAGAATTCGGCCGAAACGAAAATTGAAGTAATCGAGTATATGTCAGCCAGGATCGAAGCTATTCGACCGGGACCGAAGCCATATCGACCGTCCGGCCCCCCCAGTGATGCCTATGCCCTCTGTATCGGCGTATTTTTTCGGAAAACCGAGAATTCTGCCGAAACGAAAATTGACGTAATCGAGTATATGTCAGCCAGGATGGAAGCTATTCGACCGGGACCGACGCCATATCGACCGTCCGGCCCCCCCAGTGATGCCTATGCCCTCTACATCGGCGTATATTTTTCGGAAGACCGAGAATTCGGCCGAAACGAAAATTGAAGTAATCGAGTATATGTCAGCCAGGATCGAAGCTATTCGACCGGGACCGAAGCCATATCGACCGTCCGGCCCCCCCAGTGATGCCTATGCCTTCTGTATCGGCGTATTTTTTTCGGAAAACCGAGAATTCGGCCGAAACGAAAATTGACGTAATCGAGTATATGTCAGCCAGGATCGAAGCTATTTGACCGGGACCGACGCCATATCGACCGTCCGGCCCCCCCAGTGATGCCTATGCCCTCTGCATCGGCGTATTTTTTTCGGAAGACCGAGAATTCGGCCGAAACGAAAATTGAAGTAATCGAGTATATGTCAACCAGGATCGAAGCTATTCGACCGGGACCGAAGCCATATCGACCGTCCGGCCCCCCCAGTGATGCCTATACCCTCTGTATCGGCGTATTTTTTTCGGAAAACCGAGAATTCGGCCGAAACGAAAATTGAAGTAATCGAGTATATGTCAGCCAGGATCGAAGCTATTCGACCGGGACCGAAGCCATATCGACCGTCCGTCCCCCCCAGTGATGCCTATGCCCTCTGTATCGGGGTATTTTTTTCGGAAAACCGAGAATTCGGCCGAAACGAAAATTGAAGTAATCGAGTATATGTCAGCCAGGATCGAAGCTATTCGACCGGGACCGACGCCATATCGACCGTCCGGCCCCCCCAGTGATGCCTATGCCCTCTATATCGGCGTATTTTTTTCGGAAAACCGAGAATTCGGCCGAAACGAAAATTGACGTAATCGAGTATATGTCAGCCAGGATCGAAGCTATTCGACCGGGACCGACGCCATATCGACCGTCCGGCCCCCCCAGTGATGCCTATGCCCTCTCATCGGCGTATTTTTTTCGGAAGACCGAGAATTCGGCCGAAACGAAAATTGAAGTAATCGAGTATATGTCAGCCAGGATCGAAGCTATTCGACCGGGACCGAAGCCATATCGTCCGTCCAGCCCCCCCAGTGATGCCTATGCCCTCTGTATCGGCGTATTTTTTTCGGAAAACCGAGAATTCGGCCGAAACGAAAATTGAAGTAATCGAGTATATGTCAGCCAGGATCGAAGCTATTCGACCGGGACCGACGCCATTTAGACCGTACGGCCGCCCCGGTGATGCCTATGCCCTCTGCATCGGCGTATTTTTTTCGGAAGACCGAGAATTCGGCCGAAACAAAAATTGAAGTAATCGAGTATATGTCAGCCAGGATCGAAGCTATTCGACCGGGACCGAAGCCATATCGACCGTCCGGCCCCCCCCCAGTGATGCCTATGCCCTGTGCATCGGCGTATTTTTTTCGGAAGACCGAGAATTCGGCCGAAACGAAAATTGAAGTAATCGAGTATATGTCAGCCAGGATCGAAGCTATTCGACCGGGACCGAAGCCATATCGACCGTCCGGTCCCCCCAGTGATGCCTATGCCCTCTGTATCGGCGTATTTTTTTCGGAAAACCGAGAATTCGGCCGAAACGAAAATTGACGTAATCGAGTATATGTCAGCCAGGATCGAAGCTATTCGACCGGGACCGACGCCATATCGACCGGCCGGCCCCCCCAGTGATGCCTATGCCCTCTGCATCGGCGTATTTTTTTCGGAAGACCGAGAATTCGGCCGAAACGAAAATTGAAGTAATCGAGTATATGTCAGCCAGGATCGAAGCTATTCGACCGGGACCGAAGCCATATCGACCGTCCGGCCCCCCCAGTGATGCCTATGCCCTCTGTATCGGCGTATTTTTTTCGGAAAATCGAGAATTCGGCCGAAACGAAAATTGACGTAATCGAGTATATGTCAGCCAGGATCGAAGCTATTCGACCGGGACCGACGCCATATCGACCGTCCGGCCCCCCCAGTGATGCCTATGCCCTCTGCATCGGCGTATTTTTTTCGGAAGACCGAGAATTCGGCCGAAACGAAAATTGAAGTAATCGAGTATATGTCAGCCTGGATCGAAGCTATTCGACCGGGACCGACGCCATATCGACCGTCCGGCCCCCCCAGTGATGCCTATGCCCTCTGCATCGGCGTATTTTTTTCGGAAGACCGAGAATTCGGCCGAAACGAAAATTGAAGTAATCGAGTATATGTCAGCCAGGATCGAAGCTATTCGACCGGGACCGAAGCCATATCGACCGTCCGGCCCCCCCAGTGATGCCTATGCCCTCTGCATCGGCGTATTTTTTTCGGAAAACCGAGAATTCGGCCGAAACGAAAATTGACGTAATCGAGTATATGTCAGCCAGGATCGAAGCTATTCGACCGGGACCGACGCCATATCGACCGTCCGGCCCCCCCAGTGATGCCTATGCCTTCTGCATCGGCGTATTTTTTTCGGAAGACCGAGAATTCGGCCGAAACGAAAATTGAAGTAATCGAGTATATGTCAGCCAGGATCGAAGCTATTCGACCGGGACCGAAGCCATATCGACCGTCCGGCCCCCCCAGTGATGCCTATGCCCTCTGTATCGGCGTATTTTTTTCGGAAAACCGAGAATTAAGCCGAAACGAAAATTGACGTAATCGAGTATATGTCAGCCAAGATCGAAGCTATTCGACCGGGACCGACGCCATATCGACCGTCCGGCCCCCCCCAGTGATGCCTATGCCCTCTGCATCGGCGTATTTTTTTCGGAAGACCGAGAATTCGGCCGAAACGAAAATTGAAGTAATCGAGTATATGTCAGCCAGGATCGAAGCTATTCGACAGGGACCGAAGCCATATCGACCGTCCGGCCCCCCCAGTGATGCCTATGCCCTCTGTATCGGCGTATTTTTTTCGGAAAACCGAGAATTCGGCCGAAACGAAAATTGAAGTAATCGAGTTTATGTCAGCCAGGATCGAAGCTATTCGACCGGGACCGACGCCATATCGACCGTCCGGCCCCCCCAGTGATGCCTATGCCCTCTGCATCGGCGTATTTTTTTCGGGACCGACGCCATTTAGACCGTACGCCCCCCCCCCCCCCCCCGGTGATGCCTATGCCCTCTGTATCGGCGTATTTTTTTCGGAAAACCGAGAATTCGGCCGAAACGAAAATTGACGTAATCGAGTATATGTCAGCCAGGATCGAAGCTATTCGACCGGGACCGACGCCATTTAGACCGTACGGCCGCCCCGGTGATGCCTATGCCCTCTGCATCGGCGTATTTTTTTCGGAAGACCGAGAATTCGGCCGAAACGAAAATTGAAGTAATCGAGTATATGTCAGCCAGGATCGAAGCTATTCGACCGGGACCGAAGCCATATCGACCGTCCGGCCCCCGCAGTGATGCCTATGCCCTCTGCATCGGCGTATTTTTTTCGGAAGACCGAGAATTCGGCCGAAACGAAAATTGAAGTAATCGAGTATATGTCAGCCAGGATCGAAGCTATTCGACCGGGACCGACGCCATATCGACCGTCCGGCCCCCCCAGTGATGCCTATGCCCTGTGCATCGGCGTATTTTTTTCGGAAGACCGAGAATTCGGCCGAAACGAAAATTGAAGTAATCGAGTATATGTCAGCCAGGATCGAAGCTATTCGACCGGGACCGAAGCCATATCGACCGTCCGGCCCCCCCAGTGATGCCTATGCCCTCTGTATCGGCGTATTTTTTCGGAAAACCGAGAATTCTGCCGAAACGAAAATTGACGTAATCGAGTATATGTCAGCCAGGATGGAAGCTATTCGACCGGGACCGACGCCATATCGACCGTCCGGCCCCCCCAGTGATGCCTATGCCCTCTACATCGGCGTATATTTTTCGGAAGACCGAGAATTCGGCCGAAACGAAAATTGAAGTAATCGAGTATATGTCAGCCAGGATCGAAGCTATTCGACCGGGACCGAAGCCATATCGACCGTCCGGCCCCCCCAGTGATGCCTATGCCTTCTGTATCGGCGTATTTTTTTCGGAAAACCGAGAATTCGGCCGAAACGAAAATTGACGTAATCGAGTATATGTCAGCCAGGATCGAAGCTATTTGACCGGGACCGACGCCATATCGACCGTCCGGCCCCCCCAGTGATGCCTATGCCCTCTGCATCGGCGTATTTTTTTCGGAAGACCGAGAATTCGGCCGAAACGAAAATTGAAGTAATCGAGTATATGTCAACCAGGATCGAAGCTATTCGACCGGGACCGAAGCCATATCGACCGTCCGGCCCCCCCAGTGATGCCTATACCCTCTGTATCGGCGTATTTTTTTCGGAAAACCGAGAATTCGGCCGAAACGAAAATTGAAGTAATCGAGTATATGTCAGCCAGGATCGAAGCTATTCGACCGGGACCGAAGCCATATCGACCGTCCGTCCCCCCCAGTGATGCCTATGCCCTCTGTATCGGGGTATTTTTTTCGGAAAACCGAGAATTCGGCCGAAACGAAAATTGAAGTAATCGAGTATATGTCAGCCAGGATCGAAGCTATTCGACCGGGACCGACGCCATATCGACCGTCCGGCCCCCCCAGTGATGCCTATGCCCTCTATATCGGCGTATTTTTTTCGGAAAACCGAGAATTCGGCCGAAACGAAAATTGACGTAATCGAGTATATGTCAGCCAGGATCGAAGCTATTCGACCGGGACCGACGCCATATCGACCGACCGGCCCCCCCAGTGATGCCTATGCCCTCTCATCGGCGTATTTTTTTCGGAAGACCGAGAATTCGGCCGAAACGAAAATTGAAGTAATCGAGTATATGTCAGCCAGGATCGAAGCTATTCGACCGGGACCGAAGCCATATCGTCCGTCCAGCCCCCCCAGTGATGCCTATGCCCTCTGTATCGGCGTATTTTTTTCGGAAAATCGAGAATTCGGCCGTAACGAAAATTGACGTAATCGAGTATATGTCAGCCAGGATCGAAGCTATTCGACCGGGACCGACGCCATATCGACCGTCCGGCCCCCCCAGTGATGCCTATGCCCTCTGCATCGGCGTATTTTTTTCGGAAGACCGAGAATTCGGCCGAAACGAAAATTGAAGTAATCGAGTATATGTCAGCCTGGATCGAAGCTATTCGACCGGGACCGACGCCATATCGACCGTCCGGCCCCCCCAGTGATGCCTATGCCCTCTGCATCGGCGTATTTTTTTCGGAAGACCGAGAATTCGGCCGAAACGAAAATTGAAGTAATCGAGTATATGTCAGCCAGGATCGAAGCTATTCGACCGGGACCGAAGCCATATCGACCGTCCGGCCCCCCCAGTGATGCCTATGCCCTCTGCATCGGCGTATTTTTTTCGGAAAACCGAGAATTCGGCCGAAACGAAAATTGACGTAATCGAGTATATGTCAGCCAGGATCGAAGCTATTCGACCGGGACCGACGCCATATCGACCGTCCGGCCCCCCCAGTGATGCCTATGCCTTCTGCATCGGCGTATTTTTTTCGGAAGACCGAGAATTCGGCCGAAACGAAAATTGAAGTAATCGAGTATATGTCAGCCAGGATCGAAGCTATTCGACCGGGACCGAAGCCATATCGACCGTCCGGCCCCCCCAGTGATGCCTATGCCCTCTGTATCGGCGTATTTTTTTCGGAAAACCGAGAATTCGGCCGAAACGAAAATTGACGTAATCGAGTATATGTCAGCCAAGATCGAAGCTATTCGACCGGGACCGACGCCATATCGACCGTCCGGCCCCCCCCAGTGATGCCTATGCCCTCTGCATCGGCGTATTTTTTTCGGAAGACCGAGAATTCGGCCGAAACGAAAATTGAAGTAATCGAGTATATGTCAGCCAGGATCGAAGCTATTCGACAGGGACCGAAGCCATATCGACCGTCCGGCCCCCCCAGTGATGCCTATGCCCTCTGTATCGGCGTATTTTTTTCGGAAAACCGAGAATTCGGCCGAAACGAAAATTGAAGTAATCGAGTTTATGTCAGCCAGGATCGAAGCTATTCGACCGGGACCGACGCCATATCGACCGTCCGGCCCCCCCAGTGATGCCTATGCCCTCTGCATCGGCGTATTTTTTTCGGAAGACCGAGAATTCGGCCGAAACGAAAATTGAAGTAATCGAGTATATGTCAGCCAGGATCGAAGCTATTGGACCGGGACCGAAGCCATATCGACCGTCCGGCCCCCCCGGTGATGCCTATGCCCTCTGCATCGGCGTATTGTTTTCGGAAAACCGAGAATTCGGCCGAAAAGAAAATTGACGTAAACTAGTATATGTCAGCCAGGATCGAAGCTACTCGACCGGGACCGACGCCATTTAGACCGTACGGCCGCCCCGGTGATGCCTATGTCCTCTGTATCGGCGTATTTTTTTCGGAAAACCGAGAATTCGGCCGAAACGAAAATTGACGTAATCGAGTATATGTCAGCCAGGATCGAAGCTATTTGACCGGGACCGACGCCATATCGACCGTCCGGCCCCTTCAGTGATGCCTATGCCCTCTGCATCGGCGTATTTTTTTCGGAAGACCGAGAATTCGGCCGAAACGAAAATTGAAGTAATCGAGTATATGTCAACCAGGATCGAAGCTATTCGACCGGGACCGAAGCCATATCGACCGTCCGGCCCCCCCAGTGATGCCTATACCCTCTGTAACGGCGTATTTTTTTCGGAAAACCGAGAATTCGGCCGAAACGAAAATTGAAGTAATCGAGTATATGTCAGCCAGGATCGAAGCTATTCGACCGGGACCGACGCCATATCGACCGTCCGGCCCCCCCAGTGATGCCTATGCCCTCTGCATCGGCGTATTTTTTTCGGAAGACCGAGAATTCGGCCGAAACGAAAATTGAAGTAATCGAGTATATGTCAGCCAGGATCGAAGCTATTCGACCGGGACCGAAGCCATATCGACCGTCCGGCCCCCCCAGTGATGCCTATGCCCTCTGTATCGGCGTATTTTTTTCGGAAAATCGAGAATTCGGCCGAAACGAAAATTGACGTAATCGAGTATATGTCAGCCAGGATCGAAGCTATTCGACCGGGACCGACGCCATATCGACCGTCCGGCCCCCCCCAGTGATGCCTATGCCCTCTGTATCGGCGTATTTTTTTCGGAAAACCGAGAATTCGGCCGAAACGAAAATTGACGTAATCGAGTATATGTCAGCCAGGATCGAAGCTATTCGACCGGGACCGACGCCATATCGACCGTCCGGCCCCCCCAGTGATGCCTATGCCCTCTCATCGGCGTATTTTTTTCGGAAGACCGAGAATTCGGCCGAAACGAAAATTGAAGTAATCGAGTATATGTCAGCCAGGATCGAAGCTATTCGACCGGGACCGAAGCCATATCGTCCGTCCGGCCCCCCCAGTGATGCCTATGCCCTCTGTATCGGCGTATTTTTTTCGGAAAACCGAGAATTCGGCCGAAACAAAAATTGAAGTAATCGAGTATATGTCAGCCAGGATCGAAGCTATTCGACCAGGACCGACGCCATTTAGACCGTACGGCCGCCCCGGTGATGCCTATGCCCTCTGCATCGGCGTATTTTTTTCGGAAGACCGAGAATTCGGCCGAAACGAAAATTGAAGTAATCGAGTAAATGTCAGCCAGGATCGAAGCTATTCGACCGGGACCGAAGCCATATCGACCGTCCGGCCCCCCCCAGTGATGCCTATGCCCTGTGCATCGGCGTATTTTTTTCGGAAGACCGAGAATTCGGCCGAAACGAAAATTGAAGTAATCGAGTATATGTCAGCCAGGATCGAAGCTATTCGACCGGGACCGAAGCCATATCGACCGTCCGGTCCCCCCAGTGATGCCTATGCCCTCTGTATCGGCGTATTTTTTTCGGAAAACCGAGAATTCGGCCGAAACGAAAATTGACGTAATCGAGTATATGTCAGCCAGGATCGAAGCTATTCGACCGGGACCGACGCCATATCGACCGTCCGGCCCCCCCAGTGATGCCTATGCCCTCTGTATCGGCGTATTTTTTTCGGAAAATCGAGAATTCGGCCGAAACGAAAATTGACGTAATCGAGTATATGTCAGCCAGGATCGAAGCTATTCGACCGGGACCGAAGCCATATCGACCGTCCGGCCCCCCCAGTGATGCCCATGCCCTCTGCATCGGCGTATTTTTTTCGGAAGACCGAGAATTCGGCCGAAACGAAAATTGAAGTAATCGAGTATATGTCAGCCAGGATCGAAGCTATTCGACCGGGACCGACGCCATATCGACCGTCCGGCCCCCCCAGTGATGCCTATGCCCTCTGTATCGGCGTATTTTTTTCGGAAAACCGAGAATTCGGCCGAAACGAAAATTGACGTAATCGAGTATATGTCAGCCAGGATCGAAGCTATTCGACCGGGACCGACGCCATATCGACCGTCCGGCCCCCCCAGTGATGCCTATGCCCTCTCATCGGCGTATTTTTTTCGGAAGACCGAGAATTCGGCCGAAACGAAAATTGAAGTAATCGAGTATATGTCAGCCAGGATCGAAGCTATTCGACCGGGACCGAAGCCATATCGTCCGTCCGGCCCCCCCAGTGATGCCTATGCCCTCTGTATCGGCGTATTTTTTTCGGAAAACCGAGAATTCGGCCGAAACAAAAATTGAAGTAATCGAGTATATGTCAGCCAGGATCGAAGCTATTCGACCGGGACCGACGCCATTTAGACCGTACGGCCGCCCCGGTGATGCCTATGCCCTCTGCATCGGCGTATTTTTTTCGGAAGACCGAGAATTCGGCCGAAACGAAAATTGAAGTAATCGAGTAAATGTCAGCCAGGATCGAAGCTATTCGACCGGGACCGAAGCCATATCGACCGTCCGGCCCCCCCCAGTGATGCCTATGCCCTGTGCATCGGCGTATTTTTTTCGGAAGACCGAGAATTCGGCCGAAACGAAAATTGAAGTAATCGAGTATATGTCAGCCAGGATCGAAGCTATTCGACCGGGACCGAAGCCATATCGACCGTCCGGTCCCCCCAGTGATGCCTATGCCCTCTGTATCGGCGTATTTTTTTCGGAAAACCGAGAATTCGGCCGAAACGAAAATTGACGTAATCGAGTATATGTCAGCCAGGATCGAAGCTATTCGACCGGGACCGACGCCATATCGACCGTCCGGCCCCCCCAGTGATGCCTATGCCCTCTGCATCGGCGTATTTTTTTCGGAAGACCGAGAATTCGGCCGAAACGAAAATTGAAGTAATCGAGTATATGTCAGCCAGGATCGAAGCTATTCGACCGGGACCGAAGCCATATCGACCGTCCGGCCCCCCCAGTGATGCCTATGCCCTCTGTATCGGCGTATTTTTTTCGGAAAATCGAGAATTCGGCCGAAACGAAAATTGACGTAATCGAGTATATGTCAGCCAGGATCGAAGCTATTCGACCGGGACCGACGCCATATCGACCGTCCGGCCCCCCCAGTGATGCCTATGCCCTCTGCATCGGCGTATTTTTTTCGGAAGACCGAGAATTCGGCCGAAACTAAAATTGAAGTAATCGAGTATATGTCAGCCTGGATCGAAGCTATTCGACCGGGACCGACGCCATATCGACCGTCCGGCCCCCCCAGTGATGCCTATGTTCTCTGCATCGGCGTATTTTTTTCGGAAGACCGAGAATTCGGCCGAAACGAAAATTGAAGTAATCGAGTATATGTCAGCCAGGATCGAAGCTATTCGACCGGGACCGAAGCCATATCGACCGTCCGGCCCCCCCAGTGATGCCTATGCCCTCTGCATCGGCGTATTTTTTTCGGAAAACCGAGAATTCGGCCGAAACGAAAATTGAAGTAATCGAGTATATGTCAGCCAGGATCGAAGCTATTCGACCGGGACCGAAGCCATATCAACCGTCCGGCCCCCCCAGTGATGCCTATGCCCTCTGTATCGGCGTATTTTTTTCGGAAAACCGAGAATTCGGCCGAAACGAAAATTGACGTAATCGAGTATACGTCAGCCAAGATCGAAGCTATTCGACCGGGACCGACGCCATATCGACCGTCCGGCCCCCCCCAGTGATGCCTATGCCCTCTGCATCGGCGTATTTTTTTCGGAAGACCGAGAATTCGGCCGAAACGAAAATTGAAGTAATCGAGTATATGTCAGCCAGGATCGAAGCTATTCGACAGGGACCGAAGCCATATCGACCGTCCGGCCCCCCCAGTGATGCCTATGCCCTCTGTATCGGCGTATTTTTTTCGGAAAACCGAGAATTCGGCCGAAACGAAAATTGAAGTAATCGAGTTTATGTCAGCCAGGATCGAAGCTATTCGACCGGGACCGACGCCATATCGACCGTCCGGCCCCCCCAGTGATGCCTATGCCCTCTGCATCGGCGTATTTTTTTCGGAAGACCGAGAATTCGGCCGAAACGAAAATTGAAGTAATCGAGTATATGTCAGCCAGGATCGAAGCTATTGGACCGGGACCGAAGCCATATCGACCGTCCGGCCCCCCCGGTGATGCCTATGCCCTCTGCATCGGCGTATTGTTTTCGGAAAACCGAGAATTCGGCCGAAAAGAAAATTGACGTAAACTAGTATATGTCAGCCAGGATCGAAGCTACTCGACCGGGACCGACGCCATTTAGACCGTACGGCCGCCCCGGTGATGCCTATGTCCTCTGTATCGGCGTATTTTTTTCGGAAAACCAAGAATTCGGCCGAAACAAAAAATGACGTAAACAAGTATATGTCAGCCAGCATCGAAGCTATTCGACCGTGACCGACGCCATTTAGACCGTACGCCCCCCCCCCCCCCCCAGCGATGATGCCTATGCCCTCTGTATCGGCGTATTTATTTCGGAAGACCGAGAGTTCGGCCGAAACGAAAATTGACGTAAACGAGTATATGTCAGCCAGGATCGAAGCTACTCGACCGGGACCGACGCCATATCGACCGTCCGGCCCCCCCAGTGATGCCTATGCCCTCTGCATCGGCGTATTTTTTTCGGAAGACCGAGAATTCGGCCGAAACGAAAATTGAAGTAATCGAGTATATGTCAGCCAGGATCGAAGCTATTCGACCGGGACCGAAGCCATATCGACCGTCCGGCCCCCTTAGTGATGCCTATGCCCTCTGTATCGGCGTATTTCTTTCGGAAAACCGAGAATTCGGCCGAAACGAAAATTGACGTAATCGAGTATATGTCAGCCAGGATCGAAGCTATTCGACCGGGACCGACGCCATATCGACCGTCCGGCCCCCCCCAGTGATGCCTATGCCCTCTGCATCGGCGTATTTTTTTCGGAAGACCGAGAATTCGGCCGAAACGAAAATTGAAGTAATCGAGTATATGTCAGCCAGGATCGAAGCTTTTCGACCGGGACCGACGCCATATCGACCGTCCGGCCCCCCCAGTGATGCCTATGCCCTCTGCATCGGCGTATTTTTTTCGGAAGACCGAGAATTCGGCCGAAACGAAAAATGAAGTAATCGAGTATATGTCAGCCAGGATCGAAGCTATTCGACCGGGACCGACGCCATATCGACCGTCCGGCCCCCCCAGTGATGCCTATGCCCTCTGCATCGGCGTATTTTTTTCGGAAGACCGAGAATTCGGCCGAAACGAAAATTGAAGTAATCGAGTATATGTCAGCCAGGATCGAAGCTATTCGACCGGGACCGACGCCATTTAGACCGTACGGCCGCCCCGGTGATGCCTATGCCCTCTGCATTGGCGTATTTTTTTCGGAAGACCGAGAATTCGGCCGAAACGAAAATTGAAGTAATCGAGTATATGTCAGCCAGGATCGAAGCTATTGGACCGGGACCGAAGCCATATCGACCGTCCGGCCCCCCCGGTGATGCCTATGCCCTCTACATCGGCGTATTGTTTTCGGAAAACCGAGAATTCGGCCGAAAAGAAAATTGACGTAAACTAGTATATGTCAGCCAGGATCGAAGCTACTCGACCGGGACCGACGCCATTTAGACCGTACGGCCGCCCCGGTGATGCCTATGTCCTCTGTATCGGCGTATTTTTTTCGGAAAACCAAGAATTCGGCCGAAACAAAAAATGACGTAAACAAGTATATGTCAGCCAGCATCGAAGCTATTCGACCGGGACCGACGCCATTTAGACCGTACGGCCCCCCCCGGTGATGCCTATGCCCTCTGTATCGGCGTATTTTTTTCGGAAAACCGAGAATTCGGCCGAAACAAAATTGACGTAATCGAGTATATGTCAGCCAGGATCGAAGCTATTCGACCGGGACCGACGCCATTTAGACCGTACGGCCGCCCCGGTGATGCCTATGCCCTCTGCATCGGCGTATTTTTTTCGGAAGACCGAGAATTCGGCCGAAACGAAAATTGAAGTAATCGAGTATATGTCAGCCAGGATCGAAGCTATTCGACCGGGACCGAAGCCATATCGACCGTCCGGCCCCCCCAGTGATGCCTATGCCCTCTGCATCGGCGTATTTTTTTCGGAAGACCGAGAATTCGGCCGAAACGAAAATTGAAGTAATCGAGTATATGTCAGCCAGGATCGAAGCTATTCGACCGGGACCGACGCCATATCGACCGTCCGGCCCCCCCAGTGATGCCTATGCCCTGTGCATCGGCGTATTTTTTTCGGAAGACCGAGAATTCGGCCGAAACGAAAATTGAAGTAATCGAGTATATGTCAGCCAGGATCGAAGCTATTCGACCGGGACCGAAGCCATATCGACCGTCCGGCCCCCCCCGGTGATGCCTATGCCCTCTGTATCGGCGTATTTTTTTCGGAAAACCGAGAATTCGGCCGAAAGGAAAATTGACGTAATCGAGTATATGTCAGCCAGGATCGAAGCTATTCGACCGGGACCGACGCCATTTAGACCGTACGGCCGCCCCGGTGATGCCTATGCCCTCTGCATCGGCGTATTTTTTTCGGAAGACCGAGAATTCGGCCGAAACGAAAATTGAAGTAATCGAGTATATGTCAGCCAGGATCGAACCTATTCGACCGGGACCGAAGCCATATCGACCGTCCGGTCCCCCCAGTGATACCTAAGCCCTCTGTATCGGCGTATTTTTTTCGGAAAACCGAGAATTCGGCCGAAACGAAAATTGACGAAATCGAGTATATGTCAGCCAGGATCGAAGCTATTCGACCGGGACCGACGCCTAATCGACCGTCCGGCCCCCCCAGTGATGCCTATGCCCTCTGCATCGGCGTATTTTTTTCGGAAGACCGAGAATTCGGCCGAAACGAAAATTGAAGTAATCGAGTATATGTCAGCCAGGATCGAAGCTATTGGACCGGGACCGAAGCCATATCGACCGTCCGGCCCCCCCGGTGATGCCTATGCCCTCTGCATCGGCGTATTGTTTTCGGAAAACCGAGAATTCGGCCGAAAAGAAAATTGACGTAAACGAGTATATGTCAGCCAGGATCGAAGCTACTCGACCGGGACCGACGCCATATCGACCGTCCGGCCCCCCCAGTGATGCCTATGCCCTCTGCATCGGCGTATTTTTTTCGGAAGACCGAGAATTCGGCCGAAACGAAAATTGAAGTAATCGAGTATATGTCAGCCAGGATCGAAGCTATTCGACCGGGACCGAAGCCATATCGACCGTCCGGCCCCCTTAGTGATGCCTATGCCCTCTGTATCGGCGTATTTCTTTCGGAAAACCGAGAATTCGGCCGAAACGAAAATTGACGTAATCGAGTATATGTCAGCCAGGATCGAAGCTATTCGACCGGGATCGACGCCATATCGACCGTCCGGCCGCCCCGGTGATGCCTATGTCCTCTGTATCGGCGTATTTTTTTCGGAAAACCAAGAATTCGGCCGAAACAAAAAATGACGTAAACAAGTATATGTCAGCCAGCATCGAAGCTATTCGACCGGGACCGACGCCATTTAGACCGTACGGCCCCCCCCGGTGATGCCTATGCCCTCTGTATCGGCGTATTTTTTTCGGAAAACCGAGAATTCGGCCGAAACGAAAATTGACGTAATCGAGTATATGTCAGCCAGGATCGAAGCTATTCGACCGGGACCGACGCCATTTAGACCGTACGGCCGCCCCGGTGATGCCTATGCCCTCTGCATCGGCGTATTTTTTTCGGAAGACCGAGAATTCGGCCGAAACGAAAATTGAAGTAATCGAGTATATGTCAGCCAGGATCGAAGCTATTCGACCGGGACCGAAGCCATATCGACCGTCCGGCCCCCCCAGTGATGCCTATGCCCTCTGCATCGGCGTATTTTTTTCGGAAGACCGAGAATTCGGCCGAAACGAAAATTGAAGTAATCGAGTATATGTCAGCCAGGATCGAAGCTATTCGACCGGGACCGACGCCATATCGACCGTCCGGCCCCCCCAGTGATGCCTATGCCCTGTGCATCGGCGTATTTTTTTCGGAAGACCGAGAATTCGGCCGAAACGAAAATTGAAGTAATCGAGTATATGTCAGCCAGGATCGAAGCTATTCGACCGGGACCGAAGCCATATCGACCGTCCGGCCCCCCCCGGTGATGCCTATGCCCTCTGTATCGGCGTATTTTTTTCGGAAAACCGAGAATTCGGCCGAAAGGAAAATTGACGTAATCGAGTATATGTCAGCCAGGATCGAAGCTATTCGACCGGGACCGACGCCATTTAGACCGTACGGCCGCCCCGGTGATGCCTATGCCCTCTGCATCGGCGTATTTTTTTCGGAAGACCGAGAATTCGGCCGAAACGAAAATTGAAGTAATCGAGTATATGTCAGCCAGGATCGAACCTATTCGACCGGGACCGAAGCCATATCGACCGTCCGGTCCCCCCAGTGATACCTAAGCCCTCTGTATCGGCGTATTTTTTTCGGAAAACCGAGAATTCGGCCGAAACGAAAATTGACGAAATCGAGTATATGTCAGCCAGGATCGAAGCTATTCGACCGGGACCGACGCCTAATCGACCGTCCGGCCCCCCCAGTGATGCCTATGCCCTCTGCATCGGCGTATTTTTTTCGGAAGACCGAGAATTCGGCCGAAACGAAAATTGAAGTAATCGAGTATATGTCAGCCAGGATCGAAGCTATTCGACCGGGACCGAAGCCATATCGACCGTCCGGCCCCCCCAGTGATGCCTATGCCCTCTGTATCGGCGTATTTTTTTCGGAAAACCGAGAATTCGGCCGAAACGAAAATTGACGTAATCAAGTATATGTCAGCCAGGATCGAAGCTATTCGACCGGGACCGACGCCATATCGACCGTCCGGCCCCCCCAGTGATGCCTATGCCCTCTGCATCGGCGTATTTTTTTCGGAAGACCGAGAATTCGGCCGAAACGAAAATTGAAGTAATCGAGTATATGTCAGCCAGGATCGAAGCTATTCGACCGGGACCGAAGCCATATCGACCGTCCGGCCCCCCCAGTGATGCCTATGCCCTCTGCATCGGCGTATTTTTTTCGGAAGACCGAGAATTCGGCCGAAACGAAAATTGAAGTAATCGAGTATATGTCAGCCAGGATCGAAGCTATTCGACCGGGACCGACGCCATATCGACCGTCCGGCCCCCTTAGTGATGCCTATGCCCTCTGTATCGGCGTATTTTTTTCGGAAAACCGAGAATTCGGCCGAAACGAAAATTGACGTAATCGAGTATATGTCAGCCAGGATCGAAGCTATTCGACCGGGACCGACGCCATATCGACCGTCCGGCCCCCCCAGTGATGCCTATGCCCTCTGCATCGGCGTATTTTTTTCGGAAGACCGAGAATTCGGCCGAAACGAAAAATGAAGTAATCGAGTATATATCAGCCAGGATCGAAGCTATTCGACCGGGACCGACGCCATATCGACCGTCTGGCCCCCCCCAGTGATGCCTATGCCCTCTGCATCGGCGTATTTTTTTCGGAAGACCGAGAATTCGGCCGAAACGAAAATTGAAGTAATCGAGTATATGTCAGCCAGGATCGAAGCTATTCGACCGGGACCGACGCCATTTAGACCGTACGGCCGCCCCGGTGATGCCTATGCCCTCTGCATTGGCGTATTTTTTTCGGAAGACCGAGAATTCGGCCGAAACGAAAATTGAAGTAATCGAGTATATGTCAGCCAGGATCGAAGCTATTGGACCGGGACCGAAGCCATATCGACCGTCCGGCCCCCCCGGTGATGCCTATGCCCTCTACATCGGCGTATTGTTTTCGGAAAACCGAGAATTCGGCCGAAAAGAAAATTGACGTAAACTAGTATATGTCAGCCAGGATCGAAGCTACTCGACCGGGACCGACGCCATTTAGACCGTACGGCCGCCCCAGTGATGCCTATGTCCTCTGTATCGGCGTATTTTTTTCGGAAAACCAAGAATTCGGCCGAAACAAAAAATGACGTAAACAAGTATATGTCAGCCAGCATCGAAGCTATTCGACCGGGACCGACGCCATTTAGACCGTACGCCCCCCCCCCCCCGGTGATGCCTATGCCCTCTGTATCGGCGTATTTTTTTCGGAAAACCGAGAATTCGGCCGAAACGAAAATTGACGTAATCGAGTATATGTCAGCCAGGATCGAAGCTATTCGACCGGGACCGACGCCATTTAGACCGTACGGCCGCCCCGGTGATGCCTATGCCCTCTGCATCGGCGTATTTTTTTCGGAAGACCGAGAATTCGGCCGAAACGAAAATTGAAGTAATCGAGTATATGTCAGCCAGGATCGAAGCTATTCGACCGGGACCGAAGCCATATCGACCGTCCGGCCCCCGCAGTGATGCCTATGCCCTCTGCATCGGCGTATTTTTTTCGGAAGACCGAGAATTCGGCCGAAACGAAAATTGAAGTAATCGAGTATATGTCAGCCAGGATCGAAGCTATTCGACCGGGACCGACGCCATATCGACCGTCCGGCCCCCCCAGTGATGCCTATGCCCTGTGCATCGGCGTATTTTTTTCGGAAGACCGAGAATTCGGCCGAAACGAAAATTGAAGTAATCGAGTATATGTCAGCCAGGATCGAAGCTATTCGACCGGGACCGAAGCCATATCGACCGTCCGGCCCCCCCAGTGATGCCTATGCCCTCTGTATCGGCGTATTTTTTCGGAAAACCGAGAATTCTGCCGAAACGAAAATTGACGTAATCGAGTATATGTCAGCCAGGATGGAAGCTATTCGACCGGGACCGACGCCATATCGACCGTCCGGCCCCCCCAGTGATGCCTATGCCCTCTACATCGGCGTATATTTTTCGGAAGACCGAGAATTCGGCCGAAACGAAAATTGAAGTAATCGAGTATATGTCAGCCAGGATCGAAGCTATTCGACCGGGACCGAAGCCATATCGACCGTCCGGCCCCCCCAGTGATGCCTATGCCTTCTGTATCGGCGTATTTTTTTCGGAAAACCGAGAATTCGGCCGAAACGAAAATTGACGTAATCGAGTATATGTCAGCCAGGATCGAAGCTATTTGACCGGGACCGACGCCATATCGACCGTCCGGCCCCCCCAGTGATGCCTATGCCCTCTGCATCGGCGTATTTTTTTCGGAAGACCGAGAATTCGGCCGAAACGAAAATTGAAGTAATCGAGTATATGTCAACCAGGATCGAAGCTATTCGACCGGGACCGAAGCCATATCGACCGTCCGGCCCCCCCAGTGATGCCTATACCCTCTGTATCGGCGTATTTTTTTCGGAAAACCGAGAATTCGGCCGAAACGAAAATTGAAGTAATCGAGTATATGTCAGCCAGGATCGAAGCTATTCGACCGGGACCGAAGCCATATCGACCGTCCGTCCCCCCCAGTGATGCCTATGCCCTCTGTATCGGGGTATTTTTTTCGGAAAACCGAGAATTCGGCCGAAACGAAAATTGAAGTAATCGAGTATATGTCAGCCAGGATCGAAGCTATTCGACCGGGACCGACGCCATATCGACCGTCCGGCCCCCCCAGTGATGCCTATGCCCTCTATATCGGCGTATTTTTTTCGGAAAACCGAGAATTCGGCCGAAACGAAAATTGACGTAATCGAGTATATGTCAGCCAGGATCGAAGCTATTCGACCGGGACCGACGCCATATCGACCGTCCGGCCCCCCCAGTGATGCCTATGCCCTCTCATCGGCGTATTTTTTTCGGAAGACCGAGAATTCGGCCGAAACGAAAATTGAAGTAATCGAGTATATGTCAGCCAGGATCGAAGCTATTCGACCGGGACCGAAGCCATATCGTCCGTCCAGCCCCCCCAGTGATGCCTATGCCCTCTGTATCGGCGTATTTTTTTCGGAAAACCGAGAATTCGGCCGAAACGAAAATTGAAGTAATCGAGTATATGTCAGCCAGGATCGAAGCTATTCGACCGGGACCGACGCCATTTAGACCGTACGGCCGCCCCGGTGATGCCTATGCCCTCTGCATCGGCGTATTTTTTTCGGAAGACCGAGAATTCGGCCGAAACAAAAATTGAAGTAATCGAGTATATGTCAGCCAGGATCGAAGCTATTCGACCGGGACCGAAGCCATATCGACCGTCCGGCCCCCCCCCAGTGATGCCTATGCCCTGTGCATCGGCGTATTTTTTTCGGAAGACCGAGAATTCGGCCGAAACGAAAATTGAAGTAATCGAGTATATGTCAGCCAGGATCGAAGCTATTCGACCGGGACCGAAGCCATATCGACCGTCCGGTCCCCCCAGTGATGCCTATGCCCTCTGTATCGGCGTATTTTTTTCGGAAAACCGAGAATTCGGCCGAAACGAAAATTGACGTAATCGAGTATATGTCAGCCAGGATCGAAGCTATTCGACCGGGACCGACGCCATATCGACCGGCCGGCCCCCCCAGTGATGCCTATGCCCTCTGCATCGGCGTATTTTTTTCGGAAGACCGAGAATTCGGCCGAAACGAAAATTGAAGTAATCGAGTATATGTCAGCCAGGATCGAAGCTATTCGACCGGGACCGAAGCCATATCGACCGTCCGGCCCCCCCAGTGATGCCTATGCCCTCTGTATCGGCGTATTTTTTTCGGAAAATCGAGAATTCGGCCGAAACGAAAATTGACGTAATCGAGTATATGTCAGCCAGGATCGAAGCTATTCGACCGGGACCGACGCCATATCGACCGTCCGGCCCCCCCAGTGATGCCTATGCCCTCTGCATCGGCGTATTTTTTTCGGAAGACCGAGAATTCGGCCGAAACGAAAATTGAAGTAATCGAGTATATGTCAGCCTGGATCGAAGCTATTCGACCGGGACCGACGCCATATCGACCGTCCGGCCCCCCCAGTGATGCCTATGCCCTCTGCATCGGCGTATTTTTTTCGGAAGACCGAGAATTCGGCCGAAACGAAAATTGAAGTAATCGAGTATATGTCAGCCAGGATCGAAGCTATTCGACCGGGACCGAAGCCATATCGACCGTCCGGCCCCCCCAGTGATGCCTATGCCCTCTGCATCGGCGTATTTTTTTCGGAAAACCGAGAATTCGGCCGAAACGAAAATTGACGTAATCGAGTATATGTCAGCCAGGATCGAAGCTATTCGACCGGGACCGACGCCATATCGACCGTCCGGCCCCCCCAGTGATGCCTATGCCTTCTGCATCGGCGTATTTTTTTCGGAAGACCGAGAATTCGGCCGAAACGAAAATTGAAGTAATCGAGTATATGTCAGCCAGGATCGAAGCTATTCGACCGGGACCGAAGCCATATCGACCGTCCGGCCCCCCCAGTGATGCCTATGCCCTCTGTATCGGCGTATTTTTTTCGGAAAACCGAGAATTAAGCCGAAACGAAAATTGACGTAATCGAGTATATGTCAGCCAAGATCGAAGCTATTCGACCGGGACCGACGCCATATCGACCGTCCGGCCCCCCCCAGTGATGCCTATGCCCTCTGCATCGGCGTATTTTTTTCGGAAGACCGAGAATTCGGCCGAAACGAAAATTGAAGTAATCGAGTATATGTCAGCCAGGATCGAAGCTATTCGACAGGGACCGAAGCCATATCGACCGTCCGGCCCCCCCAGTGATGCCTATGCCCTCTGTATCGGCGTATTTTTTTCGGAAAACCGAGAATTCGGCCGAAACGAAAATTGAAGTAATCGAGTTTATGTCAGCCAGGATCGAAGCTATTCGACCGGGACCGACGCCATATCGACCGTCCGGCCCCCCCAGTGATGCCTATGCCCTCTGCATCGGCGTATTTTTTTCGGGACCGACGCCATTTAGACCGTACGCCCCCCCCCCCCCCCCCCCGGTGATGCCTATGCCCTCTGTATCGGCGTATTTTTTTCGGAAAACCGAGAATTCGGCCGAAACGAAAATTGACGTAATCGAGTATATGTCAGCCAGGATCGAAGCTATTCGACCGGGACCGACGCCATTTAGACCGTACGGCCGCCCCGGTGATGCCTATGCCCTCTGCATCGGCGTATTTTTTTCGGAAGACCGAGAATTCGGCCGAAACGAAAATTGAAGTAATCGAGTATATGTCAGCCAGGATCGAAGCTATTCGACCGGGACCGAAGCCATATCGACCGTCCGGCCCCCGCAGTGATGCCTATGCCCTCTGCATCGGCGTATTTTTTTCGGAAGACCGAGAATTCGGCCGAAACGAAAATTGAAGTAATCGAGTATATGTCAGCCAGGATCGAAGCTATTCGACCGGGACCGACGCCATATCGACCGTCCGGCCCCCCCAGTGATGCCTATGCCCTGTGCATCGGCGTATTTTTTTCGGAAGACCGAGAATTCGGCCGAAACGAAAATTGAAGTAATCGAGTATATGTCAGCCAGGATCGAAGCTATTCGACCGGGACCGAAGCCATATCGACCGTCCGGCCCCCCCAGTGATGCCTATGCCCTCTGTATCGGCGTATTTTTTCGGAAAACCGAGAATTCTGCCGAAACGAAAATTGACGTAATCGAGTATATGTCAGCCAGGATGGAAGCTATTCGACCGGGACCGACGCCATATCGACCGTCCGGCCCCCCCAGTGATGCCTATGCCCTCTACATCGGCGTATATTTTTCGGAAGACCGAGAATTCGGCCGAAACGAAAATTGAAGTAATCGAGTATATGTCAGCCAGGATCGAAGCTATTCGACCGGGACCGAAGCCATATCGACCGTCCGGCCCCCCCAGTGATGCCTATGCCTTCTGTATCGGCGTATTTTTTTCGGAAAACCGAGAATTCGGCCGAAACGAAAATTGACGTAATCGAGTATATGTCAGCCAGGATCGAAGCTATTTGACCGGGACCGACGCCATATCGACCGTCCGGCCCCCCCAGTGATGCCTATGCCCTCTGCATCGGCGTATTTTTTTCGGAAGACCGAGAATTCGGCCGAAACGAAAATTGAAGTAATCGAGTATATGTCAACCAGGATCGAAGCTATTCGACCGGGACCGAAGCCATATCGACCGTCCGGCCCCCCCAGTGATGCCTATACCCTCTGTATCGGCGTATTTTTTTCGGAAAACCGAGAATTCGGCCGAAACGAAAATTGAAGTAATCGAGTATATGTCAGCCAGGATCGAAGCTATTCGACCGGGACCGAAGCCATATCGACCGTCCGTCCCCCCCAGTGATGCCTATGCCCTCTGTATCGGGGTATTTTTTTCGGAAAACCGAGAATTCGGCCGAAACGAAAATTGAAGTAATCGAGTATATGTCAGCCAGGATCGAAGCTATTCGACCGGGACCGACGCCATATCGACCGTCCGGCCCCCCCAGTGATGCCTATGCCCTCTATATCGGCGTATTTTTTTCGGAAAACCGAGAATTCGGCCGAAACGAAAATTGACGTAATCGAGTATATGTCAGCCAGGATCGAAGCTATTCGACCGGGACCGACGCCATATCGACCGACCGGCCCCCCCAGTGATGCCTATGCCCTCTCATCGGCGTATTTTTTTCGGAAGACCGAGAATTCGGCCGAAACGAAAATTGAAGTAATCGAGTATATGTCAGCCAGGATCGAAGCTATTCGACCGGGACCGAAGCCATATCGTCCGTCCAGCCCCCCCAGTGATGCCTATGCCCTCTGTATCGGCGTATTTTTTTCGGAAAATCGAGAATTCGGCCGTAACGAAAATTGACGTAATCGAGTATATGTCAGCCAGGATCGAAGCTATTCGACCGGGACCGACGCCATATCGACCGTCCGGCCCCCCCAGTGATGCCTATGCCCTCTGCATCGGCGTATTTTTTTCGGAAGACCGAGAATTCGGCCGAAACGAAAATTGAAGTAATCGAGTATATGTCAGCCTGGATCGAAGCTATTCGACCGGGACCGACGCCATATCGACCGTCCGGCCCCCCCAGTGATGCCTATGCCCTCTGCATCGGCGTATTTTTTTCGGAAGACCGAGAATTCGGCCGAAACGAAAATTGAAGTAATCGAGTATATGTCAGCCAGGATCGAAGCTATTCGACCGGGACCGAAGCCATATCGACCGTCCGGCCCCCCCAGTGATGCCTATGCCCTCTGCATCGGCGTATTTTTTTCGGAAAACCGAGAATTCGGCCGAAACGAAAATTGACGTAATCGAGTATATGTCAGCCAGGATCGAAGCTATTCGACCGGGACCGACGCCATATCGACCGTCCGGCCCCCCCAGTGATGCCTATGCCTTCTGCATCGGCGTATTTTTTTCGGAAGACCGAGAATTCGGCCGAAACGAAAATTGAAGTAATCGAGTATATGTCAGCCAGGATCGAAGCTATTCGACCGGGACCGAAGCCATATCGACCGTCCGGCCCCCCCAGTGATGCCTATGCCCTCTGTATCGGCGTATTTTTTTCGGAAAACCGAGAATTCGGCCGAAACGAAAATTGACGTAATCGAGTATATGTCAGCCAAGATCGAAGCTATTCGACCGGGACCGACGCCATATCGACCGTCCGGCCCCCCCCAGTGATGCCTATGCCCTCTGCATCGGCGTATTTTTTTCGGAAGACCGAGAATTCGGCCGAAACGAAAATTGAAGTAATCGAGTATATGTCAGCCAGGATCGAAGCTATTCGACAGGGACCGAAGCCATATCGACCGTCCGGCCCCCCCAGTGATGCCTATGCCCTCTGTATCGGCGTATTTTTTTCGGAAAACCGAGAATTCGGCCGAAACGAAAATTGAAGTAATCGAGTTTATGTCAGCCAGGATCGAAGCTATTCGACCGGGACCGACGCCATATCGACCGTCCGGCCCCCCCAGTGATGCCTATGCCCTCTGCATCGGCGTATTTTTTTCGGAAGACCGAGAATTCGGCCGAAACGAAAATTGAAGTAATCGAGTATATGTCAGCCAGGATCGAAGCTATTGGACCGGGACCGAAGCCATATCGACCGTCCGGCCCCCCCGGTGATGCCTATGCCCTCTGCATCGGCGTATTGTTTTCGGAAAACCGAGAATTCGGCCGAAAAGAAAATTGACGTAAACTAGTATATGTCAGCCAGGATCGAAGCTACTCGACCGGGACCGACGCCATTTAGACCGTACGGCCGCCCCGGTGATGCCTATGTCCTCTGTATCGGCGTATTTTTTTCGGAAAACCGAGAATTCGGCCGAAACGAAAATTGACGTAATCGAGTATATGTCAGCCAGGATCGAAGCTATTTGACCGGGACCGACGCCATATCGACCGTCCGGCCCCTTCAGTGATGCCTATGCCCTCTGCATCGGCGTATTTTTTTCGGAAGACCGAGAATTCGGCCGAAACGAAAATTGAAGTAATCGAGTATATGTCAACCAGGATCGAAGCTATTCGACCGGGACCGAAGCCATATCGACCGTCCGGCCCCCCCAGTGATGCCTATACCCTCTGTAACGGCGTATTTTTTTCGGAAAACCGAGAATTCGGCCGAAACGAAAATTGAAGTAATCGAGTATATGTCAGCCAGGATCGAAGCTATTCGACCGGGACCGACGCCATATCGACCGTCCGGCCCCCCCAGTGATGCCTATGCCCTCTGCATCGGCGTATTTTTTTCGGAAGACCGAGAATTCGGCCGAAACGAAAATTGAAGTAATCGAGTATATGTCAGCCAGGATCGAAGCTATTCGACCGGGACCGAAGCCATATCGACCGTCCGGCCCCCCCAGTGATGCCTATGCCCTCTGTATCGGCGTATTTTTTTCGGAAAATCGAGAATTCGGCCGAAACGAAAATTGACGTAATCGAGTATATGTCAGCCAGGATCGAAGCTATTCGACCGGGACCGACGCCATATCGACCGTCCGGCCCCCCCCAGTGATGCCTATGCCCTCTGTATCGGCGTATTTTTTTCGGAAAACCGAGAATTCGGCCGAAACGAAAATTGACGTAATCGAGTATATGTCAGCCAGGATCGAAGCTATTCGACCGGGACCGACGCCATATCGACCGTCCGGCCCCCCCAGTGATGCCTATGCCCTCTCATCGGCGTATTTTTTTCGGAAGACCGAGAATTCGGCCGAAACGAAAATTGAAGTAATCGAGTATATGTCAGCCAGGATCGAAGCTATTCGACCGGGACCGAAGCCATATCGTCCGTCCGGCCCCCCCAGTGATGCCTATGCCCTCTGT
Organism: Lycorma delicatula; assembly: GCF_047948215.1. Classification (NCBI taxonomy): domain Eukaryota; kingdom Metazoa; phylum Arthropoda; class Insecta; order Hemiptera; family Fulgoridae; genus Lycorma; species Lycorma delicatula. Next base: position 181,995,527 of record NC_134459.1, on the reverse strand, counting down.
ATCGGCGTATTTTTTTCGGAAAACCGAGAATTCGGCCGAAACAAAAATTGAAGTAATCGAGTATATGTCAGCCAGGATCGAAGCTATTCGACCAGGACCGACGCCATTTAGACCGTACGGCCGCCCCGGTGATGCCTATGCCCTCTGCATCGGCGTATTTTTTTCGGAAGACCGAGAATTCGGCCGAAACGAAAATTGAAGTAATCGAGTAAATGTCAGCCAGGATCGAAGCTATTCGACCGGGACCGAAGCCATATCGACCGTCCGGCCCCCCCCAGTGATGCCTATGCCCTGTGCATCGGCGTATTTTTTTCGGAAGACCGAGAATTCGGCCGAAACGAAAATTGAAGTAATCGAGTATATGTCAGCCAGGATCGAAGCTATTCGACCGGGACCGAAGCCATATCGACCGTCCGGTCCCCCCAGTGATGCCTATGCCCTCTGTATCGGCGTATTTTTTTCGGAAAACCGAGAATTCGGCCGAAACGAAAATTGACGTAATCGAGTATATGTCAGCCAGGATCGAAGCTATTCGACCGGGACCGACGCCATATCGACCGTCCGGCCCCCCCAGTGATGCCTATGCCCTCTGTATCGGCGTATTTTTTTCGGAAAATCGAGAATTCGGCCGAAACGAAAATTGACGTAATCGAGTATATGTCAGCCAGGATCGAAGCTATTCGACCGGGACCGAAGCCATATCGACCGTCCGGCCCCCCCAGTGATGCCCATGCCCTCTGCATCGGCGTATTTTTTTCGGAAGACCGAGAATTCGGCCGAAACGAAAATTGAAGTAATCGAGTATATGTCAGCCAGGATCGAAGCTATTCGACCGGGACCGACGCCATATCGACCGTCCGGCCCCCCCAGTGATGCCTATGCCCTCTGTATCGGCGTATTTTTTTCGGAAAACCGAGAATTCGGCCGAAACGAAAATTGACGTAATCGAGTATATGTCAGCCAGGATCGAAGCTATTCGACCGGGACCGACGCCATATCGACCGTCCGGCCCCCCCAGTGATGCCTATGCCCTCTCATCGGCGTATTTTTTTCGGAAGACCGAGAATTCGGCCGAAACGAAAATTGAAGTAATCGAGTATATGTCAGCCAGGATCGAAGCTATTCGACCGGGACCGAAGCCATATCGTCCGTCCGGCCCCCCCAGTGATGCCTATGCCCTCTGTATCGGCGTATTTTTTTCGGAAAACCGAGAATTCGGCCGAAACAAAAATTGAAGTAATCGAGTATATGTCAGCCAGGATCGAAGCTATTCGACCGGGACCGACGCCATTTAGACCGTACGGCCGCCCCGGTGATGCCTATGCCCTCTGCATCGGCGTATTTTTTTCGGAAGACCGAGAATTCGGCCGAAACGAAAATTGAAGTAATCGAGTAAATGTCAGCCAGGATCGAAGCTATTCGACCGGGACCGAAGCCATATCGACCGTCCGGCCCCCCCCAGTGATGCCTATGCCCTGTGCATCGGCGTATTTTTTTCGGAAGACCGAGAATTCGGCCGAAACGAAAATTGAAGTAATCGAGTATATGTCAGCCAGGATCGAAGCTATTCGACCGGGACCGAAGCCATATCGACCGTCCGGTCCCCCCAGTGATGCCTATGCCCTCTGTATCGGCGTATTTTTTTCGGAAAACCGAGAATTCGGCCGAAACGAAAATTGACGTAATCGAGTATATGTCAGCCAGGATCGAAGCTATTCGACCGGGACCGACGCCATATCGACCGTCCGGCCCCCCCAGTGATGCCTATGCCCTCTGCATCGGCGTATTTTTTTCGGAAGACCGAGAATTCGGCCGAAACGAAAATTGAAGTAATCGAGTATATGTCAGCCAGGATCGAAGCTATTCGACCGGGACCGAAGCCATATCGACCGTCCGGCCCCCCCAGTGATGCCTATGCCCTCTGTATCGGCGTATTTTTTTCGGAAAATCGAGAATTCGGCCGAAACGAAAATTGACGTAATCGAGTATATGTCAGCCAGGATCGAAGCTATTCGACCGGGACCGACGCCATATCGACCGTCCGGCCCCCCCAGTGATGCCTATGCCCTCTGCATCGGCGTATTTTTTTCGGAAGACCGAGAATTCGGCCGAAACTAAAATTGAAGTAATCGAGTATATGTCAGCCTGGATCGAAGCTATTCGACCGGGACCGACGCCATATCGACCGTCCGGCCCCCCCAGTGATGCCTATGTTCTCTGCATCGGCGTATTTTTTTCGGAAGACCGAGAATTCGGCCGAAACGAAAATTGAAGTAATCGAGTATATGTCAGCCAGGATCGAAGCTATTCGACCGGGACCGAAGCCATATCGACCGTCCGGCCCCCCCAGTGATGCCTATGCCCTCTGCATCGGCGTATTTTTTTCGGAAAACCGAGAATTCGGCCGAAACGAAAATTGAAGTAATCGAGTATATGTCAGCCAGGATCGAAGCTATTCGACCGGGACCGAAGCCATATCAACCGTCCGGCCCCCCCAGTGATGCCTATGCCCTCTGTATCGGCGTATTTTTTTCGGAAAACCGAGAATTCGGCCGAAACGAAAATTGACGTAATCGAGTATACGTCAGCCAAGATCGAAGCTATTCGACCGGGACCGACGCCATATCGACCGTCCGGCCCCCCCCAGTGATGCCTATGCCCTCTGCATCGGCGTATTTTTTTCGGAAGACCGAGAATTCGGCCGAAACGAAAATTGAAGTAATCGAGTATATGTCAGCCAGGATCGAAGCTATTCGACAGGGACCGAAGCCATATCGACCGTCCGGCCCCCCCAGTGATGCCTATGCCCTCTGTATCGGCGTATTTTTTTCGGAAAACCGAGAATTCGGCCGAAACGAAAATTGAAGTAATCGAGTTTATGTCAGCCAGGATCGAAGCTATTCGACCGGGACCGACGCCATATCGACCGTCCGGCCCCCCCAGTGATGCCTATGCCCTCTGCATCGGCGTATTTTTTTCGGAAGACCGAGAATTCGGCCGAAACGAAAATTGAAGTAATCGAGTATATGTCAGCCAGGATCGAAGCTATTGGACCGGGACCGAAGCCATATCGACCGTCCGGCCCCCCCGGTGATGCCTATGCCCTCTGCATCGGCGTATTGTTTTCGGAAAACCGAGAATTCGGCCGAAAAGAAAATTGACGTAAACTAGTATATGTCAGCCAGGATCGAAGCTACTCGACCGGGACCGACGCCATTTAGACCGTACGGCCGCCCCGGTGATGCCTATGTCCTCTGTATCGGCGTATTTTTTTCGGAAAACCAAGAATTCGGCCGAAACAAAAAATGACGTAAACAAGTATATGTCAGCCAGCATCGAAGCTATTCGACCGTGACCGACGCCATTTAGACCGTACGCCCCCCCCCCCCCCCCCAGCGATGATGCCTATGCCCTCTGTATCGGCGTATTTATTTCGGAAGACCGAGAGTTCGGCCGAAACGAAAATTGAAGTAATCGAGTATATGTCAGCCAGGATCGAAGCTATTCGACCGGGACCGACGCCATATCGACCGTCCGGCCCCCCCAGTGATGCCTATGCATTCTGCATCGGCGTATTTTTTTCGGAAGACCGAGAATTCGGCCGAAACGAAAATTGAATTAATCGAGTATATGTCAGCCAGGATCGAAGCTATTCGACCGGGACCGAAGCCATATCGACCGTCCGGCCCCCCCAGTGATGCCTATGCCCTCTGTATCGGCGTATTTTTTTCGGAAAACCGAGAATTCGGCCGAAACGAAAATTGACGTAATCGAGTATATGTCAGCCAAGATCGAAGCTATTCGACCGGGACCGACGCCATATCGACCGTCCGGCCCCCCCCAGTGATGCCTATGCCCTCTGCATCGGCGTATTTTTTTCGGAAGACCGAGAATTCGGCCGAAACGAAAATTGAAGTAATCGAGTATATGTCAGCCAGGATCGAAGCTATTCGACAGGGACCGAAGCCATATCGACCGTCCGGCCCCCCCAGTGATGCCTATGCCCTCTGTATCGGCGTATTTTTTTCGGAAAACCGAGAATTCGGCCGAAACGAAAATTGAAGTAATCGAGTTTATGTCAGCCAGGATCGAAGCTATTCGACCGGGACCGACGCTATATCGACCGTCCGGCCCCCCCAGTGATGCCTATGCCCTCTGCATCGGCGTATTTTTTTCGGAAGACCGAGAATTCGGCCGAAACGAAAATTGAAGTAATCGAGTATATGTCAGCCAGGATCGAAGCTATTCGACCGGGACCGACGCCATTTAGACCGTACGGCCGCCCCGGTGATGCGTATGCCCTCTGCATTGGCGTATTTTTTTCGGAAGACCGAGAATTCGGCCGAAACGAAAATTGAAGTAATCGAGTATATGTCAGCCAGGATCGAAGCTATTGGACCGGGACCGAAGCCATATCGACCGTCCGGCCCCCCCGGTGATGCCTATGCCCTCTGCATCGGCGTATTGTTTTCGGAAAACCGAGAATTCGGCCGAAAAGAAAATTGACGTAAACTAGTATATGTCAGCCAGGATCGAAGCTACTCGACCGGGACCGACGCCATTTAGACCGTACGGCCGCCCCGGTGATGCCTATGTCCTCTGTATCGGCGTATTTTTTTCGGAAAACCGAGAATTCGGCCGAAACGAAAATTGACGTAATCGAGTATATGTCAGCCAGGATCGAAGCTATTTGACCGGGACCGACGCCATATCGACCGTCCGGCCCCCCCAGTGATGCCTATGCCCTCTGCATCGGCGTATTTTTTTCGGAAGACCGAGAATTCGGCCGAAACGAAAATTGAAGTAATCGAGTATATGTCAACCAGGATCGAAGCTATTCGACCGGGACCGAAGCCATATCGACCGTCCGGCCCCCCCAGTGATGCCTATACCCTCTGTATCGGCGTATTTTTTTCGGAAAACCGAGAATTCGGCCGAAACGAAAATTGAAGTAATCGAGTATATGTCAGCCAGGATCGAAGCTATTCGACCGGGACCGAAGCCATATCGTCCGTCCGGCCCCCCCAGTGATGCCTATGCCCTCTGTATCGGCGTATTTTTTTCGGAAAACCGAGAATTCGGCCGAAACGAAAATTGAAGTAATCGAGTATATGTCAGCCAGGATCGAAGCTATTCGACCGGGACCGACGCCATTTAGACCGTACGGCCGCCCCGGTGATGCCTATGCCCTCTGCATCGGCGTATTTTTTTCGGAAGACCGAGAATTCGGCCGAAACGAAAATTGAAGTAATCGAGTATATGTCAGCCAGGATCGAAGCTATTCGACCGGGACCGAAGCCATATCGACCGTCCGGCCCCCCCCAGTGATGCCTATGCCCTGTGCATCGGCGTATTTTTTTCGGAAGACCGAGAATTCGGCCGAAACGAAAATTTAAGTAATCGAGTATATGTCAGCCAGGATCGAAGCTATTCGACCGGGACCGAAGCCATATCGACCGTCCGGTCCCCCCAGTGATGCCTATGACCTCTGTATCGGCGTATTTTTTTCGGAAAACCGAGAATTCGGCCGAAACGAAAATTGACGTAATCGAGTATATGTCAGCCAGGATCGAAGCTATTCGACCGGGACCGACGCCATATCGACCATCCGGCCCCCCCAGTGATGCCTATGCCCTCTGCATCGGCGTATTTTTTTCGGAAGACCGAGAATTCGGCCGAAACGAAAATTGAAGTAATCGAGTATATGTCAGCCAGGATCGAAGCTATTCGACCGGGACCGAAGCCATATCGACCGTCCGGCCCCCCCAGTGATGCCTATGCCCTCTGTATCGGCGTATTTTTTTCGGAAAATCGAGAATTCGGCCGAAACGAAAATTGACGTAATCGAGTATATGTCAGCCAGGATCGAAGCTATTCGACCGGGACCGACGCCATATCGACCGTCCGGCCCCCCCAGTGATGCCTATGCCCTCTGCATCGGCGTATTTTTTTCGGAAGACCGAGAATTCGGCCGAAACGAAAATTGAAGTAATCGAGTATATGTCAGCCTGGATCGAAGCTATTCGACCGGGACCGACGCCATATCGACCGTCCGGCCCCCCCAGTGATGCCTATGCCCTCTGCATCGGCGTATTTTTTTCGGAAAACCGAGAATTCGGCCGAAACGAAAATTGACGTAATCGAGTATATGTCAGCCAGGATCGAAGCTATTCGACCGGGACCGACGCCATATCGACCGTCCGGCCCCCCCAGTGATGCCTATGCCTTCTGCATCGGCGTATTTTTTTCGGAAGACCGAGAATTCGGCCGAAACGAAAATTGAAGTAATCGAGTATATGTCAGCCAGGATCGAAGCTATTCGACCGGGACCGAAGCCATATCGACCGTCCGGCCCCCCCAGTGATGCCTATGCCCTCTGTATCGGCGTATTTTTTTCGGAAAACCGAGAATTCGGCCGAAACGAAAATTGACGTAATCGAGTATATGTCAGCCAAGATCGAAGCTATTCGACCGGGACCGACGCCATATCGACCGTCCGGCCCCCCCCCAGTGATGCCTATGCCCTCTGCATCGGCGTATTTTTTTCGGAAGACCGAGAATTCGGCCGAAACGAAAATTGAAGTAATCGAGTATATGTCAGCCAGGATCGAAGCTATTCGACAGGGACCGAAGCCATATCGACCGTCCGGCCCCCCCAGTGATGCCTATGCCCTCTGTATCGGCGTATTTTTTTCGGAAAACCGAGAATTCGGCCGAAACGAAAATTGAAGTAATCGAGTTTATGTCAGCCAGGATCGAAGCTATTCGACCGGGACCGACGCCATATCGACCGTCCGGCCCCCCCAGTGATGCCTATGCCCTCTGCATCGGCGTATTTTTTTCGGAAGACCGAGAATTCGGCCGAAACGAAAATTGAAGTAATCGAGTATATGTCAGCCAGGATCGAAGCTATTCGACCGGGACCGACGCCATATCGACCGTCCGGCCCCCCCAGTGATGCCTATGCCCTCTGCATCGGCGTATTTTTTTCGGAAGACCGAGAATTCGGCCGAAACGAAAATTGAAGTAATCGAGTATATGTCAGCCAGGATCAAAGCTATTCGACCGGGACCGAAGCCATATCGACCGTCCGGCCCCCCCAGTGATGCCTATGCCCTCTGTATCGGCATATTTTTTTCGGAAAATCGAGAATTCGGCCGAAACGAAAATTGACGTAATCGAGTATATGTCAGCCAGGATCGAAGCTATTCGACCGGGACCGACGCCATATCGACCGTCCGGCCCCCCCAGTGATGCCTATGCCCTCTGCATCGGCGTATTTTTTTCGGAAGACCGAGAATTCGGCCGAAACGAAAATTGAAGTAATCGAGTATATGTCAGCCTGGATCGAAGCTATTCGACCGGGACCGACGCCATATCGACCGTCCGGCCCCCCCAGTGATGCCTATGCCCTCTGCATCGGCGTATTTTTTTCGGAAGACCGAGAATTCGGCCGAAACGAAAATTGAAGTAATCGAGTATATGTCAGCCAGGATCGAAGCTATTCGACCGGGACCGAAGCCATATCGACCGTCCGGCCCCCCCAGTGATGCCTATGCCCTCTGCATCGGCGTATTTTTTTCGGAAAACCGAGAATTCGGCCGAAACGAAAATTGACGTAATCGAGTATATGTCAGCCAGGATCGAAGCTATTCGACCGGGACCGACGCCATATCGACCGTCCGGCCCCCCCAGTGATGCCTATGCCTTCTGCATCGGCGTATTTTTTTCGGAAGACCGAGAATTCGGCCGAAACGAAAATTGAAGTAATCGAGTATATGTCAGCCAGGATCGAAGCTATTCGACCGGGACCGAAGCCATATCGACCGTCCGGCCACCCAGTGATGCCTATGCCCTCTGTATCGGCGTATTTTTTTCGGAAAACCGAGAATTCGGCCGAAACGAAAATTGACGTAATCGAGTATATGTCAGCCAAGATCGAAGCTATTCGACCGGGACCGACGCCATATCGACCGTCCGGCCCCCCCCAGTGATGCCTATGCCCTCTGCATCGGCGTATTTTTTTCGGAAGACCGAGAATTCGGCCGAAACGAAAATTGAAGTAATCGAGTATATGTCAGCCAGGATCGAAGCTATTCGACAGGGACCGAAGCCATATCGACCGTCCGGCCCCCCCAGTGATGCCTATGCCCTCTGTATCGGCGTATTTTTTTCGGAAAACCGAGAATTCGGCCGAAACGAAAATTGAAGTAATCGAGTTTATGTCAGCCAGGATCGAAGCTATTCGACCGGGACCGACGCCATATCGACCGTCCGGCCCCCCCAGTGATGCCTATGCCCTCTGCATCGGCGTATTTTTTTCGGAAGACCGAGAATTCGGCCGAAACGAAAATTGAAGTAATCGAGTATATGTCAGCCAGGATCGAAGCTATTCGACCGGGACCGACGCCATTTAGACCGTACGGCCGCCCCGGTGATGCGTATGCCCTCTGCATTGGCGTATTTTTTTCGGAAGACCGAGAATTCGGCCGAAACGAAAATTGAAGTAATCGAGTATATGTCAGCCAGGATCGAAGCTATTGGACCGGGACCGAAGCCATATCGACCGTCCGGCCCCCCCGGTGATGCCTATGCCCTCTGCATCGGCGTATTGTTTTCGGAAGACCGAGAATTCGGCCGAAAAGAAAATTGACGTAAACTAGTATATGTCAGCCAGGATCGAAGCTATTCGACCGGGACCGAAGCCATATCGACCGTCCGGCCCCCCCAGTGATGCCTATGCCCTCTGTATCGGCGTATTTTTTTCGGAAAACCGAGAATTCGGCCGAAACGAAAATTGAAGTAATCGAGTATATGTCAGCCAGGATCGAAGCTATTCGACCGGGACCGACGCCATTTAGACCGTACGGCCGCCCCGGTGATGCCTATGCCCTCTGCATCGGCGTATTTTTTTCGGAAGACCGAGAATTCGGCCGAAACGAAAATTGAAGTAATCGAGTATATGTCAGCCAGGATCGAAGCTATTCGACCGGGACCGAAGCCATATCGACCGTCCGGCCCCCCCCAGTGATGCCTATGCCCTGTGCATCGGCGTATTTTTTTCGGAAGACCGAGAATTCGGCCGAAACGAAAATTTAAGTAATCGAGTATATGTCAGCCAGGATCGAAGCTATTCGACCGGGACCGAAGCCATATCGACCGTCCGGTCCCCCCAGTGATGCCTATGACCTCTGTATCGGCGTATTTTTTTCGGAAAACCGAGAATTCGGCCGAAACGAAAATTGACGTAATCGAGTATATGTCAGCCAGGATCGAAGCTATTCGACCGGGACCGACGCCATATCGACCATCCGGCCCCCCCAGTGATGCCTATGCCCTCTGCATCGGCGTATTTTTTTCGGAAGACCGAGAATTCGGCCGAAACGAAAATTGAAGTAATCGAGTATATGTCAGCCAGGATCGAAGCTATTCGACCGGGACCGAAGCCATATCGACCGTCCGGCCCCCCCAGTGATGCCTATGCCCTCTGTATCGGCGTATTTTTTTCGGAAAATCGAGAATTCGGCCGAAACGAAAATTGACGTAATCGAGTATATGTCAGCCAGGATCGAAGCTATTCGACCGGGACCGACGCCATATCGACCGTCCGGCCCCCCCAGTGATGCCTATGCCCTCTGCATCGGCGTATTTTTTTCGGAAGACCGAGAATTCGGCCGAAACGAAAATTGAAGTAATCGAGTATATGTCAGCCTGGATCGAAGCTATTCGACCGGGACCGACGCCATATCGACCGTCCGGCCCCCCCAGTGATGCCTATGCCCTCTGCATCGGCGTATTTTTTTCGGAAAACCGAGAATTCGGCCGAAACGAAAATTGACGTAATCGAGTATATGTCAGCCAGGATCGAAGCTATTCGACCGGGACCGACGCCATATCGACCGTCCGGCCCCCCCAGTGATGCCTATGCCTTCTGCATCGGCGTATTTTTTTCGGAAGACCGAGAATTCGGCCGAAACGAAAATTGAAGTAATCGAGTATATGTCAGCCAGGATCGAAGCTATTCGACCGGGACCGAAGCCATATCGACCGTCCGGCCCCCCCAGTGATGCCTATGCCCTCTGTATCGGCGTATTTTTTTCGGAAAACCGAGAATTCGGCCGAAACGAAAATTGACGTAATCGAGTATATGTCAGCCAAGATCGAAGCTATTCGACCGGGACCGACGCCATATCGACCGTCCGGCCCCCCCCCAGTGATGCCTATGCCCTCTGCATCGGCGTATTTTTTTCGGAAGACCGAGAATTCGGCCGAAACGAAAATTGAAGTAATCGAGTATATGTCAGCCAGGATCGAAGCTATTCGACAGGGACCGAAGCCATATCGACCGTCCGGCCCCCCCAGTGATGCCTATGCCCTCTGTATCGGCGTATTTTTTTCGGAAAACCGAGAATTCGGCCGAAACGAAAATTGAAGTAATCGAGTTTATGTCAGCCAGGATCGAAGCTATTCGACCGGGACCGACGCCATATCGACCGTCCGGCCCCCCCAGTGATGCCTATGCCCTCTGCATCGGCGTATTTTTTTCGGAAGACCGAGAATTCGGCCGAAACGAAAATTGAAGTAATCGAGTATATGTCAGCCAGGATCGAAGCTATTCGACCGGGACCGACGCCATATCGACCGTCCGGCCCCCCCAGTGATGCCTATGCCCTCTGCATCGGCGTATTTTTTTCGGAAGACCGAGAATTCGGCCGAAACGAAAATTGAAGTAATCGAGTATATGTCAGCCAGGATCAAAGCTATTCGACCGGGACCGAAGCCATATCGACCGTCCGGCCCCCCCAGTGATGCCTATGCCCTCTGTATCGGCATATTTTTTTCGGAAAATCGAGAATTCGGCCGAAACGAAAATTGACGTAATCGAGTATATGTCAGCCAGGATCGAAGCTATTCGACCGGGACCGACGCCATATCGACCGTCCGGCCCCCCCAGTGATGCCTATGCCCTCTGCATCGGCGTATTTTTTTCGGAAGACCGAGAATTCGGCCGAAACGAAAATTGAAGTAATCGAGTATATGTCAGCCTGGATCGAAGCTATTCGACCGGGACCGACGCCATATCGACCGTCCGGCCCCCCCAGTGATGCCTATGCCCTCTGCATCGGCGTATTTTTTTCGGAAGACCGAGAATTCGGCCGAAACGAAAATTGAAGTAATCGAGTATATGTCAGCCAGGATCGAAGCTATTCGACCGGGACCGAAGCCATATCGACCGTCCGGCCCCCCCAGTGATGCCTATGCCCTCTGCATCGGCGTATTTTTTTCGGAAAACCGAGAATTCGGCCGAAACGAAAATTGACGTAATCGAGTATATGTCAGCCAGGATCGAAGCTATTCGACCGGGACCGACGCCATATCGACCGTCCGGCCCCCCCAGTGATGCCTATGCCTTCTGCATCGGCGTATTTTTTTCGGAAGACCGAGAATTCGGCCGAAACGAAAATTGAAGTAATCGAGTATATGTCAGCCAGGATCGAAGCTATTCGACCGGGACCGAAGCCATATCGACCGTCCGGCCACCCAGTGATGCCTATGCCCTCTGTATCGGCGTATTTTTTTCGGAAAACCGAGAATTCGGCCGAAACGAAAATTGACGTAATCGAGTATATGTCAGCCAAGATCGAAGCTATTCGACCGGGACCGACGCCATATCGACCGTCCGGCCCCCCCCAGTGATGCCTATGCCCTCTGCATCGGCGTATTTTTTTCGGAAGACCGAGAATTCGGCCGAAACGAAAATTGAAGTAATCGAGTATATGTCAGCCAGGATCGAAGCTATTCGACAGGGACCGAAGCCATATCGACCGTCCGGCCCCCCCAGTGATGCCTATGCCCTCTGTATCGGCGTATTTTTTTCGGAAAACCGAGAATTCGGCCGAAACGAAAATTGAAGTAATCGAGTTTATGTCAGCCAGGATCGAAGCTATTCGACCGGGACCGACGCCATATCGACCGTCCGGCCCCCCCAGTGATGCCTATGCCCTCTGCATCGGCGTATTTTTTTCGGAAGACCGAGAATTCGGCCGAAACGAAAATTGAAGTAATCGAGTATATGTCAGCCAGGATCGAAGCTATTCGACCGGGACCGACGCCATTTAGACCGTACGGCCGCCCCGGTGATGCGTATGCCCTCTGCATTGGCGTATTTTTTTCGGAAGACCGAGAATTCGGCCGAAACGAAAATTGAAGTAATCGAGTATATGTCAGCCAGGATCGAAGCTATTGGACCGGGACCGAAGCCATATCGACCGTCCGGCCCCCCCGGTGATGCCTATGCCCTCTGCATCGGCGTATTGTTTTCGGAAGACCGAGAATTCGGCCGAAAAGAAAATTGACGTAAACTAGTATATGTCAGCCAGGATCGAAGCTATTCGACCGGGACCGAAGCCATATCGACCGTCCGGCCCCCCCAGTGATGCCTATGCCCTCTGTATCGGCGTATTTTTTTCGGAAAACCGAGAATTCGGCCGAAACGAAAATTGACGTAATCGAGTATATGTCAGCCAAGATCGAAGCTATTCGACCGGGACCGACGCCATATCGACCGTCCGGCCCCCCCCAGTGATGCCTATGCCCTCTGCATCGGCGTATTTTTTTCGGAAGACCGAGAATTCGGCCGAAACGAAAATTGAAGTAATCGAGTATATGTCAGCCAGGATCGAAGCTATTCGACCGGGACCGACGCCATTTAGACCGTACGGCCGCCCCGGTGATGCGTATGCCCTCTGCATTGGCGTATTTTTTTCGGAAGACCGAGAATTCGGCCGAAACGAAAATTGAAGTAATCGAGTATATGTCAGCCAGGATCGAAGCTATTGGACCGGGACCGAAGCCATATCGACCGTCCGGCCCCCCCGGTGATGCCTATGCCCTCTGCATCGGCGTATTGTTTTCGGAAAACCGAGAATTCGGCCGAAAAGAAAATTGACGTAAACTAGTATATGTCAGCCAGGATCGAAGCTACTCGACCGGGACCGACGCCATTTAGACCGTACGGCCGCCCCGGTGATGCCTATGTCCTCTGTATCGGCGTATTTTTTTCGGAAAACCGAGAATTCGGCCGAAACGAAAATTGACGTAATCGAGTATATGTCAGCCAGGAACGAAGCTATTTGACCGGGACCGACGCCATATCGACCGTCCGGCCCCCCCAGTGATGCCTATGCCCTCTGCATCGGCGTATTTTTTTCGGAAGACCGAGAATTCGGCCGAAACGAAAATTGAAGTAATCGAGTATATGTCAACCAGGATCGAAGCTATTCGACCGGGACGGAAGCCATATCGACCGTCCGGCCCCCCCAGTGATGCCTATACCCTCTGTATCGGCGTATTTTTTTCGGAAAACCGAGAATTCGGCCGAAACGAAAATTGAAGTAATCGAGTATATGTCAGCCAGGATCGAAGCTATTCGACCGGGACCGAAGCCATATCGACCGTCCGTCCCCCCCAGTGATGCCTATGCCCTCTGTATCGGGGTATTTTTTTCGGAAAACCGAGAATTCGGCCGAAACGAAAATTGAAGTAATCGAGTATATGTCAGCCAGGATCGAAGCTATTCGACCGGGACCGACGCCATATCGACCGTCCGGCCCCCCCAGTGATGCCTATGCCCTCTGTATCGGCGTATTTTTTTCGGAAAACCGAGAATTCGGCCGAAACGAAAATTGACGTAATCGAGTATATGTCAGCCAGGATCGAAGCTATTCGACCGGGACCGACGCCATATCGACCGTCCGGCCCCCCCAGTGATGCCTATGCCCTCTCATCGGCGTATTTTTTTCGGAAGACCGAGAATTCGGCCGAAACGAAAATTGAAGTAATCGAGTATATGTCAGCCAGGATCGAAGCTATTCGACCGGGACCGAAGCCATATCGTCCGTCCGGCCCCCCCAGTGATGCCTATGCCCTCTGTATCGGCGTATTTTTTTCGGAAAACCGAGAATTCGGCCGAAACGAAAATTGAAGTAATCGAGTATATGTCAGCCAGGATCGAAGCTATTCGACCGGGACCGACGCCATTTAGACCGTACGGCCGCCCCGGTGATGCCTATGCCCTCTGCATCGGCGTATTTTTTTCGGAAAACCGAGAATTCGGCCGAAACGAAAATTGACGTAATCGAGTATATGTCAGCCAGGATCGAAGCTATTCGACCGGGACCGACGCCATATCGACCGTCCGGCCCCCCCAGTGATGCCTATGCCCTCTGCATCGGCGTATTTTTTTCGGAAGACCGAGAATTCGGCCGAAACGAAAATTGAAGTAATCGAGTATATGTCAGCCAGGATCGAAGCTATTCGACCGGGACCGAAGCCATATCGACCGTCCGGCCCACCCAGTGATGCCTATGCCCTCTGTATCGGCGTATTTTTTTCGGAAAATCGAGAATTCGGCCGAAACGAAAATTGACGTAATCGAGTATATGTCAGCCAGGATCGAAGCTATTCGACCGGGACCGACGCCATATCGACCGTCCGGCCCCCCCAGTGATGCCTATGCCCTCTGCATCGGCGTATTTTTTTCGGAAGACCGAGAATTCGGCCGAAACGAAAATTGAAGTAATCGAGTATATGTCAGCCTGGATCGAAGCTATTCGACCGGGACCGACGCCATATCGACCGTCCGGCCCCCCCAGTGATGCCTATGCCCTCTGCATCGGCGTATTTTTTTCGGAAGACCGAGAATTCGGCCGAAACGAAAATTGAAGTAATCGAGTATATGTCAGCCAGGATCGAAGCTATTCGACCGGGACCGAAGCCATATCGACCGTCCGGCCCCCCCAGTGATGCCTATGCCCTCTGCATCGGCGTATTTTTTTCGGAAAACCGAGAATTCGGCCGAAACGAAAATTGACGTAATCGAGTATATGTCAGCCAGGATCGAAGCTATTCGACCGGGACCGACGCCATATCGACCGTCCGGCCCCCCCAGTGATGCCTATGCCTTCTGCATCGGCGTATTTTTTTCGGAAGACCGAGAATTCGGCCGAAACGAAAATTGAAGTAATCGAGTATATGTCAGCCAGGATCGAAGCTATTCGACCGGGACCGAAGCCATATCGACCGTCCGGCCCCCCCAGTGATGCCTATGCCCTCTGTATCGGCGTATTTTTTTCGGAAAACCGAGAATTCGGCCGAAACGAAAATTGACGTAATCGAGTATATGTCAGCCAAGATCGAAGCTATTCGACCGGGACCGACGCCATATCGACCGTCCGGCCCCCCCCAGTGATGCCTATGCCCTCTGCATCGGCGTATTTTTTTCGGAAGACCGAGAATTCGGCCGAAACGAAAATTGAAGTAATCGAGTATATGTCAGCCAGGATCGAAGCTATTCGACAGGGACCGAAGCCATATCGACCGTCCGGCCCCCCCAGTGATGCCTATGCCCTCTGTATCGGCGTATTTTTTTCGGAAAACCGAGAATTCGGCCGAAACGAAAATTGAAGTAATCGAGTTTATGTCAGCCAGGATCGAAGCTATTCGACCGGGACCGACGCCATATCGACCGTCCGGCCCCCCCAGTGATGCCTATGCCCTCTGCATCGGCGTATTTTTTTCGGAAGACCGAGAATTCGGCCGAAACGAAAATTGAAGTAATCGAGTATATGTCAGCCTGGATCGAAGCTATTCGACCGGGACCGACGCCATATCGACCGTCCGGCCCCCCCAGTGATGCCTATGCCCTCTGCATCGGCGTATTTTTTTCGGAAGACCGAGAATTCGGCCGAAACGAAAATTGAAGTAATCGAGTATATGTCAGCCAGGATCGAAGCTATTCGACCGGGACCGAAGCCATATCGACCGTCCGGCCCCCCCAGTGATGCCTATGCCTTCTGCATCGGCGTATTTTTTTCGGAAAACCGAGAATTCGGCCGAAACGAAAATTGACGTAATCGAGTATATGTCAGCCAGGATCGAAGCTATTCGACCGGGACCGACGCCATATCGACCGTCCGGCCCCCCCAGTGATGCCTATGCCTTCTGCATCGGCGTATTTTTTTCGGAAGACCGAGAATTCGGCCGAAACGAAAATTGAAGTAATCGAGTATATGTCAGCCAGGATCGAAGCTATTCGACCGGGACCGAAGCCATATCGACCGTCCGGTCCCCCCAGTGATGCCTATGCCCTCTGTATCGGCGTATTTTTTTCGGAAAACCGAGAATTCGGCCGAAACGAAAATTGACGTAATCGAGTATATGTCAGCCAGGATCGAAGCTATTCGACCGGGACCGACGCCATATCGACCGTCCGGCCCCCCCAGTGATGCCTATGCCCTCTGCATCGGCGTATTTTTTTCGGAAGACCGAGAATTCGGCCGAAACGAAAATTGAAGTAATCGAGTATATGTCAGCCAGGATCGAAGCTATTCGACCGGGACCGAAGCCATATCGACCGTCCGGCCCCCCCAGTGATGCCTATGCCCTCTGTATCGGCGTATTTTTTTCGGAAAATCGAGAATTCGGCCGAAACGAAAATTGACGTAATCGAGTATATGTCAGCCAGGATCGAAGCTATTCGACCGGGACCGACGCCATATCGACCGTCCGGCCCCCCCAGTGATGCCTATGCCCTCTGCATCGGCGTATTTTTTTCGGAAGACCGAGAATTCGGCCGAAACGAAAATTGAAGTAATCGAGTATATGTCAGCCTGGATCGAAGCTATTCGACCGGGACCGACGCCATATCGACCGTCCGGCCCCCCCAGTGATGCCTATGCCCTCTGCATCGGCGTATTTTTTTCGGAAGACCGAGAATTCGGCCGAAACGAAAATTGAAGTAATCGAGTATATGTCAGCCAGGATCGAAGCTATTCGACCGGGACCGAAGCCATTTCGACCGTCCGGCCCCCCCAGTGATGCCTATGCCCTCTGCATCGGCGTATTTTTTTCGGAAAACCGAGAATTCGGCCGAAACGAAAATTGACGTAATCGAGTATATGTCAGCCAGGATCGAAGCTATTCGACCGGGACCGACGCCATATCGACCGTCCGGCCCCCCCAGTGATGCCTATGCCTTCTGCATCGGCGTATTTTTTTCGGAAGACCGAGAATTCGGCCGAAACGAAAATTGAAGTAATCGAGTATATGTCAGCCAGGATCGAAGCTATTCGACCGGGACCGAAGCCATATCGACCGTCCGGCCCCCCCAGTGATGCCTATGCCCTCTGTATCGGCGTATTTTTTTCGGAAAACCGAGAATTCGGCCGAAACGAAAATTGACGTAATCGAGTATATGTCAGCCAAGATCGAAGCTATTCGACCGGGACCGACGCCATATCGACCGTCCGGCCCCCCCCAGTGATGCCTATGCCCTCTGCATCGGCGTATTTTTTTCGGAAGACCGAGAATTCGGCCGAAACGAAAATTGAAGTAATCGAGTATATGTCAGCCAGGATCGAAGCTATTCGACAGGGACCGAAGCCATATCGACCGTCCGGCCCCCCCAGTGATGCCTATGCCCTCTGTATCGGCGTATTTTTTTCGGAAAACCGAGAATTCGGCCGAAACGAAAATTGAAGTAATCGAGTTTATGTCAGCCAGGATCGAAGCTATTCGACCGGGACCGACGCCATATCGACCGTCCGGCCCCCCCAGTGATGCCTATGCCCTCTGCATCGGCGTATTTTTTTCGGAAGACCGAGAATTCGGCCGAAACGAAAATTGAAGTAATCGAGTATATGTCAGCCTGGATCGAAGCTATTCGACCGGGACCGACGCCATATCGACCGTCCGGCCCCCCCAGTGATGCCTATGCCCTCTGCATCGGCGTATTTTTTTCGGAAGACCGAGAATTCGGCCGAAACGAAAATTGAAGTAATCGAGTATATGTCAGCCAGGATCGAAGCTATTCGACCGGGACCGAAGCCATATCGACCGTCCGGCCCCCCCAGTGATGCCTATGCCCTCTGCATCGGCGTATTTTTTTCGGAAGACCGAGAATTCGGCCGAAACGAAAATTGAAGTAATCGAGTATATGTCAGCCAGGATCGAAGCTATTCGACAGGGACCGAAGCCATATCGACCGTCCGGCCCCCCCAGTGATGCCTATGCCCTCTGTATCGGCGTATTTTTTTCGGAAAACCGAGAATTCGGCCGAAACGAAAATTGAAGTAATCGAGTTTATGTCAGCAAGGATCGAAGCTATTCGACCGGGACCGACGCCATATCGACCGTCGGGCCGCCCCGGTGATGCGTATGCCCTCTGCATTGGCGTATTTTTTTCGGAAGACCGAGAATTCGGCCGAAACGAAAATTGAAGTAATCGAGTATATGTCAGCCAGGATCGAAGCTATTGGACCGGGACCGAAGCCATATCGACCGTCCGGCCCCCCCGGTGATGCCTATGCCCTCTGCATCGGCGTATTGTTTTCGGAAAACCGAGAATTCGGCCGAAAAGAAAATTGACGTAAACTAGTATATGTCAGCCAGGATCGAAGCTACTCGACCGGGACCGACGCCATTCAGACCGTACGGCCGCCCCGGTGATGCCTATGTCCTCTGTATCGGCGTATTTTTTTCGGAAAACCGAGAATTCGGCCGAAACGAAAATTGACGTAATCGAGTATATGTCAGCCAGGAACGAAGCTATTTGACCGGGACCGACGCCATATCGACCGTCCGGCCCCCCCAGTGATGCCTATGCCCTCTGCATCGGCGTATTTTTTTCGGAAGACCGAGAATTCGGCCGAAACGAAAATTGAAGTAATCGAGTATATGTCAACCAGGATCGAAGCTATTCGACCGGGACCGAAGCCATATCGACCGTCCGGCCCCCCCAGTGATGCCTATACCCTCTGTATCGGCGTATTTTTTTCGGAAAACCGAGAATTCGGCCGAAACGAAAATTGAAGTAATCGAGTATATGTCAGCCAGGATCGAAGCTATTCGACCGGGACCGAAGCCATATCGACCGTCCGTCCCCCCCAGTGATGCCTATGCCCTCTGTATCGGGGTATTTTTTTCGGAAACTCGAGAATTCGGCCGAAACGAAAATTGAAGTAATCGAGTATATGTCAGCCAGGATCGAAGCTATTCGACCGGTACCGACGCCATATCGACCGTCCGGCCCCCCCAGTGATGCCTATGCCCTCTGTATCGGCGTATTTTTTTCGGAAAACCGAGAATTCGGCCGAAACGAAAATTGACGTAATCGAGTATATGTCAGCCAGGATCGAAGCTATTCGACCGGGACCGACGCCATATCGACCGTCCGGCCCCCCCAGTGATGCCTATGCCCTCTCATCGGCGTATTTTTTTCGGAAGACCGAGAATTCGGCCGAAACGAAAATTGAAGTAATCGAGTATATGTCAGCCAGGATCGAAGCTATTCGACCGGGACCGAAGCCATATCGTCCGTCCGGCCCCCCCAGTGATGCCTATGCCCTCTGTATCGGCGTATTTTTTTCGGAAAACCGAGAATTCGGCCGAAACGAAAATTGAAGTAATCGAGTATATGTCAGCCAGGATCGAAGCTATTCGACCGGGACCGACGCCATTTAGACCGTACGGCCGCCCCGGTGATGCCTATGCCCTCTGCATCGGCGTATTTTTTTCGGAAGACCGAGAATTCGGCCGAAACGAAAATTGAAGTAATCGAGTATATGTCAGCCAGGATCGAAGCTATTCGACCGGGACCGAAGCCATATCGACCGTCCGGCCCCCCCCAATGATGCCTATGCCCTGTGCATCGGCGTATTTTTTTCGGAAGACCGAGAATTCGGCCGAAACGAAAATTTAAGTAATCGAGTATATGTCAGCCAGGATCGAAGCTATTCGACCGGGACCGAAGCCATATCGACCGTCCGGTCCCCCCAGTGATGCGTATGCCCTCTGTATCGGCGTATTTTTTTCGGAAAACCGAGAATTCGGCCGAAACGAAAATTGACGTAATCGAGTATATGTCAGCCAGGATCGAAGCTATTCGACCGGGACCGACGCCATATCGACCGTCCGGCCCCCCCAGTGATGCCTATGCCCTCTGCATCGGCGTATTTTTTTCGGAAGACCGAGAATTCGGCCGAAACGAAAATTGACGTAATCGAGTATATGTCAGCCAGGATCGAAGCTATTCGACCGGGACCGACGCCATATCGACCGTCCGGCCCCCCCAGTGATGCCTATGCCCTCTGCATCGGCGTATTTTTTTCGGAAGACCGAGAATTCGGCCGAAACGAAAATTGAAGTAATCGAGTATATGTCAGCCTGGATCGAAGCTATTCGACCGGGACCGACGCCATATCGACCGTCCGGCCCCCCCAGTGATGCCTATGCCCTCTGCATCGGCGTATTTTTTTCGGAAGACCGAGAATTCGGCCGAAACGAAAATTGAAGTAATCGAGTATATGTCAGCCAGGATCGAAGCTATTCGACCGGGACCGAAGCCATATCGACCGTCCGGCCCCCCCAGTGATGCCTATGCCCTCTGCATCGGCGTATTTTTTTCGGAAAACCGAGAATTCGGCCGAAACGAAAATTGACGTAATCGAGTATATGTCAGCCAGGATCGAAGCTATTCGACCGGGACCGACGCCATATCGACCGTCCGGCCCCCCCAGTGATGCCTATGCCTTCTGCATCGGCGTATTTTTTTCGGAAGACCGAGAATTCGGCCGAAACGAAAATTGAAGTAATCGAGTATATGTCAGCCAGGATCGAAGCTATTCGACCGGGACCGAAGCCATATCGACCGTCCGGCCCCCCCAGTGATGCCTATGCCCTCTGTATCGGCGTATTTTTTTCGGAAAACCGAGAATTCGGCCGAAACGAAAATTGACGTAATCGAGTATATGTCAGCCAAGATCGAAGCTATTCGACCGGGACCGACGCCATATCGACCGTCCGGCCCCCCCCAGTGATGCCTATGCCCTCTGCATCGGCGTATTTTTTTCGGAAGACCGAGAATTCGGCCGAAACGAAAATTGAAGTAATCGAGTATATGTCAGCCAGGATCGAAGCTATTCGACAGGGACCGAAGCCATATCGACCGTCCGGCCCCCCCAGTGATGCCTATGCCCTCTGTATCGGCGTATTTTTTTCGGAAAACCCAGAATTCGGCCGAAACGAAAATTGAAGTAATCGAGTTTATGTCAGCCAGGATCGAAGCTATTCGACCGGGACCGACGCCATATCGACCGTCCGGCCCCCCCAGTGATGCCTATGCCCTCTGCATCGGCGTATTTTTTTCGGAAGACCGAGAATTCGGCCGAAACGAAAATTGAAGTAATCGAGTATATGTCAGCCAGGATCGAAGCTATTCGACCGGGACCGAAGCCATATCGACCGTCCGGCCCCCCCAGTGATGCCTATGCCCTCTGCATCGGCGTATTTTTTTCGGAAAACCGAGAATTCGGCCGAAACGAAAATTGACGTAATCGAGTATATGTCAGCCAGGATCGAAGCTATTCGACCGGGACCGACGCCATATCGACCGTCCGGCCCCCCCCAGTGATGCCTATGCCCTCTGCATCGGCGTATTTTTTTCGGAAGACCGAGAATTCGGCCGAAACGAAAATTGAAGTAATCGAGTATATGTCAGCCAGGATCGAAGCTATTCGACAGGGACCGAAGCCATATCGACCGTCCGGCCCCCCCAGTGATGCCTATGCCCTCTGTATCGGCGTATTTTTTTCGGAAAACCGAGAATTCGGCCGAAACGAAAATTGAAGTAATCGAGTTTATGTCAGCCAGGATCGAAGCTATTCGACCGGGACCGACGCCATATCGACCGTCCGGCCCCCCCAGTGATGCCTATGCCCTCTGCATCGGCGTATTTTTTTCGGAAGACCGAGAATTCGGCCGAAACGAAAATTGAAGTAATCGAGTATATGTCAGCCAGGATCGAAGCTATTCGACCGGGACCGACGCCATATCGACCGTCCGGCCCCCCCAGTGATGCCTATGCCCTCTGCATCGGCGTATTTTTTTCGGAAGACCGAGAATTCGGCCGAAACGAAAATTGAAGTAATCGAGTATATGTCAGCCAGGATCGAAGCTATTCGACCGGGACCGAAGCCATATCGACCGTCCGGCCCCCCCAGTGATGCCTATGCCCTCTGCATCGGCGTATTTTTTTCGGAAAACCGAGAATTCGGCCGAAACGAAAATTGACGTAATCGAGTATATGTCAGCCAGGATCGAAGCTATTCGACCGGGACCGACGCCATATCGACCGTCCGGCCCCCCCCAGTGATGCCTATGCCCTCTGCATCGGCGTATTTTTTTCGGAAGACCGAGAATTCGGCCGAAACGAAAATTGAAGTAATCGAGTATATGTCAGCCAGGATCGAAGCTATTCGACAGGGACCGAAGCCATATCGACCGTCCGGCCCCCCCAGTGATGCCTATGCCCTCTGTATCGGCGTATTTTTTTCGGAAAACCGAGAATTCGGCCGAAACGAAAATTGAAGTAATCGAGTTTATGTCAGCCAGGATCGAAGCTATTCGACCGGGACCGACGCCATATCGACCGTCCGGCCCCCCCAGTGATGCCTATGCCCTCTGCATCGGCGTATTTTTTTCGGAAGACCGAGAATTCGGCCGAAACGAAAATTGAAGTAATCGAGTATATGTCAGCCAGGATCGAAGCTATTCGACCGGGACCGAAGCCATATCGACCGTCCGGCCCCCCCAGTGATGCCTATGCCCTCTGCATCGGCGTATTTTTTTCGGAAAACCGAGAATTCGGCCGAAACGAAAATTGACGTAATCGAGTATATGTCAGCCAGGATCGAAGCTATTCGACCGGGACCGACGCCATATCGACCGTCCGGCCCCCCCCAGTGATGCCTATGCCCTCTGCATCGGCGTATTTTTTTCGGAAGACCGAGAATTCGGCCGAAACGAAAATTGAAGTAATCGAGTATATGTCAGCCAGGATCGAAGCTATTCGACAGGGACCGAAGCCATATCGACCGTCCGGCCCCCCCAGTGATGCCTATGCCCTCTGTATCGGCGTATTTTTTTCGGAAAACCGAGAATTCGGCCGAAACGAAAATTGAAGTAATCGAGTTTATGTCAGCCAGGATCGAAGCTATTCGACCGGGACCGACGCCATATCGACCGTCCGGCCCCCCCAGTGATGCCTATGCCCTCTGCATCGGCGTATTTTTTTCGGAAAACCGAGAATTCGGCCGAAACGAAAATTGACGTAATCGAGTATATGTCAGCCAGGATCGAAGCTATTCGACCGGGACCGACGCCATATCGACCGTCCGGCCCCCCCCAGTGATGCCTATGCCCTCTGCATCGGCGTATTTTTTTCGGAAGACCGAGAATTCGGCCGAAACGAAAATTGAAGTAATCGAGTATATGTCAGCCAGGATCGAAGCTATTCGACAGGGACCGAAGCCATATCGACCGTCCGGCCCCCCCAGTGATGCCTATGCCCTCTGTATCGGCGTATTTTTTTCGGAAAACCGAGAATTCGGCCGAAACGAAAATTGAAGTAATCGAGTTTATGTCAGCCAGGATCGAAGCTATTCGACCGGGACCGACGCCATATCGACCGTCCGGCCCCCCCAGTGATGCCTATGCCCTCTGCATCGGCGTATTTTTTTCGGAAGACCGAGAATTCGGCCGAAACGAAAATTGAAGTAATCGAGTATATGTCAGCCAGGATCGAAGCTATTCGACCGGGACCGACGCCATATCGACCGTCCGGCCCCCCCAGTGATGCCTATGCCCTCTGCATCGGCGTATTTTTTTCGGAAGACCGAGAATTCGGCCGAAACGAAAATTGAAGTAATCGAGTATATGTCAGCCAGGATCGAAGCTATTCGACCGGGACCGAAGCCATATCGACCGTCCGGCCCCCCCAGTGATGCCTATGCCCTCTGCATCGGCGTATTTTTTTCGGAAAACCGAGAATTCGGCCGAAACGAAAATTGACGTAATCGAGTATATGTCAGCCAGGATCGAAGCTATTCGACCGGGACCGACGCCATATCGACCGTCCGGCCCCCCCCAGTGATGCCTATGCCCTCTGCATCGGCGTATTTTTTTCGGAAGACCGAGAATTCGGCCGAAACGAAAATTGAAGTAATCGAGTATATGTCAGCCAGGATCGAAGCTATTCGACAGGGACCGAAGCCATATCGACCGTCCGGCCCCCCCAGTGATGCCTATGCCCTCTGTATCGGCGTATTTTTTTCGGAAAACCGAGAATTCGGCCGAAACGAAAATTGAAGTAATCGAGTTTATGTCAGCCAGGATCGAAGCTATTCGACCGGGACCGACGCCATATCGACCGTCCGGCCCCCCCAGTGATGCCTATGCCCTCTTCATCGGCGTATTTTTTTCGGAAGACCGAGAATTCGGCCGAAACGAAAATTGAAGTAATCGAGTATATGTCAGCCAGGATCGAAGTTATTCGACCGGGACCGAAGCCATATCGACCGTCCGGCCCCCCCAGTGATGCCTATGCCCTCTGCATCGGCGTATTTTTTTCGGAAAACCGAGAATTCGGCCGAAACGAAAATTGACGTAATCGAGTATATGTCAGCCAGGATCGAAGCTATTCGACCGGGACCGACGCCATATCGACCGTCCGGCCCCCCCCAGTGATGCCTATGCCCTCTGCATCGGCGTATTTTTTTCGGAAGACCGAGAATTCGGCCGAAACGAAAATTGAAGTAATCGAGTATATGTCAGCCAGGATCGAAGCTATTCGACAGGGACCGAAGCCATATCGACCGTCCGGCCCCCCCAGTGATGCCTATGCCCTCTGTATCGGCGTATTTTTTTCGGAAAACCGAGAATTCGGCCGAAACGAAAATTGAAGTAATCGAGTTTATGTCAGCCAGGATCGAAGCTATTCGACCGGGACCGACGCCATATCGACCGTCCGGCCCCCCCAGTGATGCCTATGCCCTCTGCATCGGCGTATTTTTTTCGGAAGACCGAGAATTCGGCCGAAACGAAAATTGAAGTAATCGAGTATATGTCAGCCAGGATCGAAGCTATTCGACCGGGACCGACGCCATATCGACCGTCCGGCGCCCCCAGTGATGCCTATGCCCTCTGCATCGGCGTATTTTTTTCGGAAGACCGAGAATTCGGCCGAAACGAAAATTGAAGTAATCGAGTATATGTCAGCCAGGATCGAAGCTATTCGACCGGGACCGAAGCCATATCGACCGTCCGGCCCCCCCAGTGATGCCTATGCCCTCTGCATCGGCGTATTTTTTTCGGAAAACCGAGAATTCGGCCGAAACGAAAATTGACGTAATCGAGTATATGTCAGCCAGGATCGAAGCTATTCGACCGGGACCGACGCCATATCGACCGTCCGGCCCCCCCCAGTGATGCCTATGCCCTCTGCATCGGCGTATTTTTTTCGGAAGACCGAGAATTCGGCCGAAACGAAAATTGAAGTAATCGAGTATATGTCAGCCAGGATCGAAGCTATTCGACAGGGACCGAAGCCATATCGACCGTCCGGCCCCCCCAGTGATGCCTATGCCCTCTGTATCGGCGTATTTTTTTCGGAAAACCGAGAATTCGGCCGAAACGAAAATTGAAGTAATCGAGTTTATGTCAGCCAGGATCGAAGCTATTCGACCGGGACCGACGCCATATCGACCGTCCGGCCCCCCCAGTGATGCCTATGCCCTCTGCATCGGCGTATTTTTTTCGGAAGACCGAGAATTCGGCCGAAACAAAAATTGAAGTAATCGAGTATATGTCAGCCAGGATCGAAGCTATTCGACCGGGACCGAAGCCATATCGACCGTCCGGCCCCCCCAGTGATGCCTATGCCCTCTGCATCGGCGTATTTTTTTCGGAAAACCGAGAATTCGGCCGAAACGAAAATTGACGTAATCGAGTATATGTCAGCCAGGATCGAAGCTATTCGACAGGGACCGAAGCCATATCGACCGTCCGGCCCCCCCAGTGATGCCTATGCCCTCTGTATCGGCGTATTTTTTTCGGAAAACCGAGAATTCGGCCGAAACGAAAATTGAAGTAATCGAGTTTATGTCAGCCAGGATCGAAGCTATTCGACCGGGACCGACGCCATATCGACCGTCCGGCCCCCCCAGTGATGCCTATGCCCTCTGCATCGGCGTATTTTTTTCGGAAGACCGAGAATTCGGCCGAAACGAAAATTGAAGTAATCGAGTATATGTCAGCCAGGATCGAAGCTATTCGACCGGGACCGACGCCATTTAGACCGTACGGCCGCCCCGGTGATGCGTATGCCCTCTGCATTGGCGTATTTTTTTCGGAAGACCGAGAATTCGGCCGAAACGAAAATTGACGTAAACTAGTATATGTCAGCCAGGATCGAAGCTATTCGACCGGGACCGAAGCCATATCGACCGTCCGGCCCCCCCAGTGATGCCTATGCCCTCTGTATCGGCGTATTTTTTTCGGAAAACCGAGAATTCGGCCGAAACGAAAATTGACGTAATCGAGTATATGTCAGCCAAGATCGAAGCTATTCGACCGGGACCGACGTCATATCGACCGTCCGGCCCCCCCCAGTGATGCCTATGCCCTCTGCATCGGCGTATTTTTTTCGGAAGACCGAGAATTCGGCCGAAACGAAAATTGAAGTAATCGAGTATATGTCAGCCAGGATCGAAGCTATTCGACAGGGACCGAAGCCATATCGACCGTCCGGCCCCCCCAGTGATGCCTATGCCCTCTGTATCGGCGTATTTTTTTCGGAAAACCGAGAATTCGGCCGAAACGAAAATTGAAGTAATCGAGTTTATGTCAGCCAGGATCGAAGCTATTCGACCGGGACCGACGCCATATCGACCGTCCGGCCGCCCCGGTGATGCGTATGCCCTCTGCATTGGCGTATTTTTTTCGGAAGACCGAGAATTCGGCCGAAACGAAAATTGAAGTAATCTAGTATATGTCAGCCAGGATCGAAGCTATTGGACCGGGACCGAAGCCATATCGACCGTCCGGCCCCCCCGGTGATGCCTATGCCCTCTGCATCGGCGTATTGTTTTCGGAAAACCGAGAATTCGGCCGAAAAGAAAATTGACGTAAACTAGTATATGTCAGCCAGGATCGAAGCTACTCGACCGGGACCGACGCCATTTAGACCGTACGGCCGCCCCGGTGATGCCTATGTCCTCTGTATCGGCGTATTTTTTTCGGAAAACCGAGAATTCGGCCGAAACGAAAATTGACGTAATCGAGTATATGTCAGCCAGGAACGAAGCTATTTGACCGGGACCGACGCCATATCGACCGTCCGGCCCCCCCAGTGATGCCTATGCCCTCTGCATCGGCGTATTTTTTTCGGAAGACCGAGAATTCGGCCGAAACGAAAATTGAAGTAATCGAGTATATGTCAACCAGGATCGAAGCTATTCGACCGGGACCGAAGCCATATCGACCGTCCGGCCCCCCCAGTGATGCCTATACCCTCTGTATCGGCGTATTTTTTTCGGAAAACCGAGAATTCGGCCGAAACGAAAATTGAAGTAATCGAGTATATGTCAGCCAGGATCGAAGCTATTCGACCGGGACCGAAGCCATATCGACCGTCCGTCCCCCCCAGTGATGCCTATGCCCTCTGTATCGGGGTATTTTTTTCGGAAACTCGAGAATTCGGCCGAAACGAAAATTGAAGTAATCGAGTATATGTCAGCCAGGATCGAAGCTATTCGACCGGTACCGACGCCATATCGACCGTCCGGCCCCCCCAGTGATGCCTATGCCCTCTGTATCGGCGTATTTTTTTCGGAAAACCGAGAATTCGGCCGAAACGAAAATTGACGTAATCGAGTATATGTCAGCCAGGATCGAAGCTATTCGACCGGGACCGACGCCATATCGACCGTCCGGCCCCCCCAGTGATGCCTATGCCCTCTCATCGGCGTATTTTTTTCGGAAGACCGAGAATTCGGCCGAAACGAAAATTGAAGTAATCGAGTATATGTCAGCCAGGATCGAAGCTATTCGACCGGGACCGAAGCCATATCGTCCGTCCGGCCCCCCCAGTGATGCCTATGCCCTCTGTATCGGCGTATTTTTTTCGGAAAACCGAGAATTCGGCCGAAACGAAAATTGAAGTAATCGAGTATATGTCAGCCAGGATCGAAGCTATTCGACCGGGACCGACGCCATTTAGACCGTACGGCCGCCCCGGTGATGCCTATGCCCTCTGCATCGGCGTATTTTTTTCGGAAGACCGAGAATTCGGCCGAAACGAAAATTGAAGTAATCGAGTATATGTCAGCCAGGATCGAAGCTATTCGACCGGGACCGAAGCCATATCGACCGTCCGGCCCCCCCCAATGATGCCTATGCCCTGTGCATCGGCGTATTTTTTTCGGAAGACCGAGAATTCGGCCGAAACGAAAATTTAAGTAATCGAGTATATGTCAGCCAGGATCGAAGCTATTCGACCGGGACCGAAGCCATATCGACCGTCCGGTCCCCCCAGTGATGCCTATGCCCTCTGTATCGGCGTATTTTTTTCGGAAAACCGAGAATTCGGCCGAAACGAAAATTGACGTAATCGAGTATATGTCAGCCAGGATCGAAGCTATTCGACCGGGACCGACGCCATATCGACCGTCCGGCCCCCCCAGTGATGCCTATGCCCTCTGCATCGGCGTATTTTTTTCGGAAGACCGAGAATTCGGCCGAAACGAAAATTGAAGTAATCGAGTATATGTCAGCCAGGATCGAAGCTATTCGACCGGGACCGAAGCCATATCGACCGTCCGGCCCCCCCAGTGATGCCTATGCCCTCTGTATCGGCGTATTTTTTTCGGAAAATCGAGAATTCGGCCGAAACGAAAATTGACGTAATCGAGTATATGTCAGCCAGGATCGAAGCTATTCGACCGGGACCGACGCCATATCGACCGTCCGGCCCCCCCAGTGATGCCTATGCCCTCTGCATCGGCGTATTTTTTTCGGAAGACCGAGAATTCGGCCGAAACGAAAATTGAACTAATCGAGTATATGTCAGCCTGGATCGAAGCTATTCGACCGGGACCGACGCCATATCGACCGTCCGGCCCCCCCAGTGATGCCTATGCCCTCTGCATTGGCGTATTTTTTTCGGAAGACCGAGAATTCGGCCGAAACGAAAATTGAAGTAATCGAGTATATGTCAGCCAGGATCGAAGCTATTCGACCGGGACCGAAGCCATATCGACCGTCCGGCCCCCCCAGTGATGCCTATGCCCTCTGCATCGGCGTATTTTTTTCGGAAAACCGAGAATTCGGCCGAAACGAAAATTGACGTAATCGAGTATATGTCAGCCAGGATCGAAGCTATTCGACCGGGACCGACGCCATATCGACCGTCCGGCCCCCCCAGTGATGCCTATGCCTTCTGCATCGGCGTATTTTTTTCGGAAGACCGAGAATTCGGCCGAAACGAAAATTGAAGTAATCGAGTATATGTCAGCCAGGATCGAAGCTATTCGACCGGGACCGAAGCCATATCGACCGTCCGGCCCCCCCAGTGATGCCTATGCCCTCTATATCGGCGTATTTTTTTCGGAAAACCGAGAATTCGGCCGAAACGAAAATTGACGTAATCGAGTATATGTCAGCCAAGATCGAAGCTATTCGACCGGGACCGACGCCATATCGACCGTCCGGCCCCCCCCAGTGATGCCTATGCCCTCTGCATCGGCGTATTTTTTTCGGAAGACCGAGAATTCGGCCGAAACGAAAATTGAAGTAATCGAGTATATGTCAGCCAGGATCGAAGCTATTCGACAGGGACCGAAGCCATATCGACCGTCCGGCCCCCCCAGTGATGCCTATGCCCTCTGTATCGGCGTATTTTTTTCGGAAAACCGAGAATTCGGCCGAAACGAAAATTGAAGTAATCGAGTTTATGTCAGCCAGGATCGAAGCTATTCGACCGGGACCGACGCCATATCGACCGTCCGGCCCCCCCAGCGATGCCTATGCCCTCTGCATCGGCGTATTTTTTTCGGAAGACCGAGAATTCGGCCGAAACGAAAATTGAAGTAATCGAGTATATGTCAGCCAGGATCGAAGCTATTCGACCGGGACCGACGCCATTTAGACCGTACGGCCGCCCCGGTGATGCGTATGCCCTCTGCATTGGCGTATTTTTTTCGGAAGACCGAGAATTCGGCCGAAACGAAAATTGAAGTAATCGAGTATATGTCAGCCAGGATCGAAGCTATTGGACCGGGACCGAAGCCATATCGACCGTCCGGCCCCCCCGGTGATGCCTATGCCCTCTGCATCGGCGTATTGTTTTCGGAAAACCGAGAATTCGGCCGAAAAGAAAATTGACGTAAACTAGTATATGTCAGCCAGGATCGAAGCTACTCGACCGGGACCGACGCCATTTAGACCGTACGGCTGCCCCGGTGATGCCTATGTCCTCTGTATCGGCGTATTTTTTTCGGAAAACCAAGAATTCGGCCGAAACAAAAAATGACGTAAACAAGTATATGTCAGCCAGCATCGAAGCTATTCGACCGTGACCGACGCCATTTAGACCGTACGCCCCCCCCCCCCCCGGTGATGCCTATGCCCTCTGTATCGGCGTATTTTTTTCGGAAGACCGAGAATTCGGCCGAAACGAAAATTGAATTAATCGAGTATATGTCAGCCAGGATCGAAGCTATTCGACCGGGACCGACGCCATATCGACCGTCCGGCCCCCCCAGTGATGCCTATGCCCTGTGCATCGGCGTATTTTTTTCGGAAGACCGAGAATTCGGCCGAAACGAAAATTGAATTAATCGAGTATATGTCAGCCAGGATCGAAGCTATTCGACCGGGACCGAAGCCATATCGACCGTCCGGCCCCCCCAGTGATGCCTATGCCCTCTGTATCGGCGTATTTTTTCGGAAAACCGAGAATTCTGCCGAAACGAATATTGACGTAATCGAGTATATGTCAGCCAGGATGGAAGCTATTCGACCGGGACCGACGCCATATCGACCGTCCGGCCCCCCCAGTGATGCCTATGCCCTCTGCATCGGCGTATTTTTTTCGGAAGACCGAGAATTCGGCCGTAACGAAAATTGAAGTAATCGAGTATATGTCAGCCAGGATCGAAGCTATTCGACCGGGACCGAAGCCATATCGACCGTCCGGCCCCCCCAGTGATGCCTATGCCCTCTGTATCGGCGTATTTTTTTCGGAAAACCGAGAATTCGGCCGAAACGAAAATTGAAGTAATCGAGTATATGTCAGCCAGGATCGAAGCTATTCGACCGGGACCGAAGCCATATCGACCGTCCGGCCCCCCCAGTGATGCCTATGCCCTCTGTATCGGCGTATTTTTTTCGGAAAACCGAGAATTCGGCCGAAACGAAAATTGACGTAATCGAGTATATGTCAGCCAAGATCGAAGCTATTCGACCGGGACCGACGCCATATCGACCGTCCGGCCCCCCCCAGTGATGCCTATGCCCTCTGCATCGGCGTATTTTTTTCGGAAGACCGAGAATTCGGCCGAAACGAAAATTGAAGTAATCGAGTATATGTCAGCCAGGATCGAAGCTATTCGACAGGGACCGAAGCCATATCGACCGTCCGGCCCCCCCAGTGATGCCTATGCCATCTGTATCGGCGTATTTTTTTCGGAAAACCGAGAATTCGGCCGAAACGAAAATTGAAGTAATCGAGTTTATGTCAGCCAGGATCGAAGCTATTCGACCGGGACCGACGCCATATCGACCGTCCGGCCCCCCCAGTGATGCCTATGCCCTCTGCATCGGCGTATTTTTTTCGGAAGACCGAGAATTCGGCCGAAACGAAAATTGAAGTAATCGAGTATATGTCAGCCAGGATCGAAGCTATTCGACCGGGACCGACGCCATTTAGACCGTACGGCCGCCCCGGTGATGCGTATGCCCTCTGCATTGGCGTATTTTTTTCGGAAGACCGAGAATTCGGCCGAAACGAAAATTGAAGTAATCGAGTATATGTCAGCCAGGATCGAAGCTATTGGACCGGGACCGAAGCCATATCGACCGTCCGGCCCCCCCGGTGATGCCTATGCCCTCTGCATCGGCGTATTGTTTTCGGAAGACCGAGAATTCGGCCGAAAAGAAAATTGACGTAAACTAGTATATGTCAGCCAGGATCGAAGCTATTCGACCGGGACCGAAGCCATATCGACCGTCCGGCCCCCCCAGTGATGCCTATGCCCTCTGTATCGGCGTATTTTTTTCGGAAAACCGAGAATTCGGCCGAAACGAAAATTGACGTAATCGAGTATATGTCAGCCAAGATCGAAGCTGTTCGACCGGGACCGACGCCATATCGACCGTCCGGCCCCCCCCAGTGATGCCTATGCCCTCTGCATCGGCGTATTTTTTTCGGAAGACCGAGAATTCGGCCGAAACGAAAATTGAAGTAATCGAGTATATGTCAGCCAGGATCGAAGCTATTCGACCGGGACCGACGCCATTTAGACCGTACGGCCGCCCCGGTGATGCGTATGCCCTCTGCATTGGCGTATTTTTTTCGGAAGACCGAGAATTCGGCCGAAACGAAAATTGAAGTAATCGAGTATATGTCAGCCAGGATCGAAGCTATTGGACCGGGACCGAAGCCATATCGACCGTCCGGCCCCCCCGGTGATGCCTATGCCCTCTGCATCGGCGTATTGTTTTCGGAAAACCGAGAATTCGGCCGAAAAGAAAATTGACGTAAACTAGTATATGTCAGCCAGGATCGAAGCTACTCGACCGGGACCGACGCCATTTAGACCGTACGGCCGCCCCGGTGATGCCTATGTCCTCTGTATCGGCGTATTTTTTTCGGAAAACCGAGAATTCGGCCGAAACGAAAATTGACGTAATCGAGTATATGTCAGCCAGGAACGAAGCTATTTGACCGGGACCGACGCCATATCGACCGTCCGGCCCCCCCAGTGATGCCTATGCCCTCTGCATCGGCGTATTTTTTTCGGAAGACCGAGAATTCGGCCGAAACGAAAATTGAAGTAATCGAGTATATGTCAACCAGGATCGAAGCTATTCGACCGGGACGGAAGCCATATCGACCGTCCGGCCCCCCCAGTGATGCCTATACCCTCTGTATCGGCGTATTTTTTTCGGAAAACCGAGAATTCGGCCGAAACGAAAATTGAAGTAATCGAGTATATGTCAGCCAGGATCGAAGCTATTCGACCGGGACCGAAGCCATATCGACCGTCCGTCCCCCCCAGTGATGCCTATGCCCTCTGTATCGGGGTATTTTTTTCGGAAAACCGAGAATTCGGCCGAAACGAAAATTGAAGTAATCGAGTATATGTCAGCCAGGATCGAAGCTATTCGACCGGGACCGACGCCATATCGACCGTCCGGCCCCCCCAGTGATGCCTATGCCCTCTGTATCGGCGTATTTTTTTCGGAAAACCGAGAATTCGGCCGAAACGAAAATTGACGTAATCGAGTATATGTCAGCCAGGATCGAAGCTATTCGACCGGGACCGACGCCATATCGACCGTCCGGCCCCCCCAGTGATGCCTATGCCCTCTCATCGGCGTATTTTTTTCGGAAGACCGAGAATTCGGCCGAAACGAAAATTGAAGTAATCGAGTATATGTCAGCCAGGATCGAAGCTATTCGACCGGGACCGAAGCCATATCGTCCGTCCGGCCCCCCCAGTGATGCCTATGCCCTCTGTATCGGCGTATTTTTTTCGGAAAACCGAGAATTCGGCCGAAACGAAAATTGAAGTAATCGAGTATATGTCAGCCAGGATCGAAGCTATTCGACCGGGACCGACGCCATTTAGACCGTACGGCCGCCCCGGTGATGCCTATGCCCTCTGCATCGGCGTATTTTTTTCGGAAGACCGAGAATTCGGCCGAAACGAAAATTGAAGTAATCGAGTATATGTCAGCCAGGATCGAAGCTATTCGACCGGGACCGAAGCCATATCGACCGTCCGGCCCCCCCCAGTGATGCCTATGCCCTGTGCATCGGCGTATTTTTTTCGGAAGACCGAGAATTCGGCCGAAACGAAAATTTAAGTAATCGAGTATATGTCAGCCAGGATCGAAGCTATTCGACCGGGACCGAAGCCATATCGACCGTCCGGTCCCCCCAGTGATGCCTATGCCCTCTGTATCGGCGTATTTTTTTCGGAAAACCGAGAATTCGGCCGAAACGAAAATTGACGTAATCGAGTATATGTCAGCCAGGATCGAAGCTATTCGACCGGGACCGACGCCATATCGACCGTCCGGCCCCCCCAGTGATGCCTATGCCCTCTGCATCGGCGTATTTTTTTCGGAAGACCGAGAATTCGGCCGAAACGAAAATTGAAGTAATCGAGTATATGTCAGCCAGGATCGAAGCTATTCGACCGGGACCGAAGCCATATCGACCGTCCGGCCCCCCCAGTGATGCCTATGCCCTCTGTATCGGCGTATTTTTTTCGGAAAATCGAGAATTCGGCCGAAACGAAAATTGACGTAATCGAGTATATGTCAGCCAGGATCGAAGCTATTCGACCGGGACCGACGCCATATCGACCGTCCGGCCCCCCCAGTGATGCCTATGCCCTCTGCATCGGCGTATTTTTTTCGGAAGACCGAGAATTCGGCCGAAACGAAAATTGAAGTAATCGAGTATATGTCAGCCTGGATCGAAGCTATTCGACCGGGACCGACGCCATGTCGACCGTCCGGCCCCCCCAGTGATGCCTATGCCCTCTGCATCGGCGTATTTTTTTCGGAAGACCGAGAATTCGGCCGAAACGAAAATTGAAGTAATCGAGTATATGTCAGCCAGGATCGAAGCTATTCGACCGGGACCGAAGCCATATCGACCGTCCGGCCCCCCCAGTGATGCCTATGCCCTCTGCATCGGCGTATTTTTTTCGGAAAACCGAGAATTCGGCCGAAACGAAAATTGACGTAATCGAGTATATGTCAGCCAGGATCGAAGCTATTCGACCGGGACCGAAGCCATATCGACCGTCCGGCCCCCCCAGTGATGCCTATGCCCTCTGAATCGGCGTATTTTTTTCGGAAAACCGAGAATTCGGCCGAAACGAAAATTGACGTAATCGAGTATATGTCAGCCAAGATCGAAGCTATTCGACCGGGACCGACGCCATATCGACCGTCCGGCCCCCCCCAGTGATGCCTATGCCCTCTGCATCGGCGTATTTTTTTCGGAAGACCGAGAATTCGGCCGAAACGAAAATTGAAGTAATCGAGTATATGTCAGCCAGGATCGAAGCTATTCGACAGGGACCGAAGCCATATCGACCGTCCGGCCCCCCCAGTGATGCCTATGCCCTCTGTATCGGCGTATTTTTTTCGGAAAACCGAGAATTCGGCCGAAACGAAAATTGAAGTAATCGAGTTTATGTCAGCCAGGATCGAAGCTATTCGACCGGGACCGACGCCATATCGACCGTCCGGCCCCCCCAGTGATGCCTATGCCCTCTGCATCGGCGTATTTTTTTCGGAAGACCGAGAATTCGGCCGAAACGAAAATTGAAGTAATCGAGTATATGTCAGCCTGGATCGAAGCTATTCGACCGGGACCGACGCCATATCGACCGTCCGGCCCCCCCAGTGATGCCTATGCCCTCTGCATCGGCGTATTTTTTTCGGAAGACCGAGAATTCGGCCGAAACGAAAATTGAAGTAATCGAGTATATGTCAGCCAGGATCGAAGCTATTCGACCGGGACCGAAGCCATATCGACCGTCCGGCCCCCCCAGTGATGCCTATGCCCTCTGCATCGGCGTATTTTTTTCGGAAAACCGAGAATTCGGCCGAAACGAAAATTGACGTAATCGAGTATATGTCAGCCAGGATCGAAGCTATTCGACCGGGACCGACGCCATATCGACCGTCCGGCCCCCCCAGTGATGCCTATGCCTTCTGCATCGGCGTATTTTTTTCGGAAGACCGAGAATTCGGCCGAAACGAAAATTGAAGTAATCGAGTATATGTCAGCCAGGATCGAAGCTATTCGACCGGGACCGAAGCCATATCGACCGTCCGGTCCCCCCAGTGATGCCTATGCCCTCTGTATCGGCGTATTTTTTTCGGAAAACCGAGAATTCGGCCGAAACGAAAATTGACGTAATCGAGTATATGTCAGCCAGGATCGAAGCTATTCGACCGGGACCGACGCCATATCGACCGTCCGGCCCCCCCAGTGATGCCTATGCCCTCTGCATCGGCGTATTTTTTTCGGAAGACCGAGAATTCGGCCGAAACGAAAATTGAAGTAATCGAGTATATGTCAGCCAGGATCGAAGCTATTCGACCGGGACCGAAGCCATATCGACCGTCCGGCCCCCCCAGTGATGCCTATGCCCTCTGTATCGGCGTATTTTTTTCGGAAAATCGAGAATTCGGCCGAAACGAAAATTGACGTAATCGAGTATATGTCAGCCAGGATCGAAGCTATTCGACCGGGACCGACGCCATATCGACCGTCCGGCCCCCCCAGTGATGCCTATGCCCTCTGCATCGGCGTATTTTTTTCGGAAGACCGAGAATTCGGCCGAAACGAAAATTGAAGTAATCGAGTATATGTCAGCCTGGATCGAAGCTATTCGACCGGGACCGACGCCATATCGACCGTCCGGCCCCCCCAGTGATGCCTATGCCCTCTGCATCGGCGTATTTTTTTCGGAAGACCGAGAATTCGGCCGAAACGAAAATTGAAGTAATCGAGTATATGTCAGCCAGGATCGAAGCTATTCGACCGGGACCGAAGCCATTTCGACCGTCCGGCCCCCCCAGTGATGCCTATGCCCTCTGCATCGGCGTATTTTTTTCGGAAAACCGAGAATTCGGCCGAAACGAAAATTGACGTAATCGAGTATATGTCAGCCAGGATCGAAGCTATTCGACCGGGACCGACGCCATATCGACCGTCCGGCCCCCCCAGTGATGCCTATGCCTTCTGCATCGGCGTATTTTTTTCGGAAGACCGACAATTCGGCCGAAACGAAAATTGAAGTAATCGAGTATATGTCAGCCAGGATCGAAGCTATTCGACCGGGACCGAAGCCATATCGACCGTCCGGCCCCCCCAGTGATGCCTATGCCCTCTGTATCGGCGTATTTTTTTCGGAAGACCGAGAATTCGGCCGAAACGAAAATTGAAGTAATCGAGTATATGTCAGCCAGGATCGAAGCTATTCGACAGGGACCGAAGCCATATCGACCGTCCGGCCCCCCCAGTGATGCCTATGCCCTCTGTATCGGCGTATTTTTTTCGGAAAACCGAGAATTCGGCCGAAACGAAAATTGAAGTAATCGAGTTTATGTCAGCCAGGATCGAAGCTATTCGACCGGGACCGACGCCATATCGACCGTCCGGCCCCCCCAGTGATGCCTATGCCCTCTGCATCGGCGTATTTTTTTCGGAAGACCGAGAATTCGGCCGAAACGAAAATTGAAGTAATCGAGTATATGTCAGCCTGGATCGAAGCTATTCGACCGGGACCGACGCCATATCGACCGTCCGGCCCCCCCAGTGATGCCTATGCCCTCTGCATCGGCGTATTTTTTTCGGAAGACCGAGAACTCGGCCGAAACGAAAATTGAAGTAATCGAGTATATGTCAGCCAGGATCGAAGCTATTCGACCGGGACCGAAGCCATATCGACCGTCCGGCCCCCCCAGTGATGCCTATGCCCTCTGCATCGGCGTATTTTTTTCGGAAAACCGAGAATTCGGCCGAAACGAAAATTGACGTAATCGAGTATATGTCAGCCAGGATCGAAGCTATTCGACCGGGACCGACGCCATATCGACCGTCCGGCCCCCCCAGTGATGCCTATGCCTTCTGCATCGGCGTATTTTTTTCG
Source organism: Lycorma delicatula (assembly GCF_047948215.1). Classification (NCBI taxonomy): domain Eukaryota; kingdom Metazoa; phylum Arthropoda; class Insecta; order Hemiptera; family Fulgoridae; genus Lycorma; species Lycorma delicatula. The sequence continues at coordinate 181,957,728 of NC_134459.1, read as the reverse complement.
GAAGACCGAGAATTCGGCCGAAACGAAAATTGAAGTAATCGAGTATATGTCAGCCAGGATCGAAGCTATTCGACCGGGACCGAAGCCATATCGACCGTCCGGCCCCCCCAGTGATGCCTATGCCCTCTGTATCGGCGTATTTTTTTCGGAAAACCGAGAATTCGGCCGAAACGAAAATTGACGTAATCGAGTATATGTCAGCCAAGATCGAAGCTATTCGACCGGGACCGACGCCATATCGACCGTCCGGCCCCCCCCAGTGATGCCTATGCCCTCTGCATCGGCGTATTTTTTTCGGAAGACCGAGAATTCGGCCGAAACGAAAATTGAAGTAATCGAGTATATGTCAGCCAGGATCGAAGCTATTCGACAGGGACCGAAGCCATATCGACCGTCCGGCCCCCCCAGTGATGCCTATGCCCTCTGTATCGGCGTATTTTTTTCGGAAAACCGAGAATTCGGCCGAAACGAAAATTGAAGTAATCGAGTTTATGTCAGCCAGGATCGAAGCTATTCGACCGGGACCGACGCCATATCGACCGTCCGGCCGCCCCGGTGATGCGTATGCCCTCTGCATTGGCGTATTTTTTTCGGAAGACCGAGAATTCGGCCGAAACGAAAATTGAAGTAATCGAGTATATGTCAGCCAGGATCGAAGCTATTGGACCGGGACCGAAGCCATATCGACCGTCCGGCCCCCCCGGTGATGCCTATGCCCTCTGCATCGGCGTATTGTTTTCGGAAGACCGAGAATTCGGCCGAAAAGAAAATTGACGTAAACTAGTATATGTCAGCCAGGATCGAAGCTATTCGACCGGGACCGAAGCCATATCGACCGTCCGGCCCCCCCAGTGATGCCTATGCCCTCTGTATCGGCGTATTTTTTTCGGAAAACCGAGAATTCGGCCGAAACGAAAATTGACGTAATCGAGTATATGTCAGCCAAGATCGAAGCTATTCGACCGGGACCGACGTCATATCGACCGTCCGGCCCCCCCCAGTGATGCCTATGCCCTCTGCATCGGCGTATTTTTTTCGGAAGACCGAGAATTCGGCCGAAACGAAAATTGAAGTAATCGAGTATATGTCAGCCAGGATCGAAGCTATTCGACAGGGACCGAAGCCATATCGACCGTCCGGCCCCCCCCAGTGATGCCTATGCCCTGTGCATCGGCGTATTTTTTTCGGAAGACCGAGAATTCGGCCGAAACGAAAATTTAAGTAATCGAGTATATGTCAGCCAGGATCGAAGCTATTCGACCGGGACCGAAGCCATATCGACCGTCCGGTCCCCCCAGTGATGCCTATGCCCTCTGTATCGGCGTATTTTTTTCGGAAAACCGAGAATTCGGCCGAAACGAAAATTGACGTAATCGAGTATATGTCAGCCAGGATCGAAGCTATTCGACCGGGACCGACGCCATATCGACCGTCCGGCCCCCCCAGTGATGCCTATGCCCTCTGCATCGGCGTATTTTTTTCGGAAGACCGAGAATTCGGCCGAAACGAAAATTGAAGTAATCGAGTATATGTCAGCCAGGATCGAAGCTATTCGACCGGGACCGAAGCCATATCGACCGTCCGGCCCCCCCAGTGATGCCTATGCCCTCTGTATCGGCGTATTTTTTTCGGAAAATCGAGAATTCGGCCGAAACGAAAATTGACGTAATCGAGTATATGTCAGCCAGGATCGAAGCTATTCGACCGGGACCGACGCCATATCGACCGTCCGGCCCCCCCAGTGATGCCTATGCCCTCTGCATCGGCGTATTTTTTTCGGAAGACCGAGAATTCGGCCGAAACGAAAATTGAAGTAATCGAGTATATGTCAGCCTGGATCGAAGCTATTCGACCGGGACCGACGCCATATCGACCGTCCGGCCCCCCCAGTGATGCCTATGCCCTCTGCATCGGCGTATTTTTTTCGGAAGACCGAGAATTCGGCCGAAACGAAAATTGAAGTAATCGAGTATATGTCAGCCAGGATCGAAGCTATTCGACCGGGACCGAAGCCATATCGACCGTCCGGCCCCCCCAGTGATGCCTATGCCCTCTGCATCGGCGTATTTTTTTCGGAAAACCGAGAATTCGGCCGAAACGAAAATTGACGTAATCGAGTATATGTCAGCCAGGATCGAAGCTATTCGACCGGGACCGAAGCCATATCGACCGTCCGGCCCCCCCAGTGATGCCTATGCCCTCTGAATCGGCGTATTTTTTTCGGAAAACCGAGAATTCGGCCGAAACGAAAATTGACGTAATCGAGTATATGTCAGCCAAGATCGAAGCTATTCGACCGGGACCGACGCCATATCGACCGTCCGGCCCCCCCCAGTGATGCCTATGCCCTCTGCATCGGCGTATTTTTTTCGGAAGACCGAGAATTCGGCCGAAACGAAAATTGAAGTAATCGAGTATATGTCAGCCAGGATCGAAGCTATTCGACAGGGACCGAAGCCATATCGACCGTCCGGCCCCCCCAGTGATGCCTATGCCCTCTGTATCGGCGTATTTTTTTCGGAAAACCGAGAATTCGGCCGAAACGAAAATTGAAGTAATCGAGTTTATGTCAGCCAGGATCGAAGCTATTCGACCGGGACCGACGCCATATCGACCGTCCGGCCCCCCCAGTGATGCCTATGCCCTCTGCATCGGCGTATTTTTTTCGGAAGACCGAGAATTCGGCCGAAACGAAAATTGAAGTAATCGAGTATATGTCAGCCTGGATCGAAGCTATTCGACCGGGACCGACGCCATATCGACCGTCCGGCCCCCCCAGTGATGCCTATGCCCTCTGCATCGGCGTATTTTTTTCGGAAGACCGAGAATTCGGCCGAAACGAAAATTGAAGTAATCGAGTATATGTCAGCCAGGATCGAAGCTATTCGACCGGGACCGAAGCCATATCGACCGTCCGGCCCCCCCAGTGATGCCTATGCCCTCTGCATCGGCGTATTTTTTTCGGAAAACCGAGAATTCGGCCGAAACGAAAATTGACGTAATCGAGTATATGTCAGCCAGGATCGAAGCTATTCGACCGGGACCGACGCCATATCGACCGTCCGGCCCCCCCAGTGATGCCTATGCCTTCTGCATCGGCGTATTTTTTTCGGAAGACCGAGAATTCGGCCGAAACGAAAATTGAAGTAATCGAGTATATGTCAGCCAGGATCGAAGCTATTCGACCGGGACCGAAGCCATATCGACCGTCCGGTCCCCCCAGTGATGCCTATGCCCTCTGTATCGGCGTATTTTTTTCGGAAAACCGAGAATTCGGCCGAAACGAAAATTGACGTAATCGAGTATATGTCAGCCAGGATCGAAGCTATTCGACCGGGACCGACGCCATATCGACCGTCCGGCCCCCCCAGTGATGCCTATGCCCTCTGCATCGGCGTATTTTTTTCGGAAGACCGAGAATTCGGCCGAAACGAAAATTGAAGTAATCGAGTATATGTCAGCCAGGATCGAAGCTATTCGACCGGGACCGAAGCCATATCGACCGTCCGGCCCCCCCAGTGATGCCTATGCCCTCTGTATCGGCGTATTTTTTTCGGAAAATCGAGAATTCGGCCGAAACGAAAATTGACGTAATCGAGTATATGTCAGCCAGGATCGAAGCTATTCGACCGGGACCGACGCCATATCGACCGTCCGGCCCCCCCAGTGATGCCTATGCCCTCTGCATCGGCGTATTTTTTTCGGAAGACCGAGAATTCGGCCGAAACGAAAATTGAAGTAATCGAGTATATGTCAGCCTGGATCGAAGCTATTCGACCGGGACCGACGCCATATCGACCGTCCGGCCCCCCCAGTGATGCCTATGCCCTCTGCATCGGCGTATTTTTTTCGGAAGACCGAGAATTCGGCCGAAACGAAAATTGAAGTAATCGAGTATATGTCAGCCAGGATCGAAGCTATTCGACCGGGACCGAAGCCATTTCGACCGTCCGGCCCCCCCAGTGATGCCTATGCCCTCTGCATCGGCGTATTTTTTTCGGAAAACCGAGAATTCGGCCGAAACGAAAATTGACGTAATCGAGTATATGTCAGCCAGGATCGAAGCTATTCGACCGGGACCGACGCCATATCGACCGTCCGGCCCCCCCAGTGATGCCTATGCCTTCTGCATCGGCGTATTTTTTTCGGAAGACCGACAATTCGGCCGAAACGAAAATTGAAGTAATCGAGTATATGTCAGCCAGGATCGAAGCTATTCGACCGGGACCGAAGCCATATCGACCGTCCGGCCCCCCCAGTGATGCCTATGCCCTCTGTATCGGCGTATTTTTTTCGGAAGACCGAGAATTCGGCCGAAACGAAAATTGAAGTAATCGAGTATATGTCAGCCAGGATCGAAGCTATTCGACAGGGACCGAAGCCATATCGACCGTCCGGCCCCCCCAGTGATGCCTATGCCCTCTGTATCGGCGTATTTTTTTCGGAAAACCGAGAATTCGGCCGAAACGAAAATTGAAGTAATCGAGTTTATGTCAGCCAGGATCGAAGCTATTCGACCGGGACCGACGCCATATCGACCGTCCGGCCCCCCCAGTGATGCCTATGCCCTCTGCATCGGCGTATTTTTTTCGGAAGACCGAGAATTCGGCCGAAACGAAAATTGAAGTAATCGAGTATATGTCAGCCTGGATCGAAGCTATTCGACCGGGACCGACGCCATATCGACCGTCCGGCCCCCCCAGTGATGCCTATGCCCTCTGCATCGGCGTATTTTTTTCGGAAGACCGAGAACTCGGCCGAAACGAAAATTGAAGTAATCGAGTATATGTCAGCCAGGATCGAAGCTATTCGACCGGGACCGAAGCCATATCGACCGTCCGGCCCCCCCAGTGATGCCTATGCCCTCTGCATCGGCGTATTTTTTTCGGAAAACCGAGAATTCGGCCGAAACGAAAATTGACGTAATCGAGTATATGTCAGCCAGGATCGAAGCTATTCGACCGGGACCGACGCCATATCGACCGTCCGGCCCCCCCAGTGATGCCTATGCCTTCTGCATCGGCGTATTTTTTTCGGAAGACCGAGAATTCGGCCGAAACGAAAATTGAAGTAATCGAGTATATGTCAGCCAGGATCGAAGCTATTCGACCGGGACCGAAGCCATATCGACCGTCCGGCCCCCCCAGTGATGCCTATGCCCTCTGTATCGGCGTATTTTTTTCGGAAAACCGAGAATTCGGCCGAAACGAAAATTGACGTAATCGAGTATATGTCAGCCAAGATCGAAGCTATTCGACCGGGACCGACGCCATATCGACCGTCCGGCCCCCCCCAGTGATGCCTATGCCCTCTGCATCGGCGTATTTTTTTCGGAAGACCGAGAATTCGGCCGAAACGAAAATTGAAGTAATCGAGTATATGTCAGCCAGGATCGAAGCTATTCGACAGGGACCGAAGCCATATCGACCGTCCGGCCCCCCCAGTGATGCCTATGCCCTCTGTATCGGCGTATTTTTTTCGGAAAACCGAGAATTCGGCCGAAACGAAAATTGAAGTAATCGAGTTTATGTCAGCCAGGATCGAAGCTATTCGACCGGGACCGACGCCATATCGACCGTCCGGCCGCCCCGGTGATGCGTATGCCCTCTGCATTGGCGTATTTTTTTCGGAAGACCGAGAATTCGGCCGAAACGAAAATTGAAGTAATCGAGTATATGTCAGCCAGGATCGAAGCTATTGGACCGGGACCGAAGCCATATCGACCGTCCGGCCCCCCCGGTGATGCCTATGCCCTCTGCATCGGCGTATTGTTTTCGGAAGACCGAGAATTCGGCCGAAAAGAAAATTGACGTAAACTAGTATATGTCAGCCAGGATCGAAGCTATTCGACCGGGACCGACGCCATATCGACCGTCCGGCCCCCCCAGTGATGCCTATGCCCTCTGTATCGGCGTATTTTTTTCGGAAAACCGAGAATTCGGCCGAAACGAAAATTGACGTAATCGAGTATATGTCAGCCAAGATCGAAGCTATTCGACCGGGACCGACGTCATATCGACCGTCCGGCCCCCCCCAGTGATGCCTATGCCCTCTGCATCGGCGTATTTTTTTCGGAAGACCGAGAATTCGGCCGAAACGAAAATTGAAGTAATCGAGTATATGTCAGCCAGGATCGAAGCTATTCGACAGGGACCGAAGCCATATCGACCGTCCGGCCCCCCCAGTGATGCCTATGCCCTCTGTATCGGCGTATTTTTTTCGGAAAACCGAGAATTCGGCCGAAACGAAAATTGAAGTAATCGAGTTTATGTCAGCCAGGATCGAAGCTATTCGACCGGGACCGACGCCATATCGACCGTCCGGCCGCCCCGGTGATGCGTATGCCCTCTGCATTGGCGTATTTTTTTCGGAAGACCGAGAATTCGGCCGAAACGAAAATTGAAGTAATCGAGTATATGTCAGCCAGGATCGAAGCTATTGGACCGGGACCGAAGCCATATCGACCGTCCGGCCCCCCCGGTGATGCCTATGCCCTCTGCATCGGCGTATTGTTTTCGGAAAACCGAGAATTCGGCCGAAAAGAAAATTGACGTAAACTAGTATATGTCAGCCAGGATCGAAGCTACTCGACCGGGACCGACGCCATTTAGACCGTACGGCCGCCCCGGTGATGCCTATGTCCTCTGTATCGGCGTATTTTTTTCGGAAAACCGAGAATTCGGCCGAAACGAAAATTGACGTAATCGAGTATATGTCAGCCAGGAACGAAGCTATTTGACCGGGACCGACGCCATATCGACCGTCCGGCCCCCCCAGTGATGCCTATGCCCTCTGCATCGGCGTATTTTTTTCGGAAGACCGAGAATTCGGCCGAAACGAAAATTGAAGTAATCGAGTATATGTCAACCAGGATCGAAGCTATTCGACCGGGACCGAAGCCATATCGACCGTCCGGCCCCCCCAGTGATGCCTATACCCTCTGTATCGGCGTATTTTTTTCGGAAAACCGAGAATTCGGCCGAAACGAAAATTGAAGTAATCGAGTATATGTCAGCCAGGATCGAAGCTATTCGACCGGGACCGAAGCCATATCGACCGTCCGTCCCCCCCAGTGATGCCTATGCCCTCTGTATCGGGGTATTTTTTTCGGAAACTCGAGAATTCGGCCGAAACGAAAATTGAAGTAATCGAGTATATGTCAGCCAGGATCGAAGCTATTCGACCGGTACCGACGCCATATCGACCGTCCGGCCCCCCCAGTGATGCCTATGCCCTCTGTATCGGCGTATTTTTTTCGGAAAACCGAGAATTCGGCCGAAACGAAAATTGACGTAATCGAGTATATGTCAGCCAGGATCGAAGCTATTCGACCGGGACCGACGCCATATCGACCGTCCGGCCCCCCCAGTGATGCCTATGCCCTCTCATCGGCGTATTTTTTTCGGAAGACCGAGAATTCGGCCGAAACGAAAATTGAAGTAATCGAGTATATGTCAGCCAGGATCGAAGCTATTCGACCGGGACCGAAGCCATATCGTCCGTCCGGCCCCCCCAGTGATGCCTATGCCCTCTGTATCGGCGTATTTTTTTCGGAAAACCGAGAATTCGGCCGAAACGAAAATTGAAGTAATCGAGTATATGTCAGCCAGGATCGAAGCTATTCGACCGGGACCGACGCCATTTAGACCGTACGGCCGCCCCGGTGATGCCTATGCCCTCTGCATCGGCGTATTTTTTTCGGAAGACCGAGAATTCGGCCGAAACGAAAATTGAAGTAATCGAGTATATGTCAGCCAGGATCGAAGCTATTCGACCGGGACCGAAGCCATATCGACCGTCCGGCCCCCCCCAATGATGCCTATGCCCTGTGCATCGGCGTATTTTTTTCGGAAGACCGAGAATTCGGCCGAAACGAAAATTTAAGTAATCGAGTATATGTCAGCCAGGATCGAAGCTATTCGACCGGGACCGAAGCCATATCGACCGTCCGGTCCCCCCAGTGATGCCTATGCCCTCTGTATCGGCGTATTTTTTTCGGAAAACCGAGAATTCGGCCGAAACGAAAATTGACGTAATCGAGTATATGTCAGCCAGGATCGAAGCTATTCGACCGGGACCGACGCCATATCGACCGTCCGGCCCCCCCAGTGATGCCTATGCCCTCTGCATCGGCGTATTTTTTTCGGAAGACCGAGAATTCGGCCGAAACGAAAATTGAAGTAATCGAGTATATGTCAGCCAGGATCGAAGCTATTCGACCGGGACCGAAGCCATATCGACCGTCCGGCCCCCCCAGTGATGCCTATGCCCTCTGTATCGGCGTATTTTTTTCGGAAAATCGAGAATTCGGCCGAAACGAAAATTGACGTAATCGAGTATATGTCAGCCAGGATCGAAGCTATTCGACCGGGACCGACGCCATATCGACCGTCCGGCCCCCCCAGTGATGCCTATGCCCTCTGCATCGGCGTATTTTTTTCGGAAGACCGAGAATTCGGCCGAAACGAAAATTGAAGTAATCGAGTATATGTCAGCCTGGATCGAAGCTATTCGACCGGGACCGACGCCATATCGACCGTCCGGCCCCCCCAGTGATGCCTATGCCCTCTGCATCGGCGTATTTTTTTCGGAAGACCGAGAATTCGGCCGAAACGAAAATTGAAGTAATCGAGTATATGTCAGCCAGGATCGAAGCTATTCGACCGGGACCGAAGCCATATCGACCGTCCGGCCCCCCCAGTGATGCCTATGCCCTCTGCATCGGCGTATTTTTTTCGGAAAACCGAGAATTCGGCCGAAACGAAAATTGACGTAATCGAGTATATGTCAGCCAGGATCGAAGCTATTCGACCGGGACCGACGCCATATCGACCGTCCGGCCCCCCCAGTGATGCCTATGCCTTCTGCATCGGCGTATTTTTTTCGGAAGACCGAGAATTCGGCCGAAACGAAAATTGAAGTAATCGAGTATATGTCAGCCAGGATCGAAGCTATTCGACCGGGACCGAAGCCATATCGACCGTCCGGCCCCCCCAGTGATGCCTATGCCCTCTGTATCGGCGTATTTTTTTCGGAAAACCGAGAATTCGGCCGAAACGAAAATTGACGTAATCGAGTATATGTCAGCCAAGATCGAAGCTATTCGACCGGGACCGACGCCATATCGACCGTCCGGCCCCCCCCAGTGATGCCTATGCCCTCTGCATCGGCGTATTTTTTTCGGAAGACCGAGAATTCGGCCGAAACGAAAATTGAAGTAATCGAGTATATGTCAGCCAGGATCGAAGCTATTCGACAGGGACCGAAGCCATATCGACCGTCCGGCCCCCCCAGTGATGCCTATGCCCTCTGTATCGGCGTATTTTTTTCGGAAAACCGAGAATTCGGCCGAAACGAAAATTGAAGTAATCGAGTTTATGTCAGCCAGGATCGAAGCTATTCGACCGGGACCGACGCCATATCGACCGTCCGGCCCCCCCAGTGATGCCTATGCCCTCTGCATCGGCGTATTTTTTTCGGAAGACCGAGAATTCGGCCGAAACGAAAATTGAAGTAATCGAGTATATGTCAGCCAGGATCGAAGCTATTCGACCGGGACCGACGCCATTTAGACCGTACGGCCGCCCCGGTGATGCGTATGCCCTCTGCATTGGCGTATTTTTTTCGGAAGACCGAGAATTCGGCCGAAACGAAAATTGAAGTAATCGAGTATATGTCAGCCAGGATCGAAGCTATTGGACCGGGACCGAAGCCATATCGACCGTCCGGCCCCCCCGGTGATGCCTATGCCCTCTGCATCGGCGTATTGTTTTCGGAAGACCGAGAATTCGGCCGAAAAGAAAATTGACGTAAACTAGTATATGTCAGCCAGGATCGAAGCTATTCGACCGGGACCGAAGCCATATCGACCGTCCGGCCCCCCCAGTGATGCCTATGCCCTCTGTATCGGCGTATTTTTTTCGGAAAACCGAGAATTCGGCCGAAACGAAAATTGACGTAATCGAGTATATGTCAGCCAAGATCGAAGCTATTCGACCGGGACCGACGCCATATCGACCGTCCGGCCCCCCCCAGTGATGCCTATGCCCTCTGCATCGGCGTATTTTTTTCGGAAGACCGAGAATTCGGCCGAAACGAAAATTGAAGTAATCGAGTATATGTCAGCCAGGATCGAAGCTATTCGACCGGGACCGACGCCATTTAGACCGTACGGCCGCCCCGGTGATGCGTATGCCCTCTGCATTGGCGTATTTTTTTCGGAAGACCGAGAATTCGGCCGAAACGAAAATTGAAGTAATCGAGTATATGTCAGCCAGGATCGAAGCTATTGGACCGGGACCGAAGCCATATCGACCGTCCGGCCCCCCCGGTGATGCCTATGCCCTCTGCATCGGCGTATTGTTTTCGGAAAACCGAGAATTCGGCCGAAAAGAAAATTGACGTAAACTAGTATATGTCAGCCAGGATCGAAGCTACTCGACCGGGACCGACGCCATTTAGACCGTACGGCCGCCCCGGTGATGCCTATGTCCTCTGTATCGGCGTATTTTTTTCGGAAAACCGAGAATTCGGCCGAAACGAAAATTGACGTAATCGAGTATATGTCAGCCAGGAACGAAGCTATTTGACCGGGACCGACGCCATATCGACCGTCCGGCCCCCCCAGTGATGCCTATGCCCTCTGCATCGGCGTATTTTTTTCGGAAGACCGAGAATTCGGCCGAAACGAAAATTGAAGTAATCGAGTATATGTCAACCAGGATCGAAGCTATTCGACCGGGACGGAAGCCATATCGACCGTCCGGCCCCCCCAGTGATGCCTATACCCTCTGTATCGGCGTATTTTTTTCGGAAAACCGAGAATTCGGCCGAAACGAAAATTGAAGTAATCGAGTATATGTCAGCCAGGATCGAAGCTATTCGACCGGGACCGAAGCCATATCGACCGTCCGTCCCCCCCAGTGATGCCTATGCCCTCTGTATCGGGGTATTTTTTTCGGAAAACCGAGAATTCGGCCGAAACGAAAATTGAAGTAATCGAGTATATGTCAGCCAGGATCGAAGCTATTCGACCGGGACCGACGCCATATCGACCGTCCGGCCCCCCCAGTGATGCCTATGCCCTCTGTATCGGCGTATTTTTTTCGGAAAACCGAGAATTCGGCCGAAACGAAAATTGACGTAATCGAGTATATGTCAGCCAGGATCGAAGCTATTCGACCGGGACCGACGCCATATCGACCGTCCGGCCCCCCCAGTGATGCCTATGCCCTCTCATCGGCGTATTTTTTTCGGAAGACCGAGAATTCGGCCGAAACGAAAATTGAAGTAATCGAGTATATGTCAGCCAGGATCGAAGCTATTCGACCGGGACCGACGCCATTTAGACCGTACGGCCGCCCCGGTGATGCCTATGCCCTCTGCATCGGCGTATTTTTTTCGGAAGACCGAGAATTCGGCCGAAACGAAAATTGAAGTAATCGAGTATATGTCAGCCAGGATCGAAGCTATTCGACCGGGACCGAAGCCATATCGACCGTCCGGCCCCCCCCAGTGATGCCTATGCCCTGTGCATCGGCGTATTTTTTTCGGAAGACCGAGAATTCGGCCGAAACGAAAATTTAAGTAATCGAGTATATGTCAGCCAGGATCGAAGCTATTCGACCGGGACCGAAGCCATATCGACCGTCCGGTCCCCCCAGTGATGCCTATGCCCTCTGTATCGGCGTATTTTTTTCGGAAAACCGAGAATTCGGCCGAAACGAAAATTGACGTAATCGAGTATATGTCAGCCAGGATCGAAGCTATTCGACCGGGACCGACGCCATATCGACCGTCCGGCCCCCCCAGTGATGCCTATGCCCTCTGCATCGGCGTATTTTTTTCGGAAGACCGAGAATTCGGCCGAAACGAAAATTGAAGTAATCGAGTATATGTCAGCCAGGATCGAAGCTATTCGACCGGGACCGAAGCCATATCGACCGTCCGGCCCACCCAGTGATGCCTATGCCCTCTGTATCGGCGTATTTTTTTCGGAAAATCGAGAATTCGGCCGAAACGAAAATTGACGTAATCGAGTATATGTCAGCCAGGATCGAAGCTATTCGACCGGGACCGACGCCATATCGACCGTCCGGCCCCCCCAGTGATGCCTATGCCCTCTGCATCGGCGTATTTTTTTCGGAAGACCGAGAATTCGGCCGAAACGAAAATTGAAGTAATCGAGTATATGTCAGCCTGGATCGAAGCTATTCGACCGGGACCGACGCCATATCGACCGTCCGGCCCCCCCAGTGATGCCTATGCCCTCTGCATCGGCGTATTTTTTTCGGAAGACCGAGAATTCGGCCGAAACGAAAATTGAAGTAATCGAGTATATGTCAGCCAGGATCGAAGCTATTCGACCGGGACCGAAGCCATATCGACCGTCCGGCCCCCCCAGTGATGCCTATGCCCTCTGCATCGGCGTATTTTTTTCGGAAAACCGAGAATTCGGCCGAAACGAAAATTGACGTAATCGAGTATATGTCAGCCAGGATCGAAGCTATTCGACCGGGACCGACGCCATATCGACCGTCCGGCCCCCCCAGTGATGCCTATGCCTTCTGCATCGGCGTATTTTTTTCGGAAGACCGAGAATTCGGCCGAAACGAAAATTGAAGTAATCGAGTATATGTCAGCCAGGATCGAAGCTATTCGACCGGGACCGAAGCCATATCGACCGTCCGGCCCCCCCAGTGATGCCTATGCCCTCTGTATCGGCGTATTTTTTTCGGAAAACCGAGAATTCGGCCGAAACGAAAATTGACGTAATCGAGTATATGTCAGCCAAGATCGAAGCTATTCGACCGGGACCGACGCCATATCGACCGTCCGGCCCCCCCCAGTGATGCCTATGCCCTCTGCATCGGCGTATTTTTTTCGGAAGACCGAGAATTCGGCCGAAACGAAAATTGAAGTAATCGAGTATATGTCAGCCAGGATCGAAGCTATTCGACAGGGACCGAAGCCATATCGACCGTCCGGCCCCCCCAGTGATGCCTATGCCCTCTGTATCGGCGTATTTTTTTCGGAAAACCGAGAATTCGGCCGAAACGAAAATTGAAGTAATCGAGTTTATGTCAGCCAGGATCGAAGCTATTCGACCGGGACCGACGCCATATCGACCGTCCGGCCCCCCCAGTGATGCCTATGCCCTCTGCATCGGCGTATTTTTTTCGGAAGACCGAGAATTCGGCCGAAACGAAAATTGAAGTAATCGAGTATATGTCAGCCTGGATCGAAGCTATTCGACCGGGACCGACGCCATATCGACCGTCCGGCCCCCCCAGTGATGCCTATGCCCTCTGCATCGGCGTATTTTTTTCGGAAGACCGAGAATTCGGCCGAAACGAAAATTGAAGTAATCGAGTATATGTCAGCCAGGATCGAAGCTATTCGACCGGGACCGAAGCCATATCGACCGTCCGGCCCCCCCAGTGATGCCTATGCCCTCTGCATCGGCGTATTTTTTTCGGAAAACCGAGAATTCGGCCGAAACGAAAATTGACGTAATCGAGTATATGTCAGCCAGGATCGAAGCTATTCGACCGGGACCGACGCCATATCGACCGTCCGGCCCCCCCAGTGATGCCTATGCCTTCTGCATCGGCGTATTTTTTTCGGAAGACCGAGAATTCGGCCGAAACGAAAATTGAAGTAATCGAGTATATGTCAGCCAGGATCGAAGCTATTCGACCGGGACCGAAGCCATATCGACCGTCCGGTCCCCCCAGTGATGCCTATGCCCTCTGTATCGGCGTATTTTTTTCGGAAAACCGAGAATTCGGCCGAAACGAAAATTGACGTAATCGAGTATATGTCAGCCAGGATCGAAGCTATTCGACCGGGACCGACGCCATATCGACCGTCCGGCCCCCCCAGTGATGCCTATGCCCTCTGCATCGGCGTATTTTTTTCGGAAGACCGAGAATTCGGCCGAAACGAAAATTGAAGTAATCGAGTATATGTCAGCCAGGATCGAAGCTATTCGACCGGGACCGAAGCCATATCGACCGTCCGGCCCCCCCAGTGATGCCTATGCCCTCTGTATCGGCGTATTTTTTTCGGAAAATCGAGAATTCGGCCGAAACGAAAATTGACGTAATCGAGTATATGTCAGCCAGGATCGAAGCTATTCGACCGGGACCGACGCCATATCGACCGTCCGGCCCCCCCAGTGATGCCTATGCCCTCTGCATCGGCGTATTTTTTTCGGAAGACCGAGAATTCGGCCGAAACGAAAATTGAAGTAATCGAGTATATGTCAGCCTGGATCGAAGCTATTCGACCGGGACCGACGCCATATCGACCGTCCGGCCCCCCCAGTGATGCCTATGCCCTCTGCATCGGCGTATTTTTTTCGGAAGACCGAGAATTCGGCCGAAACGAAAATTGAAGTAATCGAGTATATGTCAGCCAGGATCGAAGCTATTCGACCGGGACCGAAGCCATTTCGACCGTCCGGCCCCCCCAGTGATGCCTATGCCCTCTGCATCGGCGTATTTTTTTCGGAAAACCGAGAATTCGGCCGAAACGAAAATTGACGTAATCGAGTATATGTCAGCCAGGATCGAAGCTATTCGACCGGGACCGACGCCATATCGACCGTCCGGCCCCCCCAGTGATGCCTATGCCTTCTGCATCGGCGTATTTTTTTCGGAAGACCGAGAATTCGGCCGAAACGAAAATTGAAGTAATCGAGTATATGTCAGCCAGGATCGAAGCTATTCGACCGGGACCGAAGCCATATCGACCGTCCGGCCCCCCCAGTGATGCCTATGCCCTCTGTATCGGCGTATTTTTTTCGGAAAACCGAGAATTCGGCCGAAACGAAAATTGACGTAATCGAGTATATGTCAGCCAAGATCGAAGCTATTCGACCGGGACCGACGCCATATCGACCGTCCGGCCCCCCCCAGTGATGCCTATGCCCTCTGCATCGGCGTATTTTTTTCGGAAGACCGAGAATTCGGCCGAAACGAAAATTGACGTAATCGAGTATATGTCAGCCAGGATCGAAGCTATTCGACCGGGACCGACGCCATATCGACCGTCCGGCCCCCCCAGTGATGCCTATGCCTTCTGCATCGGCGTATTTTTTTCGGAAGACCGAGAATTCGGCCTAAACGAAAATTGAAGTAATCGAGTATATGTCAGCCAGGATCGAAGCTATTCGACCGGGACCGAAGCCATATCGACCGTCCGGCCCCCCCAGTGATGCCTATACCCTCTGTATCGGCGTATTTTTTTCGGAAAACCGAGAATTCGGCCGAAACGAAAATTGACGTAATCGAGTATATGTCAGCCAAGATCGAAGCTATTCGACCGGGACCGACGCCATATCGACCGTCCGGCCCCCCCCAGTGATGCCTATGCCCTCTGCATCGGCGTATTTTTTTCGGAAGACCGAGAATTCGGCCGAAACGAAAATTGAAGTAATCGAGTATATGTCAGCCAGGATCGAAGCTATTCGACAGGGACCGAAGCCATATCGACCGTCCGGCCCCCCCAGTGATGCCTATGCCCTCTGTATCGGCGTATTTTTTTCGGAAAACCGAGAATTCGGCCGAAACGAAAATTGAAGTAATCGAGTTTATGTCAGCCAGGATCGAAGCTATTCGACCGGGACCGACGCCATATCGACCGTCCGGCCCCCCCAGTGATGCCTATGCCCTCTGCATCGGCGTATTTTTTTCGGAAGACCGAGAATTCGGCCGAAACGAAAATTGAAGTAATCGAGTATATGTCAGCCTGGATCGAAGCTATTCGACCGGGACCGACGCCATATCGACCGTCCGGCCCCCCCAGTGATGCCTATGCCCTCTGCATCGGCGTATTTTTTTCGGAAGACCGAGAATTCGGCCGAAACGAAAATTGAAGTAATCGAGTATATGTCAGCCAGGATCGAAGCTATTCGACCGGGACCGAAGCCATATCGACCGTCCGGCCCCCCCAGTGATGCCTATGCCTTCTGCATCGGCGTATTTTTTTCGGAAGACCGAGAATTCGGCCGAAACGAAAATTGAAGTAATCTAGTATATGTCAGCCAGGATCGAAGCTATTCGACCGGGACCGAAGCCATATCGACCGTCCGGTCCCCCCAGTGATGCCTATGCCCTCTGTATCGGCGTATTTTTTTCGGAAAACCGAGAATTCGGCCGAAACGAAAATTGACGTAATCGAGTATATGTCAGCCAGGATCGAAGCTATTCGACCGGGACCGACGCCATATCGACCGTCCGGCCCCCCCAGTGATGCCTATGCCCTCTGCATCGGCGTATTTTTTTCGGAAGACCGAGAATTCGGCCGAAACGAAAATTGAAGTAATCGAGTATATGTCAGCCAGGATCGAAGCTATTCGACCGGGACCGAAGCCATATCGACCGTCCGGCCCCCCCAGTGATGCCTATGCCCTCTGTATCGGCGTATTTTTTTCGGAAAATCGAGAATTCGGCCGAAACGAAAATTGACGTAATCGAGTATATGTCAGCCAGGATCGAAGCTATTCGACCGGGACCGACGCCATATCGACCGTCCGGCCCCCCCAGTGATGCCTATGCCCTCTGCATCGGCGTATTTTTTTCGGAAGACCGAGAATTCGGCCGAAACGAAAATTGAAGTAATCGAGTATATGTCAGCCTGGATCGAAGCTATTCGACCGGGACCGACGCCATATCGACCGTCCGGCCCCCCCAGTGATGCCTATGCCCTCTGCATCGGCGTATTTTTTTCGGAAGACCGAGAATACGGCCGAAACGAAAATTGAAGTAATCGAGTATATGTCAGCCAGGATCGAAGCTATTCGACCGGGACCGAAGCCATTTCGACCGTCCGGCCCCCCCAGTGATGCCTATGCCCTCTGCATCGGCGTATTTTTTTCGGAAAACCGAGAATTCGGCCGAAACGAAAATTGACGTAATCGAGTATATGTCAGCCAAGATCGAAGCTATTCGACCGGGACCGACGCCATATCGACCGTCCGGCCCCCCCCCAGTGATGCCTATGCCCTCTGCATCGGCGTATTTTTTTCGGAAGACCGAGAATTCGGCCGAAACGAAAATTGAAGTAATCGAGTATATGTCAGCCAGGATCGAAGCTATTCGACAGGGACCGAAGCCATATCGACCGTCCGGCCCCCCCAGTGATGCCTATGCCCTCTGTATCGGCGTATTTTTTTCGGAAAACCGAGAATTCGGCCGAAACGAAAATTGAAGTAATCGAGTTTATGTCAGCCAGGATCGAAGCTATTCGACCGGGACCGACGCCATATCGACCGTCCGGCCCCCCCAGTGATGCCTATGCCCTCTGCATCGGCGTATTTTTTTCGGAAGACCGAGAATTCGGCCGAAACGAAAATTGAAGTAATCGAGTATATGTCAGCCTGGATCGAAGCTATTCGACCGGGACCGACGCCATATCGACCGTCCGGCCCCCCCAGTGATGCCTATGCCCTCTGCATCGGCGTATTTTTTTCGGAAGACCGAGAATTCGGCCGAAACGAAAATTGAAGTAATCGAGTATATGTCAGCCAGGATCGAAGCTATTCGACCGGGACCGAAGCCATATCGACCGTCCGGCCCCCCCAGTGATGCCTATGCCCTCTGCATCGGCGTATTTTTTTCGGAAAACCGAGAATTCGGCCGAAACGAAAATTGACGTAATCGAGTATATGTCAGCCAGGATCGAAGCTATTCGACCGGGACCGACGCCATATCGACCGTCCGGCCCCCCCAGTGATGCCTATGCCTTCTGCATCGGCGTATTTTTTTCGGAAGACCGAGAATTCGGCCGAAACGAAAATTGAAGTAATCGAGTATATGTCAGCCAGGATCGAAGCTATTCGACCGGGACCGAAGCCATATCGACCGTCCGGCCCCACCAGTGATGCCTATGCCCTCTGTATCGGCGTATTTTTTTCGGAAAACCGAGAATTCGGCCGAAACGAAAATTGACGTAATCGAGTATATGTCAGCCAAGATCGAAGCTATTCGACCGGGACCGACGCCATATCGACCGTCCGGCCCCCCCCAGTGATGCCTATGCCCTCTGCATCGGCGTATTTTTTTCGGAAGACCGAGAATTCGGCCGAAACGAAAATTGAAGTAATCGAGTATATGTCAGCCAGGATCGAAGCTATTCGACAGGGACCGAAGCCATATCGACCGTCCGGCCCCCCCAGTGATGCCTATGCCCTCTGTATCGGCGTATTTTTTTCGGAAAACCGAGAATTCGGCCGAAACGAAAATTGAAGTAATCGAGTTTATGTCAGCCAGGATCGAAGCTATTCGACCGGGACCGACGCCATATCGACCGTCCGGCCCCCCCAGTGATGCCTATGCCCTCTGCATCGGCGTATTTTTTTCGGAAGACCGAGAATTCGGCCGAAACGAAAATTGAAGTAATCGAGTATATGTCAGCCAGGATCGAAGCTATTCGACCGGGACCGACGCCATTTAGACCGTACGGCCGCCCCGGTGATGCGTATGCCCTCTGCATTGGCGTATTTTTTTCGGAAGACCGAGAATTCGGCCGAAACGAAAATTGAAGTAATCGAGTATATGTCAGCCAGGATCGAAGCTATTGGACCGGGACCGAAGCCATATCGACCGTCCGGCCCCCCCGGTGATGCCTATGCCCTCTGCATCGGCGTATTGTTTTCGGAAGACCGAGAATTCGGCCGAAAAGAAAATTGACGTAAACTAGTATATGTCAGCCAGGATCGAAGCTATTCGACCGGGACCGAAGCCATATCGACCGTCCGGCCCCCCCAGTGATGCCTATGCCCTCTGTATCGGCGTATTTTTTTCGGAAAACCGAGAATTCGGCCGAAACGAAAATTGACGTAATCGAGTATATGTCAGCCAAGATCGAAGCTATTCGACCGGGACCGACGTCATATCGACCGTCCGGCCCCCCCCAGTGATGCCTATGCCCTCTGCATCGGCGTATTTGTTTTCGGAAGACCGAGAATTCGGCCGAAACGAAAATTGAAGTAATCGAGTATATGTCAGCCAGGATCGAAGCTATTCGACAGGGACCGAAGCCATATCGACCGTCCGGCCCCCCCAGTGATGCCTATGCCCTCTGTATCGGCGTATTTTTTTCGGAAAACCGAGAATTCGGCCGAAACGAAAATTGAAGTAATCGAGTTTATGTCAGCAAGGATCGAAGCTATTCGTCCGGGACCGACGCCATATCGACCGTCCGGCCGCCCCGGTGATGCGTATGCCCTCTGCATTGGCGTATTTTTTTCGGAAGACCGAGAATTCGGCCGAAACGAAAATTGAAGTAATCGAGTATATGTCAGCCAGGATCGAAGCTATTGGACCGGGACCGAAGCCATATCGACCGTCCGGCCCCCCCGGTGATGCCTATGCCCTCTGCATCGGCGTATTGTTTTCGGAAAACCGAGAATTCGGCCGAAAAGAAAATTGACGTAAACTAGTATATGTCAGCCAGGATCGAAGCTACTCGACCGGGACCGACGCCATTTAGACCGTACGGCCGCCCCGGTGATGCCTATGTCCTCTGTATCGGCGTATTTTTTTCGGAAAACCGAGAATTCGGCCGAAACGAAAATTGACGTAATCGAGTATATGTCAGCCAGGAACGAAGCTATTTGACCGGGACCGACGCCATATCGACCGTCCGGCCCCCCCAGTGATGCCTATGCCCTCTGCATCGGCGTATTTTTTTCGGAAGACCGAGAATTCGGCCGAAACGAAAATTGAAGTAATCGAGTATATGTCAACCAGGATCGAAGCTATTCGACCGGGACCGAAGCCATATCGACCGTCCGGCCCCCCCAGTGATGCCTATACCCTCTGTATCGGCGTATTTTTTTCGGAAAACCGAGAATTCGGCCGAAACGAAAATTGAAGTAATCGAGTATATGTCAGCCAGGATCGAAGCTATTCGACCGGGACCGAAGCCATATCGACCGTCCGTCCCCCCCAGTGATGCCTATGCCCTCTGTATCGGGGTATTTTTTTCGGAAACTCGAGAATTCGGCCGAAACGAAAATTGAAGTAATCGAGTATATGTCAGCCAGGATCGAAGCTATTCGACCGGTACCGACGCCATATCGACCGTCCGGCCCCCCCAGTGATGCCTATGCCCTCTGTATCGGCGTATTTTTTTCGGAAAACCGAGAATTCGGCCGAAACGAAAATTGACGTAATCGAGTATATGTCAGCCAGGATCGAAGCTATTCGACCGGGACCGACGCCATATCGACCGTCCGGCCCCCCCAGTGATGCCTATGCCCTCTCATCGGCGTATTTTTTTCGGAAGACCGAGAATTCGGCCGAAACGAAAATTGAAGTAATCGAGTATATGTCAGCCAGGATCGAAGCTATTCGACCGGGACCGAAGCCATATCGTCCGTCCGGCCCCCCCAGTGATGCCTATGCCCTCTGTATCGGCGTATTTTTTTCGGAAAACCGAGAATTCGGCCGAAACGAAAATTGAAGTAATCGAGTATATGTCAGCCAGGATCGAAGCTATTCGACCGGGACCGACGCCATTTAGACCGTACGGCCGCCCCGGTGATGCCTATGCCCTCTGCATCGGCGTATTTTTTTCGGAAGACCGAGAATTCGGCCGAAACGAAAATTGAAGTAATCGAGTATATGTCAGCCAGGATCGAAGCTATTCGACCGGGACCGAAGCCATATCGACCGTCCGGCCCCCCCCAATGATGCCTATGCCCTGTGCATCAGCGTATTTTTTTCGGAAGACCGAGAATTCGGCCGAAACGAAAATTTAAGTAATCGAGTATATGTCAGCCAGGATCGAAGCTATTCGACCGGGACCGAAGCCATATCGACCGTCCGGTCCCCCCAGTGATGCCTATGCCCTCTGTATCGGCGTATTTTTTTCGGAAAACCGAGAATTCGGCCGAAACGAAAATTGACGTAATCGAGTATATGTCAGCCAGGATCGAAGCTATTCGACCGGGACCGACGCCATATCGACCGTCCGGCCCCCCCAGTGATGCCTATGCCCTCTGCATCGGCGTATTTTTTTCGGAAGACCGAGAATTCGGCCGAAACGAAAATTGAAGTAATCGAGTATATGTCAGCCAGGATCGAAGCTATTCGACCGGGACCGAAGCCATATCGACCGTCCGGCCCCCCCAGTGATGCCTATGCCCTCTGTATCGGCGTATTTTTTTCGGAAAATCGAGAATTCGGCCGAAACGAAAATTGACGTAATCGAGTATATGTCAGCCAGGATCGAAGCTATTCGACCGGGACCGACGCCATATCGACCGTCCGGCCCCCCCAGTGATGCCTATGCCCTCTGCATCGGCGTATTTTTTTCGGAAGACCGAGAATTCGGCCGAAACGAAAATTGAAGTAATCGAGTATATGTCAGCCTGGATCGAAGCTATTCGACCGGGACCGACGCCATATCGACCGTCCGGCCCCCCCAGTGATGCCTATGCCCTCTGCATCGGCGTATTTTTTTCGGAAGACCGAGAATTCGGCCGAAACGAAAATTGAAGTAATCGAGTATATGTCAGCCAGGATCGAAGCTATTCGACCGGGACCGAAGCCATATCGACCGTCCGGCCCCCCCAGTGATGCCTATGCCCTCTGCTTCGGCGTATTTTTTTCGGAAAACCGAGAATTCGGCCGAAACGAAAATTGACGTAATCGAGTATATGTCAGCCAGGATCGAAGCTATTCGACCGGGACCGACGCCATATCGACCGTCCGGCCCCCCCAGTGATGCCTATGCCTTCTGCATCGGCGTATTTTTTTCGGAAGACCGAGAATTCGGCCGAAACGAAAATTGAAGTAATCGAGTATATGTCAGCCAGGATCGAAGCTATTCGACCGGGACCGAAGCCATATCGACCGTCCGGCCCCCCCAGTGATGCCTATGCCCTCTGTATCGGCGTATTTTTTTCGGAAAACCGAGAATTCGGCCGAAACGAAAATTGACGTAATCGAGTATATGTCAGCCAAGATCGAAGCTATTCGACCGGGACCGACGCCATATCGACCGTCCGGCCCCCCCCAGTGATGCCTATGCCCTCTGCATCGGCGTATTTTTTTCGGAAGACCGAGAATTCGGCCGAAAAAAAAATTGAAGTAATCGAGTATATGTCAGCCAGGATCGAAGCTATTCGACAGGGACCGAAGCCATATCGACCGTCCGGCCCCCCCAGTGATGCCTATGCCCTCTGTATCGGCGTATTTTTTTCGGAAAACCGAGAATTCGGCCGAAACGAAAATTGAAGTAATCGAGTTTATGTCAGCCAGGATGGAAGCTATTCGACCGGGACCGACGCCATATCAACCGTCCGGCCCCCCCAGTGATGCCTATGCCCTCTGCATCGGCGTATTTTTTTCGGAAGACCGAGAATTCGGCCGAAACGAAAATTGAAGTAATCGAGTATATGTCAGCCTGGATCGAAGCTATTCGACCGGGACCGACGCCATATCGACCGTCCGGCCCCCCCAGTGATGCCTATGCCCTCTGCATCGGCGTATTTTTTTCGGAAGACCGAGAATTCGGCCGAAACGAAAATTGAAGTAATCGAGTATATGTCAGCCAGGATCGAAGCTATTCGACCGGGACCGAAGCCATATCGACCGTCCGGCCCCCCCAGTGATGCCTATGCCCTCTGCATCGGCGTATTTTTTTCGGAAAACCGAGAATTCGGCCGAAACGAAAATTGACGTAATCGAGTATATGTCAGCCAGGATCGAAGCTATTCGACCGGGACCGACGCCATATCGACCGTCCGGCCCCCCCAGTGATGCCTATGCCTTCTGCATCGGCGTATTTTTTTCGGAAGACCGAGAATTCGGCCGAAACGAAAATTGAAGTAATCGAGTATATGTCAGCCAGGATCGAAGCTATTCGACCGGGACCGAAGCCATATCGACCGTCCGGTCCCCCCAGTGATGCCTATGCCCTCTGTATCGGCGTATTTTTTTCGGAAAACCGAGAATTCGGCCGAAACGAAAATTGACGTAATCGAGTATATGTCAGCCAAGATCGAAGCTATTCGACCGGGACCGACGCCATATCGACCGTCCGGCCCCCCCCAGTGATGCCTATGCCCTCTGCATCGGCGTATTTTTTTCGGAAGACCGAGAATTCGGCCGAAACGAAAATTGAAGTAATCGAGTATATGTCAGCCAGGATCGAAGCTATTCGACAGGGACCGAAGCCATATCGACCGTCCGGCCCCCCCAGTGATGCCTATGCCCTCTGTATCGGCGTATTTTTTTCGGAAAACCGAGAATTCGGCCGAAACGAAAATTGAAGTAATCGAGTTTATGTCAGCCAGGATCGAAGCTATTCGACCGGGACCGACGCCATATCGACCGTCCGGCCCCCCCAGTGATGCCTATGCCCTCTGCATCGGCGTATTTTTTTCGGAAGACCGAGAATTCGGCCGAAACGAAAATTGAAGTAATCGAGTATATGTCAGCCAGGATCGAAGCTATTCGACCGGGACCGACGCCATTTAGACCGTACGGCCGCCCCGGTGATGCGTATGCCCTCTGCATTGGCGTATTTTTTTCGGAAGACCGAGAATTCGGCCGAAACGAAAATTGAAGTAATCGAGTATATGTCAGCCAGGATCGAAGCTATTGGACCGGGACCGAAGCCATATCGACCGTCCGGCCCCCCCGGTGATGCCTATGCCCTCTGCATCGGCGTATTGTTTTCGGAAGACCGAGAATTCGGCCGAAAAGAAAATTGACGTAAACTAGTATATGTCAGCCAGGATCGAAGCTATTCGACCGGGACCGAAGCCATATCGACCGTCCGGCCCCCCCAGTGATGCCTATGCCCTCTGTATCGGCGTATTTTTTTCGGAAAACCGAGAATTCGGCCGAAACGAAAATTGACGTAATCGAGTATATGTCAGCCAAGATCGAAGCTATTCGACCGGGACCGACGTCATATCGACCGTCCGGCCCCCCCCAGTGATGCCTATGCCCTCTGCATCGGCGTATTTTTTTCGGAAGACCGAGAATTCGGCCGAAACCAAAATTGAAGTAATCGAGTATATGTCAGCCAGGATCGAAGCTATTCGACAGGGACCGAAGCCATATCGACCGTCCGGCCCCCCCAGTGATGCCTATGCCCTCTGTATCGGCGTATTTTTTTCGGAAAACCGAGAATTCGGCCGAAACGAAAATTGAAGTAATCGAGTTTATGTCAGCCAGGATCGAAGCTATTCGACCGGGACCGACGCCATATCGACCGTCCGGCCGCCCCGGTGATGCGTATGCCCTCTGCATTGGCGTATTTTTTTCGGAAGACCGAGAATTCGGCCGAAACGAAAATTGAAGTAATCGAGTATATGTCAGCCAGGATCGAAGCTATTGGACCGGGACCGAAGCCATATCGACCGTCCGGCCCCCCCGGTGATGCCTATGCCCTCTGCATCGGCGTATTGTTTTCGGAAAACCGAGAATTCGGCCGAAAAGAAAATTGACGTAAACTAGTATATGTCAGCCAGGATCGAAGCTACTCGACCGGGACCGACGCCATTTAGACCGTACGGCCGCCCCGGTGATGCCTATGTCCTCTGTATCGGCGTATTTTTTTCGGAAAACCGAGAATTCGGCCGAAACGAAAATTGACGTAATCGAGTATATGTCAGCCAGGAACGAAGCTATTTGACCGGGACCGACGCCATATCGACCGTCCGGCCCCCCCAGTGATGCCTATGCCCTCTGCATCGGCGTATTTTTTTCGGAAGACCGAGAATTCGGCCGAAACGAAAATTGAAGTAATCGAGTATATGTCAACCAGGATCGAAGCTATTCGACCGGGACCGAAGCCATATCGACCGTCCGGCCCCCCCAGTGATGCCTATACCCTCTGTATCGGCGTATTTTTTTCGGAAAACCGAGAATTCGGCCGAAACGAAAATTGAAGTAATCGAGTATATGTCAGCCAGGATCGAAGCTATTCGACCGGGACCGAAGCCATATCGACCGTCCGTCCCCCCCAGTGATGCCTATGCCCTCTGTATCGGGGTATTTTTTTCGGAAACTCGAGAATTCGGCCGAAACGAAAATTGAAGTAATCGAGTATATGTCAGCCAGGATCGAAGCTATTCGACCGGTACCGACGCTATATCGACCGTCCGGCCCCCCCAGTGATGCCTATGCCCTCTGTATCGGCGTATTTTTTTCGGAAAACCGAGAATTCGGCCGAAACGAAAATTGACGTAATCGAGTATATGTCAGCCAGGATCGAAGCTATTCGACCGGGACCGACGCCATATCGACCGTCCGGCCCCCCCAGTGATGCCTATGCCCTCTCATCGGCGTATTTTTTTCGGAAGACCGAGAATTCGGCCGAAACGAAAATTGAAGTAATCGAGTATATGTCAGCCAGGATCGAAGCTATTCGACCGGGACCGAAGCCATATCGTCCGTCCGGCCCCCCCAGTGATGCCTATGCCCTCTGTATCGGCGTATTTTTTTCGGAAAACCGAGAATTCGGCCGAAACGAAAATTGAAGTAATCGAGTATATGTCAGCCAGGATCGAAGCTATTCGACCGGGACCGACGCCATTTAGACCGTACGGCCGCCCCGGTGATGCCTATGCCCTCTGCATCGGCGTATTTTTTTCGGAAGACCGAGAATTCGGCCGAAACGAAAATTGAAGTAATCGAGTATATGTCAGCCAGGATCGAAGCTATTCGACCGGGACCGAAGCCATATCGACCGTCCGGCCCCCCCCAATGATGCCTATGCCCTGTGCATCGGCGTATTTTTTTCGGAAGACCGAGAATTCGGCCGAAACGAAAATTTAAGTAATCGAGTATATGTCAGCCAGGATCGAAGCTATTCGACCGGGACCGAAGCCATATCGACCGTCCGGTCCCCCCAGTGATGCCTATGCCCTCTGCATCGGCGTATTTTTTTCGGAAGACCGAGAATTCGGCCGAAACGAAAATTGAAGTAATCGAGTATATGTCAGCCAGGATCGAAGCTATTCGACCGGGACCGAAGCCATATCGACCGTCCGGCCCCCCCAGTGATGCCTATGCCCTCTGTATCGGCGTATTTTTTTCGGAAAATCGAGAATTCGGCCGAAACGAAAATTGACGTAATCGAGTATATGTCAGCCAGGATCGAAGCTATTCGACCGGGACCGACGCCATATCGACCGTCCGGCCCCCCCAGTGATGCCTATGCCCTCTGCATCGGCGTATTTTTTTCGGAAGACCGAGAATTCGGCCGAAACGAAAATTGAAGTAATCGAGTATATGTCAGCCTGGATCGAAGCTATTCGACCGGGACCGACGCCATATCGACCGTCCGGCCCCCCCAGTGATGCCTATGCCCTCTGCATCGGCGTATTTTTTTCGGAAGACCGAGAATTCGGCCGAAACGAAAATTGAAGTAATCGAGTATATGTCAGCCAGGATCGAAGCTATTCGACCGGGACCGAAGCCATATCGACCGTCCGGCCCCCCCAGTGATGCCTATGCCCTCTGCATCGGCGTATTTTTTTCGGAAAACCGAGAATTCGGCCGAAACGAAAATTGACGTAATCGAGTATATGTCAGCCAGGATCGAAGCTATTCGACCGGGACCGACGCCATATCGACCGTCCGGCCCCCCCAGTGATGCCTATGCCTTCTGCATCGGCGTATTTTTTTCGGAAGACCGAGAATTCGGCCGAAACGAAAATTGAAGTAATCGAGTATATGTCAGCCAGGATCGAAGCTATTCGACCGGGACCGAAGCCATATCGACCGTCCGGCCCCCCCAGTGATGCCTATGCCCTCTGTATCGGCGTATTTTTTTCGGAAAACCGAGAATTCGGCCGAAACGAAAATTGACGTAATCGAGTATATGTCAGCCAAGATCGAAGCTATTCGACCGGGACCGACGCCATATCGACCGTCCGGCCCCCCCCAGTGATGCCTATGCCCTCTGCATCGGCGTATTTTTTTCGGAAGACCGAGAATTCGGCCGAAACGAAAATTGAAGTAATCGAGTATATGTCAGCCAGGATCGAAGCTATTCGACAGGGACCGAAGCCATATCGACCGTCCGGCCCCCCCAGTGATGCCTATGCCCTCTGTATCGGCGTATTTTTTTCGGAAAACCGAGAATTCGGCCGAAACGAAAATTGAAGTAATCGAGTTTATGTCAGCCAGGATCGAAGCTATTCGACCGGGACCGACGCCATATCGACCGTCCGGCCCCCCCAGTGATGCCTATGCCCTCTGCATCGGCGTATTTTTTTCGGAAGACCGAGAATTCGGCCGAAACGAAAATTGAAGTAATCGAGTATATGTCAGCCAGGATCGAAGCTATTCGACCGGGACCGACGCCATTTAGACCGTACGGCCGCCCCGGTGATGCGTATGCCCTCTGCATTGGCGTATTTTTTTCGGAAGACCGAGAATTCGGCCGAAACGAAAATTGAAGTAATCGAGTATATGTCAGCCAGGATCGAAGCTATTGGACCGGGACCGAAGCCATATCGACCGTCCGGCCCCCCCGGTGATGCCTATGCCCTCTGCATCGGCGTATTGTTTTCGGAAAACCGAGAATTCGGCCGAAAAGAAAATTGACGTAAACTAGTATATGTCAGCCAGGATCGAAGCTACTCGACCGGGACCGACGCCATTTAGACCGTACGGCTGCCCCGGTGATGCCTATGTCCTCTGTATCGGCGTATTTTTTTCGGAAAACCAAGAATTCGGCCGAAACAAAAAATGACGTAAACAAGTATATGTCAGCCAGCATCGAAGCTATTCGACCGTGACCGACGCCATTTAGACCGTACGGCCCCCCCCCCCCCGGTGATGCCTATGCCCTCTGTATCGGCGTATTTTTTTCGGAAGACCGAGAATTCGGCCGAAACGAAAATTGAATTAATCGAGTATATGTCAGCCAGGATCGAAGCTATTCGACCGGGACCGAAGCCATATCGACCGTCCGGCCCCCCCAGTGATGCCTATGCCCTCTGTATCGGCGTATTTTTTTCGGAAAACCGAGAATTCGGCCGAAACGAAAATTGACGTAATCGAGTATATGTCAGCCAAGATCGAAGCTATTCGACCGGGACCGACGCCATATCGACCGTCCGGCCCCCCCCAGTGATGCCTATGCCCTCTGCATCGGCGTATTTTTTTCGGAAGACCGAGAATTCGGCCGAAACGAAAATTGAAGTAATCGAGTATATGTCAGCCAGGATCGAAGCTATTCGACAGGGACCGAAGCCATATCGACCGTCCGGCCCCCCCAGTGATGCCTATGCCCTCTGTATCGGCGTATTTTTTTCGGAAAACCGAGAATTCGGCCGAAACGAAAATTGAAGTAATCGAGTTTATGTCAGCCAGGATCGAAGCTATTCGACCGGGACCGACGCCATATCGACCGTCCGGCCCCCCCAGTGATGCCTATGCCCTCTGCATCGGCGTATTTTTTTCGGAAGACCGAGAATTCGGCCGAAACGAAAATTGAAGTAATCGAGTATATGTCAGCCAGGATCGAAGCTATTCGACCGGGACCGACGCCATTTAGACCGTACGGCCGCCCCGGTGATGCGTATGCCCTCTGCATTGGCGTATTTTTTTCGGAAGACCGAGAATTCGGCCGAAACGAAAATTGAAGTAATCGAGTATATGTCAGCCAGGATCGAAGCTATTGGACCGGGACCGAAGCCATATCGACCGTCCGGCCCCCCCGGTGATGCCTATGCCCTCTGCATCGGCGTATTGTTTTCGGAAAACCGAGAATTCGGCCGAAAAGAAAATTGACGTAAACTAGTATATGTCAGCCAGGATCGAAGCTACTCGACCGGGACCGACGCCATTTAGACCGTACGGCTGCCCCGGTGATGCCTATGTCCTCTGTATCGGCGTATTTTTTTCGGAAAACCAAGAATTCGGCCGAAACAAAAAATGACGTAAACAAGTATATGTCAGCCAGCATCGAAGCTATTCGACCGTGACCGACGCCATTTAGACCGTACGGCCCCCCCCCCCCCGGTGATGCCTATGCCCTCTGTATCGGCGTATTTTTTTCGGAAGACCGAGAATTCGGCCGAAACGAAAATTGAATTAATCGAGTATATGTCAGCCAGGATCGAAGCTATTCGACCGGGACCGACGCCATATCGACCGTCCGGCCCCCCCAGTGATGCCTATGCCCTGTGCATCGGCGTATTTTTTTCGGAAGACCGAGAATTCGGCCGAAACGAAAATTGAATTAATCGAGTATATGTCAGCCAGGATCGAAGCTATTCGACCGGGACCGAAGCCATATCGACCGTCCGGCCCCCCCAGTGATGCCTATGCCCTCTGTATCGGCGTATTTTTTCGGAAAACCGAGAATTCTGCCGAAACGAAAATTGACGTAATCGAGTATATGTCAGCCAGGATGGAAGCTATTCGACCGGGACCGACGCCATATCGACCGTCCGGCCCCCCCAGTGATGCCTATGCCCTCTGCATCGGCGTATTTTTTTCGGAAGACCGAGAATTCGGCCGTAACGAAAATTGAAGTAATCGAGTATATGTCAGCCAGGATCGAAGCTATTCGACCGGGACCGAAGCCATATCGACCGTCCGGCCCCCCCAGTGATGCCTATGCCCTCTGTATCGGCGTATTTTTTTCGGAAAACCGAGAATTCGGCCGAAACGAAAATTGAAGTAATCGAGTATATGTCAGCCAGGATCGAAGCTATTCGACCGGGACCGAAGCCATATCGACCGTCCGGCCCCCCCAGTGATGCCTATGCCCTCTGTATCGGCGTATTTTTTTCGGAAAACCGAGAATTCGGCCGAAACGAAAATTGACGTAATCGAGTATATGTCAGCCAAGATCGAAGCTATTCGACCGGGACCGACGCCATATCGACCGTCCGGCCCCCCCCAGTGATGCCTATGCCCTCTGCATCGGCGTATTTTTTTCGGAAGACCGAGAATTCGGCCGAAACGAAAATTGAAGTAATCGAGTATATGTCAGCCAGGATCGAAGCTATTCGACAGGGACCGAAGCCATATCGACCGTCCGGCCCCCCCAGTGATGCCTATGCCCTCTGTATCGGCGTATTTTTTTCGGAAAACCGAGAATTCGGCCGAAACGAAAATTGAAGTAATCGAGTTTATGTCAGCCAGGATCGAAGCTATTCGACCGGGACCGACGCCATATCGACCGTCCGGCCCCCCCAGTGATGCCTATGCCCTCTGCATCGGCGTATTTTTTTCGGAAGACCGAGAATTCGGCCGAAACGAAAATTGAAGTAATCGAGTATATGTCAGCCAGGATCGAAGCTATTCGACCGGGACCGACGCCATTTAGACCGTACGGCCGCCCCGGTGATGCGTATGCCCTCTGCATTGGCGTATTTTTTTCGGAAGACCGAGAATTCGGCCGAAACGAAAATTGAAGTAATCGAGTATATGTCAGCCAGGATCGAAGCTATTGGACCGGGACCGAAGCCATATCGACCGTCCGGCCCCCCCGGTGATGCCTATGCCCTCTGCATCGGCGTATTGTTTTCGGAAGACCGAGAATTCGGCCGAAAAGAAAATTGACGTAAACTAGTATATGTCAGCCAGGATCGAAGCTATTCGACCGGGACCGAAGCCATATCGACCGTCCGGCCCCCCCAGTGATGCCTATGCCCTCTGTATCGGCGTATTTTTTTCGGAAAACCGAGAATTCGGCCGAAACGAAAATTGACGTAATCGAGTATATGTCAGCCAAGATCGAAGCTGTTCGACCGGGACCGACGCCATATCGACCGTCCGGCCCCCCCCAGTGATGCCTATGCCCTCTGCATCGGCGTATTTTTTTCGGAAGACCGAGAATTCGGCCGAAACGAAAATTGAAGTAATCGAGTATATGTCAGCCAGGATCGAAGCTATTCGACCGGGACCGACGCCATTTAGACCGTACGGCCGCCCCGGTGATGCGTATGCCCTCTGCATTGGCGTATTTTTTTCGGAAGACCGAGAATTCGGCCGAAACGAAAATTGAAGTAATCGAGTATATGTCAGCCAGGATCGAAGCTATTGGACCGGGACCGAAGCCATATCGACCGTCCGGCCCCCCCGGTGATGCCTATGCCCTCTGCATCGGCGTATTGTTTTCGGAAAACCGAGAATTCGGCCGAAAAGAAAATTGACGTAAACTAGTATATGTCAGCCAGGATCGAAGCTACTCGACCGGGACCGACGCCATTTAGACCGTACGGCCCCCCCAGTGATGCCTATGCCCTCTGTATCGGCGTATTTTTTTCGGAAAACCGAGAATTCGGCCGAAACGAAAATTGACGTAATCGAGTATATGTCAGCCAGGATCGAAGCTATTCGACCGGGACCGACGCCATATCGACCGTCCGGCCCCCCCAGTGATGCCTATGCCCTCTCATCGGCGTATTTTTTTCGGAAGACCGAGAATTCGGCCGAAACGAAAATTGAAGTAATCGAGTATATGTCAGCCAGGATCGAAGCTATTCGACCGGGACCGAAGCCATATCGTCCGTCCGGCCCCCCCAGTGATGCCTATGCCCTCTGTATCGGCGTATTTTTTTCGGAAAACCGAGAATTCGGCCGAAACGAAAATTGAAGTAATCGAGTATATGTCAGCCAGGATCGAAGCTATTCGACCGGGACCGACGCCATTTAGACCGTACGGCCGCCCCGGTGATGCCTATGCCCTCTGCATCGGCGTATTTTTTTCGGAAGACCGAGAATTCGGCCGAAACGAAAATTGAAGTAATCGAGTATATGTCAGCCAGGATCGAAGCTATTCGACCGGGACCGAAGCCATATCGACCGTCCGGCCCCCCCCAGTGATGCCTATGCCCTGTGCATCGGCGTATTTTTTTCGGAAGACCGAGAATTCGGCCGAAACGAAAATTTAAGTAATCGAGTATATGTCAGCCAGGATCGAAGCTATTCGACCGGGACCGAAGCCATATCGACCGTCCGGTCCCCCCAGTGATGCCTATGCCCTCTGTATCGGCGTATTTTTTTCGGAAAACCGAGAATTCGGCCGAAACGAAAATTGACGTAATCGAGTATATGTCAGCCAGGATCGAAGCTATTCGACCGGGACCGACGCCATATCGACCGTCCGGCCCCCCCAGTGATGCCTATGCCCTCTGCATCGGCGTATTTTTTTCGGAAGACCGAGAATTCGGCCGAAACGAAAATTGAAGTAATCGAGTATATGTCAGCCAGGATCGAAGCTATTCGACCGGGACCGAAGCCATATCGACCGTCCGGCCCCCCCAGTGATGCCTATGCCCTCTGTATCGGCGTATTTTTTTCGGAAAATCGAGAATTCGGCCGAAACGAAAATTGACGTAATCGAGTATATGTCAGCCAGGATCGAAGCTATTCGACCGGGACCGACGCCATATCGACCGTCCGGCCCCCCCAGTGATGCCTATGCCCTCTGCATCGGCGTATTTTTTTCGGAAGACCGAGAATTCGGCCGAAACGAAAATTGAAGTAATCGAGTATATGTCAGCCTGGATCGAAGCTATTCGACCGGGACC
Organism: Lycorma delicatula; assembly: GCF_047948215.1. Lineage (NCBI taxonomy): Eukaryota > Metazoa > Arthropoda > Insecta > Hemiptera > Fulgoridae > Lycorma > Lycorma delicatula. Next base: position 181,925,201 of record NC_134459.1, on the reverse strand, counting down.
GACGCCATATCGACCGTCCGGCCCCCCCAGTGATGCCTATGCCCTCTGCATCGGCGTATTTTTTTCGGAAGACCGAGAATTCGGCCGAAACGAAAATTGAAGTAATCGAGTATATGTCAGCCAGGATCGAAGCTATTCGACCGGGACCGAAGCCATATCGACCGTCCGGCCCCCCCAGTGATGCCTATGCCCTCTGCATCGGCGTATTTTTTTCGGAAAACCGAGAATTCGGCCGAAACGAAAATTGACGTAATCGAGTATATGTCAGCCAGGATCGAAGCTATTCGACCGGGACCGACGCCATATCGACCGTCCGGCCCCCCCAGTGATGCCTATGCCTTCTGCATCGGCGTATTTTTTTCGGAAGACCGAGAATTCGGCCGAAACGAAAATTGAAGTAATCGAGTATATGTCAGCCAGGATCGAAGCTATTCGACCGGGACCGAAGCCATATCGACCGTCCGGCCCCCCCAGTGATGCCTATGCCCTCTGTATCGGCGTATTTTTTTCGGAAAACCGAGAATTCGGCCGAAACGAAAATTGACGTAATCGAGTATATGTCAGCCAAGATCGAAGCTATTCGACCGGGACCGACGCCATATCGACCGTCCGGCCCCCCCCAGTGATGCCTATGCCCTCTGCATCGGCGTATTTTTTTCGGAAGACCGAGAATTCGGCCGAAACGAAAATTGAAGTAATCGAGTATATGTCAGCCAGGATCGAAGCTATTCGACAGGGACCGAAGCCATATCGACCGTCCGGCCCCCCCAGTGATGCCTATGCCCTCTGTATCGGCGTATTTTTTTCGGAAAACCGAGAATTCGGCCGAAACGAAAATTGAAGTAATCGAGTTTATGTCAGCCAGGATCGAAGCTATTCGACCGGGACCGACGCCATATCGACCGTCCGGCCCCCCCAGTGATGCCTATGCCCTCTGCATCGGCGTATTTTTTTCGGAAGACCGAGAATTCGGCCGAAACGAAAATTGAAGTAATCGAGTATATGTCAGCCTGGATCGAAGCTATTCGACCGGGACCGACGCCATATCGACCGTCCGGCCCCCCCAGTGATGCCTATGCCCTCTGCATCGGCGTATTTTTTTCGGAAGACCGAGAATTCGGCCGAAACGAAAATTGAAGTAATCGAGTATATGTCAGCCAGGATCGAAGCTATTCGACCGGGACCGAAGCCATATCGACCGTCCGGCCCCCCCAGTGATGCCTATGCCCTCTGCATCGGCGTATTTTTTTCGGAAAACCGAGAATTCGGCCGAAACGAAAATTGACGTAATCGAGTATATGTCAGCCAGGATCGAAGCTATTCGACCGGGACCGACGCCATATCGACCGTCCGGCCCCCCCAGTGATGCCTATGCCTTCTGCATCGGCGTATTTTTTTCGGAAGACCGAGAATTCGGCAAAAACGAAAATTGAAGTAATCGAGTATATGTCAGCCAGGATCGAAGCTATTCGACCGGGACCGAAGCCATATCGACCGTCCGGTCCCCCCAGTGATGCCTATGCCCTCTGTATCGGCGTATTTTTTTCGGAAAACCGAGAATTCGGCCGAAACGAAAATTGACGTAATCGAGTATATGTCAGCCAGGATCGAAGCTATTCGACCGGGACCGACGCCATATCGACCGTCCGGCCCCCCCAGTGATGCCTATGCCCTCTGCATCGGCGTATTTTTTTCGGAAGACCGAGAATTCGGCCGAAACGAAAATTGAAGTAATCGAGTATATGTCAGCCAGGATCGAAGCTATTCGACCGGGACCGAAGCCATATCGACCGTCCGGCCCCCCCAGTGATGCCTATGCCCTCTGTATCGGCGTATTTTTTTCGGAAAATCGAGAATTCGGCCGAAACGAAAATTGACGTAATCGAGTATATGTCAGCCAGGATCGAAGCTATTCGACCGGGACCGACGCCATATCGACCGTCCGGCCCCCCCAGTGATGCCTATGCCCTCTGCATCGGCGTATTTTTTTCGGAAGACCGAGAATTCGGCCGAAACGAAAATTGAAGTAATCGAGTATATGTCAGCCTGGATCGAAGCTATTCGACCGGGACCGACGCCATATCGACCGTCCGGCCCCCCCAGTGATGCCTATGCCCTCTGCATCGGCGTATTTTTTTCGGAAAACCGAGAATTCGGCCGAAACGAAAATTGACGTAATCGAGTATATGTCAGCCAGGATCGAAGCTATTCGACCGGGACCGACGCCATATCGACCGTCCGGCCCCCCCAGTGATGCCTATGCCTTCTGCATCGGCGTATTTTTTTCGGAAGACCGAGAATTCGGCCGAAACGAAAATTGAAGTAATCGAGTATATGTCAGCCAGGATCGAAGCTATTCGACCGGGACCGAAGCCATATCGACCGTCCGGCCCCCCCAGTGATGCCTATGCCCTCTGTATCGGCGTATTTTTTTCGGAAAACCGAGAATTCGGCCGAAACGAAAATTGACGTAATCGAGTATATGTCAGCCAAGATCGAAGCTATTCGACCGGGACCGACGCCATATCGACCGTCCGGCCCCCCCCAGTGATGCCTATGCCCTCTGCATCGGCGTATTTTTTTCGGAAGACCGAGAATTCGGCCGAAACGAAAATTGACGTAATCGAGTATATGTCAGCCAGGATCGAAGCTATTCGACCGGGACCGACGCCATATCGACCGTCCGGCCCCCCCAGTGATGCCTATGCCCTCTGCATCGGCGTATTTTTTTCGGAAGACCGAGAATTCGGCCGAAACGAAAATTGAAGTAATCGAGTATATGTCAGCCAGGATCGAAGCTATTCGACCGGGACCGAAGCCATATCGACCGTCCGGCCCCCCCAGTGATGCCTATGCCCTCTGTATCGGCGTATTTTTTTCGGAAAATCGAGAATTCGGCCGAAACGAAAATTGACGTAATCGAGTATATGTCAGCCAGGATCGAAGCTATTCAACCGGGACCGACGCCATATCGACCGTCCGGCCCCCCCAGTGATGCCTATGCCCTCTGCATCGGCGTATTTTTTTCGGAAGACCGAGAATTCGGCCGAAACGAAAATTGAAGTAATCGAGTATATGTCAGCCTGGATCGAAGCTATTCGACCGGGACCGACGCCATATCGACCGTCCGGCCCCCCCAGTGATGCCTATGCCCTCTGCATCGGCGTATTTTTTTCGGAAGACCGAGAATTCGGCCGAAACGAAAATTGAAGTAATCGAGTATATGTCAGCCAGGATCGAAGCTATTCGACCGGGACCGAAGCCATATCGACCGTCCGGCCCCCCCAGTGATGCCTATGCCCTCTGCATCGGCGTATTTTTTTCGGAAAACCGAGAATTCGGCCGAAACGAAAATTGACGTAATCGAGTATATGTCAGCCAGGATCGAAGCTATTCGACCGGGACCGACGCCATATCGACCGTCCGGCCCCCCCAGTGATGCCTATGCCTTCTGCATCGGCGTATTTTTTTCGGAAGACCGAGAATTCGGCCGAAACGAAAATTGAAGTAATCGAGTATATGTCAGCCAGGATCGAAGCTATTCGACCGGGACCGAAGCCATATCGACCGTCCGGCCCCCCCAGTGATGCCTATGCCCTCTGTATCGGCGTATTTTTTTCGGAAAACCGAGAATTCGGCCGAAACGAAAATTGACGTAATCGAGTATATGTCAGCCAAGATCGAAGCTATTCGACCGGGACCGACGCCATATCGACCGTCCGGCCCCCCCCAGTGATGCCTATGCCCTCTGCATCGGCGTATTTTTTTCGGAAGACCGAGAATTCGGCCGAAACGAAAATTGAAGTAATCGAGTATATGTCAGCCAGGATCGAAGCTATTCGACAGGGACCGAAGCCATATCGACCGTCCGGCCCCCCCAGTGATGCCTATGCCCTCTGTATCGGCGTATTTTTTTCGGAAAACCGAGAATTCGGCCGAAACGAAAATTGAAGTAATCGAGTTTATGTCAGCCAGGATCGAAGCTATTCGACCGGGACCGACGCCATATCGACCGTCCGGCCCCCCCAGTGATGCCTATGCCCTCTGCATCGGCGTATTTTTTTCGGAAGACCGAGAATTCGGCCGAAACGAAAATTGAAGTAATCGAGTATATGTCAGCCTGGATCGAAGCTATTCGACCGGGACCGACGCCATATCGACCGTCCGGCCCCCCCAGTGATGCCTATGCCCTCTGCATCGGCGTATTTTTTTCGGAAGACCGAGAATTCGGCCGAAACGAAAATTGAAGTAATCGAGTATATGTCAGCCAGGATCGAAGCTATTCGACCGGGACCGAAGCCATATCGACCGTCCGGCCCCCCCAGTGATGCCTATGCCCTCTGCATCGGCGTATTTTTTTCGGAAAACCGAGAATTCGGCCGAAACGAAAATTGACGTAATCGAGTATATGTCAGCCAGGATCGAAGCTATTCGACCGGGACCGACGCCATATCGACCGTCCGGCCCCCCCAGTGATGCCTATGCCTTCTGCATCGGCGTATTTTTTTCGGAAGACCGAGAATTCGGCCGAAACGAAAATTGAAGTAATCGAGTATATGTCAGCCAGGATCGAAGCTATTCGACCGGGACCGAAGCCATATCGACCGTCCGGTCCCCCCAGTGATGCCTATGCCCTCTGTATCGGCGTATTTTTTTCGGAAAACCGAGAATTCGGCCGAAACGAAAATTGACGTAATCGAGTATATGTCAGCCAGGATCGAAGCTATTCGACCGGGACCGACGCCATATCGACCGTCCGGCCCCCCCAGTGATGCCTATGCCCTCTGCATCGGCGTATTTTTTTCGGAAGACCGAGAATTCGGCCGAAACGAAAATTGAAGTAATCGAGTATATGTCAGCCAGGATCGAAGCTATTCGACCGGGACCGAACCATATCGACCGTCCGGCCCCCCCAGTGATGCCTATGCCCTCTGTATCGGCGTATTTTTTTCGGAAAATCGAGAATTCGGCCGAAACGAAAATTGACGTAATCGAGTATATGTCAGCCAGGATCGAAGCTATTCGACCGGGACCGACGCCATATCGACCGTCCGGCCCCCCCAGTGATGCCTATGCCCTCTGCATCGGCGTATTTTTTTCGGAAGACCGAGAATTCGGCCGAAACGAAAATTGAAGTAATCGAGTATATGTCAGCCTGGATCGAAGCTATTCGACCGGGACCGACGCCATATCGACCGTCCGGCCCCCCCAGTGATGCCTATGCCCTCTGCATCGGCGTATTTTTTTCGGAAGACCGAGAATTCGGCCGAAACGAAAATTGAAGTAATCGAGTATATGTCAGCCAGGATCGAAGCTATTCGACCGGGACCGAAGCCATTTCGACCGTCCGGCCCCCCCAGTGATGCCTATGCCCTCTGCATCGGCGTATTTTTTTCGGAAAACCGAGAATTCGGCCGAAACGAAAATTGACGTAATCGAGTATATGTCAGCCAGGATCGAAGCTATTCGACCGGGACCGACGCCATATCGACCGTCCGGCCCCCCCAGTGATGCCTATGCCTTCTGCATCGGCGTATTTTTTTCGGAAGACCGAGAATTCGGCCGAAACGAAAATTGAAGTAATCGAGTATATGTCAGCCAGGATCGAAGCTATTCGACCGGGACCGAAGCCATATCGACCGTCCGGCCCCCCCAGTGATGCCTATGCCCTCTGTATCGGCGTATTTTTTTCGGAAAACCGAGAATTCGGCCGAAACGAAAATTGACGTAATCGAGTATATGTCAGCCAAGATCGAAGCTATTCGACCGGGACCGACGCCATATCGACCGACCGGCCCCCCCCAGTGATGCCTATGCCCTCTGCATCGGCGTATTTTTTTCGGAAGACCGAGAATTCGGCCGAAACGAAAATTGAAGTAATCGAGTATATGTCAGCCAGGATCGAAGCTATTCGACAGGGACCGAAGCCATATCGACCGTCCGGCCCCCCCAGTGATGCCTATGCCCTCTGTATCGGCGTATTTTTTTCGGAAAACCGAGAATTCGGCCGAAACGAAAATTGAAGTAATCGAGTTTATGTCAGCCAGGATCGAAGCTATTCGACCGGGACCGACGCCATATCGACCGTCCGGCCCCCCCAGTGATGCCTATGCCCTCTGCATCGGCGTATTTTTTTCGGAAGACCGAGAATTCGGCCGAAACGAAAATTGAAGTAATCGAGTATATGTCAGCCTGGATCGAAGCTATTCGACCGGGACCGACGCCATATCGACCGTCCGGCCCCCCCAGTGATGCCTATGCCCTCTGCATCGGCGTATTTTTTTCGGAAGACCGAGAACTCGGCCGAAACGAAAATTGAAGTAATCGAGTATATGTCAGCCAGGATCGAAGCTATTCGACCGGGACCGAAGCCATATCGACCGTCCGGCCCCCCCAGTGATGCCTATGCCCTCTGCATCGGCGTATTTTTTTCGGAAAACCGAGAATTCGGCCGAAACGAAAATTGACGTAATCGAGTATATGTCAGCCAGGATCGAAGCTATTCGACCGGGACCGACGCCATATCGACCGTCCGGCCCCCCCAGTGATGCCTATGCCTTCTGCATCGGCGTATTTTTTTCGGAAGACCGAGAATTCGGCCGAAACGAAAATTGAAGTAATCGAGTATATGTCAGCCAGGATCGAAGCTATTCGACCGGGACCGAAGCCATATCGACCGTCCGGCCCCCCCAGTGATGCCTATGCCCTCTGTATCGGCGTATTTTTTTCGGAAAACCGAGAATTCGGCCGAAACGAAAATTGACGTAATCGAGTATATGTCAGCCAAGATCGAAGCTATTCGACCGGGACCGACGCCATATCGACCGTCCGGCCCCCCCCAGTGATGCCTATGCCCTCTGCATCGGCGTATTTTTTTCGGAAGACCGAGAATTCGGCCGAAACGAAAATTGAAGTAATCGAGTATATGTCAGCCAGGATCGAAGCTATTCGACAGGGACCGAAGCCATATCGACCGTCCGGCCCCCCCAGTGATGCCTATGCCCTCTGTATCGGCGTATTTTTTTCGGAAAACCGAGAATTCGGCCGAAACGAAAATTGAAGTAATCGAGTTTATGTCAGCCAGGATCGAAGCTATTCGACCGGGACCGACGCCATATCGACCGTCCGGCCGCCCCGGTGATGCGTATGCCCTCTGCATTGGCGTATTTTTTTCGGAAGACCGAGAATTCGGCCGAAACGAAAATTGAAGTAATCGAGTATATGTCAGCCAGGATCGAAGCTATTGGACCGGGACCGAAGCCATATCGACCGTCCGGCCCCCCCGGTGATGCCTATGCCCTCTGCATCGGCGTATTGTTTTCGGAAGACCGAGAATTCGGCCGAAAAGAAAACTGACGTAAACTAGTATATGTCAGCCAGGATCGAAGCTAATCGACCGGGACCGAAGCCATATCGACCGTCCGGCCCCCCCAGTGATGCCTATGCCCTCTGTATCGGCGTATTTTTTTCGGAAAACCGAGAATTCGGCCGAAACGAAAATTGACGTAATCGAGTATATGTCAGCCAAGATCGAAGCTATTCGACCGGGACCGACGTCATATCGACCGTCCGGCCCCCCCCAGTGATGCCTATGCCCTCTGCATCGGCGTATTTTTTTCGGAAGACCGAGAATTCGGCCGAAACGAAAATTGAAGTAATCGAGTATATGTCAGCCAGGATCGAAGCTATTCGACAGGGACCGAAGCCATATCGACCGTCCGGCCCCCCCAGTGATGCCTATGCCCTCTGTATCGGCGTATTTTTTTCGGAAAACCGAGAATTCGGCCGAAACGAAAATTGAAGTAATCGAGTTTATGTCAGCCAGGATCGAAGCTATTCGACCGGGACCGACGCCATATCGACCGTCCGGCCGCCCCGGTGATGCGTATGCCCTCTGCATTGGCGTATTTTTTTCGGAAGACCGAGAATTCGGCCGAAACGAAAATTGAAGTAATCGAGTATATGTCAGCCAGGATCGAAGCTATTGGACCGGGACCGAAGCCATATCGACCGTCCGGCCCCCCCGGTGATGCCTATGCCCTCTGCATCGGCGTATTGTTTTCGGAAAACCGAGAATTCGGCCGAAAAGAAAATTGACGTAAACTAGTATATGTCAGCCAGGATCGAAGCTACTCGACCGGGACCGACGCCATTTAGATTGTACGGCCGCCCCGGTGATGCCTATGTCCTCTGTATCGGCGTATTTTTTTCGGAAAACCGAGAATTCGGCCGAAACGAAAATTGACGTAATCGAGTATATGTCAGCCAGGAACGAAGCTATTTGACCGGGACCGACGCCATATCGACCGTCCGGCCCCCCCAGTGATGCCTATGCCCTCTGCATCGGCGTATTTTTTTCGGAAGACCGAGAATTCGGCCGAAACGAAAATTGAAGTAATCGAGTATATGTCAACCAGGATCGAAGCTATTCGACCGGGACCGAAGCCATATCGACCGTCCGGCCCCCCCAGTGATGCCTATACCCTCTGTATCGGCGTATTTTTTTCGGAAAACCGAGAATTCGGCCGAAACGAAAATTGAAGTAATCGAGTATATGTCAGCCAGGATCGAAGCTATTCGACCGGGACCGAAGCCATATCGACCGTCCGTCCCCCCCAGTGATGCCTATGCCCTCTGTATCGGGGTATTTTTTTCGGAAACTCGAGAATTCGGCCGAAACGAAAATTGAAGTAATCTAGTATATGTCAGCCAGGATCGAAGCTATTCGACCGGTACCGACGCCATATCGACCGTCCGGCCCCCCCAGTGATGCCTATGCCCTCTGTATCGGCGTATTTTTTTCGGAAAACCGAGAATTCGGCCGAAACGAAAATTGACGTAATCGAGTATATGTCAGCCAGGATCGAAGCTATTCGACCGGGACCGACGCCATATCGACCGTCCGGCCCCCCCAGTGATGCCTATGCCCTCTCATCGGCGTATTTTTTTCGGAAGACCGAGAATTCGGCCGAAACGAAAATTGAAGTAATCGAGTATATGTCAGCCAGGATCGAAGCTATTCGACCGGGACCGAAGCCATATCGTCCGTCCGGCCCCCCCAGTGATGCCTATGCCCTCTGTATCGGCGTATTTTTTCGGAAAACCGAGAATTCGGCCGAAACGAAAATTGAAGTAATCGAGTATATGTCAGCCAGGATCGAAGCTATTCGACCGGGACCGACGCCATTTAGACCGTACGGCCGCCCCGGTGATGCCTATGCCCTCTGCATCGGCGTATTTTTTTCGGAAGACCGAGAATTCGGCCGAAACGAAAATTGAAGTAATCGAGTATATGTCAGCCAGGATCGAAGCTATTCGACCGGGACCGAAGCCATATCGACCGTCCGGCCCCCCCCAATGATGCCTATGCCCTGTGCATCGGCGTATTTTTTTCGGAAGACCGAGAATTCGGCCGAAACGAAAATTTAAGTAATCGAGTATATGTCAGCCAGGATCGAAGCTATTCGACCGGGACCGAAGCCATATCGACCGTCCGGTCCCCCCAGTGATGCCTATGCCCTCTGTATCGGCGTATTTTTTTCGGAAAACCGAGAATTCGGCCGAAACGAAAATTGACGTAATCGAGTATATGTCAGCCAGGATCGAAGCTATTCGACCGGGACCGACGCCATATCGACCGTCCGGCCCCCCCAGTGATGCCTATGCCCTCTGCATCGGCGTATTTTTTTCGGAAGACCGAGAATTCGGCCGAAACGAAAATTGAAGTAATCGAGTATATGTCAGCCAGGATCGAAGCTATTCGACCGGGACCGAAGCCATATCGACCGTCCGGCCCCCCCAGTGATGCCTATGCCCTCTGTATCGGCGTATTTTTTTCGGAAAATCGAGAATTCGGCCGAAACGAAAATTGACGTAATCGAGTATATGTCAGCCAGGATCGAAGCTATTCGACCGGGACCGACGCCATATCGACCGTCCGGCCCCCCCAGTGATGCCTATGCCCTCTGCATCGGCGTATTTTTTTCGGAAGACCGAGAATTCGGCCGAAACGAAAATTGAAGTAATCGAGTATATGTCAGCCTGGATCGAAGCTATTCGACCGGGACCGACGCCATATCGACCGTCCGGCCCCCCCAGTGATGCCTATGCCCTCTGCATCGGCGTATTTTTTTCGGAAGACCGAGAATTCGGCCGAAACGAAAATTGAAGTAATCGAGTATATGTCAGCCAGGATCGAAGCTATTCGACCGGGACCGAAGCCATATCGACCGTCCGGCCCCCCCAGTGATGCCTATGCCCTCTGCATCGGCGTATTTTTTTCGGAAAACCGAGAATTCGGCCGAAACGAAAATTGACGTAATCGAGTATATGTCAGCCAGGATCGAAGCTATTCGACCGGGACCGACGCCATATCGACCGTCCGGCCCCCCCAGTGATGCCTATGCCTTCTGCATCGGCGTATTTTTTTCGGAAGACCGAGAATTCGGCCGAAACGAAAATTGAAGTAATCGAGTATATGTCAGCCAGGATCGAAGCTATTCGACCGGGACCGAAGCCATATCGACCGTCCGGCCCCCCCAGTGATGCCTATGCCCTCTGTATCGGCGTATTTTTTTCGGAAAACCGAGAATTCGGCCGAAACGAAAATTGACGTAATCGAGTATATGTCAGCCAAGATCGAAGCTATTCGACCGGGACCGACGCCATATCGACCGTCCGGCCCCCCCCAGTGATGCCTATGCCCTCTGCATCGGCGTATTTTTTTCGGAAGACCGAGAATTCAGCCGAAACGAAAATTGAAGTAATCGAGTATATGTCAACCAGGATCGAAGCTATTCGACAGGGACCGAAGCCATATCGACCGTCCGGCCCCCCCAGTGATGCCTATGCCCTCTGTATCGGCGTATTTTTTTCGGAAAACCGAGAATTCGGCCGAAACGAAAATTGAAGTAATCGAGTTTATGTCAGCCAGGATCGAAGCTATTCGACCGGGACCGACGCCATATCGACCGTCCGGCCCCCCCAGTGATGCCTATGCCCTCTGTATCGGCGTATTTTTTTCGGAAAACCGAGAATTCGGCCGAAACGAAAATTGAAGTAATCGAGTTTATGTCAGCCAGGATCGAAGCTATTCGACCGGGACCGACGCCATATCGACCGTCCGGCCCCCCCAGTGATGCCTATGCCCTCCGCATCGGCGTATTTTTTTCGGAAGACCGAGAATTCGGCCGAAACGAAAATTGAAGTAATCGAGTATATGTCAGCCAGGATCGAAGCTATTCGACCGGGACCGACGCCATTTAGACCGTACGGCCGCCCCGGTGATGCGTATGCCCTCTGCATTGGCGTATTTTTTTCGGAAGACCGAGAATTCGGCCGAAACGAAAATTGAAGTAATCGAGTATATGTCAGCCAGGATCGAAGCTATTGGACCGGGACCGAAGCCATATCGACCGTCCGGCCCCCCCGGTGATGCCTATGCCCTCTGCATCGGCGTATTGTTTTCGGAAAACCGAGAATTCGGCCGAAAAGAAAATTGACGTAAACTAGTATATGTCAGCCAGGATCGAAGCTACTCGACCGGGACCGACGCCATTTAGACCGTACGGCTGCCCCGGTGATGCCTATGTCCTCTGTATCGGCGTATTTTTTTCGGAAAACCAAGAATTCGGCCGAAACAAAAAATGACGTAAACAAGTATATGTCAGCCAGCATCGAAGCTATTCGACCGTGACCGACGCCATTTAGACCGTACGGCCCCCCCCCCCCCCGGTGATGCCTATGCCCTCTGTATCGGCGTATTTTTTTCGGAAGACCGAGAATTCGGCCGAAACGAAAATTGAATTAATCGAGTATATGTCAGCCAGGATCGAAGCTATTCGACCGGGACCGACGCCATATCGACCGTCCGGCCCCCCCAGTGATGCCTATGCCCTGTGCATCGGCGTATTTTTTTCGGAAGACCGAGAATTCGGCCGAAACGAAAATTGAATTAATCGAGTATATGTCAGCCAGGATCGAAGCTATTCGACCGGGACCGAAGCCATATCGACCGTCCGGCCCCCCCAGTGATGCCTATGCCCTCTGTATCGGCGTATTTTTTCGGAAAACCGAGAATTCTGCCGAAACGAAAATTGACGTAATCGAGTATATGTCAGCCAGGATGGAAGCTATTCGACCGGGACCGACGCCATATCGACCGTCCGGCCCCCCCAGTGATGCCTATGCCCTCTGCATCGGCGTATTTTTTTCGGAAGACCGAGAATTCGGCCGTAACGAAAATTGAAGTAATCGAGTATATGTCAGCCAGGATCGAAGCTATTCGACCGGGACCGAAGCCATATCGACCGTCCGGCCCCCCCAGTGATGCCTATGCCCTCTGTATCGGCGTATTTTTTTCGGAAAACCGAGAATTCGGCCGAAACGAAAATTGAAGTAATCGAGTATATGTCAGCCAGGATCGAAGCTATTCGACCGGGACCGAAGCCATATCGACCGTCCGGACCCCCCAGTGATGCCTATGCCCTCTGTATCGGCGTATTTTTTTCGGAAAACCGAGAATTCGGCCGAAACGAAAATTGAAGTAATCGAGTATATGTCAGCCAGGGTCGAAGCTATTCGACCGGGACCGACGCCATATCGACCGTCCGGCCCCCCCAGTGATGCCTATGCCTTCTGCATCGGCGTATTTTTTTCGGAAGACCGAGAATTCGGCCGAAACGAAAATTGAAGTAATCGAGTATATGTCAGCCAGGATCGAAGCTATTCGACCGGGACCGAAGCCATATCGACCGTCCGGCCCCTCCAGTGATGCCTATGCCCTCTGTATCGGCGTATTTTTTTCGGAAAACCGAGAATTTGGCCGAAACGAAAATTGACGTAATCGAGTATATGTCAGCCAGGATCGAAGCTATTCGACCGGGACCGACGCCATATCGACCGTCCGGCCCCCCCAGTGATGCCTATGCCCTCTCATCGGCGTATTTTTTTTCGGAAGACCGAGAATTCGGCCGAAACCAAAATTGAAGTAATCGAGTATATGTCAGCCAGGATCGAAGCTATTCGACCGGGACCGAAGCCATATCGACCGTCCGGCCCCCCCCAGTGATGCCTATGCCCTCTGTATCGGCGTATTTTTTTCGGAAAACCGAGAATTCGGCCGAAACGAAAATTGAAGTAATCGAGTATATGTCAGCCAGGATCGAAGCTATTCGACCGGGACCGAACCCATATCGACCGTCCGGCCCCCCCAGTGATGCCTATGCCCTCTGTATCGGCGTATTTTTTTCGGAAAACCGAGAATTCGGCCGAAACGAAAATTGAAGTAATCGAGTATATGTCAGCCAGGATCGAAGCTATTCGACCGGGACCGACGCCATATCGACCGTCCGGCCCCCCCAGTGATGCCTATGCCCTCTGCATCGGCGTATTTTTTTCGGAAGACCGAGAATTCGGCCGAAACGAAAATTGAAGTAATCGAGTATATGTCAGCCAGGATCGAAGCTATTCGACCGGGACCGACGCCATATCGACCGTCCGGCCCCCCCAGTGATGCCTATGCCCTCTGCATCGGCGTATTTTTTTCGGAAGACCGAGAATTCGGCCGAAACGAAATATGAAGTAATCGAGTATATGTCAGCTAGGATCGAAGCTATTCGACCGGGACCGACGCCATTTAGACCGTACGGCCGCCCCGGTGATGCCTATGCACTCTGCATTGGCGTATTTTTTTCGGAAGACCGAGAATTCGGCCGAAACGAAAATTGAAGTAATCGAGTATATGTCAGCCAGGATCGAAGCTATTGGACCGGGACCGAAGCCATATCGACCGTCCGGCCCCCCCGGTGATGCCTATGCCCTCTGCATCGGCGTATTGTTTTCGGAAAACCGAGAATTCGGCCGAAAAGAAAATTGACGTAAACGAGTATATGTCAGCCAGGATCGAAGCTACTCGACCGGGACCGACGCCATTTAGACAGTACGGCCGCCCCGGTGATGCCTATGTCCTCTGTATCGGCGTATTTTTTTCGGAAAACCAAGAATTCGGCCGAAACAAAAAATGACGTAAAGAAGTATATGTTAGCCGGCATCGAAGCTATTCGACCGGGACCGACGCCATTTAGACCGTACGGCCCCCCCCCGGTGATGCCTATGCCCTCTGTATCGGCGTATTTTTTTCGGAAAACCGAGAATTCGGCCGAAACGAAAATTGACGTAATCGAGTATATGTCAGCCAGGATCGAAGCTATTCGACCGGGACCGACGCCATATCGACCGTCCGGCCCCCCCAGTGATGCCTATGCCCTCTCATCGGCGTATTTTTTTCGGAAGACCGAGAATTCGGCCGAAACGAAAATTGAATTAATCGAGTATATGTCAGCCAGGATCGAAGCTATTCGACCGGGACCGACGCCATATCGACCGTCCGGCCCCCCCAGTGATGCCTATGCCCTCTCATCGGCGTATTTTTTTCGGAAGACCGAGAATTCGGCCGAAACGAAAATTGAATTAATCGAGTATATGTCAGCCAGGATCGAAGCTATTCGACCGGGACCGAAGCCATATCGACCGTCCGGCCCCCCCAGTGATGCCTATGCCCTCTGTATCGGCGTATTTTTTCGGAAAACCGAGAATTCTGCCGAAACGAAAATTGACGTAATCGAGTATATGTCAGCCAGGATGGAAGCTATTCGACCGGGACCGACGCCATATCGACCGTCCGGCCCCCCCAGTGATGCCTATGCCCTCTGCATTGGCGTATTTTTTTCGGAAGACCGAGAATTCGGCCGAAACGAAAATTGAAGTAATCGAGTATATGTCAGCCAGGATCGAAGCTATTCGACCGGGACCGAAGCCATATCGACCGTCCGGCCCCCCCAGTGATGCCTATGCCCTCTGTATCGGCGTATTTTTTTCGGAAAACCGAGAATTCGGCCGAAACGAAAATTGAAGTAATCGAGTATATGTCAGCCAGGATCGTAGCTATTCGACCGGGACCGAAGCCATATCGACCGTCCGGCCCCCCCAGTGATGCCTATGCCCTCTGTATCGGCGTATTTTTTTCGGAAAACCGAGAATTCGGCCGAAACGAAAATTGAAGTAATCGAGTATATGTCAGCCAGGGTCGAAGCTATTCGACCGGGACCGACGCCATATCGACCGTCCGGCCCCCCCAGTGATGCCTATGCCTTCTGCATCGGCGTATTTTTTTCGGAAGACCGAGAATTCGGCCGAAACGAAAATTGAAGTAATCGAGTATATGTCAGCCAGGATCGAAGCTATTCGACCGGGACCGAAGCCATATCGACCGTCCGGCCCCCCCAGTGATGCCTATGCCCTCTGTATCGGCGTATTTTTTTCGGAAAACCGAGAATTTGGCCGAAACGAAAATTGACGTAATCGAGTATATGTCAGCCAGGATCGAAGCTATTCGACCGGGACCGACGCCATATCGACCGTCCGGCCCCCCCAGTGATGCCTATGCCCTCTCATCAGCGTATTTTTTTTCGGAAGACCGAGAATTCGGCCGAAACGAAAATTGAAGTAATCGAGTATATGTCAGCCAGGATCGAAGCTATTCGACCGGGACCGAAGCCATATCGACCGTCCGGCCCCCCCAGTGATGCCTATGCCCTCTGTATCGGCGTATTTTTTTCGGAAAACCGAGAATTCGGCCGAAACGAAAATTGAAGTAATCGAGTATATGTCAGCCAGGATCGAAGCTATTCGACCGGGACCGACGCCATATCGACCGTCCGGCCCCCCCAGTGATGCCTATGCCCTCTGCATCGGCGTATTTTTTTCGGAAGACCGAGAATTCGGCTGAAACGAAAATTGAAGTAATCGAGTATATGTCAGCCAGGATCGAAGCTATTCGACCGGGATCGAAGCCATATCGACCGTCCGGCCCCCCCAGTGATGCCTATGCCCTCTGTATCGGCGTATTTTTTTCGGAAAACCGAGAATTCGGCCGAAACGAAAATTGAAGTAATCGAGTATATGTCAGCCAGGATCGAAGCTATTCGACCGGGACCGAAGCCATATCGACCGTCCGGCCCCCCCAGTGATGCCTATGCCCTCTGCATCGGCGTATTTTTTTCGGAAAACCGAGAATTCGGCCGAAACGAAAATTGAAGTAATCGAGTATATGTCACCCAGGATCGAAGCTATTCGACCGGGACCGACGCCATATCGACCGTCCGGCCCCCCCCAGTGATGCCTATGCCCTCTGCATCGGCGTATTTTTTTCGGAAGACCGAGAATTCGGCCGAAACGAAAATTGAAGTAATCGAGTATATGTCAGCCAGGATCGAAGCTTTTCGACCGGGACCGACGCCATATCGACCGTCCGGCCCCCCCAGTGATGCCTATGCCCTCTGCATCGGCGTATTTTTTTCGGAAGACCGAGAATTCGGCCGAAACGAAATATGAAGTAATCGAGTATATGTCAGCTAGGATCGAAGCTATTCGACCGGGACCGACGCCATATCGACCGTCCGGCCCCCCCAGTGATGCCTATGCCCTCTGCATCGGCGTATTTTTTTCGGAAGACCGAGAATTCGGCCGAAACGAAAATTGAAGTAATCGAGTATATGTCAGCCTGGATCGAAGCTATTCGACCGGGACCGACGCCATATCGACCGTCCGGCCCCCCCAGTGATGCCTATGCCCTCTGCATCGGCGTATTTTTTTCGGAAGACCGAGAATTCGGCCGAAACGAAAATTGAAGTAATCGAGTATATGTCAGCCAGGATCGAAGCTATTCGACCGGGACCGAAGCCATATCGACCGTCCGGCCCCCCCAGTGATGCCTATGCCCTCTGCATCGGCGTATTTTTTTCGGAAAACCGAGAATTCGGCCGAAACGAAAATTGACGTAATCGAGTATATGTCAGCCAGGATCGAAGCTATTCGACCGGGACCGACGCCATATCGACCGTCCGGCCCCCCCAGTGATGCCTATGCCTTCTGCATCGGCGTATTTTTTTCGGAAGACCGAGAATTCGGCCGAAACGAAAATTGAAGTAATCGAGTATATGTCAGCCAGGATCGAAGCTATTCGACCGGGACCGAAGCCATATCGACCGTCCGGCCCCCCCAGTGATGCCTATGCCCTCTGTATCGGCGTATTTTTTTCGGAAAACCGAGAATTCGGCCGAAACGAAAATTGACGTAATCGAGTATATGTCAGCCAAGATCGAAGCTATTCGACCGGGACCGACGCCATATCGACCGTCCGGCCCCCCCCAGTGATGCCTATGCCCTCTGCATCGGCGTATTTTTTTCGGAAGACCGAGAATTCGGCCGAAACGAAAATTGAAGTAATCGAGTATATGTCAGCCAGGATCGAAGCTATTCGACAGGGACCGAAGCCATATCGACCGTCCGGCCCCCCCAGTGATGCCTATGCCCTCTGTATCGGCGTATTTTTTTCGGAAAACCGAGAATTCGGCCGAAACGAAAATTGAAGTAATCGAGTTTATGTCAGCCAGGATCGAAGCTATTCGACCGGGACCGACGCCATATCGACCGTCCGGCCCCCCCAGTGATGCCTATGCCCTCCGCATCGGCGTATTTTTTTCGGAAGACCGAGAATTCGGCCAAAACGAAAATTGAAGTAATCGAGTATATGTCAGCCAGGATCGAAGCTATTCGACCGGGACCGACGCCATTTAGACCGTACGGCCGCCCCGGTGATGCGTATGCCCTCTGCATTGGCGTATTTTTTTCGGAAGACCGAGAATTCGGCCGAAACGAAAATTGAAGTAATCGAGTATATGTCAGCCAGGATCGAAGCTATTGGACCGGGACCGAAGCCATATCGACCGTCCGGCCCCCCCGGTGATGCCTATGCCCTCTGCATCGGCGTATTGTTTTCGGAAAACCGAGAATTCGGCCGAAAAGAAAATTGACGTAAACTAGTATATGTCAGCCAGGATCGAAGCTACTCGACCGGGACCGACGCCATTTAGACCGTACGGCTGCCCCGGTGATGCCTATGTCCTCTGTATCGGCGTATTTTTTTCGGAAAACCAAGAATTCGGCCGAAACAAAAAATGACGTAAACAAGTATATGTCAGCCAGCATCGAAGCTATTCGACCGAGACCGACGCCATTTAGACCGTACGGCCCCCCCCCCCCCCGGTGATGCCTATGCCCTCTATATCGGCGTATTTTTTTCGGAAGACCGAGAATTCGGCCGAAACGAAAATTGAATTAATCGAGTATATGTCAGCCAGGATCGAAGCTATTCGACCGGGACCGACGCCATATCGACCGTCCGGCCCCCCCAGTGATGCCTATGCCCTGTGCATCGGTGTATTTTTTTCGGAAGACCGAGAATTCGGCCGAAACGAAAATTGAATTAATCGAGTATATGTCAGCCAGGATCGAAGCTATTCGACCGGGACCGAAGCCATATCGACCGTCCGGCCCCCCCAGTGATGCCTATGCCCTCTGTATCGGCGTATTTTTTCGGAAAACCGAGAATTCTGCCGAAACGAAAATTGACGTAATCGAGTATATGTCAGCCAGGATGGAAGCTATTCGACCGGGACCGACGCCATATCGACCGTCCGGCCCCCCCAGTGATGCCTATGCCCTCTGCATCGGCGTATTTTTTTCGGAAGACCGAGAATTCGGCCGTAACGAAAATTGAAGTAATCGAGTATATGTCAGCCAGGATCGAAGCTATTCGACCGGGACCGAAGCCATATCGACCGTCCGGCCCCCCCAGTGATGCCTATGCCCTCTGTATCGGCGTATTTTTTTCGGAAAACCGAGAATTCGGCCGAAACGAAAATTGAAGTAATCGAGTATATGTCAGCCAGGATCGAAGCTATTCGACCGGGACCGAAGCCATATCGACCGTCCGGCCCCCCCAGTGATGCCTATGCCCTCTGTATCGGCGTATTTTTTTCGGAAAACCGAGAATTCGGCCGAAACGAAAATTGAAGTAATCGAGTATATGTCAGCCAGGGTCGAAGCTATTCGACCGGGACCGACGCCATATCGACCGTCCGGCCCCCCCAGTGATGCCTATGCCTTCTGCATCGGCGTATTTTTTTCGGAAGACCGAGAATTCGGCCGAAACGATAATTGAAGTAATCGAGTATATGTCAGCCAGGATCGAAGCTATTCGACCGGGACCGAAGCCATATCGACCGTCCGGCCCCTCCAGTGATGCCTATGCCCTCTGTATCGGCGTATTTTTTTCGGAAAACCGAGAATTTGGCCGAAACGAAAATTGACGTAATCGAGTATATGTCAGCCAGGATCGAAGCTATTCGACCGGGACCGACGCCATATCGACCGTCCGGCCCCCCCAGTGATGCCTATGCCCTCTCATCGGCGTATTTTTTTTCGGAAGACCGAGAATTCGGCCGAAACCAAAATTGAAGTAATCGAGTATATGTCAGCCAGGATCGAAGCTATTCGACCGGGACCGAAGCCATATCGACCGTCCGGCCCCCCCAGTGATGCCTATGCCCTCTGTATCGGCGTATTTTTTTCGGAAAACCGAGAATTCGGCCGAAACGAAAATTGAAGTAATCGAGTATATGTCAGCCAGGATCGAAGCTATTCGACTGGGACCGACGCCATATCGACCGTCCGGCCCCCCCAGTGATGCCTATGCCCTCTGCATCGGCGTATTTTTTTCGGAAGACCGAGAATTCGGCCGAAACGAAAATTGAAGTAATCGAGTATATGTCAGCCAGGATCGAAGCTATTCGACCGGGATCGAAGCCATATCGACCGTCCGGCCCCCCCAGTGATGCCTATGCCCTCTGTATCGGCGTATTTTTTTCGGAAAACCGAGAATTCGGCCGAAACGAAAATTGAAGTAATCGAGTATATGTCAGCCAGGATCGAAGCTATTCGACCGGGACCGAACCCATATCGACCGTCCGGCCCCCCCAGTGATGCCTATGCCCTCTGTATCGGCGTATTTTTTTCGGAAAACCGAGAATTCGGCCGAAACGAAAATTGAAGTAATCGAGTATATGTCAGCCAGGATCGAAGCTATTCGACCGGGACCGACGCCATATCGACCGTCCGGCCCCCCCAGTGATGCCTATGCCCTCTGCATCGGCGTATTTTTTTCGGAAGACCGAGAATTCGGCCGAAACGAAAATTGAAGTAATCGAGTATATGTCAGCCAGGATCGAAGCTATTCGACCGGGACCGACGCCATATCGACCGTCCGGCCCCCCCAGTGATGCCTATGCCCTCTGCATCGGCGTATTTTTTTCGGAAGACCGAGAATTCGGCCGAAACGAAATATGAAGTAATCGAGTATATGTCAGCTAGGATCGAAGCTATTCGACCGGGACCGACGCCATTTAGACCGTACGGCCGCCCCGGTGATGCCTATGCCCTCTGCATTGGCGTATTTTTTTCGGAAGACCGAGAATTCGGCCGAAACTAAAATTGAAGTAATCGAGTATATGTCAGCCAGGATCGAAGCTATTGGACCGGGACCGAAGCCATATCGACCGTCCGGCCCCCCCGGTGATGCCTATGCCCTCTGCATCGGCGTATTGTTTTCGGAAAACCGAGAATTCGGCCGAAAAGAAAATTGACGTAAACGAGTATATGTCAGCCAGGATCGAAGCTACTCGACCGGGACCGACGCCATTTAGACAGTACGGCCGCCCCGGTGATGCCTATGTCCTCTGTATCGGCGTATTTTTTTCGGAAAACCAAGAATTCGGCCGAAACAAAAAATGACGTAAAGAAGTATATGTTAGCCGGCATCGAAGCTATTCGACCGGGACCGACGCCATTTAGACCGTACGCCCCCCCCCCCCCGGTGATGCCTATGCCCTCTGTATCGGCGTATTTTTTTCGGAAAACCGAGAATTCGGCCGAAACGAAAATTGACGTAATCGAGTATATGTCAGCCAGGATCGAAGCTATTCGACCGGGACCGACGCCATATCGACCGTCCGGCCCCCCCAGTGATGCCTATGCCCTCTGCATCGGCGTATTTTTTTCGGAAGACCGAGAATTCGGCCGAAACGAAAATTGAAGTAATCGAGTATATGTCAGCCAGGATCGAAGCTATTCGACCGGGACCGAAGCCATATCGACCGTCCGGCCCCCCCAGTGATGCCTATGCCCTCTGTATCGGCGTATTTTTTTCGGAAAATCGAGAATTCGGCCGAAACGAAAATTGACGTAATCGAGTATATGTCAGCCAGGATCGAAGCTATTCGACCGGGACCGACGCCATATCGACCGTCCGGCCCCCCCAGTGATGCCTATGCCCTCTGCATCGGCGTATTTTTTTCGGAAGACCGAGAATTCGGCCGAAACGAAAATTGAAGTAATCGAGTATATGTCAGCCTGGATCGAAGCTATTCGACCGGGACCGACGCCATATCGACCGTCCGGCCCCCCCAGTGATGCCTATGCCCTCTGCATCGGCGTATTTTTTTCGGAAGACCGAGAATTCGGCCGAAACGAAAATTGAAGTAATCGAGTATATGTCAGCCAGGATCGAAGCTATTCGACCGGGACCGAAGCCATATCGACCGTCCGGCCCCCCCAGTGATGCCTATGCCCTCTGCATCGGCGTATTTTTTTCGGAAAACCGAGAATTCGGCCGAAACGAAAATTGACGTAATCGAGTATATGTCAGCCAGGATCGAAGCTATTCGACCGGGACCGACGCCATATCGACCGTCCGGCCCCCCCAGTGATGCCTATGCCTTCTGCATCGGCGTATTTTTTTCGGAAGACCGAGAATTCGGCCGAAACGAAAATTGAAGTAATCGAGTATATGTCAGCCAGGATCGAAGCTATTCGACCGGGACCGAAGCCATATCGACCGTCCGGCCCCCCCAGTGATGCCTATGCCCTCTGTATCGGCGTATTTTTTTCGGAAAACCGAGAATTCGGCCGAAACGAAAATTGACGTAATCGAGTATATGTCAGCCAAGATCGAAGCTATTCGACCGGGACCGACGCCATATCGACCGTCCGGCCCCCCCCAGTGATGCCTATGCCCTCTGCATCGGCGTATTTTTTTCGGAAGACCGAGAATTCAGCCGAAACGAAAATTGAAGTAATCGAGTATATGTCAGCCAGGATCGAAGCTATTCGACAGGGACCGAAGCCATATCGACCGTCCGGCCCCCCCAGTGATGCCTATGCCCTCTGTATCGGCGTATTTTTTTCGGAAAACCGAGAATTCGGCCGAAACGAAAATTGAAGTAATCGAGTTTATGTCAGCCAGGATCGAAGCTATTCGACCGGGACCGACGCCATATCGACCGTCCGGCCCCCCCAGTGATGCCTATGCCCTCTGTATCGGCGTATTTTTTTCGGAAAACCGAGAATTCGGCCGAAACGAAAATTGAAGTAATCGAGTTTATGTCAGCCAGGATCGAAGCTATTCGACCGGGACCGACGCCATATCGACCGTCCGGCCCCCCCAGTGATGCCTATGCCCTCCGCATCGGCGTATTTTTTTCGGAAGACCGAGAATTCGGCCGAAACGAAAATTGAAGTAATCGAGTATATGTCAGCCAGGATCGAAGCTATTCGACCGGGACCGACGCCATTTAGACCGTACGGCCGCCCCGGTGATGCGTATGCCCTCTGCATTGGCGTATTTTTTTCGGAAGACCGAGAATTCGGCCGAAACGAAAATTGAAGTAATCGAGTATATGTCAGCCAGGATCGAAGCTATTGGACCGGGACCGAAGCCATATCGACCGTCCGGCCCCCCCGGTGATGCCTATGCCCTCTGCATCGGCGTATTGTTTTCGGAAAACCGAGAATTCGGCCGAAAAGAAAATTGACGTAAACTAGTATATGTCAGCCAGGATCGAAGCTACTCGACCGGGACCGACGCCATTTAGACCGTACGGCTGCCCCGGTGATGCCTATGTCCTCTGTATCGGCGTATTTTTTTCGGAAAACCAAGAATTCGGCCGAAACAAAAAATGACGTAAACAAGTATATGTCAGCCAGCATCGAAGCTATTCGACCGTGACCGACGCCATTTAGACCGTACGGCCCCCCCCCCCCCCGGTGATGCCTATGCCCTCTGTATCGGCGTATTTTTTTCGGAAGACCGAGAATTCGGCCGAAACGAAAATTGAATTAATCGAGTATATGTCAGCCAGGATCGAAGCTATTCGACCGGGACCGACGCCATATCGACCGTCCGGCCCCCCCAGTGATGCCTATGCCCTGTGCATCGGCGTATTTTTTTCGGAAGACCGAGAATTCGGCCGAAACGAAAATTGAATTAATCGAGTATATGTCAGCCAGGATCGAAGCTATTCGACCGGGACCGAAGCCATATCGACCGTCCGGCCCCCCCAGTGATGCCTATGCCCTCTGTATCGGCGTATTTTTTCGGAAAACCGAGAATTCTGCCGAAACGAAAATTGACGTAATCGAGTATATGTCAGCCAGGATGGAAGCTATTCGACCGGGACCGACGCCATATCGACCGTCCGGCCCCCCCAGTGATGCCTATGCCCTCTGCATCGGCGTATTTTTTTCGGAAGACCGAGAATTCGGCCGTAACGAAAATTGAAGTAATCGAGTATATGTCAGCCAGGATCGAAGCTATTCGACCGGGACCGAAGCCATATCGACCGTCCGGCCCCCCCAGTGATGCCTATGCCCTCTGTATCGGCGTATTTTTTTCGGAAAACCGAGAATTCGGCCGAAACGAAAATTGAAGTAATCGAGTATATGTCAGCCAGGATCGAAGCTATTCGACCGGGACCGAAGCCATATCGACCGTCCGGACCCCCCAGTGATGCCTATGCCCTCTGTATCGGCGTATTTTTTTCGGAAAACCGAGAATTCGGCCGAAACGAAAATTGAAGTAATCGAGTATATGTCAGCCAGGGTCGAAGCTATTCGACCGGGACCGACGCCATATCGACCGTCCGGCCCCCCCAGTGATGCCTATGCCTTCTGCATCGGCGTATTTTTTTCGGAAGACCGAGAATTCGGCCGAAACGAAAATTGAAGTAATCGAGTATATGTCAGCCAGGATCGAAGCTATTCGACCGGGACCGAAGCCATATCGACCGTCCGGCCCCTCCAGTGATGCCTATGCCCTCTGTATCGGCGTATTTTTTTCGGAAAACCGAGAATTTGGCCGAAACGAAAATTGACGTAATCGAGTATATGTCAGCCAGGATCGAAGCTATTCGACCGGGACCGACGCCATATCGACCGTCCGGCCCCCCCAGTGATGCCTATGCCCTCTCATCGGCGTATTTTTTTTCGGAAGACCGAGAATTCGGCCGAAACCAAAATTGAAGTAATCGAGTATATGTCAGCCAGGATCGAAGCTATTCGACCGGGACCGAAGCCATATCGACCGTCCGGCCCCCCCCAGTGATGCCTATGCCCTCTGTATCGGCGTATTTTTTTCGGAAAACCGAGAATTCGGCCGAAACGAAAATTGAAGTAATCGAGTATATGTCAGCCAGGATCGAAGCTATTCGACCGGGACCGAACCCATATCGACCGTCCGGCCCCCCCAGTGATGCCTATGCCCTCTGTATCGGCGTATTTTTTTCGGAAAACCGAGAATTCGGCCGAAACGAAAATTGAAGTAATCGAGTATATGTCAGCCAGGATCGAAGCTATTCGACCGGGACCGACGCCATATCGACCGTCCGGCCCCCCCAGTGATGCCTATGCCCTCTGCATCGGCGTATTTTTTTCGGAAGACCGAGAATTCGGCCGAAACGAAAATTGAAGTAATCGAGTATATGTCAGCCAGGATCGAAGCTATTCGACCGGGACCGACGCCATATCGACCGTCCGGCCCCCCCAGTGATGCCTATGCCCTCTGCATCGGCGTATTTTTTTCGGAAGACCGAGAATTCGGCCGAAACGAAATATGAAGTAATCGAGTATATGTCAGCTAGGATCGAAGCTATTCGACCGGGACCGACGCCATTTAGACCGTACGGCCGCCCCGGTGATGCCTATGCACTCTGCATTGGCGTATTTTTTTCGGAAGACCGAGAATTCGGCCGAAACGAAAATTGAAGTAATCGAGTATATGTCAGCCAGGATCGAAGCTATTGGACCGGGACCGAAGCCATATCGACCGTCCGGCCCCCCCGGTGATGCCTATGCCCTCTGCATCGGCGTATTGTTTTCGGAAAACCGAGAATTCGGCCGAAAAGAAAATTGACGTAAACGAGTATATGTCAGCCAGGATCGAAGCTACTCGACCGGGACCGACGCCATTTAGACAGTACGGCCGCCCCGGTGATGCCTATGTCCTCTGTATCGGCGTATTTTTTTCGGAAAACCAAGAATTCGGCCGAAACAAAAAATGACGTAAAGAAGTATATGTTAGCCGGCATCGAAGCTATTCGACCGGGACCGACGCCATTTAGACCGTACGGCCCCCCCCCGGTGATGCCTATGCCCTCTGTATCGGCGTATTTTTTTCGGAAAACCGAGAATTCGGCCGAAACGAAAATTGACGTAATCGAGTATATGTCAGCCAGGATCGAAGCTATTCGACCGGGACCGACGCCATATCGACCGTCCGGCCCCCCCAGTGATGCCTATGCCCTCTCATCGGCGTATTTTTTTCGGAAGACCGAGAATTCGGCCGAAACGAAAATTGAATTAATCGAGTATATGTCAGCCAGGATCGAAGCTATTCGACCGGGACCGACGCCATATCGACCGTCCGGCCCCCCCAGTGATGCCTATGCCCTCTCATCGGCGTATTTTTTTCGGAAGACCGAGAATTCGGCCGAAACGAAAATTGAATTAATCGAGTATATGTCAGCCAGGATCGAAGCTATTCGACCGGGACCGAAGCCATATCGACCGTCCGGCCCCCCCAGTGATGCCTATGCCCTCTGTATCGGCGTATTTTTTCGGAAAACCGAGAATTCTGCCGAAACGAAAATTGACGTAATCGAGTATATGTCAGCCAGGATGGAAGCTATTCGACCGGGACCGACGCCATATCGACCGTCCGGCCCCCCCAGTGATGCCTATGCCCTCTGCATTGGCGTATTTTTTTCGGAAGACCGAGAATTCGGCCGAAACGAAAATTGAAGTAATCGAGTATATGTCAGCCAGGATCGAAGCTATTCGACCGGGACCGAAGCCATATCGACCGTCCGGCCCCCCCAGTGATGCCTATGCCCTCTGTATCGGCGTATTTTTTTCGGAAAACCGAGAATTCGGCCGAAACGAAAATTGAAGTAATCGAGTATATGTCAGCCAGGATCGTAGCTATTCGACCGGGACCGAAGCCATATCGACCGTCCGGCCCCCCCAGTGATGCCTATGCCCTCTGTATCGGCGTATTTTTTTCGGAAAACCGAGAATTCGGCCGAAACGAAAATTGAAGTAATCGAGTATATGTCAGCCAGGGTCGAAGCTATTCGACCGGGACCGACGCCATATCGACCGTCCGGCCCCCCCAGTGATGCCTATGCCTTCTGCATCGGCGTATTTTTTTCGGAAGACCGAGAATTCGGCCGAAACGAAAATTGAAGTAATCGAGTATATGTCAGCCAGGATCGAAGCTATTCGACCGGGACCGAAGCCATATCGACCGTCCGGCCCCCCCAGTGATGCCTATGCCCTCTGTATCGGCGTATTTTTTTCGGAAAACCGAGAATTTGGCCGAAACGAAAATTGACGTAATCGAGTATATGTCAGCCAGGATCGAAGCTATTCGACCGGGACCGACGCCATATCGACCGTCCGGCCCCCCCAGTGATGCCTATGCCCTCTCATCAGCGTATTTTTTTTCGGAAGACCGAGAATTCGGCCGAAACGAAAATTGAAGTAATCGAGTATATGTCAGCCAGGATCGAAGCTATTCGACCGGGACCGAAGCCATATCGACCGTCCGGCCCCCCCAGTGATGCCTATGCCCTCTGTATCGGCGTATTTTTTTCGGAAAACCGAGAATTCGGCCGAAACGAAAATTGAAGTAATCGAGTATATGTCAGCCAGGATCGAAGCTATTCGACCGGGACCGACGCCATATCGACCGTCCGGCCCCCCCAGTGATGCCTATGCCCTCTGCATCGGCGTATTTTTTTCGGAAGACCGAGAATTCGGCTGAAACGAAAATTGAAGTAATCGAGTATATGTCAGCCAGGATCGAAGCTATTCGACCGGGATCGAAGCCATATCGACCGTCCGGCCCCCCCAGTGATGCCTATGCCCTCTGTATCGGCGTATTTTTTTCGGAAAACCGAGAATTCGGCCGAAACGAAAATTGAAGTAATCGAGTATATGTCAGCCAGGATCGAAGCTATTCGACCGGGACCGAAGCCATATCGACCGTCCGGCCCCCCCAGTGATGCCTATGCCCTCTGCATCGGCGTATTTTTTTCGGAAAACCGAGAATTCGGCCGAAACGAAAATTGAAGTAATCGAGTATATGTCACCCAGGATCGAAGCTATTCGACCGGGACCGACGCCATATCGACCGTCCGGCCCCCCCCAGTGATGCCTATGCCCTCTGCATCGGCGTATTTTTTTCGGAAGACCGAGAATTCGGCCGAAACGAAAATTGAAGTAATCGAGTATATGTCAGCCAGGATCGAAGCTTTTCGACCGGGACCGACGCCATATCGACCGTCCGGCCCCCCCAGTGATGCCTATGCCCTCTGCATCGGCGTATTTTTTTCGGAAGACCGAGAATTCGGCCGAAACGAAATATGAAGTAATCGAGTATATGTCAGCTAGGATCGAAGCTATTCGACCGGGACCGACGCCATATCGACCGTCCGGCCCCCCCAGTGATGCCTATGCCCTCTGCATCGGCGTATTTTTTTCGGAAGACCGAGAATTCGGCCGAAACGAAAATTGAAGTAATCGAGTATATGTCAGCCTGGATCGAAGCTATTCGACCGGGACCGACGCCATATCGACCGTCCGGCCCCCCCAGTGATGCCTATGCCCTCTGCATCGGCGTATTTTTTTCGGAAGACCGAGAATTCGGCCGAAACGAAAATTGAAGTAATCGAGTATATGTCAGCCAGGATCGAAGCTATTCGACCGGGACCGAAGCCATATCGACCGTCCGGCCCCCCCAGTGATGCCTATGCCCTCTGCATCGGCGTATTTTTTTCGGAAAACCGAGAATTCGGCCGAAACGAAAATTGACGTAATCGAGTATATGTCAGCCAGGATCGAAGCTATTCGACCGGGACCGACGCCATATCGACCGTCCGGCCCCCCCAGTGATGCCTATGCCTTCTGCATCGGCGTATTTTTTTCGGAAGACCGAGAATTCGGCCGAAACGAAAATTGAAGTAATCGAGTATATGTCAGCCAGGATCGAAGCTATTCGACCGGGACCGAAGCCATATCGACCGTCCGGCCCCCCCAGTGATGCCTATGCCCTCTGTATCGGCGTATTTTTTTCGGAAAACCGAGAATTCGGCCGAAACGAAAATTGACGTAATCGAGTATATGTCAGCCAAGATCGAAGCTATTCGACCGGGACCGACGCCATATCGACCGTCCGGCCCCCCCCAGTGATGCCTATGCCCTCTGCATCGGCGTATTTTTTTCGGAAGACCGAGAATTCGGCCGAAACGAAAATTGAAGTAATCGAGTATATGTCAGCCAGGATCGAAGCTATTCGACAGGGACCGAAGCCATATCGACCGTCCGGCCCCCCCAGTGATGCCTATGCCCTCTGTATCGGCGTATTTTTTTCGGAAAACCGAGAATTCGGCCGAAACGAAAATTGAAGTAATCGAGTTTATGTCAGCCAGGATCGAAGCTATTCGACCGGGACCGACGCCATATCGACCGTCCGGCCCCCCCAGTGATGCCTATGCCCTCCGCATCGGCGTATTTTTTTCGGAAGACCGAGAATTCGGCCAAAACGAAAATTGAAGTAATCGAGTATATGTCAGCCAGGATCGAAGCTATTCGACCGGGACCGACGCCATTTAGACCGTACGGCCGCCCCGGTGATGCGTATGCCCTCTGCATTGGCGTATTTTTTTCGGAAGACCGAGAATTCGGCCGAAACGAAAATTGAAGTAATCGAGTATATGTCAGCCAGGATCGAAGCTATTGGACCGGGACCGAAGCCATATCGACCGTCCGGCCCCCCCGGTGATGCCTATGCCCTCTGCATCGGCGTATTGTTTTCGGAAAACCGAGAATTCGGCCGAAAAGAAAATTGACGTAAACTAGTATATGTCAGCCAGGATCGAAGCTACTCGACCGGGACCGACGCCATTTAGACCGTACGGCTGCCCCGGTGATGCCTATGTCCTCTGTATCGGCGTATTTTTTTCGGAAAACCAAGAATTCGGCCGAAACAAAAAATGACGTAAACAAGTATATGTCAGCCAGCATCGAAGCTATTCGACCGAGACCGACGCCATTTAGACCGTACGGCCCCCCCCCCCCCCGGTGATGCCTATGCCCTCTATATCGGCGTATTTTTTTCGGAAGACCGAGAATTCGGCCGAAACGAAAATTGAATTAATCGAGTATATGTCAGCCAGGATCGAAGCTATTCGACCGGGACCGACGCCATATCGACCGTCCGGCCCCCCCAGTGATGCCTATGCCCTGTGCATCGGTGTATTTTTTTCGGAAGACCGAGAATTCGGCCGAAACGAAAATTGAATTAATCGAGTATATGTCAGCCAGGATCGAAGCTATTCGACCGGGACCGAAGCCATATCGACCGTCCGGCCCCCCCAGTGATGCCTATGCCCTCTGTATCGGCGTATTTTTTCGGAAAACCGAGAATTCTGCCGAAACGAAAATTGACGTAATCGAGTATATGTCAGCCAGGATGGAAGCTATTCGACCGGGACCGACGCCATATCGACCGTCCGGCCCCCCCAGTGATGCCTATGCCCTCTGCATCGGCGTATTTTTTTCGGAAGACCGAGAATTCGGCCGTAACGAAAATTGAAGTAATCGAGTATATGTCAGCCAGGATCGAAGCTATTCGACCGGGACCGAAGCCATATCGACCGTCCGGCCCCCCCAGTGATGCCTATGCCCTCTGTATCGGCGTATTTTTTTCGGAAAACCGAGAATTCGGCCGAAACGAAAATTGAAGTAATCGAGTATATGTCAGCCAGGATCGAAGCTATTCGACCGGGACCGAAGCCATATCGACCGTCCGGCCCCCCCAGTGATGCCTATGCCCTCTGTATCGGCGTATTTTTTTCGGAAAACCGAGAATTCGGCCGAAACGAAAATTGAAGTAATCGAGTATATGTCAGCCAGGGTCGAAGCTATTCGACCGGGACCGACGCCATATCGACCGTCCGGCCCCCCCAGTGATGCCTATGCCTTCTGCATCGGCGTATTTTTTTCGGAAGACCGAGAATTCGGCCGAAACGATAATTGAAGTAATCGAGTATATGTCAGCCAGGATCGAAGCTATTCGACCGGGACCGAAGCCATATCGACCGTCCGGCCCCTCCAGTGATGCCTATGCCCTCTGTATCGGCGTATTTTTTTCGGAAAACCGAGAATTTGGCCGAAACGAAAATTGACGTAATCGAGTATATGTCAGCCAGGATCGAAGCTATTCGACCGGGACCGACGCCATATCGACCGTCCGGCCCCCCCAGTGATGCCTATGCCCTCTCATCGGCGTATTTTTTTTCGGAAGACCGAGAATTCGGCCGAAACCAAAATTGAAGTAATCGAGTATATGTCAGCCAGGATCGAAGCTATTCGACCGGGACCGAAGCCATATCGACCGTCCGGCCCCCCCAGTGATGCCTATGCCCTCTGTATCGGCGTATTTTTTTCGGAAAACCGAGAATTCGGCCGAAACGAAAATTGAAGTAATCGAGTATATGTCAGCCAGGATCGAAGCTATTCGACTGGGACCGACGCCATATCGACCGTCCGGCCCCCCCAGTGATGCCTATGCCCTCTGCATCGGCGTATTTTTTTCGGAAGACCGAGAATTCGGCCGAAACGAAAATTGAAGTAATCGAGTATATGTCAGCCAGGATCGAAGCTATTCGACCGGGATCGAAGCCATATCGACCGTCCGGCCCCCCCAGTGATGCCTATGCCCTCTGTATCGGCGTATTTTTTTCGGAAAACCGAGAATTCGGCCGAAACGAAAATTGAAGTAATCGAGTATATGTCAGCCAGGATCGAAGCTATTCGACCGGGACCGAACCCATATCGACCGTCCGGCCCCCCCAGTGATGCCTATGCCCTCTGTATCGGCGTATTTTTTTCGGAAAACCGAGAATTCGGCCGAAACGAAAATTGAAGTAATCGAGTATATGTCAGCCAGGATCGAAGCTATTCGACCGGGACCGACGCCATATCGACCGTCCGGCCCCCCCAGTGATGCCTATGCCCTCTGCATCGGCGTATTTTTTTCGGAAGACCGAGAATTCGGCCGAAACGAAAATTGAAGTAATCGAGTATATGTCAGCCAGGATCGAAGCTATTCGACCGGGACCGACGCCATATCGACCGTCCGGCCCCCCCAGTGATGCCTATGCCCTCTGCATCGGCGTATTTTTTTCGGAAGACCGAGAATTCGGCCGAAACGAAATATGAAGTAATCGAGTATATGTCAGCTAGGATCGAAGCTATTCGACCGGGACCGACGCCATTTAGACCGTACGGCCGCCCCGGTGATGCCTATGCCCTCTGCATTGGCGTATTTTTTTCGGAAGACCGAGAATTCGGCCGAAACTAAAATTGAAGTAATCGAGTATATGTCAGCCAGGATCGAAGCTATTGGACCGGGACCGAAGCCATATCGACCGTCCGGCCCCCCCGGTGATGCCTATGCCCTCTGCATCGGCGTATTGTTTTCGGAAAACCGAGAATTCGGCCGAAAAGAAAATTGACGTAAACGAGTATATGTCAGCCAGGATCGAAGCTACTCGACCGGGACCGACGCCATTTAGACAGTACGGCCGCCCCGGTGATGCCTATGTCCTCTGTATCGGCGTATTTTTTTCGGAAAACCAAGAATTCGGCCGAAACAAAAAATGACGTAAAGAAGTATATGTTAGCCGGCATCGAAGCTATTCGACCGGGACCGACGCCATTTAGACCGTACGCCCCCCCCCCCCGGTGATGCCTATGCCCTCTGTATCGGCGTATTTTTTTCGGAAAACCGAGAATTCGGCCGAAACGAAAATTGACGTAATCGAGTATATGTCAGCCAGGATCGAAGCTATTCGACCGGGACCGACGCCATATCGACCGTCCGGCCCCCCCAGTGATGCCTATGCCCTCTCATCGGCGTATTTTTTTCGGAAGACCGAGAATTCGGCCGAAACGAAAATTGAATTAATCGAGTATATGTCAGCCAGGATCGAAGCTATTCGACCGGGACCGAAGCCATATCGACCGTCCGGCCCCCCCAGTGATGCCTATGCCCTCTGTATCGGCGTATTTTTTCGGAAAACCGAGAATTCTGCCGAAACGAAAATTGACGTAATCGAGTATATGTCAGCCAGGATGGAAGCTATTCGACCGGGACCGACGCCATATCGACCGTCCGGCCCCCCCAGTGATGCCTATGCCCTCTGCATCGGCGTATTTTTTTCGGAAGACCGAGAATTCGGCCGAAACGAAAATTGAAGTAATCGAGTATATGTCAGCCAGGATCGAAGCTATTCGACCGGGACCGAAGCCATATCGACCGTCCGGCCCCCCCAGTGATGCCTATGCCCTCTGTATCGGCGTATTTTTTTCGGAAAACCGAGAATTCGGCCGAAACGAAAATTGAAGTAATCGAGTATATGTCAGCCAGGATCGTAGCTATTCGACCGGGACCGAAGCCATATCGACCGTCCGGCCCCCCCAGTGATGCCTATGCCCTCTGTATCGGCGTATTTTTTTCGGAAAACCGAGAATTCGGCCGAAACGAAAATTGAAGTAATCGAGTATATGTCAGCCAGGGTCGAAGCTATTCGACCGGGACCGACGCCATATCGACCGTCCGGCCCCCCCAGTGATGCCTATGCCTTCTGCATCGGCGTATTTTTTTCGGAAGACCGAGAATTCGGCCGAAACGAAAATTGAAGTAATCGAGTATATGTCAGCCAGGATCGAAGCTATTCGACCGGGACCGAAGCCATATCGACCGTCCGGCCCCCCCAGTGATGCCTATGCCCTCTGTATCGGCGTATTTTTTTCGGAAAACCGAGAATTTGGCCGAAACGAAAATTGACGTAATCGAGTATATGTCAGCCAGGATCGAAGCTATTCGACCGGGACCGACGCCATATCGACCGTCCGGCCCCCCCAGTGATGCCAATCCCCTCTCATCAGCGTATTTTTTTTCGGAAGACCGAGAATTCGGCCGAAACGAAAATTGAAGTAATCGAGTATATGTCAGCCAGGATCGAAGCTATTCGACCGGGACCGAAGCCATATCGACCGTCCGGCCCCCCCAGTGATGCCTATGCCCTCTGTATCGGCGTATTTTTTTCGGAAAACCGAGAATTCGGCCGAAACGAAAATTGAAGTAATCGAGTATATGTCAGCCAGGATCGAAGCTATTCGACCGGGACCGACGCCATATCGACCGTCCGGCCCCCCCAGTGATGCCTATGCCCTCTGCATCGGCGTATTTTTTTCGGAAGACCGAGAATTCGGCCGAAACGAAAATTGAAGTAATCGAGTATATGTCAGCCAGGATCGAAGCTATTCGACCGGGATCGAAGCCATATCGACCGTCCGGCCCCCCCAGTGATGCCTATGCCCTCTGTATCGGCGTATTTTTTTCGGAAGACCGAGAATTCGGCCGAAACGAAATATGAAGTAATCGAGTATATGTCAGCTAGGATCGAAGCTATTCAACCGGGACCGACGCCATTTAGACCGTACGGCCGCCCCGGTGATGCCTATGCCCTCTGCATTGGCGTATTTTTTTCGGAAGACCGAGAATTCGGCCGAAACTAAAATTGAAGTAATCGAGTATATGTCAGCCAGGATCGAAGCTATTGGACCGGGACCGAAGCCATATCGACCGTCCGGCCCCCCCGGTGATGCCTATGCCCTCTGCATCGGCGTATTGTTTTCGGAAAACCGAGAATTCGGCCGAAAAGAAAATTGACGTAAACGAGTATATGTCAGCCAGGATCGAAGCTACTCGACCGGGACCGACGCCATTTAGACAGTACGGCCGCCCCGGTGATGCCTATGTCCTCTGTATCGGCGTATTTTTTTCGGAAAACCAAGAATTCGGCCGAAACAAAAAATGACGTAAAGAAGTATATGTTAGCCGGCATCGAAGCTATTCGACCGGGACCGACGCCATTTAGACCGTACGGCCCCCCCCCCCCCCGGTGATGCCTATGCCCTCTGTATCGGCGTATTTTTTTCGGAAAACCGAGAATTCGGCCGAAACGAAAATTGACGTAATCGAGTATATGTCAGCCAGGATCGAAGCTATTCGACCGGGACCGACGCCATATCGACCGTCCGGCCCCCCCAGTGATGCCTATGCCCTCTCATCGGCGTATTTTTTTCGGAAGACCGAGAATTCGGCCGAAACGAAAATTGAAGTAATCGAGTATATGTCAGCCAGGATCGAAGCTATTCGACCGGGACCGAAGCCATATCGACCGTCCGGCCCCCCCAGTGATGCCTATGCCCTCTCATCGGCGTATTTTTTTCGGAAGACCGAGAATTCGGCCGAAACGAAAATTGAATTAATCGAGTATATGTCAGCCAGGATCGAAGCTATTCGACCGGGACCGAAGCCATATCGACCGTCCGGCCCCCCCAGTGATGCCTATGCCCTCTGTATCGGCGTATTTTTTCGGAAAACCGAGAATTCTGCCGAAACGAAAATTGACGTAATCGAGTATATGTCAGCCAGGATGGAAGCTATTCGACCGGGACCGACGCCATATCGACCGTCCGGCCCCCCCAGTGATGCCTATGCCCTCTGCATTGGCGTATTTTTTTCGGAAGACCGAGAATTCGGCCGAAACGAAAATTGAAGTAATCGAGTATATGTCAGCCAGGATCGAAGCTATTCGACCGGGACCGAAGCCATATCGACCGTCCGGCCCCCCCAGTGATGCCTATGCCCTCTGTATCGGCGTATTTTTTTCGGAAAACCGAGAATTCGGCCGAAACGAAAATTGAAGTAATCGAGTATATGTCAGCCAGGATCGTAGCTATTCGACCGGGACCGAAGCCATATCGACCGTCCGGCCCCCCCAGTGATGCCTATGCCCTCTGTATCGGCGTATTTT
This sequence comes from Lycorma delicatula, assembly GCF_047948215.1. Lineage (NCBI taxonomy): Eukaryota > Metazoa > Arthropoda > Insecta > Hemiptera > Fulgoridae > Lycorma > Lycorma delicatula. The sequence continues at coordinate 181,890,018 of NC_134459.1, read as the reverse complement.
TTTCGGAAAACCGAGAATTCGGCCGAAACGAAAATTGAAGTAATCGAGTATATGTCAGCCAGGGTCGAAGCTATTCGACCGGGACCGACGCCATATCGACCGTCCGGCCCCCCCAGTGATGCCTATGCCTTCTGCATCGGCGTATTTTTTTCGGAAGACCGAGAATTCGGCCGAAACGAAAATTGAAGTAATCGAGTATATGTCAGCCAGGATCGAAGCTATTCGACCGGGACCGAAGCCATATCGACCGTCCGGCCCCCCCAGTGATGCCTATGCCCTCTGTATCGGCGTATTTTTTTCGGAAAACCGAGAATTTGGCCGAAACGAAAATTGACGTAATCGAGTATATGTCAGCCAGGATCGAAGCTATTCGACCGGGACCGACGCCATATCGACCGTCCGGCCCCCCCAGTGATGCCTATGCCCTCTCATCAGCGTATTTTTTTTCGGAAGACCGAGAATTCGGCCGAAACGAAAATTGAAGTAATCGAGTATATGTCAGCCAGGATCGAAGCTATTCGACCGGGACCGAAGCCATATCGACCGTCCGGCCCCCCCAGTGATGCCTATGCCCTCTGTATCGGCGTATTTTTTTCGGAAAACCGAGAATTCGGCCGAAACGAAAATTGAAGTAATCGAGTATATGTCAGCCAGGATCGAAGCTATTCGACCGGGACCGACGCCATATCGACCGTCCGGCCCCCCCAGTGATGCCTATGCCCTCTGCATCGGCGTATTTTTTTCGGAAGACCGAGAATTCGGCTGAAACGAAAATTGAAGTAATCGAGTATATGTCAGCCAGGATCGAAGCTATTCGACCGGGATCGAAGCCATATCGACCGTCCGGCCCCCCCAGTGATGCCTATGCCCTCTGTATCGGCGTATTTTTTTCGGAAAACCGAGAATTCGGCCGAAACGAAAATTGAAGTAATCGAGTATATGTCAGCCAGGATCGAAGCTATTCGACCGGGACCGAAGCCATATCGACCGTCCGGCCCCCCCAGTGATGCCTATGCCCTCTGCATCGGCGTATTTTTTTCGGAAAACCGAGAATTCGGCCGAAACGAAAATTGAAGTAATCGAGTATATGTCACCCAGGATCGAAGCTATTCGACCGGGACCGACGCCATATCGACCGTCCGGCCCCCCCCAGTGATGCCTATGCCCTCTGCATCGGCGTATTTTTTTCGGAAGACCGAGAATTCGGCCGAAACGAAAATTGAAGTAATCGAGTATATGTCAGCCAGGATCGAAGCTTTTCGACCGGGACCGACGCCATATCGACCGTCCGGCCCCCCCAGTGATGCCTATGCCCTCTGCATCGGCGTATTTTTTTCGGAAGACCGAGAATTCGGCCGAAACGAAATATGAAGTAATCGAGTATATGTCAGCTAGGATCGAAGCTATTCGACCGGGACCGACGCCATATCGACCGTCCGGCCCCCCCAGTGATGCCTATGCCCTCTGCATCGGCGTATTTTTTTCGGAAGACCGAGAATTCGGCCGAAACGAAAATTGAAGTAATCGAGTATATGTCAGCCTGGATCGAAGCTATTCGACCGGGACCGACGCCATATCGACCGTCCGGCCCCCCCAGTGATGCCTATGCCCTCTGCATCGGCGTATTTTTTTCGGAAGACCGAGAATTCGGCCGAAACGAAAATTGAAGTAATCGAGTATATGTCAGCCAGGATCGAAGCTATTCGACCGGGACCGAAGCCATATCGACCGTCCGGCCCCCCCAGTGATGCCTATGCCCTCTGCATCGGCGTATTTTTTTCGGAAAACCGAGAATTCGGCCGAAACGAAAATTGACGTAATCGAGTATATGTCAGCCAGGATCGAAGCTATTCGACCGGGACCGACGCCATATCGACCGTCCGGCCCCCCCAGTGATGCCTATGCCTTCTGCATCGGCGTATTTTTTTCGGAAGACCGAGAATTCGGCCGAAACGAAAATTGAAGTAATCGAGTATATGTCAGCCAGGATCGAAGCTATTCGACCGGGACCGAAGCCATATCGACCGTCCGGCCCCCCCAGTGATGCCTATGCCCTCTGTATCGGCGTATTTTTTTCGGAAAACCGAGAATTCGGCCGAAACGAAAATTGACGTAATCGAGTATATGTCAGCCAAGATCGAAGCTATTCGACCGGGACCGACGCCATATCGACCGTCCGGCCCCCCCCAGTGATGCCTATGCCCTCTGCATCGGCGTATTTTTTTCGGAAGACCGAGAATTCGGCCGAAACGAAAATTGAAGTAATCGAGTATATGTCAGCCAGGATCGAAGCTATTCGACAGGGACCGAAGCCATATCGACCGTCCGGCCCCCCCAGTGATGCCTATGCCCTCTGTATCGGCGTATTTTTTTCGGAAAACCGAGAATTCGGCCGAAACGAAAATTGAAGTAATCGAGTTTATGTCAGCCAGGATCGAAGCTATTCGACCGGGACCGACGCCATATCGACCGTCCGGCCCCCCCAGTGATGCCTATGCCCTCCGCATCGGCGTATTTTTTTCGGAAGACCGAGAATTCGGCCAAAACGAAAATTGAAGTAATCGAGTATATGTCAGCCAGGATCGAAGCTATTCGACCGGGACCGACGCCATTTAGACCGTACGGCCGCCCCGGTGATGCGTATGCCCTCTGCATTGGCGTATTTTTTTCGGAAGACCGAGAATTCGGCCGAAACGAAAATTGAAGTAATCGAGTATATGTCAGCCAGGATCGAAGCTATTGGACCGGGACCGAAGCCATATCGACCGTCCGGCCCCCCCGGTGATGCCTATGCCCTCTGCATCGGCGTATTGTTTTCGGAAAACCGAGAATTCGGCCGAAAAGAAAATTGACGTAAACTAGTATATGTCAGCCAGGATCGAAGCTACTCGACCGGGACCGACGCCATTTAGACCGTACGGCTGCCCCGGTGATGCCTATGTCCTCTGTATCGGCGTATTTTTTTCGGAAAACCAAGAATTCGGCCGAAACAAAAAATGACGTAAACAAGTATATGTCAGCCAGCATCGAAGCTATTCGACCGAGACCGACGCCATTTAGACCGTACGGCCCCCCCCCCCCCCGGTGATGCCTATGCCCTCTATATCGGCGTATTTTTTTCGGAAGACCGAGAATTCGGCCGAAACGAAAATTGAATTAATCGAGTATATGTCAGCCAGGATCGAAGCTATTCGACCGGGACCGACGCCATATCGACCGTCCGGCCCCCCCAGTGATGCCTATGCCCTGTGCATCGGTGTATTTTTTTCGGAAGACCGAGAATTCGGCCGAAACGAAAATTGAATTAATCGAGTATATGTCAGCCAGGATCGAAGCTATTCGACCGGGACCGAAGCCATATCGACCGTCCGGCCCCCCCAGTGATGCCTATGCCCTCTGTATCGGCGTATTTTTTCGGAAAACCGAGAATTCTGCCGAAACGAAAATTGACGTAATCGAGTATATGTCAGCCAGGATGGAAGCTATTCGACCGGGACCGACGCCATATCGACCGTCCGGCCCCCCCAGTGATGCCTATGCCCTCTGCATCGGCGTATTTTTTTCGGAAGACCGAGAATTCGGCCGTAACGAAAATTGAAGTAATCGAGTATATGTCAGCCAGGATCGAAGCTATTCGACCGGGACCGAAGCCATATCGACCGTCCGGCCCCCCCAGTGATGCCTATGCCCTCTGTATCGGCGTATTTTTTTCGGAAAACCGAGAATTCGGCCGAAACGAAAATTGAAGTAATCGAGTATATGTCAGCCAGGATCGAAGCTATTCGACCGGGACCGAAGCCATATCGACCGTCCGGCCCCCCCAGTGATGCCTATGCCCTCTGTATCGGCGTATTTTTTTCGGAAAACCGAGAATTCGGCCGAAACGAAAATTGAAGTAATCGAGTATATGTCAGCCAGGGTCGAAGCTATTCGACCGGGACCGACGCCATATCGACCGTCCGGCCCCCCCAGTGATGCCTATGCCTTCTGCATCGGCGTATTTTTTTCGGAAGACCGAGAATTCGGCCGAAACGATAATTGAAGTAATCGAGTATATGTCAGCCAGGATCGAAGCTATTCGACCGGGACCGAAGCCATATCGACCGTCCGGCCCCTCCAGTGATGCCTATGCCCTCTGTATCGGCGTATTTTTTTCGGAAAACCGAGAATTTGGCCGAAACGAAAATTGACGTAATCGAGTATATGTCAGCCAGGATCGAAGCTATTCGACCGGGACCGACGCCATATCGACCGTCCGGCCCCCCCAGTGATGCCTATGCCCTCTCATCGGCGTATTTTTTTTCGGAAGACCGAGAATTCGGCCGAAACCAAAATTGAAGTAATCGAGTATATGTCAGCCAGGATCGAAGCTATTCGACCGGGACCGAAGCCATATCGACCGTCCGGCCCCCCCAGTGATGCCTATGCCCTCTGTATCGGCGTATTTTTTTCGGAAAACCGAGAATTCGGCCGAAACGAAAATTGAAGTAATCGAGTATATGTCAGCCAGGATCGAAGCTATTCGACTGGGACCGACGCCATATCGACCGTCCGGCCCCCCCAGTGATGCCTATGCCCTCTGCATCGGCGTATTTTTTTCGGAAGACCGAGAATTCGGCCGAAACGAAAATTGAAGTAATCGAGTATATGTCAGCCAGGATCGAAGCTATTCGACCGGGATCGAAGCCATATCGACCGTCCGGCCCCCCCAGTGATGCCTATGCCCTCTGTATCGGCGTATTTTTTTCGGAAAACCGAGAATTCGGCCGAAACGAAAATTGAAGTAATCGAGTATATGTCAGCCAGGATCGAAGCTATTCGACCGGGACCGAACCCATATCGACCGTCCGGCCCCCCCAGTGATGCCTATGCCCTCTGTATCGGCGTATTTTTTTCGGAAAACCGAGAATTCGGCCGAAACGAAAATTGAAGTAATCGAGTATATGTCAGCCAGGATCGAAGCTATTCGACCGGGACCGACGCCATATCGACCGTCCGGCCCCCCCAGTGATGCCTATGCCCTCTGCATCGGCGTATTTTTTTCGGAAGACCGAGAATTCGGCCGAAACGAAAATTGAAGTAATCGAGTATATGTCAGCCAGGATCGAAGCTATTCGACCGGGACCGACGCCATATCGACCGTCCGGCCCCCCCAGTGATGCCTATGCCCTCTGCATCGGCGTATTTTTTTCGGAAGACCGAGAATTCGGCCGAAACGAAATATGAAGTAATCGAGTATATGTCAGCTAGGATCGAAGCTATTCGACCGGGACCGACGCCATTTAGACCGTACGGCCGCCCCGGTGATGCCTATGCCCTCTGCATTGGCGTATTTTTTTCGGAAGACCGAGAATTCGGCCGAAACTAAAATTGAAGTAATCGAGTATATGTCAGCCAGGATCGAAGCTATTGGACCGGGACCGAAGCCATATCGACCGTCCGGCCCCCCCGGTGATGCCTATGCCCTCTGCATCGGCGTATTGTTTTCGGAAAACCGAGAATTCGGCCGAAAAGAAAATTGACGTAAACGAGTATATGTCAGCCAGGATCGAAGCTACTCGACCGGGACCGACGCCATTTAGACAGTACGGCCGCCCCGGTGATGCCTATGTCCTCTGTATCGGCGTATTTTTTTCGGAAAACCAAGAATTCGGCCGAAACAAAAAATGACGTAAAGAAGTATATGTTAGCCGGCATCGAAGCTATTCGACCGGGACCGACGCCATTTAGACCGTACGCCCCCCCCCCCCGGTGATGCCTATGCCCTCTGTATCGGCGTATTTTTTTCGGAAAACCGAGAATTCGGCCGAAACGAAAATTGACGTAATCGAGTATATGTCAGCCAGGATCGAAGCTATTCGACCGGGACCGACGCCATATCGACCGTCCGGCCCCCCCAGTGATGCCTATGCCCTCTCATCGGCGTATTTTTTTCGGAAGACCGAGAATTCGGCCGAAACGAAAATTGAATTAATCGAGTATATGTCAGCCAGGATCGAAGCTATTCGACCGGGACCGAAGCCATATCGACCGTCCGGCCCCCCCAGTGATGCCTATGCCCTCTGTATCGGCGTATTTTTTCGGAAAACCGAGAATTCTGCCGAAACGAAAATTGACGTAATCGAGTATATGTCAGCCAGGATGGAAGCTATTCGACCGGGACCGACGCCATATCGACCGTCCGGCCCCCCCAGTGATGCCTATGCCCTCTGCATCGGCGTATTTTTTTCGGAAGACCGAGAATTCGGCCGAAACGAAAATTGAAGTAATCGAGTATATGTCAGCCAGGATCGAAGCTATTCGACCGGGACCGAAGCCATATCGACCGTCCGGCCCCCCCAGTGATGCCTATGCCCTCTGTATCGGCGTATTTTTTTCGGAAAACCGAGAATTCGGCCGAAACGAAAATTGAAGTAATCGAGTATATGTCAGCCAGGATCGTAGCTATTCGACCGGGACCGAAGCCATATCGACCGTCCGGCCCCCCCAGTGATGCCTATGCCCTCTGTATCGGCGTATTTTTTTCGGAAAACCGAGAATTCGGCCGAAACGAAAATTGAAGTAATCGAGTATATGTCAGCCAGGGTCGAAGCTATTCGACCGGGACCGACGCCATATCGACCGTCCGGCCCCCCCAGTGATGCCTATGCCTTCTGCATCGGCGTATTTTTTTCGGAAGACCGAGAATTCGGCCGAAACGAAAATTGAAGTAATCGAGTATATGTCAGCCAGGATCGAAGCTATTCGACCGGGACCGAAGCCATATCGACCGTCCGGCCCCCCCAGTGATGCCTATGCCCTCTGTATCGGCGTATTTTTTTCGGAAAACCGAGAATTTGGCCGAAACGAAAATTGACGTAATCGAGTATATGTCAGCCAGGATCGAAGCTATTCGACCGGGACCGACGCCATATCGACCGTCCGGCCCCCCCAGTGATGCCAATCCCCTCTCATCAGCGTATTTTTTTTCGGAAGACCGAGAATTCGGCCGAAACGAAAATTGAAGTAATCGAGTATATGTCAGCCAGGATCGAAGCTATTCGACCGGGACCGAAGCCATATCGACCGTCCGGCCCCCCCAGTGATGCCTATGCCCTCTGTATCGGCGTATTTTTTTCGGAAAACCGAGAATTCGGCCGAAACGAAAATTGAAGTAATCGAGTATATGTCAGCCAGGATCGAAGCTATTCGACCGGGACCGACGCCATATCGACCGTCCGGCCCCCCCAGTGATGCCTATGCCCTCTGCATCGGCGTATTTTTTTCGGAAGACCGAGAATTCGGCCGAAACGAAAATTGAAGTAATCGAGTATATGTCAGCCAGGATCGAAGCTATTCGACCGGGATCGAAGCCATATCGACCGTCCGGCCCCCCCAGTGATGCCTATGCCCTCTGTATCGGCGTATTTTTTTCGGAAGACCGAGAATTCGGCCGAAACGAAATATGAAGTAATCGAGTATATGTCAGCTAGGATCGAAGCTATTCAACCGGGACCGACGCCATTTAGACCGTACGGCCGCCCCGGTGATGCCTATGCCCTCTGCATTGGCGTATTTTTTTCGGAAGACCGAGAATTCGGCCGAAACTAAAATTGAAGTAATCGAGTATATGTCAGCCAGGATCGAAGCTATTGGACCGGGACCGAAGCCATATCGACCGTCCGGCCCCCCCGGTGATGCCTATGCCCTCTGCATCGGCGTATTGTTTTCGGAAAACCGAGAATTCGGCCGAAAAGAAAATTGACGTAAACGAGTATATGTCAGCCAGGATCGAAGCTACTCGACCGGGACCGACGCCATTTAGACAGTACGGCCGCCCCGGTGATGCCTATGTCCTCTGTATCGGCGTATTTTTTTCGGAAAACCAAGAATTCGGCCGAAACAAAAAATGACGTAAAGAAGTATATGTTAGCCGGCATCGAAGCTATTCGACCGGGACCGACGCCATTTAGACCGTACGGCCCCCCCCCCCCCCGGTGATGCCTATGCCCTCTGTATCGGCGTATTTTTTTCGGAAAACCGAGAATTCGGCCGAAACGAAAATTGACGTAATCGAGTATATGTCAGCCAGGATCGAAGCTATTCGACCGGGACCGACGCCATATCGACCGTCCGGCCCCCCCAGTGATGCCTATGCCCTCTCATCGGCGTATTTTTTTCGGAAGACCGAGAATTCGGCCGAAACGAAAATTGAAGTAATCGAGTATATGTCAGCCAGGATCGAAGCTATTCGACCGGGACCGAAGCCATATCGACCGTCCGGCCCCCCCAGTGATGCCTATGCCCTCTGTATCGGCGTATTTTTTTCGGAAAACCGAGAATTCGGCCGAAACGAAAATTGACGTAATCGAGTATATGTCAGCCAGGATCGAAGCTATTCGACCGGGACCGACGCCATATCGACCGTCCGGCCCCCCCAGTGATGCCTATGCCCTCTGCATCGGCGTATTTTTTTCGGAAGACCGAGAATTCGGCCGAAACGAAAATTGAAGTAATCGAGTATATGTCAGCCAGGATCGAAGCTATTCGACCGGGACCGAAGCCATATCGACCGTCCGGCCCCCCCAGTGATGCCTATGCCCTCTGCATCGGCGTATTTTTTTCGGAAGACCGAGAATTCGGCCGAAACGAAAATTGAAGTTATCGAGTATATGTCAGCCAGGATCGAAGCTATTCGACCGGGACCGAAGCCATATCGACCGTCCGGCCCCCCTTAGTGATGCCTATGCCCTCTGTATCGGCGTATTTTTTTCGGAAGACCGAGAATTCGGCCGAAACGAAAATTGAAGTAATCGAGTATATGTCAGCCAGGATCGAAGCTATTCGACCGGGACCGACGCCATATCGACCGTCCGGCCCCCCCAGTGATGCCTATGCCCTCTGCATCGGCGTATTTTTTTCGGAAGACCGAGAATTCGGCCGAAACGAAAATTGAAGTAATCGAGTATATGTCACCCAGGATCGAAGCTATTCGACCGGGACCGACGCCATATCGACCGTCCGGCCCCCCCAGTGATGCCTATCCCCTCTGCATCGGCGTATTTTTTTCGGAAGACCGAGAATTCGGCCGAAACGAAAATTGAAGTAATCGAGTATATGTCAGCCAGGATCGAAGCTATTCGACCGGGACCGACGCCATATCGACCGTCCGGCCCCCCCAGTGATGCCTATGCCCTCTGCATCGGCGTATTTTTTTCGGAAGACCGAGAATTCGGCCGAAACGAAAATTGAAGTAATCGAGTATATGTCAGCCAGGATCGAAGCTATTCGACCGGGACCGACGCCATATCGACCGTCCGGCCCCCCCAGTGATGCCTATGCCCTCTGCATCGGCGTATTTTTTTCGGAAGACCGAGAATTCGGCCGAAACGAAAATTGAAGTAATCTAGTATATGTCAGCCAGGATCGAAGCTATTCGACCGGGACCGACGCCATATCGACCGTCCGACCCCCCCAGTGATGCCTATGCCCTCTGTATCGGCGTATTTTTTTCGGAAAACCGAGAATTCGGCCGAAACGAAAATTGAAGTAATCGAGTATATGTCAGCCAGGATCGAAGCTATTCGACCGGGACCGACGCCATATCGACCGTCCGGCCCCCCCAGTGATGCCTATGCCCTCTGCATCGGCGTATTTTTTTCGGAAGACCGAGAATTCGGCCGAAACGAAAATTGAAGTAATCGAGTATATGTCAGCCAGGATCGAAGCTATTCGACCGGGACCGACGCCATATCGACCGTCCGGCCCCCCCCCCCCCCCCAGTGATGCCTATGCCCTCTGCATCGGCGTATTTTTTTCGGAAGACCGAGAATTTGGCCGAAACGAAAATTGAAGTAATCGAGTATATGTCAGCCAGGATCGAAGCTATTCGACCGGGACCGACGCCATTTAGACCGTACGGCCGCCCCGGTGATGGTGATGGTGATGGTGATAAAAATTTTTTTTTTTTATCTCCGGGACCGGAGATAAATTTTTTTTAACTCCTGTTGATGGTTACAAAAAAGACCGAAAGATCTCGAAGATTTAACACTTATTTGCCGGTAAGGTGGATATACAGCTTGTTAATTACATTTAATTAAAATATATTTATCGTTTTATTAAAATATAATATTTCTTCGTTTATTTAATTTAATTGTTATAACGAAACCGCGTGCCCATAGCGTATTTAATTCGCGCGGATATGGCGGTACCAACTAATATAATTTCACGACTTACAACAAATTTAGCTTGTACGGTCGGCGTAGCCGTGAGGCTTTACGCACCAGACACCGTATCAACCGGGCGATCGAGTTCGCCCGGCCAGAACAAGTAAATTTTTAAATATATTCAATTACAAAACTTTAAATCTTATTCGTTTATTTAATTCTGCCGCTCACCTATGGCGTCAGAACATAGCGTACGACTACAATAACATTTTTTGAGGTAAGATGCGATTTCCCAAATCGTTTTAATTTTTTAATCGTAAACAAACGCTCTTAAGAAAAATGTGACCGTAATTAGGCGATATCTCGAAATACTGAGGGTGATCTTTCTCTATAGCCCCACCTCTTTGACGTTTTCAAAAAACGGTCAAAATCGGTCCAGTAGTTCTGTAAATATAAGGTTATTTAGCGGCCGACACCTAACACATGTACATCAACATCCGTAAAAATTTCTATTCGGTTTTTCGGGTTCGTTAGGTGTCATAACGTTCAGATCCGGTGAAAACCGCATATGCCGAAATTAGAACGATTACAATGCTTTTCATTCTAAAGCTATCTAGACGGGAAAGTTAAAATATGCGATAAATAAAATTTTTTTTTTTCGATTTCTGCGGCAAAATTTTTAAAATATGGCATATATTTTACAAATACTTGCGCTCACGTAAGTACTGAAATTATTATAAAGCGGTGTCATTATGTTTACAAAATCTTGAAAAATGAACCCTCAACCCCCCGCCCCCGCCCACCCCACCACATCGGAGGTGTTGATCCAAAACTTCTACCAATAAATTCTCTAACATACGAATCTCTATACAAAATTTCATCAAACTCTATTTATCCATTCAAAAATTATTAAGCTTCCGACACGCCAACAGACGCACTTATATACGTATGAACATTACCCCCCCTCCCCGCAACAGTTAATTAGGTTTTCTGGGGTTCCTGGGTGATGAAACGTAAAGAAATGTGAAATAACCCATACCACATTTTTTGACTTATTACCATAATTTCTTTCTTCACCACAGCTTTAGAGCAGTGGTCTCGAAAGTGGTGTACGCGTACTCAGTTCCGGGGGGTATGCAAAGTAATAGTTGGGGATACAACAAATAAGTAGTATAAATAATTTGATTTTTGACTATATACACACGTGGACGCGCGCGCGCACACACACACACACATAAACACGCGCAACATACACATCATGAAATACAGACAAAAAAGTGTACATCTTACTGTTACAATAAAAAAAACCTTTAAATATTAACAAACAAAAAAAAAAATAGAAGAGTTGAAATTATGAAATATATATATATATATATATATATATATATATATATATATCAATAAACGTACCTTATTTAACTACACGTACTTCGTTGTATATCCAGCGATGACTAACTAGACCGAGTCGGCTGTTTGTTACATTCGTTCCCTTCCGCGTACAATCGGTCATCTTCGTTCTTAACTATACAACTGTTGACTCATCTTGTTAGCCGAGTTCCAGATGTACATAACAAATTGTTTTTATTACTTTATTTCAAGAGAAGGAAAATAAAATTATATTTTTAAATTAATAAATCTTTTTTTCAAGAGGTCAAATAATTATTAAATTATTCAATAAAAATTAATTTTTGTAATATATTTAACTAAAAATTATTTATTTATTTATTATTATTATTATTATTTTGGAAAACAATTTTCATTTACCATATAAATAATATCTGTATCTGTAAAACATTGACTGTACCTAATCGATTGATTCATCATTAACGCCCAGTAAAAACTACTAAAGATAAATTATTGAAAATTTTAATTAATGCACGTTCTTCTTAGGAAGAGCACACTAAGAAATAATTTTTTGAAATTCAGAGTGTTTATGTTTCAAATGTAATAACAATGAAATTTACTTTTTTATAATTTCTTGGTAATAAATTAAGGTATCAACTTGATTTTTGATTCGTCTAATTTTCATATGAATATCTAAAAGCTAACATCTAGATTTTTCGAAATTACAAGTTTAAAGAGTTAAAATTGATTTTGAATTTTTTTTCAAACACGGCTGTTATTTTTTTTTTTAACTTTTTGGTAAGAGATGAAGATATCAACTTGAGTTTTGGAGTGCTTAATTTTCATGTACATATCTAAAAAAAAAGAAACAATTTCTAGATTTTTCAAAATTATTACACTTAACACTTATTACAAATTTTCCCCATTCCCGACTATACTAAACACGATATTCATTAGATTGGAGCTTGCAAATACTGTTCAGATAAATATCTAAAAACCATTTTCGGGTTTTTGAAAATTTTTGAAGGGTGAGACGATATATAACGCAACGGTTCAACCAACGTAGTTCTCGTAGGTTCAACGTAGTAATATAATTTCTTAGACGGAACCTCTTTCTGAGGTCCTCATATATTGTACGCTCTTCTATTAGATGCTTAATTGTAAGTGTTTTATTGCAAACACCGCACATCGGTCTCTCATCGCCGGTTAACAAATATGAATTTGTTAATCGCGTGTGACCGATTCTAAGTCTGGTCACAGCTACTTGTTCTCGGCGAGTCAACTTCACGTCGCTTTTCCATTTATATGGAGAAGTTTTCACCGAGTTTAATTTTGTATTTAAACTCCTCCACTCAGTATTCCACTTGTTCTTTTACTACGTTAGTTAGACAATTTTTAACGTCTGCCACTCTTACAGGAAATGCATCCAAATCATCGCAGACTGTTGCCTTTCTGGCTGCTTCGTCTGCGCTCTCATTACCTGTAACACCAGCATGCCCTGGAGTCCATACAAATATGCATCGCTGTCCTCGTTGATTTAAAACGTATAAAATGGACAGGATGTTTGAAATTAAGACATCCTTAATGTTTTTGTTCCGAATTGCAACAAGTGCACTTAGAGAATGGGAACAAATTAGCACTCTCTCTTCTAATTAAATAATTAATTTAATTATTTACTATATTTGAATTTGAACGGGAGTTTTTTTTTTAATTATTTCAGCTGATTACTTTAATTTTTTTTTTCATTTCTTGATTCAATTGCATTCATTAATATAATATTAGCTTTGATTAATTACTTTTTTTCATTTGTATAATTTCTGAATTGTTACTTTTTGAATTTGTAAGTCGCTGTCACTGCTTGTTAGCAATTTTAATTATTACTTTTATTATTTGTCGATTTTATAATTAATTTTAATTTTATTGTAATACGTATTAGTAATTTTTTTTTGTTATTCTTCGCCCGTCCATAAAAAAAAAGATTCTATGAACTTAAATGTAAATTATCGTAAATCTAATAATTAAAAAGCTAACTTAAGTTATGTTACATGTATATTGTTGAAATTGGGATGAAAAAATTAAATATTAATTAATAATTTCGAAAAATAATTATATCATCGGTGTACATTAATGGATAAAAATAAAATATATTACTTGTTTACGATGCTTTCGTTTACTAAATAGTAGTTATTTCATATGTTTATTCTTTTTTAGGTAGATTTCAATAGAAAACTACCTACTGTAACGGGTACAATGATTCGACATCCGAAAAATTTCTGTATATCTTCGCGTTTCACATCCCGCAGACTCCAAAACCACCGTCAGCTCAAAAGTTTAAAATACATTTATACATGTTATATTTCAGTTTCTTGTGGACAGGATAACTGCCGCAATCACTTTCAAATTGTTTATTAAAAATAACTCGTCCCAAAATCTCAGTCGAATGGCCAAAATCGGACCGTGAGGGTGGAAGTGGGAAAACCTTTTTCGGGAAAGTTATATCGCTACAACTTTCTTATTAAGTAAAATATCGAATTCGTTTAAAGATCCTACTATTCTTTGGATAAGGGCTTAAAACTTATATAAATTTGATGTCAGCAACCGTCGGCCTAGGGGGTGGAAAAAATGGGGGTTCGAAGACAAAAAAGAATCATACCTCCCTTAATAGGCTGTGTCGAATCGGTTTAAAGTGGTCGTTAGTCCTCTAAACATTACCTAAAACTTTAACTGAAATAATTTTTGATATGACCAACCCTTACGGCAAGGCAGACCAAAATCTTGCTGCAATTGTAAAAAAAGGGGCTGTCGTATGCTAAACATGTGAAACTTTTTTTCACATGCATCCGTTGTCGTATCGAGTAAATTTGAAGTTTTTCTTAACTTTAAGGAGGAAGGAAATCTTTTTTTCTTTTTACTTAGCACCGGTGAAATCTATCTCCGCCTTCCGGCGTGCAGAAAGGGATTTTTTTTTTAATTCCTGGATTTAAATAAAGTTAAGGCAGTACGACTAGCAATATTAACTTGCACTGCTGCGGGATAATATTTTTCAAAGTTTACCTCTATCTGAAAGGATAAACAGCGATTCTCAATAAGCCTGATTTTAAACAAAAATTTATTCACCTAAGCGGCAACATAGTAAGAGGAATTTTTATAAGGTTATACTTTTTGATTTTATTTACATTTCACATCCTAAGGAAGTCTCACGTTAAAGTTTAGTAATCGCAATAGTAAAATAATATTCTGATCGCGTGTAACTGACCACCGATCGTGATTTAATATAAAATTTCTAATGAAATTTATCTGTAATTTAAGCTATAAATGGAGCGATGAAAATCCCTCTCCGCCTACTTTATAATTACTAACAGTCAGTTACTTCTCGTGAGGGGCGTGAGGCTCTCAAATAGAAAAATGAGATATAACAATCGATCACTCCATTTCAGTTATATTATTTCGACTTTTATAATTCCAGTTCGATCGGTACATTATACTTCATATACTAACTGAAATAAACAGCGTCCTTTAAAGAACTTATTTAATTTCCAACCGGAAAGAAAACATTCATTTAAATTTTAAAAAATCGATATTATTATTATCGTGTGAAATCTGTGACGCCAACTAGTGGATTACAAAAACACAACGTTCTACCAAAAAGAGACGTTTTTGAAATATCAGAAATGTTCCTATTAAAGATATTAATGCATATTTAGATGAAAAATAATGCGAGTATTACCAAACATCTTTATTGACGAGTAGTTAATTTAATTATGCAAATACTTTTCGATAACAAAGTTGACTGTAACACAAAAAACTCCAATAAAACCAAGGATCCACCATTCTTCATCGGTCATTAGACCGGTGTGCAACTCAAAGCTATATTAAAAAAACAAACATTCGTAAATAAAAACCGTCTCGCAATCACGCGTAATACTCATATCCACATAAAGATTGTTTTTTTTAATTCTACTTGGTTCAATTTTTATTCCTATGTTTTTTTTTTGTTTTTTTATTTGTCTATTACTTAGCGATTTGTTCGAAATGAAAATTTTCGTGAAAATCAATCTGTAGAATCCGTGTTTGAAACATTTCCTGTTTTATTTACTGAAATTTTATTTTAACAAACTTCACCCTTAGCGGTTAAATAAAAAATAAAAAAATTCCTCTTGAAAAGTTGTAAAAAGTTTCTTTAAAGTTTTCCTACGATTATTCTCGGTGAATAGATCACGAATAAAAGCTTTCCGTTGGTACCGATTAAAAATCCCGTTAAAAATTATTTACTGTTATTTACGTACGTACATAAATATAAATACATGTGTTTTTAACCGATATTATATGCGAGGACTAACACCGAAAATACACACACACAATATTACCGATAAACAGAAAACTGTTTTCTGATGCGCGGCTTACACAAACAGTTACACATTCACAGGAGAGAAACAGAGAGACAGACGCAGATAGATAGATAAATAGAGAGAGAGAGAGAAGAGAGAAATTTTTTTAAAAATATTTCTCAATTTATTTAATTTTTTTTTTTTGTCATGCTGACAATATTATAAGTGGTTGGACACCCTATAAATATTTTAATAATATAGCTGAAAGCATGTATGTAATCTTTACAAGTTTCATTAAAATCTGTATTATTTCCCGGGCAAATACGGAGACGCATGACGAGAAAATAAGTTAATTTAATTTGGGATTATATGAAACGTAAACATCTGATAAGCAGCTGCTAGAGTTAACTTTATTAAACGTTCAATAAAGTAGCTACGCAAGCGCTGTTATTCAAATTATACTTCAGGTTTATATCTAAAGATTATAAAATCGTTTCGTTATCTTCTATTTGTTAATAAGTCCACTGTAAAAGGGAAAATGAAATAAGAGTCCTGCTTTTCGCTACAAGCTGTAGCAAAAACAAAGGATGTGATCGTTAAGTAACCTTTAATTATTATTAATAAAGTTATATCGTAACATGGAACGATGGTTTTAGTCGATGAAATAACAGTTAAGGCTAGCGGTGAAGACCGTTATTCCTATATTCTATACAATTATTTTTTTTTTTGTCCAGTCATTTGACTGGTTTGATGCAGCTCTCCAAGATTCCCTATCTAGTGCTAGTCGTTTCATTTCAGTATACCCTCTACATCCTACATCCCCAACAATTTGTTTTATATACTCCAAACGTGGCCTGCCTACACAATTTTTCCCTTCTACCTGTCCTTCCAATATTAAAACGACTATTCCAGGATGCCTTAGTATGTGGCCTATAAGTCTGTCTCTTCTTTTAACTATATTTTTCCAAAAGCTTCTTTCTTCATCTATTTGCCGCAATACCTCTTCATTTGTCACTTTATCCACCCGTCTGATTTTTAACATTCTCCTATAGCACCGCATTTCAAAAGCTTCTAATCTTTTCTTCTCAGATACTCCGATCGTCCAAGTTTCACTTCCATATAAAGCGACACTCCAAACATACACTTTCAAAAATCTTTTCCTGACGTTTAAATTAATTTTTGATGTAAACAAATTATATTTCTTACTGAAGGCTCGTTTAGCTTGTGCTATTCGGCATTTTATATCGCTCCTGCTTCGTCCATCTTTAGTAATTTTACTTCCCAAATAACAAAATTCTTCTACCTCCATAATTTTTTCTCCTCCTATTTTCACATTCAACGGTCCATCTTTGTTATTTCTACTACATTTCATTACTTTTGTTTTGTTCTTGTTTATTTTCACGCGATAGTTCTTGCGTAGGACTTCATCTATGCCGTTCATTGTTTCTTCTAAATCCTTTTTACTCTCGGTTAGAATTACTATATCATCGGCAAATCATAGCATCTTTATCTTTTCACCTTGTACTGTTACTCCGAATCTAAATTGTTCTTTAACATCATTAACTGCTAGTTCCATGTAAAGATTAAAAAGTAACGGAGATAGGGAACATCCTTGTCGGACTCCCTTTCTTATTAGGGCTTCTTTCTTATGTTCTTCAATTGTTATTGTTGCTGTTTGGTTCCTGTACATGTTAGCAATTCTTCTTCTATCTCTGTATTTGAACCCTAATTTTTTTTAAATGCTGAACATTTTATTCCAGTCTACGTTATCGAATGCCTTTTCTAGGTCTATAAATGCGAAGTATGTCGGTTTGTTTTTCTTTAATCTTCCTTCTACTATTAATCTGAGGCCTAAAATTGCTTCCCTTGTCCCTATACTTTTCCTGAAACCAAATTGGTCTTCTCCTAACACTTCTTCCACTCTCCTCTCAATTCTTCTGTATAAAATTCTAGTTAAGATTTTATTATACAATTATTTATTATAATCTTACTTCGCTCTCTATAATCTTGAATAATAGACAAACATATTTAGAAAAACGCTCTACATTAAAAATTAAATCGTATTTGGAACAATTAGGTTTGGCGTCCAAGAGGTGATGTGGGCGCAGTGTGGAAATAACGTGGTGATAGTGGTGTACGTCGAGTAGGTGGGTAAAAGAATTTACAAGCTTTCAGTCGTAGTGATATTGTCTTCTGATAACGAATATGTTTTATCTCTTGCGCAATTGAACAGCAAATAACAAAATTATAAACATTTTTACAAGAAATATCTGTTACAAGAAATAAATAAAAGAAGTATTTATAATAGAGATTTCTTTAAATCTGTTTATATGATCGGCGCATCAGTTTTTGGCAAGAGAAAAACATTTCGGATTATTTAATGCGTTTAAAGTGATACGAAAGGTTTTAATTATTCCACTTTCTGAAAATATAAATATTCACTATTACTTTCCCGCCTTGCGCTTATAACAGAGCTATAACTACAGAAGGGAAAGTATAGTAATCGGTCCAGTTTTGGGGTATGCGGTTTTCACCGGAAAAAAACAAAAATCCGGATGGAAATTTTCCGGTTGTTGGTATGTACGTGTGTGTGTGTTCGGTGTTAGGTCTCACACCCTTGCCGGCCTCCGTGGCGCGAGTGGTAGCAACTCGGCCTTTCACTCGGAGGTCCTGGGTTCGAATCCCGGTCAGGCATGGCATTTTTCACACACGATACAAAACATTCATCTCATCTCTGCGGATTGAATTGCTTAACTGCGGACCCGGAAGTAAAACAAACCAAAAAAAAAGTCTCACACCCTAAATCACTTCGTATTTCCAGAACTACTCCACCGAATTTGACCAAACTTTGGCATATTACATCTACGACGGTTATTTTTTTTCAAGGTCCGATCGGTCGCGAAATAAAAACCCTCGCAAAAATCGGATGAACCTTTGCGCATATGTGTTACGCAGCGTTTCTAGTAAGGCCTTCAATCACGCCGCGTCACTTCGTTTTGTTCTGAACACGCAGCTAGCGCGTAAACATGTCTACAACAATAGCATCTCCCGCCGAGTGTGAGGTGCGTGCGTTAATTCGATTTCTTCAGGCTGAGGGGTGTAATGCGGCTTAAATTCATCGACGAATAAGTAACTTTAATGAGCGACAGCAAAGTGCGACAACGGTGCAGTAACATTAAAACAGGACGTACAGATGTTCATGATGCAGGTGATCTGGGAAGGAAGCGAGTGTCAACCGATGATCTCGTTGAGCGAGTGGATGAGGCGATTCGAGAAAATCGTCGTTCACAATTTCTGTATTGACCGATTCGCTTCCTGAAATTTCAAGGTCAGCTCTCTACACCGTTGCGAGTGAGAGACTTCAGTACCGTAAACTGTGTGCGAGATGGGTCTTGAGATGGCCGCTGTCCGACCATCACAAAACAATTTTGTAGATATATTTTTATTTTAAATAAAAATAAAATTATAAAAACGTTAAAATAAAATAATTAAAACTTTTCTAATACGTTAAAATTGAAAGATTTAAGAAAGCAATTTTTATCTCTAGTGTGTTTCTTTTGAAATCGGTTTCATTATTATTTTTCTTAAGTTTGTTTTATTTTGTTTTCGGCCACTCGACCGATCTATTAACAGCAAATAATACGTTACTTTGACATTCTGATCTGACCTTCTAATTTCACCATTTTTATAGATTAACAACACAAAATTTGGCTTTGACTTTATAAACAAATCAAATTTATAAAATGCAGGACTTCCCTGCAGTCGAACTGTCCCGGAAATCAACACATTATATCACGTTGGCTACAGTATTTTTGTAATGAAAATTATTTTTGTATAAATTAATTTCTACTAACCAACAATTTAAAAAGTGTAAATCCTAGTACTTTCGGAGCTGTAACTCCATCTTCAGGTATGTTAATTTAAATTCAAATAATCCATAATCAAAATTATATATATATATATATATATATATATATGAGAACAATTTAAGAAAAATGATAGAAAAGTATCATAACGAAGAGAAGTACTAAAGAATGACAAAGATAATCATAGGCTGTTAACAGTATAAAAAAATTAAAATATCTTTTTCAGGGTCTTTTACAGAAAATATAATATAATTAAACAGGAAATTCTAATATTTACGTAAAAATTAAGAAAAAACGTAGTAAATAATATAAAAACAAATATATTACTGACCTTATAATAGCTAGTGGATGTTGATATACAGGCATCATAACATTTCTAATATGATTTCTAAAGAAATGTCCGAGGTCCCCCTCGGACCTCGGTGGTCCCCCTCGGTGTGTAAATATATCAATTCCATACCAGACTGCAATATCCTCATCTGAATTATTACATTGTAATAAAGCAATCGTTAAGATGAGTTAAATTACATTCTTTAAAAAACATATCTGAAAAAAAGATTATAATTCAGTTTGTTTGTAATATATTGTGAATTATAAGATTTAACACACGCATTGTAATTATGCAATATTAAGGAGGTTTTTTTGTAGAAATTTTGTTAAAGACAGAATAATCCTCTGTTGAACTGAAGCATAAATAAATAAAATTTTTATCCTGATCGATTCATAACAACACATTATATAGATGATTTCATAAACGGTACTCGTATACTATTCCGTGTAAAAAGAAAAGGAACTGTGGCAGCCTTTGCCGGATGAATCGTAGAAAGCCAAGGTAAAACCATCCAGATTAGCGTCACAAAATAACCGTTTACATGTATTTATATTTTAAGTTTATTAATAAGAAAGTGGAGATTGAAATTCCTGGGTCGTGTGTACAGAATGGACGAACAGCGACTAAATAAACAGATTTTCATTAAAATCTGTGAACAAAAGAGCGACTTTGGGACCTACAACGATGAAAAAAGAATTACAGAACTTAGGGATCCGTGAACAGGAAACGAAAGATAGAAAGCTAATCTGACAAAAAATACGTAAAATTGAGTTAGAAATGTGCGATGAAGGAAAAGACATACCAAAGTGAAACGGTAAAAAAAAAATAAATGCCAAACATATATAAAGAACAAAAGAATGTTGAAGGAAATGAAAAAGAAAGCGGAAGAAATGACATTTGTGTGGTTTGTAGTCGGCCTAAATGCAAAAAATAAAAACATTAAATAATGTTACGGTATTTTAATGGAGATACAAAGTATAAAAAATAACTAACAATTTAGAAGGCATAACGAAAATTATTTTACTCCATATTTACGTACATATTAATAATAAGCTGAATAAGGTGCAGAAAATTTAGAGTTTTTTAAACATTTTCAATTATTATTTAGAAATTTATTTTCAGAATTAATATTATGTTTTAGTAAAACAGAATATTTTAATTCTATTTAAAATAAATTGTCGGGAGAAGTTTTTAAACGATTTGGTAATCTATTTAAAATCGCAACAGAAGCATAAGGCCCTTTGTCGTAAGCCAAAGTATTGCGCTGAGTTAAATGAAACCGGTTCTAATATCGGCTACAGATCTGATTACGAGATCACGGATACCGTCGTTCTTTGGTGGTTGGGTTTCAATTAACAACGATCTCAGGAGCGGCTGACCAGAGACTTTAAAGACTTTAGTTCATTTACATTTATACACGTCATCCTCATTCATCCTCTGAAGTAATATTTTACGGTGGTTCTGGAGGGTAAACAGAAAAAGAAAGAAATTCTTTATCGGCATTAACCGGTCGAGGTCTAGTGGTGAACTTATCATAGTGAATCATTTGATTTCGAAGTCAAGAGTTCTAAGATTCAAACCCTAGTAAAGGCAGTTAGTTACTTTTATACGGATTTGAATACTAGATTGTGGATACCGTGTTCTTTGATGGTTGAGTTTCATTTAAACACACATCTCAGGAATAGTTGATGCGAGACTGTACAAGACTACACTTCATTTACATTCATACATATCATCCTCTGAAGTAATACCTTACAGTAGTTCCAGAAGCTAAACAGAAAAAGAGAGTTCTATTATCAGATTTGATAGCACGGATATTGTTATTTTTTTAAAAAGGGACTATTTTTGGAAAAGAATGCACATTCATAAATATAAACTCAAGGATAACTAAAAATATTTCATTTTCTAAATATCAATCTACACGATTCATATTTATCGTCGCCAAACAATTTTCTAGCAGCCTATTTATTCATTTTGAAAATTTGTTTTAACTTTTTAGGGAAACCGTAAAGAGGTTTACTATACTTTAAAATTCAATATACATAAGTATAGTACATATTTAATAATTGTCAAGCGTAAAGTTTTATAAAATACTTCATACGCGTTTACTTTGCCGTTTTTAATAAATTATCAAACGATTTAAAAAATCTTAGAGCCATTTATTTAAAATACAGACGGTTCAAGGAGCGACACAATCTCACGGAAGAATGTTTTCTTCTTTTGTTGCAAGTTTAATCGGGTAAAACGGGTTACAAAATGCAGCAGAATATATTCGTCGTCTCCCGATACATTAGATGTGCCAGTTACGCCCAGACCCAGAACGCCTTCACAGAAAAGTAGTTCTCCATCAAGCGGCAGAATCAAGAGACAGGGAATGCGATAGACGCAGCCAAAAGCGCTCGACCGAAAACGGTAGCATCAGAAAAGTCGATCGACGTGCAAGCTTTATATTCTGTTAGTGCCAAGAAATCTGTGCTACGTCTATCTAACCGTTTTGATCTTTTTTGGTAACGCCCGCACGGCATGGAACAAGCGTTTAAAGATGCGTTCACGCAGAATTGCTGTCGTTCACGAGTCGTTACCTGAAGACACTGGAAAAGGTGTAGCTTTCTGTCAGCGGTTCACGTCATAACTCGGACGGGGATGAATTTGACGATCGGTTTCGATCCGACGAGGCACGGTTCCAGCAATACGGAACTACCATGAACGCACAGAATTCACGCATCTCGCGTACGGAAATCCACATCGGTGCACTAGTCTCCTCTCCGCGGACAAAAAATGGGAGTTTCGCGTGCAATATCAGCAGTCGAAACTTCATACATTCTTTCCGGCACTGTGAAATATGAGCGCTACATACAGACGGTGCAACAATTTGTAAACACTATACCTGCAGACCGGATAGATTACACGTGGTTTTAATAGCACAAAGCTACGGCTCATATAGCCGACTTTCTTGTATCGGTGTTTTCGTGGACAATAGATTTCGAAGGGATTGTGGCCCCCTCGGTCTCCTGATTTATCCTTTCCTGACTTTTTCTTGTGGGGGGATACCTTAAGGATGCCGCTTACAAAACTCATCCTCACACCGTTCCTGAATAGCAGAGCGAAATTAAACGATGTGTCGCGAAACACATTTTTTAAAACGATGTTTTAAACGAAAAATATCTATTTTTCGAAGCGAATGAATTATCAACCCCACGAATTACAAAACGGTTTATTTCAGTATTTTTTTCTGCAATCTAATGTTTTAAGTAGATTTCAAAAGATAGCTACGTATTGTAATGGATACAATGATTTGATTTCAGGAAAATTTCGACATATCTTGGCGTTTCACAGCCTCAGACCCCAAAACCACCGTCAACTCAAAATTTTATATATGTATATTTCAATTTCTTGTGAACACTATAACCGCCGTAATTTTTCAAATTGTTCCTTAAAAATAACCCGTCAGAAAATCTCGGTCTAGTTCGTTAACGGCCAAAATCGGATCATGGGACTGGAAATGGGGGAGGGCCTTTCGAAAAAACAAAATATCGCTGTAACTGTCTTATTAAGTAAAATATCGAAAAGTTTTTACTATTCTTTGGATAAGGATTTTTTTAAACTTATCTAAGTAAAGCTTTATGATATTATTTAATTTTATATTATTTTAATTTTTTTTCTGATGCCTTTCCCTCAAAAATGATTGCATACCAGCACGAAGCCGACTAAACTATAGCTGATATTCAGCCCTGAAATTAGTCTTTTTACTCTGTTCATCGCATCGAACGGTTATATCGTGTCATAATAAACGTAAAGAAATCAACTTTATATGTTATCACTTATATATCTTGCACGACTTGTATAACACAGAAGTCACAGATCAGGAATTTATTATGTAATAACTTGTTCAAACGCTTCTTCATTCTGTTTAGCGCTGGTAAAGAAGCAATCGATGAAAGACACGATGATATCGTCGTTTCCAACTTGTAATTCTGTGTTTTGTAATTCATTTTTTGTGAGCAAGCGAACAGTGAAACTAAAATCGGTAGATGATAATCTCATGTTCATACTAATATTATGAGCGCGACATGACGCCAGAAAATCAGAGAGAAGTGAGCCGTACAGATTCAGATGATATTATTGAACTGAAAAACGATTGTCGCAACATTTCGGGAACAAAAGAATTTACTAACAGAATTGATGGAGCTTGGGACTGCAGCGATATCAGAATCTTATTATGAATTGAAGGATGCTAAACAAATCAAACGGTGCAGGCTGCTCTCGATGGCTGTTATTCGTCTGAATGAAAATGCATAATCTTACCCTGTAGGCCACTTAAAGACTTTAGTTGTCGGTTCAAGTTGGAGATTTTTATTATCCGGACATGCTTGAATACCTTCTCTTTATTAAGATAAAGATTTGTCTGTTAATCGGTATAATGAACTAACAAGGTGCTCAGAAATGGACGGGTGGTGGATTTCAAAATTCATTTCTACAAAAGTCGGTGTTGCGGTGCAACAAGACTCTCGGGTCCACCCGAGAGTGGAAAGCGACTAGACGAAAGTTTAGGGCAGATATGTTTGTAAGATATAGCGATCCAAATAACAAAATATTTAGACAACGTTTTTTTTTTTTTATTACCAGAAATCATAAACATGCTACATTTGTCTATACATTGAGGAGAAAGGACTTTTCACGATAGCTTTAGATTTTTACTAAAGTAAAACTTGTCGGTTTTTATCCGTTTGTCCTAACATCGCATAAGAAGAGCCGAACAATTTTTTGTAATTAAGAATTACATTAAACCCGATTGAAGTTTAGATATTTATTTTAAAACACGATAGATAATCGCAGCCGATACGATAATTTTTTTTTATTTCTAATTGCTTAAGAAGAAATTGTAGTTTGAAAAAAGTCAATAAAATATTTATAGACATTTATACATGTCCATTTGCTTATTTGCCGTAAACAAAGGATCGAATGCGACAAGATACGAGATACAAGTCCCACAAAACGGCATTGCCGTTCTCAAGAAAAAAGCATTTCACGCCGGGCATAATAAAAAAAACGAGGGCTGAAGCGATTACCCGTTGTCTTCTACCCAGAGTAGGCCACCCCACTAAAGCGCAGGAAATCTTTCACCTGTACAAGCAACACCTTCGCTCTGTTCAACACTGGGACCGGTCGCGTATGTAAATCAATATTCTTAATGAAAGCGAAAGCAATTTTATCTCTTGCATCTGTTGCGCTTTATATGCATCACCGCATTGTGATTGCGACAGATTATGTAATTAAACAACTTCTGCTAGGTCATAGATAACGAATCGCAAAACGTACCTCACAGTCGCAAACAGTAACATCATGCGATGCATCGACTCCATGTACGAAATTTAAACCGTCACTTGACCTAAACATTCTCCCATCTAACAGCCAATCGTCAGTCACCAGATGCGTAACAACAGAAGAGTTTTTTGTAAAGTTTTCATATACAGCTCTATCCTTTTTCACAAATAAGTCACACTGATATCTATGACTAGATGTCTAACAGAAATTAAATTTTAAATAATCTCATAACTGTAACCGATTTGTATAACAAAAACAGTTTACCTCATTTTGTTCTAAGTTAGTAACCCACCGGGTCGGTCTAGTGGTGAACGAGTCTTCCCAAATCAGCTTATTTGGAAGTCAAGAGTTCCAGCGTTCAAGTCTTAGTAAAGTCAGTTACTGTTATACGGATTTAAATACTAGATCGTGGATATCGGTGTTCTTTGGCGGTTGGGTTTTTTCAATTACCCAAACATTTCGGAAATAGCCGAATTAAGACTGTACAAGACTGCACTCCATTGAAACTCATAAGCAGCATCCTCATTCATCCTCCGAAGTATTATCTAAACGGTAGTTACCGGATGCTAAACGGGAAAAAGAAAGTTAAAATGTTCTAAATAAGTAATCGTTTTCTGTATGTCTGTCCAAATACGAATCTGAACTAGAATAGTTAACAGAACTTCCGAGAATTAATTATAATTTATAGATTTGTCAAATGAAAACCCCAAAGGGTGTAGAATAAAGTTGCTCGCTTCCTTAGGTTTCTGGCCTCGCAGAGGATGGCTAAAGGAGTTTGTTGCTCTAATAGACAGAGTGAAACCCGGATGGCTAGGGGCCGGTTTGGGGGTTTACTTCACCAAGGTAGGCGTTTTGGCATCGAGCCACGGTTAGTTTAGTTATTCGTCTTCAAGACAGAAGTAGAATAAGTTAGAAATTCGGTGATGGAGCTAAAGTGCGGGAGGGTGAAGGTTTCCTCGTTCCCAAAAACGAATCAGAACAGAGTAAGTTAGTGTTTGTTTCGTGTTAAGATTTCATAATTGTCTTTGACAGACTGAGATGGATTTGGATATATGTTGAACAAAACTGTCGTTGTTGCAATAATCATTTATTAAAGAAGTATAAGAATAAAAATGTAGATGTTTCTAGTAAAGTCGAATGAAATCTTATATATAGATAACGATGTCTAGTTTGAAACTGAGTTATGGGAAACGGTTATTTTGTTACCTTCGGTCACAAAATAACCATTTTCCTGTTATATAATCAAAATTTCCCATAACTCAGTTAGGCGCGTGGATCACGCTTCCGCGAAACGGTTATTTAATTAGTTGAGAGTTACAAATAAGAGTAGATGAGCAAAAATTTGGAAAAGCCAGTAACGAAAGGGATAGTAAAGTTGAATTAAAACACAGGAAATGTCTGCCCAGGAATTCGCATCGATGGTATCCCGACAGAGGCCAAACTAATACTGTGATACGTAATCAAAGTCAGAGGGTCTATAAGATGATCTCCGGTAAAGCCCATCAGAACTAGGAACGTAAGGGGTGTTATGGCGTCCGAGATCTTCCTCTACGAGGGTGAGGATGTACGTGAATGTATTTATGTATTTTCAACTTTTTCGAATGATAATAATTTTCGTCCATAATCCCTAATAAGAAAGTCGAGGAAATGGACTTTTACATTACGGTTTTACGTTACGGGTTTTTATCTTACTGAAAAATAAAACTTTTGTTTTATATGAATAAATATATTTGAGTCGACTACAAAAACCGTCTCACTGGCCTGTTACTTATGAAGATAGAAATAATTAATTTTGTATTATATTTTCAGAACGGATAGCTTTTTTTTAAAGTAACAATGCAAAAAGGAAAAGCTTAAGATCGTATCGTAAATATTAATTATGACAGTCGTGTAATCATTGACTTTTTTCTTAGAGAAAGTAATTTACTCGGCGTTTTAAAATATCACTGCACGAATAATAAATGTTTAAAACTTGTGATTATCTCGATTTAAGTTACTACTTAAAAAATTATGAAGTTATCCAAATAAATTTAAAATTAAGCAGTTTAGGTCGTAAAAAATACGTACTTACAGAACCGTTTAGATCGTTTCAAATCATATAATTCACAACAAATATCGGTACAAATACACAGACATGTGTACATGTATATTAGGTACGACACAAAAATTTGATTGTAACTAGTTTTCTGTGAAAATATGAATTATTCTACTGTTATTTTTTACCGCTCTTATATTAACTCGCTCTTCGACTATACGTGAAATTCACGGTACGGAACCTTCCGATCGAATTTTGAAGCCCTTCCGCTTAACCATTCGCTCTGTAATTTTTCATACAGGTTTGCTCCTGATAATCACATATTTTAACAATATTTACAATTCTCTAAGACGCCCTTAAGTTGCTAACTGAAAAAAAAATGCCTCTCGAACTTACGCAACCTCGTTTACATGCATATTTTCTTAGTGATAGAATTATCCGTGTTTAATTTATCCATTAAACATGAATAATTCGTAACATGATATTGTCGTTTCAATCGATTAGATTGAATGAACGTATTTTTTCTACCGCCGAGAAAAAAATTCAAATTTCATATTATCGCTCAAACCTGTGCGCTAGTGCAGCTGCAAAGTATCAACTTTTGAAGACTAAGAAGTAGAAATCAAAAAATAAATAAAAACAACTTTTTTAAAAAACAGTGTTATATTAAATGAACTAAAACATAGAAATTAAAAAAAAAAAATTAAACACATTACTCTTAAATTAAACGTGCTAAAAGGTAAAAAATAATTTTAGGACGATATCTCAGAATGGATTTGACAACAAGCTTTGATAATGATATGTAAGATTATGTGAAAGTCATAGCTTCAAGTTAAAAATTTGATGTTTTTGTCAATTTTTTCATACGCGTGATGAATGGCCCAAAGAGTGGGGTGCCCATGTTAAAGTACAAATCTTTGCATTATTAAGTAGTATACTAATTATTATAGTTTTAGTTTTTTTTTTTTTTTTAATTAATATTGGTACCAATTTTAGGCAATTTTAAAAATGCTCAATACAAAAATCTATTTCAGTTAGATTTTATTTATCCTAGCTTTAAATTATTTACATTTTGTTACTAATAATAATATTTTACGTTCAATAAAATTTTAAACTAAAAAAAAATTTATTCAGGATTATATATATATATATATATTTTTTAATTAAAAAATTTCAGATTATATGCATCCAGTTTAAACAGATCGAACCTCAAGTCCCATGCAAATACAATACAAGGAGAGAACGGCGTATAATAGGTATGTGAAATCAATAAAACCAGGCGTAAATGAAAATTCTTTGGAAATAACTAAAACCAACAATATATAATGAATAAAGAATAAAGAATAAAAATACTTGCCCGGTACTTGTACTTGTATTGTACAGTTTTACTTTATTCTAATTTACTTGTTAAGTTTTTATATCGCTAAATAACAAGCCTTTAATTCAATAGCAAACAATATATGGAACACTGAGGAAGTTATTTAAAGTGCAGTGTTTTAAATCTGTTTATTTACACAGATCACAACGAATGTGGACAGTTTTAAATTTGTTAATCGTATTTGATGCGTAACAACACATCTACTGTTCATTAATTATTTAAGAAAAATACTTAAAAATTGGCTTAATTTACAAATAGCAAATTTTGATCCTGACGAGCCATCTTGAAAACTTGTTTAGAATTGCAGATTCAATGACAAATATTGATAATTTTCTCAAATTTATTTTGATTAGGGTTTTGAAAAAGAATTTTTATTTTTATTATTAGAAACGAGTTGTTTTTAAAATCACTGAAACTTCGAGGTTTATGTAAGCTTCCGAAAAACAACGACAAATATTTAAATATATATACTTTTTCTTTTTAAGAAACAACGAGTATAAACAGCTACGGTCATTAGCCCGGTGAAAATCGATAGCGTATGAAAAGTTACCGTAGCTGACCGGGATTCGAACCCAGAACCATCTCGCTATTTAAATATTGTTTTATTAAATTACGTGAAAAAAAGATTAATATGGCTCAATCTTTTAGTTAATTTTAATGAAAATATATTTGCAAATATACCGAACTAGATATTACATTTTATTATAAATTTAGATTTTTTTTAGATATAATTAACATAGCACAGTTCAAGAGAATTAATCTAAGTTATTTCAATTATGTCCATTTTATACACATCTTTTAATGGACTTCAGAAACCTATCGTACATACATTGCATTTTTTTTCTTTCACCTCTGGGACCACCGCTAGGTAATGCTTCAGAAGATGAGATGAATAATTTGTAGCGTGTGAAAATGCCATGTCTGACCGAGATTCGAACCCGGGACCTCCGGATGAAAGGCCGAGGACTACCTCTCGCGATACGGAGGCCGGCAAAAATTAAACTATTTAGATATCTCTATATGTTCTGCGAATATCTCGTCTGAAGCGTAGTAAAATAATCCTAAAATAAGATAGAGGCTGCCGATGCAGCTTTTAGTATCTTTCGTAATTTTTTTAGGTTCAGTTCAAAATCATATTAAACTGCTATTCAAAAAATGAATTTTTCGATTATAAGCAGGCATTTTCAACAAAGTAAAAAATAAAAAATAAAAATGTACGTTTTTATTATTTATATACATAACGTTTTACATCCTCTGTATGTCCCGAAAGAGAAGTAATATTACATCGTATAAGTTAAACGAAATTTTAAGTTATCTCATTATATTAAACTACTAAATTTACTACGGGGTTTAACATTTAGGTCGCGTAAATGTTAGATACGGCGTTAAACTGATATTATGATTTTAAATGAAGGTATCGCAAGTTAAGAAAGGACGGAGTATGAAATTTTCCTATAGTTGCCGGGATGATGAGAGAGAAGAGAATGATGTAACGTGTGCGAAACAGAAAGATCGAGTGAATGAGGAACAGGCATGAGACACGACTAAAATTAATAGAAGTAATGTTGCAGAATACTATAAAGTTATTGTAACTTGGTCTAGCCGAATAGCCGGACATGTCTTCCTGCCAACGATTCCCCATTACATCCAGCTAACTCAGCGATATACACGTGTTAACCTGTATATGTACCGACTACATATGAATACACAAGTGGTATTGCGGTTGAATGTGCGTTTGTTCACACAATTATCTATAAGATAAAATTAAACGAAAGAAAGAACGAAATAGTAAGACTTGTGGAAGAAATTTACGTAAAAACGTATAGGCGTAAAATATTATAATATATTACTACGTTAATAATGAATCAAAATATTTGCATATATGTACAGTATAATAGAAGTTACAGAAACAATAAAGTTGCTATACTTAACGGCAATCAGATAAAGCTTACAAATTAGCATCTGAATAGTAAAGTTTTAAATAATAACAAAATTTTAACTGATTTGTTAAGTAGTAAAATATTAGACTTATTCAACCGTACAAAGTACCAAGTTACCACAAATATAACCAACCAAATTAATCTTAAAATTTACAGTTTTTTTTTTTGTTTTATTCTTAACTATTTTTTATTTTTTTTTTTATTCAATTTAATTTTGATTAGTGAAATGAGTTAAATTAACATACATTACCTGAAGAGTTAAACTGTAGAATTAATGCCAAGTAGTAGTTGATTACATTCGGCCTTACAATTTGTGTCTATAGAAATTACATTATTTCCAACGTTTATAAAACTTAATATTTTATATATTAAATTTTTAAAAAATAAACGAAACTAAACAATTTTCGACATCAACAACAACACGCGTAAAACGAGAAAATACATTAAACTCTATTACATATTAAACATTACAAAAATTAAATCAGAAACACGTAACACAACACGCACGTCTCATTTTTTAATTCAACAGTATAATAAGAATCCGTCAGACAGCGCGCTTTCAGTCATTCCCCACCCCGTCAATGTTCAGTCTAATGTTCCGTTTTGTTCATAGACAACACATGATACCTACCTAATTTTTGTAACTAGTAACTAACTGTTCTTTGTAGTTGTATAACCGCACGTCAAGCAAATAAAATACGAATTACTTTGTTTTAACATTACTCCATCAGTTTGATGTTCATCTTTATATTAGTAAAAAAAAATAAAATAAATGCCATAAATGTATTCGTAAAATAAATATAGTACATTAAATAATACCAGTGACATGTGCAAACATGTTAAGTTTAAGTGAGAGTTGTAATAAAGCTTTAATTTCTCTTTTTATATATATGTATATATCTACATAAAAGCGCAGGATGTAATCTTAAAGAAATAGAAAAATATATTAACTGCGTTCATGGCTTATTTGTTACCGTAGGAATACAAATGAAGGTTTATATAGTGTAATCACCCCTTAGTAAGACAATAACCGAAACATATAGTTACTATATTAAACGACTTAAGAATAATCAATTCTATATTTTTATTTATAACAATCGGTTCTTACGATAATGAAAAAAATTTAATTTGTCTTTCACTACTCCTCAAAATCGTAATTAATGGCCCAAGTTTTTAATACATGACCTGCAGATGAATTTCACAAAACTCTTAACACCAAAACCTTTTCGTTAATTTTTTATTTGAAGTACTGTCCATCGTCAGCTGTTTTATAATTATTGAATACTTCATGTAGAAATTGTAATTTGTAGAAACTACAATCACCTGATATTTTTATATCAGGTGACATAATTAAATGAAACTTGTACTATTTTGGTCGGATAATATATAAACGAAATACAATTCCCAAAAATAGAATAGTTTTTTCTTGCGATACCCATAGGGTTGGTCTAGTGGTGAATGCGTCTTCCCAAGTCAGCTGATTTAATAACTATTGAATTTAATAATAATTAATTTTTTTCGGATAAATAATTATTTTTATTATATAACTTTAATAGGTATATAAAAAATTTAAAGCTTTTATAAGGAGATGATTCAATTGAAATCAAAAGGAGTTATTTTTAGTCGCCTACATAAATATATGACTTTTAATTAACTTTTAAAAAAAGAAAGTTTGCCGTAAAAAAATGTAACGTTTAACACAACTGTTATAATTATTATAGGGTTATATATATATATAGGGAATTTCCCACTGGGATTTCCTATTAAATTGCATATATAGATTTTTAAAAGTACATAAAATTTTATTTCATTATTAACTTTTTTTAAATTTTATTATTGACTTATTATTTATTGTTATTTTTTTTTACAATCAGAGATAATAATTATTAATAAATCAATATATTTAAATTGAAAGTAAAAGGAGATGAAGTCTGATTCGAACCGATATGCCTTCCTATTGTAAGATCCTAATATTTAATTAATTAAAATTTTATTAAGCTGTAACTCTGGAACCGATAAAAATAAGTACCGCTTATGATACATCGTTGAAAAGCTCTCAACGAGGGCTTACTTCGATTAAGAAAAAGTGAAAAATACTTATTTTTGATCGGTTCCAGAGTTATAGCCAAATAAAATTTTAATTAATGAAATATTTGGCGAGGGGGCGGAAAATCGCAATTTTTTTCGTTTTTAGGCCACATATCTTGAACGGAGGGTCAAAACCTATGAAAAAAATCACATCGGCTAAAAAAGCTTAGATCGCCTTTAAACGCGTATATCCGGAGTCTGGCGAAATTTTCGTTTGCGCGATCGACTGCAGACTCGGTGTGGTGAAAGTAGAGATCGGAAATTGGACTTAGCCCGTATCGGGAATACGAGTGCTGTTATCCCTTCCCTATCGGGGCTCGCTTGTCTGTATCGAGTTTGGTCCGAATCGGTTTGTCCGATCGCGAGTAAATGGGTTTATTAATTTTTTTGAAAATGTATAACCTTTTTTTCGGACGAACCCTAAGGTTTACGCAATAATGTTACGGACAAATGTTTTTGGGCTTGCAAAAAGAAAATTTTTGGTTTTTTGTTTGATCGCGATCGGACGAGCGGTTGTCTAGATACGCGTTTCCGACCGTATTCGGGCAGGGGCCCGATTGTGGGGGGGATAATTTTGTTACCGATCGGAAGCCGAGTCGAATCGAAACGGCAGATTTTTTCACGTGTCGATAGGCCTAACGGTTGCCGAGTTATTGGCGGTGAAAAATCGGCAAAAAAGCTCCCTTACCGCGTCGAAGCGATTTTTCCAAAATCGTTGTCGTCACAGTTAAAAAGTCGAAAAAAACCCAAAAAATACTAGATTTTCTGCTGAATTTTTTGACGGCAAGCACGTTTTTGTCGCGCGACGAGGGTCCGGGCAGTTAAGTTTTGAAAAACGGCCTTAAGGGCTGATTTACAAAAAAATCGTAAACGAACGAACCGAGCGTCAGAGTAAGAAAAGGAAGCTACCCAGTAGGTAAAGTCGGCTCGGAAATCCGATTTTTCAACTATAAATGGATTATCTCTAACCGTTATCGGTATAGAACAGTGCCGTTAACTGAACCAAAACCGATAGTAGGATCGAGTTGAAAATACGGTAGACTGTTGAAAGCGATCGGTCGGCCGGTTTTTCGGAAATTCAAGTACGAAATCCGATTTCACGTTGTCTCAGGCGAAATCCAAACTTACAGCGTTTCCGTATACCCGACATATGCATTATGACGGAGAGAAACCGTTCACGACTAAGTGAGTTAGTTAGAAGATAGTACAGACTGTATTACACAGAGTGATCTTTTAGTCCTGTTACCCAATTGTTAATGGCTGGAAATTTTTTTCTAAGAAAGGGAAACTTTGTTCTGCGACACGAAGTTGGTACCGATATAGATACGGCAGCCGGTATAGATACGGCAGTGTGAGTTGATTCTCCTTGAGCTGTGTAAACTTTTGTACCGTTTCCGGTCGTGTTACGAACAGAATGTCTTTTACCACAGAACAACGAGTTTTCATTCTCGAACGATATTTTGTTACGAAATCGTACGCGAGTGTAAAAGAATCATTTCAAATTAAATTTGTCGGTGTTCCTCCGCCAGAAAAAATGTCAATTTCTAGGCTAGCAAACCGATTTCGAGAGACAGGTAGTGTTTGCGACAGAAAACGTAACGGTCGACCGACTCGCTTGACAGATGACGTTTTAGAGAAAGTGAAAATAAGATCGCTCAATTATCCACGGAAAAGTTTACGAAAACTTTCCACGCAAGTCGGTTTGTCATATTTGAGTGTTCAGAAAGCCGCTAAAAAATTGAAATTGTATCCGTATCGCGTACGATTAGTCCAAGATTTTCAGCCTCCAGATTTTAAGCGATTGCAATATTGCCGTCGGTTTAGGTCTCTCGTAAACGATAACTGAATCGAATTTTTAAACGCAGTGTTCTTTAGCGATGAAGCTTGGATCCACTTCGACGGTTATGCGAACAGTCAAAACTGTCAAATTTGGGCGGTTGAAAATCCTAACGCTTTACAAGACAAATCTTTGCATCCTGAAAAAATTGGTGTGTGGTGTGCGATATCTCGTCATCGTATAGTCGGGCCCGTATTCTTCGAACAGACAGTAAACGGTGATGTATACAGGAATATTGTGCGCCAATTTTTGTCCCTCCTGGAACCTCAAGAACGGTATTGCTGGTTTCAGCAAGACGGCGCTACATGCCACACGTCCGAGAAACCTTGGGTTTTCTGCAAGAGTTCTTTGATGATCGAATAATAAGCATGGACTTATGGCCTCCAAGGTCTCCAGACTTCACATCTGGCTACTTTTTGTGGGCTATATTAAGTCCGAGGCCTTCAAAAACAATCCTCACACTATCGATGAACTTAAAGTCAATATTACAAACTTAATCACGAATATTTCCGAATATGCTGAAAAGAGTCCGTGCGTGTATAACCGCAAGCGGTGGGCATTTTGAGCATATTCTTTAACAATTATGTAAGTAATAGCTTTTTATTAAATCTCTTTTGTAAGTTACAAATACATTTTTTATTCCACCTAAATTCCCCTTTCTTAAATTACATTTAAAATCGGGTAACAGGATCAAAAAATCACTCTGTACTATACACTCATATATACGTATATATATTCTCACTCTATGCCTTTTTCTCTTTCATATATATGCGCTTAGCGTCTTTAATTACGTTACAGATTTTGATTACGAATCACCGATTTTTTTTCCACGTTCCCCTGTAAATCGTATGTACAAAAAAGTCTGACACAACGCGGCTAAAGAAGTTTCACTTCAGAAATTTCAACATCCTACGGCTAATCGTTTTTTAGTTATGCGGGATACATATATGTACGTACAGACGTCACGCTGAAACTAGTCAAAATGGTTTCAGAGATGGTCAAAACTGATATTATCGTCGAAATCTGAAAACCGAAATTTTTCGCGATCACAATACTTCCTTTACTTCGTATAAGGAAGTAGTAATGTTAAATTTTTTATTAAATGTTTGTTCGAAATATCCTTATTTAAATTTTATGAATTCTATAAAAAATTATTTACAAATATTGCAGCGATAAAGTATATAACATAAAAATTTATTTTAAGTATATTTTTTTATCGTCACGGTATTATCTTTCATTTTAATGAAACTACGGAAATAAATTATTAAAACTACCTGTAAAATATTACGGTTTTTGATTTATAAAATATGACTTTATTCCAGAAATAGTAGAAATAAATTCAAAAATTTTCAAATTGCAGTCGACAGAGATAAATTAACACTCATTAATGAAACTAATGCTTTTATTTATATATTATATATGCATTGTACAGTGCGATTATTTTATCGCACAAACATCTAACGGGATGGGTATAACGGGTAATGTGTTATTTTAGTAATACAGCATATTTTCACTTAAGCGGTTACATCAGTAGTCAGTACAACAGATGTTGGTCAACGTCAATTAATTTAATGCAATCTGAATTTGAGCCGACGTTTCGTCAGCTACACTGTGTCTAGGTAACGAAAGAAGAACCCACCGGGTCGGTCTAGTGGTGAACCCCTCTTCCCAAATCAGCTGATTTGGAAGCCAGTTATTTTTACACGGATTTGAATACTAGATCGTGGATACCGATGTTCTTTGGCGGTCGGGTTTCAATTAACCACACATCTCAGGAACGGTCGAACTGAGAATTTACAAGACTACACTTCATTTACACTCATACATATCATCCTCATTCATCCTCTGAAGTAATACCTGAACGGAAATTACAGAAAATTAAACAGGAAATAGAAAGAAAGAAATAATAAATATTTGCAGTAATTACTGAATTTATTATATATATACTCAAAAATTACTGTGTTAATTAGTTA
This sequence comes from Lycorma delicatula, assembly GCF_047948215.1. Lineage (NCBI taxonomy): Eukaryota > Metazoa > Arthropoda > Insecta > Hemiptera > Fulgoridae > Lycorma > Lycorma delicatula. Next base: position 181,853,428 of record NC_134459.1, on the reverse strand, counting down.
AGGTTAACGAGCAAAGCGAGCTTAGGTAAAGTTTGGTTAAATTATATTTATAAAATAAATAAAATACGGTCGAACTGAGACTGTACAAGATTACACTTCATTTACACTCATACGTATTATTCGCATTAATCCTCTGAATTAATACCTGAACGGTAATTCCCAGAGGCAAACAGGAAAAAGAAAGAAAGTTAACGAATTAATACCCCTAAACTGCTATAATTCTACTAATTCTTTTATCTTCGTGTAATTTTAAACTAGATTTTTTTTTAATACTTTTCCTCGATTATTTGATCATTTGGTTCTAATTTGACACAAACCAATTTTTTTTTTTTAATTTTATTGCAAAACTAACAATACCGTTTAAAAAATCATTTTGATATTTACTCGAGATGAAAATATCTCTGTTTTAAAAAATCCCAGTATTACCGAAATAATTAACAAAATGACGGAAAATCCCATGTGGATACAGATAAAAATCTACATCTTAACATACTTTTTTTAAAAATTTAACATGTTTATTTTGTTACCCACCGGATTAGTCCACTTGTGAATTAGTCCTCGCAAATCACTTGATTTCCAAGAAGAGAGTTCTGAGGTTCAAATGTTAGTAAAGGCAGTTACTTTTATACGGTTTAAATATTAGATTGTGGATACCCGTATCGTTCGGCGGTTGGGTTTCAATTAACTACACATCTCAGGAACGATCGACCTGAGACTGTACAAGATTACACTTCATTTACATTCATATATATGATCCTCGATCATCCTCTGAAGTAATACCTTACGGTGGTTCCGGAGGTAAACAAGGAAAGAGCAACATATTTATTTTGTTGAAGTTACAGAGGTAAAAAATTTCATGTATCCGGAAAAGAGCGTAAATCTAGGTTTTCTAAAGATTTAACCGACATTTTTCTTAGATTTTTAAAAAGTACTTATTCTATTTCAGAAAAACCCCTGAAACCTAACGATAATCTTTTTTAATTATAGAGTTTCGTAGATATGAAATGAAAATTCCAAAAAAAACAACGTGGTTACGGGATCCGGATTTATTTGACGGGGAGTTTAGCGTTTAAATTTGCTGTAGAGTAAGCAGACAAGAAACGGAAGAGGGAGAAGATGAAGACGAAGAAGAAGGAAGACCAGCCACTCGTCTCAACATCACGGACTGGAGTCCGGAACAGAGCCCAGCAGAGATGCGTCCTGAAGGGCAGCCATACCAGAAGCGGATGAAGAGCTTCTACACAACCTCTCCTTTTTAAAAAACTTACAGTAAGACAAAATAACCCAGCAATCGCGACTCCTCCGGAAAAGGGGACGCATTGCTCCCTCCTTATAGCTAGTGCCCCGTTATGGCGTATTCCTGCTAGCCTATTAAGAGTTAGCACCGAAAGGACTTCAGTGGACGGTCTGAAGGGGAATTACGTCGGGAGGACAGGCTTTATAAGCCTAGCCTTCCGCGGTCGGCCCGTGAAATGGGTTCGATAACGCTGGTTTAACAACGGATTGGAATGCAATTAAATCCGTCCTTAAAACACTAAATAATAATAAACAAAACTTGGAAAAAATTAGACCCGCTATTTAAAATTAACCCTTTTAAAAAACAAGCCCGATTAGAATGATCCAGCAGCAAGGGACTCTGTCCAGGTTCTGCGATGGAGTAGGGAGTAATAAACTCCTGCCAACTTTGCATTCCATTCCATTCCACAAGAAACGGAATCTTTGTAAAACCTCCCGAACAGATTTCAAGAATCCGTTAGACTTTCAGATTTCGATGTACTCATTTCATTATAAAGAATCTAATCGGTTCAAAACAAACGTAGAATCGATAATGAGAAAGAAGGGATTAAGAGTAAAAAAAAAAACTGTGATGGGTAGCGAGGAAAAAACAATCGAACCTAAGAGAAACCACAATAAAAAAAAACCAACTACTCGGAGTAATGTTCAAGGTTTTGCTCAGGTTGCAGACACCCATTTCGTTAATTATTACTTTGGATATTGAAGAACTTCTTCCGAGACGGTTTGATTTTGCGTCGACCGGTTGAAACGCACGCTACAGGAAAATATTATAATCCAGGATATAAACCGTTCTTTATGATAAACGATAACATCTACTGTAAGCCGGTACTCTATTCTCCATAATTTTTATATATGATTTTGATTATAATCTGGATCTAATAAATATACTATATTTCACTCAAAATTACTGAATAAACTAGGACAGTGGTTCCCAAACTTTTCGGAGTCGCGGCACCCTTTTTCGATTAACATTTTTCCACGATGCCCTACCCCTAAGTAAAAGTACGACTACTCGTAAGTAAGGGATAAAAATAAATAAAACTTCTGAATTTTCATTATTTTTTTACCTTATTAACATTAAATTAATAATTTTAAATGTCTCGATTCAATTAATTATGAAGCCTTTACAATATTTCGCGGCGCCCCTTTTAAGAGGCCGTGGCTCCTCGGAGCGTCGCGGCACACAGTTTGGCAATCACCGAACTAGGATATTATGGTATAAGGATATTAAGGTCGCATATCTTAAAAATAAATTCCGATTCCGTTAACATGTAGTTAAATTATATTACGATTTACCACAGGGAACTGTACTGTCACTTATTTTCTTCAAAATATATGTAAACGATCTTCTAAATCTTGATGTATAAAACGGTATAACTATTTCGTTTCGGTGGTAATTTTTTCAGAATATTTATAAAAGAAAGTTTACTCTTCGGCTAAGAATAGTCGATTAACGATAACGGATTAGTCGAACGGTAGTAGTTTGGGATTGAACGTGAAGAAAACAAAATATATCACGCTTAGTCTTTATTAAGACAAGGCGACCAAATTTAAATAAACCTCTAAAATTGCGTATTAATTACATTAATTTCTTAGGTAATAACATATGTAATTGTTCCGCGTTAGAGAAGATAAACGTAAATAAAATATCTTGGAATAATGATAAATCGAAACCGAAATGGGATCTCTATAAAAACTATATAGAAAACCAATATATATAAAAGATAAAATTCATCGATCGGTTCTGCAAATACAGTTTGGTAATACGTGTTGGAGCATTTCACTTTCATTTAGTGGACTTATTTACACCGCTGAAACTAATTATAAAAACAATACCTAAATAAACCAAGAACGAATCCGACTTGAGGTATTTTCTGTTTTTCCCCCGGAACGGTATTTTTTTCACATTGCGTATTACGTATTGTATTTCATATCTTTTTCTTTCAAATCGGTGCATATTTGAAGGTATTTGTAGAGAAATTATAAATATAATCTAACCGAACTTAAAAAACGCTCGCTAACCTATTTTTTATTATTTCAACTCGACAATTTTTTTCAAATATAGGTCTTCAAATGTACCTAAGAGAGACCGATATAAGCATTACGTTAATAATTATTATAAATATAATTTTTTTCCTGTTTAGCCTTCGAGAATTACCGTTCAGATATTACTTCAGCGGATGAATGAGGATGATATATATGAGTGTAATCTTGTACAGCCTCAGTTCGACCGTTTCAAAATGTGTGGTTAATTGAAACCCAACCGCCAAATAACACCGGTATCCACGATCTAGCATTCAAATCCGTACAAAAGTAACTAACTTTACTAAAACTTGAACGTTGGAACTCTCGACTTCCAAATCGGCTGATTTGGGAAGACGCGTTCACTACTAGGTCAACCCGAAGGATTTATAAATATAATCTAACTAAACTTAACCTACGCTCGCAAACCTTGGAGCGTAGCTTAAATTTGGTTAGATTACTATCTAATTTTTAATGTCAATATGTATGCAAGTTACTGAAAAATAACAATTATTATTTTTCTTAATGCGTTTAGATAGTTATTCTTAAAAAAATCATTGTAGGGGTGAAATAGAAAAGATGCATAATATTTAAGGAGTTCAGTGTCATGATATTTAAGGGTATCTTTTGAGTATAATTAATTATTTTTTACAACTATAATAATGAATTTCAATTATCATATGACTGTATTTATTAATGTAACGAAAAACAATTATAAGAATTTCAGATATTATCTACTTAATTTCAAAATTATTAGAAGAAAGATAATCTGTATAAATGAATTTTTATAAATTTCATTCCGTTTAATTTAAATTATAATAATAAAAAAAAAAAACATTTAATCCACTATCATTCATGCGATTAACAATTTTTTTTTTTCAACTTGTTTTGATATGAATCTGTTGCATCATAATTCTTTTACTTTTTGTATTCTATTATTTTAATCTGTTGTAATAATAATTAATATAGTAATTAATTAGTTATACGCTGGCAAAATTTTAAACAGGCGTTATTAAAAATATAACGACTTCAACCAACGAACGAGTCTTTCTTTTGTTGGATGTCGTCTTGTTATTTATTTATTTATAAACATTGTTATTGTAATGATTTTTACTTCCTTGTACAAAATAAAGAAAGTATTGTGATCGCGAAAAATTTCGGTTTTCAGATTTCAACGGAAATATCCATTTTGACCATTCCTGAATCCATTTTGATTAGTTTCGGCGTGATGTCTGTACGTACTACGTATGTATCTAGCGTTACTTAAAAACGATTAGCCGTAGCACGTTGAACATTTTTATTTAGGACTATTGTAACATCTAATTCTACACCTTCCCTTTTGATCGCACTCGACTCGACTAAAAGTGTCCAAAAAAGGGGCAAAATTAAAAAACAATTCGGATTTTGAACTTTTCTTAATCGTAATAATAAGTCCTCGTTTAGAGATTTTCAACGATATATCGTAAGTGAAATTATTTTCATCGGTTCCAGAGTTATAGTCAAATAAAATTTTTATTAATGAAATATTTAGATCTTACAACGGTAAACACGTCGGTTCAAATCAGACTTCATCTCTATTTTTTAACATTTTTTTTTAAATTTAAATATACTGATTTATTAATAATTATTAACCTCTAATTGTAAAATAACGTTTTACAATAAATAATGATTCAGGAACAATTAAAAAAAAAAGAAGAAAAATATCAGAAGTTATTAATGGAGTAAAACTTTATGTACTTTTCATTTAAAAAAAAAATATGTATATATAATTTAATAGGCGTACAAGGAAGTGATATGGTTTCCACATCAGATTTTTAAATTTATAGTTAAGTAGTAATTATAAATAAAAAAATTTATTAATAATCTGTTATTGAAATAAATGATTAGACAGATTATTTACGATTAAACAGATTTACTATGGAAAAGTGAATTATTTATTTCGCTTCTAGACAGTAGCTTTACGTGAGAACAAACAAAACGGGTGCGTATACGTGCGAGCGCGTACGCACACACCCATACGCAGTAGAATACCCATACCAAACGCTAAAATCTGCTCGCTTGTAAACTATCACAGCATAAATTTTAATCTTTAGCCTTCTAAAAGATAATGCTTGTCGATGTATTTAGGGATTATTTTATATCGGAGCACTTAAAATGAACAAAACAAATTAATTACGTGGACGAGCGCGTGCAAACACATATATAAAGGTACAAACAGATGCGTTTCCATAATCCTTTCTCTTTCATTTTTATACTAATATTTACAATACAAAAATTAAAATTATTTTTTATGACCGACAAGAAAGGATGTCTGTTGTAGATTTTCAGGCGATTAAAAAAATACATTACGTTTATCTTCATTCTTTTCTATTTAATTAAAATAAACATTTACTTAGTAATTGTAAAATAAATAATAATTAAATATCACGATAACTTCTGAAATGTTTTTTAACCGGTCACCAGTGTAAGCTCAATAGAAAAAAGCTAGAACTCTATCCTTACTTTTAATTTCAATTTTACTAATTGTAATACTTAAAACGATAGTTCCATTTTTAAAAAAACAAAAAACTAAGTGCAATAAAACCCAGAAAAGATTCACTGCAGGATTAACAAAAACATTATAGTAATTTTTAAACTTACAGTTCAATAATAATTAAAAATCACCATATACGAAATTACAATTTCTATCAGATTAAACAAACTTTTATCGATGTTTAAGATTGTACAAGGTGACTGAAATAGAAAAACATATATACTTTCAATATAATGGTGTTTAGTTATAAATAGTAAACTGTAGACGGCAATAAAATTTACTCCGATTGTGTCTAGAACCGTAAGAGAGCGTTTGTTAACGAATAAATGCTTTCTTCGGTTATTGAACTTTGTCCTTGAGCTCACTGAAAATGCTTAGCTCGAAACACCCTAAAATAAATAAACTCTATATTCAATATCGATGTTATTTAAAATATTAACATATAATTTACAATTATCGTGAAGTTTTTCTGGTACTTACGTATTAGCGCCACCGCAGCTTCAGCTTTAATTAAAAACAAAGAAGTCGATCGGATTTCGGTGGAAAATGGGCCGATATAGAGTTTAACATAGATTCAAAACAGTCTCTTTATTAATTTTAATATATTTAGTTTATAAATATAATTTAACCAAACTTAACCTACGCTCGATTCGCTCGCTAACCTTGACTAATTAACACCGTAAGTTTTTGAGTATTTATTTAATAAATTCAGTAATTATTGCAATTATTTATTATTTAAATAATCAAAACACTCCTGTTAATTAGAGAAGGTTGGTAAGCGAAGCGAGCGTAGGTTAAGTTTGGTTAAATTATATTTATAATATAAATAACCATTTCTTAAAATTAATAGACAATAAAATAAATAGTAAATTTTAAATAAAGCTGTAGCTGCGGTGTCGTTAATACGTAAGTACCGTTTTTCTTATCGTTAATTAAAAAGGCGAATTACTTATGCGAAAGGATACCAGAGTTTTGAATTCTGGATAACATGAAAACGGACTTTTACAGCCTGAAGGTTTAGATTTTAATCGGAAAATCTTGAGGAAATCTGGAAATTTAAAAATCTAAAGTAAATCTTAACCAGAATCACGTTTAATAAACCGATTCACATAGATCACCGAAGTTAAATCGGGTGAGTTCTACTTCACGGTAATATCATTTATTACCACGAGCAGAATAATCGATGCGATTTAAAGATTATTAAAAATAAAAAATTAACCGTAGTCTTAATCGGTATTTACTCCTAAATCTGACCTACCTGTACCGGTAGGTAGGTACTGACCTACCTGATTTGAGGCGCAGGAATGAAACGGCTGTGGCTTCCATTAGTCCAGATATGTCGGTTAAAGTATGACGAACTGCCCTATAAGTCGGTCGAGTGCCGCGTAACGGAAGTTGTTCGCATTGAATATTGTAGGAAAAAGTGTAAGAGTTACTCCTTCGTTTTATCGGTTATTCATAACCGAAAGTCAAAGTTAAGAGATATTAAATAGTTTTAAAACTATAATATTTTTTTCGTACACCTGCGTTTTTACTGCCGAGATTTATAAATTCACTTTATTTCATAATAATTGTAAAATATCAAGAGCGGATTACTTTATTTATCATACACACACACGCACGCGTGTTAAAATATCGGGTACTTTTTTGTTTTATGCTACCCAAAAATTCTTGCCGATATCAACTCAAAATTTTATAAGCGTTATTGCTTTTAATTATAGATATAAATTAACAAAAGTTAACCTACGCTCGCTCACTTCGACTAATTAACAGTAATGTTTTAATTATTTAAATAATTATTGAATATATTATGTAAATACTCTAACATTACTGTGTTAATTAGTCAAGGTTAGCGAGCGAAGCGAGCGTAGGTTAAGTTTGGTTAAATTATATTTATAAAATAAATAAATGTAAATGGTTATATCAAACGAGTACATCTAATGACATTGAATTTAAACGGACGTGATAGGTGGCTATGCAAAAAATGAACTTGTAGATCAGAAATTGGTTTACGCAATAATACATTGGTTATAAGATACGCAATTATCATTTTATACTAATATTAGGTTTTTTTTACTACTGCTCAAAGGAATATACAAAAAAATAATTATTATATTTCTTTGATTTAGTATAAAAAACTGAAAAAAAATTGTTTGATAAAAAAAGGTATTTTTATTACCTTTTTTGCCTAAAATTGTTTTTTTTTTTTTCAATATAATAATTATTTTTGCGTGTTTTTGAGTTGATTTGGGCAAGAATTTTTGGGTGGCATAAAACGAAAAAGTACCAAATATTGAAGATTTGATTAAACATTTATAATGAGAATTTGTAAACAAATTAACCTGACTACTGATTTATTGTAAGTACAGTATATTTCACACTAAGTATTATAACAAGTATAGAATGTGTACAAACTTGTTTTAATTGATGTAAAAAATTATATTTGAAATTATTAGAAAGAAATCATTTAAGAATTGCATTATAATAGGAATATATTTCAAAAAAAGTGTTATAGTCATGATACCAAAGAAAGCAGGGGCAGATAAATGTGAAGAATACAGAACAATTAGTTTAACTAGTCACGCATCAAAAATCTTAACTAGAATTCTATACAGAAGAATTGAGAGGAGAGTGGAAGAAGTGTTAGAAGACCGATTTGGTTTCAGGAAACGTATAGGGACAAGGGAAGCGATTTTAGGCCTCAGATTAATAGTAGAAGGAATATTAAAGAAAAACAAACCGACATACTTGGCGTTTATAGACCTAGAAAAGGCATTCGATAACGTAGACTGGAATAAAATGTTCAGAATTTAAAAAAAATTAGGGTTCAAATACAGAGATAGAAGAACAATTGCTAACATGTACAGGAACCAAACAGCAACAGTAACGATTGAAGAACATAAGAAAGAAGCCGTAATAAGAAAGGGAGTCCGACAAAGATGTTCCCTATCTCCGTTACTTTTTAATCTTTACATGGAACTAGCGGTTAATGATGTTAAAGAACAATTTGGATTCGGAGTAACAGTACAAGGTGAAAAGATAAACATGCTACAATTTGCTGATGATATAGTAATTCTAGCCGAGAGTAAAAAGGATTTAGAAGAAACAATGAACGGCATAGGTGAAGTCCTACGCAAGAACTATCGCGTGAAAATAAACAAGAAAAAAACAAAAGTAATGAAATGTAGTAGAAATAACAAAGATGGACCGCTGAATGTGAAAATAGGAGGAGAAAAGATTACGGAGGTAGAAGAATTTTGTTATTTGGGAAGTAGAATTACTAAAGATGGACAAAGCAGGAGCGATATAAAATGACGAATAGCACAAGCTAAACGAGCCTTCAGTAAGAAATATAATTTGTTTACATCAAAAATTAATTTAAATGTCAGGAAAAGATTTTTGAAAGTGTATGTTTGGAGTGTCGCTTTATATGGAAGTGAAACTTGGACGATCGGAGTATCCGAGAAGAAAAGATTAGAAGCTTTTGAAATACGGTGCTATAGGAGAATGTTAAAAATCAGACGGATGGATAAAGTGACAAATGAAGAGGTAATGCGGCAAATAGATGAAGAAAGAATTATTTGGAAAAATGTAGTAAAAAGAACAGACAGACTTATAGGGCACATACTAAGGCATCCTGGAATAGTCGCTTTAATATTGGAAGGACAGGTAGAAGGAAAACATATATTATAATATTATATAATCGATTATGTGTAATAAAATATTTATAATTATTTTACGTTAATAGTTGAGATTACGACAAAATATAATTATAAAATTACAATAATTATTATTTTTTATTTTAAGTTTTAATTTCTTAAACGATTTGGAAATAAAATAAAAGTATATACATATATATTTTTTGTTTTTATATTCTGTAAAAAAAAGAAGAAAGTTATAAAAAAGATAATTATTAATCGATATTAAAAACGTAAGTGTCCTGCATCGTTTTTCCTTTTTATTATTTTACTTTACGATGTTTTTTTGTTCTCTTCATAATAGTTTTATCAAACACGGCCCGACGGTTAAAATATAAAATCCACTTACAAAAACAATCTTTTAATGCATTTTACCGGTTTCGGAAACGAATTCCATCTTCAGCGACTTAACATTTTTTTATCGACTAAACCCTTGTCGTTAGTAGCATAATTGTTATGTAAAGTGTGTAAAATATATAAAGGTGGTTGTCACGTGTTAAACTTGCGTCGACTTAACGTTCTGTCGTATTGATGTCTCCACCGTTATAATTTGATAACGGTGGAGACATTCATTACGCACTGCCGTTCATTTAACACTGCAAACAAATACTCGAGTGGGTCTGTGTCGGGGCGCACGGCCGTTGGTTTAACGTGAAACATTACAGTCCTCGGATGAAGTTCCTCCGAGATAAAGACCGACCAACGTCTCTGTACAGTTAAACGGGAGACCGACCGTCGTATTTTTTTTTTTTTTTAACAAAACTGAAAGTCTCCGACGGATAATTCTAGTTCCTTCATTTTGCCGACTGCGGTCGTTCTGTACGTCAACCAGTCGCTTTTAGAGTATCGGATCGAAATAAAAACGAGATATTGAGCGCCAACTAAATTTAATTTTAACATAAAACAGACGCTAAACGGTATACGATATTTATTTCGACTAATATTTGACGACAATTTTGTTCAACATCGGTCTGTAACGAGAGGAGTAAGAGGCGTAAGGCTAAACAGCGGTACAGATGCTCATGCCGGCGGCGTCGTTCACTAAACGCACCGTGCCGGCTTTGCAACGCTCCCGAAACGGTCTCGCTTGCTCGCCAACGGACATCGGGGTAACTGTGCGCGACCCATAACCTTCCCGTTCTAACGATACGCGTAATTTATATTTTGTAAATTTTTATTTGCGCGAGCCGAGGCCGGCGTTCAATTTTTATACTTTTTTACACGTTTACTTTAATTTTTTACGCGTAAATATTCTCCAAAATACACTTAATATTATTTAAATCGATATATCTGGACAAACTAAACACAAACACGCGAATCACCGCTCTATCACGTCTAAGTCGTGAGCTATACAGAATGGAAACGAGCGAGAGCGCCAGTTTTGGTCGATCTCCGTTGTTCCCCTCCCCACCGACCGATTCGCCATCGATGCAAGCTCAAAGTCGTATCGGTGAACCGACCGTGTAATTTATAAAATGACCCCGCACGAGACTAGTAGTTAGGGAGTTATTAAGGCAGGACGATATAGACTTATTCGTTACGCTACAAATTTCTGTTCTGATACCCGTATCTTTCGGTCAGATCTTAAACATTCATAAAGATATTGACGAGTCGCTAACGGCTTTAATTGTTGATGCGACTATAAATAAAAATGTCTAAATCAAAAGTTAATTGTAAAAGTTGCACGAATCGCTTTATATCTTTGCCTATAAGTTATATATTTTGTGAATACATATTTTCTAATATGTCGGCCTAACAAATCGAACGTAAGTGTTTTTTACTAATTTTTGAAAACGACTATCCCTTTCTCAAATAAATTTAGTTAAGAAACTGTTAATAACCAGAAAACCGTTGATTTAAAAACCCGTATGTCGGATTATGTCGATTAAAAACGGTTGGTTGTTTAGTTATAAATAAGAAATAATTTTAGAATATTTTTGGTCGTTTCACTCCGATAAGATTAAAAAGGATTATGTTTTTCTTAAATTTTAAAAAGTAAAATTATCTTAAGAATTAAAAATCCCACGGGTTAATAGAAGAGGAAATAAAATTATGCGTATCAGTTTTTTACCGCTTATATTATGCAAGTTTTTACGTTTATAAACCGATTAGAAAATATAACTTATTTAATATTTTAATTTCAACATATTTGGCTCTTGAATTTTTCAGCGGTTTTGAAAAAAATTAGTGATATTAATCTGAGAAGTTTAACGCATGAGAATAAGTTAATTTTGTTTTAAAATTAAAGATATTTCCCAAATCGTAAGAAAAATAATCTAGATTGCACGATTTGTGTAATAATTAAAAAAAATGTAAATCGACAAAATTAAATTTAGAACTGTTTATTGTATTAAAACAAATGTAATATTATAGTAATTTTAAATGCTAAATTAACGTAACGGTTTTTTTACTTACAATTTAAGGGTAGATTTTAAAAATATATTTCACTGTTTCTCTACGCAAAAGTATTTATCTTTTCAAAAATATTTATTCGCATTCAAAAATATATTGTATTATACCCGTGGTGAAGTATTGTTTTTGTTGAGCGTAATAGGCGACGAAATAATTAATAGTTCTGTAACATTAATTCCGAGGGTGGATAACTATGAATTTTACCCGAAGAGATTTTTCTTTCATTTTAGCCGCGTTGTACTAAAATGTGTGTGTTGATCTTACATATTAAAAAAGAGCTCGTGCTACGATGAAGGTTATACGATATATATTTCTTTCCTCACTATCTGTCTCGCTCTTTCTAACTGTCCTAGTCAGAATCACGTGATGTTTTGTCGTGTGAAAAGGAGACTGTTTAGTCGACTAGCAGACCTGACCTACCCTATTTCTTTTATCTTTCGATAAGGCAACCCCAGATTGCTTCTATCATAAATATTTTGATTTATTGAAATCGATTGCTTTTTTCTTATTAAAATTTCTCTCTTTTCTTTATTGCTTTCCTATTTCCACATACCTTTTTTTATATGGCACATCTAAAAATTATAAACACATTGAAAATGCTTTATATTAAGCAATTTTACCATTTTACATTTCATTCTTATTTTTCCTGTTTTAAATGCGTCAAAAGGTTTAATTCACGGATCATATTAGTAAACGCTTCCTAGCAATTGTTTACATTATTTGTTGTAGTGCACTATTACTACATAAGTATATCTAATATACAGAGTGTATCACGAAGTTTTCCTAGGACTTTATGACCTATTTTACTTTTGAAAATAATGGAAAACGGTCACATAGACGTATGTCCTAAAATGCTACGTTTGCGAGTTGCGGCTAGCGAAAGATTTTGCTGGATTGAAGCTAATCCGGTGAAATAAGGTCGTACTGAAATTTTAAAGACATTTGTTAAGGAGCAGAAGTGGAGATTTATTATGATATTTGAACTAGAAAACTAGAAAATCTAGCATAACTGACGTAACCGGTGAAATTCGTCGCGTCTCACCGCACTTAAAACATTTTTCACGATTTTCAGCTTAGGAATACATCTTATAAGATATTTTTTATAATAATAATTAAATTACATTATAAATATAACTTTAATTTTTGTACTTTTTTACGCGGTACCGTTACGAGAAAATTAAAATGTAAAAAAGAGAAAAAGTATTTAATAAATAAATAATTTACATTTTATGCCAAAGTATAAACTCGGCGTTTGGCAAAGTACAAACTTGTTGCAAACTTTCTCGCGACATTTTTATCGGAATAAAAAACATCATATCGCATATATATATATATCAGGGAAATTACGAGGGAGCTGGGGAGAAAAAAGTGAATCTGTTAAAATAACGTAGTCCATTATGTCCAAAACAAAAACAAAGAGGTACAATGAAATGTAACGATTGATATTCACATTAATAAATATCATATACATCTTACAATCTTGTTTAATCGGCTGTTATTTAATCCCTCTCAGCTTTCTTGTAAGAATACACTTTTATTACAGTATATTAAAATGATTATACGGCTGTTATAAAAATACTAATAAAAAGAAATTAACTATGAATAATCGTATTAAAAAATTTCTAAAATATTAATCTAAATAAAAAAATTGTTTAATGGAAAACCGAATAGTTAAATCGATTTTTAACGTTTATAACTTATTTTAAGATTATTTCTTATTACAGGTATAAAAAAGTACCCACCGGGTCGGTCTAGTGGTGAACGCGTCTTCCCAAATCAGCTGATTTGGAAGTCGAGAGTTCCAGCGTTCAAGTCCTAGTAAAGCCAGTTATTTTTACACGGATTTGAATACTAGATCGTGGATACCGGTGTTCTTTGGCGGTTGGGTTTCAAAATTAACCACACATCTCAGGAATAGTCGAACTGAGAATGTACAAGACTTACACTTCCTTTACACTCGTACATATCATCCTCATTCATCCTCTGAAGAATTATCTAAACGGTAGTTACCGGAGGCTAAACAGGAAAAAGAAAGAAAGGTAAGAAAAAAGTACGTAAGACCGGTTTAAAACTTATATATTACAGGTAATAAGTTTTCTTATTAAAGGTTTTTAACATTCGTAATTTATTTTAGTTTTATCGTATAATTACTACAAAATTTAGTTTCATTTTCTCTCTTTTTATAGATCGATTGCTACAAAAATATTGTTACAGTACTAAAATTTTGGTCAACGAAGCAAAGAAGTCGGCTTTAAATGTATCATCAGATGTTATGCGGCAAGTATACCGTAATTTCTGACTCGTCAGACACAAAATGTACAGAAAACGTTTTACAACTTTAATCGGCGTGATTATACATTTACGCCGATTAAATGTACTTTGCCGCGATTATTAATTACTACTTCTTTGGTTATTATACAGTAATATTTTACAATAAAATTAAAATAAATTACAAACGTTAAAAACTCTTTAACAACTGTAAAAATTAATTTTCTAATTTTATTTAATTTACTCGACCGGTTGTATAAAAAAAAAAAAAAACTGTAACCGGAAGAGAGACATTAAAGCAATGTATCTATCTCTTTTTATAGTAGACAAAACAATGACAGTTGTCCAGTGTAATATTAAAAAACGTCAAGGTTAAAAGTTTCGTATATCACGTACATGTGTCATACGTTTTAATAAATATATCTGTAGAGAGAAAGAGAGAGGAGTGAGAGCGCTGTTTCTCGACATAAAGGATTTATTACATATAACTAAGAAATTTGTTCTCTTATTTTATTCTTCCCTTTCGGTTTTGTCTATGCGATCTAATTGTGTGTCATTCTGCTTCAATACAAACACACGCACGCGCGTAAGCAAAGCAAATAAAATGTTTAGACAGCAGAGTTTAAAGGAAAGGACTATTATAATAATTTTAATACTATACGAATATAATTTTATAAATGTGTCTTGATTAAATGTTTTTAAAAATTTCGCATTTCCAAGCGTACAACGTAGAAGGGATAAAATATTAAAAACCGCTAATTTTAATTAATTTACTCTTATTATTTTTTATTAACAATATTTATTAAGTTTAATTGAGGAAACAAAAACAAGCAAAAGTTATCACCTTGCATTACGGTGCAAATGTGTACGTATATCGGGTTACTTGTTTGCAATAACTCGATTGTTTGTCAACGGAGTTTTAAAAATGGGGTATCATTTTGTTCAACATAAAATCCTTAATAAATCTTTTAATAATTAAACATTTTATCAAAGAAATAATTACAGACATTGAAGAATAAATAATTAAAATAGCCTCCGTTTTGGAATTTTTGACGTGACGTTTTCAGAATAATTTATTTTTTAGAATAAAAAATTAAGTTTTCTAAATTTAATTAATGCAGGTTTACCGCTCCTGAAAAATAATTTTTTTGTTGAAAATCACAGAATGGCGTCCAGAAGGCAAACAAGGCAATATAGGACTTGTGTCGACATGAACGTTTTTGCTCCTTTTGGCGCCACTGAATCGGTTCTAGAGTTCGGCGATTACGTCCCCCAGCACCGTACGTATGATCTAATTATAAATATAATAGAGAGCTGTATATTTGTTATTTCAGTAGCCGATAAAAAATGAACTGACCTGTGCTCATAATTAATTTACGAATTTTTATATTCCACTGAATATTTTACATTCAATTTATACCGACGTGAATACATTTTTCAAATAAAATACATTTAACTAATTATAAAATCGATTTTAAAACTAAAAAAATAATAATAATAATAATAATAATTAAAAAACCGGTAAAATAATTAATAATGAATCTTAATTCTAATATATTTAAATTATATGTAATGTTTAAAAAATATAATTTGAAGACAAAAATTATTAAAAAAAAAAACGATATAACAAATAAACCGTTTTTAGAATCATTTACAGAATTGTTGAAAATGAAATAATATAAATAAATATATATATATATATATTCCGACACATTAGGAAAAAAATAATTACCTACTTTGAAGTAAAATATCAAGGAAATTTTTAAATAAATAGCAAAAAATTAAAATTCTTTACTGTTGAAAAATATAAATAAAAGAAAAAAAACTAACCACAATTCTATTATATTGACGGCATTTTTTTCGTTAGTTCCCGATAACCGCAAAATTACTGAACCGGAATAAAAAAATTTTACCTTAACTTTCTTATGACACCTGGAAAGTTAACCGCAGTTAAAATCTCATCTATCTCACTACTATGTAAATCGTATAATAAAAAAGCTTATAAATAAAAATGTCGTTGTCTATGTTAATATCGACTTCGTCAGAAAACAATTATGTTTTTTACAAAATTTAATTCATCGTCTATAAAATATTATTTTATATCGATATCATAATATTGGTAAAAATAAATTAATTTAAAATAAAATTATAGGAAATGACGACTGTGACCGTTTACAAATTTACGACTGTACAGAGTAAGACTGAATATTTTTAGTTCCTGAACTAAAAATTTATATCAGGGTAAGCCATACCCGTAATCGGCATAGATTCGACTTTCAATAACGCCTACGTCACAAATAGAAAAAAACTTGTAGGGCTACTAAAATTTAAAATCGCAGGCAACGTAAAATCTACGCAAGAACGTTCTCAAAGACTTGAAATGCAATGCGTACGCTCGGCTCAAAATCAAATGCAAGCTTTGAGAAATATATTAAGTTTAAATCGGTTTTTGAGTTCTTGAATAACTTAAACGTCGTTCAGAACGCATTAAAAATTTGAATTCGGGAATCTGAATCTTACCTAACATTTTACTTTATCAGGAAATTTGAACGGCGATAAATCTTGAGATCAACAGCCCACACATAATTACTAAGAAACTATTCCAAATTTTTCAAGTTCTCTACGCATACAAATAAAATTTGAACATGAATCTTTTAAAGAAACAGTAATACTTATAAAATATTCTGACGAAGCAGATACGTCCGTGAAAATACTAACACCGAAGAAAAAAAAGTAAATTTGAATACCTTTAACTTCGGAGTCAAGAAATACGAGAAAAAAGTACGGGATGGTGGCTAGCTACTAAAATAATATTACATTTCAGATATATATTTGAATATTTGAGTCGAGCCGATATTTTTCTTTAATATATATATCTCGGTTCAGTTAAACGTATCGCTAATTTTAAAGTTATTTTTGCTGTTGATTTGCAGAAATGGAATTCAGTAACTTTTACAGGCACTTAAATTATGAATTTCTTTTTTCTTTTTCCCTGTTTAGCCTCCGGTAACTACCGTTTAGATAATTCTTCAGATTATGAATGAGGATGATATGCATGAGTGTAAATGAAGTGTAATCTTGTACAATCTCAGTTCGACCGTTCCTGAGATGTGTGGTTAATTGAAACCCAACCGTCAAAGAACACCGGTATCCACGATCTAGTATTCAAATCCGTATATAAGTAACCGCCTTTACCAAGACTTGAACGCTGGAACTCTCGACTTCCACGCCGGTAAGAGTCCGCAGACGACGAAGTCGACGAACTACGTTTACGGTTCTAAACGTGACCTGACCTAAAAGCGAAGTAAAAACGGGGGGAAAAATTAAAAAATAAGCACGAAAACATTATATTTCAGTTCGATTAGATTTATAACAAAGAATACTTTCAAAATGTACCTCGAATTTTGTCAGACAATTTATTTTTTCATTTGACAACCGCCGCGGGACTCGATATGTCATTTTTTTCATTTTTTAAGGTGACTTTACAATCGCGCCGTTATATAGCAGTACTTGATAGTACTAGATAGCGTACAAAAACTTGACAATGTACTGGAAAAAATAAAATTTAAAAGAAAATATACTACAGCTTGTTTTAATAGTAAATGCTGTTACTTTAATGAAAGTACTGAAGGTGAAACAATTTTTATAATTCCAATCGCTTCTTTAAAAAAAAAGTATAAGTTTACGAGAGATTATAGAAATTTTATTAAAAAAGGAAAAATACGGTATGAAGTGTCAAAAAAAAAATTGGCCGAGAAAATCAATAAATGTATATTGTTCTAGAAAGGCGATCAATTTTAATAATGAACCCGTTAGATAATAATAGTAATTCGTAAAAATAATAAAAGAATAATCTTAACAAAACGCAGTGATATCCCAAAAAAATTACAATTTTATTGTAAACCGTACGGTAAGAGTCTCGCAGATACCATTTATTCCGCTCAAAAAAGAAAAATTTCTGTAATATAAATAAAACTGTTTTTAACAAAACGATACCGATATCAAAAAAGGTAAGACGCTACATTTCTATTATCAAAATCTGTTATTAATTTAGAATTTTGTTTTAAAAAAAGTTAAATATTTGTAATAGGCGACAGATATACACAATAGATAACAAACAATGTTTAAGCGTTCTATATAATAAGCAAAAAATAGAACAATTTGTTAGAAAACTCTTACGGGCCCGATTTTATTTATTAAACAACGAATAATACATATCACATTTAGAGAAATTATACAATCAATATCGGTATCGTTTTGTTAAAAACAATTTTATTTATATTTCAGAAATTTTTGTTTTTTTAGGCGGAAGAAATGGTATCTGCGAGACTCTTACCGTACGGTTTATAATTTAATTGTTTTTTTTTCGTATTTTGCTTTTACTCAGGTTTCATTAGAGCTATTTATTTTTGTATTTTGTTGTACAATTTAATTTTTTTATTTTGTACTTTTGTAGGCCTACAAAGCTCAAAAGAATATTAGGTTTTTGGAATAGGAAATTAAAAAAAAAAAAACACTTAACCTATATAAACGAGAAAAAAAAATCGTACACACCTCTAATATGAACAGAAATAAACATTTCGTCATAAAAATATTTACTTTAAAACAACAGAAATTTCATTGTCATATGACATTAAAACTCTTACGTAAAATTAATTACGATTAAAATCCTTTACTATCACGAGAACTATGGCTGTCATTTCATCTACATTCGGTATAAAAGGTTGTACGTCACTCAGTAACGACATATTCGTCAAGTGCTGCTCGTGGAGTTTTTCGGCACGATTAATATACTTTTTCCAGCCTCAAACGGTAATATTTTTGTAACGCGTTTAATACCGATTCTTTTACGTCTTTAACCGTAAACCTTTTTACGTTTGATGCCGCCTTATCTCTTTCTTTCTTTTTCCTGTTTAGCCTCCGGTAACTACCGTTTAGATAATACTTCAGAGGGTGATATGTATCAGTGTGAATGAAGTGTAGTCTTGTACATTCTCAGTTCGACTGTTCCTGAGATGTGTGGTTAATTGAAACCCGACCGCCAAAGAACACCGGTATCTACGAACTGTTCAAATCCGTATAAAAATAACTGGCTTTACTAGGACTTGAACGCTGGAACTATCGACTTCGAATTTTGTAATCTTGCCGGTTTTTTCCTAGGTCGATAATAAAAACAACTCGTTAACTAGAAAGCTTGTTTGTAAATCTGAATAAAAAACGGAAAACTCTATAGCATGTGAAATATACTGTATTTAATCAGGATTTGAATCAGGGACGTCCCAGGGTCCTGCCGTGAATATCATCGGTTTGGTATTTGCTTCATGTATTCTGGTCGTGCGATCGTCTAAGGTTTTTACCTTCGATATTTACTTACAATATAAATTACCGATTCTGGGAACCTTAAACGGAAAGTCGACCGTTTTTGCTCAAAAATTACTATCGGCTTCTTTCATCTTCGATTTATTTTATATCGCTTTCTTTCGCATTTAGTCGAACCGGTTAATTTTCAATTCATTTTCTAACACAATTTAAAAACGATATTTTTGGCTTGCTTGCTTTCTTATTGTCAATGTTTGTGCCCACGCCACCTTACATCCTTTCACCGGTTGAAATTTTACTGTCCAAATAATATATATATATAAAATGAGTGTTTTATTATTTTTTTTATAAAAGTACTGGAGATGGACACTGCATTCTCGTCTCGCTTCTTAACTGTTTTGCAGATTTTCTTTTCGGTCTTTTATTTTAAACCCAAGCTACCTGAGTTTTGTTCAGATTATAAATAATTTTAAATTCTCTATATTTTAACTTTATATTCTTTACAAGTTTTTCAGTCTTCTTCCAAGGGATATTTCCAAATACCTACTTAACAAATTCCATGTACGTTGCTTTACTTATATTTATCCTTCTTTACTAGATAGATTTCAATAATTAAAATCGTCTTTCTCTTTTTTCAAACTAAATAAATTTTCATCAAACATCGCATCGATTGTAAATATTTGACGTCTGCTTTAAGTAAATATAAAGTATAAAATAATAAATATTATCAGAAATGTATACGCGATTTTACGTGAAATAAAAATCATCGCTGAAACAATCATTATCAAGATAATAAGGTGTGAAGTAGTTTCCGGTTGCTTTATCGAATAGAAAAAAAAGCCTTTACCTGCAGTCCTCAGACTCAGACTTTTCGTGTTGTGGCACTTACCACGCTACATGTTCCCCCTTCCGTTATAACTTATCCGAATCGACCTCTAGTAGAGGGAAAAGTCGGTTTTCAAGCGTATCGAGACACGTTGTTCCCACAAAAGTGTTCTCTAAGAAAAAAATATTGACCGTACACCTTTTCCCCCGAAACCGCACAAAAAATATAACTTTGGAAGAGTCTCTCTCATGCTGTCCAAATTCACGCGGCATCTTTCCGTACCCCGTCATTCTAATATCGATCGTAGCGGTTCACCTTCCCGCTTAAATGAAAAGTAGCATCGTCATTAAACACTAAGCGCGTTACAAAATAGTCATCTTCTTCCTCCGCCTTATTAAGGACGAATTCACAAAATTCGGTGTTTTTGGTGTCACCTCCATAAAGAGATTGCGCTAACCGATTCCTGTACGGTTTCGTAAGCAAACGACACACAAAACAAACCGGATAGACTTTCTGAGAACGTTTACTTTTCTACCGGCAGGCGAGTTTATTTTCGGGGGCTGCTTGAGAAAGTCAGACGGATTCGTTCCATATATTGGTCTGACACACGGAGTAGTCCGCTTGATTTCCCTTACGTAGACAACCCGTGTCTTTAAATCGTCTATACGAGCCTAATTCTCTTAGCGGAAGGACGTTCAGCGCCGTACTCGCTATGGAAATCACACCGAACAGTAAATACGAACTCACGCTGTGCGAGAACAAGCGTGATTTCTGTCGTGAAGTCGCCATTTTTTCTAACGTTGAAGCGAACGAAGTTCTGGAGCTACCCGGCGGCAACCTCGTGAAATTCGAGAGTTCCCGCTTTCTAACGGTACTTTGCTCGATCAAAAAGGGACTAAAAGCTAAATAGTTATGAAATTTCAAAATCGGATGATCTTTTAGAAACACGCATATTATTTAACAGAAACTGTACTTACGTAAGAAGATATTAGAGTTATAGAAGCATCATATGTAAAGTTATGTTTGGAGTATGCGTAAGTACGGATGAAACACCGAGACTAAGAAAAAAAAAGAGGATTAGGAGATTTCAAATGTGAAATTGAAGAAAAAGACAAATTAACAACGAATCTGAAATCTTTAGATCTGCTGTCTGATGAAATAAGATAACAAAATGCGTCTCAAACTTGACTTCCGTAACAGAAAGATAATGAATATCTCAGCTTTTCGTTTGGAAAGTACTGAATTCAAATTCCGGTCAGGATCGATTTTTTTTTTCGTATAAAATTTCAATCGTTTATTTTCACGCTTATATAGCTAATTAATTTATCGACTAAAAAAATAATAAAATCTTGAAAGTAGAATCGAGAGTAGTATCGACGTAGTAAATTCACCAGAATAATAAGTACAAAACAAATAGCGGAATAATCTTCTTATCGACATAGTAACAAATTTTTCAAAATTTGGGAGATATAGGGGACGGGTTTTTTAGTTTAATGAAATATAATCGAAAAAATAATCGGTCACGATTTATTTAATGTAGAAATGAATTTACAAATAATCTACATAGATAATCTATATTATTTAATCTATAGTATTTAATTTCCGATGAAATACAGCATCTTTCATCAGAAATTCCAGTACCTCTGTTTTGACGCGCTTCATTTCATACAGAAGAAATTTATAAATTGAAATCGCTAGAAATTAACTTGAAGTTTGCAATTAGTTATCATTTTTTATTTTAGCTAGTATTTAACGAAGAATTCGCTAATTAACTAAATTACATTAAAGCGGTTGTTTTTGAGAAAAAAATTACAGCATATATTTAGCATAACACCGATTATGTAAAATCAATGAGTGCGCCTAAGAAGTTCTGTTCCTATCCCGATGTAATTAAGTATAAAGTTGTTTTCGTCTAGACGGTAAAATTATTTCAGACGGTGACAGGACAACAGACCTGTATTAAATCTACAAATATTTTGCACTGATAATGCATTATACAATTAATATCAAGAAAGGTTAAGGATGGAAATACATCGATAAAAAAATAACTCTTATTATACCGGATAAATCAAAGAAAATAGAGGTAAAACTTTAATTAGAGCGACATATAAAATAAAATCGGATGCGGTGAGTCTATATTAGTTCTTAGAAATATTAAATATCTGCATCGATGATCGGTAGATTAAATAAAATTCAAAAAAATTCAAAAACAGCTAAAAGGCATTGAGCGCATATTACACAGCGATGAAAAAAACGAATTAAAAAATCATTGAAAACGGAATATTATTTTTTTCTGTAAAAGAGAATATTTTAATTAAATTAACGGGGAAAAAGATTTAACTAGATCTTATTAAGAACAACAGCAGAAAAATAATTAACTCCTTTCTTGAACTCCAAAGAACAAGTAAACTGTTCTATAGCCCGATTCGATAAAATACAGGTAATTTTGTTTTTTTTCTCTTTAGAATAAGTGACTACCGAATAGTGTGATGTTAAATAAAAATACAAGGATAAATTAGAATTGATCGTACAACGGTAAAGATGTTTGTTACTTACGAGCGCAAAATAAAGAGCACACAGGATACATTTGTTTCTTGAAAGCCTTTCATTTTGATGAAAAAGGAATGAAATAAATTTTAATCGATACATTTAGGTGATTTTTCTTACTCGTCACATTATTTTTTTTACAGAAAATTCTGCGAAGAGGGTTAAAATTAACGATAACATTTTGAGGCAGATTATTAATAGGCGGTTAAGAAAAGCAAAAGAACTAAGGGGGTTTCCTACGTTCTATAATTTGGAGTAGGGACTACATTTCTATGGATGTTATAACAGAGAAATAAAGAATATCTGATGTCAGTAATGTGTGACCGTAATCGGTTTTAAGTAATTCCTTTATTATCGTAATAGCTATGACGATTTAACAATAAGTCATAAATCTTCGGTAGAGGGACGGCCGAGAAGGTTAATCTTAACACAAATTTTGAGTTAGGAGATTACCTCCTTTATAACTAATTACCTAAAAGGAGGAGAAAATACACCTCGTATTGTTTGCTTTCATAAGACTATATTTACATTAAATATATTTCCTAGATAGGCTTGACGTTAAGATTAATTATAATTTTTACGTTCGAAGAACCAGACATGGACACTAACATCACAACGCAGTGATGTTTACTAACCCACCGAATCGGTCTAGTGGTGAACGCGTCTTCCTAAATCAGCCGATTTGGAAGTCGAGAGTTCCAGCGTTCAAGTCCTAGTAAAATCAGTTACTTTTATACGGATTTGAATACTAGATCGTGGATACCGGTGTTCTTTGGCGGTTGAATTTCAATTAACCACGCATCTCAGGAACGGTCGAATTGAGACTGTACAAATACCTCATTTACAGATACATATCTCTCTGAAGTAATACCTGGACGGTAATTCCCGGAGGCTAAACAGGAAAAAGAAAGAAAAAGATGGGTTACCCGAAAATGTTCGGTATTTATAACGAATCCTACGATTAGCTGGAGGATGTTGAAATTTTAGATTAGGGCTGTTGTAACATTAATTGTGGACCACACTTTTCGATTGCGATCGAAATTAAAATAATATTTTAATTTATGAAATGTTTGGATCTTAAAGGAAAGGCTCATCGATTCCAATCAAACTTCATACGTTTTTTTTATTTTAATTTTTTATTTATTTTTTTAACTTTCATTTTTTTTATTTTAAATATATTGCTTTAATATATTAACCCATTATTTAAAAAAAAAAAATTACAATAATAAATACAATAAATTACAATTCAATAATAATAATAATATATATATATATATATATATATATATATATATATATATATATATATATATATATATATATATATATATATATATGGAAAAAAAAATCAGAAGTTATTAGTGAAATAAAATTTTATGGAATTTTAAAAACGTGTATATCTAATAGATTTGGTGAAGTGTCTGATTATTTAATATTAATTGAAAATTATAATTTATAATCGTATTATTTTTGGATTTTCTACTTTAATTTCTGTTTAATTTTATTTACATTAATTAAAGTTAATTACAGACTGACTGAAAAATAGACCCTCATAAGAACAACAACATATACACTGAGACATGCATGCCCGATCTTTAATAAGGTGCAAAAATTTGTATCTTTTAGTTCATTACTCTTCTGATATTGTCGCACAATATTCTTGCCAAGTCGGAGCTGATCGTCATTTCGTTTATTTGTTTTTTGTTGGCGATCGTTTAATCGCTCTTTGATTTCATATAATTCGTTATATTATACTTAAAAATTTACGGGCGATGTATTGTATATAGATATTTTGAAATAAAATTAATAGAAAAATGAAGAACGGCAAAGTTAAGATCGTCCAAGGTGAAACGATAATCGACAGAAAAATATCATTATCGGCCATAATGATGTACCGCAACGAAAACTAACAGAAAATTTTGAAGAAATGAAGCTTCAGTACATCGGTAACAAACACGCGGATGAAAAATCGCTCGATCAGGAGAGAGAGTTAATAGATACTAGGTCGATAAGGGGAAAAGCACAGATCAGGAATATTCTAACATCAGGGTATGGAGTAGGGAAAATTAGTAATCTCAGTTAATTTTTAAAATTTCAAAATACGATTTTGAGTTCTAAAAATTCAAAAAATAAACGATATATGGGATGTATCAAAGAAAAAGTAGGGCTAAGAGAGTAGGATAATCGACTGTATGAATAATATGTAACTGATATTTTATGCGACTGGAATAGTATCAACAAAAATTAGAATAAGGAAAAACAAGTTTTTTTTTGTCTTCAGTCATTTGACTGGTTTGATGCAGTTCTCCAAGATTCCCTATCTAGTCTAGTGCTAACAAAAAGTAATGGAAATATTTATGCTCATTTGAAATAATATCGATCGAGAAATAAATTGTGAAGATTTTATTATTTAATCTAGCGATACAAATAAGAATTGTAAATATGTTTCTTTAGATGTTAATGAAAATTTAATTAAACGGATATAACAGAGATGCAGTATTTTTTGTCAAGTGTGCCGCAAAAGGAAAAAATAAAAATTATTAGATTTTGTGGTCAAGGACACACGTCGCAGACAGCAGTTTTGTCGATTTCGCAATACCGGCTAGAATTTGTCAACAAATGTGAACTTACCAACGAATTACACACGCAAGATTATTGTTAATAATAATATGGGTGGGGAAGACGATGTTACCAATCTATCGAGCATTTGTGTTCGTGAGTACGTAAGCGTCGGTTGTGCAGTGTAAATGTTTTGTTATCGATAAATCATTGCGCTAAGCTCTTTACAAGATTTACGTTATATAAATATTTTATTTAATTCTTACTTACGGTTCGCGGCTGTTTCTGGATTGCCGGAATATAATAAAAAAAGGTAAAATTAGATTTTATTATTTTTGTATTTGCGAATGTAATTGTATTCGATGCAGAGTGTAATATTTTCTGTTTAGTCTTCTGTTCTTGTAGCGTAAATGTTATTTACCGTATTGTTTTCCTTTATTATAGTTGACGCGTAAACTCTTCTTGCGATTCTGGTATATAATTATAAATTTAACAAACTTTAAATAGCGTTTAAGCGATTTATTATGTTTTTCTTTTATCTTACGTAACCGCTACCCGATCAGACCATCAGGAAACGATAACGAAAAGACTTTAAGGAATAGGAACCTATCTCATCGACCCCAATAATAGTAAAATTTTATATAGAAATAACCCACTACTTTACGCAAGAAAGAGTTGCAGGAATCCAGATTTTTAGACGTTAGCGAATTAAATTTTTATAAGGCTCGCATTTATGTATTGTATTGTAATCAGCAGCTCCCGGGTATTTTTGGGTGAAGGAGGAGTTAGTATTTAGCATATGCAAGCGTATTCCTGGAATAGTAGTAATTCTAACAGATATTACGTTAAAGTCTAGGTTTTTTATTTTTATATAATTCTTGCACTAACTACATAGCAGTGACTGATATGCGCAGAGCAGCATGGCGCATCACGTGTCCCCTCTGCACCAATAGCAACAGAGTAGGGAAGCGCAGCTGGCCTGGCAGCACACACACACACACACACTTAACGAGAAAGATGGCGTCATCGAAGTAGCTATACGTCATTTATTATAAACATTTAAATGGCTATTAAAAATTAATATTAAAATTAAAAACCGTAAAATTCTACAATAAATCACAGAATCGTCCTAAAATTGATCAAATCACTTGAAAATGTTCACAGAAATATACTCTATGTCCTAATACTAATCGAGTAAATATTTAATTAATAAATATTTAATAAAAACAGAAAACTGAGGGACGCGAAAACACGTGGTTTTAATACGGCCCTCTTACCTAAAATATATCCTTCTTTACACGTGAAAAAGATATTGTTTTAAACGGTTAATTACTTAAGAGTTAAAAACTACATGAAGTTAATAAACGAACCCGTAATTTAAATGTAAATCGGAAAAACAAATAAAATAAATTCGCGTGATGTACACATTATTAAATATATAATCAACTTTTTAATTTAACCCTTAACTGGGCCCGCAAAGGGTAATCTTACCCACGAGTGCGTGGGGTCGCTTTCTTTCATTAATTAAAATTTTATTGGGGGCTATAACTCTGGAACCGATGAAAACAAGTACCGCTTACGATATATGGTAGAAAACCTCTCGATCAGAGCTTATTACTGCAGTTAAGAAAAAGTCCAAAATCCAATTTTTTTAAATATTGGCTTTTTTTTGGACGCTTTTGGTTCATCCGATTGTAATCAAAAGGGGAGGTGCACAACTAGATGTTTTACAACAGTTTTAAATCCAAAATTCCAACATTCTACGGCCAATCGTTTTTGAGCTACGCGAGGTAATTACGTACGCACATACATATGTACAGACGTCACGCAAAAACAAGTGAAAATGGATATTTCCGTTGAAATCTGAAAACCGAAATTATTCGCGATTACAATACTTCCTTTTACGTAAAAATAAAAGTTGTAAATTATAAGTAAAAAATAACTAAAACACTTTAAGGAATATATCTTATCGATCCTAATAACGGTAAAATTATATAAATAAATAACCCACAGTATGCGATAAAAATCGCGGGCATCCAAAATTATATAATGAACTAAGTTTTGATTAGTCTCGACGCACAGAATTTTATATAAGTTTAAAAACATTAGATTTAGATAAAATTAATTTGTCACCTGTTAAAAAGAAAAAAAAAAATTATTACTACTGAAATATCTATTAGAATTTTGTTATCGCTTGTAATTTTAGTAATCGTTAATTGTGTAATGTAATGTAGAATATTTAAATAAAGATCACTCGCTACCAGAAGAACGTTTATATTATTTTTAAAAAAATGTATTTTCAACGGAAAATGTTAACACACTTAAAAAGCGCGTAACATTTTTTAATAATAAATAATAGAATCCGTATTTATAATTTTTCAGATTTTTCTTTCAGCGGTAAATCTATTGGTTCTCTGATGTGTGTAATTTTCACGCGAATAAATAACAACAAACAGACTTCGATTTTTCAAAAGGGGTGAAGAAAGGTAAAAAAAAAAAAAATTGCCCCTGCCTCCGGTTAATTTACTAAAAAAACATAAATAAAAATAATAAATTTAATGAGATACGTTGTACTGCCATCTCCAAGATTAAAAGAACCGAGCCAGGTTGAAACATAAAGTTCGATTGTTTTATAAATATTTCCGTTTGATATGCAGATTTCTTTAATTTCTAAGGCGCTATAAACATTTTATAAAAACTCGGAATTCGCAAGCAAAGAAATCTACTTTTTTGCACCGCTCAAATTTATTCGTTATTACGGGCAATTTTTCTTGAAATAGATAAAAAAGAAATTACGCCTTCCAAAAACTTACTAAGCATTTTTCAAAAAATAACATTTCAACGGATATAACATTTATTTTATTACGCAAAAATAACAAAAAAACTTAAAATATGAATCCGATTTACCTATCTTAAAATAATAATCGCAATCTTGACGGGTAATTTACAAATAATATCTCATTTTTCATCAAAACTATTACTTACAACCAGCTCGAACAATATTTATCGTTAAAATTACGGCTTGTAAACATTACAATTACTTTCTATTTTAACTTTAACTTCATTGTAATTACGGCAGCTATCCTATTACTTTTGTCCGTAATTCAAACCTAATTTTTTTTTCCGAATTTAGAAATAATTGCAAATAAAATTACTGTTTACTCGCAGACGATAATAAACCGATGAAAACTTTACTAATATGACACGATGGTTGATAAATTGAGAAAATGAAGACGGAAATGATCATAATTTTATAAGGAATACGTTACCGTTCGTAATTTCAAAGAAAAATCTGTTGTTTAATTGAAATCCATCCAAATCGTTTTCGGTAAACCGACCGGGTGTTGCGTGCTGAACGGATTTTGATGTCGGTTTTGCTTGCATTGTTTTATAAAGGTGTGATATTTGTTTGATACGTTTACGACCGTCGCCTATCAGTTTTACGTACCTGTAGTTTACAGAAATAAAAACGCCACTAACTCAAAGATGGAAATCTTCTTTTAATTTACGGTTATTATCAAAACGATATCCACCTTTCCTTTTCCTGATTGGAATGAGTTAATCGATCTATGGATGTATTATGGATTTATTCTACCGAATGTTTTTTAAATCCCGTTAAAAAACGTAATAAATCTTTTAAAATGTTTAAAATTTCTACATCCGTTTATTGAATATAACGGAATAAGTAACGAAACGTTAATTATGTTTTAAGCACGATCTGAAGCAGAGTTCCAAAAATTTTAAGAAACTACGTTAACTGAATAAATTATCGTAAAATACGGTAAAAAATAAGAAATTATGTATTACTCGTATTTTAAAAGTTATTATGCATATAATTTCTTAAAAATATTGTTGCCTTTCTAGTATTATTATGGGGATTAAAAATTCCACAGTAGGAATAAATGTACATTTTTAACGTGGATAACCTATATATATATATATATGTCTGATACGAGATAGTAATAGCGTATATAAGTAATTTAAGTGTTTATTGTGGCAATTTTGAAACCGGGATAAAGTTGTACATATTTATTATGCAGCATTTGTATGCTTTTTATATTTACCAAATGTATAAAAAATATTTTGTTCTTGTGAAATAGTTTTCTCATTTTCGAGGTTTATTTATTAAATCGCTCGCTAATTTACGTAACTTATATTGGATTTTACTATAAGTTTCATTAATTTTTTATACTGTATTCACTTCTCTGTACAGCGTTTAAAAACAGCTGTCAAAAATGGGAAAATAGAATACGGGTAGAGTTGAAATTTAATAAAAATAAAATGTTGATATCAGTATTTTTAATAATATTCATTTTTTTTTCTATTTCCGCAGGGGGAGGAAAAAGCTCTGCCAGCCGCCGTCAGGCCAGCACTAATGGCAGTGCGGGGTTCTCCCCCGCTAAAAATCCTGCCCCCCTATCCTGCAGGGCCCGGATCTAAGCCATATGATATGTACAGTCCCTGCATGATCACACAGGCACTCTACTATCCGAATCCGTATGACCGGAAGGCGTCCCCAGGGGGCGATCGAGGAGCGACGACTCCCGAAAACATCTATGTCCAGACAGGAGCCGGGTAAATTCGTAGCCTGTGTTACCGTGCTTTCGCTCCGCCCAGTTCCTGACGTCGCTTAATAATATTCTCAGTATGTACTGTTTTGATACGGCGTAAACAGTTTAACAAATATGTAACGTTAGAATTATAAGTAAATATGAAAAATTAAGTAATTTCAGCGATTAACATTTCTAGACCGATAACGGAAAAGTCTATTTCGTCGAAATATAGTTCAAATATAATTTAGGCAGACCAACAGGTCCTTTCGCCAACCGCGCGAGAAACCGAAAAAAGGATATTTTTATCCCTTTATAGGGGATTGAATAATACCGGAAAATATGTTCGCTAGGAAACATTTCTGCCCTTTGAATAAAATTTTGAGATACAGGACCTTAAGGTCCACATCTCCTTGCCTCCTACACCTATCGTGACAAATTAATCACCGTCACGTACAAAAAATCATCGTGCCGATTTCATCCAAATCGGTCCATCCGATCGAGAGATACCCGGTTTCTGGAATTCTTCATCGCTGAAATCGTGTCGTTTGGTTAGAAACAGACATGAACGGTAGCGGTTCGTAGCTAAATTTAACGAAGTTGATTTTCTTAGCCTTTTCAAGGCCGCGGTTAAAGTTTTCTGTAAAATAAAAGAACCGAAAACAAGAATGAATCGATAGCAGAAAGCAGGATAATAATCTAATTCTACACTTTATTACATTCAAGAATACGGCCCACCGTTTCTAAGCATATTACGCTTAAAAGGCCTATTCGGTTTAATCGAATAAATAATAAAATGTCAACAGATAATATTTTTTTAGTAATATTAGGCGATAAAATCTCCGCTTAAAAACACTTTACTCCAACGGCGGTTAATTTCAATTTCTATGTACGCAGAAACAAATTCGTTATTAGTTTTTACTAATTATCTTCTCTTTAGCCCTTCTGATTTGGCGATCAAAGTGCCCTTGCTTTCAGCAGTCTTCTGATCGCTACTGAAAAGACAAATAAACACTTTCGCATTCCTTCCGCAGATGATCGAATTAGAGAAGCGAACGAAAAAGGAAGTTTCCGTAAACACGTGGCGTAAAAGAAAACTATTTTCCGCCGGCACGCCAGGGTGGGCTCTGCGGGAGCGACTGTGTTTTCTCTTCCTGGCAGTTTCCTATGTGCGCATGCGCACAACAGCTAAACACAACGCCGCTGGAACTGTGAAGCGCACAATTCCGTACAAAGATTTTCGTATCTTTTTCATAAACTGGGGGATGGCTACTGACATTAAGCTTAAGGATTATTTTATATTGTACAAGTATAAAGAAAGAATTTAAGAAAAAAGGACTCGTTATATTAAATGTTATCGATAATATTAAGCGAAAACAGGTAATGCTGCAGTCCACAGTGCCTATACGCGAGCCGCCGCTGGTCATAAAACACAAAGATTTTCAAAAATCCAGACACGCAAAATTTGAGCCGTATTATTAAGTTTTTATATTTAAAAAAAAAGCCATAAGGAAATTATATTCATTATTTATGAATATTTTCTTAAAAAATAAATCGCAATAGACGTAAGATTTAAATCGTAATGCGTTTCTGAAATACGATAATCACAAGGACAAGAATTTTTTTGTCTTGAAATATCAATTCCCGGGCGTTTAACTTTAATATGACGAGATAGATTACTAGTCGTCGCACCGGCATAAGGTATTGATATACGGCAAAGATTACACAAAGCTTTTCCAGGGCTTGCTTCAGAAATTCAAGTCCAGATGCGACTTCTTTTTCTGCAGCTATAACGTTTATACCTTTAAAAACAAATTATTCTTTTATAAAAATACTTATAAAATATCTACTTATGTACGATTTAAAAAATAGAATACCGATAAATCATTTAGAAAAAATCGGTTTCTGAATATATAAACTGAAAAAAAAAAAAAATAGTTAAGTTTCAGTACGTCGATGAAACATTTTGTTTCCATGTTAAACTATAAAGCCTTTTTTTCTTAATATTTGTACTTCATTAAAAATAATACTTCATTTTTCGAATCAAGTTACGAGAATATATCCGATAAATAGATATATAAACACATAAAAACAAGTTGTAATATTAAACGTATTTCCATCTGTCCTTAAATAAGAAAAATAAATTTGTTGAAATTTTTTCTCTCAGGATGAAAGCTTTTTAATACACAAACAAAAAAAAAATCTTAATCTTTTACTAAATATATTGTAATGTAAATCGAAACTAATAATTTTTATTTTCCATAGCTGTACGTAGAACAATCCAAAAATTCAGTTTAAATATCTCTTTTAACCGTTATCTTTTATTTATTTAACTTATAGCCCTTTTAAATCGAATAAATAGCAAGCTCGTTTTCATTTTCACAAGGGTTGTTATTTAATTGATACGACGTAAAGTAGCAGCAAACGAAAAATCTGTCATAATAGAATGAAGTTAACATTAAAACTATTCTAATGAGATATTTATTAAGGGGCTGATTGAGGTCGCTGAAGGAAAAATATTTAACGATTATAATCGACTACGTATAATATAATCTTTTCTTTTTCTTCTTTACAATCTTTTATAATCTTTGCTGATGATATAATTAACGGTAACTCCGGTAAAGATTCCTTGGTACTAATTATAATATCGTTACGTGTAACAAATTTCAAACTTAATTGACCCACCGGGTTGGTCTAGCGGTGAACGCGTCTTCCCAAATCAGCTGATTTGGAAGTCCAGAGTTCCAGCGTTCAAGTC
This sequence comes from Lycorma delicatula, assembly GCF_047948215.1. Taxonomy (NCBI): domain Eukaryota; kingdom Metazoa; phylum Arthropoda; class Insecta; order Hemiptera; family Fulgoridae; genus Lycorma; species Lycorma delicatula. The sequence continues at coordinate 181,820,640 of NC_134459.1, read as the reverse complement.
CTAGTAAAGCCAGCTATTTTTACACGGATTTGAATACTAGATCGTGGATACCGGTGTTCTTTGGCGGTTGGATTTTCAATTAAACAACACATCTCAGAGTGGTCGAACTGAGACTGTACAATACACACTTCATTTACACTCATACATATCATCCTCTGAAGAATTATCTAAACCATAGTTACCGGAGGCTAAACAGGAAAAAGAAAACTTTTATTCAAACTTAATTAAACGGTCAGTAAGCGAAGCGATATTCGGGGCGATAGAATGATAAAGATGTATACTCGTGGAAAAATTTGCTAAATTTGTATATCTTAACTGCAACAACATATGTGTTAATAAACCGGGAATCTTTGGCAGAAATTAAAATTTGAACCGAACAATCTCGAGCGATTTTCCTAAGGATGAATACAGTTATGCGGTCATTATCTCGAACCGTTACCGTCGAATGCGAACGGTTCGTCTTCTTGGTTTTCAGTGCTGTTATGTCACAGAGACATGGACGGTCAAAACGCTTAAATATTGAACAATTTTAAATGTAGGTCGGCAAACGATTATGATATGATAATGGCAAAATTTTACATCTCATATTACACGACAAAATCTTTGATAAATATGGTCTTGATGAAGAATTTTTATCACTTAAAAATTCGAGAAAATTTTCGTCTTGTTGAGAGGTTTTATTCTAGAGGCGGTATCGATGACAGCCATTGTATGATTTTTAATTATCATAAGAAAAAAGTAATTTAAAAGAAATAATGTGTATAAATGCACTCCATTTAGAATTACGTTTAAAACGATATGTTTAATGATGGATAAACGTAATAAAATATTTTTTTATAGTAAGAAATGTTTTAATAAATAAAAAAATTGTTCAATAGAACCCTAAAAAAGTAAATAAAATTTACGCATCATAATGTTTCAAACAAATATATAAAATTAAACGAAGTAATAATAATAATAATAATATTTTAATTATTTATATAATTTAAAAATATATATTTACCCGTCGATTTCCGTGGTGGAGTGGTAGCATCTCGGTTTTTTATCCGGAGATCCCGGGTTCGAATTCCCGTCAGGCATGGCATTTTTTATACGCTACTGAATTCCATTTCCATATTCCTATACATAAGCTTCTCTATAAATCGTCGTAGTAAATTAATTCATGAAATAAAAAAATAAGTAATTTAAATAAATAAAAATAAAAAAAGAAAGAAATTTTATCTGTAATAGTAATGCATATATCTTAAAAAAACCGTTTTATAATGTTATTTTATAAAAAGGTAGTCAGTCGGTAAATATATCTCGAGTAACCGACCCAGAGTTAAACACATGATGTAAAAACAGATGTATGTAGACAGCTACGGGCTTGAACGAATGTACGCGGAAATTAACGAACGCCGGTTTGAAGAATTTAACCTTCCTAAACGCTTGTTGGTCTGTCAAAACATTACTGTACGTTTTATTAAATCTTGCTTTCGTTTGAAACATTATAAATTGGTATTATTATATTTATTATAATGTGAAATATTATTCAGGTATTCAGGAATATGTTTAAGAGTAGTATTACTATTAATTTGTGATTAAAACTAATAATTATGTGATTAATAAATATGTGACTAATAAATATGTGATTAAAACTAACTTTAAGTATAAATATAGTCTATGTAACGTACATTTCCTATTATAATGCAATTCTTAAATATATTCTAATGTATAATTTACTCTTTTCTCTTAAAATGTACATTACAATATGTTCAACGAGTAAATAATAAGCAACCCTCCATGACCCAGTGATATGTATGAAATGTAAATGAGGTGACTTAGGCTGACAATTCCCGAGACCTGTGGTTAATTGAATTTCAACCGTCAAGTATTCTGGTATTTACTATCTACATAGCACATTTCAGTCAGTCGGTATCAGATTTCAATAATACTTGTTATATATATATATATATATATATATATATATATATATATATATATATATATATACACACACACACACACATATAAAAACATGATGTAAGTCATCCATAATGAACGCCCATTAAAAACTACTGAAGATCGTGATGGGAAACACAAGTAAACCAAACAACACGAACGAAGATGCGATCTTCGTTCGTGTTGTTTGGTTATATATATATATATATATATATATATATATATATATATGTGTGTGTGTGTGTGTGTGTGTGTGTGTGCGCGCGTGTGTTATGCTACCATTTGTTCCTGATGCGTTCATACTGTTATATGTTTTATAAGTCCGATTCTTTGAGAGAATAAACACGTATAAAATTCACTGGAGCGAATATTTGTCAGATAAATGTATTTCTCTTATTTCATATATATATTACATACACACTCATACTCACAGTGCAAAAAAAATAATCCTTGTTCCATGAAATTAAAAGGAAATTTAAAATAATAATGCTCTTTAAACATTAATAATCAATTTTTTTATTTGGGCTGAACATAAACCACAAGATAAAATTAATCTTGTTTTAATGAATGAGTATAAAAATTGTAATAAATTTACAAATTAATACCATTAAATGATTAAAAAAAAAAAAAAATTAAAAATTTATGATTAATGTAAAAATATTATTAATTTTTAACTACATAGATTCTGATGTTGACAACACATGATTTTTTGTACGCCTATTAAATTACACTTACACTTTTTTTAAATGTAAATACGTAAAATTTTATCTCATTAATAATTGTAGATATTTTATCTTTTTTTTTTGCTATTGATTTATTATTCATCGTAATTTTTTTTTATAATGAAAGGTTAATAATTATTAATAAATTTTAAAAAAATTAAAAAAATGTAGATGAAAAAGGAAATTTTAACCGATGTCCTTTCCTCTTTCAAATATTTCATTAATTAAAATTTTTTTTGGCTATAACTGGAACAAATGAAAATAAATACCATTTATGATATATCGTTGAAATCCTTTCAATGCGGGCTTATTACTGCAGTTAGAAACTAGATTTTGGTCTTTTTTGGACACTTTTGGTACAGTGGATTGCAATCAAAAGGGGAGGTGCACAACGAGATGTTATAACAGTCCTAAACACAAAATTTTAACGTCCTACGGCTAATCTTTTTTGATTTATGCCAAATACTTAAGTACATACGTACGTACAGACGTCACGCCCAAAGTAGTCAAATTGGATTCAGGGATGGTCAAAATGGATATTTCAGTTGAAATCTGAATATCGTAATTTTTCGCGATCACAATACTTTCTTACTTCATACAAGGAAGTAAAAATGAACTAAAATTAAAACGTGAATTAAGAAACTATTTTTTTATGCATTTTGAATTATTTATTTATTAACAAAATGGATCACTTTTTACGTTTTTTTTTATTTTTTAAGATAAATTCTCTCTAATGATCATCTTATAAGTTTTTTTCGGAAATTTTTATTAAATGACTTTTTATTATAATTTTTTTAATTTAAAAATACACAGAATATATGTATAAACCGATCGAATATATTTTTCATTCTATTTTCCTGGCATAGATCTAAAGGTATACTGCAAGAAGGAAAAGTATGATAATCAGTCAAAAAGGGGTATGGTCTTTTTTTTAATTTCTCGAAGTTTTACGTCTGAGGAATCCCAAAAAAGAAAAGATAAAGTGTTTTGAGGGTGGGGGGGAAGTAAATTTCGTACTTATGAACGTATGAAAAAATCATACTATTCCATTGATAGTTGCTTTTCAAAAAAGAAAAAAGTTTTGAACCCGGATGCCGGTTCAAAATTTGGATGATTTGTTTGCGCTTTAATATGAGGTACATAGTAGCAGATCGTTTGGTTTCGCTATTACAAAGAGACGGTTCGCTATTGTTTACTAATTTAACTTACTGAATTTGAACCGCAGTTCTGCTATGTCAAACATTAGACTATGCCAAACAACTTCCTGATAGCCGAGCATGATGACTCAATCCGCCACTGTTACCATCTATCTATAAAATGTTTATATTTCATTTATTTATTTATTTTTTTCGATCGATGAAATAATTCACCGCAAAATCTTACAAAGAAACTTCTATTGCGGGAACGTGAAAATGGAAATTTGTAGCGTGTGAAAAATACCGTATCTGGCCGGGATTAGAACCCGGTACTCTGAATGAAAGGCCGAGACGCTACCGCTCAGCTACGGAAATCGAGTAATTAATTTTATTTTCACTTTTAAGTCGGTTCAGCTATTAATTACGTTTTGATTGTTTTGTTATACGTTTACCATAACTAGGCGGGAATTCAACCCACGTCTTTCAGCGTAACAGGGGGAGAAGTTCTTTTCCCGTTGTTGCAATTTTCATTCGTTTTACTTATTTAATTTTAAATATTTAGTGATATGCGATATCAAATTTCTATTCGCGCGCGTGCGATTGTTTTAACGTGCACTTTTGTATTAATAAAAAGTCACCAGATTTGAGGTTTGTCCGAAATGGAACGTTAAATAAACGGTAACTATCAGTTCTATTTTATTTATCGTAAATACAGGGTGATTTAGGAAGAAAGGGAAATAATTTGGGAACCGATTCTAGATCTTGAAATAAAGGAAAAAGTTCACGTACAAACATATGTCCGAAAACGCTTCTTTGTAAAGTTACGGCTAGCGTAAATTTCGCTCGGATTTCAGTTCCTCTGTGAAATAAGTCTACTGAAATTTTTAAGGCGTTATATAAGGGCTAAAATTGATGGTTTCTTATGTTTGTTGATCTGTAAAATAGAATTTAAAAAAAACAGTACTATCATCCCTTATTTTCACAATATCCAGCGTAGAACAGAAAAGTTCAGTGACGAAAAACACGTTTTTTTAGGTTTGAAGTAGAATAACAAACTGTTAAACAAACTTGTAGAGTTTAACTTAAATTCTATTATACCGTATTTAAAAATCTAGTAGTTTCTGAGAGTCTGTTTTTCACGCAAAAAACTACTAAACCGACTTTTCTGAAATGTTACGTAACCTGGAAGGACCATATGATTACTGTCATCACGAATGTTTCACCGTTTCAAAATTGTGGGGGATTAACTAACTTACGGTAACAACCGGATTGGGTCCTTTTCGTTTCTTGCCCTTCCGTCCATAAGTTTGCAAGTTTCTTGCATGGAAATATCTCAAATAGTAGGAAATATTTTTTTACCCGTACGGAGGACAGGTAACCGACTATAACTACCATTTTTAAAATGGAAACCGACTTTTTTGAAACCCGTATACTTCAAATTATTAAAAGTTTCGAATCCTGTACTGACCAAACTGTGGCTCTGCAGAGATTACAATAAGTGACATTTTTAAAAATTGAAGAGATTTTGATTGTTATTTGTCACAAGAAGGATAATGAACGCAGTAGCGCTAGACGGGAAGTATTCGGTGTAGTGACCGGTTAGTATTGTAGATGAAAAAAGCCAGTAGCGTAATATTCGTTGAAATAATTACATAATGATTAAAATCTATCATATAAAAAGAAAATAGAGAAAAAAAATGTTAGAGGTAATTATTATTTATTAAAATTTTTGGAGGTAGCTTTGAGATGAATCGCTGGAAAACATTGTCGTTGTGGATATACACTATATTTTTGTAATATATGTTTTATATTTGTAAAAAATGTTCCAAGCGATGATACTGACTGTCTCACCTGAATTTGCGTCAGGTGTCGCAAGAACTTTGACAGCAACGTTTTGCACATTGTTGTCAAGGGCATTGATTTCTGTCGAACGTTCGCCTTCAGTTCATCGATACTGAGGGTTGTAACATTTGATAAGAAGTTTATTAAGTAAGTAATTATATATATATATATATATATATATAATTGAATGTTTGTCTGTCTGTGTGTCTCTTAAGCCTTTCTAAACCGTTCATCCGATAGCATGAAAATTTAGGGAACGGTTGGACGCATGCCAGGGAAGGTTTCTGAATTAGTTTGGACCCGCTAGGTAGCGCTTTGGTCGAGATATTTTGAAAAATTGTATTTATGGTCCGATTTGCCTCGTATTCAGAATACGTGTTACTTAAATGGAAAGAATTATCTCCGCAAAAAATGGTCCCGCTAGTTGGCGCCGGGGTTGAGATATTTAGAAAAATTATATTTATGGACCGATTTGGTTCGTATTCAGAATATGAATATTAGTTACGTGAAAATAAATATTTTTGCAAAAACTGTACCCGCTAGGTGGGGCCGGTGTCGACATATTTACGAAACAAACAAATATTCAAATAGACTTTTTTATTCTATATATATATATATATATATATATATATATATATAAAACGCATGTTCGTATGTGTGTCCGCTAAAGATAAAAAAACTAATGGACTGATTTACGCGCGGGAAAACGGGGAAAAGGTGGAAAGAGAAAAGGGGAAAACGGGAAAGGCTAAAAAGGAAACTGGGTGAGCGATGATGGAGAAGAGCGAAAGGGAGAAGTTGGAAAGGGAAAAGGGGAAGGAGAATAAGTGAAAGGTAAAATTTGTGAAGTTCAGATTTTTAATTTTTTTATCAAATTTTCAATTGTGTATCAAATCTATCAAATTCTCTCTCTCTCTCTCTCTCTCTCTCTCTCTATATATATATATATATATATATATATATATAGCAATAGCGAAGCATTGCCGGGTCTACTGGTATTTTAATAAAAATTAAAAAGCAAAAATTGTAATTATGGAGTAACAGATTTCATTTGCTCGCGGTGTTTGTGTGCGTGCGAAATCTTGCATTACTGATAAAGACATTACACAAGATTGAACATTAGATTTGATTAAATAATAGAAAGCTTCATCAACCCCATCTGTATCACCGTATCTAGTTTTGAAGGTATATTTATTTATTGTAATACTTCATTTGTGCTAGATTTAAAAAAAAAAATAAATAAATGAAAAATAAATATTTCAAGAGTTAATGATAAAATAATACCATAACATAATTTATAAAATTGTATAGTTTATACGTTGACAGAGGACTTTTGCTAAGAGGAATTTTAGAGGTAAATCTTTTTTTATTTAATTTTTTTGGGATGAGGCATAAGTAAAAACTTCTGTCAGTCTAACTAATGCGACGAGGGGGAGAGAGGGACGGGGTTTTTAACACACGCAGGTGGCTTCCTTCTATCTGATTGGCTACCGTCAGACAGTACTGGTCAAGCGTTGTACAATTCAAATACAACCGTAAACATGTGTACATGTGTGTGTGCGTACGTATGAGTATTGCTGTGCGAGTAACACGTTAATATAGACGTTTTCTTATAAAGACATTTCTTATATAGACGTTCGATATAATTAAATTAAATCAAGATTTGTCGATTATTTTATATTTATTACATTTTATTTAAAATAATAATTAATCTCCCTTAATATTTATAATTTTTTTTTTTTAAATATTACGATAAAGTTTATCTGTTTTGTAAAGTAATTTAAAAAAAAAAAAAGATTCTTATTTAACTTATTAAAAATAAATCCATTAAAATAAAAAAAAAATAGATTGTAATAAAATCTTTACGGGAAGGAAACGAAGCTATATAAATATATTACTAGGATGAAAAATTATGATGCAAGTGTTATCGCACATAAAAAAAATATAACAAGACGGTCAGGAACCGCTTTGCTGGCCGTTCCGGTGTTACTAGAGAGCCTCCTAAAATTTTTAAATTTACCATCTGTTAAAAACAATAATTACAATTACTGTTTTTAAGATGCTTTTTTTCTAAACGGCAATTGCAATTATTATTTTTAAACATTGCATATCTTAGGTTAAGCTGAGAGCGGATGATACTCGGTCCGGTCACAGTCTTTCAATAGATTTCAATGCCTCGGCACAAAATGAAGAAAAGCCAAAAACTGTGACGCTACATTAAAGACTTCACAATTTATCATTAAAGCTAAATCGTCTAGATGAAAACCCTTTTTTTTATTTATTTTATCGCTACGTTGCTTAGATAGGGAGATATACAGCGTTAAAGACAAAAGTGGCCTTTTACCTTTAAAATGGAACATTTCCGTTTAGCAAAATCGAAAAAAAGAAATTAAATGTAAAATTTTAAGATTTAAACTATTTTATTGCAGTTCACTTCTTTCTTTTTCCTGTTTAGCCTCCGGTAACTACTTTTCAGATAATACTTCAGAGGATGAATGAGGATGATATTTATGAGTGTACATCAAGTGTATGTAGTCTTTTACAGTCTCAGTTCGACCGTTCCTGAGATGTGTTAATTGAAACCCGACCACCAAAGAACACCGGTATGTACGATCCGGTATCCAAATCCGTGTAAAAATAACTTACTTTAGTAGGATTTGAACGCTAGAACTCTCGATTTCCAAATCAGCTGATTTGGGAAGACGCGTTCACCGCTAGACCAACCCGGTGGGTTATTGCAGTCGCTGATAAACTTTATTTCCCCTATGGGCTCGATCAAACGCGGAGAAATACTTTAAAATTTTTTTAAATGTTTTTTCTCGCCGATCTTTTTTTTAATTTGATTATTTTTTTAAATCTGAAGTATACGGTCAAGAAGATTATTCAAGCTTTAATTTTTTATTTATTCGCCTTTTTAGACCTGTCGGTTGCAAAATTAAAGTAGTTTGATCAGAATCATTTTTTATCGTGACACATAGGTGTCCTTCTAATTTTTACTCCTTGTACGAAGTAAAGGAAGTATAACGATCAGAACAAATTTCGGTTTTCATATTTCAACGGAAATATTCATTTTGACTAGTTTCGGCGTGACGTCTGTACGTACGTATGTATCTCGAATAACTCAAAAACGATTAGCTGTAGGATGTTGAAGTTTTGGATTTATGACTGTTGTAACGTCTAGTTACTTTTTTGATTGCAATCGACTGGACCAAAAGCGTTCAAAAAACGCAAGATCAATAAAATTTGGATTTTGGACTTTTTCTTAACTGCAGTAAAAAGTCCTCATCGATAGCTTTTCGATGATATATGATAAGTGGTACTTATTTTCATCGGTTCCAGACTTATAGAAAAATTAAATTTTAATTAATGAAATAATTAAATTCGGTACGAATCCGACTTCGTCTCCTTTTTTTTATCATTTTTTTAAAATTGATTTGTTAATAATTATTAACATCTGATTGTAAATAAAATTACGATAAATAATAATTCAGTAATAACAATAAAATAAAAAAAAAAAGAAAACCTTTCAAAAGTTATTAATGAAATAAAATTTTACGTACTTTTCATTTAAATAACTGTGTATATGTAATTCAATAGGCGAACAAGGAAGTCATGTAGTGTCCGCATCAGATTTTTTATGATTAATTCACCATATAAGATAGAAACTTCTGCGTGGGAATATAAAACGGAAACCCGGGACCTCCGAATAAATGGCTGAGACGCACTATTACTCCGACATGTGACCGAAGGAGTGGTATAATTTAAATTTTATATAGATCCGCGCACTTCTGTATTCCCTCTAATATCCCTCAATTTAATATATGAAACCGATTTTACTTTTAATATTTTATACTTTATTTATTTATTTATTTATTATTTTATATTTTTACTTTTAATATCTTTTTTTTTGTCTTTAGTCATTTGACTGGTTCGATGCAGCTCTCCAAGATTCTCTATTTATTGCCAGTCGTTTCAATTTCTTTTACATATTCCAAACGTCGCCTGCCTGCACAATTTTTCCCATCTACCTTTCCCTCCAATTTTAAAACGACTATTCCAGCAAGCCTTAATGTGGCCTATAAGTCTATCTCTTCTTTTAACTATATTTTCCAAGTATGTCGGTTTGTTTTTCTTTAATCTTCCTTCTACTATTAATCTGAGGCCTAAAATCGCTTCCCTTATTCCTATAATTTTTCTGAAACCAAATTGGTCTTCTCCTAACACTTCTTCCATTCTCTTCTGAATTCTTCTGTACAGAATTCTAGTTAAGATTTTTGATGCGCGGCTAGTTAAGCTAATTGTTCTGTGTTCTTCACATTTATCTGCCCCTGCTTTCTTTGGTATCATAACTATAACACTTTTTTTGAAGTCTGACGTAACTTACCCTTTTTCCTAAATATTACCCACCGGTTTAATATTAACCTATTAAAATGTGCTATTTGAGGAATGTTCAAATTGTACAATTTTAATATAGGTGTGGAACAGAAAAGTCTATTGAAAAAAAAATTGTTTAAAATTTTAATAACAAATCATTTTTATTTGTCTTTTTTTATCCGGTATTGATTTACATGTTATTTAAAACCCTCCAACTAGTAAAAAGATAGACATCGACGACAAAATGTTGTCAATTATATTTTTACATCGTCAAATGAAAACGCGTAATGAAAATTAATAGATTTCATTTTATATTTAATTATTTTACGCCATTAACATTACATAATTACAATAGCAATGTTATATCTTTGCAGACGGTGATTAATTAAAAATAAAACCCCATATTAAAAAGCGAATTGAATTATCTTTTTCATCGTGGTACTTTCTTTTCGTTTTACTGGCCTACTGATTCTGAACTAAACTAGTACTTACGGTAATTAATTATGAATGTAATATTAATATTGTAGTTTAAATGAACGAATTAAACGCTTTACTTTCTGAATATTTTCGTATTTTTTTATCATCTATTGCACTTTAAAATACCGGTATGTACTCGATTTTTTTTTTAGCTTTTCGGTCCGGAAAATCGTGGCGAGGGGTACTCGAATAAATACGGTATATATTTTTATATTATAATAAAATTAAAAGATAAATACTGTGAATAATAACAAATAAACAGGAAGAGGAAGGTCCGATAAGGTATGACATCAAATAATGGGAGGGGCATTGACTTAACGTTATACAAGGAAACTGGGAGAGGGGTGAGGGAAAACGGTGAAAGGAAAAAGTTGGAAAGGGAAAAGGGGAAGGAGAATAAGTGAAAGGTAAAATTTGTCAAGTTCAGTTTTTTAATTTGTTTTATCAAATTTTCAATTGCGTTCATTTAAACTCTCTCTCTATCAATATCTCTCTCTCTCTCTCTCTCTCTCTCTCTCTCTCTCTCTCTCTCTCTCTCTCTCTCTATAAAAGCATTGCCGCTTCTGCTAGTATCAAATAAGTATGAACAGTGGTCACGTACAAGTAATTTGTTATATAGTTTTTTTTATATGCTATTGACCTTGAAAACATTACATATAATAGCGTCTGTATTTTTGTTTTGACTACACTGCCAGTTTTAACTGAAATTTCTTTTTTGTTTAGCAAGCGGCAGTGTAATTATATAGAGTTTTACTTTACAGTACGTATTATCTTATATACATAACTCTTGTACGAACAAATACAAAAAAAATTCAATAAGAAATCCTTTTTTCAGGCTTACTAGGAATTATAGAATGAGAAATGAAATATTTTCCTGTCTTCACAAAAGACGAATATATATTTTATATATCGATATACCGATTCAAAATGTTTATTACGATCGCCAAATGGATTGTCTAATTATTAAACATCATTACATTCGTAAATATTACTCTTAATAAGTAATATTAGTTTATAAGATATTTTGCGTACAGTCATTAGAAGAAATAGAAATGATATGTAAAACAAATTAATAAACGAGTTTTGCGCAAAATCCTTTAAATAAAAGAATCACATTAAATCACTCTACAACCCTTCAAATCGTTTATTTAGACTAAATAATTTTCCGTTCACATAAGTTATAAAAAAAACTTTTCTCAGGATTACCAGAGGAATTTCCTCTACAAAATAGATGAATCTATCTATCTATGGATAGGAGGTAATATCTATGGACAGCAGTAGCCCCACTACTTCCTATCTTATCAAATCTATTTAGATTATAAGTAACTCAACTCGTTCGTATAAGACAGAACAGTGGAAATATTGCTGAAGTATGAGTACGATTTCCATTTGTCAACTCAAAAAATATAATCAAAATAACAAATTCATTTCTTTATGATAAATTAAACTATCCTTTTTAAATGAATACGATTCATCGTAGAATTGAAGAATTCTGCGATAAAAATTAATTTCAATTTGCTCCTTCGAACGAAGGAGACACTTTCTCCTTCGTTCTCGCTCCTGTCCACCGTTTTGTTATTCTTATATCAAAAATTTATCTCAGGTTCGGATAGGCGAATCGCATTAACATTTGTTAAGCATCTTTGTAATGGAGGTTTTACAATATTTCGAAGCGCCCCTATGAAGAGGCCGCAGCATACCGTTTGGGAATCACTGGTCGATAAGGTTTCGGTTATTATCAGTAATACGAAATTGGGAAATTATCTTCGATTAGTTTTCCTTATCGAGAAACAATTATTTCCATTTAGAAAGATTTTCTAGCAGTTTTAGCATTAGTTGCCCTTACATTCGATGCGTATAAAAGAAACTTCTTCTACTAAAATAACAGTTTGTTCAAAATATTATCGTGCTTTATTTTTTCAACCGTGTTTAAATTTCCGTCTGTATTTTGTCCGAACTTGATTCAAAACAGTTCGGTCAATTCTGTATTATTTTAAAAATAGTTTTAAAAAAAATATTTTTTAATAAATCGGACAAAAATTTCAAATCTTGGCCACACGTAATTATTTCTATCTGTAGCGATATCATTTCTGCATCTATTTTTATCTTATTTTTATTTAGTCTGAAACAAATAAATTAGACGATCGAATCAATTTTATTAGAATTCCTTTTTTTCATTATAAGAAGACCGTATCGCTGAATCGTAAAATTAGACCGCATGATATAAGATCGGTTACAGTTTATTTTAAATTTTATAGATTAATTTAAATGTGTTAAATTAGCTTTTTTTTGTTTTAAATGGAAGAGTAGCCTCGGATAAAATATCAGAACGTTTTACTCTTAGAAAAAAAACATTAATATAACATTGAGGTATATTATTTAAACAGGAGGTATTTTCTTTACAGAAAAATTTACAGATTCTTACTTTTACTGTGCTAGTAAATAATTGTTATAATTATGCCCAAGCTAAATTCAACGATATTTTTAATTAGCTGACAACTAATACATTATTACTTATCGATCTTGTTTTTGTTTGATATTAAACATTTTTAGCTGACTTAAAATAATCTTAATTCGAGGAATAATTTGTTGTAAACACATCATAATTAAAAATGTATATAAATTTTTCAATCTGTTAATAAGATTTAGAAACAATTTTATTCTGTTTATTTATTAATTATCATAAATATTTTTTGAACAAACAGTGGCAAAACGTTTGTGTTTCAAGCTATATAATTTTTTTTTATTATTATTAAATTTCTTATATGTAAAATTGTTAATAATTTTTTTAAAAGTATTTATGATGCCATCTACCGACTCAATTTCACTTTCGTCGTTAACGTTTTGGTGTATGTACGTGGGTTTATAATGATGAACTTTTTTTATAGAATATTCTAGAAAAATAACTGTTGAACACAATTTAGGACGTTATTTAAAGTAAGTAATAACTTTATTACTCTTTATTTAGTAAAAAAATAATGCATTTTACATTAGCTTGATTAACCAATATGGCGGCGTTATTTTTATAAAATTAGATTTTATATAGGAACTGCAATGCATTTTAGATCCATGAGAATATAGCGGATGCATTACTTTCATATAACCCCCTTTAAATAATTTAAGTGAAGCTGTTAAAATTAAGTTATACAGTTTTTAATGTATTAAATATAATCATATCTGTCCTATTTTATTGTTGTGCAAAAAATATTGCTCCTATTTTATGTTTTGTATTCCAAAAATACGAAGATAAGATCACCATCGGTGTAGTTTTCTCAAAGTGTAATGTAATGAGATAAACAGATTAAAGGTATCACTTGTATGATTGAATGTCACACATATTTCAGTGGATTCCAGTATTTCGATGTTAAACAAAGCAAAGGTAAATCCTTCCTAAATTTCTATACTGTGTCTTGTACAGAAAACTCATTACTTCTTTGAGACTGGTTGTGTCAGTTACCTCATATCAGGTAATAGTTATGGTGCACATTTAGCTATTTCATGGTAACTTAAACTGAAAGAAACCTGATGTATAATTAAAATTCTCATTTTCACCAACATGTAAAATTTTACTTAGATTTTGTAACCGGTCTATAATTGTCATAAGTTAATAATCGAATACAAAAATATTTATTGTATCGCTTCTAATGTATTCATTAGTTTTATTTAAAATTACAGGTTTTGGACGCTAAGAGCACTAATGTTGATATGAAATTGAGAGACAACAGAGATGGTACATATACATGCAGTTACACACCAAAATCTGGAGGAAGACATGCTGTACAGGTAATACAGTTATGATTTTTTTTTTGTTTAGATATCGACTAAGACATTCCAAAAAAAAATAGTATCATAGTATACAGTTACCCGATCAAAAAGAACTGCAATTTACATTACTACATTTTTTAAGATTATTGAAGTGGAACTTTGCTATATTCTTGCCTAGGACAGTCAGTGATGATAAGTTTTTAAAAAAAAATTGTTATAGAATTTGATTCGGTGTGTCGTTACAGCAGATTGAACAGGAACTGGTTTATTAAGCACGGCTTCAGTCATTTTCGTTTAAATTAGTTCACGTACTTTTATTTTGAAAATGTTGCTCCTTCAGATGTTATAGGTGTTGCAAAATGATTATAATAGGATTCAATTCCACGATTTGGTTTCAGGTTTGCATTAAAGAATTCATAGTATATTTTAATAAATAATTTCTGAGCACTTACCCTACTGCTATACTAGTATTTTTTTATGTTTTATTGGTGAATATGAAATTGTTTTCATATTATAAATTAAAGTGAATTAGTGCAATTCAATGAAATTAAAATATTTTAATTGATCGTGACAGAAATCATATTTGGTGTGTATAGTTTTTAACCGATAAATGTTAACTTTTATTTTTTTTAAAATGTATTGCCATTATTTGAGTAAGTGGTGCCCACCAAAGTTCTTGCAATAGTAATAATAATAATTTATTTATTTGTTTGTTTGTATTTTTTGTGTAATAGGACAGCTAACTATAGTCTTTGTGTGTTACACAATAGTACATAAAAAAATCAAAAAAATCAATATACATTAAATATAAATTAAAAATTTCAATATAAATTAAAAATACAAAATTTAATCATTAGTTCATAATAATTATTAGTCATTGGTTCATAATCATAGCTCATATAATTATTAGTTCATAAAAATAAGAGTAATACTGGTGTTTTAATTATGTTACACAATTATATTATTAGTGTCTTTATTAGTGTCTTATTAGTGTCTTTGCATAAATACAAGATTACAGATAAACATGTACACATAATTAAAAATACACATAATTCAGGAAACAAAATTAAATAATATAGTTTAATAACAATAATAACATTAGTTATAAATTCAAAAATTTACATCTTAACTCCTTCATCCAATTACATTTAATTAGAATTTCAGTTACTTATACAGCACTGTCAATATATACATATATATACATACACATATACATAGATACATATATACACACACACACACACACACACACACACACACACACACACACACACACACACACACACACACACACACACACACACACACACACACACACACACACACACACACACACACACACACATATATATATATATATATATATATATATATATATATATATATATATACACACACACACACACACACAAAATTGAAGAGGATATTACAGCTTTATTGACCAGGGAAAGTAGATAGCTGCATCCCTTACTTATTAAGAATAGTAATAGTATAGTAGCTATTTTATGGCTCATACCAGGATCCAGGATGTCTTGTAAATTAGAATTGAAGTACTAACCAAGGCAGGTAATAGAAATAAGCAATTGATGGTGTTAAAATAGCTTGTACAGTTTAGCCTTGATCTTTCAAATATCACATGAAAAGGGAAGCAATCAATAACTCAGTTGTAACTCTTAACCCAGAAATAACTTACAGAAAATTACATTAAAAGATTTTAGATAAGGTAATAAATTACACCCCTTTACAACTAATGGTTGTATAAATCCTGGACTGTCTCAAGGAGTAGCATCCTCAAAATTGAAGGATGTGAAATAAGAATAAAATTTCAATAGCTGAAGCCTCATTTAATAATCTAGTTCCCATAGTTAAACAGACTTAAACAATGTTGAGTACAGTTTCACTGCGTGTTACTGGAATCTATAATTGACAAAAAACTGCTGAAATAATTAAACTGAGGATATATAAATGTAATAAAATTTAATTATTATAATCAGTTAGTTAAACTATGAGAAAGTCATAATTATTCCAATTTAATCTAAATTTTTTTTCAAGAAGTGAAAAACACCTGAAGGTAGTATGATCTCTGATAATTTTTATTATCAGAATTTGCAGTTACAGAAAAAATACTATTTTACTGTAGGAGGTACATTTAGGTTCTAGTCTAAAATAATATAATCAAATGAAATAAAATAGTTAATTTTTTTATGTATAATACATTATTAAGTTCTTCTGTTACAGGTGTCTGGTGGATTCTGGTGCAATTGGAAAAGTAGAAGATCGTAAAGTGACATGTACTATAACCAATCCATCTCGGTCTCTCACAGAAAACCATATTACTTCACTTGCTGATGGAACATACCGAATCGGTTGTTATACACCATTTGAAGAAGGTATTGGTTCTACTATATTAAGTGAATTTTTTAACAGTTATAAAAATTAGTTAATGTTCAAGGTTTTCTAAAAGGGTGAAGTTAACCGAATAATATAACCAGTCTATTGTTAGGTTTGTCTACATTTAAATAATAGAATGAAATAGAAAAAAAAGAGTAAATTAATGAAATTAGGTATTTAAAAAAAACTTGAGAACCGTTTCCATTAATTGGCAGTATTTTCTGTAAATGTAAGTGTTAGATTACCTTTTCGTTGGATTTCTTAGAATATATTAGTACAAGTTCAGGAATGCATTTGTTAGCATGAATTATTGTTTAGTGTTTTTACTTTACTTTTGATTTCATTATCTCTTCTTTTTTTTTAAATCAAAATTTCAAATTTATTTCAATCGCCTTTCTCTTTTTGGTTTTAATTTTTATTGTTTTATTGTTTACATAATGCATTTAATTAGAGTAATATTCACAATATTATTTATTTAATTAACTGCGTATTCTGATGTACATAATAAACATTTCTGATTGAAGCATAGGTGTGTAAAAAGGTATGCTTACATTATTTATATAATTTTAAAAATGCTGCCTGTTAATAGAAAAGATTCAAAGTTGTCATTACAACTTTTCAAAACCACCATTAAATGAGTAAAAAATTGTTTCTGAAATTTCTACTGTCATCATAAGGGTTCAAGAGAAACCATAAAATATGTAACTTTGTATACATGACAATTTTTATTTGCAAAGATTTATTTGTGTGATTGTTGAATAAGTTCCTTTCTGAAGTGTTTTTATTGCTAATTTTTATAAAATCATATTTATTCTGTCATTCATTGTAGAGGAACATAATTGTGTTTTTAAAGAGAAAAAAAAAACATCCATTAATTTTGTGTTTTAGTAACACTTTTCTTTACATGGAGAGAAAAGTCAAATTTTCTGTTGTTTTAAGTTTGTTATTTTTGAATATTTTACTTATGTTAGATAAGGCGTGCAAGGTGATTTTTATTTGCTGTGGCCATACAATTTACACATGCACAGGGACATGAGGAAGTGATCTGTGTATTTGTTACAATAATTTGATAAATTCATTTTGTTATGTGTGCTAAATCAATTTATTATATTTGTCAACTTCTTGATGTCCTTGGAAGGTCAGAAGAGTTTCTGAAAGTGTTATGATGAAGTGTCCATTCAGTGTAAATTTGTCTTGGTTTGCCATTAAAATTGTTTTGTTTGGAACTACCATATTTAAAGTTATCAACTGTTTAAAATTTATCTCCTTCAAGAAAAACAATGAAAAATTTGTTGTTCTTTCCACGGATTATCTAATAAAAATAAATCTGTGGTGACTGAGCTCTTTTATAATCTAAATTCGTATGAAAAATTATGTTAGAATCTCTTTTTTTTTAGTTACTCTCACTTACCCTCCTTTGTTACTCTTTTTACTCAACTCATGTCAAAAATTTTAGATTTCCTAACTCTTCATATTTAAGTAATAACATTGGGGAATAAAAAGTAATTTTTTTTTGTCCCTAGGAAGAAAAATATGCATTTCTAATAGTATTTTTTCTATTGAATTTAAATCTGATATCGGTTTTTTCCAATTACACAAGGTTTCTGAGAGACAGGCATCTATAATTTCAAACATTTTAATACTTTTTGCATTCTTAATTACACAATATTCAAATATTTGACTCATCTAGAAAGTAAGAAATGATGATTTTCTGCTATATTTTGATTGTGCAGCATTCCTCTTGATGGTCCAACAATAATCGGCCAGCATATTAGGACTCCATTTTCCTTGATACATCTTTTCCATAGCTGAAATCTGATGAAAGTGTACCTCATTCTCATTGCTCACTGTGCCAAGATTTTCTGGGAAGAAATCTAGGTACATAGATACGTACATAGTACGTATCTATGTATACATCTTCATCTATACGTACATAGTATAACCCAAATTTTTAAAAGATCATTGACAGTATCACGGTAATTTTCCTCCTTTCGATTTCCCAAAAAACTCTTGAGTAACATTTTTGAATGTTTGCCAATCTGTTTTCTCTGGTGGATTCAATATTTCCTCAAACTTTTCATCATGCATTAGTGGTCATATTTGTGGACCCACAAATATTCCTCCTTTAATTTTTACATCACTAATTTTAGGAAACTTCTGTTTTAAGTACATGAAACCACGAGTATTGTCCATGTCCTTGACAAAATTCTTCATTAATCTTAGTTTGATGTGTAACGTAGGTAGATGCACATTTTTAAGATTACACAATGGGTCATGTTTCACATCTTTCTGTTCAGGAATGAGTGATTCGCGTTTAGGCCACTTTTTTCTAAGGAAACGGTTTTGTCTGTCCCTACTATCCCATTTACACAAAAAAACAGCAGTACTTTGTGTAACCGAGCTGCAAACCAAGAATAAGTGCAATTACCTTCAAATCACCACAAATATTCCATTCATACTCTGAATATTGAAGCTTTTCCAATATAAATTTAAAGTTTTCATATGTTTCTTTCATACTAGCAGAGTTAGCCGCAGATACTATGGGAATTTGTTGCCATTATGCAGAAACAACTTTTAAACTAACTCTAGAGTATTCGGTGAACAAGTGCCATTCTGTTTGTTTATGTTCATTACAAAGTGTCTCCATGAGAAAAGAAATGTCATTATAAAACACTAAGCCATTTTCTTCAGAAAAATAATCTTTAAATTCAGAATAACGATTACGATAAGTACATTTCTTTGTATTCTTTTGAAGAAGATTCCGTCCTTTTAGCTGGGAAGCAAGCATTTCAGACTGTTTTTTTGGATAATTTTAAATCTCGTATGAGATCGTTAAGATTCTCTTGAGTCAGCAAATGAGGCTCGGATGAACTGCTTTGTTCAAAAATTGTATCAACAGAATCTGTTTTTTTTCTTCCTTACTTCCATCAGACTTTGAGCTCACTTCATCTAATGTCACATGCTCTGGAGGCTTTAGTACGGGCAATTCTTTCCAGTGTGGAACTGGTCTTATTGCAGATTGCAAGTTAGGGTACACCACTGTATGTTTTGATTTTGACGTAATCCCTTTAATATTTATTAAGCAGAAATAACAGTCCGAAGAGTGATCTTTGGGTTCTCCAAGAAACAGGGGTAAAAATTTGGTTGTAATTAATTTATTGATGAAGTACAAAGAATAGCTATATCCAGGTCCTTTGCAAAATTTTGCCACTTGAACTCAACAAAATATGAATGGAATAGATAGTAAGTCGGGATCTTTCCTTTTAACACAAAATGTTTAATTTTAGTAATTTAATGTTGATGCTAATATGTTTTTTATTTTAATGTAAATTACAGTCTTACATATACCTCTGCTTGCTTTGCTTGTTCCGAGTCTTATCTTTTTGTAATCTGTTTGGAAGTATAATATCGTGCCCGAATCGCTTTGTTTTCAGTCATTTGACTGGTTTGATGCAGCTCTCCAATATTCCCTATCTAGTGCTAGTCTTTTCATATCAGTATACCCCCTACATCTTGCATCCCTAACAATTTGTTTTACATATTCCAAACGTGGCCTGCCTACACAATTTTTCCCTTCTACCTGTCCTTCCAATATTAAAGCGACTATTCCAGGATGCCTTAGTATGTGGCCTATAAGTCTGTCTCTTCTTTTAGCTATATTTTTCCAAATGCTTGTTTCTTCATCTAATAGGTCTTCATTTGTCACTTTATCCAACCATCTGATTTTTAACATTATCCTATAGCAGCGCATTTCAAAAGCTTCTAATCCTTTCTTCTCAGATACTCCGATTGTCCAAGTTTCACTTCCATATAAAGCGACACTCCAAACATAGACTTTCAAAAATCTTTTCCTCACATTTAAATTAATTCTTGATGTAAACAAATTATATTTCTTACTGAAGGCTCGTTTAGCTTGTGCTATTCGGCATTTTATATCGCTCCTGCTTCATCCATCTTTAGTAATTCTACTTCCCAAATAACAAAATTCTTCTACCTCCATAATCCTTTCTCCTCCTATTTTCACATTCAGGGGTCCATCTTTGTTATTTATACTACATTTAATTACTTTCGTTTTGTTCTAGTTTATTTTCATGTGATAGTTCTTGCGTAGGACTTCATCTGTGCCGTTCATTGTTTCTTCGAAATCCTTTTTACTCTCGGCTAGAATTACTATATCATCAGCAAATCGTAGCATCTTTATCTTTTCACCTTGTACTGTTACTCCAAATCTAAATTGTTCTTTTACATCATTAACTGCTAGTTCCATGTAAAGATTAAAATGTAACGGGGATTAGAAACATCCTTGTCGGACTCCCTTTCTTATTACAGCTTCTTATGTTCTTCAATTATTACTGTTGTTGTTTGGTTCCTGTAAATGTTAGCAATTGTTCTTCTATCTCTGTATTTGAACCCTAATTTTTTTAAAATGCCGAACATTTTATTCCAGTCTACGTTATCGAATGCCTTTTCTAGATCTATAAACGCAAAGTATGTCGGTTTGTTTTACTTTAATCTTCCTTCCACTATTAATCTGAGGCCTAAAATTGCTTCTCTTGTCCCTATACTTTTCCTGAAACCAAATTGGTCTTCTCCTAACACTTCCTCCACTCTCCTCTCAATTCTTCTGTATAGAATTCTAGTTAAGATTTTTGATGCGTGACTAGTTAAACTAATTGTTCTGTTTAATCTTCTGATTTATCTGCTCCTGCCTTCTTTGGTATCATAATTTTGATACCAAAGTCTTTTTGAAGTCTTACGGAACTTTCCTTTTTTATAAATATTACACACCAGTTTGTACAATCTATCAATCGCTTCTTCACCTGCACTGCGCAGTAATTCTACAGGTATTCTGTATCAGTAATTGTCTACTTATATCCTACATGAAGAAGCCCTAATCTAATGGATTACTAGTAAAATTGATACGCACTGTGTAGAAAAGATGTAGATTCATTCTTTCGAGTGGAATCGTTTGCAGTCCTCTTTAGATCATCCTTTTCTAACTTCTACTCTTTTCCTTTATTCTTCATTCCTTTCTTCCTGCTAGTGATCTCTAGGTTTTGGCTGAATGCCTGCTAGGTCCGGCTTAAGATTATGGTAATCTTTAGAAATATTATGTCCTTGAATTTGAGTGATTTTCTCCCAAGTGTCTGCATAAAAAGCTAACCTACAGCTGAAGAATGGTAATGAGTACTATCAGACCTCGTATTTCATAATAAAAATATGAGTACAATATTTACGTTACGAATGTATTAATTCCTAGCATAACCAAAACATAGTAAGTTGAAAAAAGGATTTATTATCATCGTCACATATAGTACTGTTTTTTTCTTTTGTTGCAGGTAACACAACGTTCATTTAATTATTAAAAAAAAGAAGAACTACAATGGAAGTGTCCTTCCATATATTGTGGTAAAACCTTTATTTTTTTATTATTTTATAAAATTTTTCATCAAAGCAAGTTTTATATGTAATGGTGGAAGGTAGACGTTCTTTAGATTTACAAAATTCACAAATAATATTTTTCTGCTCAGCCCTTGGGCCGGTTTTTTAGTTTTAATGTAATAGTTTTTCTGTTTCTATTGTCCTGCTTGTGTAATAAACCAAAGTACTTTGTATAACTGATAGATGCAGCCTTAAGAAAAAATTGTTATCACCCTTAGGTCTCTACATATACGCCCATGAATAACTTTCATCTGTATCAACACAAGTAAAAATTTCATACTGTCATATGTCTTCTTCATTTGTGCTAAAGAGGAAAGGAGAATTGATGTTTTCTTATTTCCAATGTGAAGGAGGATGGTTTTCAAACATTTTCAGAGGGATCTATATGCAGTCTGAATTCTGAAGGATTGTGACGCTGCTATAGTAAATCCAGTGAGGAATTTAAATCATTGGAGAACACTTTTATCGTGTAAGGAGAACAGGTGCCGAAATTCTTGCTGCTTAGTAAAGGAAAACATATTTGAGTGCCGCTGTAAGGTTAAAGCTTTCTAATTTTGAAGTCAGGAACTCTGAGATTACATTTAAAACAAATTAACATAATGAAACAGATCATTAAGGTTCTGGTTCAGTAATTTGTGAGATTCAGTGCTCTCATCTTGGGAATTTGGATCCTGTTCTTTTTCGTTAATTTCTGAGTCACTATGTCTTCATCACCAACATTTTCTTCTAAACTGCACGTTTCTGGTAGAATTGGAAAAGTTAACGCCTCTTCATTTGGAATAGGCTCTCATAGCTGAAGGAATAGTATAATATGAAACAGATTTCTTAAATTTACTTGTAATGCCTTTGCATTATGCAAGAGTAAACAGTGTGCGAGTGGTCCTAAACGATCTTTTCATACCCACAACAAAAGGCGTATATTGTGGCTTCCCACTTATTCAGCTATTTAGTAAAGTTACACAAAAACTATAGCAAATAAGAGGTCCGAGAAGCCCCACGCCCCACCAAAATGCGTTAATGACTCCCGGCCCCTCCAGCGGCAAAATAAATTTAACCGTACTCCCGAAGGAGAGTTCCGGTACGGATTTCTTGTCACAAGTGACAATTAAGGATGTCCTACTGGAAATTCTAGCAATATTCCCCGCCTGTGCCAAGCAAATTCTCTGAAGGACGTGGTATTCAGGCCATCATAGAGTGTGACATGCTATCTAGGTACGGTTAGGCAAACTCAGACTGCTACAGTCGAACGCCAATTCAGTAGTAGGCAAGACGGCAGAACGTTGCCGCCAGGCCGAGTGTCTACTAATAGACGTGATACTGTTGTCCGGGTCGTTACTGTACGCGAACAAACAACTGACTATTCTAAATTACTTTACGTATAGTACGGATAGACCAGTACGACCCGGACCCTTTCACAGACAGCAGCGCATCTCCAAACAGAGCCGCACGGTTAGACAAATAGTCTCGCACTACGGCCTGCAGGGCACAGGACCGTTGCGGTCCTCCGGCCAACAGAGGATAGAACTCCAATACAAAGAAAGAAATGACCCCAACATGCCAAAAAAAAATTGCCAAACACATCCACAGTCGGCGCCATCCACTTCGGCAAGTGCATTCAAGATGGAATCCTCAGTGAATCCCCCTTCATGAAGCCATACTGGCCTCAACTAAAAAGACATCTAACATCGATGCATTCCCGGAGCCGTTCCACGGATAGCCTCTCGGGGGGCTTGCCGATGGCCATCTCGAGACTGATGACTGTCGACCTAACTAGAGTCGTTTCCTGGTTTTGGGAGCACCGTCACCAAACCCATCTTCCTGCAAGTCGGATGGCCGCTCCGACTGGGGCGCCTTGAGAGCTGCCTGCCGGGCGGCTCTCTTGTGACGGGCGGCGGGTGGTGGAGGGTGTCCGGGGCTCGTTGGTCAGTGCCCGGTCCTTTCTCGGTGCCATTCGGGAGGGCACTCGGTCTGTGGTCACAAGATCTGCGGCTTGCTCGCTCGTGATGGGGTCTCGCCCGCCCTGGCCCCGACTACTGCTTCATCTTCCGGAGCGCCTGGAGGCAAATTGTCCGGGTTCTCCTGGTGAGTCGCCACGAATGTTGGCGTGTGGTCACGACCGCCTGGCCCGCGCCGAGGGCTGGACGGTGCGCGCAATTGCATGGGCTTGGCGGCTGCCTTACAGGGGTTGTAATGTCGCATGGAACACAGTGAGCAGGTGGAATTGATGGCTGAAAAATTCAGCTGGGCCATCAAGACTGGCTGCGATAGGGTCCTACGGCGGCCAAGGCTAATGGACGGTCCCATCATCGTAGTCAGTCCGCTGATTAGAGAGTGCCTGTAGCCGTCATGACCTTCGCTTTTGGGAGGCCTTCTGTTGATCGCAGACGGCGGCCCGGAAAAAGATGGTAGTCCTCTGACCTAAGCGTGCTGGGCGCAAGGGTAGATCGTAGGTAGGCCCAAGCGTAGCCCCCTAACGGGGATTATCGTTGATGACGTGCGCGCTGAGGTCCTACGTATCTATCGGCGCGTCCGCAGTGAAGACGTAGCGTGCTGGGTGCAAGGGTAGATCGTAGGTAGGCCCAAGCGTAGCCTCCTAACGGGGATTATCGTTGATGACGTGCGCGCTGAGGTCCTACGTATCTACCGGCGCGTCCGCAGTGAAGACCTACGAGCCATCAAGGAAATCACACTCGTGTTTCGGAGAGATTCCATGCGCGAGTTGCAGCGCAACCCCTGGCAGCTCGCGAAATCGTGTTATGGGCCCAAGCCATTGCACGTGCAATCCGGTTTTCGCTCGAGTTTGGTGGTCGAGACGATACGTTGACATCTGAGGCGACTTACCGGGCGTTCCTGGATGCTCTGTTTCCGGATGCTCGGAAAGATGGTGTGGTGGTCGGCGTCGGGGAGGGTGGGACGCCGTCCCTGGCGTGCGGGTTGTGGGTCCCGTGATTGTGGACCGTCTGTTTTCGCGAATGGCGCTGGGGGTGGCCGGGTGTTGGCTGGCTTGACCCGGATGTCTTCTGTCGCCTTTTGCTTGTCATGGGGAGCTCTTGGCGGGTGGTTCTCTGGGTGCCTTGGTTTGGGCTTCTTTCCGCTTGTCGGGAAGTGGCTTTGGTGAGGGTGCTTTTGGAGCCGGGAAGGGGTTCTGGTTCGGTCGGCGGTTGTCGGCTTCTTGATCGTTTTCGGCGGGTTGCTTCGGGGGGCTGGTTGTTGGGCGGCTCTGGGGATGCATCGATGTGAGATGTCTTTTTAGTCGAAGCCAGTATGGCTTCATGAAGGTGGATTCACCGAGGATTGCATCTTGAATGCACATGCCGAAGTGGAAGGCGCCGACTGTGGATGTGTTTGGCAATTTTTTTTGACATTGAGGCGTCATTTCCTTCTTTGTATTGGAGTTGTATCCTCTATCGGTAGGAGGACCGCAATGGTACTGTGCCCTGCAGGCCGTAGTTTGAGACTATTTGTCTAACTATTTGTCACACTCTGTTTGGAGATGCGCTGCTCTCTGTGGAAGGGCCTCATCGTGGGAATCCCGCAAGGTTTCGTTCTCGGTTCTCTGCTCTGTAGTTTGGTATTTGACGGATTTCTTTGGCTGACATTCCCGAAAAGGTTCGCGGCTCGTGCTTTCGCCGATGACTGTCTCCTGTTGGTTCGTGGTGGTTTGCGGCCGCGGCTTGCGGAACGGGAGCGGACTGCTTTGACGACCGGTTAGGGCTGGATGGGTGTGTAGAATTTTGGGATTTCTGTGCCCAAAACGAAGTTTTTGGCACAGAAATCTCAAAATCTTGTAGACTGTGGTGAACCATCACTTCGGGATAGACGAAACCAGCTTTTATTATCTTATTTTGCTCGTCTCAAAGGACAGCAAAATCACCCGGCTTTTGACTCGTTCTTTAGAAATCCTAATTTAAGAAAGTACGAGGACCATCCACATTGTACTGCATCAGTAGGTGTTCGTACCCGACGTCTACTGCAGCATATAAATGTTGACACACCGTCATTCTTTCCAACGTATCGTTGCTCATATCCACCGCGGGGAATAAACCTTATAAATTTTACTTTTGACCTTATGACATACAATAAACAATCAACACTACCTATTGTCTTCCAGCAAATATTTCAGTGTGTTCTCTCCAACATGCACCCAGACGCGGTGGTATACATTGATGGATGGAAACAAAACGATACAATTGTGCATTTGTTGTCAATGAAAGAACTTATATGTGTTGGTTCTGTGTTCTGATTGCTTCTAGTAAGTGACCCCCTGACCCCCGTATTGGACCCCCTCCGATTATAGTGAGTGGGGTATCAAGTTAATTGGGATTGAGTTGAGAGTTAGATTTTTAACATTTTATAATTTTATCTGCTTTTGCTGAATTGTAAGACGGCTGACAAATGTTTTAAACCTAAAAAAACACTGGCTCGTTCCCCTGTTAGGATGGAAGTATCGCAGCAGGAACAGTCTGTGAGCCGATTGGAGAGCGTGTCTCCGCAGACTACACCTAGTGTACGGACAGTCCCACTTCCACAAAGAGACAAGAGAAGGGAGGCCCCTGGCGATAAGCCTCAAAAACTTAAACTAGAGGAGATTGAAGCTAGCACAGATAGAAGCTAGCTCGATTCTATCGAGGGCACAGACTTTGATCAGTCGATGAAAGAAGTTGGAAATTTAGTGAAATTAGTGCATGGAAGCACTAATACTAAGAAAGAAATTAAAGAATGAGCTTTTAAGATTCTTGAATTAGCTAAAGACTTAGGAACCTCGGTGAGGGCTCTTTATGAGCTCTCACATCCGAAGCGATGTAATGAGATTCCGACTCAGACTGAATTGCCACACCAAAGTCAAGTAGTGGACATAATGGCGGATATAACATCGGACGATGATCTGATACGCCTCCTACATAGGAAATGGCCTATTGATTTATTGCAGCGTCTTGTACAACTAGAGGAATATCCACAGGAGGGTGACACGTGTCATTTTCATGACGTTGTGGAAAATAAAAGCGTTCAAGAATCTAGGAGGTACCAAGCGAAACCAGGTGAAATAAAGCAAGATATCTCTACTATAATGTGTAGTGATGCTTCTACGATTCAATTTACGCGATATACAATATTTTATGACTCATCGGAGCATGCGGAGCCATTACTCCAGACGATATTAGCTGCCTTGAAAAGAGTTGTAAGTAGTTCTGCAGTGCCGACTTTCGTTCTTCCTGGAGGCAAATTCGGGACAAGCTTACGCAAGATTATATTGTACTTGCTTCGTCAACAGGAGGGAAACATTAAGATTTATGTCCGACCAGGAGAAGGACGTGAAGAAGTAAAACAGGTCTTAAGAACTACACCCGCGGTAACTGATAGCGGTACTGTTATTGTTAAAGCGCAGGGAAGATCCTACGCGGATTTATTACGGACTGTCAAGTCTTCGGTGTCACAAGAAGAAGTGGGTGATATTTTGTCACTAAAGAAAGGTGTAAATGATGATTTATATATTCGGGTCCAAGGTTCAAAGAAAGCTGCCGAGCTGAAAACGTTATTGAAAACCAAGGCGGCTGATCTTAAAATTGATCTCAGGTCACGTGAAAGCAGGCGTACGGTGGTACATGTTAAGGGCATAGCCATGGATACAACAGAAGAAGAAGTAACCGCTGCGTTATCGCGAGTACTCGGTGAGGACGAAGACTTTAAATTATCGTCAATAAGACAAGCTTACGGTGAAACTAAAAACGTCACCGTAATCACGAACTTCCGGGCCGCAAAAAAATTAACGGAAAGACGGGTTCGCATCGGCCGGGTTCATTGTGGAGCGTACATAAGAGAACCGGAAGAAAGATGTTTTAGATTTTGGTCTTTCGGCCACGTCTCTGCGACCTGCAAGGGTGTGGACCGTTCGCAACTGTGCTACGGGTGTGGAAAAGCGGGTCATCACAGAGCACAATGTAAAGATCTGACAACGTGCATGCTATGTGGTAAGGAGGGCCACAGGACCGGTCGGTGTACTGTTGCAAAATAAGATTTCTACAAATCAATTGCAATAGGAGCCGACAGTCATTGGCTTTATCGTGGGACACCGCTTTGACGGAGCGCTCAGACATCATTTTTGTGTCGGAACCTCCTTATGATCTTACTTCTGGAACAGGATGGCTAGTGGATGCGACGACAGCAGCTATTGGTTTTCCGGTGTCTGGGATCCCTATAATTAGCAGTGGCAGCAGTGACGGTTTTATATGGGCCGACCTCGGTGAAATCGTAGTATTTTCTTGCTACAATTCTCCAAATGCGGGAATAGATAATTTTGTAGTATTCCTAGAAAATCTTGCAGGAGAGGTTATGAGGCATAGAGGTCGTAAAGTCTTAATCGCTGGAGACTTTAACGCCAAAAGTCCCGAATTTGCGGGAACTGTAAACAGTCTAAGAGGGCGTCACCTGAGTGAGTATGTTAATACACTAGGGCTGACTTGTATAAACGGTGAAGATAAGACGTTCCGTAGACGAATGTCGTGTTCGGCAATAGATTTAGCCTTTACAACGAGTACTGATATTAACGACTTCTTTGATTGGAGGATTATTAATAAAGAGAGTTTATCGGACCATCTATTTATAGCATTTGAGTCCCGATCCAGGGAAATTCGTGTAATGTCGGGAAGGCTGATCGTCTCCAAAAAAGGATGCTTACGGTTTAGGGACAGAATAATCCTAAGACTTGCTGGCGATATGTTCCCCAAAGACTTTGTGGAACAAGTTCAAAAGGAATGCGGAAAAGCGGGGGTCTTAGTTTATCCCCGGAGGCAGCAACATGCTTACTGGTGGTCGCCTGATTTGGAACAACTACGGAAGGCGGCATGGAAAGCAAGAAGAGCCTACCAAAGATCGGGTAGGCAGAATGCTAGATTAAGGGATGCTGCGCGTGAGGTATACGTGGAAGCAAGGAATGCATATAATGCATCAATTAAAAGGGCTAAAGCCAGTTGCTGGAAGCGACTGTGTCAAGATATAGATGCTGATCCATGGGGCAGGGGTTTTAAAATTGTTACCAACAAGTTAGGGAAGAGATTACCTGCCTTAACAGACGATAAGATCCATCGTGTTGTTAAGGAATTATTTCCTCAGCAAGCGGATCCTGTTCGGGAAGAGATTGTGGATAATAGCTTTGAACTTCTTGACGCTAGTGAGCTATTAATGGCGGTGAAAAGAGTGAAGCTACATAAGGGACTCGGGCCAGATGGCATTCCAGCCGAGATAATCAGAATATTAGCAGAGAGGATGCCTGCAGAGCTTCTTAATATCATGAATAAGATCCTGAGAGATGGTTGTACTCCAATGCAATGGAAAGAGTCCAGGTTGGCCCTTATCAAGAAACCGGGGACCGATGACTTACAAGTAGCATATAGACCTATATGCATGATCAATAACATCTGCAAACTCCTAGAGAGATTGTTGGAATTGCGGCTGAAAAATGCGATTGAAGAACACGGTGGCCTTTCTAACGCACAATTTGGTTTCCGTAAGGGGCGTTCTACGGTGGGTGCTGTTAAGACAGTTATGCGTCTGGTGGACGAAGCGGCATCGGGTACTTGGCGCACCAGGAAGATACCGATTGTGATATTGCTTGATGCGAGCAATGCTTTTAATTCGCTGAAATGGGATGCGATCCTACAAGCGTTGAGAGATAAGGATATTCCTGGATACCTAAGAAGAATTATCCAGAATTACCTGCAGGATAGGTTTGTTGTTTGTCACCAGGGTAGATCCTGCTTCCGCTTCAAAGTGACGTGTGGAGTGCCTCAAGGCTCTGTCTTGGGGCCACTCCTTTGGAATCTGGTCTATGACGGAATTCTCGGGCTGAGTTATCCTCTGGGTGTTTTCCCAGTGGCTTTTGCTGACGACCTGGCCTTGGTTGTTACTGGAAAAACTGAAGTAGAGGTATCGGAGAAGGCAAACGCAGCGATACGAATGGCAGAAGTCTGGATGTCTACTAAAGGCTTAAAACTTTCGCACGGTAAAACAAAATACGTAGTCACGACAGGTCGTAGGAGAATATCTGACATCCTAATTCGAGTAGGGGGTAATCTTGTCCAGCAACAGACTTTAGCCAAATATTTAGGGATCTGGCTTGACAAGAGGAGGAGTTTTACGGCACACGTGAATGAAATACGTAAACGAGCTGAATGCACGGTCAAAAATCTTAGCAGATTACTCGGTAATATGACAGGATCCAGAACTGCGAAGCGTAAGATTTACGCTCGCGTAGTTAATTCCATCTTACTTTACGGTATACAAGTCTGGGAAAGAGCTCTGCGTGCCGACAAGAACAGAAGAGCCCTTGAAGGAATTCAACGGCGCACGGGCTAAAGAGTGATATGCGCATATTCTTCAGTCTCCACCGAGGCAGTACTCGTAATCGCAGGAGTTCCTCCGCTTAAACAACTGGCGGAGATGCGAGTGAGTATAGCACGCGGACAACCTTGTAAAGAAGCATATGAAGAGATGCTGCGTAATCGGCAACATCGTTGGGATGTAGCCGACACGGGACGATGGACACATCGTTTGATACCTTTGATCCGACCGTGGATAGAAAGGAAGTTCGGGGACATAAATTACTGGATAACGCATTTTTTTACAGGGCATGGGTCGTTCAGGTCCTATTTATGTACGAGACTAAGGGTAGATAACAACAACTGTCCTTACTGTGGGGCTTACGATTCCCCTGAACGTGTAGTATTTGAATGTAACCGTTGGTCTGAAAGCAGGCAATCCTGTGTAAGACGTATAGGGCCATTATCTACGGAGAATGCGGTGGATAAAATGCTACTTAACGAGGATAACTTTAATGTGATCTCGTCGTTTATAACCGCAGTTATAAAGAAGAAAGATGAGGAAGCTCGTCAAGAAGAAACCGCTCGCTGATGACGGCTTGTCGTAGGTGGAATTTCCACCTACGAAATAAAAGAGCTAACCGGTGAACTGACCTGCCGTGCCGGACATAACAGCCGGCGGGCGGGGAGGCGAGCTAGAGTAAAGGACACTCCTCTGGCGCGAGTCAAACTTGATTGTAGATCTTGTAGATTTTGAGATGATATACATTACGAAAATGTAAAACGCTAAAAATAAATTTTTTGAACACGACTTACTAGATTTTAACTCCCGATCGATAAAGGCTAATAATTGTCGAGCGATGATAATTTCGGCGGGGTCTATATCCGCCTTAGCCCCCCGCTCGCTAAGCGGGTGATATATATATTGGACTACATCGTGGAAAATATCTTTATAATTCTTTTATGCGTTTATTAAAATATTCAGAATATTGAATTTTCCTACGGATGGTTTTTTTCTAAGAAAAACTGAATTTATATTTTGCACGTATAACCTAAGACGATTTGTGGATAAAATGTAAATATTTTATATAAATTTATTACTCGTTGTCTCATTATTACTTATGTTTTGTCTCATCGCTCTTTTTTATTATATAAAGAGAAATTCACGTGCCGATCAAAGTGTGTTTTATTTGTTTTGTAAAATTTATTTACAGTTTTAGAATTTTAATTCCCAACTGTTGTAGTATATGAAAACGAAACTATTTCTCCTGGTAAAAAGTGACCCCTTTCGGTTTATGTAACCCTATACTTTTTGAGGTCGTGGAGATCAAAAATACTAAAATTATTGTTAAGAAAAACTTTGGGCGTGGATTTACGTATGTGTTTGGCCACTATTTGACTTAAGTATCAGGTGATGGTTTACCGCGCTCTCATTGAATTTTATGTGCTTGGCATATGGCATTAAAGGGGTTCATTCAAGTAAATTTTTGAAAAAAATTACGGTTAGGGAAATGGTGCAATTCAAAGAGGGTTGAACCTATTGAGAAAATTCTCCAATTTTTTTTCACGTAATTAAATGTTCTTTTTCTTACACTTACGTCCTATTTTAATAATATGTGATTATACTTTTAAGAAGATATTATAGGTTATTATCTAATAACAGTTTTTATCATCGGTTTGATATTAAAATTTTACTATATTCACTTCTAATTTCACTTAGACTTCGTTAAGTGAAAACTTTCGGGCTAATTTACACGTAAATTTATATTTCAGGTGTGCATGCGCGTGTGTGCGAGATAAGCTAAAGTTGAGTGTACCTTTTCTTCATTTTTTGAAAGAATATTTATAATTTTTTTTTCTGGTCGTTCAAATATTTGTACCTTTAGTGTTTCGTCTTAATTTGGAACACAGCCAGATTGCCGGTTGCTAATTACGTAATATATACGAGTATACGTATGCGCAGCGTTCACGTTAATGTCGGGAAGTAATAGTACCTCGTTCTCGTAATAGTACTCTTTTCCAATTTGTGCTCATCTTCCGACGAGGAATTTTAATAACCCATCAGAAATAGTGTATTCCGAAATAGATTTTCGACTCGAGATTGCTACAGGTTGTATTTACGGAATATCCACTCCAAATATTCGACTCCTTCGTTTATTAATTAATTAATTTATTTAAATTAGTGAAAACTCAGTCGATTAAAATTTAATCTAAATTGTTGTATCGATTATAATTTAATGCCGTTTTTCATTATAAAAAAAAAAAAATCTTGTGTCTGTAGGATATCTTTTCTAATCTTCTGTAACATTTTGATGTAGTTTCCATCTAATAGCCGGTATGTTTATTTCGGTAAATGTTATTGTAATAAACGGTACAGACGTTAACCGGTGAAGAATACCTAATTATGTCTTATGGAATTTGTAATCGGTCATAACATCTCTAAAAAAAAAAGATACGTAGTCGAAGCGAAATTATAATTACCTACCTTGCGGTAGGTAATTTTAGGTAGATTTCATAAGAAAGCTACCTGTTGTAATGGGTACCGTGATTCGACTTCCGGAAAATGTTGACATATCTTCACGTTTCACATTCCCCAGACCCCAAAACCACAGTCAGTTCAAAAGTTTAAAAATACACACACACACACACACACACACACACACACACACACACACATATATATATATATATATATATATATATATATATATATATTTCACTTTCTTGTGGCTATATGATAACTGCAGTAATTTTGCGCCAATCGATTTCAAATTGACTCATAAAATATAACGATCCAAAATCTCGCTCGACTTCGTTAATGGGAAAAATCGGGCCATGGGGGTGGAATTGGGGGGACTTTTCGAAAAAACACAATATTACTATAAATTTCTTATTAAGTAAAATATCGAATTCTTTTAAAATTACTACTATTCTTTGGATAAGGGCTAATACTTACCTAAGTAAAGATTTTTTATATCACCAACCATCGGCCCAGGGGGTGGAAAAAATGGGGTTTCTATGACCAAAAAATCATATCTTCCTTAATAGGCGCAGTACCGAATCGGTTTAAAGCGGTTGTAAGTCCTCTAGACATTATCTAAAACGTTTATCTGAAACAATTTTTTGATATGACCAACCCTTACGGCAAGGGATGTCCAAAATGTTGCTGAAATTGTAAGATGGGTCTTGTCGTTTACTAAACGCGTGAAACGTTTGTTCACTTGCAACTATTGTCGTATCGAGTAAATTTGAAGTTTTTCTTAACTTTAAGGTGGAAATCTTTTTTATCTTCTACTTAGCACCGGTGGAATCTAGATTCCAGATAGATAGAGATTTTTTTGCTACTTTTCTGTAAACTGATTTAAGCGATTTCAAGAAAAGCGACTAAAGTTAACAATAATAAAATTGTTTGTACTCCTCCTTTTGATGTTCGCGCCAAATCGGAAGAGTGAGATGTTAGTGTAGTAATTATATTAAATTTGAACGAGATCAACTAGTGAAATTTAACGAATAATTGAGGTAGGTATTATTTAATTTTTTTTACTACGTGATTTCGAAGCCAGGATTTCTTATTTCAATTTTAAAATTTTTATTTATATTAACGGTTAAGGTTGTCGGATAACTACAAAATACGCTTCCTGCATAAAAGAAAACGATACCGTTCGCCGGTAAAGTAAAAGCTATGAAACCTATGTATGTTATTAGGAATGTGAAAAGTATTTCACAGAAACTACGTAAAATGGAGTTGTACAGAACTTGAGGTGAAGTTCCCGGCGATGCGTGAATATTTATTATTACTTGTCACGTACGTTTTTATAAAGGATAAGTCAATAGTTTTCTTTGTCGATTATTTTTAAAACATAGTTTATTCGTTTCGGGTACAGGGTATACTAAATATTTTTACAAATATTCTTAAAGTTTGGCTTGAAACTATTTTGAACGGGAAAATTACTTAGGAATACAATAATGCTGTGCAACAACGGTAATGAGCGACATTAAAAGATATTTTCAGATCATCTGTGTAGAATATGTTGTATATAATTTCAAAATTGTTTTCTTTCATTAAAAAAAAAATACTAACGACAACCAAATTATCAAAATGGGTGAATCAGGTGATGCGCAAAGGTCGACCGAAGGTTGTTTATTAAATTTATATTCCTAAAGTCAAGAAATACATACTTTTAGTAAAATTGAATAAAATAGCTTAAAAGAGCTGAACCTCTGACGGCGCCCTCTACAGTTGCATTTAAACTTACAAACATACCAACACCTAAATTTACATTAAGGGAAATAATAATAATAGTAAATTAAATGTAACCGGTACAACGTCTTTGTTTTTGATATTTATTATTAATAAAATTTAATTTTATTTCCTGTCACACAAATCTGAAACCCGGTGACGCCATTCTGGCCGGTTCATCGCTATTGTCTAGTAGTTTTAATGCCTAATGATTTGTCAAATTTCCCTATGTAATGAACGTTGTAACCGCAGCAGCCTCCGCGAGTATTAGGATATTTCACCGTCTTTCAGACCGTTCAACGTTAGAGATGCGTTCCAGAACTTTGTTTTGATACCGTTATGACGTATTTAGTTTATCGTTGCTGGTAGTTGCCCAAAACCGAATGCTAATCGACTAAATATAAATATAAAATATTAGTTGTATAAAACGCGAACCTTATACCGAGCGATATGTAAGTACGGAAAGAGCTTTATACAGCGCATCTGAGAGGTATTTGGAAGCAGAAAGAATCGGTGTACTACATAGTTAAAAAAAAAATTCATTACATTGGGTTTTTAATCTTT
The DNA here is from genome assembly GCF_047948215.1 of Lycorma delicatula. NCBI lineage: Eukaryota > Metazoa > Arthropoda > Insecta > Hemiptera > Fulgoridae > Lycorma > Lycorma delicatula. Next base: position 181,785,431 of record NC_134459.1, on the reverse strand, counting down.
GTCCGCCATCTTGGATCCGCTGTATTGAATCAAACTTAATTTATTTTTAAATAGGAAGGTGGACGGACATATGACACGTGATATCGATTTAAAATTTGACAAGAATAACAACGGTGAAACCCATTTTTCTGTTAATGCCTTCCGTTATCGAGTTATAACTATTCAAAGTTGCAACGACGGAAAAATCATGCTAACAATAAAACGAGGTAAAACGCGCTGCACGAACAATTTTATTGTATATTTATAACGCATACAGTAACGATTTTAAACATCGCTATAATAATGAAAATAATAAACGACGATTAATAATTAACAACACGACAAATTAAACCGATTTACTTTAAATATTACAGTATTTATATTGAAATTTTAAATAAATGTTTCCGATCATTACTTGCTAATGAAATACATTTTGAAAGCGTACCGTTCTACAATAAATGTTCAATACGTTTCCCCCTCTGCTGCTTGGCAGTGTGCTAGCCTCGAGTAATATTTCCGTTTATAACTTCTATCGTGTCTAGCGGTTCGCGAGCAGATTTGTTAATTATTTTTCTTTTCGATTCGTGAATGTCTGCAGGTGTTGTTTTGTAAACGTTATGTTTCAGGTACCCCTTAAAAAAATAATCCGAGTAGACAGGTCTGGAGGGCCATTCTGCGGCTCGTCTAGTACCTATCCAGCAATTTGGAAATTGCTTATTTAAAATTTACTGTGCCCTTAGATAATAACGAGGTGGTGCCGCGTCTGAAACCGTACGTTATTATTTAATTCTTGTCTGACGTTTTCCGGATATTTGGCAAACTCCTATCGGCTAATAAATTGCAGTTAGCATCTCTTGTAAGATTGTCATCTAAAATAAAAGGTCCTACAATACAATGGCCGACGATTCCCGTCCAAACGTTCACTTTCTGAGGGCGGTATGTATGAAGTACCAACATCCATCTGGGATATTATCGCTCTAATATCGACAGTTTTCCTTATTCATATGGCCGTTTAACATAAAAGTCGCTTTATCAATAAATATTATTTAATTTTAGATTTTAGATTTGGAGTAACAGCACAAGGTGAAAAGATAAAGATGCTATAGTAAGATGATATAGTAATTTTTTTTTTTTTTTTTTTTTTTTTTTTTTAGGGCGAAAAACACTTGCGCGTTATCATCGCCCGGAATCTTTTTTTTTAATATATATATAAAAAATAAAAGGATTTAAAACTATTCTAAAAGATGAATAAAACTTACAACTAATATCAGAGGTAAAAACTAATATAAAATCAAGAGTAAATAGAATTTTACAAAGTCCAAGATGGGTGTAAAGGGCCCATTCTTGGATAACTAAAAACCATAAAGGGTCTAATATAAAACTTAAAACTAGGTTAAAAACTAAAATAACAAAATTAAGTAAAACTTAAAACTAACACTAATTATATAATTAAAAAGGAGAAATAAAGCGTAAAACTAACATTACTAAAATCTTACGACTAATATCACAGAGAGTCTTTAAAATATAAAAAAAATAACTATATAAAATTTAACAAATTCCGATAAGGAGTGTAAAAGACTCCTAATCGGATAAAAAAATCAAAAACTCAGAAAAAAGAAACTTATTAAAAACTCTTACCGCATTAAAAAATATACGCAACGATATTAAATTTTTTGCATTAACCCAGCACTACCAAGAAATAAAAACAACCGGGTTAAAATTTCATTATCATTGCACAAGACACCACGGATGTTTCTGGGTAGATTAAATTTACGACGCAACGCCGCATAACATATGCAGTCCACGAGTGTATGGTGCACAGTCATGGGGCAGTGGCATCGTGCGCATAGGGGTGCTTGTCCTCTTATCATCAGGTAATCGTGTGTGATCCTCGTGTGTCCTATCCGCAATCGACAAAGGACTACTTCCTCACGCCGAGTTTTTCTGTATGAGGAGTCCCATGGTAACACAGAATCTTTAATCTGTCGGAGTTTATTATCAACGGTAGCCGTCCAGTCACCTTGCCACCGCGCTCTCAGTGATTGTTTTACACGATTAATAAAATCAGAGGTAGCAATTCGGTTGGTGAAAGGAGGCTGATTACATGCTTCTTTGGCAGCAGAATCTGCACGTTCATTACCTGGAATCCCTACGTGGCTAGGGACCCGGCAAAAACTTAATTCTGTGTTGCGATTATTCAACTCGGCGATTGCGTTATAAATTTCAATGACGATAGGATGTTTAGAATAAAAATTTTTTAAGGCATGGAGAGCGCTACACGAGTCACTGCAAATAAGAATTTTTCTATATTTAGGGTTAATGATGTTTAGAGCCTTATTTATAGCGTATAGTTCAGCGGTAAACACACTCGTAATACCGGGGAGACCAAACATATAAGTTCTCTCATTGACAACAAAAGCACACCCAACTGTATCGTTTTGTTTAGATCCATCAGTGTATACAACCGCGTCTGGTTTCATCTTGGAGAGAACACACTGAAACATCTGCTGAAAGACGATAGATGGTGTTGATTGTTTATTACATGTAGTCAGGTCAAAATTAAAAATTATGAGGTTTATTCTCCATGGAGGATATGAGCAAGGGTACATAGGAAAGAATGATGGTGTGTCAACATTTATATGCTGCAGCAGACGCCAGGTACGGACACCTACAGGTGCAGTACGACGTGGATGATCCTCATACTTTCCTAGATTAGGATTTTTAAAGACTGACTCAAGAACCGGGTGATTTGGCTGTCCTCTGAGACGAGCAAAATAAGATAATAAGAGCGTGTCTCGTCTATCCCAAAGTGATGGTTCACCACAAGCAAGCCGAAGGAAAGCATGATGTACACTATCCAGCATTTTAAGCACGGTTTGACGAGCTGAAGAGTAGGCGACACAACCGTAATCTAAACGGGAGCGAACAAAGGAATAGTAAAAACGTATCGTACATGATCTATCGGCTCCCCGGTTGGTGTTAGTAAGGACTCGCATCATATCTAGAAGTTTGGAACATTTTGTTTTCAATTCTTTTAAATGTTTGACCCAAGTAAGACGGCTATCAAAAAATAAACCTAAAAACTTGACGTAAGTAGAGATAGTAATAGTCTCTCCGTTCAGAAAAATTTGCGGAATAGAAGGGTTTCGTAGCCGAGAAAAAACTACACGTTTTGTTTTTTCGGATGAAAATGTGAAACCAGTAATCCTGGACCAAGCTTCAAGGTGAGATATAGTGTTCTGCAGTAGTCTCTCTGCTGTAGGTGCCGAACGGCTTGCAATGTAGATAGCAAAGTCGTCAGCAAATAGAGAGCATGAGACAGGAGCCTGCACACATTTGTAATATCGTTTATGGCTACAGAAAATAAGGTGGCACTTAATAACACTACCTTGGGGCACTCCATTCTCCAAGATGACACTATCTGAGAGCGAATCATCCACACGAACACGAGCCGTTCGGTGATTTAAGAATCCCCGGATAAAAGCAAGCATATTGCCCTTGATTCCCCATTCTTTGAGAGTGTTAAGAATACCACGTCGCCAGGCTGTGTCATACGCCTTTTTTATATCGAAGAAGATAGCGACGAGGTGCTGCCGATTTAGGAAAGCGTTTTGTATGGCTGTTTCTAGTGACAGTAAATGGTCAATAGAAGATCGTCCTTGTCGAAAACCACACTGTTCTGGAGATAGAAAGCCATGTTTCTCCAAGTACCATGTAAGTCTGCAGTTTACCATTCTTTCCATTATTTTACACAAAACGCTTGTTAATGAAATAAGGGGTTCGTCTGGTCTTTACCAGGTTTTAGTACTGGTATAATAAATGCTTCTGACCAGCCGGGTGGGAAGACTTGTTCGGAGAATAAACCGTTGAAAATATTCAAAAGTTGTTGTAGTGCCGAATTAGGAAGGTGTGAAAGCATGGAAAGGCGAATGTTGTCCGGTCCAGGGGAAGTGTCCCGTGAACTTTTAAGTGCATGTAACAATTCTTTAAATACGAATGGAGTGTTTAATTCACCAACCGAATCACCAATGTTTAACGATAATACTTCTACTTGTATCTTGTACCGTTGAAAATCGTTATTATATGATGAGGTGAGAGACACCGAGCGGAAAGATTTTGCTAGACTATTTGCCACTTCCGAGGGTGATGAAAGGAGTTCTCCTTCATCAATAAGACCAAGAATAGATTGTTTCGGTGATCCGAAGATTGCACGAATTTTCTTCCATACAGTAGACGTGGAAGTAGAGTGTGAGATAGTGCCTCACGTATTTCGTCCATGAATTCCTCTTAGCGTCCAAGAATACTCGACGGCACACCGCTCTAGCCCTGCGGTATAAATTTAGATGTTCTGTTGTAGGCCTACGATTAAATTTACGTAGTGCCTGCCGTCGATTCCTAATAGCATTTTTGCAATCATCGTTCCACCATGGAACGGAAGGACGTCTAGGATTACCCGATGTTTGTGGGATATATCTGTTGGCATTCTCAAGTATCATGGACGTAAAAGAAGAATATTGGTCGAGGATGTTCGCTCCATCGTCATACTGAGATTGGAATGCTTTATGGTATCCATTCCAATCTGCCTTTTCAACAATCCATCTCCGTGGCCTTCTTTTAATCTCGCAGTCTACACCGAAACTAATAATAATTGGTCTATGATCACTGCCGTGAAAGTCATCACAAACCGACCAATTAAAATGAGGGAGTACATTCGGTGAGCATATGGAAAGATCAAGGTTAGATACAGTACCAGTTGATAAGGACATAAATGTGTGTGATCCATTATTCAGTAGGCAAAGGTCAAAATCTTGTCTCAATCTGTTTATCATATTTCCTCGAGTGGAGCAGAAGGTTGAGCCCCAGGAAATATGATGGGCATTGAAGTCTCCTACTATTAACGATGGAGATGGTATTTGTGCGAGGAGATTTGAGACATCTAAAGCACTGAACTCAGTGTTCGGTGAGAGATACAGATTGCAGATATGCAATTTGAAGGGAATAGTGACCTTTACTGCAATAGCAGGAATGACAGTGGTTAGTTGAATTCTTGTAGCTGACACCCCATTCTTCATGAAAATCGCTACTCCACCACTCTCCCTACTGTCTACTAGGCAGTCGTATCTCTCGCAGAAGTATCCTCTAAGTGTAATTCGGTCATGTTGTAGAAGGTGAGTTTCTTGGAAACACATGATTAGTGGATCATGTGTGTGCGCCAGTACTCTAATATCTTCAATGCGGGACCGAATACCTCTAACATTCCACCGAATAATGTTCATAAGTGTAAAAAATAAATAAAAAAATAAATTTCGGGAATTATATAAAAATTAGTTGTACGTGATTCGGTTTTTCTTTTTTGTATTTTTTATTTTAAAGAACTCCGATGCCCTAGGGTCGGGTGGTTCTTCAACCATATCCTTCAGTATATGAGGTGATGGTGGAGGAGATTTATTTGAATGGGATGCTGTAGTTGACATCCCAGAAGAGATAGTTATATTGGTTCCCTTCATGGGGAGCTTATTAGGTGGCTTACTGCCAGCTGTGATAGTCGCTATTCGTGGCGGTTCGACTTTGGGAATAGGAACTTTCGTGTGTATCATACTGTTTGATTCACTAGCTGCGACGGAGGACTTTTTATTCATTTTTGTCAGCTCTGAGATACTGGCTGTAAGTGAAGCTACTTGATCAGATAGCATCTGAACAAGTTACTTAAGCTCATTGCAGGATCCGCACTGCTGATTATTAGCATTTGTAGGAATTTGTTTAGATGTAGCGGTGGCAAAAGATACGTCTGGTTTAACCAGGTTCCGTGAATTGTTTATCTTTTTATATTCTCTACGTGCAGCCGGAAAATAGTTTTTGCTCCGTACAGATTTTGAGAATTGCCTTTTCTTCTTTAAAAGTTGGGCAATCTCGGGAGCGGGCTGTATGTGGACCACTGCAGTTTGCGCATTTTTCACTTTCTTCACAGTTAGTGTCATTGTGACCTTCTTTAGCACATCGAGCACAGATCTCAGTTTTTGTACAAGATGTTGTAGTATGACCAAAACCTTGGCATCTGAAACATCGCCGTGGGTTGGGTATGAATGGTCGTACCCGAACCGAGAGGTAATCTTCTCTGGTGGAACAGGGAGATTGAATGTTAATATAAGAGACGGTGTCGGTTCTTCTGTTCCGTTCTGCCGTTTCATTATACGTTTCACTTCAACAACATCTTGGTGGCAAAGCTCATCAACTATTTCCGAGATATCTATATCTAGAAGGTCTCTACAAAAAATTATACCCCGGCTCGTATTTAACGTTTTGTGGCATTCTGCACTGATATTTATACCACCCATATTACGGAGACGTAAGATAGATCGACTCTGTTCATCGTTGAATGTTTTAACCAGAATCGATCCGTCTCGTAATTTCCTGATATTCTTCGGGGAGCCACTTGCACCTGTTATGGTTTTCTTAATTAAGAAAGGTGAAACCTTTTGAAGGGAGCCACCTTCCTGACTATTTCTGAGAACAACGAATCTAATATTTTTATATTTCGATTCTAAGAAATTCTCTTCAGTAGGACTTTTATCCTCGTCGACGAAGCTGATCGAGGTCTCTTCGCAAGACTTAATTTGGTGGTTTTTTCAGATGGACCACCAACCATCATTGTTTGTTGTTCGATCAGAAATTTTGGTCCCACGAGTACCGGCGAAAAATGGACCACTCCAGCAGAGCGCACGCGTACTGGAGCTAGAGCTAAATACAACTGGGTTCGCCCTTGTGCCCAGAGGACATCGTTCGAGACTCACTACGTAGAGCCATTCACCCATCGGCACGATTTGTTCCCACCTTGGGTTACGGTTGCGTTTCGTAAGATGTCGCAACACCACCGAGTGTAAATGTAAGAAATATCAGTGTAGGTTGTTGTTGTGTAATTGTGTATGTGTGTATGTTGTAATTTATGTAGTGTTCTTGGTATAGTATATGTGTAAAAGTTAAAGTGTTCCGCAGCTCATTGTATAGTGGGAAGGAAAGCTGCGGAGGCTAGGCCCGTGGGGACGCCAACCCCCAAAGTCCTAAAGAATAAGACTCCCCGTCGGGGATATAGTAATTCTAGCCGACAGTAAAAAGGATCTAGAAGAAACAATGAACGGCATAGATGAAGTCCTACGCAAGAACTATCGCGTGAAAATAAACAAGAACAAAATAAAAGTAATGAAATGTCGTAGAAATAACAAAGATGGACCGCTGAATGTGAAAATAGGAGGAGAAAAGATTATGGAGGTAGAAGAATTTTGTTATTTGGGAAGTAGAATTACTAAAGATGGACGAAGCAGGAGCGATATAAAATGCCGAATAGCACAAGCGAAACGAGCCTTCAGTAAGAAATATAATTTGTTTACGTCAAAAATTAATTTAAATTTCAGGAAAAGATTTTTGAAAGTATATGTTTGGAGCGTCGTTTTATATGGAAGTGAAGGTTGGACGATCGGAGTATCTGAGAAGAAAAGATTAGAAGCTTTTGAAATGCGGTGCTATAGGAGAATGTTAAAAATCAGACGGGTGGATAAAGCGACAAATGAAGAGGTATTGCGGCAAATAGATGAAGAAAGAAGCATTTGGAAAAATATAGTTAAAAGAAGAGACAGACTTATAGGCCAGATACTAAGGCATCCTGGAATAGTCGCTTTAATATCGGAAGGACAGGTAGAAGGAAAAAATTGTGTAGGCAGGCCACGTTTGGAATATGTAAAACAAATTGTTAGGGATGTAGGATGTAGAGGGTATACTGAAATGAAACGACTAGCACTAGATAGGGAATCTTGGAGAGCTGCATCAAACCAGTCAAATGACTGAAGACAAAAAAAAAATTATTGAATTAGAAAAATATGTGCCTACGTTTAATTTTTGCATTTTAAAATCGAAATACTCAACTCGGGGATCAAAATCATCTTTCGAAAATTCTCACACCAAGTGTAGCTTTTAAGGGTGAAATTTATTTGTTTTAAGCATTTTTTGAACCGAAAAATAACTGATGTCATGTCTGGCAACAGCCTTCCGAATCGATGAATGAGGGTCTTCAACAAAGGTCTGCGATACATCTAATGACTTTGCATCATTTGTGACAGTTATTGTTCTACCGGTGCGAGGACGATTCCTTACAGTACCGATTTCTTCAAATCGCTGTACTGTCTTGATCACAATCGATTTACTTACCCTTACCGGTTCTCTGGTTGAGGACATCTATTATTAAATAAAACACATACTCTTGTAAAGGCCGAATTCTGTCACCGTACCCGTACATCATCAACAGCGTTATTCTTTCGGTTTCACTTAAAAAAGAAGGCGTTGTTATTTGAACATTTAATACTTAAGAAAACTAAATAAACGAACGAGGAAACTAATAATAAAACTTTCACCGAAAAATAAATTTGAACCGTTAGGCCTTCAACTTAATTTTTACTAGCGCTATCAAGTTTTACCGTTACAGATACGTTAATGTAAAAAGATGAAACTAGGAGTTAATAAGTCGCATTGTTTCAACGTAACGCATTATTGTAAATTAACAGTCTATCGACTCGACTAAATTTTTTATACATCTTTTAATTAAGTATTTACAGTCGATGTATTTCATTTACGATAAGTAACAAATATCAGCCGATATTAACAGCGGAAGTTAATTTTTATTTAGAAAATAATAACGGATTACACAGCCGTTTAGTTCGTTATCAAGTTTTCAAGTCCGTTATCGTATCCATTATGAATGTAAAATGCAATAAAATTGCATTTTACATGCGGTTCATGCAGCGCGTTTTACCTCGTTTTATTAACACTATTTTTCCGTCATTACGTCTTTTAATGGTTATAACTCGATTATGAAGGCAGAAAAACGGGTTTCACCGTTGTTTTTCTCGTTCAAATTTTAAATCGAAATCACTCGTCAAAAAAAATTAAGTTTGATTCAATACGACCGATCGAAGATGGCGGACAAAAATTAAAAACCCACCAAACTGTAGATTTTTTTTAACTATGTAGAACCCCATTTCTTTCTACCTCCAAATACCTCTCAGATGTGCAGTATTAAGCTGTTTCCATACTTAAATATTACTCCGTGTGTGTATACCTGGCGTTGTTCGGGGTCATAATTTCTTCGTTGGCCTACCCGGTTTTTTTATTTTTTACAAAAATTGTGACAAACTTTCCACAAAGTAAATCTCCTTTTCATTCCTTCTTGTTGAATTTATCCGTTCAAATCAAGCCTGTCTGTTAGCCTGCGATAGTACGGTATGAATGAAAACACGAGGATTTTTGAAAAAAATACATGTAATTTAAACGTTCAAGCGATATTCAGTACAATAAGACGGTCAAAAAGAAAAAATAATTGGATCTCAGATAAAAGTAGGTGAATTTGAAAGTATTTCTTATACAGAGTCTTAAAATGAAATCAGTTTTTCTTCATCGCCCTCAGATTTTTAGTTAAACCCTATAAAATATCGAGTAACTTGTTAAATAATAGAATACAAAAATAATAATAATCAACGATTGAAATTTCTACCTTTATTTTGCAGACATTTCCGTTATCGTGATTTCTTTTTTCTTATTTTCCTTTTGTCATCCGGCAGTAGTCACTCATCGTAGATTCATCCCGTCTACCTTGATAACTTTGTTCCGTCTGCAATATATCTTGGTAGAATCTTTCTCCTTGTACGTCGCTGATTTCACCCGAGTTTAAAGGGAAAACGTTGAAAAGAGAATTCAAAAAATGAATTTTCAATGAAATTCTGCAGCCTAAATTTTTGTAGTTTACTGAAAGTATATTTATAAGCCGATCATGATTTTCAGATTTTTTGTTTCCAAGAAAACTAGTAAGGATATCTTAGAATGAGTTCCACGCTACTAGTTCCTTAGGATTCAATTAGCTGTGAAATATATTTTCACGAATTAATTTTCTTATTTGTGACCCGATCAATATTCCCTCTTTTAATTTAAGTTCGCTTTAGCCGAGAGGTTTTTCAAAATTAATATTTAAAGCAGTCTCCAACTTTATCTAATGATTTTACAAAATTCTTCATCAGGCCTAGTTTTACGTGTAGCGGTTGTAAAATAATACGATGTCCTTGGACAAGGGAAATATTGACAAAGTTTTCCTTTCCTGGGGGTAAACCGATTTCTTTTTGGACAGTCTTTAACCGCGTAGTGTTTATCTGCAGCTCGACTATCCTACAAACACTAGAAACACATATATTTTGTAAAGTCCCTCTGAAGACCGAGAAGAATCCTTTCAGGTCAGCGATGATTCGCCGTGAGTGTTCGTCGTATTAAATAGCTTTAAAAATGTTTATAATACTTTCATATATCATTCATTCTTACAGCATGTACTACCTATATAGAAGAAACCTTATTCGAGTTATGCAACAACAGCGCATTTAAGCTTCTTTTTGTCGAGTCTGTAATTAAACGCCGATCACGAGTAACATATTCGATGTCCGGTTAAGACGTTAGCCTCGTAACTTCACGGCAGGAACATATTAAACTATCTCTTCTAAAGTATATCGGTAAATTTTCGTTTCGATTTCTATATACTGAAATTTTAATATTCTCGTTTAATAAATTTCATTCTTTAAGGCGTGAACTTAAGAGTTTTGCATGTCGTTTCGATAAATACAAGTCACGAATTAAGTCGCTTAATTCTTCTCGTCTGATGAGATGAGGCTCGGTATTTGATTCTTCTTGAATGTAATTAATATCTTATTGAAGTTGAGGATTCATCGGTCGAGCCTTGTGGGGAATCAGAAATTTCTTTCCAAGAAGTCGGAGCGATCAGAATCGGTAAATCAACACCGTGAAGTACCGGTCTTACAGCCGAACGAACATTTGGGTATGCGGTACTGCTTTTATTGTACGAATTGAAACCGGTAACATTTTTTCAGCAAAACTAACAAACTAAAAGTCATCATAACGGTTAGTAGGCTCTCGCCAAATCATAGGTACGCCAAAAGGAAAATGCTTGCTTCATGTGGAGCCCAGGATTTATCTTGGTCCCCCAAGGGGCAGTCAGAATAATGTTTTTAAGTAGTTTTCAGCAGATTCGTTGACCGGTTTTCGTTGACTTTTCGTGGTGAATTCTTCGTAAACGTAACAAAATATATTTGGAGAATTTTTTACAAGACTGATTTTTATTCGTTGTAAAATTCAAAATGTTTTAACGAATGAAAGTAAACTGAAATATTACAGTAATATTTAGTTAATTATAAAAATAATTAAGTTCTAATTATTAATACTTCACCGTGGAGTGCGATAAAACACAGCGTGAAACACATACACACACGACTTAACAAATCTTAATCGATAAAATAATACCAAAAGTTGTTCTGACGTAAAAGTCTTTCACCAAATTTACGGCATCGCTTATGAAACGATCGTTATAGTACGCGTATAATAACACCGCTACCACGACTAAAGAACACAGCAAGTCATACCAAGAGCTGATCTCTTACTGAAGAGAATTTCATCGCGTTGAATTACTTATTGCTTGATTCGCTGACATATCTATACATGTATCGCAGTATAAATCAGATGTGAATAAGCTAACGTAAAGACGTTCCAACTTAATTGTATTGTTCGTTCCACGAATGATGAAACAAATAAAGTTAAGGGACTGTATACGTGAACGGGTTGTTTCGGAATACGCATTCAGATTCAGCATATAAAATACTGTACAGAACACTTACTCCGTTTTCAGTTCCAAGTTTTATGTTGACCGGTGTAATTAATGTAGCTGTACAAATATTCTATATACAAATATCTTATGCGGCTATAGAAATATATACATATAATTTTTTAATTTATTTTAATTAATTAATCCTGCCGTGAGCATCGAGAAAGTGCTATAGACAGGCATAGTATGTACGAAGATACATATATGAAGATACATACAAATATGTACGAAGACACATACAAATGTACATTATACAAATAACTAATGCGACTATACAGATATAAGTTTTAGAAAATGCAAATATATAACTTTTAGGAGGTTCTACAAATTTCCAAAATGTAATAATGTTCGAAAATATCCTAGAATATTCCAAAATTTTCCACAATTTTAATTTTTTACAATGCTGTACTCTCACGTAGTAAAAACGTATACTTTTTTCTTATGACTTAACTCTCTTTTTTGTTTTAGCATAATTCTTCCGAAAATGAAATATGTAATTGTGTTTCTGAATATTTCATTTACAATTTGAGGAATTATTTTAATTTAAATATAAAAGCGGGTAATTTTGACTACGCATTGAAAATTCTACAATTTAGTCGTGTTTATTTTATTTCTTCTTTTTTTAAAATCTTTTTTACTTCCTTATATGAGGTAAAGGAAAATATCAACGTAAATATCCATTTTGGCCATCCCTAAATCCATTTTGACTAGTTTCGGCGTGAGGTCTGTACGTACGTACGCATGTATCTCGCATAACTAAAAAGATATTAACCGTAGGATGTCGAAATTTTGGATTAGGACTGTTGTAACATCTAGTTGTGACCTCCCATTTTGATTGCGATCGACTAGACCAAAAGTATCCGAAAAACCAAAATTTAAAAAATTGGGATTTTTGACTTTTTCGTAACTGCAGTAATAAACCCTCATTGAGAGCTTTTCAACGATGTATTATCATAAGTGATACTTATTTTCATTGGTTCCAGAGTGAAATGAAATTTTAATTGATGAAATATTTTATCTTACAAAGGGAAGGTACATCGGTTCGAATCCTACTTCATGTTTTATTTAACTTTTTTTAAAATTAATATATGATTTATTAATCAATTAACCTCTCATTGTAAAAAAAAGTTTACAATAAATAATATTCAATAATAATAATAATAATAATAATAATAATAAAAGATAAGAAAAAATATGATAAGTTGTTAATGAAATAAAATTTTATGTACTTATCATTTAAAAAAAAAAAGTGGATATGTAATTTAGTAGGCGTACAAGGAAGTCATGTGGTGTCCCCATCAGTTTTTTGTTTGACAAAAAAAGATAAGGTTGTCGACTTACTCGTACGTATTGTTGTTTTGTGGTTGAATACACACACACACACACACACACACACACAAGTTATATATATATATATATATATATATATAACAACGTTTACCTTTACTACTCATGCAATGGCATGATAACTGTTTTTCATTTTTGAATAATTGATTTCCTTAACATATTTATGACTTGTGGAAATATATCGCGGCTTAGGCCACGCTATGTGGTTGCTTGTGTTTTCCATCGCGTCAATTTTTTTTTTTTATTATGTTTTTTATTCAAGTAACTGAAGATAAGTGCAGGCAGCGAGCAGGTACAGTAACTGTGTTGGTTAAGACGCCCCGCCGTGCATCGTTCCCTCGTTAAAATCCGAAATTAAAAAAAAAACTACTGAAAATGGTTTGTAGATATTTTTATCTGAATAGTATTTAAGTCCAAATCTAGTGAATATCTCGTTTACTATAGTCGAAAATGGGGAAAATTCGCAATTATTGTTAAAGGTGTTTTATTCACTCCTTTCCACGTTGAATTTTGAAAATCTAGAAATTGGTTTTTAGGAATTCACAAGAAACCAAAAATCAACTTCTTATCTTTATTTTTTACAGAGAAATGAAAAAATATCCGGGTTTCAAAAACAAATCAAAAATCTATTTTAACCCTTTAAATTAGGAACGTCAAAAAATCAAGAAATTTGTTTTAGATATTCACTTTATGATTACAGACAAAACCTCAGACCGAAACAAAAAACAAATTTTCAGTTTATTTTTAATATTTTTGCTGGGCGTTGATTATAAATCGGTCACGACATGTTGTTTTCTATATATATTCATATACTATTTTTTTCGACGGGCGTTATCGAAATATTTACATTTTGTTTCAAATAAAAAGAATTCAAAGTGTAAATATCGGAAAAATAATGACATCTTCCTCAGCTTTTTCTTGGCTTCTATTTTCATCTGCATCTCGTTATGTTTTAACCTGCAATCACGGAATGTATTGTACTAGCTTGTGCATTACTAAGAGACGGCGTCTCAGTAATGCACAAACTTAGGATGATTACTCGGAAGGACTACGTGTTGTCTGGCCGTCAAATGTACATGGTGTACCGAGGTGTATTCGAAAGCACGACCTCTTACACGGCGCCCGTTTGGGCGCATAGGTTGGATATGAATAGAGACTTGTTCAACTTGTAAGGAGCGTCCGGCGCAGAGCCGTGAACTGTATGCACTGGTGTGTTTAAAACAACCTCCTACGAGGCTACCATCGTATTGGGAAAGGCTCTCCCAATCGATTTAGCGGTGAAAGTTCGCGCGGCCATGTGGAGATTGCGAAGAGGCCGGGAGGCCGAGGTATTTGGGATCCGGTTTCGGGTCTGGCCAGTACCGGAACGGAACGGTGATCACAAGGCACCGGATCTAAATTACCTTCAGTTTTACATCTCCTGCCTGCGGAAGAGGGTGCAGAGCCTCGCGATGGAAGCACGAAGCTGGAATGGAACACCACGACTAAGGGAAGATTTCTGTACAAGTTTAAACGGGATCTGCGGGGATGGTATGCCTCGAGTTCGCTTTTAAGGGCGACGGGTGCCCAGGTGCTCATTAACCGCGTTAATTTGAACCAATATCTGTTTCGGTTCCGCCTGGCAGCTGATAGCTGTGCGTCTGCGGGGAGGTCCAGTCAAACGAACGCATGATGTTTGACTGCCCTGCTCTTGCGGAGGCCAAAATCCAGGCCACCCTGGAACTTAGAGGTTAAGGGGAAAATCGGCCACACACAAGCAGCGAGTCAATATGGCGAGAGCCGCATTGTCGGATTGTGTGGGAGTTCCTGATGCGGTTGCTATGTTCAACCGACATCAATAGTTCACATAAGGGAAAGACTGCTACCGCACTGTTATCGGAAGCTTACCTAGAAATATACGGTTCACCATCAGCCGATTACGGTTCCAAACGCTTTAATATGGTGGACTGGTACTTGCTGGCATTGAGCGACCTAGGCGTGGCATCGAATTGTTGTCTAGACAAAGTAAATTTTAATTTATGGATGTCGTATATATTTTTACTAGTTTTCGGGGTGCGCCTACCCATTTTTGTAAATATATGACAAGCGAGCGGTCGGATACGTAAGCCGGTGGTGAATTGCACCGCGCTTAGTCCGCTCACGCTTTTAGGTAAGCTCTAGGACACAGGTCGCTAAACTGTTTTGTGGCTCAGTAGCCGTTTGTGGCACAGACATTCGGTCTTATGCTTTAGGACGACTGAATGGGGTGGTGGCGGGAGAAATACCAAGTAAACCGTTTAATCTGGCTTTTGGAAGATATAAATAAGGAGATATGCTGTTAATCAAGTTTATTTCTACTGCGTGTCTTTAACGAAAATTACTCGATCGTGGATCAAATCCATTCTGCTCAAAGTAATGCAGAGTAATGCAATCTTTGAAAAATGTGTGTTTTGCGTCTCAAACGGGCCAAGATTTGCCGGATTTAAAATCTGGTTATGCATCCATCTTCTTCTCCTGAGGGACCCCGTTGACAAAACTGCAGCCGGCTGGCGTAGTCACCAGGCTGGAGATGTTGCAATTTCTGAATATGAAAATCCATTATTATTTAATATCCTTCATACTCTGCTTTGTGAAATATTGAACCGTGTTGCAATTAATCGCGTGCTCGTTGCCGGACTACGTTGAACCATCTGCAGAATGTTTTCACCTTCATCGGCATGATTTGCTTGTCGTTCAGATGAATATGAGCGCTTGGGCCGTTCTCACGAAGATTATTAAAAATTCTAATAAATACTTTACGATTTGGTACAACACGACCGGGATACCTATGTCGAGATTCCGTAACCGCTGCCGCAGCACTTCCGTTGCAAAAACCATAGATGAAAATCACGTCGGCATATTCGTCATTAGTGAAGATACGCGGCATGTTTCAAAACAAAACTAAACAGAATTTCGTTTTTTTAACAGACTTGATTTTTATGCGCTGTAAAATGAATACAAAATTACACTTCTTAACGGTTTTCTGAAATTTTTACGATAAGAATTGGACGTAATACTGCAAACACGATTCATCAGCGAAAGGTTATTATCACAATTAACCGACAACAATGAGTAGTATTTAAACAAATTGTGATGAAAAAAATCAGTGTTGCCAACTTGTTTTGCATAGGTCTAAAATTATTGTACCTACTAGACACATCTGTTTTCTTTTGTTGTAACATTTTCTTCTAAGTTTTCGTCGGTTTTGTTGTTAATAAGAATCGACATTATTTACATCGATCTTCTTATAATAAAATTCTCTACAATTTATGTTTAAAAAATCTATGATTTATTGCCAATTTAACAACGTTATTGTACGTCAAACGTAAAAAAAAGTGTTTTTTGACCCTATTTTTGGCTTTTTACACGGGATATCTTAAAAAGTAAGAGAGATACAGTTCTGGGACCTATTTTTTTCGATTTTCCAGCTCAAAAACCATAAGAAACAATTGAATTCGCTCGTTAATTGATCTTCCCAGAATTTCAGAAAGCCTTAATTTACCCGGAGGAACTAAAACTAGAACAAAATCTTTCACCCTGTATAACTCGCTAACGAAGCGTTTTCGGACCTATGTTTATATGAACTTTTTTCTTATTTTTAGCCTCTAGACTGAGTTGTCAATGTATTGGCCTATCCTCCTGAATCACTCTGTGTATATATAAATATACACATAGATACATACATCTTTAACCAAAGAACGGCTGGACAGATTGTCGTGAAATATTTATTAAACATATCGTCTCATCGGTCTTAGTCACTACTGAACGTAACCTTTTTGTATATCGGTGACTGATACGGTAAACGTAGTCTAAATTTTAATTTTTTAATTACAGACTTTTAATCCTAATTTCGTACGTTCTGATAAAGCAGAGAGATCTCTGCGAAAGAGGATAACGCGAAAAAAATAGAAAGTAATTTTAAATTGTAAGTAACAGAAAATATGTTTTTGTAAATTTTCGTATTCTGCTAGTACATGCGACTTATACTTATTTATTAAAATTAAAATAAATAATAAAATCGCCGATTAAGTAAAAACAAATAAAACCTAATCGATCCTGTAATATTGTAGTTTAAAAGTAGTTGCAAATTGAAAACAATGAACAAATTTAGTGACCGGTTATTAAAAAATTTGATATTTGAAGAACTGAAAAATATGATTTTATTTTTTACGGGGCTCTCCCAATCGATTTAGTGGTGAAAGTTCGCGCGGCCATGTGGAGATTGCGATGAGGCCGGGAGGCCGAGGTATTTGGGATCCGGTTTCGGGTCTGGCCAGTACCGGAACGGAACGGTGATCACAAGGCACCGGATCTAAATTTCTTCAGTTGCCCATTTCCCGCCTGCGGAAGAGGCTATGGAGCCTCGCGATGGATGCATGGCAGCATGAATGGCACACCACGACTAAGGGAAGATCCCTGTATAGATTTATACAGGATCTGGGGGGATGGTATGCCTCGAGTTCATTTTTAAGGGCGTCGGGTGCCCGAGTGCTCACCAACCATGTGAATTTGATGCAGTATCTGTTTAGGTTTCGCCTAGCGGTTGATGAGTTGTGTGTCTGCGGGGAGGTCCAGTCGAACTAACATCTTAAGTTCGACTGCCCTGCTCTTGGGGGGGGGGGGCAGAGACCGGGCCACCCTGGAACTTAGAGGTCAGGGGGAAAACTGGCCGCTCATAAACGGCGAGTCGATGTGGAGAGAGCCGCATTGTCGGACCGTGTGGGGGTTCCTCGATGAGGTTGCGATGTTCGACCGTCATGGTTAGATTTTAAATTTAAACGGGCTTTATTGATTCCTTTAGCGGAGCTGTGGGAAGTCCTTATCCGAAATAATGGCTGGCCACCAGCCAGTAAAAGCTCCAAGCGCTTTAAATGGTGGACAGGCACTAGCTGGCTGACAGCGACCGAGGCGTGGCGACTTAAATTGCCGTCTTTTTAACTTGTAACTTTTTTAGTTTTAATTTGTAACAAGGGGTGCGCCTCCCCGATCTAGTTTTAATGTGACAAGTGAGCGGTAGGGACACATAAAGCGGGTGCTGTACGGCACCCGGCTTAACCGCTCACGCAAGATAGGAGCTCACTAGGAGCATTAGGAATAACGAGGTCGCAAATCTGTTTTGAGGCACACTAGCCGTTTTTTTGGCACGGAACATTTGGTGTATGCTCTAGGGCGACCGAATGGGGTGGTGGCGGGAGAGACGCCAGCTAACTAATGTCCTTTTTCTTTTTAAGCCGATAATAATTTTTCTTTTAATTTTTAAATTTTTTCTTAAAAATGAGAAAGGAATCTACAGATAAACGATGTAAAAGCTATGAGCGTGTGCTAAGGCGGTTTGCAATGCGGAAAATATTGCTTTTATTCTAATTTTACTTCTATTTGTCTTGTACTATAATACTCGTATTTATATCATTTTTGTGGTATTTCACATATTCCAAAATGAAAATGAAAGAAACGACGAAATTAATTCAAACTGTGTTACAGGAAGAAGAATAACCATTTTTGAAAATCTAGAAATCTTTAAAAAGCAACAATAAAACGATCATAAATGAGCAGATAAACAGTCAGGAGGAGCTCCATTTCAGGAACCTAAATTTATTGAAAACAGAAAATAGATAAGCAAATAAAATTAAAAGATAAGTGTAACCGTTAATAACAAATAAACAAGAAGAAGATCAGATATGGCATGTCGTCAATTATAGAGAGGGGCGTTGACTAAACGCTATATAAAAATTAACACAAATATAAATTATCAGTACAATAAGTTTTGAAAATGGAGTGGTTCCGAAACGAAACGGTATTTTGTATTATTGAACCGTCAAAATCATCGCGTGATAATTTCATCCTCTCACTTTTTCGGCGAGTCATCCTGGCGTAGACGACTTAGAATTACCAGTCTCAATTTGTTCTTTTCTTACCCTTTTTTTGTTTAACCTCCGGGATCACCGTTAGGTATTGCTGTAGAGGATGCGATGAATGATTTGTAGCGTGTATGAGAATGCCATGCCTGACCGGGATTCGAACCCGGGACCTCCGGATGAAAAGCCGAGACCGTACCACTCGATCACGGAAGTCGGCTCTTTCCTTAACCTAGTTATTATTTTACGTTCGGGTTGTTATGTACTTTGACGCGCGAAAATTCTTTAGTTCTAAAATATAAGTTTTCCTGCGTGAACCTTTTTATCACATTTTCCCTTAGCTGTCGATCGTCTGTGCTCTTTTGGGTTTAAACTCGTTTTAAAAATAAAGAAATAATTTTGTACAATATCTTGTATTAAATGGCGTGAATATTGAAGCTTACCACCGGGGTGTCGGCTGAACCTGCTCCAGCAGATATTCTATTACCCGTTTAGCGTAACATACGGTTCGCTACGAAACCGTCTGTATATTTATAAATAACGCAAAATTCTGTCGCTATAATTCAGTCGGTAAATTCTAAATTTTACCGTGTCTTTTGTTTCACTAACGTTATCACTTTCCAAGGAAATTTGCAAAGATTCTGTAGCGCAATTATGCGCTCCGGTCTAACGTATTCATCATCTTCTTTTTTTTTGTACTTTTACGCTATAAGGTTTCCAGTGCGATGCGTCCATTCTAGAACATCTATTTTCGGCAGTCCATTGAACATCGTTAAAGTCAAAAGCGGCATTGTGGATTCCAATGTATCGTTTTACTTCAGACCAAACCGTTTCAGCAGGGTTTAAGTCTGGATCGTTTCGGCAGGGCTTCATGTCCGTTTTTATCTGCGAGTTCATTAAACGTAAACGCTTTGTACTTTTTTTGTTCGTTATGTCGTATAGCTGAGGTTTCAGCATAGTAGATGAGAATGGAATGCAATAATTGCTTAACCGGTTCTCATTTGTTGTTTTCCTGTATCGGATTCGGGTAATCTTTCAGTGAAATCTTGCAATGTTCTGTGATAAGATGCGTCGAACCCGACTGAGTTAATTTGAGGACAAATCAAATGTTACGTACCGTCAGAAAATATCTGATCTTTAAAAATTCATGCTTAAAAGCCTTCGAAAAAGCAGTTGTATAAACATTGAAGGGATACTATCGAACCAAATTATCGGGAATCGAAAACAAAATTGAGCCTCCCGTTGTATATACTGACATCATTTACGGATTTCTCACAATCAGATGACGAAAACCGAATTGAATTTATTATTGTTTTGTTATCGTAGAAATTTAATCTGAGATATTACTGAACTTTTACTGTTTGTAAACAATTAACGATTTCACAACTCGTAAAAAACTCAAATAAAATATCTTAATTTCTTTAATTTAAAATATATATATATATCATTGTAAAATATAATAGCGCGTGATTACTGAATATTAGTTTCTATTATATGCTTCAGGATTTACAGGAGGAGATGCTTGTAAACGGGTCGCGTGAACACTCGTACGCGCAGTCTGTTTATTTGAACTCTGTAAGCCGACTGAATAAGATAAGATATCTTTATCTTATTCAGCAATCTTAGTCAACAATCCAGCTTGAATAGAGATTAGATTTTAGTTGTAATAGTGATTGATGTTAATAAAATTAACAGCAGTATGTTTTTCGGCTTTGACTTGGTAATAAGTAATACGCTGTCCTGTCGTCGGTATTTTTCATTTTCTTTGTAAGAGACATATTACCGCAGTGATACTTATAGTCTGGATATATATCATTTTGTCCGTGCAACGGACACGGTAATATAGCGCGGTATGAAATGCTTTTACGTTCGTGACTGTTTTGTAAATGTAGGATATTTATTTTTAAGTCATTTAAATTAAATATGCTTGTCCATTTATAAATGTCGTATCGCCGTTTAAAATAGTTTTCACTTACATCGTATAGAAACAGCGCATTTTATTAGCGCCTTATTAAATTTTATTTCCTGCAAAAGAAAAATTGAAAAAACATTACGATAAAAATATTATTCATTTCTTTTTTAAATTAAAATTTGTTAAAGTTTGTACTGAATTATAAACAAACAACCGACCGTTAAAAGTGGCGGCGACTTCATAAAGTCCAAATTGAAGATTTTTTTTAGTAGCTTATTACTGTCGTTTATTATTTACCACGGTTTTTTTCTTTAAATTTAATTTTATTTAAATTTTTTTTCGTTTTATCTTCATTTAAAGTTTGAGCATTAGCCCTTCGCAAGAAACGCAAAAACGAGAAACCTGCTTCGTGATTAAAACAAGAAAAAACCGCTGAAAACAAGAAAAAAACGAAATACAGAGACTACTAATGAACGTGAGCGATCCGGACTGTGGTAATTATATATTTTCTTTTAATCTAAACTAAAACTGTCTACGAACCTTTTTTTTTGTCCGGTATCAAAGCGGCGGGTATCTCAGTCTTTCATCCAGATGGTCCCGGCTTCGAATCCTGATCAAACTTCAGAAATTAGAAATTATCGATATAATAACTGGAAGTTTTGTTTTCGTCCCTTTAGTTTCGAATTAACAAAATTCTAGTGCGTTCAGATATTTCCACCGGTTATTTACTTACTTTCTGTTTATATATAATCATTTTTTTTTAATAATTTAACTGAATTATACCGTGTAGTAAAAAAAAACAAACGAATAGAAAATGTGGATATACGAATAAAAAAAGTATTAAAATAGTATAAAACTTTATTAGAACAAAGGAAAGTTGATATTTGTAAATCGACTTTTTCGGATAGAAATGGTGAGCGGTATGTATAAATTTTATCGTACTACAGAAAGTCGAATGCTATGGATGTAGAAATACGGTATTTGATTTCCTCTGAAAGAGATTTAAAAAAAAAACGGTTTTAGATACTTGATATATAACCGCTAGTTATGTGCAATCGCACACAAGCGCGCGCGTACGTGTTTGTTTTACATTTTCAAAATAAGGTTTTTTTTTAATTCAAATACATTTCGAGGAAAATTTGCATTTCTTTCTCTTTAATATGTAGTGACCTACATTTTACTTCAGAAAAGAAATTCAATACGATCGTGTTTTTATTTAAATTTGTTATCCCTAGCCAGTCAGTGGATTACTACTCGTTCACTTTACACTATTGCTTTTTAAATTTTAATTTCATATACAAACTGTACACAGAGTTTTTTCTTACTTCTTCAATAATTCTGCAGTTATTTTTATCTAATCCATTATTTTATTTATAGGCTGTATTTTTCTTTTTTTTTTAATATAAATAAGTTCGATGCGTAAGTACTTATACAAATACATATTTTATATTATGGTATTTGTTATACTCGCTGATTGTTAGTGCACCGCTAATACACTTTGCGAAGAACGTTAGTGTGTTTATTCCCTTTTTTTTTTGTACGTATGCAATGTTTCAAATCCACAACGGGAATCATCGTTTTTCATGAAACGTACATCAGACGAATAGTCTCAACTGTATGACGATTTGAAGAAAATAAAACAACGGTAGTTAGTTGGCGCCATTTTGTCTAATCCGAAAAAATAAAATATTTTAAAAGCATAAATGAGGTTGTAAACAAAATATGAGGTTTGAAAAGAGAATTTGAAATTTGTGTTATGCGGTTCCATATTGATTTTACGTGCACAATTATTATACAATAAATAATAAAACCAAAAATTATAAAATACTCCTCTTTTTTTAAACAAAACTCGACTTTATAAAAACTCTGACGTGACTTCCTTGTACTTCTATTAGATATTACTTTATGTTTTCATCCCTGAGATGTATCAGGGAAAATATCTTTCCTTCAGTTTTTATGATTTATCTTTAAAATTTACAATTTTTTGTTTAAAAAATTAAAATCTTGTAATTTTAACTAATTAAAAAAAAAAAATTGAAAACAAAAATTAAATTTTTGAGTTTCTATACCCGATTTAATGTGAAAGTTTCTTCTGTTTGGATCCTTCTTGCTATTTGACTGTTCTTACTTTACTTAAATAAAGCTAACGGTCTGCAAATTACTCTGTATTTAGTATCTATTAATGTACTAGTATTTCAGTGGAAGGAAGCTTAAACTATTTATAGGTTCTTTCTTGGACGATAAACCGATTTGTTACTTTTTTATTGTTATTGTTTATTTTAGTTATTATGGATTTTATGTTTTTGTCTGTACGTGTACGTCTTAATCGGTGTAAGTTTGTAGTTTTGTGTTTGTTAATTTATTTTAATTTTATTAAACAGCATATCCTTTGTTTTAGTGCTACGTGCTCGATCGCATATTATTATTTTCACAGGTGCTTCTTTTCCTTGTACTATTATTATTTTTCCTTTCTTTTATTTTAGAACATGCGAACGGAAAGGGATCCGAGTGAAACAGAGAAGGCGGTCGGGTAGGCGAGCGGGTGGTACTGATGGCCTGCGAGGCGCTAAGGAGTAGAGGTGCTTCTGATGATAGGCCTGTAGTAGAAAGGGATATAGCGAAGAGCTCTCTTGAGACAAAAGGGTACCCGGCAGTGTCAGCATAGTACACAATAGAAGAAGGCTCTTGATCCTTTATTCTCTTCTCGCCCTACGGTTTCTAACATCTTCCTTCCTTCGTACCGCTTACTTATCTGTAAGCTTTTAACCTGGCAGCTGCGGTTTCAACTATGTAAATAGGAATGTGCTAACGCGTGCGCCCGCGCCTAAGCACTCAACCCTTGGATTCATCTCTCGTAAAACGCGCGGCGAACCGTTATAGCTACACAACACACGCTCACGGTCACGTGTATAAACACAAAAGTAAGCGACGTACGATACAGATATCGGCCGGTTAACGTAGGTATTAGAGTTCCTATCTTATTCTAAACTCCTGATACCGATTAACCTTCTCTAATACGAGCTGTTACACGAGTAAGTTAACGTTAAAATAAACTAAGATATTCCTATAAACATTTTAATTTTTCCGCGCTATATTTTGATTTTTGCCACCTTCTTACATTCTATAAACAGAAATTCATATCTCAATAACGGTTTGAAAAATATAGTTTTATTACAGGCCACTGTAATAAATCACTGTCTACAGTCCACCGATTGGTGACCGGGTGTTCCCCATAGAGCGTTAATCTCTCGTTTTACATTATTTGTCAAGGTCTTGCTTATAAATTTGACGTATGTAAACGTCTGAAATACCGTCAGCACTTAGAGTTGTGTTCCTTCTGAGTAACGATATTGATTATGCATTCAGTAGGTGTAGGAGGAATAAATAGTAAAGATGTTACTTGAGAGGGTTGAATATCATCTTCATTTCAGCAGGCTTGGCTTAACGACTTGCGATACTGTATTCGGATCTGTTCAGCGATCTTAGATCGGGAAACTTGTTATTCTTGGGATCGGTTGTGCCAGTTTTGCGAGTGAGTTTTGTACCGTGAAACATATTTTCTTTTTCATAATGGAGGAAAAGAAAATTTGACTCAAAATTCAGTCTTTGAACCGAGTTGGAAATTGTATTATTATTTCCGTCATAACTAGGTTATTATTCTTTTTTCCCCGGTAAGGATTAGTCATTCGCCTGTTCCGGTGTCAAATCATCTCGCCACCTCTTCTTAGCTCGTTCTATTTGTCTCCTTCCAAATGAAATACGATATTTTTCCATTATCGGAATACCTTCTACTTGTTGATTCCAGTCCTCCTTATTCTACATCACCGTTTGTTTCAAAGATTGCTGTACGCCTAACTCATCCAGGACAATCGCATTTTAGGCAGTGATCCTGGAGAAATCCCTCGTCGTGCAGGATCGACTTTCTGCATCGTATAAGAGGACTAGGATTGCCGTATTACTGTAGAATTTAAGCTGAATTTCCTCTTGAAGCTTTTCTGTTGAGACACATCTAATCGCACCGGACGCAGAATGGAATTCGTTAAGTTTTCTCTCTATATTCCTATCGGCGCCATAACCCGCATCACAACCCGCGTAATTAAAATGACGTGTCTGTTCCGGTGCTTTATCATTTATGATAGTTTTTTTACTTACCCCTCTAGATAGCGCTATAGCAGAGTTGCAGCTCTAGAAGAGAAAGTGTTGTAATCGGTCCGGTTTAGACGTATTCGGCTTTCACTGGATCTTGACGTTCTGAAATCTAAGGCGCAAAAAACCGGATGAAAATTTTCCGGATGTTAATGCTCGTATCTACGTGTGTTCGATGTTTGCCTCACCTTATATATCCTGAACTACAAAATCGGTCCGTTTTGACCATACAGTCAGATTATTTCTATACGGGGCTCTGATGCCGGTAAAGTTTCAAAGGAGTGAGGCTGTAGAGCAAGGTCACCCTCAGTTTCTCGAGATTTTTCTTGAGTAAGGTCATATTTTCTTAGGCGCATTTCATAAAAATTTTAAAAAAACTTTTGCAAAATATCACCCCCACCGCAGAAAAATGCTATTGTAGAGTCGTCTGCTCTATTGTTACGTCACAGGTACGCGATTTAAATTAAATAAACGATTAATATTTAAATTGTAAAAACAGTAACTTGGTCTGGCTGGGTCTCGAATTCGATATCTGGTCGTTAAGCCTCCTGGCTACACCAGACTGCTTACTGTAAGTTGTTGAGGTTAATTAGTTTAGTTAGTGCCGACAGTCGCCGCTAGTACTGCCACCCCTGCGCGAATTAAGTACGGTATGCGCGCGCGCTTTAGATAGAATCATTGAATTAAATAAAGACAAAATATAATGAAAGATATATTTAATTAAATTGTGTATGTGTGTAAATCGTGCATCAGAAAAAAAAACTGTGTTCTCGGCTTTTTTTCTTATTGAATCCTCTCCTAAAAAAACCGTTTTTTTTTTTCATCCAGATAAATTCCATGTTGTATTCGCAACAAATTCTGTATAACCTATCCACCGCTCGCAGCAACTGATTTTCGGTAGCTTGAATAGTTACCTGATCATCCGCGTAAAGGATAGCGTTAACAAAAACCCGCTCGTCCGACTCGACTCTCGGGAACACATCCAGATCCACTTTATACGTTAAGCAAAGTTGGAAAAATACGACCTTGCTTCAGTCCTCGATTTATAAAATCAAAATTATTTATAAGAAACAAAGAACCGTCTTTAAATTTTTACCACCGCATTGAACAGTTACGGATGAACCAAAATATATTGATTCGATGGGGTTTATTTGACGCAGCGGATAACCTCTTTTTCGTATTATGTCCCGTAGTTTACTTCTATTTACCGTGTCAAAAGCTTTGGTGTAATCAGTAAAAACCGTATTCATCATTAAATTCTCGTCGCTTCTCGATGAGTTTTCGTAATGTGAAATCATTATCGGCACAAGAACGTCATTTTCTAAAACCGGTTTGTTAGTTTAACGATAAAACTTCGAAAATGTTTTGAAGCCATCCGTTTAAATTTTTGTAAAAGGCTTATATGCAGTATTCGAAACACTTTATACCTCTATAATTTATAGCTAGAACTCTTTCTCTCCTTTCTTAAATAACAAAATTACTTTAGCTACTCGCTATTCCTCCAGAATTTCACAGGATTTTCAGCTTAAATGTATAAGTTGTGAAAATCTAAGCTGGAAGAAAGTTCCACCGTATTTCAGTAATATTATACTACTAAACGGCATTTGTATTTATCTCCCCCGTAACGTAGCACCGGAATGTACCGATCGCTTACGAAAAATCCCGATTCGTTAGTACATGTCTCGTGGTGGTCAGGTTGTTATATTGATATACCTATATATATATGTATAGTGAGAGAGAGAGAGAGAGTGATATTTTGAAGTTTTGGGAAAATTTAGTACTTTTTAACCGGATCCGAAATTTTGGACAAAAATCGCAAATACCTCAAAATCGATCGGTCCTAGCCCCTGTCGACGATTACCAGTGAAACCGTCCGCTACCAGTGGTACCCGTCGGAAGATAATATTTGCAAGTGCACCCGTGGCGCCGTTTGGAATTTGTGGAGGGGGTGTGATGGGGTGACACCGTAATATCTCGGCAACCGCTTGTCCGATTTTCACGATTCAAACGGCGTATGTATCAGCAGATCCAGCGTTAACTGTTTAACGCATCGGATTCACCCTTGATCGACCGAATCTTGGTTATCCGGAAATTTAATTAACTACATGTTTTTATTGTACTTACCCGCCTTAAAACTTACCGATCCGATCTTTCGCTAAATACGCTCAAACCTGTGCAGTAGTGCAGCTGTAAAATATAAACTTATGAAGACTAAACAGTAAAAAATAAAAATAAAAAATTAAAAAAACTTTTTAAAAACCACTCTTAAATTAAACGCACTAAAAAGTAGAAAACAATTTTAGGACATTATTTCAGATTGAATTTGACAATACACTTTAATGCTTGTCAAATCCATTCTGAGATACCATCCCTAAAATTATTTTTTACATTTTAGTACGTTTAATTTAAGTGGTGTTTTAAAAAAAAATTACATATTTCCTATTTATTTATGCGACTGATTTTCTTCATAAAATAATGAACTATAACCAAAAAATAGGCACCGGAATGTCCCGATCACAAGCGGAAAATCCCGATTCGTTAATATCAATTTATAGAGTTAAAATGTTAATTTAGTTTTCGTCATATCAATTTTTATCATTCAAAAACAAATCTTTTTACAGAAGAGGTAACCGATTTTTGGACACCTACTAATCCCATTTCGAGACGCCGTCCGGAGGGCCTAGCTGCAGAGGCGTGCCACAGGCACGCCCTGCAACTAGTTCAGAATTAATGTCATATAGACCACTAGCTTTCTTATTTTCTGACGTCTTCAAACTTTCTAGTAACTCCTCGTATGTAATGAAGTCGACCGCAGCATTGTTACAAAAGGTGTCTCTTCTACTTACCGACTGTACGATCAAACCAAAGGTATTAGTAATGCTAAAATTTGCAACTTTGCAAAATTATTACATGTAGCAGTATCTCTGTCACTACTATTAACATGTTTCATCATTTTAAAAGCGAAGACCTGACGTACGTCGTTCTGTATTCAGACACAAAACGTCGCCGTGTCTGTTTACGAAACTCTTTAATAAGACGTTTAGCAACATTCTTTTCTGCTTGTAGATGTTACCCTATGAAACTCGGTTTTCGTCTGCATAAAAAAAAAATAGGCCCTTTGGTTTTCTTGGATTGCAAATTTTTGAACTTCTTTTTTTCTTTTTAAGGTTGTCGGTACCCAAAGCTTCTCGATCCGACCTGCTTGCATGATAGCAAACCGTTCTTCATTCACGTCTTCTCTCGTTCCGCGTTTTCTCTAGTTATGTTTTGTAACAAATTCATTAATCTGTCCTGATACAAGCACGTACATTTTCACGTTTCAAAACTTGAACTATGAGATTTCCTCTTTCTTTCTTTTGTCATTCATGCGAGTCCTCTCCCTCTGCTGGAGTGAGCCTCAATCGCCAGGCGGGTCGCAGGTAGCGGACAGCGAACAGGCCCTCATCTAAGAGAGTTTGCCGCTAATTTTAATAATCGAATAACCGGGTTATTGAAATAATACATCTTGTTAAGAATAAAGTTTTTCGGCTACCTTTAGAAAATAATTAATTGGACCGATATGATTATCCAGATATTAACGATCGAAAAATTAAAACGGTCGTCGTTTTTAAATGTTAAAAAAGTCAAAAAATTATATTTAACCGTTTCCGTATTACACCGTCTAATATAAAACGCCTTTTTATTGCAAACGGGTAAAGGTTATTTTACTTTAAAGGATATTTTTGTTATTAAAATTCTACAGCTTATTCATATATAACCTCTTTAAATTTTAAATAATAATAATAATAAAAGCGTAAAATTGTTGAAGGTTAGTCGTACTGATGATGAATTGAGATTCAACGTAGGCTATCGATAAAAAAAAAATTATATTACATTTATCAATCGGCTTTTGAAAGGAGAAGGTTGAATATTATGTACTTTGAAAAAATCCGTCGCTCATCTGTTGCTGTTATATATATTCATGCAAAATACACACGCGCTAGTGTTGTGATAGATTATTTATGAAACGAATCTGGCTTGACTGATGATCATTTTGTCTAGATTTGGTAGTTTTTTGCCGTTAAATTGAGAATTCCGTTGTTTTTTTTTTTTTTTAATAGGAAAACAAATGAAAAGTAATAATTTGATTATTTTTATAAATACGCTCGTGGGAAACATGTAAAAAATTGTAAATTTATACCGTTAAGCTGGTTATTAAATAATTTTTATCGTTGTTTTCATCCAAATCGGGCGTTTATTAAACGATTTTTCCGGTTTTTTCACATTTTTCAGGTAATATTTATTATAATAAATACTGGTAATTTTTAAAAATTGAAAAAATTTTACGTTCATATAAAATAGTTTTTTCTTGTCTTTATGACAATTATTTGTAATTAAATAAAATAGTACGGGGGAAATATGGAGATTAAATTAATATTATTTATCCTTGACCGGATTTAATACGCAAGTAGTCGAGAGAATAGTTTACGAGGTAGCGAAAAATGCGGTTTGTGTAAAATCAGAGGTTATTTTTTGAAGTATATGCAATATATAGTGTTTATGATGCGGAGTAAGTGTGTATCTATCTATTATTAGGCGTTTTGTGGCGTTTAAAGAGTAAATAAATTCTAAAATAATATACGGTGTGTAATTTTAAAACTACCGACGTCACCTTCTCGTTTTATTATTTATCATCGTCATATACCGAAAGGAATTTTTTTTATTTACCAAAGATTCGAGTAGTGTCAATCGTTCATTTACTTCTTAAGAAACGTTAGTTTTGCACTCACCCGTTGTAGTTCTAAGTATTTTACTTCGATAATAATTATAGCTGCCCGTTTGGTGCAGTTTACTGCACGTAATCGCTGACGTATCTCTTTTATTATAGATGATGTTATTATAGAATAGTTAAAAAGAATATCGGGGTTTTAAAGATACCAAATAAAATAAAAGAGCAAGGGGAACTCTTAAAGTTTTTCCTTATAAGTGTTCGATACGAGCACGTTTAGTCACGCGACATATATCCGACACAAAGGTAAGTTCGTCTCGTGCTTTAATCGGCACGTCTGGAATAGTGGAAGAACGACAGCTGCTTAAATCCTCTTTCTCAAATCGGGTAGATCAGTTGGAAGGGGGGGGGGGGGGCATACATACAAGATCCTTCATGAAACCCTAAAATCGGGTGACCTTGAAGGCCACCGCAAACAAGCTCATCATCCGGTTCAGAATTCATCTTCCCAAGCTCTCTTAACCGTTTTGGTACGTTCAGGTTTGTACCCGGGGTAGATCATCAATGGCCCTTTTTATTTTTACGTATCTATGAAAAACTTGTACGATAAAATATATTATGTTTTAATTAAATATGATGTCTCTCCGAACGTTTTCATAAACGTATAAAAACGATACAAAGAAATAATTAACATTTGTACAGTAAGTATAAGGAAACGTCTTTGTCCTTATACCTTAAATCAACCGCTAAGCCGGGCGTCGTTGTTAAATACTTATTGGCTTACGTATATTCCTTTCTGCGCATTAAACTAGACAGCACAACTATTTTTCGAGTAATACAGCTTAATGCAGAACGTCCCGTTTAAAACTCAGCTCACAATTAAAAATAATATTATAGAAGAGCGATTACCCTTCTGTAATATTTATATCGACTGCCCAACTCCCCTACATTTTGCTGGAATGGACTCGATCAACAAGTGAACATTGCGCCGACACAATAGACTTAACGCTCAGCGCATTGTTAGACTGAAGATGGTGTTTTCACAAGTCGAACGTGTTTTTATTCTTGTTTTGTACTTAAGCACGCGATCGGGTTTAAGTGCTACCGATAAACCAGCACCCAACAAGACACCAGTTTTGAGGTTAGCGGCTAAATTTAGAGAGACAGGAAGGAACACAAAAGATCGATAACAGTGTCGAGGCACAATCACTGACGCAGTCGCAGACTGAAATTAAAGAACGGTTAACTGTTTTGCCAAAATATCAATTAGACGCTTGTCAGCTGAAATTAATTTACCAAAATCAACCGTTCATCGGGTGACAAAAAAAAATAAAGTTACGACCGTACCAAATTCAGAAATTCCGAGTAAATTCATCGGATTCTTGATCCAGACAAAGAAAAACGGCTAGAATATTGTCACCGGTTTTATCGATTCGTGGATGAGGGTATTCATTTGTCGACAGACGAGGCGTGGTTTCATCTGGACGGCTACATAAACAGTAGGATTTGGAGTGCTGAAAATTCCCTCGCGGATCGTAAAAAACAATTAGTACAGGCGATTTGTCATCAAAATAGGCTGTATTTTACAGACGAAATGCAATAAAGACAAAAAACAAATTTTTCCGGTGAAAAAACCGAAAAAACACATTTTTTACGACTTCAGCGCCGCTTAGTATTTCAGTTTCAAATTATACGGCATAACTTCAAAGACATTAATTGTAGAGGAGAATGTCCTCTACATTTTTTCTTTGATAAATTTTCTCTAAAACGCATAGATTCAGAGGAAAACGCATTTCAAAAACTTTTTGAGTTTTTCAAAAATCTACGGGAAGGGGGATGTTAAAAATCTGGAGTTAAGCTTCCCTCATCACCCCTAACGCATGGACAAAAGATCGATCGATAGGTAAGAATTTTCAAATAAAAATACAAATGACTACTAAATCGCATCCGTAGAAGATGGGCAAACGGTGTGCGATATCACGAAAAAAAAATTATCGGTCCTTTTTTCTTCGAGTACGCTATTACCGCAGAACGATATCAGAATATTTTATTGCGAGTCATTGCGTGTTGGAAAAGGAAGATTGATACTGCAGGTTACAATATGACGGTGCATCTTATTACGCACGTTCAACTTCTGATTTCGTTA
The DNA here is from genome assembly GCF_047948215.1 of Lycorma delicatula. NCBI lineage: Eukaryota > Metazoa > Arthropoda > Insecta > Hemiptera > Fulgoridae > Lycorma > Lycorma delicatula. Next base: position 181,753,619 of record NC_134459.1, on the reverse strand, counting down.
ACGAATTCTTTGGTGATCGCTTATCGGTCGTGCATATGATCACAAACATCTCTAGATTTGACCGCGCCGGATTTTTTCTTTGGGGGTACCTCAAATAAAAAGCCGACAGCGATAAAACGCGAACATTTGAAAGACTGAAAGTCAGTATAAAACAAGTACGGAACATTTTAAATATCAACTTACAAACTCCGAAAACAATCGCTAGAAGCAAAGCGAAAAGGGTGGAAACGTGTATTTATGGAAACGGCGGCCGCTGTCCAGCATTTACTCTAGAATTTAAAATATTGGAAAGTTTGGAAATAAAATATTTAATTTAATACCTTATAAATCCCTTTTTCATTTAAATATAATCGCTGACGTAGACGGGTTGCGTTTTGTGCGGGATACTCTGTACTTCGGCCTACGAGAAAAGAACTTACGTTTTAGTTTTTATTTTTAATAAATTACATAATTATCGGTTTATTTAAAGTTAAATGAAAAAAAAAATCCTTTTACGGCAACAGTAGTGCTCTGGTAACGACTTCACAAAAACTTTATCGCGCTCTCGTTTAATATGCAGGTTAATTATATTTTCGCAGCGTTACGTGAATTATTTAAGTAACGCTTTTAATTAATCGAGTAAAAATATAATGTTTACTTCCTAATTTTTCCTCAAAATAACTGCGATTTGGGATTTAAACACTGCAGTTTATACCCGTGACCGCGTATAAATTACGCGGCTGCACGCGTTCAGCGACACACGTACGGCCCCTAATCCCGTTCCGTAGACTCTGCGATAAGCGTGATCGACTAGCAAAACAGATTCAATTACAAACCCGATTACAATCGACCGTTTGTATGTCCCGACTGAGATTTAAAGGAATATCATCCGGTATTACAGCTGATGCCGACCGGCATAATAAATCGATCTTATCGTTTAGCGGTTTGCTTGTACACCTTTAAAACGACCACCAAGTCGGTCCTGTTCCCCGAAGAATTAGTACTTTCTCGTATACAGGATAATATCATTACGGTTTTAATATTCCTAATTAAGAAAGGATTATATATTTTTTTGCGTTAGTATAAATGTAGAGAAAGAGTAATTAAGTATCGTACTAAGTAAATCGGCGTTACATTTGTTAATTTACTTTTGCTAGAGCAATATTTTACTTTAAATTATTTAAATACCCTGTCAAATATTTACCGCGTGTAGTTGATTATGCAAGTTATTTCCCATCGCGTTTCCTTAATCCAGTTTCTCCATTGGAAGTCGACCGTAAATTTTTATTTGAAAAAAAAAGAGCGTAAGTATGCCTTTCTTGAACAAATAATTCACTTAAATTATTAGCGAATAGACATGAAATCCTCAGTATCACATCTTGTAAAATGTTTGGGTCTTTGTTATGTTTGTACAGAACACAAAATTCGTTAATGAAAAGTTTTAATTATTTTACGGTGACGGTCGGTTGTGTAATAGCGGTCATCGTAACAGGTCGAAAATGTGTTAATTTCTACTTTGCTTCGCTGAGATTACGCTTGACATCAGTCAAAACAGGACCGGGCCGAATGGTTAACGGTTGCGGAATTTCTGCACTATTTTCCTAGGAAACGGATTGCGGAATCAATCTAGGGTGCTGCTTGGTCTTGTTCCTGAGTACTTTGTTGCGTTACGATTTCTTGTTAGTGTAATATCGATTTGTTTGTTTTGTTATTAGTTTTATTTTCGTGTTTTTTTCGCGTTTGTTTGTGTGTGAACCGACTTTACTTTTCGGGTAAGTAGGCGATTCAGTTCCTCGGACGATTATTATTTTCAGTCTTGCTTGAGACTAGAAATGTGTTTTGTTACTTTTACTATTAGTTACACCGATGGAAATGTCGCTTGGGGCATTCGCATCGACGGAATCCTCGGCCGAGGCGACTGAGAGGTCGTATACCGAGGTTTAAAAGACGACCTCCGGAGCCCGTCAGGGCTAGGTACTGATAGGCGGATGGTTGGAGGGTTTCTTCTCCTAGGGGATCAGGATTTCGTTTCAGCGATTCATTACTACGCCACATAATTTTCTATAAGAATATCGGTACTCGACAGGTAAAAATTTTTCGATTTGATTTACGACCCGGAATGCTTACAGCTAACTTTACTTTTAGTTGCGGTTTAATAAGTATTTTAACGGAAAATGGCGAGCCTCTTTTTTTACGCGTAAGATGGTATTAACTATAACTTATATATGCCGTTTAAAGGTATAATGTCAAGGATTCTCTTACGCGGCGTTGTTTATAAGAGTAATTTTATTACCGTTTTACTTACCACCCTCCTATTAACGGCTGCGCTCAGAACTGATCTCTAAACTTTTTTTTAATGCTGGAGTTCATTTAAATTCTTCATTATTCTTTCTCCGTCTCTGGAGGGACACTCGGCTATTTAATTTTCGTTTCATTTAACAATGTTTTTGATTTTAGGTAACGGTGCGTTACATCCTCCTTGATTGTGTACGATGTATTTAATTGTCGGGTATTTTTGTCGGAAATAGAAACTACTACGTAAAATTAGCAATATTTTATAGGTGATCTGAGAAAACTTAATTTTTTTTTTTAAATCTGCTGCTCTTTTACCTGAACTTCGATATAATTCTAGTCGATTTATATTTTTGGTGGAAGCCCTTTACATTACCTCGTGGTTTGTTTGAAATTTAACGACGTTGCGTTTTTGTTTTTGCATTTTGTTGTTTTTAAATATAATTTACAACTATTTTTTTGTTAGATAATTTTTCTTAGCGAAGGGATATTTTACGCCTATCTTGGTTTGTTTCTCTTTATTATATTCATGAGGTCTTCAAACCGCTTGTCCTTTTGTCCTTTTTGTTCTGTTTGGTACCGCTTGCAATATTTTTTGAGGGTAATGATGATTTATCCTCGTATTTCATGTTATTCTACGAATTTACAGTAATGGGAAAAACACATAAAAATGTGAGAGTGTGCGTGTGCATGATAGAAAATGCTTTGCTATTCACAATTTGCGTGATACTAATATATTTTGGCGAAATTTATAGATCGATTCCTTGAACTGTCTCTATGAAAAACATATTATCGCTAAATTCCAAGGAAGAGACGGTTAATGATTTTTGTGTAGAAATCTTTAAATCCCAACTTCTATATAATAATTGTATGGAAAAATGAACGGGTAATTTTTATTTTTTGATTATTATCTCCGCGGCGGCTGACCGCCAAAACTTGTTTTTTTTTCGAGCTGCGTTTTTTATTCCATTTTTTGTGCGGTTTCGTCGAAGTAATTTGTTTTTCTCTGAAGAAACATTTTTGCTATTTAAATATCTGAAATTGTATCCCGGTTTTAAATTAGCTATTTTTGCATTTCCCTAATTTTGATGATAGCTGTCCGTGTATATGGCGACGGGCCAGCTAGCAGGCGTAGCGAAGGTCGTTGTTTGCAGGCAATCTTACGTACGTAAACGGGCAGTCGGAGGTTTTTAAATCCTTTTTTATTTTATACTAGATCATAATAGAAAATCAGTTTTATACGAGCCTAAAATCTCTACCGGCCGGTTTACAGAGGCTCTCGCTACGTACTTGCTATGTAATATATATATATATATATATATATATTTTTTTTGTTTATTTTTTGTCTTCAGTCATTTGACTGGTTTGATGCAGCTCTCCAAGATTCCCTATCTAGTGCTAGTCGTTTCATTTCAGTATACCCTCTACATCCTACATCCCTAACAATTTGTTTTACATATTCCAAACGTGGCCTGCCTACACAATTTTTCCCTTCTACCTGTCCTTCCAATATTAAAGCGACTATTCCAGGATGCCTTAGTATGTGGGCTCTAAGTCTGTCTCTTCTTTTAACTATATTTTTCCAAATGCTTCTTTCTTCATCTATTTGCCGCAATACCTCTTCATTTGTCACTTTATCCACCCGTCTGATTTTTAACATTCTCCTATAGCACCGCATTTCAGAAGCTTCTAATCTTTTCTTCTCAGATAATCCGATCGTCAAAGTTTCACTTCCATATAAAGCGACACTCCAAACATATACTTTCAAAAATCTTTTCCTGACATTTAAATTAATTTTTGATGTAAACAAATTACATTTCTGACTGAAGGCTCGTTTAGCTTGTGCTATTCGGCATTTTATATCGCTCCTGCTTCGTCTATCTTTAGTAATTCTACTTCCCAAATAACAAAATTCTTCTACCTCCATAATCTTTTCTCCTCCTATTTTCACATTCAGCGGTCCATCTTTGTTATTTCTACTACATTTCATTACTTTCGTTTTGTTCTTGTTTATTTTCACGCGATAGTTCTTGCGTAGGACTTCACCTATGCCGTTCATTGTTTCTTCTAAATCCTTTTTACTCTCGGCTAGAATTACTATATTATCGGCAAATCGTAGCATCTTTATCTTTTCACCTTGTACTGTTACTCCGAATCTAAATTGTTCTTTAACATCATTAACTGCTAGTTCCATGTAAAGATTGAAAAGTAACGGAGATAGGGAACATCCTTGTCGGACTCCCTTTCTTATTACGGCTTCTTTCTTATGTTCTTCGATTGTTACTGTTGCTGTTTGGTTCCTGTACATGTTAGCAATTGTTCTTCTATCTCTGTATTTGAACCCTAATTTTTTTAAAATGCTGAACATTTTATTCCAGTCTACGTTATCGAATGCTTTTTCTAGGTCTATAAACGCCAAGTATGTCGGTTTGTTTTTCTTTAATCTTCCTTCTACTATTAATCTGAGGCCTAAAATTGCTTCCCTTGTCCCTTATACTTTTCCTGAAACCAAATCGGTCTTCTCCTAACACTTCTTCCACTTTCCTCTCAATTCTTCTGTATAGAATTCTAGTTAAGATTTTTGATGCGTGACTAGTTAAACTAATTGTTTTGTATTCTTCACATTTATCTATATATATTTATTTATATATATATATATATATATATATTGTGGACTAACAAATTCAAAAATGTCAATTTTTATATAGTATATATTCCTGTCTGTAAATTTATTTCTGAAAATATTTTAAAATATTTTGAAAATTTTATATATTTTTGAAAATTATCTAAATGCTTTTCATGAAAAAATTTTGTAAACAAACAGAAAATTCGGGATTTATTTCTGTTTCCGTAAATATTAAGATGATACTACTGTTAATCGTGTGATGTAAAGAGAAAACAAATAGAAGAACTTTTTTTCTGTAAAATCTATTTTATATTTATTGGAAAATGCAATATTTTATTTATTATTCTTCTGTAGATGTACGATATATCCAAATTTAACATGTTACGCACGATACAAAAAACGTGTTCGTAAATATCCCCGGGTAAGTTTAGATTTATTTTACTTGTCGGTGCTTTTAATGTTTACATTTTAGTTAACGTAAGAGATATTTTAAGGGTCAAAGGTTTCTCTCGCTTGTTGTTATACTTGTTGAATAATTAATGTTTTACCTTATATATGTTCCTTATGAAACCTTCTGTTCTTCCATTACTCTTCTGATCAGCTGTACAAATGTAACACTCATTTAATTTTCTATCACGTCCTTTGCCTCTTATCTCTTTTCATCTTTGATAAAATTTCATAGTTACTCTGGGTAAATTTACTTTGATGTTGTGTCCGTACACACACATGCACAGTTTATACTCGTATATGTAGCAGTCATAACCTACTTGTTGAACTCATTAAAGTGGTCTTTATTACCTTAAGTAAAAATAATTATTTTTTTTAATGATCCTATATATTATCTGAAGAAAATAATTTCAGGGTTTCATTTTATAAATGCTGTAATTTAGAAATTTTGTTTAATAATATGAAATTGTTGCAGTTTAAAAAATGTTTGTATATATGTTATATATAAAACCGATACTTTGTTTGTTCTCGCATCACGCTAGAACCAACCGACCAAAAAAAAGCTGCTGTCAAATTTTCCGGATACAGTCGTGTTATCCCAAAGAAGATTTTAAGTTTTAGATGGAGGCCCTAGTAGCCCCCTTGGGAGGTGAAGTTGTGAATTAAAGATATTCATTAAAGAAAAGATTAATCTCCTTACTGCGTTATTATTATATTCTTATCACCGCAGCAACAAAATAAATCAGGAATTCTTCGTCGTCAGAGGTGTATACTTTAGTTACCGTAGTTACTATTATTCTGTTTTGTAATCGAGTTTCTTTTTCAGGTTTCATTGAATACTTTAATATCATTGTAAACATCGAACACTGCGGGGGCCAGGGGGCGGAGCCATCTGGATAGACGGATTGGCGATCGAAGCCAGTTCTGCGTAAAGAGCGAACAAAGCGAGCTATGCGGGGGTCCAGGGATGGAACCTTCTGGCTAGATGGGAACGGCGAGCGAAGCGAGCTCTGCCGCCCTGGGGTAGGCCCCGGGGAGCCCCTGGGTCGACCTGGATCTGGGGGCGGACTACATCGACTAGTATATATACTGTATATACCAGCATCTCCGTCGCGGTTTCGCTTGCGCTGTGTGGTTACTTGCAGTCAGGGGAAGTCCAGCCGGTTAGGGTTTTCTGTGCTCATTAAACTTGTAAGAATAAGATAGTTAAATAAAAATTAAACTGTTGCAATTTATAAAAACTATCAGTATATTGTCATTCCTTCAGAGCATCAGTTTGGTTAGTGCAGGACCTGCTAATCGGTTATTAGATTTCCCATCGCGGCTTCGTTTGCGAAATACATAATCAGTATTACAAACGTAAATTACCATCAAAATTTTACCAAATCTCATAAAGATTGATTCAACATTGATAGTATAAAATTGTAAAAACGGAAAAAAATTTTTTAATCTTTAAAAAATAGTTCTTTACTTGTTAAAATCTTGAAATTCCAAAAACCCGTAAATCGGTTTTAGGTTCACATCTGTAGACTTATTGCAAGCACGAATCGAGTGAATATCTCGTGTTTAGTATAGATGGAAATGTGGAAAATTTGTAAGTTTTGTGGAAATTTATTGACGTATTTTCACCCTTTTCAACGTCGAATTTCAATAAAAATTAGAAATTGGTTTTTAGATATTCACATGAAGATAAAACACGTAAATAATCATGTTGATATCTTCGTTTGTCGTCACCGATTGGCTTGATATCACCGAAACATTAAAAAAAAAAATAGCCGGGTTTCAAAAAACGCGTCTCTTCCCAAATCAGCCGATTTGGAAGTCGAGAGTTACAGCGTTCAAGTCCTAGTAAAGCCAGTTATTTTTACACGGATTTGAATACTAGATCGTGGATATCGGTGTTCTTTGGCGGTCGGGTTTCAATTAACCGCACATCTCAGGAACAGTCGAACTGAGAATATACAAGACTACACTTCATTTACACTCGTACATATCAACGTCATTCATCCTCTGAAGAATTATCTAAACGGTAGTTACCAGAGGCTAAACAGGAAAAAGAAAGCCGGGTTTCAAAAAAATTCAAAACTCTATTTTAACCCTTTATGCTCGGGATTTCAAAAAAAATTAGAAGTTGTTTTTTCATATTCATACGAAAATTACTCGCTAAAGCCAAACTCAACTCAAAAATCTTATACGGCCACGGTAACAATTATTTACGATAATTGATAGCCGCGAAACAATTAATGAATTTTGGTTAAAAGAAAATTAAACTTCGTCTATCCCTTCGCTCGGTAGGTGCGGAAACCATTCCGGGTAGTACTTTTTTAAAATTTCAATCCAACAAAAATAACTGTAAATTTACGTGATATTACTTGTTAAATCATTTGTAATAATCATAATCTGTGAGAATAATTTAAATGAAACTATGTAGCTTGACACTTGATCGGAAGGCCCTTTGAATGATAAGTAATTTGGTATAAATAAAATAAAAAAATTGGTTCACCGGTATTGAAATTACGATTAAAAATGCGGTTTTTTAGGCTTCGTTGGGATACAGTGTTATTGACCGACACAAAGCATTAGTGTGAAATCGTCCGTTCTTGTTAAAAATATGGGTTTTACGTTTCTCCAGCATTGAAAAACCCGTACCGGCAAATACAGCATTATAACGTCAGTTAAACACACGAAAAACCAATAATAAAGTACTTACTTCTTTGCTGGTAACATGCTGAAAAATTTATTACCGGATAAACTTAATGATTAAATAAAAACTCATAAATGAATAATTTTTAATCAAAAAATAAAGCTTAAATCATTCATTACTTAATTTTGTTATGAAGGTTTGTAACAGTAAGAGTCCGTAAGAAATAATAAATGGAACTTTTTTTTTACCTAAATAAAATAGTATCGGTGTTTAAATCGTTTGTTCAAAATGATTCCGATTTTCCTGTAAACAATAATAATAGTCTTTGTTGGAATTCACATCTTACTTTTAATTAAGGTTTCTTTAGTTACATCCCTACATGTTTGATTTTTCAACTCTTGTATGTTAACACGAATTTCTTTATAGATTATTGATTTTAAATGATCCCACAAAAAAAAGGTCCAGCGGTTTAAGATCAGCAGATCTTTCCGGCCACTTAACTGTTTCTCTTCTACCAGGAAACATTCGGTCCAACCATCGCCGAACTGGAAGTGAAGCATGTCTTCGTCGAGTAACATGTTTCCATAGTAATCTGACTGATTTTCCAAGGCGTGGACTATTAGCGGGTGAATAACTTCATCCGGCAACTGCAAATACTTTTCACCTGTCAAATTCCCATCGATAAATACCGGACCGATTATGTTATCACCGTAAATCCCGGCCCGCATATTTATTTTTTCAGGATGCTACAGGATTGAAACACGAGTATTTACATCGCTCCAGTATCGGCAGTTATGTTTATTAATAAAGCCGTTTAGAAAGAAGCTGAATTCTTCAGAAAACCAAATATTTTCGTAAAACCAAATATCGGATCGGCATCTACTAATTGAATCCTTCTGTCAGCATCATCCTAATTCGGTTCTTGATGCGGTTGAATTTTATACGGAAAAAATATATTCGATGTATTCGAACACAAGCTTACTATATAAATCGAGATAAAGTTTAAACACGTTTCGACTGAGAAAATTTTACGGGCAGCGTCACCGGTCAGGTCTGACTAAAACTTTGTAATGGTGTTTAAATAAACACGGTTACGTCCGTGCTGAAGGTACTGTAATATGCCGCGCTAGCGGCTAGACCCTTTCTTGTTTCATGTAACTCCTTTTACGAGTAATCGTAACCTTTGTATACATTATTTTTAATTAATTTTATTAATTAAAAACAAATAAGTTTTACTATTAATTTTGCGATCAGATTTCTTCTTGTTGTTTATATTTAATTAAGTTTTATCGATAAATATTTGTCTTAATCTGATGTATGTTTATGAAAATAAGATAGGAAGGTATAAAAAGATCAAAAACCGTTCACAAAAATTGAAATATAAAATAAGTCTCGTCATTAAACGCAAAGGAATTAATAAGTAAATTAATTACAAAAACAGAATATTTACGAAACGTTAAAAAGTTTATTAAAAAAAAAAAAAAAAAACTTAAAAACGATACAAGTTTTAGACAGTTCTAGTGAAAAGTTACATTAAATACTAAACGTTGCTAAATAACTTAAAATCGCTATTCTCTGTACCCGTCGGTTTTTATATATTTTTATAATATATAACCGGTAGAAATATTCTTCGTAATTCCCCCAAATTTTTTGTTTTATTTATTTTTTCTTTTCGAATAGCCCGTTTAGAAGGCACGCTTAATCGACTTTTTAGCCTGCGCTTCTTTCATTATTCTAGAGCGGTGTTCTTTGACTTCTTGAGTCCATTTTCTCCCTCTTCTACAAGTGAGTTTTCCCTCTCCTGAAACTCTAATTCCTGTATTGTTTTTCTGAATGCGGCTCTGTCTTTTAAAATGTCTGAGTCTATTGAATCGTTTACTAGGTCATCGTCTATTTCTTTAAGCCAGGTTATCTTGTTCTTGTGAGCGTTTAGTCGGGTGAAGATCTGTTTTGTTAGTCTGGTGTTCTCCATTCTGTATATGGCGTCCGTAGAATTGCATTCTTCTTTTCCCGAGTGCATCTGTTTTTTCTATTTTGGAATATAAGCTGTCGGTTTGATCTTTGTTTATAATCTAGTACCGTGTTGTTTTTCGGGCCTAATATTTTCCGTAAGATTCTTCTCTCTATTTTCTCTGTTCTCTCTACGCCCTGTACTTTATGTAGTTTCAGCGTTTCTGCCGCATATAGTATTTCCGGTCTAAGTACCGTTTGGTAGCGTCTTAATTTGGTGTTCCAGGAAAGGGATTTCTTGTCGTAGATATTTTTCGCGATATCGTATGCTTTTTCTATTTTGAGTAATCTGTTTTCTAGAGCTATTTTTTCAATATTGTTTTGCGTTATCCATTCTCTGGCTATTTTATTTCTGTTTATTTTAAGATGTTGCGGCGCGTTCTTGATGTTTGTAATGTATTGTGTTTTCTCAAAGGAGATCTGTAAGCAAGCCTTAACCGCTTGTCTTTGGAGTTGTGATATTTGTTCTTGCGCATGTTCTATCGTATCGGTGATTAACGCCATATAATCGGCAAAAGCCAAGCGGTCTATAACAACTCTCTTGTTTTTCGTCCCGAGATGTAGGCCTTTGGTGTTAATCGCCTTTCTCCATTCTCTAACTATCTTCTCTAAAACGCAATCGAACAATAACGGTGATAAGCCATCTCCTTGTCTTACTCCTGTTTTATTTTTAAACGGCACGGAGTGTTCTCCCGTGAATTCAACTTTGGAGGCGGTGTTTGTTAATGTGACTTTGATCGACTCTGTAGTTTTACCGTGCGGTCCCAGTTCTCTTAAAATGTTGTTTAATGTGTCACTGTCTATGGAATCATAGGCCTTTTTAAAGTCGATGAAAGTTATGACGTACTTTAAATTTCAGATTCTTTTAATATCCATCAGGCTTCTAAGGTTTATTATTTGTTCTACGCATGACCTGCCCTTCCTAAACCCTCCCTGATATTCATCCGGTTGCTGGTCAAGTCTTGCCTCAGCACTGTTTAAGAGCGCTTTGAAAAGGATTTTATAAGTCGGGTAGTAAGGATATTCCTCTGTAGTTGTTTGTGTTTGTTTTGGCGCCTTTCTTATGTAATGGATGTATTAACGCCGTAGTCCAATCGTCTGGAAGTTTGTTTGTTTTCCAGATCTCCTGTAAAAGAGTTTCATTTTTATTTATTTTGTCGATATTTCTTAGATTCTTTTATTTTTTCTCCTCTTACTTACGATCGTTAAATAGTGTCCCTGTTCATCTAGTTTATATTTCTTCTTTTGTAGGTCGTTTTCTCTTTTATATTTTGTTAACTTTAATATTTTTTAAATGATTTATCTGTAAATTACGGTAAGAGTTTTAAAATGACGATTCCTCGTTATGAGTTAGTGAATTCCAATTATTCTGTGTTTACTTCCGCCGAGCGTTTGGACGATAGAGAATATTGAATTCTCTTCTTTTTTCATTAACTGTTTATTTTCTTCTGTAATATTAAGCGCTGAACTTTTTAATTAATTTATTTTTGTAAAAAATGAAGTTTAAAAAATTGGACCGAGTTGTTTTAATTAGGTGAAAAAACAGTTTTTACTGTTAAAAAAAAATATCTTTGTGCTTCCTACTTTCACGTACATACATACATGCATACACAGATGATACCTACAACCCTGTATAGAGAAAACAAAACGGACGGGGTGTTGCTATATAGGCTATGTCGTGTTTTTCCAGATTGAAGAGGATCCTTTTGTGATTTTTCAACGCCCTGAACGCTTTTTGTTTGCTTGTTTGTCTTTTCTCTTCTACAGTACGCGGCTGTGTTGTTTGCGGTTGTGTCGACGTAGTAGTTTTTCACGCTTCAGCAAAGTTTTTATCTTTTCGTTTCTAAAATTACTCTTTTCTAAACTTATAATATTTATCTTGATAACGTATCGAAATAACGATATTCTCTTAGCAAAACGTAAACGCTTTCGTTTTCTTTTGTAATGCCGATAGATGAATTTACTCTTTTATAAAAATTAGCCGATTATAGTTTACCGGTATTTCAACCGGTTCGATTCTACCGTTCTACCGATGGTCAGACCGTATGATTTTATTTTCCGAATCGGAGATAAATTGTGGACGCGTTAAAACTTTAACGCGTTGAAATTTTTATTTTTAAAATAGGAAGTAGAGACGGGCACCCGTAAGCAGAAAAAGTAAAACAAGAAAAAACATTCGATTAATTATATTCCATGTGTGTGCGCGTGCGTTTGCACTTCTTTCCCGCACACTCATATCGCATACAACATGTGAAAATTTAATTACAGGTATGCACCGGTAAAAAAAAATCATGAACTTCACATCGGTCGCTAATACTCTCGAAGTACTACGGTTTTGTATCTATAGACCGATATCGACGTTTTTCCCGTTTCTGGAAACAGCGGGTAATCGATATTTTTCCAGAAACACTCTTCCGATGAATGCTTCGTGGCTCGACATATTTTCATAACCGATGAACGCATTGTCCGGTCGATATTCAGAACTTTTTCTTCGATGAGAATCTTGTAATCGTTTCATCCTCGTTAATATATCCATTAATCGCCGATCAGACGGTACCAGATCTCTAGCTTTTTCGCGTTTGGATCTTCGCTTAACATCTTTCCCTCATCTTTGAATCGTTTATACCGTTCAAAAAAAAAAAAACGGTTCAGTTAATTAATGCTCTCTGACATGTACACATTGACACTCGCTACATCTCTTTAGGCGCTGAGGTTAAGAAGTGTTTATCGGGGTTGTGGAATAGCGATTAATTATGCGTTGCATAATTAAGCTTACGTCTGCGGTGTATCTTTTTGAGCTTTAGATACTCTTGAAAGGTTATATAGGGAATATTTGATGAGAACTGTTGAATTATTTTGGTAAACTAGGTCGATGCATGTTGTGCGATAAAATGTACTGTGCGCATTGATAATTTTGGAAATTGCTACTTGCATTTTATCTAATATATACTCTTGCGTGTATCTATCTATCTATATATATATATATATATATATAAAAATTAACATTGTTATATTTTGTTAGGAACTATATAATAAAATATGTTTACTGGAGAATTTTTTTTAATATATATACATACTAGCCGGGAAGTCACCGTACCCCCTAAAGTTAGAACTAAAAATTTGTAATAAAATGAAAAAATGCGAATTAATTCTTTTATTTAGACAGTCGATACGTAGTATTAATTCTAATATTTCAGTGAATCTGTGTGAATTGTTGCACGCACAATTCTATACGTCGCCACGTCCTGTGTGATATGCGCGACGGAGCATTTCTGGTGTTACGTTACGGAAGGCGTCCTTCACAGCGTCACGCGATTCTTCATTTGTGGTGTAGCGACGTGCAGATACGTGTGCGTTGATTATTCCCCGTAATGAATTGTCCGGTGAGGTGAGATCAGCGCTTCACGGTGGCCATGATAACGGAGCTGGTGACGCTGAAGAGTACTGTCGTGGCCGATCCAACGCCCCGGGAATTTTTCATTCAGAAACGCGCAGACCGATCGAGTAAAACGTGCAGTTGCTCCATCCTGCTGCAACTATACGCGTTTCACGAGATACTTCTCTTGGTGCTGCGGTATTAACCGTGCCCCAAAAATCTCTAAATAAGTGTGTGAATTCACCGACCCGTCGTCCAGTACATATCATGACGTGCGTAGATTTCTTTCCGATTTTGTCGCGTAATAAGGATTTTCTTTCGCTCAAAATAACACGTTTCTGGCACGCGAACGCGATAGATTGAAAATTCGTCGGTAAAAGCACCTTTCTACGGTGCGCTGCAACGGAAAATTTTTCTAATAAAGCCCGGCGGCATGCAGCGTGACGTTTCATGTCTGCATCTGCGGTTCATAAACTTTCGGTTTGACCGTCGGACGAAATGGCTTCGCTTTCAAGTCCTTTTTCCGATCTTGCGTTGTCGTCTGCTGACCGTTTACCGGTCGATTTCATCGGGTATTGTTCAATGGAAACCGCAACAACAGCGCACAGCGCATATTTCTAATCGCGATAAATTTCGTCCACTCTGCGGCCTGTCTTTAATACTGTCTTATTCAAACGCGCGTTTCTCCTGAGCCAACATTGATGCTTTTCGTTGTGGCGGCTTATTAAAGCGTTGCCGAAACATATCACCGATTAGCTTCATTATTTGATTCGTATGTTGCCGTTCATGAACCCAAACACTTGTCACTAACCGCTCCTCGACGCTGTAACTACTTGTGTCAGCCATTTTAGCACGACTATCTTTAGAGTCGTGCTAAAATGGCGAGTAAAGTACTCAGAGTGTATAAGTTTGCAAAAATCTGTTAACAAACGACCCCAACGAAAATACCGTATGTCCTAAACACATATTCTAACTCATATTTTTCGTTAACTTTAGGGGTACGTTGACTTCTCGATCCGCTCTTTACAAAAGAAAAAAAATACACGCGATATTTTTTTTTCGTATTTTGTTGGAATGAAGGAAGAACTAATAGTAAGGACCGTTAATGTTTTATTTACGAATTAGAATTGTAATATTTAATGTTCTGTAACTACTGAGTATCTATATATAATACGCTAAAAAAAGACGACGATTGTGCACCGTTTATAAGACGCTATCAACACAAACCTCCATAAATGTCATTTTTCTGGGAAGGGAATTGCCCCCGGGTTTGCATCAAACAGATTTAAGACTATAAAAAAAGTGTTGAAAGTGCAAAAAGGTTATTTAAATTCTTTTCACTGGCTCATTGATGCGTCCTATCGACACCTTCGCAGGCCGTATGTATATTTCAATAATTCTACAGCTGTGTTTTCACGGGTTGCGAAATTTTCGCACGGGCCCGCTTGTTGTCATTAAAGGATGAGAAAAAATCGAGAACATCTCTAGTAATTTTACTTAATATATCTATTTATTATTATTATTATTTTCTTAGCCGTAAACATTCGATTGCACTGTGGCGTTATTAGTGAATCCATTTTTCGTAAAGATATTAAGAAACGTTTCTTGGTTGAGCGCTTTGGATACATAATGTCATATATTATTGTTTCGATACATTTATACTTCGCTGTTCAGAATATAAGCTTACAATATTATATTAGTGTTTTTGTTTTGTTATTTATCTTTTTAAATATGAGAATGAAGTGTAATTAGGTGATGTGCAAAAGCTATTTCTTTGCTTTCTGTCCGTGCTAAAAACATAGATATTTCTCGATATACAAGATAATTAAAATTTTTAGTTTTAATCCTTCAGGTTATCGCAACGAGAAAGACAAAAGGGTTTCGCATCGGGAATTCAGAAAAATAAAAAAAATTATACGATTCGAAATACTATAAAATGAGATTAAAAAGTTTCAAATTTTGATTTCAGGGTTTTATATCGTTAATGCGGATAATGAAATCGGAAGGATTAACAGAATTGTAATATACTGTATCTTCAAAACACACTTACTGTTTATTATCTTTCGTAACTTTTCAAATAATTAGTGATTTTTGTCTTTCTTTCAAGAAGTTCATAAAGTCGATCCAAAAAATACTCAAATAGAATCTTGCAGTAAAGATCTGGCAGACGGTTTAACAGTTCGATCGAATGCATCCGCTTTTCATTTATTTTGTGGTTCTTTTCCTGTTTAGCCTTCAGTAATTACCGTTCGGGTAATACTTCAGAGGATGATATGTACGAGTGTAAATGAAGTGTAGTCTTCTACAGTCTCAGTTCGACCGTTTATTTTGTGATTGAGAAAAGGTGTATTTACTACTTCCTTGTACGAAGTAAAGGAAGTATTGTGATCTCGAAAAATTTCGGTTTTCAGATTTCAACGGAAATATCAATTTTCACCATTCCTGAATCCATTTTGACTAGTTTCGGCGTGACGTCTGTACGTACATACGTATCTCGCATAACTCAAAAACGATTAACCGTAGAATGTTGAAATTTTGGATTTAGTCTATTGTAACATCTAGTTGTGCACTTCCCGTTTTATTGAAATCGACTGGACCAAAAGTGTCCAAAAAAGTACAAAATTTGGATTTTCAACTTTTTTTAAATGCGGTAGTAAGCCTCTCATCGAGAGCTTTTCAACGATATATCATAAGTAGTACTTATTTTCATCGGTTTCAGTATTAGAGCCACATAAAATTTAATTAATGAAGTATTTGGGGCTTGCAAGGGGAAGGCACATAGGTTCGAATCAGACTTGATCTCCTTTTTTTTTATTCAAATATATTGATTTATTAATAATTATTAATCTCCGATTGTAAAAAAGTTTTACGATAAATAAGAATTCAACAATTTAAAAAAAATTTCAGAAGTTATTAATGAAATAAGATTTTTATGTACTTTTCATTTGAAAAAAATGTGTATATGTAATTTAATAGGCGTACAAGGAAGTCATGTGGTGTCCACATCAGAGTTTTATCGTACGGAAGCCTGCGCGATTTTTCAGACGGTTCTTTAGTAACTGGAAAAATATCAGTTTTATTGCTCGGAAAATATTTTAAAGCTGCTTAACTTATAAACGGTGCTGATATTATCCTTAGTAAATATAATCCAATTTCCCGAGAATTTGTGGGGAGAATGAATCTGCCGCCTGGAGCCGACTAAAAGCGATGTATTTAAAATTATTTTTGCGGATTTTTTAAGGGAAGATCACTTTCTTATTAATTTACTCTTCCTTTATTTTCTACTCTTAACTTCACAAATTTTCTACAAAACTTCGAGGGTGTTTTGGCCAGATGCTTATCGAATCCGCTCTTATGTTATATGTATCTATAAATTTGTAATTATTCGTTTTAAGGGAATCTCTAGCGGCAGAGGTACAATTTAGCGACTGTTTTTTACCTACCCGGAGTAAAATCTCGGGATGAATTGCTTAATAAATGAAGCCTCTTAATTTTTCTAATACGATGACCATACTGCGATTCGTATAAGAAAAATAAGACTGGATTAACAAATCGGTGCCCGTGCCCTTGATTTTTTAGGGTAATTGTTCACAAGTCAAATTGAATATATATTAAATTTATTTTCTCGTAATTTCTATATAACAGTAAAAGATTTTCCGAATTCATTATGAAGAAATGTTAAATGAAACGTTATTAAGTGACGCTTTTAAATTTTGATCGACAGAAAATTAAATTATTAAGGACATTTTAAGTTTCTTAATTTAGTCGTTAATGACGAAATACATTTTATATTTCAGAAATGTTAAGAACTCAAAATTTATTGTTTCCATTGAAATTAATATTTTTCTATCGCACCGTAAAATTTAATTAATATTATTTAGGAAATTAATCGATTGTTTTCTTATATATTGCGATTTATTTACTTTTGTTCGTGTAATATTAAATTTATTTGAGAGAATGTAAGCTAATTTTGTACATTCTCGTTAGCTGTGGAATGTTACCCTTATTTGTTATCGCGGTATGACTACAGAAGTCGATACAGAAGTCGATTAATATAATATCAAAGGATGACATTAATTCCATTTGAATTTAATTAGTGTATATTGTTTGTTGCTACCTCACTTGTTATATATAATTATCGTACGATATACGACATCGATGCAAAATAACGTAAATCGAATTAAATTTTTGTAAATGTATTGTCCTATATGATAATTCAGTTTTATTTCTTATAAGTTTTCGTTTTTTAAAAAGTTTTATCGTCTCGTTTACCTTTGTTGTTTTACTATAGTACTTGTTTTTCTTCTTATACAATAAACTTTCCGAGTCTGTTAAAAAAGTAAAAGAGTTCTCTTGTGACTACTGAACATGTCATTCGTTAAAAGTTTTCTTTTCCGTTCATGTACGCTATTGTTGTTATTTATTGTCATCTTTTATTCTGAGTTTTTGCTTTCGTAATCGTTCTATCTACTTCGGAATCTCCGTGTTCCGTTGTTGTATTTTATGAAATTATTATTAAATTCACTTCGTAATTTTACAATTGTCACAAAAAATCTTGTTTATTCCTACTCTGTGCTTGAAATAGTTTCTGACGCTATAAATTTGTTTTTCTAATTTAATGTGTAGATTTACCTCGTAGGATCTTGACCGTTATTTTCTCCCCGCCCAGTCAAACAGATTAACGAAAATCATAAAAAGATTCTTATCTACCATTTTATCGGCTGCTTTTATCACTTAGATATAAAATTATTATTCGTAGTAGATCGTTAACTCATAAGAATACTATGACCTCTGTATTAATAGATTTTTATATACCAGGGTTATTTTTTTTTCAAGGCCCGATCGGTCACGAAATTAAAACCACAGTGAAAATAAAAAAAAAATTTATTTGTAACAAGTACTTACATAGTTACGCTATTTCCAACTTTCCGATACCCTCGTCATAGAAAACGCAGTCGCCTGTGTTTTCAGCCGCGTTTCTACGCCGGTCTGCAGCTCGATGTCTGTGTCAAAATGTTGTCCTCCTAGCCAGTATTTCACGTGAATAAAGAGGTGAAAATCGGATGGAGCCAAGTCCGGGCTGTACGGTGGGTGATAAAACACTTCCCGACGAAAACGCTGCAGGAGCTTCTTTGTTACAGCTGCAGTGTGCGGCCGAGCATTGTCGTGGACAAAGACAATGCCTGATGACAACATTCCTCTCCGCTTATTCTGAATCGCCCTTCGTAGACGTTGAAGGGTCACGCAGTATGAGGCTGCAGTGATGGTCGTGCCGCGTTCCATTAATTCCACCAAGAGAACTCCATTCCGGTCCCAGAACACAGTAGCCGTACGCTTTCTGTTGGAGAAGGTTCGCTTGAACTTCTTTGGTTCACTCGTACAGGGAGAATGAGAACGCATCCGCTGTTTTGATTGTTCTTCAGTTTCGAAATGGACCCGTGTCTCGTCCCCTGTGACAGTTTTGTTCAAAAAATCTTCTCCTTCATTGCGGTAGGGCTGGAGAAGATTAGAATCTTCTCATTGTTTTGTGACGGTCGGACAGCATCTTGGGAACCCATCTCGCACACAGTTTGCGGTACTGAAGTCTCTCACTCGCAATTGTGTAGAGGGACCTTGAAATTTCAGGAAACGAAACACTCGATACAGAAATTGTGAACCGACGATTTTCTCGAATCGCCTCATCCACTCGCTCAACGAGATCATCGGTCGACACTCGCTTCCTTCCCTGACCGCCTGCATCATGAACATCTGTACGTCCTGCTTTAAGGTTCCTGCACCGTTGTCGCACTTTGCCGTCACTCGTTGAAGTTTCACCGTACACATTACTTATTCGTCTATGAATTTCGGCCGCATTACACCCTCAGCCTGAAGAAATCGAATTACCGCACGCTCTTCACACTTGGAGGGAGATGCTATTGTTGTAGACATGTTTACGTGCTAGCTGCGCGTTCAGAACTAAACGAAGTGACGCGGCGTAATTGACGGCCACAGTAGAGACGCTGCACAACACGTATGCGCAAAGGTTCATCCGATTTTTGCTCAGGTTTTTATTTCGCGACCGGTCGGACCTTGAAAAAAAAATAACCTTCGTCCTATAAGTCTCGTTAAATCAAATCTTTATCGTCGAGTATTTAGCTGTCGCATTGTAAACATACAGCTACGTTTTTATTCGAAGCTGTAACCCTTTCAAAACAGGTTAAAAATCGAGGGCTGGCCTTATTCTATTTTCGAATCGCTTTTCTGTTAATTGGTTGCAATATTTTTAACAGGTTGGTTTTTAAACGTTATTATTTAATAATGAAATTTATTAATATATTTCAGTAATTCTATTACTGATATTCAAAAAATAAAACCAAAACCGTATAAAAGTATAATTTAAATAAATAACTTTACTACCATGTGAACGAAAAAAATCCTCGTTTTACGTTTTCAAAATTGTATTCATTTTAATTATTAAATCGATAACATTTCGGAAACTGTTATAGTTCAGCCAAATTATGTTTATTTAGTAAAATTTCAAGCGGGCTTTCTGTATTATGAACAAATTGACGTCATTGTTCAGTTGCGGTTTCAAATTTCCCGTGCTACAACGGAAATCGTTACCGTCCTAATCGAATTGTCGACGTTCTGATACCGAATCTGGGAAAGAAGTTTGAATGTTGAACCGGTTTTTCTTATTGTTTTTTTTTTGTTTGTGAAAAAGAATACTGCGTTTTCAGCAGTTAGCAGTTATTACTATTGAATAAATAATGTAGTATTTTTTTTATTTGCGAGTTGTTTACAGCTTACTTGTGCCGTTTCTTACATCCCGAAGGCCGTTTTTATCTCTGCTATATTCTCTCATAAACCTCTTTTTCCCCGTTACATCCGCAATACCATCACTACTTTTTGCTTTCCCGTCTAGATAGAGCTACAGCTCTACAAGGGTAAGTATTATAGTCGGTCCTATTTGGGCATATGCGGTTTTCACTGGATCTTGACGTTTTCACACCTAAGGAAACCAAAAAACCGGATGGAACTTTTCCGGATGTTAATGTAGGTGCGTTCGGTGTAGTTTCTAAATCATCTTATATCAACCGGCTATCACCTTATATCGACCGATTTTTTACCAAACTTTATATACGGGGCATTGATGCCATTAAATTTTCAATTTAACGGTCAAGGGGATGAGGCTCTGTAAACCACGGCCGCTCTCAGTATCTCGAGATTTCGCCTAATTAAGGTCATATTTTTTCTTAGATGCATTTGTTAACGACCAAAAATAACAATATTTGCAAAATTGCAATCCGCCCGAAAAAATGCTGTTACAGTCGTCTGCTATGTTGTGACGTTACAGGTAAACGGTAGAATTAAATTAATGAATAATATTTAAGGTGTAAAAACGTAATTCGGTGTGGCCGGGTCTCGAACTCGATCGTCTGGTTGACTCGATATCTAGTGCGTTAAGCCTTGCGACTGCACCAGACTGCCGACCGTACAAACGAAATTTGTTCTATGTAAGTTGTGAAATTTCATTAGTCTGGTTAGTGGCGCCTGTCGCCGCTAGTACCGCCACACCTGCGCGAATTAAATACGGAAATGCGGGGGCGCCTTAGTTTTAATCGTCGAATTAAATAAACGATAAAGTATTATATTTAAATAAAGCGATAAATAGGAGGGTAAGTCGATTATTATCCGCAATTTAGTTATATTTTTGTTTACGTTATTAGTACTGCCGTGTTGCGTAGATGACGCACGCGTGGTTTAATTGTTATGTCTGTGCAGGTTTGATGCTGCTAGGTTAGTTTCATTATCGCGGCCCTGCCGTTATCCATGGCCGCTCCGTTTTCTGTTTGCACCGAAGAAGAGCAACGTTGAGCGATCCATTTTTTGCGGTCGGAAAGTGTATCAGGAGCCGAAATTCGTCGAAGTCTTTCGGTACAGTACGGGAACAGTGTGCTGCCGCAACGGAGCGTCTACCAACGGATTGAAAAATTGTCGCACAAGTGTTCTGCACGACGAAGGAGTCGGGCGACCGTTTACCGTCACAAATGAGGAAAACACTGAGCGTGCACGCGACATAGTTTTCTTAAACACACGAGTAGCTGTCGATTAAGCGGCATATCGTCTGCAAATTAGTCACGGTTTTGTCTACGATATCATCCACAACAGACTTGGGTTTCATAAAGTCTGTGTAAGACGGGTCCCAAAACAACTCACACGGTCGCATAAACAAACTCGCTTGGACATCTGCCAAAAATATTGGATCGCTACGGTAACGAACGGGACATCTTCTTAGACAGAATCATCACCGGTGACGAAACACGGATCCATCGTTCCAAACCGGAGAGTAAACGGCAGAGTATGGAATGGAAACATCCAAATTCACCCTGCAATAAAACGTTCAAGACCCAACCGTCCGCAGGAAAACTGATGCTTACGGTTTTTTGAGACTCACAAGACCCCAGTACTGGAACATTATGAGGAAAGGGGCACGACAATAAACAGTGCGCGTTACAGTGAGATGCTTACTGTCAAGCTGGAATCCTGCGATTCGAAACAAACGCCGAGGACTGCTGTCGAAAGGTGTTGTGTTGTTGCGCGACAATGCCCGTCCACATACTGCTGCCCGCACTGCTGAAACGCTCCGAAAACTCAACTTTGAAGTACCGGCTCGTCCTCCGTATAATCCTGATCTTACCTCTTCTGACTACCACTTGTTTGGTCCACTCAAAGAGGCATTAAGGTTTACCTTCTTCCTTTATTTCCTTCATTATATTCCTTTTTTTTACTCGTGTCTTGTAATCTCTTAGTTTCCTACATGAATCGTAAACTTTGTAATCGCCGGCAAGACGTGCGTTAAATATTTCTAATGACAGAAACGGTAGCAGTGTAAGAGCAGGCGGTGCCGAACCTATATACAAATGCGGCCCGATACACGGTTGTAGGACTCTAACTAAGCTTTCATAAAATTTTACTATTTGTTCGTGGATCTACTGAATTCTACGAGGCATTCTGGGAACACGAATTAAGTATTCATAACAACCCAGCTGTCAAATGGAGAAATTAGAAGAAGTGTGCGCCGAAAAATGAAAAAATCAATTCGTGTAATCGGTGGCCCGGGTCTGACAGTAGAAATCGACGAGTCTCTATTCGTAAGGAGGAAGAATAACGTCGGCAGAGTCCTTCAGAAGCAACGGGTTTTGAAGGGTTGTCCCGTGTGGCTGGGGTATATTACATTTCGCACTAGATAATCGTTCTGGAGATAGGTTATTGCAGAGTGTAGTGTACCAGATCGAATAATAATTTGTGATCGGTGGGTAGCATACAACGGGATATATATTTTGAACACGGTTAATGTGCAACCCACCGGGTCGGTCTAGCGGTTAACGCGTCTTCCCAAATCAGCTGATTTGGAAGTCGAGAGTTACAGCGTTCAAGTCCTAGTAAAGCCAGTTATTTTTACACGGATTTGAATACTAGAACGTGGATACCGGGGTTCTTTGGCGGTTGGATTTTCAATTAAACACACATCTCAGAGTGGTCGAACTGAGACTGTACAATACACACTTCATTTACACTCATACATATCATCCTCTGAAGTATTATCTAAACGGTAGTTACCGGAGGCTAAACAGGAAAAGAAAGAAAGAAAGGTGAAAAATCCGCAGACCACCATCGATAAACCCGGTGTCACAAGTGTTGTATACACTCGTTCGTTGTGAATCGGCTTGTCGGTTTGCTTAGCATTTCTCCCGCCACCTCCTCATTCGGTCACCCTAAAGCATAAGACCGATTGTCTGTGCCACAAACTGCTACTGAGCCGCGAAACAGTTTAGCGACCGGTGTCATAACTAGCTCGCAGAGCTAACCTAAAAGCGTGAGCGGAATAAGCGTGGTACTATACACCACTCGCTTGCGTTTCCCACCGCCCACTTGTCATACATCGCTGTAGTGGGTAGGCGCACCCCGTCAACTACTAAAACATATATGACTATCAGTAGTTGATTTATCTTGTTAAAGGCAGCGATTCGCTGCCACGCCTAGGTCGTTGAATGTCAGCAAGTACCTGTCCACCATTAAAGCGCATGGAGCCTTATTCTGGCTGGTAGCCAGCCGTATCTCTCGGTTAGCTTCCTACAGCAGCGCGATAGGAGTCTTTTCGCTTAGGTAAACTGCTGATGTCGGTTGAATAAAGCAACCGCATCAAGGAACTCCCACACGGTCCGACAATGCGGCTCTCGCCACATTGACTTGCCGCTTGTGAGTGGCCGATTTTCCCCTTGACCTCTAAGTTCCGTGGTGGCCTGAGTTCTGGCCCTCCCCAAGAGCTGGGCGATCGAATATCACGTGTTCGTTCGATCGGACCTCCCCGCAGTTGCACAGTTCATCAGCTGCCAGGTGGAGCCGAAACAAATATCGGTTAAAATTTACATTGTTGAAAAGCACACGGGCTCCCGTCGCCCTTAAAAACGAAGGAGAGGCAAACCATCCCCCCGATCCTGTATAAATCTATACAAGGACCTTCCTTTAGTTGTGGCGTGCCATTCTTGTTTCTATCGTGAGGCTGTAAAGCCTCCTCTGCAGGCAGACGGGCAACTAATCGAAATTTAGAACCGGTGTATCGAGATCGATCCGCTCAGGTGCAGGCCCGGCTCGAAACCGCATCTCAGATACCTTAGCCTCACTGCCTCTTCGCAATTTCCACGTGGCCGCCCGAACTTTCACCTCTAATTCGGTTGGGAGAGCCTTTCCCGATGCAATGGTAGCCTCGTAGGAGGTTGTTTTAAAAACACCAGTGCGTACAATTAAGGCTCTGCGCTGGGCGCTCCTTAAATTTTGAATAAGTGCTCGACTTCTTTCCACCTACGCGGCCAAACGGACGCGGCGTAGAGGTCAAACCTTTGAAGACAGATCGGTACGCTATGTACAAATGACGGCCCGATAGTCCGTAATCCTTCCGAGCAATCCTCCTAAGCTTGTGCATCACAGAGACGGCGTCCGCTGCTACTTGCCTAATGTGATCGCTAAAACAGCAGCTTCTCATCGAACAAAACACGTAGGTACTTATCGACTGGAACTCGACTGAGTACAAGCCTTTATACTTATACGGGGGTTACGATTGTATGATAATTTGTCTGCACCCTTGTAAGCATAAACTTCGTCTCGGGCGCAGAAATCCTTAAATTTTGAATGTACGTTCAGCCCTCTGCGAGTGACAAAGCCGCTTGCGCTCGGTTTTCTAGCTGCGGTCGTGAATTACCACGAACTAATAGGAGGCAGTCATCGGCGAGAGCCTGGGCCGTGACTCCTTCCGGGAATGTCAGTCCCAAAAATCGGTCGAATACCAGGTTCTACAGCGAGGGACCGAAAACGGAGCCCTGATGGCTTCCCCTGGTGACGGATTTTTCCACAACTAGGTGCGCATCCTTAAATAGAGCCGTGCGATCCGACAAGTAGTTACGTACTACGGCCTGCAGGACTACGGGAACATTGCGGCGTTCCAACTCATAGAGGACAGAACTCCAACACAAGGAAGGAAATGCCGCCTTTACGTCGATAAAAATAGCCAAAACATATTTACAGTCGGCGTTTTCCACCTCGGCAAGAGCATATTTAAGATGTAATCCTCGATGCCAAGCCCTTTCATGAATCCATATTGGCCTCGAATTAGAAATGAGTTCATATCAATGCTTTACGGGGGACGCATATTCCAAAAATAGTACGGCAATTTAGGGGGCGGCAAAAAATAAAACGTATCGTAGATGAGGCGCAGCAAAAGAATTTGTAGGCCGCTACTTAAGAATTCTTATGGCGGAAAAACGTGAAAACGGATAATCGCAATGTGTTTTAAGCAATTTACCAAGATATTGCTGTTTTTTGGCTTACGCAATAAATATTTGTGTTGTCTAAAATATTATCTCGATTTTAGCTGTCCATAATTTGTGTTTAATCGTTTTAATTTGTATTTTTTTATAGTTTAGAAAAAAACGTTAGGCCTTTTTTTGCACATTTATTATTAATTTCTTTTAAATGTAAATCAACAATCTAAGAATTTTTTAAATATTTTCCCCAAAATGCCAGTACAGTGTTCTATAAATATGGACATAATAAATGGGGGGGAAGATAATTGAGGAATACCGTTGTATTTCTCAACGTTTTGAGATCTGCGGTTCAAAAATACTAAAACGTATGTCGTAAAATTCCGTTTATGTTAGTGCGTTTTGTTTTGTACGTTAGAAAAAGGAAATTTGCTCAACGGTTTTTATTTTATATCGTTTGATTCTTTTCAATGTTGAAAATGAATGGCGATCGGGCTCGTATTATTGGTGTTGAAGGGGTTGGAGAGTTAATTTGTGGAACGTTCTATTCTTAACTTATTTTATTTATTACAAAAAAAAATCATTCTTAGGTTCCATTGAAACTTCTGTTGAAACAATATTGTAAATGCACCGTCGCCATTGATTTTTTTTTTTTAAATCAATTAATTTCTGATGAGTTGATATATTAGACGGGGTAACAATTTTCAATCTTTATTACACGTGTAGAAACCGTTAAATAAGAGCGATAGTATAATTTCTATTTAATATTTTTGTTATTCGTTCTGTAGAAATTTCAGAAGAGATCCATCCAGTGATACAGAAGAGTATATCGTGAAAAGCGAACAACTTTGTGATATCGAGAAGGTGTATTTTATTTTTAAAATGATTTATTCATTATTATGCGCAATCCTGTCTTTGCGTACCGGTTTTAGAATATGTAATTTTATTAATGGCCTACTGCTGGACGAAGGCTTCTTCCGCATTTCTCCGCTTCCGCATTTACACTTCTTTTTCTTTTCCGCTTATCTTTTTTTCTGTCTCTCCGATTTTTGTTCTTGATCTTACATTTTTATACGTAACTTCTGTTCATAGATAAAATCGGTTCTACGCGAGAATTAATAACTCAATCTGCTGTTAAATCGGAAGGTTCTTTTTCGTATATTTTAAATTCCAGACATCTTTTTACACGTTATTTATTCTTACTTGGGTTTGTCTTAATATTTTCTGGCCGAGAAGATATTTTGGCCACGATAACTATATTTCTACGTATTCCATAAGAGAACATCTTCAGTGAGTTCCAGCTTGACATGTTCGTAGAATAGGTAGTGCGATTCATTGTTTTTTTTTCTTTTTACTTCAGTCTGTTCTTTACTTTAAGTCGATTTATAATTTCTTTCATTTCATTGAAATAGTTTGTTATATTTACATATTATTTTTAATTTTATTCAAACATTGTCTTATATGTAAAGAATAAAAAAATTGTAACTGCTAGAAAAAAAAATTAAAAAAAAAAAATGCTTCGTGAAATTCTACCGTATTTGTAACCACGACTTCACGATAGCACGAGTGGCCTCCCGCGGGTGAATTAAGAGACAATTTTAAAAAGTACGATGTAAATTTGCCGAAGACTTAAAATGTTACTTCGGTACATAAATCTTTGAGACGGTTAAGTCTTTCGGTTTTCCAAGTCCGGCGATTCGATTTTATATTAAAATCCGTATGAGATTTTTCATAATTCAGTAGTTTGTACGCATTTTGAGTAAAGTCAATCGGGATTTAAAACTTATATAACGTTTTCTGTTCCGTCACGTTTCCTGCGCGGTCGATTATCGCCTTTTCTTAACATTTGTGTCTTCTTCGGTTTGGCTTCTGTAAATCCAGGTAATGACCCGTTGGGTTTATGCACTCGCGCGTCGTTAGTATATCTGTTGGGTTTTGAAACGGCCTTTGGATCTTGTTCGGTGGCTGCATAGTAAACAGAACGGTACAGATATCTATAGACTGTAACGGGTTTTAAAATTCAGGTATTAATACTCGAAGATAAAATTGCGTTATAGTAATCTGTAAGAAGAGAAATAATTAATTTATTCTCTCAAACGGAAATTTGCGCGATAGGTTTTTGTAGGCTGTACGCAAACAATATTAATCTGGTCTAATGATAATTTCATTTTAACTTTTAAACTTATTTATATATACTAGCTAGATACTTAATTATTTAAGTCTTAACCGTACCCGTTATTAGAATTTATTTGCGTTTATTTAAATCGTTTAGATCTTTGGAAAATTAACATACGTTTATAATATATCAGATATTATCGTAAACTCTTTTTATAATAACGCTATTTCTTGGATCGCGTGTTTTGAATAATACAGTAAAAAATAACTAGTCATCGTGGTACGAACGAACTTCGTCTACAAGTCGAGTCAGATCGGTCAAATGAAATAATTCTGGTCGCATAACCTAACAAGACTTTTATGCTGTATAAAGTAAATCGTGGATCACAGTTACGGTAAAGAAGCAGAACTGACAACTGCTCTGTTCGGTCATTTTTTAGAAATGTAATTTATTTATGACGATACACGAAGCGTTGTCGCTAGATGGAAAATCAGGTTTATTATATTCGGAATCTATTTTAGTCGTATGAATAATTTCTTCGTGTATAAAAAAAAAAAGAAAAAGCGTGAAATATTTTGTAACGAAGCCTTGTTTTTGTATTCAGTCGGCTGATTTTATTGTGCGTATTTGATTTCAATAAATTACTGTGTGCGAGTTACTCAGGACTGCTTCGTATTTCAATATATTACTATAACTATTACATATTTTTTTGAAATAAAACGTACGTTTAATTTTTTTTTACGCTTCATTTTTGTACATCGTTATATAGAAATATTAAATATTATTTTGTTATCGATACGTTAACAAATATAGTATTGTTATAAAAAAGTACGTACATATATTTTTTCTATCGGAAAAATTCCTAAGTAGAGATTGTAAATTAAATAGACTTAGATATATTTATTATTTAAAATACAGCTTGCGGTATCGACTCGTAAATTTTAGTACGGGCTCCTAGTCGAGATATAATCGACTAAAAATTATACTCGGTAACTATACCTAATCCAGTTAGCTTACAGAGTTCACGAGTGTTCAGGCGGCCGATTCGCAAGCTTCTCATGTAAATCCTGATGAATATAAAAGAAGTTATGCGACGTTAATATTCAGTAACGACGCGCTATTTTATTTTACAAAAAAAAACTATTCGTATATTTTAAAAGTAAACAAATAGACATGTTAAACGATCGATAAATATTTATTTTCTTGTAAACCCGTGAGTATTTTATTCATTGATATTGTTTATCGTTACGTAGTTTCCTTCGGTTTTTTAAGAATTATGAAATTGTCAATCGTCCACTAACAGAAAGAGTTCACTGATATTTTAGATTAAATTTCTATGATAATAAACAAATAATAAATTCAATTCGGTTTTCATCATCTGATAACGAGAAATCCATAGTGTTGTCAGTATTAAGAGAGGCTCAATTTTGTTTTCTACTATATTATCCGGTTCCCAATAATTTCATTCAACAGTATCCGTTGCGTGTTTTATACAGTTTTTCCATTCCTTCTGGCCCGATAGCTTTTAAGCATAAATTTCTAACATTAAATATTTTAAAAGTATTATTTTCTAACGCTACGTAACTTTTAATTTGTTCCCAAATTAACTCATCGAGGTCATAAAGATAGGGAGGTAATCGAAGCACGATTTCGATTAGCACTGGATCTTCTGAACTCGTCGATTTTGTACTCGTAAAAATTATTTTTAATTCGCGAAACCTTTTGCAGTAATAGTACCTTAACTTTATCTTCTTTCAAATTCACTCCTTTTGATTTAAGTCACATTTTTATATCGTTATTTTTTCTAAAACGCGGCTGTAATTTTTTCCTTTTTTACTTGCTTTATTTTAACTCGCAATGTTTTTTATTTTTTTTTCATGTTTATTCCTCAAATCTTGCGTACTTAACTTAACATACTTCCTGGCAATTCAGTTACTAAGGTCGGGTGACAATACAATATTCCACTGTTACTTTTCCAAACATCCCCTGTACGGGGGTATATTTGTAAAATGTATATAAGCGACAAAAAAAGTTTTGTTAATTTACAGTTGTCTTCCGGTAATCAAAAATTTCACCGTTTCGTTAATTTGTACAGTAAATATTTGGTTGAAAATTCGTTTGATATTTTATAAATTTCAATATATGATGATATCTTTTGAAATCCAAATTAACCTAATAATTAAAAATCGTGCGATCTATGATAATAATTTGATTAAAGTATGACAAAAAAGTAGAAAGCAAATATTTAAAAATTAAAAAAAAATCTTTGTAGTATTATTACGGAATGAAAAGGGGCTTTGTCTACGACAGCAAGCTAATTATCTTAATACATCGCTAAACCGGTTCCCAAAAGACTTGCCTCGTTCATCTCGTTGTGTTTTGTTTCATGTAGGTGAAAAATCCGTAACCCACCGGGTTGATCTAGTGGTTAACGCGTCTTCCCAAATCAGCTGATTTTGAAGTCGAGAGTTACAGCGTTCAAGTCCTAGTAAAGCCAGATATTTTTACACGGATTTGAATACTACAACGTGGATACCGGTGTTCTTTGGTAGTTGGGTTTCAATTAACCACACATCTCAGGAACGGTCGAACTGAGAATGTACAAGACTACACTTCATTCACACTCATAATATCATCCTCATTCATCCTCTGAAGAATTATCTAAACGGTAGTTACCGGAGGCTAACAGGAAAAAGAAAGAAAGAAAGAAAGGTGAAAAATCCGCAGACCACCATCGATAAACCCGGTGTCACAAGTGTTGTATACACTCGTTGTGAATCGGCACACGACACGACACGACACGTGACTAAGAAGAATCATGACGAACACACAAACGCAGCGTTTGTTTATTCTTTACTTGCAACCGAATACACCATACATACGTAAATAAACATAGACTGTACGATGACAGATGAATAACTCTTCATTTTTTTCCGCGGGATAACTTCACTATGTCTGTTGTTTGAATTGGCTTTATCATTCATCAAAATGGATTTATGTATTTGCTGTACGTTTCATAGGGATATGAAATTTTAAGCGGATTGTAGGCCGATGTTTCTGCAATAGCTTCTTGTATTTTTAACGATTTCTTTTTTGAAAAATGTTACCGGCAAGTAACACCACCTCTCGCGTAATGATTCTTATTAAAATTCGCGCGCTTATATCTTTTCCAATTTATTTGTAGCGTAATCACTCGCTTCCTTATTAGGAAGCGAGTGATCTTTTTTAATGTTATTACATTAAAAAAGATCGACGGTGGTCTTACTTTATTTTTCGATCGCGTTTTGTATTAACGTAACCGATTTGATTTCACGTGTGAAAATTTTCTTAAAAACACAGAAGAAAAACGATAAATTTTACTGCACATCCTGATCGATTACTGTTCAAAACCGACTCGTTTTATAAACGTATGAAACGCGAAAAATTATTAAAAATATTCTTTAACCGTACAATAATTTATCGTTCCTGTAGCCCGATTTTACAGTTTTTGTACCCAAGGCTTTTCACTGTTTAGACAGTTTTCCAATAGTAATTATTTCGGCGGAAATATTTTTCTTAATTAATTACGAAACTGTTACCTTCTTAAAATATAGGGTGTTCAAAATGTGACGCGATCGTTTGGAAGAATGTTTTCTTCTTTTTTTGCAGCATTAATTGACGAAAAATGGATTCCACAACGCACCAGAGAATATTCATTGCGTCCCAATACATTAGAGGTACCGTTATGCCCGGAGCCAGAATCCCTTTACAGAAAAGTACGGTGTGGATGGACCAAACAAGTTCTGGGTGTGTTTGGTGTGCAGTGTCACGCGGGCGAATATTTATGATATTCTTTCACAGCCCGGCGAACGGTGGGCGATACATACAGAAGGTGAAACGATTTGTGAACACTACCTGCTGACCGGCTAGAGTGCACGTGGTTTCAGAAGGACAGTGTACGGCTTATACAGTCTACAACAATATGGCTTTCTTGGATCAGCGCCTTGATGGACGAGTGATTTGAGAAGGGTTGTGGCCCCCCTCGGTCTCCTGATTTATTCCCTTCTGACAATTTTTTTGCGGGTGCACCTTAGGGATGCCGCTTACAAAACACATCTTCACACCGTTCCCGAATCGCAAAGCGAAATAGAGCGATGCGGCACTGCAATTCCTCAACAATTTGTGTTTAACAGCACGCACTGTCCTATTCGATTATGTGAATCGCATAATGAAGGCCACTTTCAACAACTATTGTAATTTACTCGTTTTCCTTTATCGTCGAGTCGCTCTTTGAACGCTATATGTAATAAATAAAGTTTTGGTCGGTTATTTCATTTAAAAATCTTCCTTGCCAAAATTTATATTTTTGTAATCGTGGCCGATAACCGGTTTGAAATGTTAGGTCCAAAGGTACGTAAACCGGGTAAGCGCAATAATCGCTTATGGGTTAATAAATTTCTGAAGAATATTTTTAAGCGTTTCAATTCGGTTTAAAATCAGGTTAGGTTAAAAAGTCAATCGACAAACATAATTTTCTTTAACAGGCTTTTTAAAGAAAAATGTCAGTTTTGTGATTAAATAACATAGGTTAACACTAAAGCGATCGGGCGGTAAAATAGGATTCTCGTGGTATTTTTACCGTTAAAATAAGATTTTAAACTTCATCCCTCGTCGGCATAGATGTAGCGCTAAAGTATAGTTTCGATTGTAACAGTATTATAGTGTTTCACAGTATTATAAAATCAAGATAAATGTGACAGATTTTTCATAGTTTTTCTTATGGGGTTAAAGGTATTATGTATCGTAAACATGTATTTATTTAAATCTAGAATATTAACCAACCGGGTTGGTCTAGTGGTGAACGCGTCTTCCCAAATCAGCTGATTTGGAAGTCGAGAGATACAGCGTTCAAGTCCTAGTAAAGCCAGTTATTTTTAAATGGATTTGAATACTAGATCGTGGATACCGGTGTTCTTTGGTGGTTGGGTTTTCAATTAACCAGACATCTCAGGAACAGTCGAACTGAGAATGTACAAGACTACACTTCATTTACACTCATACATATCATCCTCTGAAGAATTATCTAAACGGTAGTTACCGGAGGCTAAACAGGAAAAAGAAAGAAAAGGTAACGTCGTTGAAAAGCGGAGCCTCAATATTTTACTTCTACAACACCCATATGTTGTCAAGGGTGACCTGCCAGGTTTTTCAGGCTGGAATAAATTCCATGTTGGTGAAAATAAATATGCCGTACTGTGCAGGAAGTCTATAGATAGTGACTTTATACGGCAAGCCTCTGACACGCATCACGTCGTAGTTAAGCTTGCTGTGGATGGTTTCGACCTAGTTGTGGTTAGTTCATACTTTCAGTACAGAGATCCCACTGACTTACACTTGGAAAGATGGGATAGAATTATCAGGCTGATAGCGGGTCGTCCTATTCTTATAGGAGTTGATGCGAACGCCAAATCGCTTCTTTGGCACAGTGGGATCACAGATGACGGCGGTGAACTTCTAGAAGGCTTCATCGCGCAGCACCGTTTTGAAGTGTTCAATGTCGCCGGCGAGTTGGCTACTTTCGCCGGCGCGGTGGGATTGCGGAGGACCTTCCTTGGTACCAACATTGATGTTACCATAGGTAAGGATATCCCTGGTAGGATTCTGAACTGGTCTGTAGTCGATGATTGCGAAAGCGATCATCGGCTCATAGTTTTTGATTGGGTAGGTGGGCTGCGCGATGTCTTTAGGGCGGACGACCCTGTTCAGCAGGGGCGCTTCTTGCACAGGCGGGCGGATTGGCGCAAGTTTTCAGTGAGTTTTCAGATATCTGATTTATACTTTCAGCCAAGAATTTTGACTACAATTACCTGAAAAATGACCCAGCTTTTTCATAAGTATACTTTTCTTTATATTGTATCTTTGACCGGTGAGAATATTTTGCTTTTCCATTCTACTAATGTCATTGGCTTTGCTGCAAAATTGATGTTATATTTTGCTTTACTTTTTAAGTATTCAATTCTTAAAAATTTGAATAATTTTTTTACCATTTTTCCAGCTTTGATTTATTTTCACATTTATATTTACTACATTTTTATTTTAATTGTTACATGTTTGTGTTTTAAAACAGTGATATTTTAAAGTGATATAAAATTTGGTGCGCTGTATGTAATTCTATATTATATTTTACTCGTAATTAGTGTTTTATACTTGATATAAAATTTTACTTAAAATAAATAAAATTCAAATGAAAATACTATTTAAAAAACATTTAAACCTTTGAAACAACTAATACAGTGTGTGAGCAACTTAAAACCGATCTGAGCCAGCTTGAACTGCAGTTATTTGAGGATCACCTTTAATGCTCTTAATACCACTATTACTGATTGTATATGTTACTACTTTCGTCCATTATTGTGAGTTGGTAAATTTTTCATGTTGTAGTGGAGTATCGTTTTATTCTTTGCAATTGTGTTTTTCTAAATAGCCTTATTCGATTGAGGAAAGGGTTGCTGTTGTGGAAGCTTATGTGTGTTCTGGATCCTTTCAAGAAACATGTCAAATATTCACTGAAAAATTTTCAATTGCTAATAACGAAAGCAAGAAGTAGTACACATGATTTGGTTAAAAAATAGTACAACAATGTCGTTTTCAAAACAAAACAAAATAGGCAGCCTTTTGTTAGTAGTCCAGAAGTCGGAGCCAATATTCAAAGAAGAATTTCTGCCAATCTGAAAAAAAATTTGTATGATTTATTAAAACAAGTGTGTAAAATACATATCTTACCATAAGTTTTTCATGATTTAAATTTTAAACCATATGTGTAACAGTTCTCCAAACAAATTAAGAGAATGGACAAACTGAAACTTGTTGCAACTGGCTTTTCAAAAACATTGTTAATAGACAGATAGACCCGATGCTGTATTTCACATCAGGCAATGCTGGTTTCACGAGGCATGTTAATTTACACAACATTAGGTACTGGGTGACTGAAAATCCTCATAAGATGTTTGAGCATTCACTTAACATTGAGAAAATTGGTGTGTAATGTGCTGTTTCTGGTAATTGTATATTGGAGCCAATATTATTTGACCAGCCTTATCAGTACAGAAGTGCATTGTACAGTTGTGAAGAATTGTATGCTCAGCTAACAGATAGGAAAAAGAGTAGAGCTTCTTCCAGCAAGACAGAGCAATGTGTCACACATCAAAGAGTTCAGTAGCATGTGTTCATTTTTTCATTTACAGAAGAATGAACTATCAGCAGAACTCTCTGCTAGATAAATTTGTTGGTGGAGGTCACCAGCTGGTGACTTCTGTGTTCCCCAAATTTGTCTAGTTGCAATTTTTTTCCTTGGGGCTATTTGAAAGATAGAGTTTATGAATCAAATTGCCACAGTATTGATGAACTGAATGTGAACATTCAACAAGAAATTGTTGTCATTGACAGCAACGTATTGTATCAGATGACTTGCAATATCACTTGAGCACAAAAGTGTACATCTGTGCTTATTTTGAACATCTTTTCAAAAATATGGGAAGTATGTTAACTTTTGCCAATGTAAATTTAATTTAAAATTAAATTCAGAATCATATTTAAGAGTGGAAATAGCCTATTTTGTACAATTCATTTTAGAATTCTGTGTACTAGAAAACATATAATGTATTAAAACATCACGCCTGCAAGGCTGGGAAAGAATTATCTATTATTGATGTTACATATTTTTCCTTCATTTAACTCCTGTAATTGTAAAGTAAAATATTTTCTTTCATTTCCACTTTATAAAAGAAAATATCTAATAAAAAGTAAAATAAGCTTTCCAATTCTGCTTTATTAAGGGCCTTATGCATTATGATGTGATTGCATCTGAAATTTTTAGCATTATATTGAGAGGTTGCATAGAAAGGTTTTACTGTACGTGGTTTTATACCTTTAAACTGTATATGTAGCATTACAAGTCCTTGATTAGGTGCATTAAACTTGTGGAATGTGTACTCCACAGTGAACAGATTGATTTATATAGACCCACGGTTTGGTGTAGTGGTGAATGTGTCTTCGCAAATCAGCTGACTTTGAAGTCGAGAGTTCCAATGTTCAAATCCTAGTAAAGGCTAGTTTTAAACAAATTTGAACACTAGATCATGGATTCCGGTGTTCTTTGGTGGTTGGGTTTCAATTAACCACACATTCACACTCACACGTATCATCCTCATTCATCATCTGAAGTAATACCTGACAGTGATTCCTGGAGGCTAAACAGGAACAAAAGAAAAAAAAAGATTTATTTACATCAACATTCTATACTATTTTACATTAGGTAGTAGAGGATCTATTTCACCTTTATGTTTATGTTAGAAGTAGAACTTTCAATTCTTTGAGTGAAGGTACTCTGCTGGTTGGTAAATTTCTAAATTTGTTGGTAAATTTTTGATGTGATTTATGATTCTTTCAATTGTGATTCATTATCATAATGTAAAATAGTAGAAAACTTCTTAGCTCTCTCAGCTTAATACATTTCATTTTAGTAATATGCATGCTAGGTTTTATTATTTATTGCTAAAATAAAGATTGAAATTGTTTATACTAAATTTACTTAATTCATGAAGGGTTTTGTTTTTTTATAAATCATTCTGCATTTTTATTTTTAATTGTGTGGAACATATATAATGCATTTATTTATGAAAATATTTTTATTTATGAAATATAAATGGAAATAAACTGATTAACCGAATGAATAATATCTGTAATATAAATTTACATTTTTACTCCGTAACTTATCATTCTAAAGAGATATGACTGAGATTGATCTGATATTTATATGGAACATCAGTAATTGAAAAATGTTTCTTTACCCTACTGTAATTCACATTATGCTTAAGTTTAGATCTAATATATTGTTGTGTTGTTGAGTGCTGCTCTACGGGCGGTTGCTGAAATAACACGGAGAGCTGGCAGTTCAATTCAGATGCAGAGCTCATACAGTTAACATGATACATAATCAGTAGATTCAACCAGAACAATTACAGATTTTAATTTATACAATTCAGTTATATTTAATTATGTTCGTTGTTAAAAATTCAGTTTAGTTAGTAAGCAGTGATTAATAGTGGTTAATATTCAGTGATAAGATATTGTTAAATAAAATTCTATACAATTGAATTTAGTGGGATTCATTTGTTCCCCAACATATATTATGTACTAGTAATTTGATCATATCACGATAATTTATTTTTGATAAATATTTTATAAGTATTTTGAAAATTAATTAAGTATTTTAATAATTTATTTTCAGAATTAGTGTGATGATGTAATGGAGATAAAAGTTTGTTATTATCAAGTAATATGTTTTTTCAATCCTCTAGATTAGCATTTCTCAATCTCTGGGAGTCACGGTGATATGAAAGGGAGATCGCAATAGCCTTCTACTTTACATGTAAACAATACCATTCTACCACTGATCAAATGATCAGCTTAGAGGACGTTATATATAACAGCTTCATTAAAAGGAAACATTGTGTCGGAGTCTTCTTTGATCTTCAGAAGGCTTTCGATATGACCTGGCGTCATGGTATAATGCTCCAGATACATGAATGGGGCATTCGTGGCAATCTGCCTATACTGCTCAGCAACTATATGAATGACTGTACCTTCCAAGTACGCGTCAACAATGAATATTCATGTGAAAGAATCTTGGAAAATGGCATACCGCAGGGTTCGCCGTTGAGCAGTACCTTGTTTACCATTGCCATTAATAAATTGATATTAGCCATTTAGCCATTCCAGTAGAAATCAGCAAAAGCGTCTATGTTGATGATCTGGCAATTATGTATGCCAGCAACAAGACTGCTATGGTGAGGTACAAATTGCAACGAGCGATCAATGCTCTAAATGAAGTTGCAAGGAATAACGGATTCCAATTCTCACCAGAAAAAAGTGCTGTGTACACTTTTGTAGGAAGAGAATTCCTCATCAAAGTCCTGCGTTGACAATTGATGATAATCCAATACAATATAAAGAAAATGTAAGATATTTAGGACTAGTATTGGATAAATCCCTTACATGGGGATTACATATACAGGACTTGAGTGATAGATGCAAAAGAGCCCTACCAAAACATTATAAAATGTCTATCGAACTTAAATTGGGGATCAGACAAAGAGACATTATTGAGATTGTATAAAGCATTGGTTCAATCTAAACTAGACTATGGATGTATCGTATATTCATCCGCTAGAAAGTCGCATTTAAAAAAGTTAGACGTAGTTCATAATAACGGAATAAGATATGCAACTGGCGCTTTCTGTACAAGTCGGGCGGCTAGTCTGATGTCTGAAGTCGGAATATGCCACTACATTATAGAAGAGAGATCCTTTTACTAAGATACGCAGCAAATATATGGGCTTATCCTGCCCATATAAATAATAAACTTTTCAATAACCATCCTATGGCTGCATTATACGAACGTTGTGCTACCTATTCCAGACCAGCCGGAATTAGGTACCACGAATTAAGAAGTAAATACGAAATTGCCATTCCAGATACATTGGCAATTTCTACTAGAGAAATACCGCCATGGCTCTTGGCAGCGGTAAATACAAGTTTGGATCTCTCTCAAGGAGAAATAAAAAAGAAACCAGCAGTGATCATCCAACAGGAATTTTTGGCAACCGTCAGTAGTTACGAAGATCATATTAGAATTTATACTGACGGTTCTAAAACCGAACATGGTGTTGGATGCTCAATACATGTAAATAGAGAAGCCCACTTTTGGAAACTGCCAGATGTGGCCAGTGTCTACACGGCAGAACTCACTCCAATTATGCAAGCTCTTCGCTACACTGAACACTATTGCGAAGAGAGAGTGTTAATATGTTCCGATTCTTTAAGTGCACTTGTCGCAATTCGGAACAAGAACACTAAGGATGTCCTAATTGCAAACATCCTGTCCATTTTATACGTTCTAAAACAACGAGGACAGCGATGCGTATTTGTATGGACTCCGGGGCATGCTGGTATTACAGGTAATGAAATCGC
This sequence comes from Lycorma delicatula, assembly GCF_047948215.1. Taxonomy (NCBI): domain Eukaryota; kingdom Metazoa; phylum Arthropoda; class Insecta; order Hemiptera; family Fulgoridae; genus Lycorma; species Lycorma delicatula. The sequence continues at coordinate 181,715,318 of NC_134459.1, read as the reverse complement.
AGACGAAGCTGCCAGAAAGGCAACAGTCTGCGATGATTTGGATGCATTTCCTGTAAGAGTGGCAGATGTTAAAAACCGTCTAACAAACATAGTAAAAAACAAGTGGAATGCTGAATGGAGGAGTTTAAATACAAAATTAAACTCAGTAAAAACTTCTCCTTATAAATGGAAAAGCGACTTTAAGTTGACTCGCCGTGAACAAGTAGCGGTGACCAGACTTAGAATCGGTCACACGCGATTAACAAATTTATATATGTTAACCGGCGAAGTGAGACCAATGTGCGGTGTTTGTAATAAAACACTGACAATCAAGCATCTAATAGAAGAGTGTACCATATATGAGGACCTCAGAAAGAGGTTCCGTCTTAGAAATAATATTAGTGCTGATCTGGATAATGGAAATGAAGAAAATATAGTTGCATTTTTACACGCCAGTGGACTTCTTAAAAGTCTATAAAATGAAAGTTTAAAGTTGTGATAAAAGAATCTCTAAGGGGTAGTTTTTTATATATATAAAGAAAGAAATGGTATTGATAAGTTGAAATTTTAATTTCATGGTCTTTTGAGAACCTTATCTCAAATTTTAATATCGGGGCCCTTTACACCCCATAAGTGTTTGTGATTGTCCTTGTCTTTTATGTCTTAATGTTTATTGTGAAGTTTGTGTTTTTAAATAAAATGTAAGGGCCCTTTACACCCTTAAATTTTAATATCGGGGCCCTTTACACCCCATAAGTGTTTGTGATTGTCCTTGTCTTTTATGTCTTAATGTTTATTGTGAAGTTTGTGTTTTTAAATAAAATGTAAGGGCCCTTTACACCCTTACATATGACGATCCTGATGGAGATAATAATTTCTTTTAAAGAATGTGACGAGGGCTAATGACCTTAGCAGTCGATGCCCGTAAAAACTCAGAAAAAAAAACAATAATGAAATCATTTTATGGGAAAAAAAATCATTTATTATAAAGTTTCCCCATACATTGATCAATGTTAGAAACACACAAAAGCAAATTGTTTTCAAGTTATAAAAGTCATTCCTATAGTTAGTTTTTAGTGCAACCATAGATGAAAAATCCTTTTTGCAGAGGTAAGATGTGGTGGAAGAGATTAATATTTTCAGTGCTTCTTTGACTAAATTTCCATATTCACTTCGACAAGTAAGCTAAAATGTATCTAAATCTTCACAACATCTGAATTGTAGTTGCAATGTTTTATCAGTAGATATTTTAATGGGCTGGTTATGAATCTCAACTGGTAACTTAGCAGTAAATGAATTCAATACCCATCTCTTTGAGAAGTGATTTTTATCTTTTGGTAAATACTCTGCAGACTGAATTTTTTGCTCGCACAAGTACATATTCATGCTAACCAAACTGTGGTGAATGTGTGTCTTATTCATCCAAACTTTTCTCAGTATAATTGGAAGTGAGTGAAAAAATATCAAAATGTTTGCTTTGAAGGCAAATAATCCAGATATCAAGCTTCTTGATGAAAGCATGAACTTTGTCTGTGATTAATAAAATATTTTGATCATGCACTTGTAAATTCACATCCAAGTCGTTTTAAATTCAAAAATACATATGTTGGGTTAAGTTTGCTGTTAGTTATGTAAGTTAACAGGAGCATATACTTGTTATTCTGTAACAGAATTGAGAATGGCATTCGTTTATCCTGGAAAAATATTAACTCATCTTGCTATTTCAATAACCGGTTAACACTTTCCCCTGTGATAACCATCTGACCTATATGGAAAAAAAGAAATATTTTCTTTTCGCCCATTTCATCGCATAGTTCAGCAAGCAGCCTATTCTGTAACAGTCAGCTATTAATAAAATTAACCATTTTTACAGCTTTACTAAGTTGATTTTGAGATTTTTCAGAATTTTTTTGTGGTAAGAGCATGTCTGTGAAAGAAGCACTGTGTCCATTCCACCCTTTGTATAAGACAGAGCTTTTCATTTTTTCAGAAATTCAGTTCTTTCCTGTTATCATCTTGGCACCACCACTACATTCTGCAATACATTTTGTCCAATCTATGTTATAGTTTTTAGTACTTTCATAAAAAAAAAAAAAAAAAAAAAAACATCAAAAAACATTGTCCTGACCAGGTATTATTGATTTGCAAAACAACATATTTTCTTTGATTGATCTGTCCTTATCGCATTCATATCTCACAAAACATAAGAACTGAGAAATGTCTGCTATATCTGTTGATTCATCAAACTGAATACTAAAAAATTCACTTGAACTTACTTGCTGAATTATCTGATCATGAACATTGGCATCCATGTCAACGACTCTCCTTGATACTGTTTCATTAGAAATGACACATTTTTTCAATTCTTTTGCTTCTTTGATGCTTATTAAAATACTGACCATATCAGTTGCAGCAGGCAGTATGAGGTTTTCTGCGATTTTATGGGGTTTAGACATATTAGCCATAGTTAATGCTATGAGGTAAGATAAGATGCTTCAAGTGTACTTATATCAGTATAGCTTGATTTACAAATAGAAGCTTGCTAATTTCTCAAAGTATGTAATCTTTAAAAAAATGTCAACAGGTTGCTTTTATGATCCAGTTGTTTAGTTTCCAAGTGTCGAATTAATTTTGATAGCTTAATTCTTACATTGGAGAGGACTTGAAAGCCACAGTGTGGCTTTCGATTGAATGTGGTAAAACCGCAATTTAAATAACTTTCATTGTACAATCTTGCCTTTTTACCAGGCAATTCAATGGATGTAGATGGCTTACTTCATTTTTTCAAAAATTATCTATCCATTTTGCATAAGAATTTAATTGAAAAAAGTTACACTGTTTGACAACACTGAAACTAAAATTATTTTAAATGAAACTACACTTTTAAAAACTTTAAGGCACCAGATACTTGCTTTGCATTCGAAACTAAACGGACAATCTGCAATCCCTTATGCCTTCCTATACTGCTGTGAGCATGATGTGTTCAAGCGTGTATCACATGCATGTTTGAATATAATGTCTTAATAGTGAATATTATGCAAGCAGACTAAATTACAAGGAGCACGTACATATCAAGTTGGAACCTGTAAATTGCTTAGTTTATGCGTGTTCATACCTGTTGCTATTAGTGCAGCTAAAATAGTTTTAATTAAGTTTTATTGGGTTGAGGTTGGGGGTTGTGAAATATTCATTATATATTCTTTTTATTTTTTGGGGGTCATAAAATTAAAACAAACTTGAAATATTTGATCTAAATATCTCCTAACAATGATATTTTTCTCTGGCTCCTGTACTGTATGCTTTTCAGAAGTTTCCAGTAGACATTGTGGGTTTATTGTTCACTATAATAGAAATGTGCAAGTTAGTAATATCATGATAATATAATTTGTGATGTACATGTATTTTTTGTCATTCATATATTCTTTTGTTATTGTTCAATTCTTTGTTATTCTAGGATCCAGGACTATTCTTTGTGGTGGTAGTGGTGTAGGAAAATCTACATTGCTTCGATATCTTGTTAATCGTAGTTTGTCATCTTGGGATAAAGTTTTGGTGATAGATTTTGATCCAGGACAGTCAGAATTCACAGTTCCTGGATGTGTATCTGCATTTCTTATTAATACACCTCTTTTGGGACCTAATTTTACTCATATTTCAAATCCATTAAGGTTAGTTAAAATAATTTTTCTTTTGCTATTAATAAAACCCATGAAACAAAATAATTTTTTTCAGAACTATTGTTGAAAATTGGTTTTTAAAGATATTTCTGTTAATATTTTCACCATTGTTCCTTTCTCATATGACATCCTTCAAGAATATAAAACTGTACTTTCTTCCACAAATCAATAATTAAATTATGTATAATTTTGTATAGATTTGGGGATTGTTTTTTTAACCTAAAACAAAAGAATTTACATGAATTCCAATTCAATAAAGTAAGAATGAGTGAGAATATGTACAAAACATTTAAAAATGAATATGTGCAGACACAGACCTGTGTAGAAGGGGAAAATTTTCAAATGAAGTAAACTTTGTTAACGGTTTCTTACTACTGAAAGTTTTATTATATTAAAAATTAATCTTTAATATTTCTATATAATAATGTTTTTACTCGAGGAAACTTAATTTGCGACAGTTTAAAAATTCAAATATTTTACTGTTTGTATTGGTTATATTTATAAGTAGTTCAAATTATTCACTATTTACTAAACAACTTAGGCAAATGTTGGAGCACATCTGAAAAAGTGAAAGGGTGAGTTTTTTTTTGTTTTGCATTAGGAATAATTGTTGTGGAAGTAGGGTTAGAAGGTTTTGTACTTCTAAGGACTCTCTTTTTCTGTTTAGTCTCTGGAACCACCCTAAGGTATTACTTTTTAGAGGATAAATGAAGATGATGTTTACGAATGTAAATGAAGGGTGAGTTATATATAACATAGCAACTTCATAGTAAAATCTATAGTGTAGTGATAACTTTAAGTCAAATTGAAGTGAATAATCAACACTACATCTAGATATTTTTCAGATTTCAATGGAAATATCCATTCGGCGTGACATCTGTATGTATGTATCTTGTATAACTAAAACACGATTAGCCGTAGGATATTGAAGTTTTGGATTTAGGACTGTTATAACATCTAGTTGTACACGCCTTTTGAATCCAGTTGACTGAACCAAAAATATCCAAAAAAGCCCAAAATTCAAAAAACCTTTTTCTTAACTGCAGTAATATTAGCCCTTATTGAAAGCTTTTCAATGATGTATCATAAGTGGTACTTATTTTCATTAGTTCCAGAGTTATAGCCAAATGAAATTTTAATTAATGAAATATTTGCATCTTATAAGGGGAAGACACATCAGTTCGAATCAGACTTCATCTACTTTTTTTAACTTATTTTTTTTTAATTTAAGTATATTGATTGTAAAACATTTTTACAATAAATTATAATTCAACAATAACAATTAAAATATATATATATATATATATATATATATATATATATATATATGAAAAAATATCAGGAGTTATTAATGGAATAAAATTTCATGTACTTTTCATTTAAAAAAAATGTGTTTATGTAATTTAATAAGTGTATAAGTAAGTCATGTGGTGTCCACATCATATTTGGTGAAACATCTGATTAATAGTTTTTTTTTTTTTTCATTTTGTTGATGGTTACATTGTAATAATTTAAGAAAAACATAGTGTTAGATAAAGACATACATTTATTTAAAGAGTAATAAAGGGACTTACTCTATCCTAATATTTCAAGTAAGGTTGTAGAATTAATAATTAAATAAATGTTTGATGTTAACTAATATTTTAGCAGTTGTGTAAATGTTCACTTTATTAAAGAGTTGGAGGATCATACCTCACTTTCAAATGAAATAAGTTTAAATGAAGTGAAACAAAAAATGTGTACATAAAATTTGATAGGCGTACAAGGAAGTCATGTGATGTCTATATTAGATTTTTTTAATATGTCATCAAGTGAAGGGTACGATAAGAACACTGTGGACAGTTAGTTATTTTTTCATCAAATTACTCGCAGAACACCCAATGTTGTAAAAAAATGTCAAGAGTGCCAAAAGTTATTAATGAAAAAAAGAAGGAAGATGTATGTAGTATGTATCCCCAAGGTACTGGGATTGAAATCTCTGTAGTTCAAATGAAGAAAAGAATGTAACTGCGATGTGATATTGACAGGCCAACCAGTAAAGTAGCTAGCTGGTTATTGACTATCAAAAAATAATTTTAATTTTTTATATTATTCTCATTATTTTGTATTGTAGAAATCTGTAATAATGATTTTAAAAACAGATTGTACTGTAATTGAGGCTATACAATATGTATTCCAAACAATAAATTTAGGTTCAACATTCAGCATAAAACATAACAAATTAAATAAAATGTAACATATACTACTGTTTCTGTTTCCAACATAATTTTCTTATATTTTCTTATCTCTTCGCCAACTTTTTCTTTGGTGAACTCATATTCCTCTCTACCTTCTTCCAGATCCTCGAAATGAAATAAGTCTAAGATGTTTGGCAATATTGTGAAGCACAGTGAAGCTCATTGTTAGTTTTGGTACCTTTTCTAGTGATATTTGCATGCAGTTACCAAGGATTGGGAAACTGTTTGAGCTGACCAAACACTCTTTCTATTATGACTGTTTCTTTAGCTTGTTTGCTGTTAAATCAATATTTAATGTTGCCTTCAGGTGTCTTGAATGGCGTGATCATCCATGGAGATATATTGTTGCCAGAGTTGCCTAGCAAATAAGCAGTGGCGTCACATTGAGAGATAATGTCCTGAATATCACTCGTCTGTATTCTCAAACAGAGCCCTGCCACTCGGTGCTAATGCTTGTAAACTTTTCCTCATCACACGTTACCTGAAAGTTTATGCTGGTGTAACCCTTGGAATTAATATATTTGTCCCCAAACATTGATGGTTTTTTTTTATTTTTATGTGGGTGCAATCTAATGCATCAAAAGTTTGTAAATGATAGTACATTTGCCATAGTATCTTTGCATTATTTATTTGTTGTGCTCTACTGGGAAAATAAATTGAGTTATAAGCTTTTTCAAGAATATGACCCATAACATTGTTACTACTTTTACATGTTGTCACTCCAAAATCTTCCGCCATTCCATTCTGAAATCCAGCTCAGCAGTGTAACATAAAAATATTTCCAGGTGATTTCCAAGGGTTACTGTATTTCCTGAGTTTCATCATATATTCACTTTATTCACAGGCTTCACTTTATTAACAGTGAAGTTTTAACTACCTTTCTGGAAAAAACAAATTTGCAACTTCACACCAAAGTTAGTTACCACTTAGAAATATTGTAGTGATAGCATCGACTCCTTTTTATTTACTTTACCCTTGTACAGTCTCAGATCAACCATTCATGAGGTGTGCGGTTAATTGAAACCCATCCACCAAAGTACACATCGACGCTCTAGTATTCAAATCCGTTGAAAAGAAACTGCCTTTACTAGGATATGAACCTTAGAACTCTCGACTTCAAAATCAGCTGATTTGCGATGACAAATTCACCATTAGAACCACCCCAATGGGTTGTACTTAGATAGCAGTGGTACAACATACTGCTATCTATAAAAGTCCTTGATCATCCTCCTCAGGTGTGACTAGTAAAAGCATTTTTGATATAGATTTTGTATAAGAGTGTTTCACACTAACAATACTGAACTACAATTTTTATTACAGAGATGGGTAAAAATAAGCGAGCTAAATATATGTGTGTGTGTGTGTGTGTGTGTGTGTGTGTGTGTGTGTGTGTGTGTGTATATACGTTATGTAATTGTCAGTTAAATGAAATTAGATTATTGTTTGAATGGTATGAAAATGTAAAATTTTATTAATTTATAAGTATTTACATCATGCCGTGATTAAATACTTGCATTTGAAGGCAGTACGCCTTTGCAAGTTAAAACCAAGTTGAACGCTGTTTATGGGGACTCTGTCCTATTATTTGTCACTGTGAAAAGATGAGCAGCTGAATTTAAACATGGTCGTATCAGCTTGTTTGATGAGCATTTGGGACAGCCAAAAACTGCAACCACTAACGATATCGAAAAAGTTCACCAAATCGTACTGGATGACCGACAAATTAAGGTTAGAGAGATAGCAGAGGCTTTGGGCAAATCAAATGAAGATGTTTGTCATATATTAACTGAAGAATTGGATATGTGTAAGCTATCCGCGTGTTGCATGCCACATTTGCTCATTTTGAACCAACAACGCATTTGAATGAACATTTCCAAGGCCCTGCTGGAACAGTTTAAGCAGAATGAGTCAGATTTTTTGCATCAATTCATAACCGTAGATGAAACGTGGATCCATCACTACACTCCTGTGATGAAACAACAGTCAAAACAGACTGCAAAGGGTGAATCTGCTTTGAAAAAAGCAAAGACTGTTCCATCGGCCGGGAAGGTGATGCCGAATGTTTTTTGGGATAGTAACGGAATTTTGGTTATCGATTATCTTCAAAAAGTTAAAACACTAATGATACAGTATTACACATCATTACTTGAAAGCTGAAGGCAGAAATTACAAAAAAATGACCACATTTGTAGAAGAAGAAAGTGGTTTTCCATCAGGACAATGTGCCTGCCCACACTTTGATGGTTGTCACGGTTAAAATTCATGAATTGCGCTTTGAATTAGTTGATCAATCACTGTATTCACCAGATCTGGCCCCGAGCGACTTTTATTTGCTTCCTAACCTTAAAGTTTTGCTTGGAGGAAAAAAGATTTTCATCGGACAAGGAGGTTATCGCATATATAAATGTCTGTTTTGCAGATAGACACCAGCTACTATTTGGAGGGGTTAAAGAGGTTAGAGCATCGCTGGAAAAAGTGTATCGACTTAAAAGGAGACTTTGTTGAAAAATAAAACCATTTGACAGAAAAAATGTCTTTCTATGTTAGGCTCAAAATGTTTCAGACAACTTTGACACAGAACTTGACGTAGAATTTTGAACAGTGTTTTAGGAGGATGTTGAAAATTAGGAGGGTGGTTAATAAAGTATAAAATGAAATGAAGAAGTCTTAAATAAATAGAAGAGAAGAGAAATTTCTGGCGAAATCCTTTAAGACGATGAAATAGCAATGTATTAAGAAGATTTTAAGGTTTAGTTAATTTTTATAATAGAGGGATGAGTAAAGAGTGAAAGCAGTAGAGGAAGACAAAGATTGGACTGAATATGTAATATATTATTTTTATTATGATTTGTATTATTACAGTATTTTTTTGTGTGATATTACATTTTTTATTGTATTGGTGACAATAAGCTGATTTACACTTTCAGTCAACTTAACGTTTTTATGTGATCAGAGATGTATTTTGTAGTGTGTGAAAACTGCCCAACATGACTAGGATTCAAATCTAGAATCTATTATTATTATTATTAATTTATCAAAAAATGTAAATGTTGTGGACATTTATATAATAATAGTATTCTATAAAAATAAACTGAATCATCTCTACATTGGTAGAAAACATAAAATAAAATTATAAAATGAAAAAATTACATAGTTTATATAACTGCTTTACAGTTTAATACATCCAATATACACTTCTAGATTATTTTTTGATGGTTATTTTTTTAATATTAAAAAAATAAAAATGTTTAAAATTGAGACTCACTTTCATAGTAGCTGTAAATATTCTTTCATAATTTATTTTTGGCAATGATCTAGTCTTATCCTAATTGATGCTGCAAGTGGCATTGAAGATGGCTAGGTAACCAGTGTAACATGTGTTCAGATTAGTATATTAATTTTACAACTTATGCTTACGTAAAATTTGCATGTTGTAGTTAATTTCTTTGTATACACATCCTGTTTCTATTAGGTATGTGAAATGAAGTTGTGTTTTTTTCTTTATTTCATTGTCTAATTTAGAAGTTTTTTTATAATGTTTATATTTTTGTTTCAGATCTTTCTTTTACGGCAGCGTTGATGTTATCCATAATCTGAAGTTTTATTTTATTTGTATTCAAAATGTGATTGATTATTGAAACTCCCAGGAGGAATTGAAAAATATCCCTTGGTTTATTAATACTATTGGATATAATAAAGGTAATATCAATTAACAACAGTATCTATAACCTTAATTTTATTACTGTATACAGTTTATATTATTATTATTATTTATGATTTGTACAATCACTAGGATATATGAACAAATTACTTTACCTTCAGCTTTGCTTAACTTGCAGTGATTTATGAGAAGGACTGAATCTCAAATAGTCAAGATTTGATTATGAGAAGGACTGAATCTCAAATAATCAAGATTTGATATGTACAAACTACTCATTCTGATATTTGGTTTTTGCTCTTGTGAAGTTATGATCAGTTTCCAGCCTAATTGCTTTGTACAGCATGATGTCATTCTAAGATATGTACTTCTAACCGTTTAAGCCACAAGTTGCTATTATTGATAACTTGATTAAGGGATTCATGCCTCAAACCCTTTATAACGTTCACATTTATTCCTGTTTCTAAAAAAATGCTTCTTAAATCAAGAAAAATATAGGAACATTGCTGTATTAGCAATTCTTTCAAACTTTTTCAAGATAGTTGTCTGTACTGGACACCTGAGGTTAATTTTCTGGACACAGATATGAAATTGATGAGTTTGGCTTCAGACCTGTGAAGTTTTTTAAATTGGTCCACTCATTTAATAAATATTGTTATTGATGCTTTGGATTTGAGGACAAAGTGATGCTGCTATTTCCAGAAGTAAATAAATATTTTATTCCAGTTGAATGTAATGCTCTACTCCGTGGATAAAAAGGATCTGGTCTGAATTTGCCTATGTGGGTCATAAGTGATTGTGGTAAAATCTTCATCAGAGCAGGGGCAAATGTACAACTAATTATAAAAAATTATAATAAATGTAATTAAAGTTCATTTCGACTTTAAAAGAACAATTTTTATAATAAAAAAATTATTTGAAAATATAAAATAACAGTATAGAAAGAACTAATGGAAATTATTTAACTACGTATTTGTACTCATTAAACAAAGATGCAGAAAAGTTTTTATATTTAATTTTATTGACTGGGTAAAGATTTCTGTGAAAGAAAATTTCTTTACCTTTGTTGTAAAAATTTGTAAGAAAATCTTTTAGATTGGTCATTAATTCAACGTTTCTCAACCTTTCAGTATTTACAACCCAATTCTTAATCATAATTTTCATTGTGCCCCCCTCTCGTACAATAATAATGTATTTTGAAGCTAAAAATACACTACAACCTTAATTACAAACTTTCAAGAATAAGTAAATTTATTGATATTTGGTAACACCGATCCACCGCATTGACAAAACCAAAATTGATGCCTCTATATTGCTCTCTGTCTTATTTCCACCATATCAAACATTCTTGCAGTTTTGCGAGAAGGAACTTCAAGAATGTTCGAGACAAACTGTTCCAGTTTGTCTCGAACATTCTTGAACGTCTGCACAAATGTGTATAAATGCTGCATCTTGTTCAATTCCAGCCAGTCTCGGTTGAGTCCTTCTATTGCTATCAAATCTTATCATCAATGTGTATGTTGTAATTTGCATGTTAATTGCTATTCATGATATGAAATATTCACAACAATACATTTATACATTTTTAAGTGGGCAGAAGCGAGCATTAGATGACAGTGAAGCATCAAAACGTACACAGATGAGTATGGTTCTGAAAATAAAATTAAGAAACACTCCCAAGAACACTTAAATTTTGGGTTTACCATTAATGAAGTAAATGAAGAAGAAGGCTCCTGTGTGTAATTTGCTCAAAAATTTTGGCAGCAGACAGCATGAAACTTAAAATAACTTAAACAACATTTGGAAACACTTCATAGTGAGTAAGTTAACAAACCCTGAGAATTCTTTGAATTAAAATTAAATTTGTATGAAAAGCAAACAACATTTAAAAAAAAAAAACTTTGTGAATGAAAGCTTTATTTGCCACAGTTTCATATAAAATAGCCAGATGTAAAAAGCCTCATGCTATTGATGAAGAGCTTATTTTTCCAGCTGCAGTTGAGATTGTAGAAATTATGTTTATAATTTTGCCAAACAATTGCAGTTCATACCTCTATCAAATGATACTGCTGCCTGTTGAATTGGTGATATACCTGAAGATGTACGACATCAGCTTTTTGGAAAGTTGTGTGACAAATTGTTTTCAATTCAGCTTGATAAGGCAAAGCAATAAATATGCTTGTCTCATTGCCCATGTTCAATTTTGTGATGGCATGTCAGCAGTAGAACTACTCTTCTGCAAACCAATAGAACTCAAAGCAACAGCACTCGCTTTATTTGCTATCTTAAATGATTTTATACACAAGGCAAACATTGAGTGAAAAAATTGCGTCAGAATATGCACCAATGGTACTTATTCAATGTCTGGAAGATTCCAAAGTATACAAGCACTTGTGAAATAAAAATCTTCACAGTGTATCTGAATACATTGCATGATCCACAGAGAAGCTTTGGCTTCCAAAGAAATGAGTCCTGGTCTGAATATTGTGTTAACATTGGTTGTAACCATAGTAAATTATATAAAAATGAAACTCCTAAAATCAAGAATCTTTTCTGCACTTTGTAAAGATATGGGTGCAGTACATTTAGCGATATTATTTTATTGTGAGGCAAGATGATTGTCACATGGAAAATTTTTGCAATGTGTTTATGAATTAAAGAGATGAAATCATCATTTTTCTAGAAGAGGAAAACTGACCAGAAGCCGAGAGATTTCAAGGTGGTTTATTTGTGATGGAATTCAGCTACTTGGGTGACATATTCAAGAAATTAAATACTTTGAATCTTCAACTCCAAGGAGCAAGTACACATATGTTGGATACGAGTGATAAAATTAATGCTTTTTGTAAAAAATTTGAATTTAAAGTAAACACCTTAGAAATGTTTACAGATGTGGATGAATGTGTTAAAACTTACAAGGATGAAGAACAGCATGTGAAAGTTGTTTTTGTAACTGTTGAAAATCATGTAGCCATGCTGGCAAAGAATTTTAAAAAGGATTTTCTTGCTGACGATACCTTGATAGCAAGTTACAAGTGGGTTAGGGATCCATTTCTAAATACTCCTGAAAGGCGCTCAACTGCCGAAAAAGAAATCTTCATAGACTTCATGGTAAGTGGAAAAACAAAAGATAATTTAATAATAAATTGCTCTTTGAATATTTAGCAGGGGTGGATGATGAGTTTTCTGCACTGAAAACAAGAGCGTTTCATATACTATTACCATTTTCAAAACCTACCTTTGCAAAACTGGATTTTCTGCTATTGCTGCTTTGAAGACAAAATATAGATCTCAGCTAAATGTAGAAAAAGAACTTAGAATGTTTATTTCTAATATTAAACTATCATTTGAAAAACTTTGTTCTGCTAGGCAGGCCCAAGGGAGTCATTAATAATTATTAAACTTGTTTTTAATTTAGTATTGATAAATTAATTATTAAGTACATTTTGCAGTACTGATACAATCCTATTTATAAGTGCATTATGTCAGTGTAAATGTGTATTTTATTATGTCAGCTGTATTTTGTTTTGCTTTCCTTTCAGTAAATTAATACATTTTTTTAATAATATTTTCTTTTCGATATGCTCACACCCCCCATTTAGTGTTAATATGTTCCTCCTAGGAGGCACACTCACAGGGTCCTACACTGCATTAATTTGTTAAAAATAGCAATGGAAGTGAAAATGAAATATCAATAATAATGATAATAAATAGAAAAAGTAAAGGATAAATGTAAAAAGTTGATAATGAGATTGGTTGAGCCATGATAAAGGTACTGTAAAATGAGAAAAGCAGCCTTATATATCGGATGATTATATATAGATACTAAATTGTCATTCCATGCACATTATATTGCATTTCATTTTGTTTTATTTTCAAAGATGTTACTGTCTGAGACATTTCAGGTGTTAATGAACCATTAACATCTGGCTGCATAATTATACATTTTTGTCTTGGGCCATTGTGAAACAGTTTATTATTTTACATTTTTATCAGTTTAGTTTAAATTTATATTTTCTTGGTTAAAAAACTTCTAGTTTATGTAAAATTAGACTGATAGTTACTTGGAAGTACATCAATTAGTAATGATATATAAAATTGTATTGCTATGATTTTGTTTTCAAATAAATTTGAATTATTTATTTTTACAGGGATGGGTGTTCTTATTGTGTCAAGTATGATTAAAAAAGTATCACCGACTGTTCTTGTACAGATTGAGTCACAACATAAAGCTCGTAACTTTCCTGCTTTATTAGATCCTGAGTTTGTTGAAGATAACATTTTAAATCTCTGCAGGAGTGAACATGACCCAAAAGTTCTCAATTATGAATTATTACCTATACCATCAGCTGTAGAAAATATAGGGTTTTATAAAAAGAATAAAAAGAAACAGCAAGCACAGACTTTGTACGTTTAAGAAATGAAGGATTTAAAAAATGTAATTATATCCTTTAATTGTTGAAGCCTTGATTAATATATTTTTAAACTCACATTTATAAGTAAGAATGGTTCTCTGACTACAATGTTATAAGAAAACTATTTTTTTACAAAATATTTTTTCAGCAACAATTGTGGAAATCACCAGTACATGCAGACAAATATTAGTGAAATGAGAAATCATTTTTTGAAGTAATTTATAATTTTTTAACTGTATTATGACTACAAACGTGTTTCTACATCTATTTTAATAGCAAGATATGTTGGATGAAATAACTGATGTAAAAATGTCTGATCTTGGCTGAGAATCAAACCCAAGACCAGCTTGCTAATCAGTACACTGGCTACAAAATATGATAAATGAAATAAAGGGGAAATACAATATTAAATATAATATTAGTCGATACAGCTGAGAGATTAAGATTGTCTTTTGCTAGTGATTTTAATTAGCTTAAAAAATGTTAAAAGAAAATTTAAGTAAATTGTTGATATGTTTTATTATATTATATTTATTTCAGTTAGCTTTAATTTCATGCAAGTTTTACTAATTTATTAATATTAATAATATACTACATCTTAATTGGCTTTGGCACCTATTTAATTTTGTCTAGTTTGAACTTGAGACAGTGTCACTAAGTTATCCTGTGACCAAAGTACTGGACGATTCAAAAAGGATTTCTCAAATTTAAAAGCATATGAAAATTTATTTAGATAACTTACAAATTCAGTTGAGGTCTCATTTTGTAGCAAAACACAAAGTTTTGATTTATATAGTTTATTAGTTTTGAAGTATGCCACCAGTATTGTTAAAAATGGATACATTTACTGGTGTGGAATGTTCTCACTGTGTGTTTTGGTTTCATGATTTGCAGTCAGCAACTGCAGTTCAAAGTAATTTTCATAGAGAGTAGGGTAGCAAGCTTTCTAGTAAGCTTACAATATTTACTCTTGGCATCAAACCTTCATTGAGACAGGTTGTTCTGTTAAACATACAAAATCACCGGGATGCCCGTGCGTTCCTGAAGCTGCTGTGGGACAACTCGAACACTTTGCATGTAATCTGAAGAAATCAACTCGACACTTATCACGTGAGTGGCATTCTACAAACTACTGTTTGGCGCATTTTATGTAAATGATTGCACTTGAAGCCATACAAACTAACCATGGTTCAACACATTACAGATGATGATAAAGTTGGTTGGCTGCAGTTTTGGTTGAAAATGATGGATGGAATTGCAGACAACAACACATTTTTAGACAATGTAATTTTTAGTGATGAGTCAATGTTTCACATCAGTGGCTAGGTGAACATCCATAATTATGGAATATGGGGTAGCAGAAACCCTCATGAAACTTTGCAGTGCATTTGTGATGGGACTAAGATCAGTGTTTTTTGAGGCAACTGTAAGTTGTATAGTTTATCTGGACATGCTTCAAAATTTTCTAATTCCTCAGTTAGATAATGATGACCAAGATGGACGGATGGTAATTCCATCAGCAAGATGGAATTACCACCTCACTACTGTATAGAAGTCTGAAATTTTCTTGGTACTCGATTCCTAGTTTGGTGGATTGGTCCTGAAAGTCCAATTGCATGGCCACCTCGCTCCCTAGATTTGACCTCACTAGAGTTTTTTTGTGGGGTTTCATTAAAGATTAGGTTTATGTACCACCTTTGGTTGCTGATCTTGTTGAACTAAGACTGAATTAATGCTGCAACTGCAGAGGTAACGCCCGACTTGCTGGCTACAGTCTGGGATAAAATTGACTTCAGTTGGGATGTATGTCGCATTACAAATGGAAACCATGTAGAACCAAAGTGAATGTTGGGTGACAAACTTTGTGTTTTTTTAGGAATGAGACTTCAACCAAATCTGTAAGTTATCTCAATAAATTTTTATATGCCTTTAAAATTTGAAGTCGTTTTTGAATCAACCGGTATGTCATTAATTTAGGTATTTATTAAAATAATAATACAAATATTTTTTTATTGTTCCTTTTTGTATTATTAAACTTTAAAAAAATTGACTACGAAATAAAGGACTTTTCTTATAAGACTGACATTTAAAAGTAAATGTGTATGGTAATGCATTTTCAAAATTTAATTAATTTATTTTCTGCATTTCTACACATTATATTAATTGCTTTTGTAAAATAGTTCCACACCATATATAGCACAACAAAAACATAATAAAAAGTATGTATAAATGAGATCCATGCAGTAAATACTATAACTATTTATACGAGGGCTGTCTAGAAAGTAACTTGTGTTGGTGCCTAGCATATAGATGGGGATAGAGCCGCCATCTTGGCGTCAAAATGTTTTTACATCCAGTGTGCATCAAGCTGTCATATTGTGTGGTTTGTGATTTTTCTACTTTGTTCGTTGTGAATTATTGTAATGTGCGCTATAATAGAGAGTCCCGCGAGTTCTGAGTTGCAGACGCAGTTCAGTGATTAGGAGGATTTTACTGGCAAAAAACCTTAAACCAATTGAAATACATCAACTTTGCAAGGTGTATGGAGATGGAATAATGAGTGAAGGGGGAGTGAGGCAGTGATGCATTCAGTTAAAAATGGCCGCACCAATGTTTATGATGACGACCGCAGTGGTCGGCCTAACCTTGTGACTGATGAACTGATGATGAAAATCAACAATAAAATTCGTGAAAATTGCCGCATTACGATTGCAGAACTCTCTCTTCACTTCCTACAAATTTCACAAAGTTTACTGCATGAATTGTATCGGGGAAGCTTGGTTATCACAATTTTTGTGCAAGATGGGTGTCAAAAATCTAAGGTGGCAGATTTCTATTGAGAAGGAATTGAAAAGCTTGTGCATTGTTCTGATAAGTGCCTCAATTTAAATGGCAACTATGTAGAAAAGTAGTTTACGATTGTCCCTTTCAAATGTATATAATAAAATTTCTTTTTTTTTAATTGGTTTTGTATATATATATATATATATATATATATATATATATATACACCCAAGAGGGCTGTTCAGAAAGTAACTTATGTTTTGAAATAAAAAAAACAACTATATATAATATATATAGCCAAATATATAATATAACCAACCAATATATATATATGTACACATCAGATATATCAAAAATATTAACATTTAGAAACAATGCTTTGCATTATTTAAAATTCATTTACACTTTAATATGCTTCGCGTAATAGTATATCTCATATATACCACATATCTTTTAAAAGTTTAAAACTCATTGACCTCAAATTTTCTGGAAGTTTCATATATAATTTAATTTTGCATGTTATATTTTTAATTTTAATACATTATAAATTTTGATTCAGGAGAAGAGGGAAATCATTTGAGAACTGATTCTAGAGTTTGAAATAAGGAAAAATATTTGTGTGCATGAACTTTTTTTTAAAAAAGAAACGTTTTTCAGTACTAAAGTTTTATGATTTACGTTGGATATCATGAAAACCATGAAAAATACAGTCCTGGAATCTGTTTTATTAAATTTTTCAGGTCAAGAAATTTAAGACCCCATCAAATTTAGTCCTTTTATAACGCCTTAAAAATTCAGTATTTCACTGGGAACTAAAATCTGGGTGAAATTTTTCACTAGCCATAAGTCAGTAACAAAGCATTTTCTGTCGTATGTTTGTATGAACGTTTTATCCTTATTTCAAGCCCTAGAAGCAGTTTCACTCTGCATTGACTTAAGTGAAGCTGATCTTACAGTTTAGTGGTTTTGTAGGTATGCATAAGACAAAATTCATATTTCACATATTTTTTTTTATATGAATTACTTCAAAACTTTCAAAGTGAATGTGCTACGTAGATAATTTTAATATTTTAGTGAAGAAAAACAATTTATGATTCTGTGTGAAACTTTTTAGCATTAAGTTAATTTATTTATTTTTAATCCTGTAAGTATATCTTGCAAAGCAATAACATTTAGAAATTTGGAAAGGATATATCTTTGCAGTAAACTGAATGACTATTTGGTATTTTGAAGATAACAAGGCTTTTTTATTCTAATAATAATTTATACAAACCCTAATAGCAAAGGTTGCTTTTATGACTAGATAAATAGTATAGGGTAATAGGTTAAAAACAAATTCAGTGTTTGCTCATGATTAGCGTATTCACAAGCTTTTGACGACTTGTGAATAATAAATCATCTATAGACATAACCGAACACTACAGCTATATTTTTTTAAACATTCAACGAGTCATCATCTGATTGATAATATCATTCATAGACATCTCAGTACAATGCTGACTTCTTAAAACATTCTGAGAGGAACTAAACCAATTAATCCTTTCTGAAAATGTACTAGACCGGCTATAAGAATTAGAGTGCTGTTCTGTGTGACGGAGTGGTAGCATCTCGGCCTTTAATCTGGAGATCCTGGGTTTGAAATCAGATTAGCCATGGAATTTTTCATACGCTACAAATTTCCAGTTGGGCTAATGACCATAGCAGTTGAGCCCATAGTCTTATAAAAAACAAAATTGACTGGTGATCTTTATTTCTATAAAGTATGATGTCTGCAAATTTCAGGAAATATCGTTCTAAGGTGTTACAGTATTAAGATGGTAAGGTGTTTAATTGAAGATTTATTGAACCATCTGATTTGCCTAAGTCCCACGAAAGAAAAAAGTATTATACGGTTAGAGTGTGAATCAATTTAAGAAGTAGCTGGAAAGATAACTAAATTGTTTTCATTTCTGAAAATGTTTTGTAGTTAATAACTTAGGGCTAGTATGAGGCCTGGTTTTATCTGCTGGACAAACCAGGTGGAGTTTAGGCAGCATAGAATATATTTTGTGTTAAATAAATTCTTTAAATAAAAAATCCTTTTTAAATATATAAAAAAGCATGAAGATATGATTCAAGCACCTGCTCAACACAGTCATTAGTTGATGATGTCTATTTTCTTTGGAAATAGTGCTTATGATGTTGAAAAGATAGCAGTAAGATTAATTTTTATCACTGCAGAACCCTTTTTATTCCACTTAATTTTTTTCTTATCTTTATTATTCAAATCAATTTCAGTTTACAAAATGAGCAAGATTTATATGCAGAACTGCTTATTATTTTATCTGGGCTAACAGCACAATTTATTTTAAAATCCATTATGCAGTAATTTTAGGAACTTAACATTTCTGTTAATCTGAGCAAAGTGCATTTGCCTTAACTATCAAAGACAAATGTTATAATTATTTTTTTAATGAGATATATTTGTAAAATTGTTGACGGTGATTAAATAATTCTGATTTAAAAAAAAAAAAAAACATTAACTGAAAACATAAAGGTAAATTTATCTTAGATTTAAGTAACCAAAGATTTCTTTGTTACTAACATGATAACAAGTAAAATATATCTAAATTACAGGAGATAGGAGATTCATAGTCTAGGTCAATTGTTTCATGCATTGAATGTTAATTTGCTTAGTTTATCTTATTTTCTATTTGTTTATTATTTTCTTAATATAGGGGTCTCTCTGCACCCAGCTTAAGGAATATAATGATACTTTCATATTTTGGACAGATGTTAAATTCTAAAGTGAAGGATATTTTTTATGTTGAACCTTACAGGTAAGTAAACTTTTTGTCATCTAATGTTTAAATTATTTAAGACATTTTTGAAGACCAATAACTAAATTGTGGAGATCCTGCATGAGATGTAAACTGCATATCCTTACAACATCATGGTTGTAAAATACCTGAATTCTCAGGTAGTACATCATGGTTTATGATGTGTGTGAAATAAGTAAAGATATTAAAAGCTATATTTAATGAACTGGCTTCTGTATAATGACCTAAAATGATTTTAGGTGCAGTTCATTGCATGCTGTTACTATTTTATGGCGGCTAATGACCTTAGCGATTTGACAATAACTTCATAAAGTAAATATCTAGAAGAATAGCAAAAAGTATTATTATTTATTTTTATTTTTTAAAGAATTATCTTAGGTATCTTTTAAGTATCTTAGTTTTATTCATTTAAATATAAATTACCGGACATTATCTTTTATAAATATTAGAAAAGGAAGCAATCAATCTAAAGTATGCAGTGTGTGTATATTTTACCTACTTAAAGAGTGCTGTCAAGCATGAGCCAACACTCAGGAATGCCTGGAATGTCTATTATTTTTTATATTGAGTTTTGATATAGTAAGAAAAAGAATAGATAATGTAAAGATGAATATTACTTAGATGATGCTTTCTGAAATATGAGAATGTGTATTATTTTTTTGTTTGAAGTTTTCCAATTAATGACTTGAATTTTCGTGTGAAGTACATTGAATATCAGGCTACCTATCACTATGCTGTCATGATCCAATACTAAGCAACAACAAAAAATGAAAATATCTAAATAGCCCATGTATATAGTGAGATTCACTTAAAAATCTTCCAAGTAAGTTAAAATACCTAAATCCAGTGGGGTATTTCCTCTAAAAAATTAATTCTATTGAATCTGAAGCAGATTTACAACCATGGTATAGTCATATTGTGGTTAGCATGACAATCCAAAACCATAACCGGTATGATAACAGCCTGAATACAAGGAGTAACACATCTTAGTATAATTTTTGAAAATGTTGGTCGGCTGTTCCATCATTTTATATCCTTTGATTATATTCAGAAATATAATATTTCTCGAGTATATTCCCTTTTCTTTTTATAAAAAAAAAAATGAATATACAAACTTCCAAACCTCTCTAAATTATTTTTGCAATCAGTAATACTGTGTTAGCATTCTAACAAACTGTCAGCTCCATGTGTATGTAGATGAATTAAAGATATTTTCCATTTATTTGTCATCATTGCTTAATATTAGATTATTGTAGTACAATGATATAAAGCCTATCACCATTCTGATATTTGTAGTATTTTCTGATAAAAATTCAATAAAATGTTTCTATTAGAAACTAATAGGAAAAATTACTCTTCCTTTGAAATAAGCTTAGTTCACAGATTGTAGCACCCATCTGAAGTTTTTCTCTATGTTCCTTTTTTATTTTTATCAAGTTGCACATTTGTCGTGTTTAAATTTCTTGTGAGCATTTTATTTGTTTATTTTTAATGTACATTTGAGTACTACTCTGCACCACATGAGCAGAAATTTCAAAATTTCTGTTCCTTCCTTTTCTTACACTATACTCAAGGTATTTTTTTAATTTTTATCAAGATATAGGTTTTTATTTATCTTCTTTTTAATTTAGAGCGAAATTTGTTCAAATGAGCAGCTTTTCTGCAGGCCTATCCAAGATTTCACATAAAATAATTTTGGCTTTAAGAAAATTGAAACAAAACCTAATATCTTTAAAGAATTTTTCATTTCTTTTAAAAATTTTACTTTTTGAATTTAGTGCCAAGTTAAAGGTAAATTGTTGGTATTGTTTTTAGTTTGTCATTGACTTCTAAAAGTTGAGATTTAAATAAGAATTGTGTTGATTTATAATACAGTTTATATATTTAGATCTATATGGAGAAATGTTGTTGAGGGTTAGCCAAAATCAGAACAAACATAAAAATTAGGTATTTGTTTATCGCTGTTTCTCCTTGCACGTTTTAAATGGAAAATATTAAAATGCTAAAAGAAGTGATGACTCCCACTTAAAATTTATAAAAATAAGATTTAAAATTATGTAAATTTTATATACAACATAATTTTTTCCTTTAAATAAAATAAAATTTTTAATGTCTTAATTTTAAAGTAGTTGTTATTTCAGTTTAGACATTTTCTGTACTTGATCTTCTGTATTTGATCTTTTGATTATGATCATTGTGGTTAACTGTAATAAGACTTCATTTATTTATATGTAAAATTAGATTTTTTTCTGTAAACTTAAATCTGGTTATCTCATCTTTTCAGATGAGATAAGAAAAAAATTTTTACCAGTTTTAATATTTTCCAGGAAAATGTTCATTTTCTTTCTACTAACAATTTAAAACATTTTCCAACTTATGTTTGTAGACAAAACTTGATATTTTGTAAATTTGTTCAACAATATCTATTTTGTGAATGATATTTAATTTTCTTTCCAGCGGTATCTTAGTGTAAAATTTAAGAACAATTGGAATTTTTGAATAAAACAAATGAAAATCTGTTTGGATTTTATGTTGACGTGAGAAATTGTTAAGTCAAACTTCAGTTGGTGCTGTTCAGTGGGTTCTTATAAAAAAAAAACAATTTTTTAAAATGAATTTTTGTATGAACAATATGATTGTTAGCATTCGACTAAAAAATTAATTCCTGGTAATAACATTCATTTAATTTACATACAAAGATTAAATTCACTTGAATTTGAAGAAATTCTTTTTTTCTTTTAACACATTGGTTCTCTGAACACAGGTAATGTTTGTGATAAATTTATTGGCGGTTTACAAAGATTATGTACATATCCCAGGTAATTTAAAGAAGTTAAGGCAGTGTTTTTCAAAATCCAGCTTGTCTTGTAAGCATCATTCTCACCTTCTTTAAACATATCACTCAGAAGGGTTTGGTATATTTTACACTGTGACCTCCAATTTCAATCTTGAAATTAACATTTAATTTTATCATAAACCTTTTGATACTGATAAAGAAGCGCAATTACAATTCTGTGCTTGGTTTAATGAAATTCTGATATGAATGCTGACGTTTTTTAAAGACAATCATGTTCAAAGTGGTATTAATAATAAAATTTTCATTATTAAAATGATGCAAATCTAAGACAACTGCTACATAATACCAAAGTTACTATTGGTGTGATATATCTTCATTTGGGATTTTTAGTCCGTACTTTTTCAAAAAAGGTGACCACACCCCATAACTATTACTTTAAGAGTGAGCCAATAAATGCTTATCATGATAGAGATGCCAAATGAGATTCACAGTGAAATTTGGTTCCACAGCAATACTTCTTGAGAAACATAAATATTCTGATATGCTTCCTGGAAACTTCATTTCTCGTTTCGTGACAAAATGGTTACCTAGGTCTTAAAATTTGTCATGATTTGTCATTAAAAAAAGAAATTTTCTAAAAATATCTTTTTAATGATGACTTGTTAGAATTGTTTAAAATTATAAGATGATTGTAGTTTTCTTGCCATCTTCTTGATGGTAAGATATAGAACTCATTACAAAGTAATTTGTGTAACAGTTCTACTGTAGATCATAAGATTGTATTTCGAGACAATTATTATTATTATATATTCTTTCAATTATCAGTGCTATTGTATTCTTTATTGTCTTCTTTTTTTTTAATAGGTATTGTAAGAGGTGTGAAGAAAGAGACTGAAGAACTGTTTTTATTAACACCTCTTAATGAAGATATGTTAAGTCAAGTCAATAGTATAATTAAAGGATGTGTCTATTTACCAAATACAATTTTTTGTAATCCTCCAGAAAGTGTAACAGGACATGTACCTTATACATCCGTTAGTAATAATGTGCTGAGCGGTGTAGTCAAGAAAACTTATAAAAACCTAGATACCGTATAAAGACTATTTTAATAAATTTTTCTGTAATCCTCCAGACATAGGATATGTACCTTATACATCCATTAGTAATAATGTACTGAGTGGTGTAGTTAAAAAACTTATAATTAAGCCTTGATATTGAGTAAATAAAATTTTTTTAATACATTTTTTAATGTTTTTTTTTTTTTTAATTTTTATAATTATTATATAATGCTTATTTTATTAAGTTTTAAGTGTGGCTAAATTGTTATGCAATTTACTGATAGTGAGAGCTGTGTGATTATTAGTTTGTTTGTTATTATAAATGCCTTTATATAGTTACAATATCAAACAACTCTGAAATTGTATAGTAATGTCAATAACTTAGAACTACTTAGAACAGAAAAACCTAAAAAAAAACTAATACCAACAGTTGACTTTTGTGGAATCCCACATCAGTCGGTATATAATTGTATAATTATATCAAATAACAAAAACAAAAAAGAAATAAAATTTAGAAAACAAACCCCAGGATTAATAGCATCTATTAAAAAGAAGTAGAAAATTGTTTTTACAATCTGTGTTTAAGTGTAAAGTAGGGATACGTATTTACTTAAATTAACATAACACATTATTATCTTTTTTGTTTTAGTATTCTTTTAGTTAATTTTCAGTACAATAAAAAATCGGTAGTTACCTGAAAAATACCATGAAATAAATAACATAATAAATTTAAATAAATAGTTGATTTATTAGCAGTTAACATTTTTAAAACACAGTTATTCAGCACAATGTATCAGCTATTTATAAATAATTTACATTAGACAAAAACTTAACAATTACAAAATTGCTAAAATTTAAGTTATGCCACTTACTACATAAATACTACTTTTTAAGCATAAAAACAGGTACGAGTAACATTAAAAGTTTAAATTTATCTGATAATTGATACTGTTGGGTATTTCTGTTGAGCTCTTGCGATTAGACTTGTCAAACTTTCCAGTAGTTAATAATATTAAAAAGCGTTTCTGATAGGATTCTTTCAGTGGTATATTGAGATCCAAAGCTGATTTTACTACAGCAGAACATCTTTTTAAATTGTTTTGTGAATCTGTAAAATAAGTATAAGTATTTTAAAATTAAAAAAAATATGTGTCAGTCTTAACAGGCTGTTGTATTAAAGTATAGAGGCAGTAAAAATCGGGTCACTAATTTTTAAGTCAAATGAGTCTTTTCTAACTCAGAGCTACTTTACAATAGTGTATTCATAACTAGTGTCAACTTAAAAAAATTTTTAAATATTATATGTGTTTAAATGTGTAATAAAACAGTAATAATTAATAATGTTATCGAGGAGAAATTTTATTTTATTTTTCACGCACCTGTACACTTTTTACTAGTTTAAAAAAAAAACATTGTTAGGAAGAAGGTTAATTACTAGTTAAAAAGATTGTAGGTGACCTAATGAGATTTAATTCCCTCTTGAAACTGACATAACCATGACCAAATTAACAAGAACCCCGTGCCAAGCTTAATAAGGAAAGTGAAAATCGAAGTGGTTTTCTCACCATCTTCTTTACTGAGCCAGTTTGACTATAAAGTGAACATTATTATTCAGAGAAATAACTCAGAACTGTAGGTTCTTAAATGTGCTCTACATATGTAAAAACAATGTACTCCTGGTGAGAGATAATGCATTACATTATCTTGATAGAAAAAAAATTTAATAAAACTCACAAAATTTACAGTGAGAAACTGTATCAACATTTTTCTACAGATAAAAAATAAATGCTTAATGAAATCAAATAATTATTACTACAGCAGAAATATCTAAACTAAAAACAAAATTTCAAGGGTAATCAACAAACATCAATAAAAAAAAATACATGTTATAGACTGTATATCCCACACTATTTTTTTTATCTAGTATTATATATATATATATAATATAAATAATTTTTTTAAAAATTCAAATAATTCATCACATACTGACCAATGTGTTATTTAAAAAAATAGATGAGTAAATAAATGAGTTAAACTTAATTTTTAAAACTAAGAATATATATTTTCTTTTTGAATACTCAAATAATTAAAAATATTGAAACTTTGTTAATCAAATTTAATATTATAACATATATAATGGGACATCAAAATTTACATATACACTTATTATATTATTCAAAATATAAAACATAATTTCAAATAAAATTTCAGAAAATTAAAAGAATATTTTTATTGTAATAGATGTGTATATTATTTAATAAACTGAAGATAAGGGGTACATTATTCAAAATATAAAACATAATTTCAAATAAAATTTCAGAAAATTAAAAGAATATTTTTATTGTAATAGATGTGTATATTATTTAATAAACTGAAGATAAGGGGTACTGCGAAAATTGTTATTGGAAATTAATAATAATGCTAAGTTACTTATTTAATTACTGTTTTGGTGGTTTATATGTTGTATTTTGTAATTTGTTTTGTATTCTGTTTTGTAATTTATATATATATATAATATAGAAAAGTAACCTAGGAAATCTGTAGAACATTTTTGAATATAAATTTTCTTATATTAGGCAGAAATTCATGTTGAGATTACCTATGATATTAAATGTGTTATAATATTTCAAACGCATATTAAAATTGTTTAAATTTAAAAAAATATATATTATATAAATCTTTAATATGTCAAAGTAATCCTTCCCCAGCTTAATAATAGTTTAAGCGGCTATATAATTAGGATAACTAGTGTGATATATATTTATATTATTATTATGCTTTTACGTGCAACACGGGACCACTTAAGTCAATTTTAGTTGGATCTTTTCTGAGAAAAGCGTGTTATTTTACTCTTCCGAGCTGCCCAGTATTTCTTCATCCGTTCAGATCATTCTACTTTTAATATTACTACTGTAATTGTGTAATAAGTACAAGGTGAATCACTAGTTATCCCAATTCTATAGCCGCTTAAACTATTATTAAGCTGGAGAAGGATTACTTTGACACAGTAAAGATGTATATATTATATATTTTTTTAAATTAAATACAATTTTAATATGCGTTTGAAATATTATAACACATTCAATGTCATAGATAACCTCAACATGAATTTCTGCCTAATATAAGAAAATTTGTATTCAAAAATGTTCTATATATGTGAGCATATATACAGCAAATATATGAGCGACTGGGAAGTTCCTGAACAGTGAAAATTTTTTAAAAGACTAACCAGGTCACATACCGATAATAATGACACCAAAGACCATTACAGTAATTGAACCATAGCAGAGTAAAATCTGTGCATAACAGTGAATGAAATCTGGTTATAAGTCATACATAAATATAATAATTATACCGTACTGTTCATGATCAGCAGTTCAATAAAGAGCCTGTAACAAGAATGCCGTACCAAATGTGTGTAGATGGTGTATTCCTAGATACAACTTTCTGGAAGTGAGACCTGGATCCACTAACAAAAATTGGAAACCAAGAAAGTAAGTTATTTTATTCGCCTTATGTCCTCATCAAAATTGAAAATAACCAAAACCCTACCTAACAATCAGCAGAAAATTTATAATCATACTGATTTTGTTTTTTGATGAGCTAAAGATAATTTTGGTGTACTGTATACCCAGGAAAACAATTCCACCAGTTCAATCTACATCTCAGAAATCACTTGAATTCTGCAATCAAGCCCAAATAACATGTACTTCTGAGAAGGTTGTATTGTTGCAATACAGCTTTCCATTACTACTGTTTTTTCCCCAAGAGTGTATCTTTTACATAGAAGAACTCTTCTTAGAGTCTAATCTTTCAGGTCTAATAAGAAGAAAAGCAGATAGTGCTTAAATGGCTAAGCTTCCATTCAAACGATTTTATTTCTATCGATCCACTAATGAAGCACTGATACACTTGCACTGCTTATCAAGGACTAGACTCTTCCTCATATTTTATACATAATTTTACATAGAAAAAACATATTTTAAAATTAAATGTTACAAGAAAGTTAGATTTCATGACAAATGAAGTAGGCTAATCAAATGAAAATATACTTTTCCTTGATTACCAGTTTGGGTAACCTACATTATTATTTAGAAATTAGAATTAAATGAAAGATTACTAAATTTCTTGGTTGAAGTGAGCGATGCCTGAGCAAAATTATCATTACAATTTATTTTAATAAAAGCTGCAGTGGCAGACAATATAAATATACTAGTGAAGTTATTCTGTATACTTACAATAATAGTCAAAAAGACTATGAAGAACAGATGAATATTGATCGATTGCATTAAGTTTCAGCAACACTTCACACAGTCTATGGACAACATCAATTTTATGGCACTGCATGTAAGAAACACACCAAACAGGTACCGATGGCTTTATTACAATAATAAGTTCCTCATTATCATTCAATATTTTTTTTGCTAATTCCTGATCTGTAAACCATTCACTTTCTTGTAATGATCTCCATAAAATAGCCATGGGATAATAATTATCATATTTATCAGCTAATTATTTAATAAAATTTGTCATTACAACCAATAAAGCTTCCCCGTGCTTCATTATTACATCAGAGATGATATCATATATTATGTAATTTAGTTCATACTTCATACTTTAAACTAACTGAGCAGTTCTGATATAACTGTTCTAAAATATCAAGAGATTCAGAAAAATTTCCTGAATACCATAACATTTGAGCTGTGTAGTGTTTAAAACCACGGTACTTCTTAAACTCATTTGCATACAAACACTTATGGTATGACTGCATTAATTCCAAACCTTCTTTTTCTCCTAATTTTGCAAATAATTTTGTTAAGTATAACATAAATCCATACGGTAAACAGTATGATCTTTCTTTACATAGTTTAATACAAGTAACAGTATTATTTACATTGTGAACCCTTAAAGAATCTATTATTTTGGAAACAAGTTCTTCTTTTGTACAATGATCAGGCAATTCCAATATTTGACAAGGGTTGGTAAAAATATTGATTAAATTTGTTTTGTTTAATGATACTTTGAAAATAAATTCATTAAATTTATTGCAATTTTCTTGAACTAAATTTTCCGTATAAATATCCAAAACATCGTAGTTTAGAACGTTTCTTGAACTACTTTTACTAGTATGTCTATGAACTAAATTAAAAAGTAATCGTAAATGGTTAAATTTACATAATCTACTACATAAAGTATTATGAGTCAATGCCATAACAATAAGTCAGTCAATAACGGTACAAAATAGTTTCGGGTACCGCATTTAAGTACAGCTTTATTTGACTTTTATACATTTTTAAAATACATGATCTATCAGAATAACTTAAGGTCGCTAGTTTCATGTTTTAAACTTAAATTAATCTGCTGACTGACCCTCTGCAAGAAGAAAGTATTTTTGAAAAAATAAGCAAATCTAATTACAATAAGAATGAGCAAACACCGCACAACCTGCTAACGTTTTGAAAATTTCAACGTTACTCTGGAAAATTATTTGAGGTTAGTTCCAATTCTGTGATGTGCAATAGATATCGAATTATGAACTGCTTTTTTCATGCCAAATATTGACTAATGTTAATTTACTAGAATGTCTTAGTTTTTCTTCTATTTTTAAACTTTATTCATCTTTTCGGATGTGGAGGAATGTAGAATTTTATTTTAAAGTATTAATTTTTTTTTTAGTAAGTAATTTTTTTCATTTACAAAATAATAATTGGAAGTTCGATAGTAATGATTTGTTCGAAGAGCTATCGATAGTGTTGAAGTTTAAAGTTGTATCGTAGTCGTGATTTGCAGTCTTACAAAACGAAAGCTAATTCTTGTAAACTGCAGATGCGATAGTAATTGTAAAAGCTATATTATATATGTATAGGCAGCCAACGTAAATAATATCTTAATATGTTAAAATGTGTTCATAGTTGGGTTACGGCTGCGAAGTAAGATTGTGCAATTTAGCTTTCTTTTGTTTAAATCGCGATGGGAGGCCCAAAGCATACTAAAAAAGATTTCGGTTAGTATTTGTGTTTTTTGATAACCTAGAACTTTGTTAGATATATAATTTTGAATTTGCAGAAATTGAAGGTGGAAAAATGTTTTCCACCTTTAAGAAAATGAGCTGTCATATTAATGACAAATATATTTAAAATATTTAAGTAAAATAAAATATATAAAATAAGAATTTAATATGTAACTAATGACAGCTCAACGTTGAATTTGATTTTTGAGATCAATTACTTTCTAAAGAAAATTTTTTTTTCTTTAATTTTGAGGCCACATTGGACCACTTTAGTCATCCATATTTCAGTTTCTCTTGAATTTCTGTATTAGTCTGGCCACTCGATTTTCCCAGTATTTCTTCATTCTATCGGATCGTTGCTTCCTCACTTCATCTCTGACCTCCGCTTTATTATGCCTTTCTAATTTTTTAATGTTGAATCTACTGTTTTGAAGTACGTAGTTAATTTTCATATTATCACAGGCATTTTCAACCATCAAGCCAATTTCTTGAAGATCTCTTTGGATTTTTCCAGCATATTTTCCACAGGTGTTTTGATTAATTTTCCTTGTGACCAATTGTTTTATAAATCGGTTCTCATGCGTTTTTAATATATAGAAAAAATGGGTAATCCTTCGTTTTCTTCATAGTACTGATAATCGGGTCGACTTGTTTGTAGACTGTTTCATTTGTGGCGATTCCCAACTCCATCCTTTTGATAACTTTTATTTAAACAAGTTCTGATAATTCGCCTTTCTGTTTTAAGCAATCGGTCCGTTTTATTTTCATTGTTAATCTGAAAAATAGTCTCACAAGCATAAAGAGCCACCGAGTTAAAATGAGATTTTTTTTTCCTTGAAGTTTACATGGTTTGTTTGTTTTCATTTAATGTAGCTATCATATTTTTTAATACACGCAAAACATAATTTACAAATAATAAAAACTTTTAGATGTAAGTTTTTACATTATTTACAGTAATAAAAGAGGACCAATTTACATAATTACAATCATATCACAACAGCAGTTGTTCACTACAGCCTACACACGCTGAAATGCAGTCACAATTTGTCCATTTAAATCATATCATCAAACAAATAAGGCTCCAAACTATGAAGAATTATGATAAAGAATAGTAAAACAGTTAAAATTTGTCATTATAAATGTTTCTGATAAAATTCATCGGAATTTTTCAGAAATATGTAACAAGTTTACTTTATCAGAATCAAAATTTCATATATTTCCCTGACGTTTTGCAGTAGATTTAACAGGACTGAATAGCTATTAATCATTTATTGTTAAGTGTATCCGCTAGTAACTAATAGCAAAGTTGTGTAGAATAGAAATTTAATATCTAAGAAATTTTGGGCGTACTTTGTCAATACGGCCGCAGTATCTCGAAAGGAATCTGTTAATACATAGGTAATTTCATTTAACATTCGTCCGGTATTTCCTCTATACAAATAGATCTATGTTGACCAAGTGGTTTTGTGTAAACTGGAATACTTTGACGAAATTTTCATAAATACGCAACGCCATTATTACTAGATGGATAATACTGTTAATTGAACTGTCAAGATACTCACAAACAAGATACTCGCTTGTTTGCCATTACGAACTTTATAAATAGTTCAAAAGTTACACTGCAATTAGGTACTAGGACGAAATATAGTGTAAAATATTTTATACCGATATGATCCGATCGATGTTCTCCCTCAACTTTGTAAATTTGCATGAGTCATGACCACCATTTTCAGCACTATAAAGTTAAGTTTCAACTTTATCAATAATGTTAAATTGTGATCTACGTCATCACGAAAATTGTTTTAATAAAAATTCATAATTTATTAAAAAAAACAATTTTGTTTTTTGTAATTGTAAGAAATGCATCTCTATTTATTTATCCATTAAAAAACTACAAAAAAAAAAAATTATTTATAAAATAAATGGATGATTTTTTTTACGTTATTTGATTAAAGTTTTAATTAAATAATAATAAAACTGTTCAGTTTAGATTTTTATGAAATAATACAAGATTTTTATACTCTTTATATGACTTTCGAAGCTAAAGCTCCGTGACTTAAAAAGAATTGTAAAATATATACTTCAATACATCCTAAACATCATATTATTTCATCGATTATTTTGACGACTTTAAAAAAAATTTAAATCGTCTATATCGAAACAAATTAATCACATTAATTAATATACATTTGACTACAGAAATACAGATATGTTTTAACTTAATTAATTAAAATCATATTTGTTAAAAAAATATTTCAATATTTTTTTATAGATTTTAAGATTTAATTACTTGTAGAAAATAATGAAATCACATTGTAATTTCAAGAACGTGCAACCTTCTATCGTAGGTTAATTTATGTTGACAGTCAATTCATATTATAATTTTTAATATTATTAGCTGTACCCGATTATTGCCTAAACGTAACATGCTAAGCGAGAGATGAAGCTTTTATAAAAAATATTTTTAAATATTTACTCCCGTAAAATATAGTTTTATATCACGCCTGAGGATGAGGATGAAGATATCATTTTTATTTTAAGGTTTATTTCATTGAAAAAATAATGATCGGATAACTTTTTCTTTTTTTTTTTGGTGACAAATTTTTATTTACGCGTAGTTTCTATAATAACTATAAGTAAATGAAATGGTTTGAATGAGAAAGTTTACAGTGAAGCTGCTCGAAAAAGAATCTGTGTAAGAAAAGAAAACTTTTTATATACGAGGGTAAATCGATTATTATCCGCAATGTAGTTATAAATTTTATTGTAATACAAATAGGAAACTTACATGTAAATCATTTTTCAACATAGTCCCCTTGCATTGATACGCACTTGGTCCATCGTTGCACAAGCTTCCTGATGCCCATATAAAAGAAGGTTTTCGGTTGAATTGCGAGCCAGAAATGCACAGCTTCTTTCACTGTTTCGTCAGAGGTGAATCGACGGCCCTTTAATGCCTCTTTGAGTGGACCAAACAAGTGGTAGTCAGAAGGGGCAAGATCAGGACTATACGGACTATGAGCCAGTACTTCAAAATTGAGTTTTGGAGCGTTTCAGCAGTTTGAGCAACGGTATGTAGGCAGGCATTGTCGTGTAACAACACAACACCTTTCGACAGCAGTCCTCGGTGTTTGCTTCGAATTGCAGGCTTCAGCTTGGCAGCAAACATTTCACTGTAATGCGCAATGTTTATTGTCGTGCTCCATAATGTTCCAGTACTGGGCTTTGTAAGTCCCAAAAAACCGTAAGCATCAGTTTCCAGCGGGCAGTTGGGTCTTGAACTTTTTTTTTGCAGAACTAATTTGGATGTTTCCATTCCATACACTGCTGTTTGCTCTCCGACTCGTAATGGTGGATCCATGTTTCGTCACCAGTGATGATTCTGTCTAAGAAAATGTCCTGTTCGTTACCATAGCGATCCAAATGTTTCTGACAGATGTCCAAGCGCGTTTGTTTATGCAACTGTGGGGGAGTTGTTTTGGAACCCATCTTGCACAGACTTTATGAAACCCAAGTCTGTTGTGGATGATTTCGTGGGCAGAACCGTGACTAATTTGTAGACGATGAACCGCTTCAACAATAGTTACTCGTCTGTTTAAGAAAACCATGCCACTTGCACGCTCAATGTTTTCCTCATTTGTGGCGGTAAACGGTCTCTGGCTCCTTCGTCACGCGTAACACTCCGTTGTGGCAACACACTTTCCCGTACTGAATCGAAAGTCTTCGATGAATTTCGGCCCCTGATACATCTTCCGACCGCAAAAAACCGATCGCTGAACGTTGCTCTTCTTTGGTGCAAACAAAAAGCGGAGCAGCCTTGGTTAACGGCAGGGCAGCAATAATGGAACTAACGTAGCAGTATCAAACTTGCACAGACATAATAAAATTAAACCACGCATGCGTCATCTACGCAAAACGACAGTACTATCAACATAAAAATATACACGTTGTTTGCATATTAGACGACGATCCAAATGCAAACCCAGATATCTTATGTGGTCGCCCACCGGGTTGGTCTAGTGGTTAACTCGTCACCGCAAATCGTCTGATTTTGAAGTCGAGAGTTCTAGGATCTTAAAACCCTAATGAAAGCGATTAATTTTTTCGGATTTGATTACTAGATCACGGGTACTGGTTTTCTTTGGTTTAAATTAACCACACATCTCAGGAACGGTCGACCTGAGACTCTACAAGAATACACTTCATTTACATTCATACATATCATTCTCACTCATCCTCTGAAGTAATACCTTACGGTGGTTTCTGAGGCTAAACAGAAAAAGAGAGTGAGATATCTTATGCGGTCAGCATATCTTATGCAATGCAGCCTACTTTTCTCTGTGTAAATATTACACGACTAGATTTCGCTGAACAGCGAAGATTTTTCATCGCGATTTGATTTAACTGTCCTTTGATTTTTCACTTAATTAGCCACTCCTTCATTCGATTCAATTAAGAATAGTTTATCTGAAGCTCTTGTTAGGTCCCCGTCGACCAGATCTCTATATCAAAAACTTACATAATATTTGATTAGTTTAACCTGGAAAAATCAACCACCCAGGCAGCTACGTAAAACCAGGTAGAATGTTTGATGTAAACTTAGTTTCACTTTATGAAGCAAACCAGGCAATCAGACCTTTTCGAAGGCCTGCTAGATATCCAAAAACGCTGCTGAACAATATTTCTTCCTTTCTGAACACCTGTTCATGCTATTAACAATTCTGCGAGTTTGTTTTGTGTCGAATGACCATTTTGAAAGCCAAACTGACGGTAAGGAATAATATGTTTTTCCACTAAAAAAATATTTCAGTCTTCGAAGAAAGAGTCTCTCGAATATTTTAGTGAGAATAGATAATAGGCTTATAGGCTTATAGGCCTGTACAACATCACCTCGTGTACTAGCTTACCCGGTTTCAGGAAAATTATTATTATCTGTGACACCTTCCACTCAGATGGTAAATAAGCCACAGAAAGGACATCATTAAACAACTATTTTATGTATAACTTACCCTTAAATTGTAACACAATCAGCATTTTGTGCGTAACTAAATTAAAACTTGGTATTTTCTTTAAAAACCGGTCTTTGTTGATCACGTGCAAAATTCCTACCGATCAAAAAGGTTTTATAGGAAGAAACAGAAGAACCGGGCTAACTATGGATGCAAGTATTTCTTCTTCATCATCTCCTCATATTATACTCAAAGACTTTACTTAGGTGCTCAGCAAATAAGTCAGCCTTTTGAGCGTCGGTTCTAGCCCACAATCCATTTGGAACCTTTAAAGGTAGAAATTAAACTAGTGACTGCTTAAATCTCTTAGTGATTTTCAACAGTGAGTGATCGTCTTTACTTGAAGGAGAAAGATTTTCCAGATAATTCTTAAAAGTTTCGTTTGTAATTGTCTGTTAATAGTTTCTTAACCTATTAGCAGAATTTCTTTAATATTACCATTTTCTCCTAAGCCGTTTCATTACTTCCCTTTTGTATTCATTCTGTGTTTTCCCACCACTTGCATTTTTTCATCGGTGTTGAACGTCATAGTCAGATATTGTGTTGCATTATCGATATCGTCAGGGCATTTGAGAAAAACTCCCAATCACTTCTATTATTATGAACGACCTGGAATTTCTTTTTCTTTTCCACCGTAACAAGAACAGCCGAATGATTAGATGAAGAATCATAATTTCTCCTTGAATCAGTGTGAAAAGAAGAAACTTCCGTTATGATAAAAAAATCCAACAGTCCTCAATTTTTGTTGGATCTGTTGGCCAATGTGTGGATTCCAATCCGGAAATTACGTTTAGTTGCGTTTTGATAACATATCCATTTGAAGCTCTCCCTAGAGCTATTATCAGTTAAAAACTTCGGTGCAAGTACTTAAAACGGGAACCTTGTGTTTGAAAAATTGAGAAAACAAATCATATGATGTCTGAGATGGAGGAGGACCGAAAATCGTCGACAACCTGAGAGGTCTAAGCTAGTCCAAGATTTCACCTAAAGTTATTTGTATGTGACTAATGCTTATGCCAATAAATGATGATGTTTTACTATATTTTTAACTAGAAGTGTAGTACCATCGTCCGCTTTACCCTCTGGTTGTTTGCTGATGTACAGGAAATAACCACGTCGACTAAAGTTTCTGCAGCGAGTAAAATGGGAATCTGAAACTTGCATAAAGTCTAACAAGTCAGAAGTTATCGTAGTTTTGAACTCTTTTCGCCGATTCACAAGACTGTTGATATTCCAAGTTGCATTTCACTATAATTTCGCCATTAACAGAGTTTTGTAAATACATTGGTTATCAGGTCTATCAGACTGCCGATTTTCTGAATGCTAGTTTGTTGAATTTTTCATTAGTTTCAATGTCATTTTAGTTTTTATGTTCTACAACAGCGGCGTAAGAGCGGCGAAGATTACTTAAATGACTGTCCAAATTCCTTAATTTTGCTTGATCCGATGAAAGGAAATTATCGGTATTTAAATCAAGAGATGTGTTCTGTTTAATTTGTAACTTCTGAGGAAGGGTATATTTTGCAGTATTATATATCTTTTGTTTTCGAAAATCTTTTTGTAGGCTCTACATCCTTTGTAATTTTCAGGATATTCCGAGTGACATAGGGCACAAGATACGGATGTACTCGTATCTTTCTTTGGAGAATCTACTTTCCTACGGGCATCCGTGTATTTCACACGGTGGTGTACAGTTGTTTTCAGTGTGTTCAGATTGGTGACGATGCATGCACGGTAGGATTCCAAGAGATCTCCGTGCGTAGCGAAATAAACACCGCGGTTGGAAATATTCTTTAAATTGAATACTTCCTTGTTATTCTCCTGGGGCTATAAGTTAATAAAAAAGCTTGGTAACAGTTCTTTTGTCACACGATGGCTAGCATTAACGATACTTCGGATTTTGTTTCCGTGGCTCTCAATTATTTAACTGGAATCGAATAATGTATATTTGTCAGAACCACACGTAAAGCTGTGTCATCATTCTTTTTAAACGTACGGTCTATAAGGTTACGCTCCGGGATTTTACGAGTAATCCTTTTGTAAACATCTACATACAGAACAACAGGTGAACACCTAACAGTCTCCTTTGAATTATTCGTCGTCGGTTTCCTCCGTTGGAAAATCTTCAAAGCGATTTTTTTACCGGTAAATTATCAGTAAGAGCTTCACTCGGCGCTTGTGGTTTACGCAAAACCGGCACAGACTGCCACGGAAGAGCAACGATTTGAAAATCTGTGATTACATTATCGGCTTTATTGCCGGAAATATTACATAAATTAATAGCGATATTATTTCTAATCGACTTACAGCGGGACTTCTTTCACGGGTATCTATTCGAAGAAGTATGAGTTCCTCGCTTCCTATTTTTTTTTTCATTTTTTAAAACCCCCAAGGCAACCGGTCCCCGCCGCTTAGACATAACTCGGTCGCCTCAGGATACCGTGACAGAAGTCCTAGACAGAAGCCCGTGGTCGAGCCCTAGTTTGGGTCAACCCAGAGGCCACCCATCGTGGTGCCCCCTGGATCGCAAGGACGCTCCAACTCCATCTTCTGGGTAGCCAAGATGCCCTTCCTCAGGAGGGCTACCCGTTCCCGTTCCTATCCTATTAGTATCCAGGCACGCATTACCAATGTCCTTCCCCTTATTCACGCTCTCTCACACCGCAAGGGTCCACCGTGCGATAATTAGAAGGACCCGGACTCCCCCGCTCTTGCATGCAGACGAGCCAGGATGTCCTAGGCAAGGAGATTGCCTACCTGGCCCTACACGTCGCCACGTTTCGGAATGTTTTTCCACTGCGGCATTGCAAAGAGACACACACACAAACAGTCACAAAAACAACAATTCACAATAATAAACATACCAGGAAAACTGAATCAAATAGCATTATTATTTTATCTATTATTTAATATATTAAATATATTATTTTGCTTCTTATTATTTTGCATGCTGTTTCTAATAGATGTCAGATCGAAAATCCATAACTACTAATCATGCAATAGGTTATAGTTTATTCTGAATAATTGAACGAACAAAAAATGAAAACTATTATTTATAATACGTTACCGTGAACCTAGATGTTTCACATAATGATCATCTATTATCAATCACAAACGCTTCTTGTTACCACAAAAGAGCTAATGGATAAAATTTTGTTTTTTAATTTTTTTTTTAAATTTTGAAAAGAATGAGTTTTACCTTTGTATGATTTTTTCTACCGGATTTACAAAATTGAGAAACAGTTACCATTTAATATTTTCATTTGACAGTCCTGCTAGATTCTTATAAATAAAAACAATATGTTAGTCAGTAGGACTGTATCTAATATCCATTACAGAACTTGGGTGTAGTTATAATGATTATGATACTATTTTCAGTCGATAACTTAAACCGATCGAGATTGATGAGTAAAGTAAATTTATCAGTATCTATTGTAATCTATAATCTGTCGACTTAAAAATGAATTAGTAAAAAATTTCAAGATGAAGGTGTACATATTAAAATTAAAATAAAATTACCAACCGATGCGCTAAATTTCTATACCTGAAAATTGTTGATTTTTAAAAAATCGAATAAATAGAAGACTAGTGGTTCATATTTATAAAATTAGTCTTTTTTTTAAAGTATTCTTATTGTAATCCCTTGAAAACCTTTCTGTATAAGAAGATATTTTATCTTTGATCATTTTATACAAATTAATTTGTACTTAATCGAGTTCCTTATTATCTTTACAGTAAAATTAAAAATACCATTCTTAGTTGAAATTATAATTAAGAAATAATTAAGTAGATCTGTTACAGAAAATTTAGGAATATGACTTTAAAAATGTATTTTATTTTTATTAATTGTGTGAGATAAAACGTGTAAAATAAACCTGATATTATGTTAGTATAGAGTTCTTCATGCTACATTTTAAATATCTATTTTAGTTACTAAAATATTACCTCGATTTTGACGTCCCGGTATTGG
The DNA here is from genome assembly GCF_047948215.1 of Lycorma delicatula. Lineage (NCBI taxonomy): Eukaryota > Metazoa > Arthropoda > Insecta > Hemiptera > Fulgoridae > Lycorma > Lycorma delicatula. The sequence continues at coordinate 181,676,905 of NC_134459.1, read as the reverse complement.
AAGTATGTTTACGAATAACTCTATATTTATATTATATTTAGAAGCCGTGATGTGATTTCATGTAATATACATATTTCTTTAATAATAGGAGTTAAGTCGACTATAAATATCAATATACAGTGCAAATATAGTTTTTTCTCGTCGAATCTCTCGACGAAAAGCTTTTCTCGGTGAAATCTAAATAATTCAGATATATCGTAAATTAAATACGATATTTATTAGTTAAGCAGATTAACTTAGATTGATTTTCTATCGTTCAAATTGACTGCGCTACTAGCAAGGATAGTGAGTTCTGAACAGAAAGAATTCTTAGTTTTATCATTTTGCTAAACTTAATCTGCAGTTATAGTTCAACGCGCGTTCCGTAGAAAGTTTAATTGTGATTCCGATTGACAGTAATATTCGTCGATGATAAAGATAAGTCTGAAATGACCGGATTTCTCTGTAAAGTGAAGAATATAGAATGATCGAGGTCGCCTGAAAAAATTGAAATTGAAAAATCGCCTGAAAAACATGTCTTTCCTTATCGGTCCTAAAATGTTTGGCTAGTTCGCGGCTAGCGAACAAATTCCGTCCCGGAATTTTGTATTCCAGAGCATTTTGAGATCCTTTTCAAAAATATTAAAATGAAATTACGTGAATGTAATTATAATGTAAATGTATGTGTGTGTGTGTGTAATGTCAATCGTTTCTGTTTTATTTCGGTAAGATTCTTAAGTACCATATAACCTGTAATAATAAAATTTAGAACGGTATGCTTATATAATATGATGATTGAATTTAATAATTTTTTTTATTCTTATGAGTGGAAGGGAATACTGACTTGATAAGTATTTACTTAGTACGTTTACAAGCTTAGTAATAAAAAGACTCATGAAATATAAAATTTTCCATAACCCCTCTTAACAGAATTATTCTTATAATCTCATTTACAAGAAATATTTATTTATGTGGTGATATGAGGGCGGAAACAATCTCATATAATTAAGTATTAATGCATCTCTGTTTGCAAAATAGACAATCTCAATAAAAAAATGTTTATTTTTATCGACTTGAAAAAAAATAATCAAACAGATTTTCAGTTCCTCTTTTTTTTAAAATATTTCATTAAACTTTTCTTTGTGATCTCTGATCTCCGATTTTTGTTTCGTGGAAATTTTATGATTTTTCCTTTTTTTAGGTTTTTGATTTAAAAATATTACCCTTGAACACAACAATAACGATAAATGAAATTTATTTATAAATAACGAGATGTTATCTCTAAAGTAAAGACCGCTTCATTGTAAAAAAAATTTATTCTGAAAACTTTATAAATATTTTTTATTTCTCTTAAGCTACGTACCTTATACTACTTCTCTTTATTCGGACTATATGGAGGGTGATCGTAAATTTCCCATCCAAATGTTCTCAGTAAATCACCCGCAACATGTGGACGTGCATTATCGTGCAGCAGTTCGACGTCGTCGGTCAGCCGCCCACGTCGCCGATTTTGAATGGCGCGCCGTAACTTACGTAGAGTTTTGCAGTAGGCTTCTGAATTTATAGTTGTTCCACGTGACCTGAAATCAGCCAGAAGTATGCCAAACCGATCCGAAAAGACCGTGACCATCAATTTGCGTCCAGATGTCTGTCTAACAATTTGGTAGTTGAATATTTTAAGAAAATGCTTACGTACGGTCCATATCATTTTTAGGCTATCGACTACCAATTGCGTCCCGATTTTACGATCGAAATTTTGCAGCATGAAGATGACAACTTTTTTGATCGTATTGTGTTCAACGATGAGTAGAAATTTCATCTTAGTGGAAAAAGTTAACACGTAATATCCTTATCTACGGACGGAAAATCCCCTTTTTTTTAAATTCAATTTGCTTAGTGTTTTATTTGTATTCTTTTGTCATTCGTGAATTTTTAATGCATATTATGTCTTATCCGGTTGGCGAACGACTGATAAAATTTAGCGAATTATTAAATGAACTATTATTTTATATGATGTTACGATCATTTATTTGTTATTTTTTAAAGATATTTGAAAGTTGACGGAAATTAACTAGTCGTTCAGGACTCATTTTGCTCTCCTTATTTATCTGGCCAAGGGGCACTGCCCCATGGACCCCCCGTTATCTTCGTTATCATCATGGTTGTGAGAATAATACTGATAATCGACAATTAAAGGTCTAAAAGTTCTCTTTCGTTCCTCCTTAGTTCCTTAGTTCTTGACATAGAAACTCTCATAGCCTCCTTATACCCTTAAAGGAGGCTAGGGCCTCGAACTACCGCTTAAAATCTTAACCGGGAAAGTTCGAATGTTTCGTGAAAATTCGAAAGCAATTGATCGGTTGGTTTTCAGATGAGAGTTTCATACTCCCTCATTTCCCTTGGATTACTTCGAAAAACTATCAGGTCGGGAGCTAAGTGCCGATTAGTGTCTCTATGGCATTTTTTGTCCTCTATTAGAATATAACATTTATTTTACTAGGTTTCGTATTAGCTTCGCGTACACGCGGACGTTTAAAATTACTTTCAGTAATTTATTTAAAAGATGAATTTCAGTTAAGATAACTGATAAAAAAAAAATTATTAGCACTACATTTAATTCATTCTGTATATTGTCCTAGAAAAAAAGTCAAACCTCAAAAAGTAATTAACAACGAGGTATCTTTTATACTTAATGCGCATTTAAAAATCTTTTTTTATGCGTATTTTATTACTAATTTTTAATTCTTTATATCAAATTTGGGAATATTATTTTTCATACGTTTCTCTAAAAATAATTATATATAAATATATACAAAACAAAGCATAGGTAAATAACATTTATGAATTTCACCGTAGAGAAAAAAATCAGCGTCAAAATCATAGGAAATTAGTGCTAATAATGATTGAAATTTATTCTGGTTACGAAATAAATAGACAGCAGCCATATCATTAGTGAAGGATTTATAGTTCGTAGTATTATTATTCCTGATATTAAATAAATAATAAATTCAACATAAAATATCAATTAAAATGACTAAAGGTGTTGACAACTATTGTCTCTTAAACGTTGACAATTTATTTGTGAGAGCACAAATCCCGGTAGGTAATACATGTTTTGTGTACGTGATAACTGAAACGGATTCAAAGCTCTGCTCTAACAGTAAGTGCGTTTAAGCCCATTATGTATTCTATGTACGTCGACAAAGATAGATCCCTGAATACATCTGTGAGATTTAATCCCTTTTAGGGGTAAGCACCGTGTTATACGGGTATAATTGTAGTAGGAACGGCGGGAACATAAGACCAAATGTACCCCCTTGGTGTCCAATACGGTTCAAATGTTGCTTGTTGCTGTGTACTTAGTACGTTTAACGTTAGTAAGGAGTGAGGTTGGTATGCGTACACTATATTCCGCGCTACCTTTATTACAACCTGTAACACGCATTGTTCATTATGAATAATCTGAAAGTAAATTATTTATGTACGTCAGTGAATTTGCATGTTAGTTGTTATTCTACAGAAACGTGTAATAATTTGTATCGTTTAATGAGTAAACGCTAAAATATTACTACAATGATAGTTACAATGTCGTTAGTCAGATCGAGTCGCAATAGATGCGCTTCGTGTAACTTGAAGAAAAGTTTGGGAATGTTAAGGAAATTAATTCACAATTAAATAAACATTATTACAAATTTTATAAGCCAAAAATTAATATATAATTTAATAACGCTTACGTATTTTATTTTGTTTGTTTGCATTTTTTAGATCTAGTGAACAAAATAATTTTCACGAAATATAATTAAACTATTTTACATCTTTATGTGATGATTTAAAAAAAAAAACTATATTCAAATTTGATAAAAAGAGTCTCCTGTAATTTGTCAAATGTATTATCAAGTAAAAATAGTATAAAAACGTGCTCGCACGTGCGTGTGTTTATAACAGGATTTCCTTGAAAAATGCTGAAAACGTTTGGAAGCAGATTTCTCACATCAGAATAGGAAAAGAGGTTTTACGTCCGGAAGCGATTAATTTCTATCCGCCATTATTTTGAGTTTTTCCAATAGATTTGTATCTTAAGAAAAACTTGATATAACCTAATAAAATTTTTATTAGCAAATTTCGAAATACCAGCGATATCATTTTTAAAACAACTGAATCCCAAAATTCATTAAATTAAATCTTAATTATGAGCTAAAATTTTAATTTTTTTTCTATTAAAAGAGAGAGAGCAACAGTAAAGAAAGATTTGACCACACAGTTGTTTCTGATACACGAGTACACATAAAATTTAATTTAAAATATTAAAACTTTTATTTAAATATATTTTTTCGTTTATCACGAAGTTATGGAGTTGGTTAGAACTTCGTTGTTAAGAGGCAACACAGATAGAGATGAGAACATTAAAGGAAATAAGAATAAATTCCGTTGTTGCGATCGACATTGCTGGTGGTATGCAATATATTTACCAAATAGAATCGTACGATATGAGACATTTACGATCACAAGTAGCTTATTTAAATGTAGAACTAAGCGGGAGGTTCGTCCGCAAACTCGGTTAGCTTTATTCAGATGGCAACGATCTAGAACAGTCGAGATGTCCGGAGCGAGGCCTGCAGCGAAAGGCAAAAGATGAGTTAAAAAATCACCGATGTAAATGTCTACCGATGTATTTACATCGGTGGCATCCCAACCGAGGCCTGGCTTATTACTGTGAGGTGTAATCAGTTAGGGTCTGAAGACGATTCCCGTTAAAGCCCATCGGGGCTTTGAACGTGCGGTTGGTGTGACGACCGGAATCGTCACAAGGTGGGTGTCTTCCTCTACTGTGGTTGGGATGGTAAGAGCCGACGAAGTCGATGAACTACATTTACAGGTCTAAACATGATCTTACTTAACAGTGAAATGAAAATGAGGGAAAAAATAAAATAAACGTAAAAACATTATATTTCAGTTGAATTAGATATGTAGATAAAAATACTTTAAAAAAATACCTCGAATTTTGTTAAACAACGTTTTTTTTCCATTGATGAATCACCGGAGTCGAATATGTCATTTTATTCATTTTTTTAATGTATCTTTACGAATCGCGACGCTAGATAGCAGTACTTGATAATACTAGGTAGCGTACAAAAACTTGATAATATACTTGAAGTAATAAAATTTAAAAGAAAATATACTACAGCTTGTTTTATAAGTAAATGCTCTCATGTAAATGAGAGTACTGAGGATGAAACAATTTTTTTAATTCCCACACGTCTTTAAAAAAAAATAATTAGTTTACAACAGATTATAGCTGCTAATAAAACACAAAAAAAAAACAGGAACAGTAGGAAAGTATTGCAAATGTGGCAACAAAGATTCATTACATAAAACAGATATAAATTCGAACGGTAAAATTAAAATACCAAAATTAGAACTATTTGAACTAACGATGGGTAAATAAAAAAAGTTCATTTAATAATAATAATAATATATAAAGTATGTCCACGGATACGATAAAAATCGACTGTTACATTTACATAGTAATAACTGCAATATTACATCAGGTATCTTCGATTCGTGAATGTCATTATACTAGTTTTATTAAAAGAAAGGAAAAATATGGTATGAAGTAAATGATATAACTATCAACAAAAAAATTGGCCGAGAAATTAAAAAAAATGTATATTTGTTTGATCTTGAAAGGCTATAAATTTTAATAATAAATCCATAAGATAACAATCAGCAATTTATAACAAAATAAAAGAATAATCCAACAAAAGCAGTGATATCCACAAAAAATTAAAATGAAATTGTAAACCGTACGGTAAGAGTCTCGTAGATATCATTTCTTTTGTCAAAAAACAAAAATTTCTGTAGTATAAATAAAACTGTTTTTAACAAAACGATACTGATATCATAAAAGGTAAGATACTACGTTTCTATTATCAAAATCAGATAATAATTTACAATTTTGTTTAAAAAAAATATAAATGTTAAATATATGTAATAGAAAATAGATATACAATAATAGATAATAAACAATATTTCAGAGTTCCATATAATAAGCAAAAATAGAAAAAATTGTTACCAAATTATTATTGGCGCAATTTCATTTATTAAACCACGAATAATCATAAGAATTGTATTATTTTTATAAATGCGATATGTATTACATATAAATGAAATCGGACCGGTAATACGTTTTTTCTATTCTTTGCTTATTATATGGAACACTTAAACACTGTTTTTATCTGTTATTGTATATCTAATGTCTATTACTTGTATTTTTTTTAAAGAAAATTCTAAATTAATAACAGTTTTATATAATAGAAATCTAGTGTCTTTCCTTTTCTGATATCGAAAAAACTTTTGTTTTTTGAGCGAAACTAATACTTTTACATTAGTTTACAAGAGATTATACTAGTTTTAATAAAAAAAGGAATAAACAAAACAGAATATATAATAATAATAATAATAATAATAATAATAATATTCGATTTTAACAATCGAATTTATTTATATATATATATATATTTCCTTTATTAAACAACGAATAATCGTAAGAATTGTTATTTCTGTAAATGTGATATGTATTACTCGTTGTGTAATAAATGAAATTGGTCCGGTAAGAGTTTTATTATTAATTATTTTTTTTTATATGGAACGCTTAAACATTGTTTATTATCTATTATTGTTTATATATTGTCTATTACACATATTTACCGTGAATTTTTTTTTTTAAGAAAATTCTAAATTAATAACAGATTCGTTTAAAATATCGTTTTGTTAAAAACAGTTTTAATATATTACAGAAATTGTTGTTTTTTGAGAGAAAAAAAAAATATCTGCGAGACTCTTACCGTACGGTTTACAATTTCATTGTAATTTTTTTTGGATTTAATTTAATGATTGTAACTAAATTGCGCGGGCATACCGTATTTAATTTGCGCGGGTGTGACGTTACTAGTGGCGACAGTTGCCACAAACTAAAATAATGTAATTTCACAACTTACATAGAACAAATTTTGCTTGTTTGGCCGGCAAAGAAGTGAAATTTGCCGCAGCAAATTTCAACCGGGCAATCGAGTTTGAGACCCAGCCAGACCGAGTTATTTTTTACGCTTTAAATATTATTCATTTATTTAATTCTACCACTAATCTGTGATGTCACGACAGGATTTTTTATGGTGGGGGTAAGATTTTACAAATTTTTTTGTAGCTATTGTTAGAAAAAAATATATATATGTAGAATGTTTTATAAAGAATAAATGTTTATTTTGACAAATTACCAACAGAGCGCACCACAAATTACACAGCTACAGGATGGGATATTTTTTTTGTTTTTAACTTCCGGGTTCACCGTTAGGTATTCCTTTAGAGAATGAGATGAATGATTTGTAGCGTGTATGAAAATGCCATGCTTGTCCGGGATTCGAACCCGGGACCTCCGGATGAAAGGTGAGACGCTACCACTCGCGCCACGGACGCCCGGGATACAGGATGGAATTAGCACGGCGTACTGCAACTTAAAAACCATTTTTGTAAGAGTATGTCATCCTACGTTGAAGTGCTAAGTTATCACAATAATTCTCTCGCAAATTTTCGAACAGTTTTTAATTTATTTGTAAATAAATTGTATTAATTTATCAATAAAAAATGTAATTTATTTACATAACTTATAAGATTCCTTTGTTCTTGCTCAGGCTAAACTTACCTGTCTATTTAATGTTCAAAATTTCAAATTAAATATAAATTCAAATAAGAATAAATATTTATCCTAAATGGTTATTAAAATAAATTGGAAAACCTGAAAATGTTCACTTAAAATCAAATATTTTTTGGTGATATAATCCAATAGCCCTTGTAATTCTGAGGATGGAATATGAAATTTTGTGAAAAAATACAATGCCTGAGGGGAATTCAAACCCGGGATTTGCGGATGAAAGGCCGAGACGCTACCACTTTGCCACGGAGATCGGAAATATTAGATTGTCATTTCGATTATTAAACAATAATCATTAATAGACGCTGAGAAAAAATTACATTATTATGTATAAGAAATAAATAAAAAAATAAAATGTCATAAAATTATTGGTATTTGTTTATAAATATTTGTTATATATATGAATATACATGTAAACACAGATTTAACAACCTTTTACGATTAAAGATTTTTAATATTACGGGCACTAATTAAATAAATTAATTTAAAATAAATAAACGAATTAACTAATTTAAAATTTTTTTAAGTAAATAAGAAACATTTCTTCAGCATTTCATTATATTTAGTAATCATTAAAAAAATTACACGATGACTCAATCCTGATAATAATTTTTACAATATTTTTAACAAAATAAAATATAAAAGAAATAAATAAACAAGCGAAACATTTAAAATTAAAAGATAGACTTTTACCATAGATTTTTTTCATTTTCTGTATTCTATAAATGTTTTCGTAAAAATCATTATACACATTTTAGTTCCTCGTCTAATAAATCCTATAACATGTAAGGTACATATTTTTTTATTTTCCAACAAACTGTTGCTTGAAAAGTAATAAATGTTATGTAGAATGTTACATATAAGTAAAATGAATATCAACATAAACATGTTTCTGCATGAAAATAAAAAGAGTTGAATTTATGGAGGTGAACGCAACCGAGTTTTATAAAGTGATTTACGGTAGGGCTTGCGTCGAGCTTTGTGTACTGTTTCGGTTATAAATTCTATATATACCTGTGGATACAGGCAAATATCTTTTACTGAAAAAAATTAAACATTAAAACAGATATCTAGTAAAAAAAAAAACATATAGTAATTTTGATTTTCATTAAATACAAAGGTCAGTTTCTGTACTGTAATTATAACAAGTTTTATTTGTATTAATTACAAGAGTAAAATGAATTAATTCCATTTATAATTACCCGGTTAAATTTGATTACTTAACATTTTGGATGATAAAATTAGTAGAAATACAACTACGGAAAATCTTCTTACTTCAATCTATCTTTCCTACTTGATAGTCGGATAACCTAAACTTGTAAAATTGATTTAAGTACTCCATAACGACTAAACATGACATTTTTTATTCTTTTTGTAAACGGCATGCCATCTAAACACGTCATAAGATGACAACTGAAACTTTAAAACTTCATTCAAAAAAATTCAACATTCTGAAAATATTTTAGAGGATATAACATTAAAATCACAATATCAATTGTCAAAGTTAAGAAAGCTCAGTTTACGCTTAGGGAGGGGATGAATCGATTAACCGATAGGGAGGGACGAGAAGTATCGAACACTACTAAATGGAATAAAGCGATTGGCTTCTTACTAATGGCTTGTTATTGACTTTCTAATCTTAAGACTCACCAATAAAACTGTTCTTTCACTAATCTGGCTTCTTCTTAATCAGTTTGTTATAGTGACGTTCTGTCCGAGCACACTATTCCCTACGTCGGTACTATTAGCAATGCCAACAGTGCTGTAGACTCCCTAAGTAGAAGAAATTTGTATATCTATTGTTTTGTGCTTTCTACACGTTGACGATAATCTAATTTATAACGCTTAACTCTTCATTATTCCTTTCTTCAACAAAATAAAATATTTGGTACTAAAGAATTATTAGTGATTTAATTTAAATTTATTATAAGTACGTTTGGTAATAATTTGACGAAAAGGGTATTGTTAAATATTGTAAGTGTAATTAAATTTTTTCCCAATTTTAAAACTATTGGCCATTTATAACACGGTAAAAAACAGTACAATAAATATTTTTATAAAATTACATTTATTTCTGTTTCATATCCCAGTAGATGATTTTCGTTGATTTTTGAATTTAGGTTTAAAAAAAAAATTGTACACACTTCAGTTTTTATTTTATTTTTATTTTTTTAGTTTTAATATACCCCTTGCCTTTTTGCAACTGAGATAATCATTTGATAAAAATGTTTGTACATTTATTGAAGTTATAGATGGGTAACAAACATACTGTTTTAAAATTTTACGTTCGTTTTGCCTTTCACTAAAGTTCCAATTTATAAAACCGCATAATCAAATTTTTGATTCCTTAATTACTTCAATATATCTTTAGGAAAATAAAATAAAAATACTTATTTAATAAATTTAACGATATATAGTACGATAACAAAATGAAACGACAAAAATATTTTAATTTCATAAACAATTCGTAAAACCAACAAAAAAAATTAGGTAAGCTTTCAGAAAGATTAGCCTATTTTCTAAGCTTATGTAAGTATTAACTCATGCACTCACACTTCTGACAAAACTGAATAAACTGGGATTGTTTAGTCAAGAATGTTTGTGCTTGTACGTGGGTTGTGTGCGTGTGTGTGTGTGTGTGTGCGCATATTTATATTTGTATAATTAACGACCTATATGGCGGAGTGGTGGCGTCTCGACCTTTCATCCGGAAGTCCCGGTTCGAATCCCGATAAGGCATGATGTTTTCATTTATCTTAAAGTGGCTGTAATTGGGCAAACCCTTTTGTTGCTTTGAAATATATTATAATTACACGAATTTTAAGCAAAAGATCGAACAAGCTTAGCCAATTTTTGTTTTTCCTTATTATATTTGTGTACAATTAAAATATTAGTGGTCTGTTATTTTTTTTTATAAATTTGTCCAGTCGGTAATCTAAAAAATTAAAAATAAAGGAAATACTAAAAATATACGTTGATTATCAGTTATATAAATGTTATATCCAGATAAGAAAATTTTAACTTAATAAAAAATGAAATGTCTTGGTTTTATAACATACAACGTTTACATTTTATATAAAAAAAGAGTATCCACTTACAAACTATTGTGAGTATTGACTATCCAAGCGCTTTCGGAGTATTCCTCCATCATCAGAGATTACTGATTAATTATGAATTTTATTGTTCATATAAATGGGAATTAAATGAAAATAAAATTTAAAATTATTACGTTCTTAACAGTTGATTGTCAGTAGTTAAAATAAGTCAACGTTAAAAGAAAAAACGTCTTGTCAGTAAGATGTTTACGACCGTTATGCTGTATAAATTGAATGATTTAGCCAGCCTAATAATTAACAATTATTGTATAATTTACCTGAATAAAATATCATTAACAAATCTGATTTCTTCATTTATAAGTTTATATTATAATTTTATATATATATATATATATATATATATATATATATATGTATATTTCTCCAATATTCTAGTTTTATGAATGTTATTATTGTATTAAATATTTCAAAAGATTCTTTCGATTGTAATTATGTCCATTCTCTATATGTGTTTAGCAAACTTGGATCTATCTTTATTATTTTTATTTATGCAATTGACGTGTTCTTTAAATCTAGTTGAGAATTAACGACTTGCCATACCAATATATTTCAAATGACAATCTTCACATTTAAGACTATATACTTCTTGTTTTTCTAGATAATATTTGTTATGATATTATATTATTTTAGAAGGATCCTTATTATTTATGTAATTTATTATTTTATTATTAATTGTATTCTCCGTTTTTAATTTAAATGTTTTAACTATTTTATTAAATTTATTATTATAATTTATATTATATTCTATTTTAGCGTATTCTTCTATAGTATTATTATTTGTTAGCTTGGTTTTAAGTTTTTATTTTTAATAAAATTGAACCTAAACGTTTACATTGTTTTGCTTTATAGAGAAAATTTTTTTTTTTTAATACTTTTAATTACAGTCGTATCAATGATTATAAAGTCTTTAGCAACGTATCAATATAATGTAACTGTACCGATAATATGTAGTCTTGAACAAACTCAGGTCGACTACTCCTGAACGTGTGGTTAATTGAAACTAAAACACCACTGCTGCCGGCCTCCGTGGCGCGAGTGGTAGCGTCTTGGCCTTTCATCCGGAGGTCCCGGGTTCAAATCCCGGTCAGGCATGGCATTTTCACACACGCTACAAATCATTCACCTCATCCTTTGAAGCGATATTTAAATGTGAACCCATAGGTTAAACAAAAAAAAGTTAACTACCACTACGGGATTGCGGGGAATCTACGTAAAGATTGCCCGACGGAAGCCAAATGTGTCCTTTGTAATTCTCGGGGGCGTTCTCTCGGGGAACGCGGCTGCAGATCCAAAAGCAAATAATGAGGTGCTTTTCCTGTGTTTTGGGGAAGACCTGAGTTGGGACAGCCCTGTCCAAGAAGGGCGGGCCGCTTAGGTGTCCCGTTGCCGGTGATTGGACAGGGACTCCCTTAGCGTTCCGATTGAACTTCGATGAGGGGGCAAATAAAGACCGTTGTCCCGGTGGGAGATCCCTTGGGGGTTCCTCATTTGAGGCGTGGCGTCAAGACCGGGATCCCGGTGGGGGGGTCTGTACGAGGTCCCCTCATTAGAGGCACGGCGATTAATTAAAGACCTGGCTGTCTGGGGGGACCTAACTGTCTGGCTGTCAGTTCTCGACTAGGCAGTTTGAGGTGATGGGGGGGGGGGGTGCCATCACCTTAAAATGTGTTCATGCTTGGTTTCGGATCTGGCTACAGGGGGGGATAAAAACTTATGAACACAAAAAAAGAAATAAACACCAAAGAAGTACGGTATCCACGATCTAGTATTCAAATCCGAATAAAGGATTTGAACCCGAGAAGTTCTTAATTCAATGATTCTAACTTTAGTTAGAATCATTGAAAATACGGTATGCGCGCGCGCATACCGTATTTTCAATATATACCGTATTTTATTCGTGTGGGTGTGGCGATACTAGCGGTGACTGACGGTCGACACTAACTAAATTAATGTAATTTCACAATTTACGTAGAACAAACTTCGCTTACGGACGGCAGATTGGTGTAGCTGCGAGGCTTAACGTATCAGGTACCGAGCAGACCGGGCGATCGATTTCGAGACCCGATCAGACAGACTTACTTTTTTACTCTTTAAATATTATTCATTTATTTAAATTTTCCACTCACCAGTAACGTCACAAAATAGCAGTAGTTTAGAGCATTTTTTTAGCGGTGGGGTGCGAGTTTGCAAAAATCCTTTTTTTTACAAAAATGGTTATTTTTAAATCGTTAACAAATGCGTCTAAAAAAATATGACCTTAACTTTCTCAAATATGGTGATACTGAGAGTGATCTAACTTTACGGCCCCACCCCCTTGACATTTTAAGTTGAAAATTTAATAGCTTCAATGCCCTATATATAGATAATCTGACCAAATTTGGTCAAAATCGGTCTAGTAGTTCTGGAGATATAAGGAAAAATATTCATTCAAAATTTAAAAAAAAATCTGGTTGTGTCATTTCGCCCAAATTTTCACCCAAAGGGCAGCAATAGACCAATAAATCCAGTTTTTTTGACGAATCACTTTAAAAGAATCCTTCTAAAAGTAGGACGATGCTTTTTAAAAATAATAAAAAGATATTTAAAGGCGATTACTAACTATAAAACTTAACAGTCCAAATTTGCACGTGTATATTTTATAGAAAAATTTTAATTCGTATCTGAGATATTTATTCTCAATCTCTTGTACACGTAATATTAAATCCGATAGTTTTCCTGAATACAGTAGTATTTTATTATATTTCGATATTGTAACTCACACTCAAATTTTTCTAGTTTAAGATTATAATTTTAAACTAAATGGTAAAATCATGCATATGAGAACGTATAGATTAGTTTATCTTCAGCGGTTTTATTTACACTAAATTCAAAATAGAATTAATCGTTATTAAAATCTGTTCATCGTGCCTGTAGTCTACGTTTATATTCATTCTTTTACATAACGTTATCGATTTTCTCCCGGACAGAAATACACATTCCGTTTCTAACATTAGTAATAGTAACTGTGTGTATATATTTCAACAATTAATTTCTGTAACAACAATTAATTTACAAACAGATTTGTTTATTATTTTAATATAAACCTTTAATCCACGTTCAAACGCTTGATATATTCCTGGAATTATTATAGTTTTGAATGCTTATTTGAAATTTGAATACGGGTAATTAACCACATTAGACATTATTTGGATAATAATGTGTAATGTGGTTTCGCCTTAATAAACTCTTTTATAATTAAAAATAACAATTTTATAAATAATTATTATATCAACTTGTGGAATCGCAATCTGTTTTTTATTATTTATTTTTTGAATAAGGCATTATAATCGAATTAACTTTGTATGAAATGAAAATATTTTCTATTGCAAATTCTAAAAATATTAATGCTTCGATTAAATAATAACATGAAAAATCGTTCTCTTTCTCTCTCTTACTCCCTCTTTTTGTTTTTCTAGAAATAAAAAATTTACATTACTTTTTGAAGTTATTTACATTACTTCAAAAATCGATGAAAGACATAAAAAGACGTCATACGTTATCTTTAAATACATCGATCAGTCACCATCTGAAATCGTCATTTATATTAACGTAATTTATGATGAGCTATTTTTTATGACATAGTAACGATATTTCACGTTTGTATTCCCATCTCCATTGATAATTAGCAATTTGAGGAAAATTAAAAACAACTGATTAACAGAGCTGGGAGTTTTATTTTTCTCTAACAATGTATTCTAGACTACTATCCTGTTTCGATATGTTCCAATATAATAAATGAAAACGTATTTATATATTTCTAATAATTCAGGTTGATTTATTATTTATTTTTAAAAAATCTTTTTAATTTTGTTACTCATCTGGAATTTTTTTTGGGACTGATGACATCACCACATAAGCTTCAAAGCTTGTGCGTGAGGTGTAGCGTATGAAAAAAGCCATGCCTAACCGGGAATGAAATCCGGAAAGGCCGAGACGCTACCACTCCGCCACGGAAGTATTACTCTTCATTTATTTTATTTAAAGCTTGTTATCTAAAATTAATTATTATTCGTATTGATTTAAGATTATTTTATTTTATAATTAATTGTTTTAATTTATTTTGAAATAATGTTAATTTAATTATGATATTATTTTAATTACTTTATTTATCATTTCCGGTATAAACATTATTTTAAAGATCATATCGCTTTTTGGATGTTTGCAAAATTTATTTTTTTTTTCAATTTTATATTGAATGGACACAGCCCATTCTTTACTTAGCAGGTTGCACTACTTCCTCCCTTTCTCTATAAGGGAAATATCCTTGTATTTTTACAAAAGATGATGGAAGGTTTTCTTTAAGTATTTTTGTATATTTTTATTTTGAATATTTAGAATTACCTTAAAATTTTTATTAATTTTATACCGGATTAGATCTAATAAATAATGCTTTAGGATTCTTTTTTTCTCTCTTTCTCAAAATTCCACTTGCTTTTTCCTAAATTAGAATTTAGATATTTTTACCGTTTCAGGATTTATTACGATATTTTTACGACTCGGTGGAATCCTGATTCCAGCCTATTAAACAGGTTGTAGCGTGGAAATTATATTTTATAAACCTCGAATATTTATTTTTTTTAATATGTTTAATTAAAATAATAAATAAATAAAATTTTTAAGGGTATTTTTGACTTGATCATTGTAGTAGGAATTAAATTTTAAGCTCCGTGTAAACAATTTCGATTACATCATCGCAAACCTTTTTAGTGTTAGTTTTATTTTTTTTTAAATACAAAAAGGTATGAATTTCTTTTTAATATCATCAGTCGTTTGATTTTTTTGATACGTTTCTAAAATTCTTTCGATTCAGTGCTAATCTGACCTCAACACTTCTTATAATACTAATAAATATTTTATACTCGTATACATTATTCGTCTTACTATTTAAGTATTTATTTTCCTTCTTAGTTTTATTACTTCAGCCGAGGCAACAAACTAATACGTTGCCTAAATATAAATCTTCTAATTTTATTTTTAAAATATTTTTCTTCTTCTTTTAGATTTCAAATTTTATTTATAACACCTTTATCGATTTTATTAACTTTATCATATCATCAAAATATTTCACATTACTCGTGTTTCATTACCAAAAATATAAAATAAATTTATGAGAAATATGTTTTCGTTTTGAAAATCTGATAAACCGTTATAAAAATTTATTTTTCTTGATTTCAAAAAATTCAGTAAAAACAACGGTTAAACTGGATCTAGATCTTAAATTCTAGCATAACCTTTTTTTTCTCACAAATTCATAACGTAATATTTATTTTTTTTTACCGTAAAATTCTGTTGAAAGTTAACTTTGATTTATAATTTATGATAAATCGTTTTCCCATTACTTATTCAGTTTTCAGTATTATTTCATAAACGAACACTTATCCAGAATTTTTTCTTATTAAAAAAAAAAAATAGAATAATTACATTTAAGAGCCGGTATAGCCTTATAATCCACGAGAATGTTTCTGTAGTGTTTTAATAACAAAGTTCTTTCAGAGTAATACTTAATATCCTTTAATAAATTAAACGATAATAATAGAATTTTAAATAATTTAAAGTAGTGCTGGGAGTACAGTTCGCTCAGAGACTGGACTGATAACTAATAGTAATATCAAGGGTTAAATCTCAGCTGAATTATTTATATCTTTCCGTTACAAACAATACGTTATTAATAGAAAAAATATTAATGTAGAGCAAATAACCCGTTAAAACAAGTAAAAAATAAAAATAACAAAATGGAAATTTAATACATATTCTACTCTTTTTTTATTTAAGATTAAAAAAGAAGATTGTTTTTGGTTCGATCACTTCTCTTTACGCATATTCAAGCCTTAATATTTACCAAATGAATCCATTTTTACGGTTTTTTTTTATTTTTTCTAAGGAAATTCTTCTCTGTCGGCCTTGTTTTAATTTCTATTTCCCGGAAGGTTTAGTAAATCGTGGCAAAAATATTTTCAATTTGTTTAAAGATTTAATACCGTGAGATCATTAAATCTCCGAGAAGTGCAAAGAAGGATTTATTATATCTCTTCGCACGTATGTAAATTTTAGGTGTTTATGTGTATCTGGATTAATAACACGGGGTTGGTTGGAATAATAATCATCAAGTTTGGCATTGATGCTACAATAATCTAGAATCGGAGGTTTCAAAGATTGTATTACTGTTAGAGAAACGAAGATGTTTTAAGATTGTTTGATTTATTTGCGTTGTTTTTATCAGAATATTCTATTCAAATTTTTATGATTATTTTACTATCAACTAAGTATATCTAAATTTCCTTAAGCGATAATAGTATTAAACGTATAAAAATACCATCTTACAAATACTCCTATCTCAAAACCTCCGTATTATGAGAGATAATTTGTAGTCTTGAACAAACTCAGGTCGACTACTCCTGAGACGTGTGGTTAATTTAAACTAAAACACCGCTGCTGCCGGCCTCCGTAGCGTCTCGGCCTTTCATCCGGAGGTCCTGGGTTCGAATCCCAGTCAGGTACGGCATTTTTCATACGGTACATTTTCTTATCCCGCGCACAAGCTTTAAGCTTACGTGTCGATATCATCAAGAAAAAAAAGATTACGAGCTCGTATAGTGTACGGTTCAAATATTTTACTTTGCCGTGTAGACGTAGCGTTATAGCAGAGCTATATCTCTTGAAGGGAAAGTATTATAATCGGTTCGATTTGGGGATATGTGGTTTTCACCGGATTTTGACGTTCTGCGTCTAAAGACTACACGGTAAAAAACCTAAAACTAAAATTTCCATCGTAAAATTTTACCGCGTCAAATTTTTTACCGCATCCTGTAAAAAAACCGATAGAAATTTTCCGGATGTTAATGTTCCTACGAACGTGTATTCGGTGTCGACCTCTAAATCACCTTATATCTCCAAAATTATCGGATCTATTTTAAACCAAACTCGGTAAGATTACTTCTATATACGGGGGGCGCTGATGCCGTTAAATTTTCAACTTAAAAGGTCAAGGGGATGAGGCTGTAGAGCAACGTCTCCTCGGTATCTCAAGATTTCGCCTAATTAAGGTCGTTAAATTAAATTTTTCTTACGCGCATTTCTTAACGATTAAAATATAACGATATCTGCAAAAATAAGATTTTTTGCAAAATAGTAGTCCTACCCCAAAAAAATGCTGTTGTAGTCTACCGTACGTTGTGACGTCACATGTGAACGGTAGAATTAAATAAACGAATAATATTTAAAGTATAAAAGAAGTAACTCGTTCTGTTTAGGTCTCGAATTCGATCGCCCGGTCGACTCGGTACTCGGTGAGTAAGCGTTGCGGCTATACCGGTTTACCGACCGTACAAGCAAAATCTGTTCTATGTAGGTCGTGAAATTATATTAGTTTAGTTTGTGCCGACCGTCGCCGCTAGTATCGCTACACTCGCACGAATTAAATACAGTATGCGCGCCCGCTTTACTTAAAATTATTGAATTAAATAAACGAAGAAATATTATATTTAAATAAAACGATAAATATTTTTAATTAAGTTCTGTATGTACTCGTGTTTAGAACCGATTCACGGTTTACACACACGGTGTGTACATTAGAAGCATCCCACAGTCACGCGGTAAAGCCGCGATCAGGGAAATTTGTTTTCAACTTTTTAAATGAAACTGGTAATTGTGTAAAGCAATAATTTTTATTTAACTAAAAAACAAGAGGCTTAACCTTACGAACGATTACCCTTATCAAAATGGCGGCCATATCATTTTGTTTCAAATGACCTATAATATCCGTCCGTATAATGTTCTAATATAGAAAAAGATATTACTTAAGTTTTATTATTTGTTTAGTATTTCAGTAGAGCATTAATTTAAAAATACTGTTGATTATTTTTGAAACTAGTTGAAAAAAAATAAAACATTTTGATGGCTCCCTTTTTTTTAAAATGTGTCACTATCCTACCATTTCAATTTTTAAAACTCGTAAGTTTTTTCTCTGTCAGGGTATTTAGGATGTAGTTGGTGGTTTCATACAAAAAGCACATTGCTTTTATGTATTTGGTAAATTTTATTTTTCTACGTTTAACATTTTTTTTTCCTGTTTAGCCTCCGGTAACTACCGTTAAGATAATTCTTCAGAGGATGATATGTATGAGTGTAAATGAAGTGTAGTCTTGTACATTCTCAGTTCGACCGTTCCTGAGATGTGTGGTTAATTGAAAAACCCAACCGCCAATGAACACCGGTATCCACGATCTATATTCAAATCCGTGTAAAAATATCTGGCTTTACAAGGACTTGAACGCTGGAACTCTCGACTTCCAAATCGGCTGATTTGGGAAGACGCGTTCACCACTTGACCGACCCGGTGGGTTTTTACGTTTAACTGTCGAAATTTTATTATAGTTCCCGCATTTTATTATCGCATAAAATTCGTAATACAATTCAATCAAAAATTTATTTTAACCCTACCAAAAATTTACAAGCATTTCCATAAAAGAAATCGATTCAGAGCTTACTTATTACTTTTCTACCGGTTATATTACAGTATAATAATAGGAGGTAAACGTAAACTATAGTAATCAGAGCAAAACTCCTCTTTCCGCTATAATTTCTCAACGAATACGGCTAAAATAGTTACTTGAAATGGGAAAATATGATGATCGTGTAAAAAATTGTGTATCTGATTTTTGGAAAATCATTACGTTTCAGTGTTCCACTAGTTTTTTGTTTTTTTTTTAACTTCTTGGACCGCCGTTAACTATCGCTTCAGAGAATGATATGAATGACAATTTTTGTAGCGTGTAAAAAGCCTTGCCTGACCGGGATTCGAACCCGGGACCTCTGGATGAAAGTCCGAGACGCTACCACTCGCGCGACGGAACGAGCTCGACTAGTTAATTTAGACCAAACGAAGTCTGTAAATAAAGTAATGAGACTAGTTCTTTTTTTTGGTAGCAGAAGCGGCAACACTGTAAAGTTACTAGTATACATATGGCTATACGAACAGTCAGTTGATTTATATTAGGTATTAATATTTTTTAGTCTATTGTTGCCGTGTGAGACGCAAACAAATTTTTGTGAAACTAGTTTTTTGTTGTGCGTTACAAAAACGAGCGATACCGAATATGAGAGACGTTGTTCCATCAAGTTTTGTGTTAAACTCTGTGAGAATGCTACTGAAACTTTTTAAAAGTGGAAAAAGGCGTATGGAGATAATGCTATGTCACGAGCCGAAGTTTTTAAGGTGGTTTAAAGCATTTTCAGACGGCCGGGAATCGCTTGCGGACGATCCACGCTCTGGAAGACTGTTAACGTCAAAAAGTGACGACAAAGTTGAGCAAATCAAAGACTTGATACGGTACGACCGGCGATTAACGATCGGAATGATTGCAGAACGATTGAGTTTGAACCGCACCACGATCTATCAAATTTTCACAAACGAATTGGATATGAAAAAAGTATATGCAGATTAGTCCCAAAAACCTCACTGTTGAACAGAAAAACAACAGGTCGGAAGTGTGCCGCTATCTTCTAAGGCGAATTAAAACCGATCTCGATTTACTAAAAGATATTATTACTGGTGATGAATCTTAGATGTCCGAGTATGAACCAGAAACAAAACGCCAGACCAAGGAGTGACACACTTCGAACTCACCGCGTTCCAAAAAAGCAAAAATGAGAAAATCAAACCGTGCAATTTGTTTCTTCGATAGTAATGTCATTGTCCATAAGGAGTTTTTGCCTACAGGGCAGACTGTAAATCAAAATTTGTTTTTTCCTCTTTATTACCACCTTTAACCTGATAAAAAGCCGATGATAGAATTTCAGCTTCGGATTATTATTGTAAAAATTCAATTAATTCTTCTGATTCTTTTCTGTATTAAGATACTTAACATGCTTTAAATTGTTTCTCACCGTTTTCAAATAATTCTGTACTGTTAAAAAAAACCGTATTTGTACTGATAATTAGCTTAAAATCGGCGAATATGCCATATGAATAGGTATCTTTTATTTGTTTGTAACGTAATACATCGATTAATATGCTATTGTGCATGCGTAGAAAAACTGTAATTTACATTAAGTAGGGATTAAAGATCAGTGCTATTGTAATATCTATCTAAAGCAATACAAAAAAAAAACAATTATGAACGATTAACAGCTGCGGGAATCCCGTGATGACAATCTACAACTATAGTATATTAATACTATAAAATACATTTATAATAATCTATGAATTGTGATGCAGAAGCTGTTTGATCGATAAATTTACTGTATTTTGTGGCTTTATATGAAATTATTTTAGTCTCAAAAATTTGAAGAATATACATATACAATAAAAGAATTATTGAAAAATGATGTTACACCCCGTTTTCGCTGAAAGTGATGATGACCGATTGAGGCGGAACCTCATCATAGTTTTTCTTAAATTTATAAGATGAAGGAGTAGATTTATTGAAAAATTGATAGTGAAAACTGGGTCTGAGGTGAATTGACATATGCGAATTTCGCTCGCGCTAGTATCTCGAGAACGGTTGGACCTAGATGCACGGGACTAAGACCTATCGTTCTACGTGATCGTAGAGTACCCTTCAATCGCGTAAAATCGAAAGTCGCGTAAAGTTTTAAAGTCGAGTGATTTTCAAAATCGCGTTAAAAATGGCCTAGAACCTACCGTTTTCGAGATACGCCCTTTTTTATTTAACGAAAGATATGTCTGATAAATCCCGTTTCTTAGGTAAAATATAAATAAAGTAACATCAACTGTCAGTAATTAGCTATCACAACTCTATCCGCTTTCTCTGAAAGTAATGATGACTGATTGATGCAGAACATCATTATATAGCGTTAACTGAGTAGCTGTTAAATTATAAACCCAACAATGATTTTGAAGTTTGAACCGTAAATAATGATCATTGTATACATTAAATAACGATCAATGATCAATGACCCATATCGATGAAAGTAATGATGACCGACATCAACATCATAAATTTAAAATTAATCGTGCTGTTTGCAGTTAAAACTTATGTTTTACTATAAATTTTTCAGTAAATCAACTGTTTCAACATGTAAATTTAACGTGAACACATATTCTCATTGAAAGTAGCCGTTCTTTAATGTATTCGAATAAACCCACGTCCACATATTATAATACTTTGACTTTTCACCCCTTGACGAAATTTATTGATTCTTTGTTGTAATTTTTGGGATCATCTCAAACCCGTGTTTTGCTACGTATTTTGCGGTGAATGCACTCTTTCAGCGTGGAAATTTATCTAAAATCAGGAAGATATTGTGGAGGAGTGGTCTCCCTTGAATGTTCCATCTTTCTGATGATGAGGTCAAAGGTCGAACTCATGCAATATGTGGTAATATCATAGATTACCACATACTGTGGACTAATAGATTTAATATTTGGTAAAATAATATTACATTTATACAGATTACATCAAGAAATTCTCCAGACTTTCATAACCTATTCTTTTCCCGAAAATAAAGAAAAATGTTCATATAAACATATATCCTAAAGTGCTTCGTTTGGAAGTTACGGCTAATGAAAAATTTCACTCGGATTTCAGCTACCCCGGTGAAATGAGGTCATACTGAAATTTTTATGACGTTAATTATGGGGCAGAATTAGTGATTTCTTATGGGTTTTAACCTGGAAAAACGAATAAAATAGACCCCCGTATCTGTAGCGGTTTTTGTGAGATCTGGAGTGAAAACCAATAAATTGGGGTAAAGTACCCTGTTTTTTTTTTATGTTTGACGTACAGTAACTTTGTTAATAGGTAATAAATACATAAACCTTTTAAAAAAACTTGTGTTAAACTTGAAATTGTGTTGGAATTGGCGGGCTCATTTTTTAATATTTTTTTTATAAATTATGTTGGTTTATGTGAAATACCCTAGTATCTGCCGATATGTTGTGGTATGTATGATGATGCAATCTGATCGAGTGTATTTTTCTACATAAAATTCCAATTTTTTTAACTTTTCTTTGGTTTATTAAACTAATCTTACACTATTTTCTTCAAAATTTAATTCTATACAAGTTTTGTTTAAAGCATTATGTGTTTATTATTGTACGCCAAACATAAAAAAACAAGGGTTTTTACTCCAAATTATTGATTTTCACCCTATATTTCTCAAAAACTATTACAAATACAATTCTGGGACCTATTTTATTTGATTTTTTACTACTAACAACGTAAGAAATAAGTAATTTTGCCCCTTAATTAAGTCCTAAAAATTTCAGTACGATTTATTTCTACCGGGGTTACTGAAAAACGAGCGAATTCTTTCAATAGACGTAAACTCGCAAACGAAACATTAGTTTATATAAACTTTTTACATTATTTTAACGATTAAAATAGGTTATGAAAGTCCCGAAATATGAACTTCATAATACACTTCATATTATAAAATATAATATAAAAATGATTATTAATATATTTATTACATTTAATATCATAATGTAATATAAGCTATGCAATATTTTAGCAGATTTTTTTTTTATTTTAAGTCGTTGCGGTAAATCAAAAGACGATTAATAAATATTCGTTGTATATTTATAAAAAAAAAATATCTTTATTATATGATTTGGTGACAATATCTTTACTCTGCGTGTAGAGAACGTGCTAATTTAACTAGTAGTTTTTTAACAATAACGATGAGATGTTTTAACATTGAACGGATGTAAAAAAAAAAATTATATGTATGATGTTACTATGTAAAATTAATACTACTGTCGTTCTATGCATCACTTATTAAGAAAGTAGATGTCTGTCGAGTCTAATGTTGTTTGTTGTAGAGTACGCTGTATGCCGAACGCTACCGAAAACTGCCGAACGTTAAGTATTGCAGCCATTATACATAAAGCCTTGTGTCGCTTTAGTAGTAAACGATCATTCTTGTCGGTTAAAAAAGTTGTTTATTTTTCTGTGTAGTAACGTGCTGGATGTATTTCATGTAAGTTCTATTAACTCAAACATTATTTCTTTAGTTTTATTATAAATATATTTTTGTTATTTAATTATAAGTTAATTATAACAGTTACCGATTAAAAAAATATAAAACAATTTGCTGTACAAAGTAAGTTTTACCTGTATTCACTTTCTAAGCAGTTGTATTATAAGAGTATACAAATTTAATCAAAAATCACCTTTTGGTTATTTGTATTTGAACTAGGAATTAGCAGGGCAAAACATAAATAAGTTTCTCATTTTAACGGTAATGATTATATTTATGAAATTGTCTATTAAAGTTTGTTTGTTTGGTTCTAAAAGATATAAAATATGAAAGCCAATTCCATCAGTTATGGTGTTTGTCTTTTAAACTACACATACACACATACACACATACACAAACACACACACTTATGTGCACACAAATTTATTGTTATAATGGATTAAACCTATGTACTTTATATTACTATGTATCTTTATATTTTGATGCCTAGTAATTTAAAATTTTTTGCTTGATCTGTGTAAATCTATTTTATTAGTTCTGCGGTTGCGCACGTCAGCTATATTCACTGACTTGTTCCAACAGATACAAAACTTTTCATAATATGTGACAGTATATTGAGTAAAACTGTTAAAATAAATTTTAAGATTATTTGATCGCTTACTTTTTTTTTATGTCTGTTCCATTGAAATGAAATAAATTTTCCAACAGTTTGTCATCAGATAAGATCAAAATAAGAAGCTTTTATAGTGTTTTTATTAATAATAAGGATCTATGCCCGTGCTATATTTTCTTACCACACTCTAATTGTTGTTAAAGTAGTTAACAGTAATACAGTAACTGTCGGTGACATCAGAAGGAATGAACATTTAAAGTCAGCTTCTTGATAGATAATATAAAATAATTTCGGTAATCTTATAATGCTGAATCTAAAATTTTTATCAAATTAAATCAATACTTAACATTTTATTCTATACATAACAAAATATTTTTAGGTATATGAAAAAAGAAACATTTGTCATTAATGTTAATTTTTTTTTTTGTTTCTATCAGTTCTTGGTTGTGGTTTGATATAGCGTAACGATATGTTTCTCAATGTAATTAAAATATCCATAGTATTTTTGTTCAAAAATTTAGTTCGGGTTTAATTAAACTTAATAAAATTAAATTTTTTAAGGTTAAAGAAAACTTAGGATAAGCAAACAGAAATAGACATAACCTCATTCAACATAGCATGAGCCAATATTGATAGTTATCCATTAATGTTTTTTCTCTGAATTCTTTTTCACGTTTTTTATTAAGACTCCAATTTATTACCATTGCAGATAATAAACTATTAAATAAAGTATTACTGCAAACAATATTTTTCCTACCGTGAATGTGCTCTTATATCTAACTAAATGCTAAATAGAATTAAAATGAAAATATTTTACGTATAATTTTTATAAAAAGTAAAACGTTTTTTCAATTCTTTTATGCTTATTAATTAAATTCTTTTAATAAATTTTCTTTTATTTATTTTAAATATATATATATATATATATATATATATATTACATTTTAACTGGATAAAAACACCACAAAAGAATGTATTTATTACTATAATAGATTTATTATAGTTCAGTTGTAACAGTTTAAAGTTTTCTTATAACCTATAAATTGAAATTGAAAACAAAATTTATTCATTAAGTGTGTGTGAAGAGCTTAAATAATTTAATATATACAGTATATTTTGTGTAGATATTAACATTTTTTTCTAATTTTTCAAATTATTACTTTCTTGTAACTCGACTATTTTCCTTTTAAACACATGTAGTATCCTTTTAAAAATGGACGTGTATTCCTTCTGCTTAGTACTTTGCTAATTAGTCATCATTACGTAAGCATATTTATTATTATTAATATTTTTATAAGAAAACTTTTTAATTGTAGTAAAACATTTTCACAAACGTGGGGGAGATTTGGATACAGCAAGCCTAGGTCTGTGCGACCGTAATCAATTTTTAATAATGGGGAAATGGCCGAAGATCGTCCATAAATGTCATTATTTGTCATTCGTTATTTTAATATGATTCCGATCATAAAAATATGATTCCGATCATAAAAATATGATTCCGATTTCTTATAAAAAAAATTATGATGAAATTAGTTTCATAATTTTTTTTTATTATAAAAAAATTCTAACTATCAGCTTAAATATTTTTCAAAGTTTTCAAAAATGTCACATGGTGACAAATTGTTAGATAACAACTGTGACATTCTTACAAACTAGACGTACTTACTTTTACTTTAAATTTATAATTTTTAACTTGCCGATCAATTGTTATGATTCTAACAATTTTATCTTGTGAATTTAAAGTTAGAATAAAATAATTCCGGTATAAAAATAAAGTTAAATAATATTTAATTAAAATTGATAATATTTTTTTTCGATTTCGAGCATAATTCGTTTAATTTATTATTCTTTTAAAGAGTGAATTTTAAATGTTTGTAACATTTTAAATATGTCTCTTTTTCCGGAGTATGTTTCTATAAAATTTAAATTAGGTCATTTCCGACTCTTTGTTTCATTTGCCTCCTTTTTATTCTTTTGTTTTATATTTGAGTTGAGAAAAAAATTATTTTTTTTTATCGTTTAATTGAATTTTAAAATAAGGCAATATTTAAATGGTTTTAAAATTTACTATTTTATCTGCTTTTTTTCTCAACCAAACAGAAGTTACATTTTTTCAAACAGACTTTAATTTTTACCTTCCCGGATAACTTAAACAGTATTACGTATTTCTATACTAAAGGGAAAGTAGTAGTCCATTTTGTAAATCACTGTTTTTTAATTGTGACATTTTAGAAAAAAAAAATGTTTCATCCAAAAATATGCAAACTTTTTATATTAGAATTTCAAAAAAAAAACATTTTATGTTATACCTAATCTTAAAAGAACCTTTTTATAAGTTAAATGCTGTATATGATATGTTGGCATGTATGAATTTTTTTTATTTTATGTTGCCAATTTTTTTCAACTTGGAAGGTAGATGCCGTCCTCAGCAAGATTTATTATATTAAATTGAATAATTTACAAAAATTGAAAAAGTTGTTTGGTCAAAATAAAATTTAAGAATTTTTCTACAAGATTTTATCAAAAAAAGTTTCTTACAATCCCTTTTTATCAGGATTAACAAATTGTCCATTTTTTTTATATTCTCCTCCATCCCCAAAAAATTATATGAATTTTGTTTTAGTTACGTCATGCTTTAGAAAACAGTTTAAAGGAATATTTTTATATGAATATTCTGTACATCAATGGGGCTTTAAACGACTATAAAAAATTTTTCCCCATACCATTCTAATAGTTTGCGGCACTAAAAAATCGTTTTCTAATTGTTTAAAAGTTGAAAAGCACAATGTATGATACCGTCTGCGTTTAAAATGTGAAAGTATTAATATTTTATTATTCCAAAATTTCTACTACAAAAAAAAAAATTGCAAAATAATTCACCCCTTTCCTAAAATATTACATTTGAATTTTTTTCAGATTAATGCGGATTATATTTTTATTTTTTCAAAATTTTTGAACAATTATTTTTTTTTAATTTGGTACTGCCTGCCACCTTGGGGCTGCTTTTGAACATTAATTTTAGCCAAAAATTAATGGGTATACCCCATTAATACTGGAGCACGGGAAAAAATTAAAGTCAAATTTTTTTGTAAATCCGAATTATCAATACCTAAAACTTATTTCTGTAAACATATATATCACAAAAAGCCTCCATTGCGGGAGTCCAGAATTTTTAATTCTTTAATCAAAAACCCTTTTTTGGGGTTTGATTTTAATTTTATTTAAAGTCAATTTTAAAATAGCAGGGAACGTCATGCTATATTTTTCCAGGTTTTCTACATTTTGAGTTTTTTTTTGTCTTCAGTCATTTGACTGGTTTGATGCAGCTCTCCAAGATTCGCTATCTAGTGCTACTCGTTTCATTTCGGTATACCCTCTACAGCCTACATCCCTAACAATTTATTTTACATATACCAAACGTTGCCTACCTGCACAATTTTTTCCTTCTACCTGTCCTTCCAATAGTAAAGCGACTATTCCAGGATGTCTTAGTATGTGGCCTATAAGTGTGTCTCTTCTTTTAACTATATTTTTCCAAATGCTTCTTTCTTCATGTATTTGCCGCAATACCTCTTCATTTGTCACTTTATCCACCCATCTGATTTTTAACATTCTCCTATAGCACCACATTTCAAAAGCTTCTAATCTTTTCTTCTCAGATACTCCGATCGTCCAAGTTTCACTTCCATATAAAGCGACACTCCAAACATATACTTTCAAAAATCTTTTCTTGAAATTAAATTAATTTTTGATATAAGAAAATTGTATTTCTGACTGAAAGCTTGTTTCGCCTGTGCTATTCGGCATTTTATATCGCTCCTGCTTTGTCCATTTTTAGTAATTTTACTTCCCAAATAACATAATTCTTCTACCTACATTACATTTATATACACTTTGAATATCTTTTGTATAATTATTTTACCGTACAATATGTTTGTATATTAATTTAATAATAGATAGAAGTGTAATATTATAAGAAGAGATTTTGGAGGAAGTATGTTGATATGACTTAAGTTGTAAAAGGAAAATATTCCTAACACGTTGAGGTTGAAGTGAAATTTAGTGATTATAAGTGTTTTATTTTGACCTGTACAAATATAAATGTATTTAACTGCTTGAAAATTTGTCTTTGAATGGTAATCAAACATTAAATGTTTTAGTGATTACAGATCCTATTTTCGATTATTAACGATAAACGTATTATTTATTATTATTATTGTAATAACATTTTATAACGCAATTACTCAGTCGAATTGGAGACTCAATTACAAAATTGAATCTCTTGAAGATCGTCACACTCTGCAGAGTGGCATTGATGCAATTTCTCATCGGTCAGATGTAAATTTTATACCTTTGAATACTGATAAGGTCCAAGTGGTTTCTTTCTCTCAGAAAACTCATGTCATATCACGCATATAGAATTGGCGGTACAGTTATACGTCGGCAGAATTCCGTTAAAGATCTGGGGTTTTATTGGAAGGCTTTTTTTTGAGGTGGAGGAACCCCATTGACGGGCGCCGAAGCAGTGTCGGACTCGCTAACAGGTTCTGCAAGCCGTTGCAGAAAATGCGTATGTATTCCTGCGCACTACCGACTAAACCTACACCCCTGGCGACCCCACCTCCTCGAAAACCGTTAATAAAGCATTACTTCAGGAGGGGGTAAGCGCCCACACACACATTCGGTCTCCACTAGCAAACATCGTCCATACCAAATTACTACAAGAATACCTAAAGAGAAAAAACATGAGAACAAAACACCTAACAGGTATTAAGACGTAACACACACATTTATACATTCATACAATCAAGCCAACACAAAGGCTAAACAGTATTTAATTGACCGTATTCAAGTAATTACTAGTACGGCAAAAATAAATCTTGATCTAATTAAGTGGTTTTCGAAGGCATTTAAAGACCCTGTGCCTTGTATTGTGCTCTTCAACAAACTTGGTGGGAGGCGTTCTTGAATATTGCTCGGTGATATGAAACAGGAAGTGAAATTGAACAATCGATAAAACAGAATCTTGACGGAATATTTTACTATACTGGCTTCGTCGTAAGTTCAGACATTACAATCGTAACGATGATCTTCGGCAAATCTTCAATCTACCGTTGCTGTCAGCCAGACGAGATTTCTTCGATGTTCAATTTTATTACAACTATTTTTACGGTTTTAGCCTGTTCCATGTGTTTCTCTCCCTACAGAGAACGGTCGGGGTACTTCGTTGTTTCTATGTGCTCTTATTTCTCCATCTTTCATAAAAGTGACAAGTATACTGATTTTGTGAAACGCAAGTTTGCTGAAAAGTTTCCAAATACCTCCTCACCTCAATGCGGTTTGAATTCTTACCGAAAATTTCGGGTAACAGGTTCTGTTGAAGACGCTGATCCAAGCGGAAGGCCATCTAAACTAAACGAACATATGCTGCTTGATATTTCGTATTTTATGGCCGAAAGCACACGAAGTCAATATGTTGGTTAGTACAGCAAGATATCGGACTTGCTACCGCACGTAAAGCTGTAAGTAAAGAATTAAAATTTTTCCCCTTAGAAGGTAATGTACGTTCAAGTGAAACGTAAAGACCGTGCCAAAAAAACTAAATTATTGTCAACGGTTTAAACATTTTATTGAGATTATGTTTTTTACAGATGAAGCGTGGTTTCATGCGACACAGTATATTAGTTACAAAATACACGACTGCGGTCGACAACTAACTCCCATGAATTACACAAACAATCTTTACACTAAGCGAAAATCGGTGTTTGGGTCGGTGCGAGTAGAACGTGAATTGTAGGTCCGATAATTTTGGAAAATACATTAATAGTGATCGTTATTGTCTGTTTTTGGACAAACTTCATTAGTCGGTTAACAGAAGTGAAATCAATCACGGTTGCTTCCACTAAGATGGCGGCACAGCGCACACAGCTAACAGGTGAATGAATCATTTCGAAGAGGTTGTGGCCTTTACGATCATCCGACCTGGCTTCCCCAGACGACGTTTGGGCGAGGTAGCACTGTATCCGCAACGACGCAACAAACTACGCAAGATCGACAAATTCAAAACCGCAATAACGGATACATATGAGACATACCATTACATCTACCGGTTAAAGTGTTTGAAAACGAAATAAAACGGGTGCAGTGTTTTATTGATGTTGGAGAAGATATTTTCAACATCTTTTATAAACTATTCCAGTTATTGTGACATTGGTTTTTATGAAATAACGAATTAAAAATACGAAGTAATAATTACACTTCCATAATTGCAGTGCACGTTCCTAGGTAGGAAATTGTAAGCACCACTTGTTCGGGCAGTCTCGCAGAGTTCTTTTTCAAAAGAAAATACAAGGACTACAAGAGCCGAGTACATCATTTACGGTCAGTCTTGCTACACTGTATCCTGACTATGTGATGGAGTTGCCCAAAACAGCTGATAACAACGCTATCCCGTTACGCATTCTGAGGAAGAATAATAAGGTAATTTCATTCTTCCGACTTTTGAAAATTGTATTTTTATTAATTACGTACAATTTTTCAAAACGCTTCAGTTTGAAAAACACTAAGGTTGAGAACGTTCAGGCTCACAATTACGGGAACTTTCCAAACGCGCTGTACCTAATCACAATAAATTTCCTTTCACAATTTCTGACTGTTTGTCAACCGATCAGAAGGTGGTTTGTTTTATTAAAATTTTAAAATAGGTTCTGGATTGTTAAAAATAAATCTGAGATAAAATTTAAATACACTTAAGAACACGAGAAGAAAGAAAAAATGAAAGTAGAAAAAAATTATAAAAAAAATTCACGTGCACTTCAGTTATTCATGTACATCTATTGTTATCTAAGCAGTGATTTCAACCCGGTGGGTTGAAATCACTGCTTAACTAAACTAGACGTGAACTAAACTAGACGCGTTTAGTTCACCACTAAACGCGTTTTCAGAAATGCTAATTTCGAAGTAGAGAGTTCTATCTAACCTTCAAATTCCAGTAAAGGCTTACTATTATACGGATTTCAATACTAAATCAAAAAATCTTTTCTGAGACCTAAGTTCGAGGTTTAACCCACCGGATCGGTCTAGTGGTGAACGAGTTTTTGCAAATCAGCTGATTTCGAAGTCGAGAGTTCTAAGGTTCAAATACTAATAAAGGCAGTTACTTTTATACGGATACTAGATCGTGGATACGGATGTTCTTTGGTGAATGGGTTTCAGTTAACCACACATCTCAGAAATGTTCGAGCTGAGACTGTACAATACTACACTTCACCTACACTCATACATATCATCCTCATTCAATCTCTGACGGTGATTTCCGGAGGCTAAACAGGAAAAAATAGTGATTTTGGGTAGGTAGTGAGTGATTTTTGGTTATCTGGGTAGTGATTTTGGTTTAAAAAATTTACATTTTTATATTATTCTATATTTTGTAAAGAAGTACAGTCTGTTAGATAGTGTTTTAATCGCTGTAATCAATCGATTTTGATTTTTATTGAACTAATCTACGTATCGGTTTAATAATTCTTTGCAATTGTTTTTTTTTTTAATCGTAAACGAGGAAACAGACTTCAGCGATATATATTTATCTTGAAACAAATTAAATTTTTATCCTTTTTCAAGTGTTTGTCGGTAAATAAAATAAAAATGGAATATCTAATTTACATAAAAGCAAATATAAAAGATTAACTTTTAAAAATGATGTATATTTTCTTTATTTATCTTTATTCTTGAACGAGTGAAACTGTACGTAGTTGAAACTGCAAAGAAAATGTTAATAACTTTTATCTATTTAAATTATAAATTATTGAATTCCCCGTATGATTATATAGAATTTCATTGCCCTTTTATAACCTAAAGCAATTTCATTTAATAATTTTACCTTGAATGTCAAATTTTCTATCGACTTTAACTTATTCGTTTTATATAATAGAACAGCGATTGAAATAAAATTTAATAGAATTTTATTTCCTAACTTTCTTGGATAAAGATTAAATTTTATCGATAAAATTTCTTTATCAAATAGCAAAGGTTTTTAACAATTTTCTTGCAATAAAATCAAGTTAGAAATTCAAATAATTTTTTGAATTAAAAGTAGTACGGAAGATCTTTACTTGTAAGAAAGTTAAATTTGATTTATATCAATATTTAACCGTTTCTATTACATTAGAAAATGTTTAAATTTGATAAACGTTCGACATAAATAAGCACGCAAGAAATTATTTACAATTTAAAATTGAAATGATACTAATTACCGTATTATAAATTTTTTTAAAAATAATGTTTATTTTTTTGTTTTAAAAGTTTAAAATTGACGAATTTATTTATTTTTCTTGACGTAAAACCAGATAGCGAACAATAATCTCAACAAAAAAAAAATAACTAAAACATTATTGAATGTCATTTAATTTGCGACCGGCAGCTACATTGAAATATTAACTAATTGCGCCTTACACTACTGATTGTTAAAAAAAAAACTATTCTAAATTCCAACAGTTTGGAAGTTATGATTGTTGTTCGATGAATCATTTTTTTTTTCTAAGTGTTCGTGTTTCCACTTTCAGTCAGAAGCAAAGTTTTGCTGTTCGTTGAGGTATATAATCAGGGCTTAGTGATTGACATATTCTCAGATATATTGTATAAATTCAGTTGTCCATCAGAAAATTTTCCACGAGCAGAAGATTTTTTATCTCATTATAGATTTATAATCTCTTGTTCATATTTATTTACAATAATAAAAAAAAAACTGGAAAATTGTTTTATGAACTTCCCGGATATAAATAATAAAACTTAAAAGAGAAAAACAAAAACATAAAACAGAATATATATATTATTTAGAGCTGGAGAATAAATTTTTAAGAAAATTAAAAATAATATTCATATCTAGATTAAGCTTAAGAAATTTGTTAAAGTTTTCTCTAAATGTAACACTCCTTTCAAAAAAGGCCAAAATAATAAAAAATTTCAAAAATCTTTTCCGAAACCTAGGTCCGAGATTTAACCCACCGGATCGGTCTAGTGGTGAATGCGTCTTTGCAAATCAGCTGATTTCGAAGTCGATATCAGCTGAGTTCTAAGGTCCAAATACTAATAAAGGCGGTTACTTTTACACGGATACTAGATCGTGGATACCGATTTTCTTTGGTGGTTGGGTTTCAATTAACCACATATCTCAAAAATGGTCGAGCTGAGGCTATACAAGACTACACTTTTCTTACACTCGTAGATATCATCCTCATTCATCCTCTGAAGTAATCCTGACGGTGGTTCTGGAGGCTAAATAAAAAAGCAAAAGTCAGAGATTTACTCGTATAATTAAAAAATATATATATATATATATTTCTTGATAGCTATATGAATTACACAATTTTTTTAAATTATTTAACTGAAGGGAGGTAAAGTATTTAAATTTTAAGAGATGTGGGTTAACTTAGAAAAAAATATTCGTTTGGATTATTTTATACATGACGTAAAAATTTGTTTTAATAAAGTTTTCTCTAAATGCTTCTGAAGAAGTTGTTTCGTGATATTATCCCACCCTTCGTTAACATATTTTATAGAAAAATAACATAACTAATGCCCTATATATATAGAAAGGGAATACTTAAGCCAGATTTGAAGAAGTTCGGTTCAGTAGTACGCATATATATATATATATATATATATATATATATATATATATATATATACATATATATTCTTTTGATCTAGATGAATTAGTTTGACCCTAAACGTAAAGATTTGCAAAAAATTCGATATCCCATTTTTGTCATGTTCTCCATACTTTTCCCCTTTAATATTGCTATTCTAGCTATATCGCCGTGAGAATAAAAAAAATAAATATATCAGTCGTAGCACTTGCAACAATTCCTTGTGTCATCTAATTTAACATTTCGGATTTTTCTTCAGTTTAATTTCACGTTTAGGTTTGAGTGGAATTTCATCTTTAGATATTATCCCGTTAAAAATCTGTCTTTTTTAACTTTTAGTTTTAATTTACTGACTGAAGTGGAGAGAAAAATTGTAATTTTGTCTAGTGAAAGTCGTCTACTCGTGAAATTATAATTTCATGAGTCTACCTAATGGACATATGAAAGGTTGCAGTGATAAATCGTAATCCTGAAACTCATCCTTGATTCATTCTATTCAAAATGTTAATGTAGAATTTTATCTTATGATACTGGAAAATGTTCAAAAGAAGGCGGACATAAAATATTATGATCAATAAGATGAAGAGTACTGCGAACGTAAAAAATAATTTCTAGTCGATTCCCAGTTTTCTTCCGACGGCCCCCGATATGTTAATTCGTGCCGCTACATTTCTTGTTTGATAATAACTGATTTTATCTAAAATATCCTTGCCGATGGAATTTGCTTCTCTTTCTTCATCTCATCTCACACATTAACAAACCGATTCGGAAATCTAATCGACTTCATCGGTAACTAATCATCAATCATCAGACATTATCGTATTTACCAAAAGCTGATCCCTAACAAGTTCATTTCTATTCTCCTGTATTCATAGTTGAATTTGTAAGACCTTAGTATTTTCTATTTCCATTTAAGTGATGTATATGGTTTACTCTCTCAGCCTCTGGTTTTTGCACCTTCTATGATCCTTCTATCGTTGTTTTAATCTACAACTTCTTTTTTTATTATATGCCAGAACTAAATTGGCTTTCACTCTGTATTCTTCTGATGAAGCTTCTTTTTTCGTTCAACATTATCATTACGTACTCTTCCTTTTTTTTTATTTTTGTTTGTCCATTTAACCTTCTCCAATCTCCTTCATTTCCACGCTTTAAATGCCTCCAACCTTTTTTTTTTAATTCTCATAGTTTTCACTCGTAAAAAGTATATTAAGAATATGCCCCTTCAAAATAGATTCGATTCTTTTAATTGGATTTCCTTAGACATTTGGTTTTTGCTATTTACAATCTTTTATTAACATAATACCTATGATTGTGAATTGTTTACTCGTACATTTCTTCCTTATTTTGTCCTGGGATTTATTAGCTTGTTCCCTCGTATCCTCGTTACTTAAGTTTTCTTAAAATCCGTCCGTTTTCATGCCGTAATCTATCATAATTTCTTCTTATTTTAAAATCATCTGTTGAACATCCTGTTTTTCATTTCTTAAAAGAACCCTGTCATCTCTGAACCTTGCATAAATTATCCTTCTTCCTCCTGCACCGATTCCTTCATTATGTTTCAAAGCATTTTTTTACCATATCTTCAATATACTCGTACGTATTTAATAATTTTCCGCCTACAAAGACATCGTGTACTAACGCCTGGACTGCGCTGATCTTCCTAGATAATAATTTTATCACTAATATCATCGTATTGGAAAGATCGTACATACTTGGTACGAATACTAGGTAGTGAACCTGTTTTCTGAAGATGGGAAAAGTCGCGCTAGTTATTTTGAGGTCTGGAATCCTGCGATTCGGTACAGTTCACAGTACTCAATGTACTTGGTGTACCTTACAGAATGATTTAAACACTAATACAGTATTGTTCACTGTTGATCAGCTGTTGTTCTTTTATTGTCAACTTTGAAATAATAATTTTTCAAATAATTAATTGTATTTCTATCGATAAAAATACTAAGTAATTTTTTATTTTTTTATTTTTCAATTGTGTAATTTCCAGCCTTTTTATATTTTTTAATAGCGATTTTTAAAAGTAAAGTTTATTTTCACTTCACCAAAAAAATTTGGTTTTTGTTTACGTTAACATTTTTCTAACAAATGTAACAATGTAGTGTTTCTAAATAAAATTCAAATTTTTCTAACGTTTCTTATTTTGTTCAACTTATCTTTTAAAACTTTTTGTTCAAAATTAAATTCTCTACAAGTTTTATGTATTTATTACCTATTTGCCAAAGTTATTGTACTCGGCAAAAAAAAAGTGTTTTTTACCCTAATGTAGTGAATTTCACCCCAGATTTCTCAAAATCTACTGCAGAAACGGTTCTGGGACCTATTTAACTCCATTTTTCAGCTTAAAAAACATAAGAAATCAATAATTATACTCCTTAATTAACGCCCTAAAAATTTCAGTGCGACCTCATTTCACCGATGTGCTGAAATCCAAGCGAAATCTTTCACTAGCGGTAACTCGTAAACAAAGCATTTTAACATGTATTTATATGAGCTTTTTCCATTATTTTCACGACTAGAATAGTTATAAAAACCCAGGTAGAACTTCGTGATGCCTCTGTATAATTATGTATCTTAGGTTATTGCAAAGGAAGTATTTTTATAAACAAAAACAACTGCGATTAAATTTAATGTAGATCGATTAGTAGTAAGGATAATTGTATTTTTACGAGTAAGTTAAAATAATACAAAATATTAACTTACTGATAAAAATTTTACACCGATTATATAACTTTACGTATCAAAATGTACGTCTTCCTTTTAAATATATAACCGTTGCGAAGTCTACATTTAATATTAGGTTAATTTGCAATAAAGATTTAATTATTGAGATATCTTACTAAAGACCATTGTTATTACAGACTTATTTAATTTACCTAACTTAAAGGATTAAATACCATTTAAAATCAGAGCGCGTAGTATCATACCGTCTTATTTGTGTGTTTGATGGAACACGTAACTGCCGGCATAATATACCTCTATACCATTTTATTATAATAGTCCTTAACCGCTTTACGTTTAAGGAAATGAAGAGGTACATTTTGCCTTAAGCAAGCTAAATCCTTGTGTAATAACTTTCTATAATAATTAGATAAAATCTTTTACTATAGTATAAAAAAAAATATTTTATTATATTATAATAAAAATAAAATAAATTATTAACTTTTATTAAATTTTCATATTTATTTTTATAAATTATTTAAATAAAAGTTTTCGTTTAGAATTAAGTTTAAATAAATTTAATTAGTTAATTCAATTTAACGATTAACTGTTACGCGTAACTTTAAAAATGAAGAAACATGTAATACAATATCGCATTATTATAATGTAAAAAAATTTGTGTAAGAATAATTTTACTTAAAGTTAGAAATTGCTACTAACTTAAATAAATTAAAAATAATCCCGGTATTTGATTTTTCCTCTTTTCATAAAATAATAAATATATTAGTAATATAGGTAATATCGGAATGAAAAGTAAAACTAAGAAACTTTAATTTCACTATTTATTGATTTTTGTTTTTAAATCATTTTACGATTCCTTTGGTTATATTAAAGAATACCGATGATATTAGAACAGGTTTGGTTTCATTATGAAAGAATAAATGCTGACGATTGTTTCATATAAATCTTAAATAAATGACTACTTAATATTCGTGTTTAATAAAAATAAAATAAAATTTTTGTCATTAAAAATTTAACCGCCGCTTTACTTTTCTTTGCTCTCTTGGCTAAAGCTGTGCTGCAAGAAAGAAAGTACGGTAATTAGTCAGAAAAAAAGAGGTATGGGATTTTTGCATCTCTCGAAGTTTCATGACCCAAGGACAACAGTGGTGGTGGGGGGTTATAATGTTAGTACTTATTGTGCATTTGTGTTGGCGTGTCTCAATCTTAATAACTTTATACCGGATAGACCGACTTTGATTAATTTTTTTACAGACACTCGTGGATATAGGACAATACGTCGATAAACTTTTGAGGTCAATATCTTCAGGGTAAAGGTAAAGTAGTTTTTTAGGATCAATTTTGTTCAACAATTTTGCAAAATAACCCCAATGTATATTAAGCTCAGTACGTGCGTGGATTATTATCTTACCATTGAAACAAATCTGATGTGGAAACGACATGACTTCCTTGTACGCCTATTAAATTACACATACACATTTTTTTAAAATAAAAAGTACATAAAATTTTATTTCATTAATAACCTGTGATATTTTTTTTTTTTTTTTTTGTTATTATTGCATTTTTATTCATCGTAAAAATTTCATTACAATGAGAAGTTAATAATTATTAATAAACCAGTGTATGTAAATTAAAAAAAAGGTAAAAAAAGGAGATGAAGTTTTAACCGATGTGCCTTTCCCTTGTAAGATCCAAATATTTCATTAATTAAAATTTTATTTGGCTATAAATCTGGAAGTAATGAAAATAAGTACCGCTTATGATATATCGTTGAAAAGCTCTCGATGAGGGTTTATTAGTGCAGTTAAAAATAGTCCAAAATCCAATTTTGTTTTGATTTTGGGCTTTTTTGAAAACCTTTAGGTCCAGTCGATTGCAATGAAAAGAGGAAGTGCACAACTAGATGTAATAACAGTCCTAAATCCAAAATTTCAATATCCTATGGCTAATCGTTTTTGAATTACGGGAGATGCATACTCTCATAGTACGTACGTAAGTACGTACAGACGTCACACCAAAACTAGTCAAAATGGATTTAGTGATGGTCAAAATGGCTATTTCCGTTGAAATCTGAAAACCGAAATTTTTCTCGTTTACAATACTTCCTTGTACTTCGCGCAAGGAAGTAAAAAGTTTTTCCCCAAAATTCCTCCTTTCCCAAAAATCTTAAAAAAGCTATTTTTTACGGGTTAAAAATTTTCTTTTGTCTTCCTAGGCGTAGTAATAATGCTAGTAACCCGAATAAAAATATTTTAGGGACGATATGGGGAGCGGGAAAAACAATCAAAGTTTAAAAATAACGAGTTTTGAAAATTCTTAAGACTATTTGCGCTTCATTTAAACGTTTAATATTGAAAATTTAAATAATAAGCCTTTAATAATAATAACAGTATCGCTGTATAAAATCTCTTCGTAATTCACCCCGTATCCGTAAAAAAAAATCTTAGGTAGCTTTTTATTTGTCGTACGTTATTCGGTGAATTTTCTTTTAATTTCTTCCGTTTAACGTAGTAAGCGTAAAAAATCAAATAAATTTTTGGAAGCTGATTTTAGAGGCGGCAGAGCAGAAAAAATTAAAGAAAAAAACCGATTTTTAAATTCTTAAAACTTCTTTTAGGTTTACGATGATAATTTATACATTCAAACTTCAATATAAATTTTCCCTAGCTTAAAGAGAAATCTTAATCGACTTTTTCACGTATAATTTTTCTTCGCTATTTTAGAATAAACAAAAGCCTATGCAAAGGAAGTATTACAACTTTAATGTACCCGTAATTCGATATTACTTTTTTCTTTTTTTTGTATTAGAATGTATTAATTATAATTATAATTATAATTAGAATTTTGCACGATGCATATACGAATATATTGAAAAAAAGGATCGAATCAAATTTTATTTTATCGTACAAAACGAAAAATAATTCGGCTTTATTTTTTCTTCAAATAAAGTATTTAAAAAAATTAACATTTTACCAGATTATTAATTTTAAAAGTATTTTTTAAAATTACTCTCAAGATTCAACATAATGTTATTAGTAACAAATAAAATTAGAAAACTTTAATCGAAAAAAAAAATCGACTAATTAATTATATTACAATTATAAAATAATAAAAAGTATCATATGCGTCGGTATGAGCTGCCGTAAAAAATAATGACGGTGAAACAATAGTTCCCTTTTTAACTTGAAATTAAAAAAAAATACTAATCTAAAAATTTCCTTTACCTTAACAAATGATTTCAAACTTAGTTTACGGATCTAGCAGTTTAGGGAAGTACGAGAATCTAGTAAGAAGAATATGCGACGTTTATTACCGTTTTGTTTCGTGAATTCATACGTCAGCATAAAAATTAGGGTTATTAAAGTGTAAGTGTATGAGATAAAAAAATTCTCTACAAAAATAATACAAATAAATAAAGAGTATACGGTGCAGAAACCGAACCTACGGTACCGGTAATTGTAAACGTATCGACTTAGAACGTAGATTCGCATTTGATTTCGATTTAATCCTTTTCGGTGACGTCATTTGATTCCGCATATCTAACCTTAGAGTTTGTTAAGTAAATAAAATTTAATATTTACTAAGAGAGTCCTTGTAAAGACCGTTGCTTTTGTACGGATTTAAATGTTAGACTATTCTTTGTCGGTTGGATTTCAATTAAACAGACGTCTTAAGAGCGATCGAAACTACATGTTTACCGGTACATTTGACCATATCTGCAGCTACGTCAGGCCTGGTAAGCCGGTAACGGTAAATGAATTTGTCTATACGTGCACACGTAGACCCGGTAGTAGCTGGAAAAACATATATACTTCTCTTTCTCTTTTGAATAAAATAACATTTTCAGAACTAAAATTATTCCTAC
The DNA here is from genome assembly GCF_047948215.1 of Lycorma delicatula. Classification (NCBI taxonomy): domain Eukaryota; kingdom Metazoa; phylum Arthropoda; class Insecta; order Hemiptera; family Fulgoridae; genus Lycorma; species Lycorma delicatula. Next base: position 181,636,299 of record NC_134459.1, on the reverse strand, counting down.
TTTCCGTTAAAAATCGATGCGATCAAGTTTATAAAAAAGTAAATCTCCCCGCAGAAAAAAAAAGATGTATAATAATAACGAGACGATGCCCGAACGAGAGATAAAAGACGAATATACTAAAGGTGCTGTAACTAAATTGTTTTCCTCCTTAAAACGGTTAATCGATTACCCAGCCGCGCTTGCATTCAACAGTTTGAGATGAAAGCCCTTACCCCACCGTTTCTACCTCAGACTTCTTCTCCGAGGCTTCTTTGAAAGGAAATAGGATGCGACGCTCCTTGGCTGCGCGCTCCTCTAAATGTTGAATATTTACCATCTACACAATACCGTGCTGCTAGGGACCAATTTAGCAAAATGCACATCTATATAGACTGCTCTGTCTCGGTCGACGAGGGTGGCTGTTTATTAATACTCCCTGATAATATAAGTTTAGTGCCTACTCAGGCCTGGAATGAGACAGCTTCCTGATAATAATCGACTCCATGAATGTACTTGAGATCTTCAAGTGCAGACGATTACACCAGTCATTCAAATTATCTACGATAGCCTCTCAAGAGTAAACAAGACCGTGGTATTCGTGCGGGTCCTTTGTGTCATCCTGGGGTACCGAGAGAGCGGCAACAAACGGCCACCGACTGGAATTAACGTTTACGAAGGCAGTCGGTATCGAACTAAGCGCTCGATGGAATAAGTTATCGCTGCCGAGTCCTTCCCCGGTCTTACATGGCGTTCGGAAAAACGACTTCGAGAAACCTTTTATCCTGAACGACAGAAGAAACGAAGCGATCCTAAAGCGTCTGAGCTTTGGGCACAAAACTAACCCGCGCCCGCCTTTTTGACTCTTCTCAGGAGAACTGTGAGGCGTGCGATGTAAAATGGCCCGTAAACCGCTTAATTCTAGATCGCCCCGTGTTCTTCGTCCGTTAAACCTGGATGCAGATGTATCAGAAGAAATACATCAAAAGACTGTTGCGTTTTCTTTGTGATAGTGGAACGAACTCGGTTTAGCGGTTTTTTTTACGTAAGATCCCTTGGGAAGTACTGCGTGCGCGGTGTAGTTATGGTCCTGTTACGATATTTGTTGTCCAAACAAACGGTGCAAAAAAATTATCAAAAATAACAAGCTTAACAGGAAACGAGAAATCGAATAAAATTTTTGCCTATTTATTTTAAGTTTTTACTTTCATCTCGGCCGCGTAAAAAAAAACCCGGTGAAACAATAAGTAGGTCTCAAGAGATATCGCTTTCTGTACGTAACGATTCTACTCGATAGAGTGGGAAACGGAATTATATTTACTAAAATCTTTTGCAGCCGGTTTTTTATTCGTTTATTAGTCTGATAAAAGTACGAAAGTTTTTTTGAAATATTTTATTATCTTGTGCCGCAGGGAAAGAAATAACAAAGTTAAATTTGCCGAAGCCCTATTACAACATATATACTACAAGGTGGGATTTTATAAAAGCGGCATCTTAATGTAATATGGGAAAATATATTCTATTAAGGGAAATTGATTATTTTTATGAATTTTGTTTATTTATTACTTTCGAAGATGATCGACCTGAAAAATTTTAAAAATTTGTTAATTTTTTCGTTAGTTATTTGTAGCGATTGCACGATTACGCTAGACGATTAAATTGTAAAAGCCCGTGTTATTATAATATAAACCGTATATACAATCGCTATGAATTTCACCGAAAATTTAGCCTTTATTAACACAATAAATACGATAAAATTAACACGTTATACGTACTATTATTTGAGAAACGTTTTTATTATTAACGATTGAATTATTTTTCAACAAATGTTTCTATATACATTTTTATTCGCGTACTCGTATTACATTTTTCGTATGTAAATCTTTATCTCTTCACATCCTTATATTAAAAATAAATTCTCTTGAGAAGCAAAAGCGATACTGATCGATTAGAAAAAAAACCTTCACGACAACTCTAGTATAAACATCAGTGGTGAAGGCTTTAGTTTATTTACGTTACTGAAGTCGAGAAATTGATTTCAAATGACTGTGCGTGCGATCTCGTCCGCAAAAACCGATCCGTTTAACTCGGATTGGATTTAGCTCGGTTGAACAGTACATCGTTAAATATTTTAATTCTGCAAACGGAATAAAATTCGATACGTTGAAATTATAAAACTATATATTTTTATTCTTTTCAAAATTTCGGATACCCTAATTACGACCAAAACTTTTAATAATTAGAACTGATATTTTAAAACTGAAATTTACATGTTAAACTGTTAAATGTGCCATTTAATTTGCTCTTTTTGCGTGATTTTATTATAAAAAAATCTCGTGTACTTATGTACGCACGTGAGAAGTTATACTTCTTTGGCGTAAATAAAAAAATAATTTCTTTTACGCATTCAAACAAATTTGAATCGAGTCAAACGATCGATAGACGACATTAATTACCATGAATAAAAGTTAAAATAAATAAAAAATTAAATTAAATAACGTTTATTTTATATAATTTAAAAATTATTGAAGTATTCGTTGTCATCGAATATATTTCGATTAGTTTAGTTCCATTAATTCTTCGGATGACGATTAAATAGGCACGAGGATTATGATATGAAAAATATGATACAAATAGTTTTATTTTACAATAGTGTATTATCAAAAATTTTGTTTTTGATAAATTAAATTTTTTTTTTTTTTGTCGTCAGTCATTTGACTGTTTTGATGCAGCTCTCCAAGATTCCCTATCTAGTGCTAGTCGTTTCATTTCAGTATACCCTCTACATCCTACATCCCTAACAATTTGTTTTACATATTCCAAACGTGGCCTGCCTACAACATTTTTCCCTTCTACCTGTCCTTCCAATATTAAAGCGACTATTCCAGGATGCCTTAGTATGTGGCCTATAAGTCTGTCTCTTCTTTTAACTATATTTTTCCAAATGCTTCTTTCTTCATCTATTCGCCGCAATACCTCTTCATTTGTCACTTTATCCACCCGTCTGATTTTTAACATTCTCCTATAGCACCGCATTTCAAAAGCTTCTAATCTTTTCTTCTCAGATACTCCGATCGTCCAAGTTTCACTTCCATATAAAACGACGCTCCAAACATACACTTTCAAAAATCTTTTCCTGACATTTAAATTAATTTTTGACGTAAACAAATTATATTTCTTACTGAAGGCTCGTTTAGCTTGTGCTATTCGGCATTTTATATCGCTCCTGCTTCGTCCATCTTTAGTAATTTTACTTCCCAAATAACAAAATTCTTCTACCTCCATAATCTTTTCTCCTCCTATTTTCAAATTCAGCGGTCCATTTTTGTTATTTCTACTACATTTCATTACTTTTGTTTTGTTCTTGTTTATTTTCATGCTTAGGACTTCATCTATGCCGTTCATTGTTTCTTCTAAATTCTTTTTACTCTCGGCTAGAATTACTATATCATCAGCAAATCAAGAATTTATCTGATGTTTACTATTTGCTGTCTCATTAAAAAATATAGTTTTACTCGTAAAATATAATGCTTAGATAAATATAACCTCAAATCTTGTTACATAATTTTACAAAAAAATAATACATACGATGCAATGTAAATACATTTTTATGAATATGAACAGCGATATTCACAGTTTAAAATATCGTAATAAATATATGTTTATAACGACTCAATATCTGTTATGTTTACAACACGTGCTAATCACTTAATTGCATTGAACGACTGACTGAATTAAACACTACACGCATGTGCGTGCAAACTGATCCACTTGGGCGTAACATTGCCGCGCGCAACTTCTGTAACTTGCTGAAAATACACTCTGATCAGGTTCTCCTAACGCGCCAAAAGAAGTATAATTTCAAAAAACTATTTTAATAATAAATTACATACATGATTTTTACGTAAACTGTTTTATTAATTTTAGCTTTATTCAAAAATGTTGTATTAATTAATTAAAATTGTGTGAAATCATAAAAGTTGTCGATGGAATGGGGAATATAGTTTTACTGAAATAAGAGGAAACACAAGTATGTATTATATACATTTAATTAATAATATTTCTTATATATAAAATGTTAATTAAAAACTTATAATTATTTTGCTTAAATTAAAGAATAGAATTCTCCTTGAGACAGAGAAGTGACTGTCGATACAGAAAGAAAAGGAAAACAAATGATCACACTTAGTACCCACCGGACGATCGTACCTAAATCCCGCCTTAGAAATCAGTTTAGAAATTAATTCTTCACACCTTTTACGAAATAAAACAAACAAAATAGGCTATGAAAGGTGTATTTTGATTAAAGAATATTCAAATAAATTTAACGATTTTCGAGGTAGGGCTTTTGTTTTTCATACAATAGATTACGGGTCTGAATGCCTGTAAGTTTTGGCATTTTTCCGTACAATACTTAATCTCATCGTAATTTTTATCATCGTAAAAGCTTGGCGTTGGCCTAATGGAATCGGGTGTTGGAGAGAGAATAAATAAATTTGGTATATGTGCAGTGTAGTTTTCTTACATTAATGTATGAACTCCTCTTTTTCTAAAGTGATATATGCTATAATTAATAAATAAATACACCAAACTCGTAATGAACAATATATACATGAAATATTTACATTTGCACCGACCTAAAATTGACAAATTTTAATTAAAAATTTTCCCTGTCCTTTCAGTGATAAAAGACTACATTTTTTCTATTTTCTTTTTCGGTTAAACTGTTTTATTTACAATCAGTTTCCCCAAATAAACTTATAAAACAATAATGACGAGATAGAGAGGTTGAAAGAGAGTCATGATAGTCGTACGTCCCAAGACAATACAATAAAAGTTTGAACAAAAAATAATACAATTAAAAGTACAACGAATTAATATGACTAACAGCGATAAAGTACACGTAGATCAAGTAATGAAACAAATCAAAAAATGATAAACGGTCAACACAACAACAAAACAAAGAAAAAGACAATATTTACCGCACACAATCTCAAAATCCAATACGTGCAACCTCTTCATTCGTCTGACATTCTCGCTATTATTCAGTAGGATAACAGCTAGACGGTTTTCATTCGTGTTAAGCTTAAGAGTATATACCTTGAGGTTAACAGGTGAATTTCTTAACGAAAGAACGGCTTCCCTAGATAATCGTGGATTTCCCTGTTCTTCGGAAATCCATGGCGCCTCCGACACGTTCCTCAGCACTTTGTTTTGGAACTTTTTGATGATATCGATATCGCTGTCGCTTTTCGTATCCCAAAGCTGTATCCCGTAGGAACACAACGTCTTACACATCAACAGTTTGTTATTTAACGATAACACGAATCTCCTTCTTAGTAACCGGTTCAACCTCCTAAGCTACATATTTAATCGCTTTCTTCTCTCTTTCACGTGATTTTTCCATGTTAAACGGCGGTCCAAATGAAATCCTAGGTATCGTACGTTGTCTGAATAAGTCGGATCGATCGGTCACCGATCATTTGCTAATGGACAACCAGTATGATTTCCGACCGGGCAAGATCACTGAGGATGTCGTACTAAAGATGATAGATATAGCCTCCTCTAGCGCATTTAAATATGTATTTGGGATTTTTCTGGACATATCCGGGGCAGTTAACGACTTACGGTGGCCCTTTTCCCTGTTTCAGATGCAGAAGCGTAAGGGTGCACGGAATGAATTAGAAGTGCTCTTAAGATATTTCAGCCATCGGACCGTTTCCCTCTCCGAATAAGAGATATGAATTTCATCTAGGTGGTCTAGTCGGTAGACTCCCCTCCTAACAAACGTCGCATGACTGACTTTGCAGTAATAACATTTATTTTCCATTTAGCTAGCCGTTCTCTTAAAAGATTTAACTACGATTGTAGTTTCTTTGGCGCTGTTGTCGGGTCAACTTCGACCGGCATAATCCATAATCACCGTGTTACCAGAAAAAGAAACAAGAATGATATATAGTCTATGCTAGGAATATCAGCGATACAGATTGAATGTAAAACTAATTCTAAAGCAAAAAGAAAACAAAATCCATTTCAAAATTTAGAACAGTTAATAGCTAATTATTTCGTTTAATCAAAAACCACAGAAACTTAGCTTAAAACAATCTCGATTTAAATTAGCAATTTTCTGTTATCTAACGAACAAAATATTTTCAACTATAGTAACTGATTATACCTATAGCGTACACCTCTATCTCCTATAATGTTTACACTTCTGTATTTTTTCCTTAGTATTATGTTTTATTTTTGTTAGATTTTAAAATAAAGATTAATCAATATTTATTGGCAACTTTATTTTAATTGTACTAACAGAAAGTAATACGGTACCCCAATGTTTTATATATATATATATATATATAAAACAGTGATAAACATAAATATATATATATATATATATATATATACATATGTATGTATATGCATGCGCGCGCGTGCATGTATTTGTGTGTGAGTAATTTATTTATTATGTGACAAACAAAAAAGGTAAAAGAATAAGTTATTTGAATAAAAAATATACTTAAAACAGAAATAAAAACAACATTAAAGGAACTCGTAAAAGAAACAACGGTCTGTTTATAATAGTATCTGTTTGTTTTATAAAATGTATCTTTAGGAAAAAAGCAAAGAAAAACTAGAGCAACTTCGTCCATTAAAATATTATGTCGGTTGCTTTACAAAATATAAAGGTCAGACATATTTATGACACAAACAGATTTACGGCTATTATTTTATTTCTTAAGACGATAAATAATTAAAAATATTTTTGAAACTTTTCTAAATAAGTGTATTTAACCCGGAGACCGGTTTACGTCTAATTTCCTTTTGTAGCGCACTATGTTTGGGAAATCATTTCACCGATATATTTTTTTACGAATATGCTTTCTCAGCATATTTGAACATCTGACTAATACAATAACAGGGTCCGTCCGATTGTTTATCTACCTAAATTTTCACGGTATGAACGTTACATGTTCTGGCATTTATAAGCGTAAAGGTATTTACGAGTATATCGTATTTTCCGCTTTTATGACAAATAAATTTATGAAAATATTATCTTCCGAGGAAATTTTTCCCGATTGTAATAAAATATCAACTGATACATTAAAATGTATTTTTGAAAACACAGTTTTCTTTATCGTTAGGAAATTCCAAAAAAAATTGTGTAATATTTTATTTTTAACAAAATTAGACTGAACAAACATATGAACTGGCTCGTTGTTAACCTCCTGTATAACAGCGAGAATATAAGGCGCCTACATGGACTACGTATGTTAGATCTTTAAGTTTTCCGGCGTTTGAGGAAAATCGGCTACTCTAGGATGTTGTGCGTCGTCAAAATTTTCATTCCGTTTCGCCACTTATTTTTATTGTTCTTTGATTTGTTTCAATGTTTCTTTGTTTGATCGGTATTTTTTGTACGATTGATAAGTCTATTTTTTATTTTTTTTGTTTCTTTGCTTTTATTTTCATATTTTTATTTTCGATATTGTAATCGCTGCGTGATATCTTCCTCGTTTAACTGCTGCACGACAGCTATCTTTTAAGGATGGAAATGCAGGTCTGTATGCAGAATTCTTCTTACCGTACTTGTGTTCGTTTGAAGCGCTGCTGAATGCCTCTGAATAGAGCGGCGTGGGCTTCTGGCAATGGCTTCCCTCGTTCGATATTCTCCGGAGTGCTAGCGGTTCGTCGGGGACCCGGTGGTTTTTTCTTCAATATTGAACCGCTTGTTCGAAGGTTGTTTACCCGTTGCAATATTGTGTTACGAGAAGGGACGCTTGCATTACGATGGATATTAAACTGACGGCGGAAATCACGCTGAACGGCAGTTACGGATTCGTCATTTCGCACAAAACTGTCATACGCGTACAGGCGTTGGTCTAGCGTCCACGGCTCCATCTCGACGACTAAAATGTAAATGCTATGAACAAAGGAAACGTCAGACACCAGCCACGTGCCCCTCCCACCACGAACGCCCGAGTACAACCCGCTTCAAAAACATCCGGTTCCCGTGAATGACCCTGTACATAAATATAATTCACAAGAAGGCTCAGTCTGCTAGAATAGAACGGGTTGGTCTAGTGGTAAACTTCATCGCAAATCAGCTGATTTCGAAATTGAGAGTTATAAGGTTCAAATCATAGTACCTTATAGGTTATAGTATAACCTTTATACGGATTTGAATACTAGATCGGTGGATACCGGTGTTCTTTGGTGGTTGGGTTTCAATTAACCATACATCTCAGGAACGGTCGACCTGAGACTGTACAAGACGTTTACATTCGTACATATCATCCTGATTCATCCTCTGAAGAAATACCTTACGTCAGTAGAATAGACCGGGTAATCAACAAACGTTGAAGGGTGCGCATCGTCTAATAGTTTTTAAATATTACGTTCAAAACGGTATCTAAGAATAAACTAAATTTAACATTTATAACTAATTTTGTCATGTGTCCTACACATTGAAGGTAGATTAGGTGGCTGAGAATTCCTTTCGGAAAAGGGTAAAAAACAAATAATGTAAGCGTTATATGTAATATTTTAAAACAGCATAACGATAAATATCATTTTGGGATTATTCATTTATATTCTTTAATTTACAAATATTTGCTTTAGGGATTTTCCTGAAAATAATTTACTTAGTTATAGTATTATACAATGTTTGTTTATATTTCTCGTAATATCAAGAGTTGTGAATTAAACAATAATAATAGCAATTTGCACAGAAAACCATATTTGCTAACTCCAACGGTGTGATAACATAATTAACTAGTATTATTAGGTTTTATATACAAACAATTTTTTACCTAAACGGTTGAAACTAAATGTTTAGATAGAAAATTATTGAACAGTACATATTCCATCTTGAAATACACATATTTATATTTAATTTCTTTTGAAAAATTTTAAAAGTTACTTTTGAGCCTTTTTAAAGTTTAGTATACAAATCACGTCCTCATCTTTATCGATACAATACAAATAACTGAAACCAGTATTACGTTTATGAATAATTCAAATATATACGTAAATTTTAACTTACTATAAAGTTATAGGGAACAATCCTCAGTCACACTATCGGTAACAAGTTTCCTTAATCTAAGAACATTAACTACGTAATAATATTACTATCCCGGTTACACCTCTATTGCTGTTATTATATAGCAGATGTAAATGAAAAGTTATTCATCGTTCCAAAATTTCGATGTCGGATTGTTTTACAAAAAAATGTGTAAAACCATAAAAATTTCCAGATGTATTTAATTTTGTACGTTTGTTGGCCTGTATTTGATTAATATCTCATATTGTCTTAACATATGTTCTTCGAAGGTTTTAGGTAGATTTCATAAGAAAACTATCTATTGTAATAGGTATCATGATTCGACTTCCGGAAAATTTCACATATCTTCATGTTTTACATCCCGGAAACCCTAAAGCCACCGTCAGTTCAAAAGTTTATATGAACATTTAAATATGTATATATATTTCACTTTCTTGTGGAAAAGATAAGTGCCGTAATTTTGCGCCAATCACTTCCAAATTGATACTTAAAATATACCCACCCAAAATCTCAAAACCTCTTCGTTAACGGGCAAAACCGGACCATGGGGATGGAAATGAGGGCTTTTTCAAAAATAAAACAACATATCGCTGTAACTTTCTTATTACGTAAAATATCGAATTCTTTTAAAGTTCCTACCATTCTTTGGACAAGAGCCTGAAACTTATCTAAGTAGAGTTTTTTGATATCACCAACCGTTGGCTCAGCGGGTAGGAAAAATGGGGTTTCAAAGAAAAAAAAAGTACCTCCCTTAATAGGCACAGTATCTAATCTGTTTAAAGTGGTCGTTAGTCCTCTACACATTACCTAAAATTTTTCTCAAATAATTTTCGATATGACCAACCCTTACGGCAAAGGATGACCAAAATATCGATAGAATTCTAAAAAAAGGGGCTTGTCGTATGCTAAACACGTGCAACATTTTTTCACCTGTAACCATTGCCGTACTGGGTAAATTTGAAGTTTTTATTAACTTTAAGGTGGAAATCTTTTTTAGTCCCTACTTAACACCGGCGAAATCTATCTCCGCCTTCCGACGTGCCGAAAGGAACTTTTTTTTTTATATGGAATTTTGTTGGCATTACATTTTGGGAAAATTAAAGAGGAGTACATTTCACTATTTTTAATTTTTTACCTTTTTTTTGTGAACTTAAGTACTTAGGTTATTTAAATTCAAAAATTTTAAGTCAATCCGAATTAACGGTGGGAGGATATTCAACATTATTTTCAAACAGTTTTCACCTTGAGACCTTGTTGACTAAAAAATTTTAATTTCGCGTAATATTTGGCGCTATATATATATATATATATATATATATAATATTTAATTATGGAAACAGCTTTATATTGCATATCTGAAAGGTATTTGGAGACAGAAGGAAATGGAGTTTTACATTAAAAAAAAATCTGCATTGCTGTGGATTTTTAATTTTCGTCTGTCATCTTGGTCACCCTCATTGAATCAAACTGCATTGTTTTAAATAGGAAATGGACATATGACACACGATTTCGTTTTAAAATTTTACTAGATAAACAATGGTGAAACCCGTTTTTGTTTTAATGCATTCATTATCGACTTTTAAGTTATCAAATTTGCAATGATATATATGAGTGTGTGTGTATGAGATATGGCTTGATTTTTTACCCCATCGGACTCGGAATAATTTGTTCTCCCCCTGAATGGATGTCCTGGTAAGTATTGGCCAGACTTACGGGACTGATTCAGGACAACGATTTAAAGAAAACTGTTCATGTGGATAAATCCTATATCTCGCTTTATCTTCTCCTCTGTCTATCATTCCCCTGCTCCCTGACAATAGCTAAACGGGGTTTCTGAGAATTGTCGGCCAGTTTTAAGGGAATGATTCACGACATCAATATAGACAAGAGCTTCATGTAGATACATACCCTCTGTCGACATTTTTTTCTTCTGTTTCCCATTTTGCGTTTTTTCATAAAAATTTTTATCTTAAGAACAGATTGAGATATTTTAATGAAATTTGTAATATATGAACCCAACATCTTCTCCTATAAAATAAATAAATTTTAAAATGTTAACTTTGAAGATTTCAAAATGGTACCCGATTAAATTATTCAATCCTTGATAGCTTCGTAAATATTAGTTTTATTTAATAGAAATATTATTAGATAAAAGATAATAAAACCATAAACAGTAATAAAAAACGTAATAATTTAATAAGTAATATTTTTAATTTATATATATATATATTACAAATAACTAATTAATAAAATGAATAATATTTTAATAGGATAAATAGTTAATCCATATATTTTGAAAAAAAAACGACAGCTATTTTGTTCACATTGATAAATAATCAGCTGCGATACGACTGAAGTTGTTAAAGTTGAACGCAAAAATTATTCGTGAAAATAGGCCTAAATTTGACAACTACATAATTTCCGTTCTACACTCTTACAAACAAGCGGGTAAGGAGGTACCCAATTTCATATTTATCAATTTTCTTCTGTCATTAAACAAAATTTATACAGGGTTATCGTAAAAGAATGGTGCAGTTTTAGTAATTCATAAGAAGATTGTAGGACAATTTCTAGATGTTATATTGGTATTCCTGAAAGCCTCCAACCCAAAAATTTATTTATCAGCAGTTGTAACCACAACGTTGGTTCTTTTATTGTTGTTGCGGTGAGTTTAGCGAGTTACAATGTTCTCGGATAAAGACAAAGCAAAGTGTGTTTTATTGATGGCCGAATTAAAATCCGTAATTTTAGTTCAACGTGCGTTTCGACGTGAATTCGGAGGAGATCCGCCACACAAAAATAACATAACGCGTTGGTTCAAACGATTCGAAGAAACCGGATCGGTTAAGAAACAAAAATCAACCGGCAGACCAAGTGTACCGGACGAAACGGTTGAACTAATTAGACAATCGCACAATTAGAAGTCCTGGGAAGTCCATCCCCCGTCAAAGCGTCGAGTTAGATATTCCAAAATCAATAGTTTACAAAGTTTTACATAAAAAACTGAAATTACACGCTTATAAAATCCAGATATTGCAGGAATTGAAACCCGATGATGGTGTAAAACGTTACAATTTCGCTGTTAAATTTTGGACAGAATAAGTGAAAACGAATCATTTTTAGACGATGTAATTTTTACAGACGAAGCTACGTTCCATGTGAATGGATGTGTTAACAGACACAATTTACGAATATGGGGCTCTGAAAACCCACACGCAATTATTGAGAACCAACGCGATTCGCCTAAATTTAATGTTTGGTGTGGTTTGATATAAAATTGTGTAATAGGGCCTTTCTTCTTTGCTGAAAAAACAATTAATGGAACTGAGTATCTTGACATGTTAACCGATTATTGCTCTCCTCAGCTGGATGAACTCGAAAACATTCATCAACTTCATTTCCAACAAGATGGTGCTCCCCCGCATCATTGAACGCTTTGAAGGAAAAATTGGGAGATCGATGGATAGGCCGGCAACGACCCGTACTTTGACCTCCAAGGAGCCCAGAACTGACAACTTGCGATTTTTTCTTGTGGGGGTACATCAAAAGCGTTGTTTATACATAAAAAATTCGCGACCTAAACCACTTAAAAAATAGGATTAATGAATCAATGACAACCATTAACGAAACAATGTTAGCTAATGTTTGGAGAGAAGTTGAGTATCGTTTGGACATTTGTCGAGCGACTAAGGGCGCACATATCGAAATTTATTAATTATGTAAAAAAATGTTTGAGACGACAAATTTAAAAAATAAAAAACATAAACTGTAAGTAATTCTGTTTTAATTTAAACCATGTTCAAAACCGCACCATACTTTTTTGATAAACCTGTATTTTTGCGCGAAAATTACAATTTTTTCTTATAAGGAAAATATTCAGCGGATTATTAATAAATGGTCTGTACCATTTCTGTACCAGATATGTGAACCAGTTATGTAAATCTGTACCAGTTAGTGCAATATCACAAGAACCTTCAGGAACACTGTAATAAAACGATTTTATTAATAGCTTTTTAAATTCGTCATTAAAATCCATTTCTCACGATTAGATAATATCTACAACGAAGACACCCAGAAGGGATTAGGTATTTTGAAATTAGAAACTAATACTAAATAATAAGGATAGATGGTTGGCGCATCTAGAAAGAATACTTAATGGACGAATAACAAGAAAGACATGGGAATATAAACCAACCGGATGAAGAGATGTCGGAAGACCAAGAACATGTGATGATCAATCGTGGATATTTTCTTTGAGACCGGAACAGCCTATTCGCTTATGTCTTGAAAGAAGAAGAAAATCAATTTTCTATTTGTATTTAATAATTTATGAGATCGATTTTATGTTTAACTAATAGTCATCAATATTTACAATTTAAGCGGTATATTTGATAAGTCTTATCAAGGGCGAAGCAGGAGAACATTATGCAATCTTTTGTCGGCTTTTAGTGTAATGATTATCTCAATTCAAATTTGAAAGCCGTGTCTTTAATTTTTCGTTCTTCCTTTAACAATTTTTCAACTAATCGTTTAATATATCTTCACTTTTGATTTGTCTATTGATTATATTACACAAATGTTAGCTCTATAATGAATCCCTGAACTTCGATGCATAAATAAACCCTACATTTTAAAGAATAACAATTTTGTGATTCCTCTGCTTTTTTAAAGCCTAGTTTTGAAACTTAAAAATCAGTACACTGAACAAGCTGTTGAATTTCGTTGCTTATACTTTACTGACAAATAATTTTTATAATTCTGAAAAGTAATATCCAGTTCCGGTTCATTAAGATGCGATCTATAATTTACTTCTTCTTCTTCTTCGCTTACGGATAGGCACTATGACTGTTCCAGTTTCTTTCCATCTCTGCCCAAAGTTCTACAAACCGGCTTATAATTAAGGACATGCAGGGGTATACTCTCTTCCACCATCCTCTTCACATTTTCTATAATTTTTAAAAGACTAGCCATATCAATTTCGGATATTATGCCGATAATCCATTTTATTTTTCATTTCATTCCCGTGTTTTTACCTTAATTAATTAATTTATATGATCCTTCAATAATCCCAGGTTTTATTCCTAGCAAAATTCTCTCCATCTCAACTTACTCATTAAAAAACTTTTCCAAATATATATCCGAGGATATAATATAAAGAAATAAACAAAACTAATTAATATTAATAAAAAAGTAACATTAAATAAAAATCTTTTTAAACATTTATTTATTTTTTATTATGAAATATTAAACCGTATTAAAAAAACTAGGTTACAGTAAAATTTATTATATACTTAAAAATTAGGTTTAAATTTCGAATTTTCAAATATATAAAACAGTAATATTCTTCTCTATAGATAAAAATATCCAATTCCTTAAATAATAGTGTACTCGATTGTATTAAACAAAACATTCTGCCACATCACAAGTAAATTTACTATTTTAACAAACAAGAAAATGTTAGGAGAAACGTTAGATTAATTATAGTAGTTAATTTATAGTTATGTAAAATAGAGTGTTATATTTCTTAAGTTACATTTCCGTTTCGGAATAAACTAGTTTATACATAAGTAAACGGATAGTTATATATCAATATTTCTGGATAAACACGAATGACAACAGTTTTACATTTAAGTAAAACAGATTTTGTAATACGAATTATAATTTTAATTTTATGCGAATGTATATTTGAATTTTGCGTTGTATTAATGCGTGATGGTTTGCTTAGAAAAGCACAAACGGGTATATATATATATATATATATATATATATATATGTTCGAGGGTGAAGGCTGTATATAGAGAGCTAATCTGAAACTTTATACCCTCTAGTTTAATGTTTCGTATACACGTGTTAAACTGATACGTACTCGATGTTCAACGTTTTTTATCCTTGACAAAATCTTCAGTTAATAAAATTCACTTTGGCGTTATATAATGAACTTTAAAAAAACCCTTTTCTTTATGTTCTTATAAAATATTTGTATAAAATAATTTTAAAAAAACTTGTTGATTTTTTAAATAAATGTACATTTATTTAATATAAATTTTATTTATTTGATTTTGCTAACTAGAGCTAGATGATGTGTGAGAGAATTGACCTAAATACAAAATATTAATAAACATAGTTTATAATTACGTTACAGAATTTTTTAATACAAATATAATTAATGTAGCACAAAAAAAATCCTAAGTAATAAAACAGATCCATTAAAAGATAGGCGAAATTTTTAATTTGTCGCGCTGTTGATGTACAATTTATAATTTTTTATCTATCTCTCTCACTGTCTCTGTGCGCGCGCGACATAAATCGATACAGCACAGTACGATCTTCCTCTAATAAATTAAATAAAAATCAGCAAAGTAAATCGATTAATTAAAAAATAATAGTGTAAAGTAAAATAAAATGTCTATAGGTAATATAAATAGTAAATTAGGTAATTAATTTTTCACTAATTTTATATTAACAATTTTTTTTTACCAATAAAATGACTTTTCAATAATTTTTTTACCAATTTATTTATATAAATATGTAATTAATTTAATAATTTATATAATTATTAATCGGCATATATTATTATTATATTTTTTTTTAATAATTTATATAAATTACGAGTAATTTTACTTGTCTACACTTTTTCTCAATATTTAATACAGTGTGAGCAACATAAAATCTAACCCATAAACATAACTCGTTATACAGATAGAATCGGTAGGTTATGTTGGAATGAAATTTTATGAATGATAACAGATAAATTAAATTAGAAAAACATGAAACGTAATTTAAATATTGTATTTATTTACCTTCTTGTTGTAAAATATGTTCAAAATGACCACCCTGGACATCGATGCACTTCTTTGCTCGACTGATCATATTGAGAGTCGTCTGATGCAAAAGTTTGTTGTCAATTGCGTTGAATTCTCGTTGAAATTTCACCTTCAGTTCATAAATATTGTGGGGATTAGATGCATAAATTCTCTCTCTCCCTTAAGTACTCCCGAAGGAAAAAATCGCAAGTAGACAACTCTGGGGATCGTGGAGGCCACCGTCCTTTGCTGACAGCTCGTTCATTTGTGAAAGCTGCATGAAGGCGATTCAGTAAAACGTTTGATGTGTGACACGTTGCTTCGTCTTGTTGAAAGAAATTGTATTCTTTTTCATTATCAGTTAAATTCGGATGTAATTTTTTTGAAATTGTGAGGTAAATCTGCGTATTGAGTGTCCGGTCAAAAAATATCGGTCCCGCTATACGATTACCGGAAACGGCACACCAAACACCAATTTTTCCATCGTGAAGTGAACGCTCGAGTATCTCATGAGAATTCCTCGCCATACAATACCTGATTTTCTGCGAATTAAAATGGCCGGATAAATGAAACCGTTCCTCGTCTGACATGAAATACGACATGGGGTCTATTTATCCACCAGAAATGTTTTCAAGAAGCCAGTTTTAATAATCAAGTCGTTTCGGTTTGTTCAGTTGTAACGCAGTACGGTTTCAATTTTAATTCGTAAAGAATTTCACGGCAAGATGTTGGGATAACTTGC
This sequence comes from Lycorma delicatula, assembly GCF_047948215.1. Taxonomy (NCBI): domain Eukaryota; kingdom Metazoa; phylum Arthropoda; class Insecta; order Hemiptera; family Fulgoridae; genus Lycorma; species Lycorma delicatula. Next base: position 181,619,717 of record NC_134459.1, on the reverse strand, counting down.
GTAGTGATTTTTTTTTTGATCGGCAATAATTCTTTAAATATTGGCAATGGCCTGTGGAATCCTAACGGAAGACGGCCTATTTTGTTTTGCATATGAAACCGAACCTGTTGTACGTAATGTTTTAACTAAATCGTGTACGCTACTCTTCGCTGGGATACAGGCATTCGGAAATTTTTCTACAGATATTTGACGTGATTCTTCAAACGATCCAGAACGAATGTAGGCCTCAACTATAGCTATCCTCTCCTGGATTGAATAAAGAACTTTTACAGAAACACAACTCCACTCGCACAAAACGTATTACTCCACTGATACGTAACCACCTATTTGTTACAATCTTTTTCCTGTTTAGCCTCCGGAAATTACCGTTCAGTTATTACTTCAAAGGATGTATGAGGATGATATTTATGAGTGTAAATGAAGTTTAGTCTTGTACACTCACAGTTCGACCACTCCTGAGCTCTGCGGTTAATTGAAACCCAACCACCAAAAAAACACCGGTATCCACGATCTAGTATTCAAATCCTTATAAAAGTAACTGCCTTTACTAGGACTTGAGCGCTAGAACTCTCGACTTCCAAATCGGCTGATTTGGGAAGACGCGTTCACCACTAGACCGACCCGGTGGGTTGATACGTAACCAGGTGACAAACGGCAGGATCAATCAGTAGTAACATATACATCCACCGGTCGCGCTAGTTGTGTGAGAGTCTTTCATAAATAGTGACGGGTAGCGGTTTCATTACGGTTCGTTTTTATATTGCTCACTCTGTATTAAAGAACTTAATTTTATAATAACCGATTATTACAATTATACTTATTATTTTACTCTTTGTACATATTTATAATTTCTCATTATTAATATAAATAGGTATCTCTCTTTACACGTTTAATATTATTTAACATATTGTAATCACAGGGAAAACAAATTGATAAAAATAGTAAATCGTTTACGATTTACCGAATACCGTTGAACCTATAAGCTGGATATTTTAATTATACTTATTTTACTCTACTTCAAAACGATATTCTAAATTTAAATTTGTCAAGATTTACAATATAATATAAACAGCCGTAATAAATTTACAGTAATAATTAATTAAATAAAAATTTCAATTAAATTCAGAAAACAATAAACCACAGTAATTAAACAGTTTGGTTTCAATACGAGTAACAAAAATCGTAGAATTATTGTTGCTATTACTGGTATTGGCGATATCAATATGCTAGCGCCCAATTAAACTCACCCTATTACCTACTTTTTATTATGAAATGAATTTAAATCGCTTCTAACTGGGTTCATACCCAAAATATTTATTAATAGAATAAAGTTTATCAAATGTATGCTATGAAATTTACCATTTATGAAAATATTAATATATTTACTGATACGTATGTTATCTAAATTACAAATAATTGAAACGCAATAAAATTTCAACAAATTTGAATTATTTGGTAGATGTAAACATCTATTTAGATATTGTCATCTGAGATTATGTAGATAGAAAGAGTGTGTAAAAAAATTTATAAAGTAAAATCAATAATTCTAATAATAATAAATATAAATCAGATTATAAGCTAAATTGGTATTTGTCGAAGAAGTAAAAGAAAAAAGATGAAAAATTAAAATAAAATAAAATTTTTGGACCTACAAATAAACAGCTCTCTTGGTCGGTTAAATATGTTACAAGTTTTATATTTGTTATAATTTATTTTGCTATGTACGTTATGTACTAATATTTATAGACTTCATTTTAAAAAGAAGATTACGTTTAAAAATATAAAGAATTGAGAAATTAGTTTACGTAACTAATTTGTACAAAAATTTATACGAATATTAAAACTAATTTTTTCTCTTGTAAAAATTACTATATACTCTTTTAAAAGAAACAGTTGGTTTTATAAAAACATCTCGCAATTCAATCCCGTACGATATGTAAGAAAAACCTTTGATAATTTTCAATAGTCAGTTCTGTCCTCAAATTCTTCAACAGTTACTATCGGTTATCATTCTCTTTAATGTCAACATAAGTCTGAAAATATCAGCAAATTGGTTTTTGTAATTTTTTTTCACAGGTCAAATATCAATTTTAAGTATAGTTTATAATATGTTTGAAATTATCTAAATTTCAAAATTTACTTAGTTTTAGTTGCGTATTTAAGATAATTATCTAAACATTCTTGTATCCTTAGAAGAGATTATTTTCATAAATTTACGATTAACATCGTAAATACGAGGGTTATATTTTTTTCAAGGTCCGATCGGTCACGAAATTAAAACCGCAGTCAAAATATTTTTTTTTTTTATTTCGAACAAGTACTTACATAGTTACGCTATTTATCTACATAGTCGCCACTACAATTTAGAAATTTGTCGTAGCGTGGTACTAACTTTCCAATGTCCTCGTCATAGAACGGAGCCGCCTGTGTTTTCAGCCATCTTTCTACGCCGGTCTGCAACTCGATGTCTGTGCCAAGATGTTGTCCTCCTAGCTAGCGTTTCATGAGATCAAAGAGGTGAAAATCGGATGGAGCCAAGTCCGGGCTGTATGGTGGGTGATCAAACAGTTCCCAACAAAAACGCTGCAGGAGCTTCTTTGTTACAGCTGCGTGTGCGGTCGAGGATTGTCATGGAGAAAGACAATACCGGATGACAAAATTCCTCTCCGCTTATTCTTATTCACCCAGAATACGATCGGTTGGAAGCTTGTGCCCGATAATGGTAAGAATTACTCTCCCCTTATGATCGATTAAAAAACAAAAAATACGATCGGTTGGAATTTTGTGCTCGATAATGATAAGAATTATGACGGTTATTTTTTTCGGGGTCTGATCGGTCACGAAATTAAAACCACAGTGAAAATAAAAAGTTTCCTATTTGAAATAAGTGCTTACATTGTTACGTTATTTCTCTACATAGTCGCCACTCCGATTTAGACATTTTTCGTAGAGCGGTACCGACTTTCTAATACCCTCGTCATAGAACGGAGCCGCCTGTGTTTTCAGCCATGTTTCTACGCCGGTCTGCAACAGTATATCCCGATAGCTTTTAAATTGTAGCCTATCCGCCCAAACAGGCGCCGCATATAGCATAATTGCCTCGCAAAGGCCCTTATCCAACATACCCGTAGCTTTAAAATTAAGACCCCCGATCAGGATTGATCACACGTCGAATTCCGAAGAAGGCATTACACGCCTTCCTCGCGACGTATTGAAGGTTCCTCTTAAACTGCAATTTCTCATCAAGGAACATCTCGAAGTACTTTGGAATCTGAACATATCTTATACGTTGGCCTGACATCGGCATGCGGACTCGCCGCCTCACAACCTAATGGTCTTTGAGAAGCATCATCGTGGTCTTCTCCGGCCTAAACGTCATCTTAAGTTGACGACCCCAGAGCTCGAATATCCTGCATGCTTGAGCGGCTCAGAATTCAACCCCCCACCGCGAACCACCATGAACCAGCCACAATGCGACATTCGCCGGGCAACCTCAGCCGCAGAAGGGAATTAAACTCCATTACCCATAATGTGGGACACAATACACTGCCCTGCGGACAATCCCTGAACAGTGATTTCCTCATTTCATGGCTGCGAGAAAACTCTTTGTCTCGGATTTTAATCTTGATTTCGGGTTTGGATTAAACATCGTAAGAGGATTAAAAAAGTATACAAATGGTTACCACCTCAAAATAGCCGCCGAAATAAAAATTTCCTAATGATCATTACGCAGTAACGATGTAAACTATCAAGTTGGTTCAAACGCACTAATGTAAGGTTTAATAAAACTCATAATATATATAAATATCAATATAATATATAAATATAATATATATAAATATCAATTTTGAAAATCAAGTATAAGACTTAAAAAACGGCGGAAAACTAACTTTTTAATAATTAAATAGAAAATTTATGCAATAAAACCGCCAAAACACAAGATAAATACATTTTATTAACTTAGCGTATGTAACGTAAGTAGAAGTTACGGATAGTAAGGTTGTTAGAAATTAATTAATAATTACGACAACAGTAATAATAATAATAACGTTAGTTCGAGAAAGTTTTACTACCCTTTTCATTTATAACTGGTTATGTTTATCTTTGTAAAAACATTTTTTTACGTTTACATATAGTACTCTATTCTAGAAAGGTAATATGATATTTTACTGTATAAAAAAATAATTCTTCTAAATATTAGTTAACGCACCCCAAATATACAGTAGTTAAATCATATTACACAACTATTATTACATTATTTACATAACTATGACCTAGTATTGTTTTGAAATGACTGTACGTAAGTTTTTCTTTTGAGATACCAATCCATTCGATTCACATTTGATGTTAACTAGACTGTGCTCTAATAAAAGGTTAGTGACGTGAATAATGTATTATTCATGTCAGCACAGTTTTTGTTAGCTTTGGTGACTCTCTCTCGCTCTCTCTCTCTCTCTGTCTCTCACTCTCTCTCTCTCTCTCTGTGTGTCTGCACGCGCGCGCGCGCGCGCGTGTAACAAGAATACCCCTTTATTTAATTTTCCTTTAAAGTGAAATTTAAAAATATATATATTATTAATAATGTTACAGTTTGTTCTAAATTTAATAGAAATTTTCTAATCGAAAATAGACTGAAAGAAGTTTTAAAATATATATGTTAAATTTATGTAATTATTTAATTAATTTCGCATAAAATACATTTCCTTTTTTACTTTTTATTAATATAATTTCTTTGCAATTAGTATGAGTAATTAGGAGATCTGAAAAGTGTCAGATATTTTATTTAAATAATCATAAATTTGTTACGCCGCATATACATATGTATATATATATATATATATGGATATGTTTAATGTTCATATAATATTATAACATTTAAAAAAAATGTTTATAGTACTAAAACGTGTCTTTTAGATATTTTCTCTTATCTACCCTTCATGTCACTTCTTATAGTTCCCTTTTTATGTTACTTATCAAATATCTTCTTCAGACGACCCAGAGGTCTTTTCCCGAAGGTTGAGTGCGCTGTAGATTATTTCCAATGCTCCTGTCTTCACTACTCACACTTGACATCCAATCCAACCCGCCTTCTAGCTGTTCAACACTAGTTATTAATTCTACATGCGTGATGTCCCACAGCGACTTATTTGACATTTACTACTGCATTTTTTTTTTCTGATGTAATAAGAGTTATTATTTTGACAGACAAAATTTATTTTGAAATGTTTATTTGTAATATTTTAATAGGTTTATCTTTAAGATTAATAATAAATTTTATTTTAATATATATGATTTCTCAGTAACTTTTTCTGTATCACACCTATGACGCAATGTTAGACCTGTTCTAATTATATTCTGTTCCGATCACGTGTATTAAAAATAATTATATGAAGTATAATAATGTACTGATATAACTTGATTAAATCTATAACCGATACTTAGCTGAGTTTTTATAGAATTTCGTTCAATCATGGCGTTTTATGTTAATTTTTGTACGCGGATACATATCAGCTAGGAGTTATACTTTAGTGTAAATAGTTCTCTATTAACTGTTATAGAATGATTATTTCGTATTCTTGAAATCTTCATATATTTAATGCTTTTTTTTTTATTCAGAGCCCAAAAGTAAATTCATGTACGTGCAATTCATGTACTTGTTGCTTGACATCACTGGATTGAATGATCAAAATGTAATAACAACAGGCCTGATCTGTTAAATCTGTATAAATAAAAATGTAAATGCTTGTTTGTTCAAAATGTTAATCTCCAAAAGTTCTTAACCGATTGTTTTGAAATTTACACAACGTTGCATCCGACGCGCGTGTTTTTATATTATTACTATTTATATACCTAAGATGTCACACCTGTGACAGGTAAAAACATGCTTTTTTTTAAAAACAGCGCTCTCTGTTGGACTATAAAGCAACGCATGCTATACTAAATATTACGATTCCATTTCAATATTTCCGATATGTGTGTCCGTTATAGACTAAAAAACTACTGGACCGATTTACGCGCGGGGTGAAAGGGAAAAATCGAAAAAAGTAAAAGGGAAGAAGAGGAAAATGGAAAAAAGAAAAAAGGGGAAAACAAAGAAAACGGAGAAAAGGAAATGGAAAGGAGAAAAAAGAAAAGAGGAAAGGGGGAAAGAGGAAGGGTGAAGGGAAATAGAAATGGTGAAGGAAAAGAGAAATGGCGGAAGGAAAGGAAAATGGAGGAAAGGAAAGGGGAAAATGAGGAAAAGGAAATATGGTAAAATGAAAAAGGGAAACGGGGAAAGGAAAATGGGGAAAGGGAAAAAGGGAAAGGTTAAATTATGTGAACTTCCGTAATGTTCATTTTGTTAATGTTTTTCATACTTTCAATTGTGTCCATTTAATCTACGAGGTGTTTGTGAAAAGTAATGAGACTGGTTTTTTACTTACCAAAGTTCTTATTTTTTTCAAACAACGATATCTCCCCTTCAAAGTAGTTCCCTTGGGCAGTTATACAGCGGCGGAGTCGTTGTTCCCACTCCTGGTAGCAGCGCTTGAAGGATTCAACCGGTCGTTCACAGTCTTTTGAATGTTTTCCAGAGTTCCAAAATGACGTCCTTATGAGACATTTTTCAATTTCGGGAAAAGTAAAAAGTCACAAGGGCTCAAATCAGGTGAATAGGGGGCGTTGAGGAACTCTAGGAATGCATTTTGAGGTCAAAAGTTCCCTGATGGAAATGGCCGTGTGACACGGGGGAGTCTCATGATGAAGCATCTACTAGTCTGCAATGTCTGGTCTCACGCGAGTCACTCTTTTCCTGAACCTTTCAAGGACACCTTTGTAAAACACTTGGTTGACAGTTTGTCCTGGAGGAACAAATTCTTTATGCACGATACCCCTACTGTCAAAAAAGCAAATCGGCACGGTTTTGATGTTTTATTTTCTAATTCGACATTTTTTCGGTCGAGGAGATGACGGAGTACGCCACACTTCGCTTTGCCGCTTTGTTTCAGGATCGTACTCAAATATCCAGGATTCATCACCTGCGATTACACAATCGAATAATTCTTGATCATTGTCAATCCTCTCAAGAAGATCAACGCACAAGTTTCTTCTATCGTCCTTCTGTTTCGCCGAGAGGTTTTTCGCCACCAATTTCGCATGTCCAAATCGTCTTTCAAAATTTGATGTACGGTGAAAGCGTTTAAATTTAACCGTTCACTCATTATCCTTATTGTTAAACGACGGTCTGATCTCACAAGAATTCTCACACGCTCAACGTTTTTGTCAGATATTGAAGTTGAAGGTTTCCCTGAGCGAGGTTGATCTTCAACGTGTTCCCGGCCTTCCAAAAATGATTTTTGCCAGCGGAAAACTTGCGCTCTTGATAAGCAAAGTACCCCTTAGGCCTGTTTCGACTTTTCTAAGGTCATACTCACGGATTCACCAAGTTTAACACAAAAATGTATTGCACAACGTCGCTCTAAATTCCGATGCTCCACTTTCGTTACGCACAACAAAAAGACAACTTTACTGAAGGCGCTGTCAAAAATAATGTGTTGGCGGAACGGAGTTGAAACTCGTAACAAACCGGTCTAGCACAGACCGGCAGACACAGCGTTCCCAGATCGCTCGCATGTTACCAATTTCATTACTTTTCTCACACATCTTGTACTTGTATATATTATATCTTGTATATATTTATATGTATGCTATACATACACAAATCTAGCAATAGGGAAGCATTGCGGGTCTGCTAGCGGTTAAATAAAGAAAACGTTTAATTTGAGCTTGAGTATTATTATTGTTATTATTCTGTAGGAAAGAACAATACTTAAATATAAATTTTGATAAATTTATATCTTGTAAATTTGAAACGAAATTAGATTTGTGTTATAATCGTCGATATAATTAAATTTGTGATCTCATCAACCTTTTATTTTAATATATGGGTTTTTATATATGCGCGCGCGCCTAATCGATGTTTATTATTAATTATGTTTATCGATTTGTTTGTGTAACGATTAGGAGTTTGGGTCTGTATCAGCTGATGCTAGGTTCGATCCCAGAAAGTTAATCGGGCATTATTTTATATATTTATCTTATTGTTCAAGATCGTAATATTAAAAAAATAATTAATAAAATTCTCCTTGTTTATAATTAACTGCAATTGTATATTATTAACAGAATACTATAACTGTGCACCCACTCATTTTTTCTAATGAAAAATAATCGAGTGATATATGCTTTAGGTTCAATTTAAGGATAGTCAATACTCACAATTGTCGGTAAGCGGTTACTCTATTTTTATATAAGAGATATATGCTTTACATCCACGGAAGATTGGATCTCATATTGCAGCTCATACAATTGAATTATCCTTTTAATACTACGGTATATTGTTATTATTTTTTGTTAACAATATAACTTTACTTCACGTGCACTAAAAAAAGATGGAATAATCATATTATGTATTTAGTTAATAATGTACATACATTAAAGTATTATATTTTTGGGCATTTCGATTTAATAATATTCATCCCTCTGTGTACGAATAATAACGTCATGTATTGAAATGTGCGTAAAGGAATTTAAATAATTTTTATAATTTTAAAGACCTTTCCTTTTTTCATATTAATTAATTATCAGCGTTCTTCCACTAAAGAATTAAAATAAATTTAAAGAATTTAAATAAAGAATTAACTAACGAAAGAAAAATAATTTTTCGTAAGGAAATACGAAAATTTCCATACTTAATTATAGGAGAAAAAAGAAAATTTCTAAAATATTTATTTTCCATAATTTTTTCTTAAACTTTTATTAAAGGTACTTTTTCCTCCTTGATATTTTGTTTTTGAAATTTTTCTGCAACATATCTTTAATGAATAAATTCCAACTACTATAATTTATCACTCGCTTAGGTATATATTCACAGTATCATTCCCATGTAAGAAAACTTTCAAAAGAATGGAAACGTTTCTGCTTAGATATCAGTTACAGAATTCTCTCTAAGTAAAATTGAATACCAAATATGGCTACATTGTTTGAATTGATTTAGTGACTAATGCTTGACTTATATCTAGATCGATTTACGGCGTGGAGAAGTCATGTACTGGAAAAGAAGAAACAGATTGTGCAGAAATTCAAGCTGTGTATTATTTAATGGGAGTATTATTTATTATTTAATAGAGATTTTCAGTTTCTCTCTCTCTCGCACTCTCTCTCTCTCTCCCTCTCTCTCTCTCTCTGTCTCTCACTCTCTCTCTCTCTCTAATAAGATCCTTTTGTATAAGACCTTGTAACCAAAATTGTCGTATGGGATACAGCTCTGGGGGACGACTAGTGACAACAATATTAAAGTGATCCAAAAATCACAGAACAAGATATCGAGGAAAATGAACCGACGTTTTGTTTCGTCAGGAATTCTGAAATTACATGAATATCTGATGATTCTCTATGTTCGGCATGAGAGTGACCGTTTCAGTTCTAAATACGGTTAAGATAAATAGATATGTAAACCGTCTTGCTTTGAATATGCTACACAACAGCGATGAGATTAAACCGTTGAAAGGGGTTGATGCGCTAGACCTTAGTGATGGTCATCGAAGATAATTTATTTTTATGTTTTTCCCGGAACTATTTCTTACTTACTATTTTTTACAATTTTTTTTATCGTTATAACCCTTATTTTTGTTGTTTTAACGCTGTTACTATTTAACGCTGTATTCTTTCGTTCTTTTATCTACCTTTGTTTATCTTCTATTTGATGAAAAAGCATTGCCTGCGAACTGAATGTGTTGGATACATGTGATCCATAGATTGAACAAGTTGTACAACCCAGAGGTGATAGTGTTAACGATAATATGAGTATTTACTGGATCTTAGTTGTTACATTAAGTATGTTTAATTTTGCGGAAGATTATTGTTATTCTCTTCATTTACCGTTTGTTTTTGCAGGGGTTCTTCATCGGGCGTACCTCTCTCGTGTGATATTCTAACATATTAGTTATGTATGTCTTTGTTAGAGAAACCGATTGTGAATTTTAGTTCTATAGAAAAAAAAAATTAGTTAAATAATAATAGACAGAAATCTAAACTATTAGTATGAAAACCTTAAACTTAAACTTCACTTTCACCTTTGACTTTTGATAAATATTTGGCGCTTGAATATGCGGTCGTGTTTTCAAGATTAACATTTGTTTCTGGTTAAATTTACAAGCTAAAAGATCGGATTTACTGCAAAATACATAATAAAACACGGTTTAGAGATGCCTCTAACATTACAACAAATAACCGACAATCAAATGACTTTTGAACCTGAGGTTCTCTTTTCACGGGTTTATTTGAATAAATTAAAGAACGGCTACTTTCAAAGATGAATGTGTGTTCACGTTAAACTTACACGTTGAAACAGTCGATTTACTGAAAAATTCATAGTAAAACATATGTTTTAACTGCAAACAGCACGATTAATTTTAAATTTATCACGATGTAGGTCATCATTACTTTCAGTGATACGAGTGTTATATCGTCGATCGTAATTTAATGTATACAACGATCATTATTTACGGTTCAAACTTCAAAATCATTGTCGGTTTTTAAAATTTAACAGCTACTCAGTTAACGATGTAAATTTATAACGATGTTCAGCATCGATCAGCAATAATTACTTTCAGCGAAAGCGGATATTGTGGATTTTTAATTCTTTATAGTTGCGATAGCTAATTATCGACATGTTATTTTATTTATATTTTCATAAGAAACGGGATTTCTCGGACATATCATTCGTTAAATAAATAAAGGGCGTATCTCAAAAACGGTGCGTCATAGGACATTTTTAACGCAAATAAAAAGACTCCCGAGTAAACAAACATTTTTACAAACGATCGTAAATATATTATTCATAGTTTATTATCGGCGTAACAGGGCAAGCTGTTATATTGAAATTTTTCACCAATTTTATTTAGAAAGGCTGTAAGTGTTTCTTAATTTTATTTTGACATTTATTGATTTAGGTACTTATTTTTATTGTAATTTCATTTTTTTTTCTTTTAGGTTGTCTTGTATAAAAAAAAAAATATTCATTTATTTTACGTTATTTGCCTGTCAACAGCTGTCAATTTTTGTAACTACTGCTGTGTAAATGTATGAAAACATAATTATATTTTCGTTTACTTTTCGTTTGCTTAATTATATTTTCGTTTACTTCATTTTATATTTTCCTTATTTGATTTAATTTTTAATTTTTACGCTAGTTCTTACTAGTAGCCGGTTTTGAACGGAGAATAAGTTATGAATTAGCTATACTAACGCGATAGATTAATTAACATACAATTAAAAAAAAATTTACTCAAAGGAATAAAAAATTAAATCCGTATTTTTAATTTTTAAATTCTCATAACAAAAATTAGTAAAAAAAGCCGAAAAAATAAACAAAAGGATGTAAATTAAAAAAAATTGAAACAGGTCAAGCCTACATCATAAAAACTCTGAAACGACCTGCCTAGGAGAACTCACCTTTCGTGTTCTGTTTGAAAAAAATCTTGGTTATAATCTTTATTTACTTTTTACGATTATAGTTTATCTTTTGGGATGGCTTAACCTTTTACGTATTGTTTTGTAATTACAATTGAACTTAGATATCATGTCGATAGCTGTCCTCCCTTGATCTCCCTCTCCTTAATGGCCTTCTCTGCTATCATTGTTGGCATCGTTGTCGAGATACATGATACAATCCTCCACACCCTGATCCTCGAGTACTACTATTAAGTCGCGCCATCTAGGGAAACAGAACACCACATGCTTTGCTGTATCCAGCCCGCCGCAATCACGGCAGCGACATGTGTGGCATCTTCCCATCCTGAGACAGGAACCGGGTGAATTCGTAGCCTGTGTTACAATGCTTTCGTTCCACCCGGTTCCTGACATCACTTATGAGCCCATAGGTCTACCTTCTTTTGTCCGAATCCCGCCGTCTGTCATGCAAGCCGTGTAGAGACCGTCAGTTGCTTTCTTTCTGTCCCGTCCGGCCACTATTGAAGCTCTCATTTGCGCCTGTAAGTCTAAGGAAGGCGCTCCAGTTATAACCGACGCGGCTGTAACCGACAACATCTGTTTTAAAACTGGAAATATATGACGTAATAAATAATAAGAAAACGCTATCGAATAAAGTATATTAAATTTTTAATATAAAAGCTATTCGAAGTCGAAGGAACCTCCGACTTTGAGATTCAAATGCTAGTAAGAATTAGTTGCCTTTATACCGATTTGAATACTATATATCAGATCGTCCTAATCCGATTGGACCACGGGAGGGGAGGTTGTTTATCGTTCACTAGTTGAACATATTGCAGCATACATTTTATAAAAAAAAATAAAATAAAATAAATAAAACCGATTCGGTTTGAAAATTACCACTCTATGATCCTGAATGCTAAAATATCTACCTCTCTTGGGAAAAACTTTATTACCATGCGCATTACAGAAAAACCTCAGATCCCGTGTAAAAACTTTTGCGAAAGAGGTTTGACTAAATCACTGCTTTAGATTGGAAACCGGTAGAGAACATATGTTCTCTTATTCATTTTTTCATATATATATATATAAAAGAGAAGGCATATTATTATTATTATTCGTACATTCATACCTACCGAAATTCATAAAAGTATAGAGTTGTCAATATGTATCTATAAAAATGCAGAATTTCTGTCGTTAAGAAAGAGGCAAACCCTTTTTTTTCAAAGCTTATTTACAATAACCTACATTTATATAAACCTGTATTAAATTGAATCGCATCCCAAATCTCAAACGATAAGGACGCCTCAGCAGTACTTGTCAAAAATTACACGGTAGTAAAATAAAAACTATTAAAGATAATTAGCAAATATATATGTCATTTATTACCGCTGGAACATAAGAAAACAAAATATGCTGAACCGATGAAAAAAAAGAAAAGTACACGTAACAATTTAAAATAAAAGTCGATTTGATAATGCACAGTACTTACATCCGAGTTAACAATAGCTGTGTTAACAATAGACGATTACGGGACTCTTAGGTGTAGAACATGCAGTCGGTTCAACCTTCTAATGTTAGGTTTAATGTCAAGTGATTTGTGTAATAGTTAATAAGTTCTTCGTACTTTGAACCGAGACGTTATATTCGCTCCCGCACGGACCAAAATCTTAAATAATCCTGGATTTCATTGTTCCTTGTAAACCAAGGCGCCTCTATTATACACGTCGTTACCTTATTCTGAAACCGCTGAAAGATGTCGGCATGGTTTCTGTTTGCGGTGTCCTATAGTTCGATCCCGTAGATCCAGATAGGTTTTAGAATTGAGTTTACAAACAGCTTATTAGACAAGGTCTATAGAGAGAACGTCTGCTTTGTCTCAAGTTGCCTTCTCTTCTCTCCTACATGTAGACGTTTGGTACCTGAGTGGTATTCTCGGTTTGCGAAGTTACAACGCTATCAAGATGGACCCGTGGGCAAGTTACATCTTTTCATCGAGAATTTCAAACGGTTCGTCTTTGCTGGATTAACGCGTATTATCCATGTACTCGATCACCTGTTGATTAAATTCAGCTCAAATTTCAGGCTGTTTGATGCTACAGTTGGGGTGGCCTCAACAGCGAGAACAGCTGTGTCGTTCCCGATGGAAGCGACAGTAACCTTGTCTGTAGTCGGAAGGTATTCAGTAAAGGTTGCATGTAATACAGACTCAATAAGACGGAGCCCTGATGAACTCCCGACTTGATTTCGAAGAAAGTGTGTAATTCCTTGTTATATACGAAAAATTTTATTTTCATTTTCTTCCCCTAAAATATACTACACCGCTAGAAATTCAAATCTTTAAATATCTTTCTTTCTTTAATATTTTTCTTTATTTCTTTTTTTTATTTAGGCGTACTTTTTTCTTTCGGTATACGATTTCTGCTTGAACATATGGTTAAAATATGGCTATACTGCAATTAACTAAAATGTAGCGTACTATTTACCAGCTTACGATGTATAATCATTTTTTTTTACAAGTTTCTTCGCTTTATTCACATAAATTATTAAGCGGTAACCGATTCAAAATAAAAAAAAAAAATGTTATCGATACTTTGTATTAAACGTTCTAGGTAATATTTATTTATTCAAAATGACTTGATGTTGAGTTCACGTAAAAAGAATGAATTCTATGTTCATTATGTATTTAAATTCTAAGTTCTACGTTCATGTAAAAATAGGCTAAAATAAACAAATATTATTTATCGTATTCTTACTGAATGAATAAGGTAGATGAATTCTTTTTCCAAATGGCCCGATGTACATACTTTTGCAGAACAAGGTTTCATTGCGGAAACGGTATATAAATTCATATCCATCGGTTCTTATACGATTTATGATTTTATGACTTTATAACTACGCTTATTGAAGACTTTAATTTGAGAATAATAATAATAATAGTAATAAAAATGTCTAACTTTATTTTTAACATTAATTTTAACAAATTTAAAAAATATTTTTTTATAAAATCTGTATCGCATAAACCACCTTAACAAGTATTGATTTAAGTAGAAATAAAAATATCTCGATGCTGGCCGTGATGGATAAGGTTAAAATTAAAATATAAAACGTGTTTAAGGGAAACTATGTTATAATAATATGACCCACCGGGTTGGTATAGCGGTGAACGCTTCTTCATAAATCTCAGCTGAGAGTTCTAAAATTCAAATCCTGGTAAAGGCAGTTACTTTTATACGGATTTGAATACTAGATTGTGATACCCGTGTTCCTTGGTTGTTGGGTTTCAATTAACCACACGTCTCAGGAACGGTCGACCTGAGACTGTACAAGACTACACTTGATTTACGTTCGTACATATCCTCATTCATCCTTTGAAGGATGAACGATTTAATCAGAAATACATAGGATTTCTTACGGTGGTTCCGGAGGCTAAACAGAAAAAAAGAAACGGTAAATAAATAAATTTTTAGAAAAAAAATTGAAAAATATGTTTGCATTTACGATTTAAAAAACTTTCAGTGGGATTGAAGGTGTGGTGTTGTACTATTATTTTAAAAGGGATGTACAGCTTTACCCTAAAATCCATTGCGATTTAGTCTTTCAGGTTTCCGCTGCTACCGGATAAGTAACAGAGCTCCTAGGTCGATTACAGAGAGATTTATAATCAGATCTCCTAGACATGTAGGTGATGGTATCTGCAGCACGAATCAGGAAGGATCGCATGCGCAGAACTCAGAACGAGGAGAAATGGATCACGATAAGATGCGATTGTGAATAATATTGATTTATCAAAGGTACGATAGCGTGTAACAGAGAAAATCTCAAGGCTTCCTCACCTAACAAGCTGAATCACGGCCACAGTCTTTCAGAGAATCAGGGGATTTTTATCTATAAAGAAGCAAGGTATTATTTATCAACGATCTGTGTCGATCAGGTTAAATATTACGTGCAATAAAAATGCTTTTTTTTCCAGAAATTAAAACGTACCAGTGCAACCGGGTTATTAAATCCTGAACCTATTTCTTAGAACTCCGAAACCGGAACGATTACGTTCTCTAATTGAAATGTCGGAACAATAATGATCATATCGTTTGAAGAAAAGACTATTTTAGGTGACGTTTCTTAGTTCCCTCGGTTTTGTTTTTTTTTGTGCTTAATATTATATGTGGACTCCAGATGGACCCAGCATCGAATTTGTGCGGTAAAGAAGAAATATTAACCGCGTAGTAAACCGTTAATTCAAAACCCCACTTGTTTTATTCCGTTAGCTTAGGTTTAGTAAGAATAAAATGAAAGAAAAAAAATTTGTCATACTGTAACCGATAAATTATTACTTTTTTTTTTAATCGACGTGAGTGTGCTTGTCGATAGAAACATGTATGTGCACGCGTGTTTGTTTATCGCCGCACGTTCTATTCCGCTTAATAAAATAAATGTATTCACTTTCTTGGAAATAAATCTAAGAGCCAGATTTACAATTTATATTCCATACATCTTATCTATATTCGAAACTTTGTTATACATAATTTTTTTTTTATAGTAATCGAAATATTTCATAAAACCACACAATGTCAAGTTTTATCGATTCCTTTTTTGTAATAAAAGTTTGTTTTTACAATAAATTGCGTAAAAAGGCATGATATTATTGTGAAGAAAAAAACAAAACAAACAAGTAGTATATCGATTGAATTATATAATATTAAACTGTAATATTTTATAAACTGAATACAAATTACTATAACATATTTTAATATTACTTTTAAAAAGCCCTATTTCTGAATTGAATTCATATAGTTTTTCTTTTATAAATTTCTCGAATTTTATCAATGTAATGCTATATTTGACCGCTTAATAAAATGAAAAAAAAAAAACAGTAAAATTTATTCATTAAAATAATAGATTTAAATTTTAAATATGTGATTTTAATCAAATAATTTCAGTTTATAAGACGTGGTGCTGTGTACTTGTTATTTCTCGGAATGATTATGTAACTTTTTATGAGTGATCTTTGTCTAAAATCATCATCATTGTAGTAGTTTTTAAATAATATGTCGATAATTAAAGCCTTTCTAAAGCAATATGTCTTATATTCAATGTTGTGAAAGCCAAAATTAGGCGATATGTTGCAAAATTTGTTCAGTTGGATCCCTGGCGCCACGTGAATTTGCATAAATAAGAATTTATCGTAGATCTTCTTGATGCTCTACACTCTTTGCGATTCCGTTTTTCACTCCTGCCCATAACCTCTCCACTGTGTTTGTACGCCCCCCGATAATTGAATTTCGAAAGTTAACCGAAAATTAACAATTTGATGTGTAAAACTTTGTACGTTGTAGATTAGGTATAACTCCCCCAAAATCAGAAATTATATTTGTCCAAGTCTGATACGTTCCTTTATAACACTTAGAATCATATCTTTTGTTCAATCGGGGAGAACTTATACGAAACATTCATTTTTTTCTGAAAATTTCCGAAAATACCCACTGCTGAGGGTAGACCGCCCCCGCAATGTAGTTTAATCTTGCAAAAAGATTCCTCTATTTCAACGTTCAGATCATTCCCGCTTTTTATTACCGGGTTACGGAGTAACATCTCCGCAAACATCTCCGTTATAAGATTTTTCCAGTTTATTGCAATGGCGTTACCGTACCAAATTTTTCTTTACAAAACTTAAAACCGGTAAATTCCTTACTTCATTCGTACAGAAAATAAACAGCTTTCAGTTTCGCTCCTTAAACGTTAGACTTGTGACAATTCGCTTTTGCAGAACGACATTTACGGTCCCTGTGGCTTACGAAAGACTTCTTTCATGATACTTTACGCAAAAACTTATATAAAATCCATTCGGCTAGTAAAACCTAAAAGAATTTGTTTATCCGGGATCTTCTCGCAAATTAATTCAATCGATCTCATGTTTGATGAAAATAACGTGTAGTTGCAGGCACAGAAAACATACACGATAAACGACTGAATAAATTTACACAGCCGGAGGGATAACTATGATGTAGCAGGTGAAAATACAATTACTACAAGGACAGTTAAGGTAAACGTTAGCGGTTTTATTATATACGATTACTTAATCCGTAAGTGATTTACATAACTATATTAGTAATTCAGAAGATGAGAATTAAGGAATGTATCCGCTTTCGAAATAAAACCTGTCGAAACTCAGAAATTATCCGATATCGCTTAATTAAAACCTTTTTAAGACTTTTGAAAATAATATTTAGAAGCGGATGGTAATTTTTTTTAGAAAAAATAAACGATAAACTATCACGATGTAAGTACAGTTTTAAGTTTGGAAAAGTACTGATAATTCACTATCAGATTTCACTTATGACAGCAATGGCTTATACAAAAACGAAATATCATTACTAAAGAACATTTCTTGATTTTTACAAGGTCTTGGGATCTGTTTTCAGGGCGCTTCTCTTTAATAACTTAATAACCTTTCGAGTAATAAGGAAGGTTGTAGCCTGGATATAAAAATATTGAAGTAATGGGGAGCATTTTTTAAAAATAAGTGTCGTCAAAATCTCTAAATAATGCATATCTCAGGGCGCAAATGTTGGACCGATATTTTTGTCTTTGACAGACAACTATTTATTATAAATAAATAAAAATAGGAAGCTATTCAAGAATCTGAGAAAAGAGCCTACTAACTGTAAAGAGGGGCTTTATTTCAACATTGAATACAAATAAAACAAAATATTTATTATTTTATTGGACGGCAGTAATCTCTAAGTTAAGATTTCGTTCTAATTACTGTTCAGCTATTGCCTGAAATCGCTTTAATAAATCTGATAAGTTCCAGTGCATTAAATATTTGAGAATTTGTATAGATCAGAATTTATACTTATTTAGGGAAAAGGTTATCATTACCTACTTATGTTTTCTCTCGATTTAGGGAATACCTCTTTGCCTGTTTTAGATAAAAGCACAATGACTATAAGGATTCCAGAAAATAGAAAAATGAAATCGAAAATTTCCGCGAGATGTGCGTAAGTATGTATAATACTTATGCACATTTTATGTACGTGTATGTATGTGTATGTTGATATGTAAATAGCCTTATATCTCCAGAACTGCTTGACCGATTTTCACCAAACTTGGCTATAGTATTTCTATAGTAGGGGCATTGATGCTATTAAATTTTCAATTCAAAATATCAGGGGTTGGGTTACAGGGAGAAAAACGAAATCATCTCTAGATTTTGCATAATTAAGGTTTTGTGTATATATATATAATTTTGTAAATATTAATAAAGTAAACAAATTTTGTAAAAATATGTTTTGCTAAATTTCACCCCCACCCGTAAAAGTGGTTTTTGGTGTTGGCCTATAAACACCTTATATCTCCAGAACTACTCGACCAATTTTGACCAAACTTGGTCAGATTACTTGTACATATGAGGCATTGGTGCTATTAAACTATCAATTCAAACGGTCAGGGGGTGGGGGTTATAAGGAGAAAAACGAAATCGTCTGCAGATTTTACATAGTTAAGGTTATATATTTATTTTTGATAATTTTGTGAATATTAATAAACACCATTTGTAAAAAACGTTTTTGCTAAATTAATTTTTATTATGAGAAATTATAAAACGCAGTACAAGTGGTGATTTTAGTTGCATTTTTTAAAATATTTTTGTGAACAATTATAAAAAAAAAATCTTTTATGTAAAAATGTTATTGGTAAATTGCACCTTCACCCCAAAAAATAGTAATAATATTGAAACGTTTTAGAAGGTAATACCACGGTACGGTGGGTCTTTTTCGTTGCAGTTTTTTCTATTAGCATCTTGTTGGTTCTACAAATTTGTTCCCCATCAAAGCGGGGTCTTAACCCGGCTAACCCCCTTCCGCTATTCCACACCCCACAAAATACTTAGAGACCGGACTACTGCTGTAGTCGGCTGCTATGTTGCAACGTCACAGGTGAGTGGTAGAATTAAATAAATGAATTATATTTAAAGTGTAAAAATTTATTTAAAGTGGCAGTAAGTACTGCTACACCTGTGCGAATCATATACGGGATGCGCGTGCGCTTTAACTGAAATCATTGAATTAATTAAACAAAAACTATTATATTTAAATAAAACGATAAATATTTTAAATTAAGTTGTGTATGTATGTGTGTATAAACCATGAATCAGAAAAAAGCCGCATGACGGGAAAGTCCTACAACTGTGTTGTCAGCTTTTTTTATTTATTTAAATTTATTTAATAATCTGTTCGGTTGAAATTAATAAATTATTGAACTTTTTTTTAATAAGTTGTGTTAAATAATGCAGTTATATATTCTCTAAGGGTTAAACTCCTGATCTAATTGGGTATACCTAATTGTCCAGATTAGTTTTTCTTTCTGTTTTTTTCGGCAGATCGTATACGTTATTTTTGTTCAGATTAAACTTATAAACATCGGTATAAATGTTTTCTACTGAAGCGGTCGTGTGTTTAGCGCTCGGTCGGATAATATTTGATCGCCGATTGTAAAGGTCGGTTAAACAACTATATTCAAACTGCTTCATTATTACATAAGTCACAAAAGATAAGTAAACCACCGAAGGCTAATTTTCATATAGAGAGTTGAATTTGCTACAGCCGAGTCATCTGATATCGGTTAATAGCCCTACATAATGTCTCTCTACGTTAGTAGAATAACTTTGATTTTGACAAATTGTGCTGTTATCGCTTCTATATCGTTCCAACCGCTTCACTAGATAATATTTGTTTACGTTTACGTTTGTGTGTTCTTGTATAAATATTTAAACATTTATAAACGATAGAACCGATACTAATTCCAACAAGAAACTTCGTTCATCATTTATTCTTAATATGAAAATGTTTTTTTAAATTCTATCTGAATATTTATTTCGTAAAATCTACAGTAAAAAATAAAAAAAGATAATTTTTTAATTTATTTTTTTAATACTTTTATTTATAGTCGCATCAACAATCGAAGTCATTATCAAGTTATCACTGTATGTAACTGTACAGGTAAATTTGTAGTCTTGAAAAAACTCCGGTCGACTACTCCTAAGACGTGTGGTTAATTGAAACCCGACCACCAAAGAAGGATCGGGGGGCTCGGGGATGAGAGACAGCCCTCTGCGGAGCTGCCGTTAACACGTACTTGCAAGAGCGGGCGGTACTGATGAGGCACGGAGACTTTTGCACCTCAGAGCGAAGAAGACCGAGTCCGGGGATGCCTCGATCGGAGTGTCCCCGTAAGAGGCGTTGGCATAAAGACTGAGTCCCGGCTCCCGGAGCGGGGACCCAGGGACGGCATAACCGGACCTAGTGGATCCTACTCTGGGAGTTTGAGGCGGACGCAAAGTGAAATCCGACCGGTGGGCCGAGATGTGGAGGCCCGTTACAGTAAAGGACACTCGCCTAGGCTGTGTAATACTTAACTGCAGGATCCGGTCCGGGAGAGAAGAAGAATAAAAATTAAAAAATTAAAAAAACAACCGCCAAAGAACACCGGTATCCGCGATCTAGTATTCAAATCAGAGTTAGTAGCGTTGAAACCGATTCCAAATTTTGAAATCGGTTTCGTAAATAAATTTTATTCCATTTTATTTTCTTAAGGAAGAGCCTTAATTCTTCTGAAAAGGTTTGCTGTTACATCTTACTTGTTTAGATCGCAAACAATTTTTACAATCGAACAAACAGATAATGTAATAATGTTGGGAGTAAATATATTGTAGTTATTTTTACTTTTTTAATGGTACAAAACAACTGGTAATCGGCGGAACGGTGGAAAAAAAAAGATAAATATATTAACAGATTTTTATTGAAGTGATTTGGCATCCTGTGATCGGTGGGTCCATCTACTGTGACGTAACCGGCTATAATTTATAACTACTAATCTATATGAAAATTAACTCAAACAATATCCAAATATTGGTGTTAGTAATTAATTAATTAGTTATGGTGTTTATTACGTGAAATGAATAGTTGTTAATAATTAGGATTGAAGTCAGTCATTCAGGCGTACATTCTAATTGAA
Source organism: Lycorma delicatula (assembly GCF_047948215.1). Classification (NCBI taxonomy): domain Eukaryota; kingdom Metazoa; phylum Arthropoda; class Insecta; order Hemiptera; family Fulgoridae; genus Lycorma; species Lycorma delicatula. The sequence continues at coordinate 181,598,213 of NC_134459.1, read as the reverse complement.
ATTCCTAATAATCAAGTGCTTGTTAATTGAAAATCAAGCGGTTCATAAATGAAAATTATTCTATACCGTATAATTATTTGATTAATTTTCAGGCGTGCTACTATTTCTATTGATTCCAGTCATATAAAAGCGCAATTCATTTTTTTATTTTTATACGTCGGTTGATTTAGTAAAGTTATTCGAATTATATTTATCTATCTTCATCGATGACTACATGTCATTTGACTCACTTTCCCTTTACTTTTTACAAAATTTATTCCAATTTTTTCCTTAATTTATTATCTCCACCTACTACCGCATTCATATAGCCTATTGGAGACCGAACATATTGCAAAGAATAAATTTCAACCTTTCAGCAAACGGTGAATAAGTGTTGATTATAATTGTCGCATTGTATATTTTCCGATCCGTGCAGACTAAATAACTCTACATAAAAGTACTATAATCGAAATACTGTATTTCTATAGCTGATATAGAAATACTTTGGCGGTTGGGGGTTCAATTAACCTTATATCACAGGAACAGTCGGCCTGAGTCTGCAAAAGACTACATCTCAGTTTCATGTCATAGATATCCTATTTCATTGGGCCGCGAGGAGTTGGTAACTGTTTAGTTGAACAGATTTCAACATACACGTTAGGAAAATAAATAAAAAAATAAAGTTTTGTTCTGCTTTGTTTTTATTAATAAAAATTGATTATTTGTTTTTTATAAATTTTATTACATCGTAGCTTTTGGAATTCTTGTAATCTCCGCCATTTTTCCTATGACGTCAAACATTTTATTTTTAAATAAAAATCCCTAATTTTTTCAAATTTTCGGATACAATACTTGATTTAAGACATTTTGTTCTTGAATAATTTTCCTTAAACTGCCCCGCATCTCCAGTTATACATATCGATAGTGTAGTATGTCATTTTTCGAAAAATGAGATTTTAATTGTGTTGAAATTATACAGTTTGTCAATACTAAATTGATTCTTTTATTAATTTTATTTTTTAAAGTTATATTATTAATTGTTCCACAACTATAATAAAATAGTACTCATTTATTTTTTATAAACTGAATGAAAAAGTAAATGTTTTGTAAATGCTGTGGTTTTTCCTTTATTTACTAGATTAACAAGATTATTTCAGAATTTAAGGTACTGATTAAGAATATTGTAAAACTGTTACGACGAAAAAAGTATATTTTTTAAAATTTAATCAATATATTAATTTTTTTTTTTTTTTGTCTTCAGTCATTTGACTGTTTTGATGCAGCTCCAAGATTCCCTATCTAGTGCTAGTCGTTTCATTTCAGTATACCCTCTACATCCTACATCCCTAACAATTTGTTTCGCATATTCCAAACGTGACCTGCCTACACAATTTTTTCCTTCTACCTGTCCTTCCAATATTAAAGCGACTATTCCAGGATGCCGTAGTATGTGGCCAATAAGTCTGTCTCTACTTTTAACTATATTTTTCCAAACGCTTCTTTCTTCATCTATTTGCCGCAATACCTCTTCATTTGTCATAAAGTGACCCACCCATCTGATTTTTAACATTCTGCTATAGCACCGCATTTCAAAAGCTTCTAATCTTTTCTTCTCAGATACTCCGATCGTCCAAGTTTCACTTCCATATAAAGCGACACTCCAAACATATACTTTCAAAAATCTTTTCCTGACATTTAAATTAATTTTTGATGTAAACAAATTATATTTCTTACTGAAGGCTCGTTTAGCTTGTGCTATTCGGCATTTCATATCGCTCCTGCTTCGTCCATCTTTAGTAATTCTACTTCCCAAATAACAAAATTCTTCTACCTCCATAATCTTTTCTCCTCCTATTTTCACATTCAGCGGTCCATCTTTGTTATTTCTACTACATTTCATTACTTTTGTTTTGTTCTTGTTTATTTTCATGCGATAGTTCTTGCGTAGGACTTCATCTATGCCGATCATTGTTTGTTCTAAATCCTTTTTACTCTCCGCTAGAATTACTATATCATCAGCAAATCGTAGCATCTTTATCTTTTCACCTTGTACCGTTACTCTGAATCTAAATTGTTCTTTAACATAATTAACTGCTAGGTCCATGTAAAGATTAAAAAGTAACGCAGATAGAGAACATCCTTGTCGGACTCCCTTTCTTATTACGGCTTCTTTCTTATGTTCTTCAATTGTTACTGTTGCTGTTTGGTTCCTGTACATGTTAGCAATTGTTCTTCTATCTCTGTATTTGAACCCTAATTTTTTTTAAATGTTGAACATTTTATTCCAGTATACGTTATCGAATGCCTTTTCTAGGTCTATAAACGCCAAGTATGTTGGTTTGTTTTTCTTTAATCTTCCTTCTATTATTAACCTGAGGCCTAAAATTGCTTCCCTTGTTCCTATAATTTTCCTGAAACCAAATTGGTCATCTCCTAACACTTCCTCCACTCTCCTCTCAATTCTTCTGTATAGTATTCTAGTTAAGATTTTTGATGCATGACTAGTTAAACTAATTGTTCTGTATTCTTCACATTTATCTGCCCCTGCTTTCTTTGGTATCATTACTATAACACTTTTTTTGAAGTCTGACAGAAATTCCCCTTTTCATAAATATTACACACCAGTTTGTATAATATATCAATCGCTTCCTCACCTGCACTGCGCAGTAATTCTACAGGTATTCCGTCTATTCCAGGAGCCTTTCTGCCATTTAAATCATTTAATGCTCTCTTAAATTCAGATCTCAGTATTGTTTCTTCCATTTCATCCTCCTCAACTTCCTCTTCTTTCTCTATAACACCATATTCTAATTCATTTCCTCCGTATAACTCTTCAATATATTCTACCCATCTATCGACTTTACCTTTCGTATTATATATTGGTGTACCATCTTTGTTTAACACATTATTAGATTTTAATTTATGTACCCCAAAATTTTCCTTAACTTTCCTGTATGCTCCGTCTATTTTACCAATGTTCATTTCTCTTTCCACTTCTGAACACTTTTCTTTAATCCACTCTTCTTTTACCAGTTTGCACGTCCTGTTTATAGCACTTCTTAATTGCCGATAGTTCCTTTTACTTTCTTCATCACTAGCATTCTTATATTCTCTACGTTCATCCATCAGCTGCAATATATCGTCTGAAACCCAAGGTTTTCTACTAGTTCTCTTTATTCCGCCTAAGTTTGCTTCTGCTGATTTAAGAATTTCCTTTTTCACATTCTCCCATTCTTCTTCTACATTTTCTACCTTATCTTTTTTACTCAGACCTCTTGCCATGTCCTCCTCAAAAATCTGCTTTACCTCCTCTTCCTCAAGCTTCTCTAAATACCACCGATTCATCTGACACCTTTTCTTCAGGTTTTTAAACCCCAATCTACATTTCATTATCACCTAATTATGGTCGCTATCAATGTCTGCTCCAGGGTAAGTTTTGCAGTAAACGAGTTGATTTCTAAATCTTTGCTTAACCATGATATAATCTATCTGATACCTTGCAGTATCGCCTGGCTTTTTCCAAGTGTATATTCTTCTATTATGATTTTTAAATTGGGTGTTGGCAATTACTAAATTATATTTCGTGCAAAACTCTATAAGTCGGTCTCCTCTTTCATTCCTTTTTCCCAGCCCGTATTCACCCACTATATTTCCTTCCTTTCCTTTTCCAATGCTTGCATTCCAATTTCCAACTATTATTAAATTTTCATCTCCTTTTACGTGTTTAATTGCTTCATCAATCTCTTCGTATACACACTCTACCTCATCATCATCATGGGCGCTTGTAGGCATATAGACGTTAACAATCGTTGTCGGTTTAGGTTTTGATTTTATCCTTATTACAATGATTCTATGGCTATGCGTATTGAAATACTCCACTCTCCTCCCTATCTTCTTGTTCATCACGAAACCTACTCCTGCTGCCCATTATTTAACGCTGAGTTAATTTTACAAAATATTAAAAGATTACTAAAATAAACAACAGTGAAATAATAACAAAATAGTAAAATAAAACATTGGGGATTCAGGTTAAGTGCTGTCGATAAGTACAATTGGAGATAAGTTTAACTATATCAGGGAAAATTCCCTGAACTGCGTATAGAGGAATAAAAACCCAAGAAAAAAATTTCTTAAAATTGTGTTATATCTAATCATTTCATAAAAATTGGAATTCCAGTTGAAAAGGATGCAAGTAAGCCCCAGGGCGAAAAAATTAGAGAAATTTTAAAGGTACCAATATTGTACACGTATTATTAATGCAAAAAAAAATCTAAAAATCGAAATCTTAAGTTCCCATTTAAAGTTTTTCGTAGCTTTCCTAAATAACAAGTTCTCAATGGTGGCACAATTAAATTGAACATTGTATAATTGTTTACCGGGATTACCTTTATTATTATCTGTTGTAACTGAATTTCATTGTTTAAATTTACGTTTAAAATATCGTAACGTAAATTTACAGAAATGTACCTTTTTTGAATAACTAATTTGATGTTACGTTTTTAAAAAAAGCTGATGTGGACACCACATGACTTTATTAATTATTTATAAATCAATATATTTAAGTTAAAAAGAAAAAAAATTAGAAATGAAGTCGGATTCTCGCCGATGTGCCTTTCCTTATAAGATCCAAATATTTCATTAATTAAAATTTTATAGGGTTATAACTCTGGAACCAATGAAATAAGTACCACTTAAGATATATCTTGATAAGCTTTCAGTGAGGGCTTATTACTGCAATTAAGAAAAAATGTCCAAAATTCAAATCATTTGGATTTTGGACAAATTAAAAATCCAAATTTGATTTTCGATTACAATCAAAAGAGAAGGTAAATTAGATGTTACAACAGTCTTAAATCCAAAATTTCAACAACCTACGGCTAATCATGTTTGAGTTATGAGAGATACATTCGTACGTACAGACGTCACGCAAAAATTAGTCAAAATGGATTCAGGGATGATCAAAATTGATGTTTCCGTTAAAATCTGAAAACCAAAATTTTTCCCGATTGCAATACTAAAAACGTAAATAAAATTATGGAGATATGCCCGGTTATCTATTTAATGCATTATATGTTCCCATTTTTCTGACAGAGTTTGGAGATTTTTTTTTTTGTTATTTTTTCCCATTTTTTAATAAAAGATATTTCAAACAGGAAACGAAAATAGCTAATTAAATTAATAAATAAGTGATATGTTTGTTTTGATTGGCTGAATAAAAAAACATCTGAGGTAGACAGCACATGGTTTCCTTGTACGCCTATTAAATTATATATATACATTTTTTGATGTACTTCATTTAAACTTATTTCATTTGAAAGTGAGATACGATCCACCAATTCATTAAAATTTTATTTGACTGTAACTCTATAAACAATGAAAATAACTACCGCTTATGATAATCGTTGAAAAGTTCTCAATGAGGACTTATTACTCTGTCAAGAAAGTCCAAAATCCAAATTTTTTTGAATTTTGGTTTTTTTTGGACAGTTCTGGTTCAGTCGATCGCAATCTAAAAGGGAGGTGCATCACTAAATATTACAACAGTCCTAAATAAAAAAATTTGAACATCCTACGGCTAATCGTTTCTGAGTTGTGCGAGATACATATGTACGCGCAGACGTCACGCCGAAACAAGTAAAATTAGAATCAGGGATGGTCAGAATGGACATTTCCGTTGAAATATGAAAACCGAAATTTTTTGCGATCACCATACTGCCTTTACTTCGCACAAGGAAGTAAAAAGTACGATTAGATAAATGTAAGAACCATATTAAGGTTATTGAAATAAATTTGTATATGTAGAGCTATTTTTAAGAATTACGAATTTTAATTTGAACTTAAAATTAACAAATAGTTAAGACAAGAGAAAAGTTCTTTTATTGTTTTAAGCTTATTATTTTAACCAAACATGAAACGTACCAGCCATATAAAATGTATTACGAAAATATAAACAAAAAATAAAAAATTAAAAACTTTGTTTATCTTGTACGACATTTTGCCAAAAAAAGAAAAAAATGGTTTTCCAGTTAAGGTATATGATAATACAGGCACACACACGCGCGTGTACATAAGCGTAACACCAACCATTTTTCTTTTTTATATATATCTTTTTTTTTGTACTTTATCATCCGTAACCTAAACAAAATTTAAATTTTATAAGAGCGTAATATAAACATCTTTCTTAATTTTCATTTGTATATTCAAGCAAGAAATTTAAATATTTGTTTACTACATTTATTTTATATATCGTTTATTTATTACAATCACATCATTAATTTATTTAGAATCACTTGTTTTATATAAATTAACCTTTATTAAATTTTAATCAATTTTGTCTGTGAAATTCGCTATTAATAGTTGTGACTTTATCAAAGAAAAAAAAAGTTTCTATGCGAGATTTTAACTAGAACGTATCTAGATATCTGGTAAATGCGGTTTACTGAGCTAATTTACTCTGTCTTATTTGAACGTTACATAAAATGCTAATGGATTTAATTAAATCTTTGCTCATTTTAATATAGTATTTTATTTAAAATATAGTATCTAGGCCATTCTGTAGTTCATTGTAGGCATGTTTTGTTGGTAATTACAGCCTCTTTTCTTTGTAAGTATTGTATAAATTCACATAATTTCTAATCGTAACTTGTATTAAATAAAAATATCAAAATATATATCATTCTACGAGTATTTCTAATAATTTCTTAATTAGGTATTTAAACGTAATGCTGAATTTGTAGAGAAATTATTAATAATGAAATGTAATAATATTCTTTATATATTATCTTTACTACGATATAATTATTTTTAAACAGAAATTTAGAAGATTTTTCTTCATATTTTTATAGTTTAAAATAATATTTTCCGCTCTTTCTTGGTCGCATGACGATCGACTTGCTTCCTGAATCGTAAACAATTTCATTTATTCCAAGTATTTTATTAGTAATAATTATTTTTAATAAATTTAATTTATAAAATAAAATTTTTAAAAAACTACTGAGACAAAATTAAAGTCAGATGATTCAAACAAATCACAGAATATCTCAGAATTTCTGGTATAAAACACACAAACGTAAAGAACAGAAACGTATTCTGGAAAAAGGTAAAAAACAATGAAGGGATCCAGAAAAGAAATGAGTGCATGTTAATATGAAACAGTCAGAAGAGAGAAAGAAACAACACAGCCTGGAAATGAATGAGGATAGAAAGAATTGGAGATAGATTAGAATTGAACTATAAATCGGTGTCAAGTAAAAATTAAATAAATAATAACAAAATAAAAAATCTTAAATTGTATTTTAAGTTTTTCTATATATTAAAAGTTTATATATTTCTATTTAAAATTCAAAATATATTTAAAATATTTTACACATAAAAAGTTAATTCCTAAAAAACTAGATACAAATCTATATATATATATATATATAAGCCGAGATTTCATGAATATAGATACAGTAGTCGTTCTTTACATTCCCTTGCTCTGATTCAACCCTTCATTTAAATTCGGTTTCTGAGGTGTGGTTAGTTTGTTGTAATCCACAATACTACTACCGTACAACTTTGCGATACAAAATACACTTAATTCTCAGTAGAGTAACTCTATTCGCCTCAAAAAATAAATCCTATTAAAATTGATAATGTAATTTTTTTTCATGAAATAGTTTTACAAAAGATTTTGTCGCTTTTTTTTATTATGTACTAACATGAATTTAAAAGAAGAAATAATTCCTTTTAAAAAAGTTATTTTTAAATTAAAAAGAGAAATAATCAACGTATTCAAAACGCTGAGGGTTATGTGCAACAAATTTTATCTCTCTCAACCCACCGGAATGGTCTGGTGGTAAACTCGTCGTAAATCAGCCGATTTCGAAGTCAAAGTTCTCAGGTTCAAATCCTAATAACGGTAATTACTTTTATTCGGATTTAAATACTAGATCGTGGATACTTTGGTAGTCGGGTTTCAATTAACCACACGTCTCAGGAGTAATCGACCTGATTTTGTTCAAGACTACAACTTATCGGTACAATTACATTATACTCGTAACTCTATTAAGACTTTAGTTGTTGATGCGAGTATAAATAATAATTTAAAAAAAATATGATCATTCAAACCGAGTTAATATAATTTAACATTGTTACATCGTAAAAAATTGTTTCAAGTTTAGGATATATTACTTTTTAGTACGATGAATAAATTAGAAAAAAAAGTAAAATAACTGTGATTAAAATAGTATGTGATGATTATAGTATTGTTTATCTGGTAGAAAAGATAAATTTTTCTTCCATCTTTTTAACATTTATCTTAACTCTAGTTAAAAATAATATTAAAAAATGTTAAAAAATATTAAAAATATTAAATTAATATTAAATTAAATTAAATTAAATTAAATTAAATTAAATATTAAATTAATATTAATATTAAAAATATTAAAAAAAAATTAAAACTGTGATTAAAATAGTATGTGATGATTATAGTATTGTTTATCTGGTAGAAAAGATAAATTTTTCTTCCATCTTTTTAACATTTATCTTAACTCTAGTTAAAAATAATATTAAAAAATGCAAAAAAAGAAAATACAAAAAAAAACAAAATACAAAAATATATTTGAATACATATAAAAAATTATTTTTTTTATATAACCATAATATGTAATTATAATAATGTAAATATTAATATTTAACTAATATTAATATTAACATTAATAAAAAAAAGGAAACAAATTAGAAAAACCCTCTAAAAAGTAAAAGAAAAAAATTAAATCAAATTGAGAATTTGAACCGAGTTTGGTAAAACTCTGTCAAGTAGTAATGCAGATATAAGGCGATTTACACACCGACATACATATATACATACGTACGCACATTTTGTCGAGGAAATTTCGATGCCGTTTTTTGGTTCTGTGGTTCTTAGAAGTCGGTTCGTCAAGATTTGGTAAAAAGCTGATACGCCCGATTTTACGGGTCACCATACTTTCCCTTCTATTTAGCTATTGCTGCTAAAAATGTACCGCAATATAAAAAGCAAATTCATGATCTCGAACCCGCTGGGACAGTCTTGTAGCTGATTTTCGAAGTTGAGAGTTCTAAGGTTCGAGTCCTTGTAAAGGCGGCTGCTTTTATATGGATTTGAATTCTACATTATGGATACCGGTGTTCTTTGGTGGTTGGATTTCAATTAACCATAGCTGTCAGAAGTGGTCGACCTGAGTCTGATCCAGACTACATTTTTACCGGTACATTTTACAATTACGTTGCACTACATCTGCAGCTCTCCTTAGGCCTGGCAAGCCGACAGCGGTAGTTGCATCCGCCTGCATACACACGCCCAGTTGGAAACCTGGTTTTAGAAAACAACATGACCCGGAGAAAGCACACCTACTGATGAAAGATTAAACTACCGTTTTAATGTTGTTTAATAAACAAATTTTGTGTGAGTGTGTGTAATTAATGTTACGATTTTAAGCGATTCTCAAGATGGTATTATTTTATTATAAAAATTTGGTTCGTACAACTCTTACACTTTTCCTCTTTGAAACTGTATTTAATTTCTTTTGCTGAAGTTAAATTTTCATGTTTAGATCAGCGATCAAATCTATCATGATTTTGTTTCATCGAAAAATTTTGTGCGGTTCACCTCTACCCTTAGTAACATTTTATCAGTTGTATTCATGTCTAACAGTTAAAAAAAAAAAAAAAACGGAAACCGCCGTTTTACTTTGGAAATTCATAAATTTGATATTATCTGTTCACTAAAATTAGATTTATTATAATTCAATTTTATATTTCCAGTTTATATTTCGAATTTAATTCCGTTCAGATAGATCGATCGAAATAAATCATTTAGAGGAGAAAAACAAATTTTACCTGGTTTTTTATAACTGGAAATTGTAAAGGGACTTATAATAAACGTAAAAAAAATAAATGCGTGTGCGGGGGTGGTGAAGAGTTCATTTGGGGGATTGGAAAGGGGTGAAAATTGTATTTTTGCGATTTCCGGCGAAAGTTGAGGTCAAAAAAATTTGTGGTTGTTTAAGAAACAGAAAGATATACTTTCACAAAGTTTTGTCAAAATTAACTTATTTTTGCAGAATTGAAAATAAAACGAAAAAACAGAAAGATTTTTCGCATTTTTCTCGGAAATTTTGAGGTTATGTTAAAAAATGACCTCTTGTATTGGAAAATCTTTTTTTTTCAACCCCTCAACCACCAAATCGATCCTCCACCAGCTCCGCTCACGCATTTTATTTTTTTACGTTTGTTATAAGCCCCTTTACCATTTCCACTTATAAAAGCCCAGGTAACAATTTTTTTCTCTGAATGTAATTTGGTTGGACTAATTTCTTTGAGCTAACAAACAATTCTAAGGATGGTTTTAACTTTAACCTCTGACTTCTAACCGGATATTAAATAAATATTCCTTGTAACTGAATTCAATAATCATTTACAATTCAATAATAGTTAATAAAATTGTACAATTATTTTTAATAATTTTCTTTTTACTTTTAAGACCAAAATGAATCACTTTTTTCAATTTTTTGGCAAGTTCTTTCTTTTCTTGCTGATTTGTTGTTTTTCAGCTTTTCTTTTTTGCCAGTAATTTCTAACGGTTTCAGATCTTCTTGCCCTTTCTTGTTCAGAGTGTTTTCTTGGGTTTTGATAGGAATCTTGTTTCTTTAGTTTTTAATTTCTCATAGTTTCCGGTTTTCGTTTTTAGGTTTTCACGGGTTATGTCTAATTCCTCCATGTCTTTCTGTACTTTGTATAGCCAGTTCGGTCCGCTTTTCTTGTTCAAGAAAAGTTCGATTATCCGTCTGATAAGTCTGGTCTCTTCCATTCTGAAAATATGTCCTAGAAAGGAAATTCTCTTCTTTCTAAATTTATTAGTTATCGGGGTGATCGTTTTGTAAATCTCTTCGTTTGGAATAATTCTTCATATCCCGTCTTTTTTAATGTTTTTCCCGATGCATCGTCGTAGAATCTATCTTTCAATCTTTTCCATTTTGGCGGTACACTTTGTCTGGTACGGTCCAAATACGGTTTCGCATCCGTTTCTGGTCGGATAACTGAGTTATAATGTCTTATTTTTGTGTTTATGGACATACATTTTTTGTTATAGATGTTTTGTGTTTTATTGTGGCTTTGATGAGTTTATTTATTCTTTCATTCCAGTTTGGATTTTCTTGAAGGTTGTGATGTTTTCTCCCAAATATTTAAAATTTTCTACTAGTTCTATGTCATTATTGTTTATTTTTACTTTGCTTATGCATAGCGGGTCTCTCACCATAATTTTGGTTTTTTCGTAGGAAATTTTTAGACTGATTTTTCCTGCAATCTCTCCCAGTGTTAACAGTTGATATCTGGCCTCTTCTATATTTTGGGCTAGTAGGGCTAAATCGTCCGCAAAGCCTAGGCGATTTACTGAGATATCTTTTCCTATTTTAACGTTATCTTTATTTAATTTTTTCCAATCCCGTATTATAAATTCAAGGGCACAGTTAAATAAAAGCGGTGACAGTCCATCTCCTTGTCTCAGTCCTGTTTTGATGTCGAATGGATCAGATATTTCTCCCCTGAATTTAACTTTGGATTTGGTATCCGTTAGTGTTAGTCCGATGATTTTGACTAGTTTTTGGTGAAGCCCTAAATTTCTCAGGATTTTTAGCAGGGATTCTCGATGTACACAATCATATGCTTTCTTGAAATCAATAAAAGTCACTACCAGTTGTTTATTCCTTAGCTTATGATACCCTATAATTAATTTTAATTTTAGAATTTGTCGGGGCAGCCTCGCCATGGTCTAAATCCCCCTTGGTATTCCCCTAGTTCTTGTTCCAGTTGGTCTTTGATTCTGTTTTGAAATTATTCTTGATAGAATTTTGTAAGTGCAATCTAGTAAGGAAATTCCCCTATATTTTAATATTTTATAATATAATTTTTCCAAACTGATTGAAAAAACTACCCTTACCAAACTCAATGGCAGTAAAAGTTTTTAAAAAAATCAATTAATCATTTATTATTAAAATTTGTATTTTGTCATCAGTTTATCACATCGATAAACTTTGATTTTCCTTCTCTTCTTTATTATTATTGTTAACCTCGGCGCATTTTCTACGTATTATATCTTAATTGTTTGATTTACGCAATCTAACTTTTATCTATCCCCATAGATTTTTAATTTTCATTTTATACTTCTTTCTATTACTAAATGATGAAACCGTGGTTGTTTTTTTTTATATGAAACCAGTTCTTTTAGTAAGAATTAATGGGGGTTTTCCTGTTTTATGTTAAGATATTTTTTTTTTCTTTTTAAAGAACAATCTCGTTTATTAAAAAAATTGTAAAAGTTTTTATTTTTGGCAGGTTGACTACGTAAAAAGTTTTTGTTAAATTTCTATCCAAGTCGTAAAGCTGAATTTTAAAATTAATTTCCTTTTCAGCATAAAAGTTCTCTTTCCTTATTATACCTTTTCTAATGTCCTCTATGTATATTGCATTTATTGTAGTTTTTCTTCTTTAATCAAATTTTGTTAAATTTTAAGATTTTATTTCTTAACACTTATCTCGCCATGCTACTATGGAATATATTACATTCATTATGGCATATATATATATTACATTCATTTTATCCTTCTTTATTTTTAAATTAAATTTATTTCCTATCGATGAGTCTACATACTACTCATACTATTTTCGGGCTCATTATTATTATTATTATATTTTTTAATTAAAAAGCAATATTATCAGCAAATACTTTCCTGCTCAATTTTCAATTTTCCTACTTTTTTATTTTCCTTTCCTGCTATTGTTGTTATTGCTATTATTATTATTATTATTATTATTATTATTACACGTTATTTTAACAGCCTACTTTAAATTTTAAACCTCAGTAACGATAAAAAATTGATGTATTTTATTTTTTGAATTTAAACATCATAGTTATAAAATTAATTAAAATTTCTTTTAAGGTATATTTTAATAATTTAAAATGTTCAGATACGAAGTAATTAATTAAGAAGAGAAATAATAAGAAGTAAAGAATAAGTAAAACAATAAAACAGGAAAAAAGGCATGACTTCTTGTGTTTGTTTAATATAAAAAAGTTCGTACTACAAGACTTCCAATCGATGGAAAATGTTCTATTGTCAACATAGAAAAGGTTGGACAAATAGAAAATTGTAATAACAGTGAAGTTCAGTTTTGTATCTTCTTTCTTATACTAAAAAGTTATTTCAGATTCAAAAACACTGAAAAGATGTTGCATTTGTTTTTTTGTTGTTTTTTTTTTGATGCCAATACAAAGGAATTATCGAGACCAAAAATGTAGGTTCCATTTTTTCTCCTTAAATTTGTGGTAAAGTATTTTTTAAGTAATTAATTTTGTAAATTTTACTTATTTAATTTGTAAATAATAATAATAAATAGTATATATATATATATATATATATATATATATTAGAAAATTTATTTGCCTTTACATTTATATAAAAAAAGACTATTTTTGTTACTTAAGTGGTACGGATTGAGTATTAATGTGTAATGCTTAAAGCACTTTAAATTAATAAATTTACATTTTTAATTATTATTAAAATTATGTGATGAGCTTAATGTACTAATGAGGTACGTCTTTTCAATATTTTATGTTAAATTCAAATAAAAACAAATATATAGTTAAAAATATTTATAATAAAACCTACAAATTTTTTTATAATTAAATGTATACAATAGTATAAATTTTGTCCTTTCCGAAATGACAGGAGTTATCATTAGAGAAGCTTTTCTGGGATGAAGGATGTCATTGATTTTTTGTTCATTATTTGTCCCTTGAAGAGATAGTCATTCTAAATGTGGATATATATTGTACTATATGATATCATTTTTCTGATGATCTAGTTGCATTTAATTGAAGGTAGGATTTTATTGTACGAATTTACAAAATATAAAGATCAATATATAAATGCGCGCGCGCGCGCGCGTGTGTGTGATGTAATTACATTACATTACATTGCATAATATATATATATAATCTTCTGTAACGATTTTAAATTGTATTAAAAATTATTTATTTATTATTATTGTTACGAATTTTGGTTTACTTAAAGAAAGAAATATTATACATATTTATTCTGATTGATACATTATATACTATATAGGCGGAATTACAAATAGAGAAATGCTACTTTTAAAGGTAAAAAAAAGGAACTGCCTGACCTTATTCCTAGAAGTTTTAACAGAAACAATGGTGTAAAACCTTCATCATAGCAGTATCACAAAATACATAATTATAAATTAAAAACTGTTAACAATACTCACCTGTTTTCATGTTTATTCAAAATTCTAACTTTCAGCCGACCTTTGTGCTTCTCAGCATTCCATGCATCGGTTCCGTGTTCGAATCCTGGTCAGGCATGGCAGCTTTTCATATGGTACAAATTTCCATCGGGCTGATGATCACAGCTGTTGATGCTCTATATTTCATAAATGCAAAAAAACCGTAATTGGAATTGAAAAATTCCAGTTTTTTTTCGGTTTCTTTCTATCTACAATGTTGTATTTTGCTGAAAGACAAATTTAAATTATACAGAAAAAACGGTATTCTATTCAAAATTAAAATCAGAAGGTTGATTAATCTGAGGAATATGTTATAAAAGAGTACAGTTATTTAACGTTTTAACTTTTTAACCGACTTCAGAAAGGAGGATGTTCTCAAAACGACCCGTAAATTATTTTTGAAGTATGTTCATATATAATGTTTTACCTGGTTTATCAAATTTAATAATTTTAGCGCTATTTAATAAACGTTAAATCCCATAAGATTTTTCCGTTGGGTTCTACTTATATAATTTAAAGGCACTGAATGAATAACGAAAAAAATATTTCTTGTATTTACCTTTTCTTTTTCCTGTTTAGCCTCCGGGAATTACCGTTGAGGTATTACTTCACAGGATGAATGAGGATGATATGTATGAGTGTAAATGAAGTGTAGTCGTGTACAGTCTCAGTTCGAACGTTCCTGAGATATCTGAATTGAAACCCGACCGTCAAAGAACACCGGTATCCACGATCTAGTACTCAAATCCCAATAAAAGTAACTGATGTTACTAGAACTTGAACGCTGGAACTCTTAACTTCCAAATCAGGTGATTTGGGAAGACGCGTTCACCACTAAACCAACCCGGTAGGTATAACCTCTTGTATTTACTTATTTCCACATAGTGCACGTCAATTTCACAGAAACGGCTTGATCGATTTTCAAAATCAATTTTTGATATTCTATGATGAGACATACGTATTTTTAATTGTGGACAGTATAAAACCGTAATTTTAGTTGTAATTTATTTTTCTACGTATTGTCGCCAACGATTTCAAGGATTTTTTTTTATTTAAAGCGCTGTAAATAGAATACTTTGTTGCTAGATTATTTGGATCGGTGATAACCAAATTCTTCATTTGGAACCGAATTTTGTTTTCTTCAATGCTCGCCATAAAAAAATAACAAATTTATTTATTTTTTTCTTTTTTAATAACTAAAAAGAAAAAAGGATGTTCTTAAACAAAATATTATATAACAGTATTCTATATTTTATACAGACTGCAACATAAATTATGTACTCACCTTTTCTAATGTTTGTGATTGTATTTAGAGGGAGATCTTTTTATTTATAACAGAAAGTTGATGTATCATGCTACGTATGCTTACTGCATATGTATTAGTATAATACCGTATTACCGGTATTATATTATGGGATAAAAACCCTCAATATTATAATGTTACTAAAAAATGTTGGGAAAGTATTGCAGGACTTTCCCAGCTACACCGATAAAGTCTTGCAAACAATGTAAAGATTTTTCATTGTAAAAGGTTTTCAAACATTAAGGGTCTTCATAATTAAACGTTTAAATATAAGTAACAAAAAAATAAAATTTGAAGATTTTTAAAATTTTTTGGGATTACCAAAATTTAAAAAATCCCCAAGCAATGGGGATTTTTTATTCGTTATTTTAATTACTAAAATTTGGTTTAGCATCAAACTTTCCAAATTCCAAATAAAAAAATGTTTGGGGTCTCTCTTACTCTATGGGGATAAGTTAGTAAAGATTTTTTATAAAGATGTGATTTGTAACAAAAAATCAAATAAATTTAAACAAAGAATCGTTTAAAAAATTATAACTTTCATAATAGTAATAAAAAAAATCGCTTCTTATTTTGGGTCCAAGCTATGTTAAGTTGACTACAATTCTTAATCTTCTTCTTTTTTTTTTAAAAAAACTTCGGAGACCGTCGTTAAATACTGCTTCAGAGGATCATATGAATGATTTATAGCGTGTGTGAAAATGCCATGCCTAACCCGGATTCGATCCTGGGCCCTTCGGATGAAAGGCCGAGACGCTACCACTCGCGCCACGAAGGCCGGCAATTATGTAAATTTAATTTATTTTAAGGTAACAAAGAAAAACAAACTTTTTAATAAAACGTAAAAGAGCTAAGAACCAAAATATTAAAATATTATACTTTTTAGAGGTGGAAAATAAATTTAAAAAAATTTTTCTAAAAGTATCCTTATATATAGTTAAGTTAACCTATATATATATATATATAAAGGCTAAAACAAGAAGATACAAATTTTCAAAAACACTTTTATGTGTTTATGGTCCAGGTTTATAATTCTGGAAAACTGTAGACATTTTTGATGCCCTACATATGATAAATACTGAAATACCAAAAACAACTTTTCCAAAGTTAAAACTAAAGGGAGATACAGCAAAATATCAATTATTTCAATTTAAGAGGTGGGTTTTTTCTCGATTATTAATACATGCCATGTAGATAACAAATTTGCCAAAGTAAAGTTTTTTTTGAAATGCTTCTGAAGAGAATAATAATGGGTTTTTTCGCGATATCCTCCCATCCCAGAACAAATTTTGAAAAAATAAATAATTAGTGTTCTCATAAACTATTCACAATACAAAAAAAAATTATCTTAACAAAGGTTTTTCAGATTGAAAGGGAACACTTCGTGGTGACCTTGGATTTGACCTTGAACTTATTTAAACGTTAACACCATTTTTTTCAGTTGGAATAACCTATTTTTGACCTCACCAATGAAAAGAATAGAAAATTTTACATTAGAATATGCGGTCACACTTATGACCGTGAAAAATCTTTGAAAGTCATACGGCTATAAATTTGGTTTTGGAGTTTAATCACATACGGTATCCGATTAGCACAATTTTCTGATTCATTACTCCCAGAGAGCAATCCTTTTCTCACAACTTAGAAACCGGTGACTGTAAATATCTGCGAAAAGAAGCCAGCACTCTTATAGCACTATCTCTGATGGTTAACCCGTGCCTTTCATCATGAGATTCTGATTTCGAAAGCAGATTAGCCATGACATTTTCACAAATTATAAAATTAATTATTATCAATTAGTATTTGATTATTACCCATCAGTATTTTTGTTAATGGTGTCAGACTATTTTTTTCTAAATAAATTAATTTAATTAAAAAAAAAAATAAAATAAAATCAAGGAGATATTAAACGATTTGCAAGTTTCCTTCCCTTTATAAAAATTTCGATTTTTAACACGTTCAACGCGGAGGACATCTCATTGACGTCGTTATAGGTTAGGCCACGGGGCTGACGACGTACCTTGTTTATGCTTTTTTTAAGTGTTAGGGGATCAAGCAGCAATACTTAACAGCAACGATTCATTCTTTACCGCCTAAAGGAAGGTTAGAATTACGTTTTCACGGCTTAAGTTTACCATTAATTTTTTTGGTTTTTTTTTATTTTTTTACTAACTACTCAAATTTCCTAACAATTTTCTTACAGTTTTTATTTTATTTAAAAATTTTTTTTTCAATTTTTTCGATTGGAATTTAATATAAGTTGAATAATAATAAGTTGTTCATTGAAAATCAGCCCAGCAGTGACATCAAAAAGGATAAGTTCATCTTTTGATTGTATTTTTCCGATGATTATTTTAGTATTAACACTAAACAATTTTATTACGTAATATTTTTTAGTGCATAATTTCACTTAATCATTAGTTATATACCGTTTTCAAATGTATCAAAAATATTATTTTTAAAATCGGTCACATAATGAGAACAGTTCTTATTTTGTCAGATAATCATGTACATGATTTCAATTTCTTTTAAAATATTACTTTATCTTAATTAATTCATCACTTTTACATATTCTTCTTCAAATTCATAAAATGCGTTTCAATTTTTTATAAAATCATTTATAATCATTTCTTTTAAAAATGTATAAGATTATTTCCACGTTAACATTCCTGATTATTTCAACTTCTTTTAATTAGCAACATGAAGAGAATTCTGAGCTGCTAGGCCCTTCAAGAATAAATACAAGAAACCGTTATTGCAGAAGAAGTGTTTAATTTCCTGATGAATTCATATCGAAGATAATCAACTGGGTAGTAAGGGCCATATAGAAAAAATAAAAAAATAGTAAAACACCTGCTCCAGGATTATTTAGATATAGGACAGTGTACTTCTGACCGATTAATTGTTGGGAAGAAAAACTTATGTAACGGGGACCCTGAAAGCAATCCGTAAAGGAAATTTAGTCTATATTATTAATAAAAGGATTTGAAGGGGAGAAATTGAGCAAGGTTACATCAAGATAGGTATCTGTGTGTTTAAGTGGTTCGACAAACGCCAGATAATAATGATTTCTTCTCAACACAGTGCACAAGTGACAACAATCAAAATCAGATCTGGAAAAGAAAGCCTCAGTATATCGCAAAATATAACTAAAGTATCGACGGAATTGATCGAGCAGATCAACTCGTGGCTCACTACCCTCTCCGGAAAGAAAATCATTGCGATAATATGCAAAAGTCGCTACTCATTTGATTATGAATAACGCGGATCTACTGTAAAGATTATGTAGGCCTAACAAGAAAATGACATTGTTAAAATTTAGGGACGTGTTATTGAAAAATTAATCTATATTAACCGACAGAATATAAGGCCGGAACCAGCAGTTTAAAGAGGAATTGGCAAGACCCAAATTCATATTACACAGCAAACGGAAAAGAATGAATCTGATAGAAAACCACGGAGGAAATGCCAAATGTGTACTCAAAAAAAGAAGTTAGAAAAGAATCCCGTTATTATTTTTCGTTGTGTCCTAATTGGAAAGAATCCAATTACAGTTATTTGTGTGACCATCGAATCGGTCTAGTGGTGAACGTGTCTTTGTAAATCAGCTTCTTTGAAAGTCGAGAGTTCCGGCGTTCAAGTCCTAGTAAAGTCAGTTATTTTTACATGGATTTGAATATTAGATCGAGGATAGGGGTGTTCTTTGGTAATCGGGTTTAAATTTACCACACATCTCATTTACACTAATACATATCATCCTCATACATCCTCCGAAGTAATACCCGACAACAATTCCCGGAAGCAGGAAATAGGAAAGGAAAGCGATTTGTTAGTCTCCTTGTTTTGAAATCTTCCATAAGTACATTTAGGCTAGTTTACATTTAGTTTAAGTTTTTTATTGTTATTATTTTATTTTTAGTATTGTATTCTGTTTAATACGGTTTATGTTATTCCTTTAAACTGTTTTTTCAGTACTGTACTGTATTATGATTAATACGATAAAATATTAACGTTTTTTTTTTATTATTAAAATAAAATTAATTAATAATTATCAATTCTGATATTTACGTTTGTATTTTACGTCCCGCCCAGTATAACAATTTACACTCTGTTTTGTCTATAAAGTTCATAATATCTAACGCAATTCTATTCCTGTAGATTGTGCAGTATAAATTTAAAAAATATTGAAAATAATTATTTTGAATGCTACTTGTCATGTTCTTTGAAATAACCCGTAACACGAAAATTTATATTTAAATATAAACAAGCCTATATTTTGATAAAGAATATAAATTATTTCGATGCGATAAATGTTTCGTTATTTACAAATAATAGCAGACTCTATAGCGGAAGAACGGATGATATTTAGTCAAATGATGTGTTAGGGCGAGGTCACTGCGACGTCTTAAATATTTTGTCGGTTTCCGGCGAATAAAGCATTACTAAATCAAATAAAAAACTAATAGTAGAATCGATAAAGGTCTTAAAGATGTGAATTAAAAAAAAATCAGCTTTATTGATCGGTTTCTTGATACCTCACTAGCACTGAACGTGTTAATCGTTTGAAAAATGATTCTCTCATGGTTTTATTATTTTAAACGAGATTTTGAAATTCATTCTAAGAAAAATTGTCAGATTAACGAAATCAATAAAAAGTTTTGAGGTCCAATGAGGAGCACAATTTTTCTCAGTGTTGTGAATCGACGACAAACGTAATGAATAATAGACATTTTTTATATATTAGGAATCCAGAAAATTCATTTATAAATAATAATGAGATCAAAAATGATAAAGGAATATATAATAAAAAGTTAACTTATACAAATTGTGTTAAAACTATACTTTTTTTTCTTCAATAATAGAGCGATTTGACGCCTTGTAACCAAGTTTAGTATCTTATTCCGGTACTAAATTTCTTTACAAAGGATAGGTTTAAGTTTAATATTTACCTAACTTTAGTACCGACTTTTACTCGCATTAGCTCCTACGCCTAAAGTCAAACAAAGTTTGTCTTCCCTTGTCACGATGTGAAAGCAGTTTAAACGTACCTTTACTTTATTATTCAACATACTCATCCTAACAGTGAGATGTGATTAATATCCTAATGAAACTTTTACAATATACAATAAATTCACGATTTATTTTTTTAATTCACATGGAGTCGATTTATGACAAAAATGATTTCTGTCGTTCATATTTTATATCTTTTAATTATATCAGATTTTACTTTACAAAAATATTTTTACATTTTTGCATCGTATTGTTAATTCGTCAATCTAAAACTTATCCGATGTGAAATAATAAAAAATTTCAACAACGTGTTTATGTTTATAATAATTTGTGTTAGCCTGCTTAGAAAAAATTATAATTAACGAATAATTATTGCTATCTTCCTCATCCACACTTATTTAAAGAAAAAAAGATTAACTAAATAATAAAATTAGAGCTATAGAAATTTTTTCGATAATTTTAAAGTCTGGGTTTTCGTTTGTAACATAAAAATGTGTCAGACATAACGGCATTTATTTTCAATGAATTGATTTATGTAATTTGCGCTGGTTGTTTTTTTTTTTTAAACAGCCTCTTACGAGGCCACCACCGTATTGGGAAATTGATTTAGTGGTGAAAGTTTGGGCAGCAATGTGAAGAATGCGAAGAAGCCGAGGTATTTGGGAGCCGGGCCGGTACCGGAGCGGAACGGTGATTACAATGCACCGGATTTAAATTTCGTTCGGTTGCCCATCTTCCGCCTCGGAAGAGACTGCAGAGTTTCGCGATGGAAGCGTGGCAGCTGGATGGGGTTGGTTCTCGTCTGTTGCTGTTGAAAACAAGACAAACTTTCTAATTTATATATATTTGTTTCTGTAAATTAAATAACAATTAGCTTAATCGACATAAACGGAAAAAAAATCTGTGACAAAGTTGTAACGTTTATTTTTTTTCAGTGGAGTTAAGGAAATTGTTTTGTTTGCGATTTAGTCTTAACGTTAGATTGCATTTAAAAATAGTAGAAAAAAGATTGAATAAAACTAAACTTGGAGAAACTTTTCCTTGAAAATATAATCGTTATGAATAAATTTCAGTAAACGTTCAAAATAATAAAGCTTAAAAGAAATTTAAAAAAACATAAAAAGAACATTTCTGTAAATTTCAAAATTTTCGCCGTTTCCCTCTAGTATTAATACACAACCATTCAGAATCCATTCAAAAAGAAAAATAAATTGAATTTTTAAAAAACCTCGAGGATGTTGATACTAGTCGAAATACGTATTACGATAAAAAAAAAAGATAGAAATTGGTTGGGTTAGATCATTATAATGTGATAAAAAAAATTGCTAAGGAAAACAGATAAAAATTAGGAAAACACTGTGTTAAGCCAAGCGTAAAATAAATGAGTAATAAAAGTGATAGAAAACAGAGGCGATGAGATGTGGCAGTTTTAAGATATTGGGTCTGCTGAGCTAGACATTGGTCTATAAATTTCACTTCATTAATTTCGTCTTTATTAGTTTAATAAACTTCACCTTTCAATAAATTTTCCTCCACCCGAATCATAAAAATCGCGTAACTTTGAAAAAAGCTTTTAATGCTCTAGCAATATTTTCTTTTTTTACAAATTTACCCAGTCGTTAACACAATTATGTTGAAAATAATAAAAAATTAATAAAAAAATCTAAAAAATATGATTTTACCTTTAGGAGATATTTAAAAAAATGTTTTTAACAAATACAATAGATTTAAATAAATTGAAAATAATCTGCGAAAAAAGTTTTTTCCATTCCTCCAAATTCGAAAAAAAAATTTGTCAGAAGGACATTTCTGCGTATGTATGTCGGCCTGTATTTGGTCTTATAACTCTGTACCTCGCTGACCGATTTTCTTCATACTTGGAAGACAGGTGCTAACTTTGGGGGAAAAGAATATATTAATTTTTTTTTTTAAATCGGGACACTTCAGCAAAGACTTACAAAATTTGAAGGATTTTATCAAGATCACAAATTATGAAAACATTTTATTCTATTCACCCCTTCCCCAAAAAATGACTTGTAATTTTTTTTTAGCTACATTTTGCTTCAGAAAAGCAGTCAATGGGAGATTATTACAGCTATATTTTCTACTTCAATAAGCTTTCAAACCGCAATAAATTTTTTTTGCCCATCCTACTTCAGTTGTTTATGGTAATAGACAATCGAGAAGTTCGTTAAAACTTCGCCGGTAAGAGTCCGTAGAACTGGACGGAACGAGGAAGTCAACGAAGGTTCTAAACATGACCTAACCTAAGTGAAATATAATAGTATAAAAAAAATTTTAAAATAAGCGCGAAAACATTGTATTTCAGTTCAGTTAGATTTTAATAAAGAATACTTTCAAAAAATACTCGAATTTTGTTAGACAACGTTTTTTTATTTCATGTGATGAACCGCGGGACTCAAATAAGTCACTTTTCCTCAAAAAGATGAGTTTACGAATCGCGCCGCTAGGTAGCAGTAGTTGATAATACTAGGTAGCATACAAAAAGTTGATAATGTACTTGAAATAACAAAATTTAAAAGAAAACATACTGCAGCTTGTTTTAATAGTAAATGCTCTTACGTCAATGTATGTACTGAAGTGAACAATTTTTCAATTCCCATTACTTCATTAAAAAAAATAATTAATTTACAAGAGATTATAGCTGCTAATAAAACACAAAAAAAAAACACGAACAGTAGGAAAGCATTGCAAATGTGGCAACAAAGATTCATTACATAAAACAGATATAAATTCGAACGGTAAAATTAAAATTCCAAAATTAGAACTATTTGAATTAACGATGGGTAAATAAAAAAAGTTCATTTAATAATAATAATAATAATAATAATAATAATAATAATATATAAAGTATGTCCACGGATACGATAAAAATCGAGTGTTACATTTACATAATAATAACTGCAATATTACATCAGGTATCTTCGATTCGTAAATGTCATTATACTAGTTTTATTAAAAGAAAGGAAAAATATGGTAGGGAGTGAATGATATTTATGACTATCGACAAAAAAAAATGTAGAGAAATTAAAAAAAAATGTATATTTGTTTGTTCTAGAAAGGCTATAAATTTTAATAATAAATCCATAAGAAAACAATCAGCAATTTATAACAAAATAAAAGAATAATCCACCAAAATGCAGTGATATCCACAAAAAATTAAAATGAAATTGTAAACCGTACGGTAAGAGTCGAGTAGATATCATTTCTTTTGTCAAAAAACAAAAATTTCTGTAGTATAAATAAAACTGTTTTTAACAAAACGATACTGATATCATAAAAGGTAAGATACTACGTTTCTATTATCAAAATCAGATAATAATTTACAATTTTGTTTAAAAAAAATATAAATGTTAAATATATGTAATAGAAAATAGATATACAATAATAGATAATAAACAATATTTCAGAGTTCCGTATACTAAGCAAAAATAGAAAAAATTGTTACCAAATTATTATTGGCCCGATTTCATTTATTAAACCACGAATAATCATAAGAATTGTATTATTTTTATAAATGCGATATGTATTACATATAAATGAAATCGGACCGGTAATACGTTTTTTCTATTCTTTGCTTATTATATGGAACACTTAAACACTTTTTTTATCTATTATTGTCTATCTAATGTCTATTACTTGTATTTTTTTTAAAGAAAATTCTAAATTAATAACAGTTTTATATAATAGAAATCTAGTGTCTTTCCTTTTCTGATATCGAAAAAAAAGTTTGTTTTTTGAGCGGAAGAAATGATATCTGCGAGACTCTTTCCGTACGGTTTACAATTT
The DNA here is from genome assembly GCF_047948215.1 of Lycorma delicatula. NCBI lineage: Eukaryota > Metazoa > Arthropoda > Insecta > Hemiptera > Fulgoridae > Lycorma > Lycorma delicatula. The sequence continues at coordinate 181,573,786 of NC_134459.1, read as the reverse complement.
CATTGTAATTTTATTGGATATCACTGCGTTTTGTTAGAATAATCTTTTATTTTTTTTTATGAATTACTGATTGTTATCCTATGGTTTATTATTAAAATTTATTGCTTGCTTTCTAGAGTAAATATGCATTTTTTGGAATTTCACGGCCAATTTTTTTGTTGTTAGCCATACCATATTTTTCCTTTCTTTTAATAAAACTAGTATAATGACCTTCACGAATCGAAGATCTGTGATATAATATTGCACTTATTACTTTGTAAGTGTAACCCTCGATTTTTATCGTTAAATTCCATTTTACAAATCGAATTTATTTCTGTGTTATTTATTCATTTTTTAATAAAACTAGTATAATCTCTTGTAAACTAATATTTTAATTTTTTTTTAAAAACAAATGATGGGAATTAAAAAAATTGTTTCATCTTCAGTACTTCCATTTACATAACAGCATTTAGTATTAAAACAAGCTGTAGTATACTTTCTTTTAAATTTTATTATTTCAAGTACATTATCAAGTTTTTGTACGCTACCTAGTACTATAAATACTGTTATCTAGCTGCGCGATTCATAAAGGTACATTAAAAAAATGATTGAAATGACATATTGGAGTCCCGAATCCCGCACTTCATTAAATGGAAAAAAAGGTTGTCTAACAAAATTCGAAGTATTTTTTATTACAAATCTAATAGAACTGAGCAGATTAATAGTAGAATGAAGATTAAAGAAAAACAAACCAACATACTTGGCGTTTATAGACCTAGAAAAGGCATTCGATAACGTAGACTGGAATATAATGTTCAGAATTTTAAAAAAATTAGGGTTCAAATACAGAGATAGAAGAACAATTGCTAACATGTACAGGAACCAAACAGCAACAGTAACAATTGAAGAACATAAGAAAGAAGCCGTAATAAGAAAGGGAGTCCGACAAGGATGTTCCCTATCTGCGTTACTTTTTAATCTTTACATGGAACTAGCGGTTAATGATGTTAAAGAACAATTTAGATTCGGAGTAACAGTACAAGGTGAAAAGATAAAGATGCTACGATTTGCTGATGATATAGTAATTCTAGCAGAGAGTAAAAAGAATTTAGAAGAAACAATGAACGGCATAGATGAAGTCCTACGCAAGAACTATCGCATGAAAATAAACAAGAACAAAATAAAAGTAATGAAATGCAGTAGAAATAACAAAGATGGACCATTGAATGTGAAAATAGGAGGAGAAAAGATTATGGAGGTAGAAGAATTTTGTTATTTGGGAAGTAGAATTATTAAAGATGGACGAAGCAGGAGCGATATAAAATACCGAATAGCACAAGCTAAACGAGCCTTCAGTAAGAAATATAATTTGTTTACGTCAAAAATTAATTTAAATTTCAGGAAAAGATTTTTGAAAGTGTATGTTTGGAGCGTCGCTTTATATGGAAGTGAAACTTGGACGATCGGCGTATCTGAGAAGAAAAGATTAGAAGCTTTTGAAATGCGGTGCTATAGGAGAATGTTAAAAATCAGATGGGTGGATAAAGTGACAAACGAAGAGGTATTGCGACAAATAGATGAAGAAAGAAGCATTTGGAAAAATATAGTTAAAAGAAGAGACCCACTTATAGGCCACTTACTAAGGCATCCTGGAATAGTGGCTTTGATATTGGAAGGACAGGTAGAAGGAAAAAATTGTGTAGACAGGCCACGTTTGGAATATGTAAAACAAATTGATAGGGATGTAGGATGTAGAGGGTATACTGAAATGAAACGACTAGCACTAGATAGGGAATCTTGGAGAGCTGCATCAAATCAGTCAAATGACTAAAGTCAAAAAAAAAAAAAAAATTCTTATGAATACAGAAAGATAAACGGAACAATGAAAAATTAAATAGACATAAATTGAAGGTCGACAAAATAAGCGATATAGGCAAATGTAAATCAAGAATACGACAAACAGTAACAGCTTTAAAATAATATAAATAAATCGTTAGCAACAACTGAAAAAAAAAAAAAAAAAATAGAACTGAAAAAAATGTTTTCATTTTTTTTTTCATTTTACTGTTAACATTTCAGTTAGGTTATCACTGTCATTTTCATTTCACTGTTAGGTTAGGTCATGTTTAGAACTGTAAACGTAGTCCGTTGACTTCGTCACCTCTTACAGACGAAGTTCTAAAGAACTCCGTGATTTAAGTGCGTATCATAAAATTATAAATAAAATTTTTACATAAAAATGTAAAAATATACTTTGGTTATTGTTTTTTAATAAAAATGAATTTTACCATAAACATGCAAGTAGATTTTAAAATGACTGAATTAGCCAGAAAGTGTTGTTAAAAAACTAATTCCACAACTTGATTGCAGTAACTGGTAAAGATAAACAATTCATTATCGGCTTTTTTAGTAATAAAATAAATATTTTTACACATAAAAAACATTAATGAAAATCTGGAATTTGGTTGTTTAAAATTTATATATAAAGTACAACAATCGATAACAATTTTCTTTGTAAAAAAGTTATTACAGGATGATATTTATCTTTTATTTCGCTATAGAATAGGTGTATTAGTCTATTTCTTTGCCCTACCTACCCAGTCTTTAACATAGAGATACATGTAAAGTAACCGAGATACAAAAAGAACTAATCAGGTTTACTTTCTCACAGAATTATGATGCTCAATCAATAATCAATCCCGTTGGTGAACAGAGTGAGTTAGCGACAATTATCACGTGAATTTTGATATAGCGAACCCATTATATATAATTATGATTTTTATATTTTAACTTAAATATAAAAAAAAAAACTCCATGGCTAAGTGGTAGCGTATCAGTCTTTTATGATCTTGGATACATCGGGAAATAAGAAAAAGAAGGTTCAGGTTTGAATTCCGGTCAGACGTGGCGTTTTTCATATCCTAAACAATGTCCATCCGCGTATGAGGTTTAAGATTATACGGTAAATATATTACAAAATCTTATTTTAATTATAAACATTGATTGTGCATTATAAAAGAAAATATGAATAGATGTATTTTAAACGTATTTTATATAAAATATTTTACGGTAATTCTATAAAATACGGTATAATCATACATATTCGTAATATTTTCTTATTTGAAACAAATATCTCTCAACATATTACTATTGGACTCTCATCAGTGAATACAAATTCTGATTTGTTATTATTTTTAAGCCCAGAACTTCAGTTCATTTCTTTATTAGATTTTGGGTATAAGCTGTGCTACAATAAAAGCGACAAAATTACTTTTGCAAAATAATATATAAATTATTTCGCACCTGAAATTATTGAAATAAAATGTTTAGTTAAATACATGGTCACTGAATTTAAATTGTAGGCTGTGTGTATTTAAATTACTACAAGTAAATAGTATCAAGTTTCTAAAAGCAATTCGAATAGCTTTATACAGCCGAGCGGTTTTAATGGATTTGCATTTAGCAAACATTTAAGTTGTGTGTGTGTGTATATATATATATATATATATATATATATATATATATATATACACACACTCATATATATATATATATATATATATATATGTGTGTGTATGTGTGTGTGTTTTAACTGTATATAACTATCTATTATACGTATGATACCCATCTATGGCTGATAGCAGAAGAGTATTATTCTATTATGCCACTGGTTAAAGTGAGGTGGTTAGTGAATTGAGTCGTATCATTTAGAGCAATCAATCACCTAGGAGATATCTAAACGTAATCTCTTCTATACACTAGAGCGTGTGGTGTACCGTACCACCACAAAACAGTATGGTCTGCTCCTTAGCATTATACAGTAACCAGAATCTATACGGTTCACAATGATTAGATTTTTTGAAGATAATGCCAAATAAAGTAAAAGTTAATATACTGTATTGTTTAAAAAATATTATACGTTTGACGCACATAGTGTAACTTATACTTTTATAAAAAGTCGAATATTTTTTTTTTTATATTTTGAAGCTGTTTGTAATACAACGTATGTTTCTCTTAGCAATATTTTTATAGAGATAATTTGACTCATTTTTACAAATCGTTGTCAATCTTTATATTTTATAACCTAGAATATATTCAGTGTTTAAATGATATCCTTATCATAAAGATTTTTACGGCTACACTCATTTGAAAAAAAACAACAGAAAAAGGGCCCTGGAGTTCGTTCTTGACCAAAATCGGTTTCTATTCTGTTTTTTTATTTCACATTTTATAAAAAAATAAAATCATTTATTAAAAAAAATCTAAGTCTGTGTAATACAAAAGACTGAAAACCGACTGGGAAAGTCGAAGATAAGTAAAAGTGTTATGCAGATGTAAGAAACAATAACAAGTATGGAAAATGAAGAAACAAAAGAGGTAACTGTCGGTGGAGTACCACAATATCTTTCATGTCACAAATACGCTTTATTATATATACAGAGGATTTCATTTTAATCGCCCCAGGTGATTTCCTCGTAAAATACGCACTATGCAAAAAAAATACCTTAACAAAAGTTACTCAGGTTGGAGGGGGGAACCTCATTGCGACCTTGGATTTTACCTTGAACTTGAACTTTTACCCTTATTTCAAGGTTACCACAATTTTTTTCAGATGGAATGATCTATTTTTGACCCCACCAAAAAAAAAATAATACAATTTTTTTACATCGGCATATGTCAGATACGACCCCGAATCTTTTTTGAAGGTCATACGGCTAACCATCAGAGATAGGGTTATACGAATGACAATCATTTTTATGCTCTTCCCCATTATTTGCGAGATAAATGTCCTGGAATACAAATATTCCAGGAATATTATATGACCTTCAAAAACGTGTAATTCGTATATCACTATCTCCGTATAACACTATTACCCGTATAACACTATCTCTGATGGTAGTCAGTGATCTTCAAAAAAATGTCCAAGTTAAAGTTTCTGCTCGTTACAATTGGTGGGGTCAAAAATAGGTCATTCCGTTTGAAAAAAGTCGTGTTAACCTTGAAACAAGATCAAGGTCACCACCAGGTGTACCCCGTCAATCTTTTTCTTTAGGTAATTTTTTATATTGTGCCTAGTTTACGAGAAAATCGCCTGGGGTCATTAAAATCAAACACTATATTATATATATATATATATATATATATATATATATATACGAGGGTAAGTAAATTATTATCCGCAATGTAGTTATAAATTTTATTGCAATACAAATAGGAAACTTAAATGTACGTCATTTTTCAACATAGTCCCCTTGCATTTCAAGGCACTTGGTCCATCGTTGCACAAGCTTCCAGATGCCCTTATAAAAGAAGGTTTTCCGTTGAGCTGCGAGCCAAGAATGAACCGCTTCTTTCACTGTTGCGTCTGAAGTAAATCGACGGTCCCTTAATGTCTCTGAGTGCACCAAACAAGTGGTAGTCAGAAGGGGAAAGAACAGGACTATACGGAGGACGAGCCGGTACTTCAAAGTTGAGTTTCTGGAGCGTTTCAGCAGTGCGGGCAGCAGTATGTGGACGGGCATTGTCGTACAACAACTCGACTTTCGACAGCAGTCCTCGGCGTTTGCTTCCAATCGCAGGCTTCAGCTCGGCAATAAGCATCTCACCGTAACGCGCACTGTTTATTGTTGTGCCCCTTTCCTCTCATAATGTTCCAGTGCTGGGCCTTATGAGTCCCAAAAAACCGTAAGCATCAATTTTCCTGAGAACGGTTGGGTCTTGAACTTTTTTTTTGCAGGGCGTATTTTGATGTTTCCATTCCATACTCTACCGTTTACTCTCCGGCTTGTAACGATGGATCCGTGTTTCGTCACCGGTGATGATTCTGTCTAAGAAGATGGTCCCGTTCGTTACCATAGCGATCCAAATATTTTGGCAGATATCCAAGCGCGTTTGTTTATGCGACCGAGTTGTTTTGGGACCCATCTTGCACAGACTTTATGAAACCCAAGTCTGTTGTGGATTATTTCGTAGGCAGAACAACGACTAACTTGCAGACGATGTGCCACTTCATCGATAGTTACTCGTCTGTCTAAGAAAACCACGTCACGTCCACGCTCAATCTTTTCCTCATTTGTGGGGTAAACGGTCGTCCGGATCCTTCGTCGTACGTAACACTTATGCGACTATTTTTGAATTTTTCAAAATTTTCAAAATTTTTCAAAATGTTTTCCATCGTTAGACACTCCGTTGCGGCAACACACTGTTCCCGTACTGTACCGAAAGTCTTCGATGAATTTCGGACCCTGATACACTTTCCGACCACAAAAAACGGATCGCTGAACGTCGCTCTTCTTTGGTGCAAACAGAAAGCGGAGCAGCCATGGTTAACGGCAGGGCAGCTATAATGGAACTAACCTAGCAGCATCAAACCTGCACAGACATGACAACAATTAAACCACGCATGCCTTATCTACGCAACACGATAGTACTACCAACATAAACAAAAATACAACTAAATTGCGGATAATAATTGTCTTACCTTTGTGTGTGTGTATATATATATATATATATTGTTAAAAAAATTGGACCTACTTTGAGAAAGGACTGCTTTCAGAGAAGAATCATTGAAGAAATAAGAGGAAAAGAATAATACATTGCGAGCATGTTGAGAAGCAGTTATATTCAATTAAAGAAAGCTAATGCACAAGCCAGAAATAGGTAAAGAACTAGTAAACATACGTTTTAGAATAAAGAAGAAAGAAGATTGCTATTTTCACCTTCTGTATGAGGATGTTGCACAAAATACAATAAAAAAATTTATAGAACTTTTTATAACTCTCTAGTTTCAAATGGATTACGGCTTCCCCGATCTGAAGTCAATAGATTTTTATATTTGTGATCGTTCATTTCTATAAAATCAAATCTGTAATAAATAAGTATATCATGTGTAATAATATATCAAATAACAATTACTTGAAATTTAAACATTAAAGGATTAAAAAGTAACAGAAAATAAATAAATTGTAATATTTACAATAGCAATAATAAGAAGAGCAATTTTGTGTATAGATATAGGTAGAACTTCCTTAATTATTATCAAATTTTGATGAATCAATTAGTTAAAAATTGTCGTAAATTAAAATTAATTAATTAAAAGACGTTAAAATTAACTCTTTTATGTAGATTTCATAAAACCCACCGGTTCGGTCTAGCGGTTAACGCGTCTTCCCAAATCAGCTGATTTGGAAAGTCGAGAGTTACAGCTTTCAAGTCCAGTAAAGCCGGTTATTTTTACACGGAATTTAATACTAGATCGTGGATACCGGTGTTCTTTGGCGGTCGGGTTTCAATTAATCACACATATCAGGAACGGTCGAACTGAGACTGTACAAGACTACACTTCATTCACCCTCATACATATCATCCTCTGAAGAATTATCTAAACGGTAGTTACCGGAGGCTAAACTGGAAAAGAAAGGTAGATTTCATAAGAAAGCTACCTATTGTAACGGGTACCATAATTCGACTTCCATATCTTCGCGTTTCACATGTGAAACGCGAAGACCGAAAACCACCGTCAGTTCAAAAATTTATGTATCCATTTATATATATATATTTTTATTTATATCACTCGCTTTCTTGTGGATACGATAACTTCCGAAATTTTGTGCAAATCAATTTCAAATTGATACGTAAAATATAACGTCTTAAAATCTCGGTCGAGCTCGTTAATGAGCAAAATCGGTCAATGCGGGGTGGCTTTTTTGAAAAAAAAATATCGCTATAACTTTCTTATTAAATAAAATATCGAATCGTTTAAAGTTCCTACTATTCTTTGAATAAGGGCCTAAAATAAGGGCCTTAAGTAAGTAACGATTTTTGATATCGCCAACGATCGGCCCAGGAGTTGGAAAAAATGGGGTTGCGAAGACCAAAAACATCATTTTTACATTAATAGGCGCAGTATCGAATCGGTTTAGAGTGGTCTTTAGTCCTCTATGACCAACCCTTACGGCAAGGGATGACCAAAATGTTGCTGGAATCGTAAGAAGATGGAGCTTATCGTATGCTAAACATGTGAAACTTTTTTCACACGCAATCATTGTCGTGTCGAATAATTTTGCAGTTTTTCTTAACTTTAAGGTAAAAATCTTTTTTATCCCTTACTCAGCACCGGTGAAATCTATCTTCGCCTTTCGGTGTGCCGAAAGGTTTTTTTTTCAGAACAGGAATTCGTTAACTTGTTATTGAAATTATTTCCGAGTCGATGAACTATGAAGAATTTTTCAATAGTTTACGTTTAAATGAACTGAGAATTAAGTCCAAAATATAGTTGCAGTCATTATATATACTACTGGATCTGTATGTTTCGCCCGACGTTATATTATAAATCGATACATTTTTTTTTTGTCTTCAGTCACTCGACTGGTTTGATGCGGTTCTCCAAGATTCCCTATCTAGTGTTAATCGTTTTATTTCGGTATACCACCTACATCCTACATCCCGAAAAATTGTTTTCTTTCAATTTTTCTAACCTAACAACCTTTTTTAGACTTCTAACATTCCACGCTCCGACTCGTAGAATATTTTTTAATCTTCTGGTGACCCCTTCCTTAGTAGTCCCCGCACCTGGAGATCCGAACTCGGCACTAGTTTACCTCCGAAATATTTTACCGAGGAAGGTGCCTCCATCATTGCTATATGAATATGCAGAGAGCAACATTTTTTTGGAAAAAAAGCGACTGTAGTTTTCCATCGCTTTCAGCTGCGCAGTACTCAGAGGAGTGATGTTGATATGGCCGTTTAAGTCGTCCTGACCTACGCCCTTAATAACTACTGAAAGAGCTGCTGTCCTCTTTCAGGAATCATTCCTTAGTCTCGCTCTCAACAGATACCTCTCCGATACGTTTGCACTTTCGGTCCAGCTACTCTGTATCACTGAGCACTTAAGCTCCCTCACCGACGGGAAGGTCTCATGATTCACAGAGGGAGCATTACATTATAAATCTGTACTATTATATATTAAGAGGAAGAGGGTTTTTTTTGTTCGGGATAAACAAAAAACTACCCGATCTATCGTTACTAAATTTTTACCCGTGTTTCTTGACATAACTGAGAAGATTTTTGGATATATTTAATTTCGAAAAATGTGTATAATATATATATATAATCGTATATATAATGTAGCAGTTGAAATTTTCCGGTTGAAGTACAAACTTTAATGAATTGTGAACTGTTAGTGTCTATCACTGTGTCACCTGGATTTGAACTACGATTATGAATATTTAAAAATCAGTTTCTAAATTTTGAGTTTTATTCCAAGTTTCAAGGGTTAAAATTGATTTTTGAAACCCTGTTATTTTTTTCAATTTCTTTGTGACAAATGAAAAAAATCAATTTGATTTTTGGTGAGAGTAATCTTCTTGTCGATAAACCAATTTCTAGACTTTTGAAATACGAACTTGAAATGAAAAAGGGGATGAAGAAAGGTAAAAACACTTTTGAACAGAGATTGTAAGTTTTCCAATTCCTACTATAGTAAAAGAAATATTCAGTAGATTTGGGCTTGCAAATACTTTTTAGATAAATATTTAAATCCAATTTTAGCGTGTGAAGGAATACGGCGCTGTGGCTGAAACCACAGCCAATGCCACCGTTACTGTATGTGTGACCGGCTGCACCTGCCTCTAAACATAAAATAAAAGGTGAAATGCAAGTAACCATATAGCATGGGCGAAACTGCGACGGGAGCTATTTTAGAGTAAATTATTAATTTTTGTTTTTAACGAACCTCTTTTTACCTATTTAAACTATGCGATTTATGAAGTATTTTTATGGTTTTTTGACGTTTCGTGAAAGCAGAGTTATCGATTAAGAATTCAGTAAAAGGTTTTTTAAAAATTAACATAATAATATATTTAAAATAAAATGTGTATGTCGTTTTTCTAAACTAAGAGTTTGTCCTTGAAATTAAAATAACGTAGATATTTTTCTAATCGTTTAACTGACATCGCTATAATTTACAGCCTGATTATATAAGTTTTAACATATAAAATATATTACGAATTGAATCCTCTTAAAGTGAATTCCCATTTAAATGTAATCTGTATCTGTTCTGTAATCTCATATTTTGTTTTTAATCGGTAAAAATACAGATAACATTGTGGTTGGAGAACATAGAATCTAAGATCTTTTCATCCGTACACTGAAGCATTTACATCAGTTACAGTCATTTATATTTTGTTTATATCGCTATATTTTAACATTATAATCTCCTTTGTCCGATTAAAACAACCAACTTCTACTATTCTTAGTGTAGTATTATTTGTTTTAGGTCAATTTTTTTTTATAAACAAATTTTTATTTTATAGATGGATAGTAACCAAAATTTCATACACTTCAACATGTAAAGTATTCTAATACATTTAAAAAAATATTCCCTGAATTTACTGGGTAAATTTATTATCTGCTATCTTGAAGGAATCGGACAAAAATCAAAAACTATTACATTTAAACGATTAAATTTAAAAAAATAATCAAATTTGTTAAATAAGATTTTTTTACATTTTAATTCCTTGAAATGGAATAAAATTACCTTAAAATGGAAATCAGTCCTAAAATGCATTCCGTTTTAGTACGTTTGGAAAATTATAATAAACAGTTTCTTCTTGAGTAATTTGTAATCAAAATTTTACGACCGTTCCTTCAATCGTTTTTTGTATAAAATTTTATCATTTTTTAAGATTAGATCTTTAACAGGGATAGCTCTAAGTAATAAATTTAAAGAAATCTGCCAGGAAATAGAAGAGACCGTGTCAGAAATAAAGAAACGGTTCCTTCAAAATTGATTTAAATTGTATTAGTTGAATGTTTTTTTTTTAAACATCCATTACAATTGGAAAGTAACTGTGGTATCCACTTGCAATTTTTTTTGTACTTGTAAAACAGGATACTTAAAACAGATAAAACATTGTGCAACACTTGCATGTATTACCCGAAATACTTATTAAAGAACTTTAGATAATTCTTATTATGTATTATGAATATCAGATCGTATCAATTATACAGTATATGTCCACAGATATCCCGGATGTGTTAGCCGATTGTAAAGGACTGTTCACTTTGCCGTTCCACGATTCAAAACAATAAAATAAGTAAAAATGTTTATATGGATAAATGCCCTATCTTTCACTTTACTTTTGTCTGCCGTTTTATTTGTTTGTATAAAAATTGATATCTTACAATTGGATTGACTAATAATGCGTGGAATTATATATTTTTAATTCGATTAGTGAAGGAAATGAAAACTTGTCCGAAACTGTCAATCGCATAATTTTTCAGATGTACAATTTCAGCCACATTTCAGTTGTTTATTAACCGATTTGGACAAATGAAGTGAAAAAAAAATATATGTGTGCTTAAGACCGCACGGCCCGAATTGAAAACTTGTATGCGATCGCAATCGTTTCGAATTAATATATGTAGCATATAATGTTTAATTCAATAGCCGCTTTAACCTTTGACCCCTAGAACCAATTTGAACACGTGTTTTCCACGATTATCCCGTGTTTGAAGTTAAATTTTCACGCTGAAAGAGTGGATTTACTGCAAAATACGTAGTAAAGGTTTGAGATGCCCCCAAAATTACAACAAAAAAAAAAACAACAAAGAAATTGGCTATTGAACCTCCACATCTCTTTTCATGGGTTTGAAAAACCCATTTCGCGAGCGAAATTCGCCCCCACAAAATTGCAAGACCAAAATATTTCATGTAAAGTGCTTTTTTAACAATAAACAGCAATCTTTACCGATAATATTTTCAAGGTAAATGATTTTTTAACGCATATAAATTAGGTGTTGAAAATCTTCACATATGTTCCAAATTCAATAAAAAAATATTATAATATGTTACACTTACACTGAATTTAACAATTTTTTTTTTTTATTATGAGTGATAGAGAGGGAGAATTATTTTCTCCCACCTCCCGTATTCTTCTACTACATATTATACTATACTCAAATATGTGTATACATATATTCTCCCTCTATGCCTTTTTCTCTTTCATATACATATGCTTAGCCTCTTGCATTACGTTACAAATTTTGATTACGAGTACGAGTCTGCGATTTTTTTCCCATTTTCCCATGTAATTTGTATGTACAAAAAATTCTGACACAACACGACTAAAGAAGTTTTCACAACAAAAATGAACCTACCATGTTGATTACAATAACAGACTTAAAAGTTTATCTAATAAAACATAATTCGATAAAACTTTACGGAGTTGTTAATGATTAAATGCTGCACTGAAGAATTTTCAAACTGTAACAAAATTCCAGATATATTTTATAGATGTGTACATGTATTCCAAATTTCATCTAAATATCTTATTCCTTTCTTATGATATACATTTTTATTAAAAAAATATAAGTTGTAGAGGTCGAAGCGAGATATGCCATTTGTCTCCATGAACTTGTTATGTTTATTCTCTTAACCTTACTTAATTCATTTTAAGTTTGGTCAACAGCTACCCGAACACCCTGGTATGTCACCCATTAACTTATTCTAAAGTATCTTAATTTTTTTAAACGCATAACTGCAGAACTTTACTTAATTTTGTGTAAAATTGGCATTAATCAGTACAATGTGTATTCCGGTGATAATAAAAGAAAGAATCTAGGATATTCTAACTAAATTAAAATGCATTATTCACTGTACAACTCAAGTACGTTATCAAATATTTTAAACCGTAATACCGTTTCAATAAATAGTACTCGAGGAATAATTTTTTAATGTTCATGAAAATGTTAGTGATTCTTTATTTTTAAATAATTTTACAAGCTAAAAAAGTGAATAACTTCTCAAGCTAAAATATTGTTACGTTACGATTAAGCGTTTGATTTACCTGAATTAATAGAATTTAATGTCTTCTCTAGTAAAATTTAATCGTAGTAAAAGTTAGATAAGTGTGACGTCATCGATGTTTAGATGTAATTTACTCTAATGAAAGGAAAATACGTTTGTACCACAATGATAATAATGTGCTGTTTAATATCGAATAATTCCACGGAAACATCGGCAAACTGGGCCGTTATAATGAAATAAAATATATTTTAGTTAATATTATGGTATTGTAAATTTATAATTGTTATGTTAAAAAAAAATTATCTTGTAGAAATTTATATGTAAAGGGCTTAAAGATTCTTCTGAAATACAATTTTTATTATTTAGCAAAGTAGTTTGAATTTTCTTTCGGATTTATTATTAAATATATGTAAAATTTAATTTTAATAATAGAGGTATGATTTCAATAGATATGACTTAACATTCTCAGTGGGAATATCTTGAAAAAGACATGAAACTAGCGGAGCCTATTACAAACTGACATGTGTTGTTCAGTGTGGAAGTATTGCAAATGAAATACATTTTAGATGGATATTATACTTAATATTTAATCTGCAGTGATAGTTATTATGAGTAAGAAAATCGGTAGTATGAAGAAATAATTTACAGATAATAATTAATGTTTCTTCTTATTATAAAACTATTTAAATTTTATTGATAATTTTTATTTGCAAATATATGTTTTATAGATTTTATTAATAACAATTTTTTTATTTTGTTTTTTTAGTTCCACCAAGAAAATTAACTCTTCTGGAATCAAATGGTGGCAGTCTCCAGCGTAAAGTTGTCGGACCTGTAACAGAAGGATCCGGTTTGCAATTGACGTGCATTGCTATTGGAAGTTAGAAAAGTTATTTTATTTTAAGGTTATTTTTATATTATTAAAATAATCAATACAAAGTGTACTCGAATTTGTTTGAAGAAATACTATTATGGTGAATAATATTTAATCTTATTTTTTAAAATTATTATAATTAAATTGTTATAATTTTGTATTATTACTTGGAATAATAATATATAACAAAATGGATTTCCCAGTAAACAGTCGTTAAGTTTTCTTATCTTTTTACTTTGGAATCGGTTATTGCAGAAACCTTTATTTTTTGATTCGGTAAATACAGTACATTTTAAGCTTGTCTGGTTTTAATGACTGTATACATTAGTTGAACAGTCATGACGATTTCACTCTTTAGAATTACTTTTACTTAAACTACAACAATTTTATTGAATAGAAGGATAAACTGTATTCTGTGTAGGATAAATGAGATTTTAACGATCCGATTCAAAATATCTATAATAATCAGTATTTCTTTATTTTATAATCGGTATTTATTAAAATCAATATTTATTTATTTAATAAATAATTTATTTCTCTAATAACATTAAATATTGTAAGGAATTTTTTGTCTCTATTTATTTTTTACTTCCTTGTACGAAGTAAAGGACGTAAAAGATCGCGAAAAATTTCGGTTTTCAGAATTCAACGGAGAATCCATTTTGACCACCCTGAATCCATTTTGACTAGTTTCGGCGTGACGTCTATATGTACGTACGTATTTATCTCGCATAACTCAAAAACGATTAACCGTAGATTGTTGAAATTTTGTATTTAGGACTGTTGTTACATCTAATTGTGTATCTCCCCTTTTTATTACAATCGAGTGAACCAAAAGTGTCCAAAAATTAAAAAAAAAATTGGATTTTAGCCTTTTTCTTAAGTGCAGTAATAAGTCGTCATTGAAAGCTTTTTAACGATGTATCATCATAAGTGGTACTTATATTCATTAGTACCAGAGTTATAGCCAGATTAAAGTTTAATTAATGAAATATTGGGATCTTATAAGGAGAAGGGATCATACATGGGAATCGGTTCGAATCAGACTATATCCCTTTTTTAACGGTTTTTTTTTTTTTTTTTTTTTTTTTTTTTTATTTAAATATATTAATTTATATTATTAACCTATATAAATTATTAACCTCTGATTGTAAAAAAAACATTTTTACGATATTAATAATTCAACAACTACAAAAAAAATCATAAAAAAATATCAGAAGTTACTAATGAAATAGAGTTTTATATACCTTTCATTAAAAAAAAAACTTGTATATATGTAATTGGTGTACAAGAAAATCATGTGGTGTCCACATCAGATTTTTTTTAAATAATCGATAAATGAATTCTTTATCTTCAGATGTATAAATGATATCGCTTGTTGTAGTATATTTAAGGCATAAAAAACTATAGTAACAAGATATCGACCTCGAAATACTAGCGATTCTCGAAATATCACAGATATTTTTTAAATACAATACCAAAATTAAATAAGAAAAGTCAAGAGGTAATTTATTACTTGTCAGTTGCATTCTTAATTTAGCCGAGTATATATTAGTAGTAGTATAATAATTTAGCCGAGTATACGAAACTCGATAGAATTCGGTTATATTTATCACAAGTGACATATTCATTATATTCATCACAAATAATGGGTTTACATCCTTTGTCGCTTACATGATTTCCACGTATCACAGCCAGAACATTAGGAAATAAATTTTATAGCATTTAATCATCTATGAATAATTTAATTATTATAGTATCGGTTTCTGTTGTATACTTACATACACAGTTTTTGTACAGTTAAAATTGATTGATTGATTTGTAGCCGACAAATCCTATTTCTTTAATCCTTAATTCGATCACTAGGCAATAAATTTTGGCATATGGGTTGTTGTTACTTAGCTAAATGAAAAACAGGAAAAACTGATTTCTTGAAGCCTTAAAATTAATGAAATTCGTCTGCGGTATTGAAATATCGATAGAAAAATTCCTGATACTCTCCAGATTATCGGTTGGGTTTACGGTTGACAATACGACCATAAAAAAATGGCTATTGCGAAACCAAAAGGAAGCCAAAGTCTAATATGGACTGTAGGGTATAATAAATAATTCATTATTGTAACGGATGATTCATATAAAACCGATTCCCTTTATATATTAACTGTAGCAATAACGGTATTAATTGAATTTTAAATCCACAGTATCTTTGAACGTTCAGCGCTAATGTTCTCTGAAACATTAGACTGAAAATGTTCTGCGTCCATCTTAAGACCCAGCTAAGCACGTCGTTCTGTGTCCTGGAACATTTCCTTATCGATACCGTTAATTATGCGAGTAGTAATCTGTTTCAAATCAATAAAGCCCGAGAGCGGATGAAGTCTACTTTTGCCTTCAAATAACCCTCAAAGAAACAAATCTGACTTTTTAAATCGAGTGATCTCGACGGCCACAAGTTCCTGAAGATGATGTCATCATCAAAGAAATGTTCGATCAAAGCCTTGGACTTCCGTGACGAATGGATATGAGCTCCATTCTGTTGAAAGTAACGTTGATGTAGTTAAATTTCATCCAGTCATTCAACGAATTCAATAAAAATGTTACAGTATTCCAGGTGTTGACAGCTATTTTAAAAGTATTGGACAGACTCTACTGTGCTGACACTATTCCGACTTTCAATCGATCCGTAGGCTATTCTTGAATGGCGGATGTTATGGGGCCAGTTGTAGTCGCGTTTTTGTTTTTGCTTCATCTAAATTTCACATAACTGTTAGTATTTGCAACCAAGATCGCTTGGAATCGGTAAAACTACTTCGTACTTGTAACCTCATCAGGTTCCAAAAATTCATGAAAAGCCATCATTTTAAACGCTCTTAGCTAAGTCTTCTTCGCAGCTCCTTGACTCTAGCAGTAGGAGAGTCCGCTCTCGTACGGTAAATGCCTTAATGACTTACCAGGGAATCACAGGAATCTCACCTGTACATTTGCGGTTATCTCCAGCAGTTTAGACGAACGATATTTCCCAGTCGTTTCCAATTTAAAATCTATCGTCAGTATTCCTGTCTGATCTAACTAAATTCTATTTGTTACGCTCTTTGCATCGCTACTATCGAATTAATTATCCTGTAAAGTTTCACGATAAAATAAAAATTGCTCTTAAGTGTATTGCGACTGGAATCATAATGATACAACGTATCGAATCAATAACATCAGATGTAGCACGGTTATAAACAATAAAGAGTAAAAGATGATACGTACGCCATCTCGCGTTACATAAATGAAATAGCAGAGAATGAACAGTTCTTCCGATTTAAAAAAAACACGTTAGGTATGAAACATTCTGTATAATATTATGCAGATTTTCACGTAGGCAACTCAGAACTTTCCAAGCATTTTTTTTCTAGAATGTATAAATATTTTTTTTTTTTTAAATAAACTTATTTTTATTGTCAGTTCTTTGTTTACTCTTTGAAAGAGACAATTTCTTCTCTCATAATGTACTGTTTTAGGAGGCGTTTACTGATATAGCAGACTTAGCTGGTATTTTCATTATGAGTTTATGTTTTAACGATACAGACGAAATAACAAAAATTATTTTTAGGTCCTTTACTACGGTATCCAAAAATTGTGTTTTGTCAAAATTTTAAACTCGTTAATATCGATATTGTTACGTTTAGGGTTAAAATAATAATAGTAAGTAAAATTTTAATTCGTTATAAACAAGTAACCGATTAAAAAATAAATTAGTAAATGAGTAAACAGAAAAAAATAAAAAATAAAACTAAATGTTAAATTAAAATTATTTTTTTTGATTGGATAAATAAAATCTTCCTTTTTTCTTCTTCTTCCTTTTTTATTTTCCAACTGAAAAAAAAATTCGAATTCTCCTCGTATAGTTTGCCTGGTTTTAAAGAAATAAAATAGGTTAAAATGTTTCGCTTCTATAAAATTAATTTTTCGTTGATTTCAACTTCACTAAGAATTCGACTTGCAGTATTCACAATCTGAAAAAAAAAATCATCTGAGAATAGTAATATTAAATATTATTTTGATCTGACTAAACCCTATTACAAATTGGTGAGGGTAAAAATATTGTTTTATCGTATTTTAAACCTACAAATTTAATAGAACGAGCACATTATTTTTTTATATGGGAAACACTTTTGAAAAGGATAATGCTGTTTGAAAGTTTAAAAAATTTTCTACGAATAGAAAAAAAAGTTGCAAATTCTATCCTCCCATGACAGTAAAATTTTTTTCAGAAATCGAAGAAAAAATATTATACATTACTTACAGAATGACAGTTCAACAGGAAACTTTAGCCGACTCCAATACAACTTCTTATCGTCCTAAAATCTTCGGCATAATTCTGGTTATTCAGTTGCCATCCTAAATATTGAATCGCAAAATAAATTCATTGAAAAAGTATGTCTCAATACAATTATTTTTAAATAAAAAATATCTTTAAAAATGTTGAACGTGTATGTATATATATTAATTATTTATAATTAACAAACCACGAGATATACACATACACAAAATAAGATTGGGCTTACCTTTAAGTCTTTCTTTCTTTTCCCTGTTTAGCCTCCGGTAACTACCGTTTAGATAATACTTCAGAGGATGAATGAGGATGATATGTATGAGTGTGAATGAAGTGTAGTGTTGTACATTCTCAGTTCGACCGTACCTGAGATGTGTGGTTAATTGAAACCCGACCGCCAAAGAACACCGGTATCCACGATCTAGTATTCAAATCCGTGTAAAAATAACTGACTTTACTAGGACTAAAACGATGGAACTCTCGACTTCCAAATCAGCTGATCTGGGAAGACGCCTTCACCACTAGACCGACCCGGTGGGTTTACCTTCAAGTCTAGTGTTAAAAATCCTACCTCGATCAATAAGGATTTCAAGAAAGTTCGATCTTACTTTATATATATCAGGAAATGAACTACTTCCAAATAAAGATCGGTTAAATTTATGAAATAATGTTTTATTTTTATGGTATAAAAAAGACTTATATGAATAACGGTAATTGCACTGTATAAATTATATTCCCGTGTAAACATTAACTGAACACTGCAGTTGCACGCACACTTATCGGCAGCTCGACTTGAAGCAGACTGAGTTGCACTGTTCAATCCCCACTACAAGTTCACGCGTTCCCAGCTATATGTATATTCTACAACAATATATATATATATATATATATATATATATATATATATATATACATAATAGCAGACCCGGTAATGCTTCGTTACTGCTACATTTGAGTATACATATAGATTAAATGAACACAATTGGAAGTTTGATAAAACATTAACAAAAGTATAACGATCTTCACAAAGTTTAACATTTCCCTCTCTCCCCTTTCCCTTTCCTTTTTAACAGTTTCCTTTCCCCATCTCCCCATTTTCTTTCATTTTTACCATATTTCCTTACTTTTCCCCCATTCCCCCTTTCCTTCCCCCATTTAGCTTTACCTTATTTCCTTTTCCCCTTACTTTTCCCTATTTCCCCTTTTACTTTTTTCTCCTTTCCCATTTCCATTTACTTTTCCGATTTTTCCTTCTTTCCCTTTTTCCGATCTTTCCCTTTCTCCCTTTTTCCCCACGCGTAAATCGGGCTAGTAGTTTTTTAGTCTATAGCGGACACATATATTGGAAACATTGAAATGGAATCGCAAAATACTTAGTATAACGTGTGTTGCTTTTACGTCCAACAGATAGCGTTGTTTAAAAAAAAAAAACATGTTTTTACCTGTCACAGGTGTGACATCTTAGGTATATAAGTAGTAGGTATATAAAAACACGCGCGTGTTTGAATGCAACGTTATGTCGATGTTTCAAAGCAATCGATTAAGAACTTTCGAAGATTTAAGATTTTGAAAAAAAACGAACATTTACATTTTTATTTTTACTGATAATGGGTTAATAAATTATGGGAACATTTAACTTTTCCAAAGTTAAACTGTTTAAAAAGAAATTTAGCAAACGGTCTAACCTTAAAACGATTTACTTTTCGATATGAGACCACTATATCCTAAGTACCCGGAGAGCCCCCATTGGGGGCAACTGAACAATTTTTATTGAAATATTAGGGATGAGACAAATCAGTTTAAAGGGATAATTTAAAAAAAATTGTTTCATAACAATGTGTGAAATATTACAATCCTCATCAATCTGGCGGCCACTTAATATCTTTCATACCTAGTTTCAAAAAAGGTTTATAGTGGCTCTTAAATAATTTCTCTGTAGTGAAAGAGAAAAAAAAAATTAAATTTCCTTATCTCAAGACGATCTATTTTTCTGTATGAGACCGTGGGGTATATTTTTTCCAGAATTTCTAAAAAGAATTTGACAACGAAGTTGAATTAGTTTCCTGTTAGGTTATCTATTCTTATAATAATGGAAAAATACAGGAAAAAGTTATCTAATAACTTTTATTTTGAGGTGGGATTAATTTGTAATGAAGTTTTATTGTAAAATTATCATTATATTTTTAAATAAAACAAAAATAATCTGAAATATTAAAAAAATCTGTATTTATTTTTTGCTCTCCATCTTTAAAATTACCTTCCAAGAAATTTTTTATTTTTATTTTTGTACGTTTACTATGTAAATGGCAGAAACTAAAAAAATTCCACTAAAAAATCTAAATCAATAAAAAGTTACCTAAGATTCCTTTTTAATAATTGAAGAACAATTAATAAATATTCGTAATTATATAATTAAAATATCAATTACACATAATTATTAAATTTTAATATATTGTTACTAATTTATACATATGTTAAAAAGTAATGATAAACTTAATAAATTGTTATAATTCGAATGAGGTGTTTTAAAAATAAAATATTATTGAAGTTTTATAAATCTGACAGTAACAGGGACAGTTAAGATTCGAAAAAACATCCCTTTCGACACGCCGGAAGACAGTGGTAGATTTCACCGGTGCGAAGTAGGGGATAACAAAGATTTCGACCTGAATGTTAAGAAAAACTTCAAATTTACTCGATACGACAACGGTTGCATGTGAATAAAAGTTTCACATGTTTAGCATACGACAAGCCCCATCTTCTTACAATTCGAGCAACATTTTGGTCATCCCTTGTCATGAGGGTTGATCATATCAAAACATGTTTCAAAGTTTTTTTGTAATGTTTAAACCGATTCGATACTGCGCCTATTAATGTAAAAATGATGTTTTTTTGTCTTCGCAACCCCATTTTTTTCAACCCCTGGGCCAACGGTTGGCGATATCAAAAAACTTTACTTAAGTTTTAGGCCCTTATCCAAAAAATAGTAGGAACTTTAAACGAATTCGATATTTTACTTAATATTAAAGTTTTACCGATATTTTGTTTTGTTCGAAAAAGCCCCCATTTCCACCCCCACGGTCCTATTTTGCCCGTTAACGAACTCGACCGAGATTTTGAATCGTTATATTTTATATTATCAGTTTAAAAGTGATTGGCGCAAAATTACACAATGGAGCTGATTGTGTCCACAAGAAAGTGAAACATACATTTCAACTTCATCTTGGTTACAAAGAATTTTATTTTATATTTACGAATAGGATAAATTTTAGCTAAACATACAAATAATATTTCTAACAGCTTTCATATAAAAACATTTTACCAACAGTTTTCTAACTAATAAAAAAAGGATATATCCGAAAGAATGCTTGGCAATTCAGTTACTTCTATCTCTCCTCTCTCTCTCTCACTCTCTCTATCTCACTCTCTCTCTCTCTCTCTCTCTGTGTATATATATAAAAATATAAATGTGTATATATATATATATATATATATATATATATATATAATATATATTTCTGCAATCAGTTTCGGTCTGGGTGTATGTATGTTGGCAAATCCAGTAACTACTACCGCTTGCCAGGCCTAATGTAGCTGTAGTGTAACTGTAAATGTACCGGTAAACAGATTCACGTTGACCACTCCTTTCTTTTTCTTCTTTCTTTCTTTTTCCTGTTTAGCCTCCGGTAACTACCGTTTAGATAATACTTCAGAGGATGATATGCATGAGTGCAAATGAAGTGTAGTCTTGTACATTCTCAGTTCGACCATTCCTGAGATGTGTGGTTAATTGAAACCCAACCACCAAAGAACACCGGTATCCACGATCTAGTATTCAAGTCCGTGTAAAAAACGTTGACCACTCCTGAAACTTTTTTTCTTTTACGTACCCCCCTCCACAAAGCGGGGGAGTGTCGGACTCGTACAGGTTCGGCTAGATGTTTTTATCAGCGCCTATGTATGCCCGTACCCTACCGACTAAAACTCGTATTTCACCGCATCTCCCCACCGGATGCCGGATCAGGAGTCAAGCATAGCACAACCTCGGAGGTGACTTTTGAGCGCAAGGGATCAAGGGACAAGTGTCCCCGTGCTTCATCACCGGCACCCATCCGCTCAGGTGCAGACGAGTGATGGCTCCACAGAGGGCTGCGGAGAGGGCTTCACCCCTTCATTCTCTGTTTAGTTTACGTCTTGTGGTCTTCCCATCCACCAGTAGTGTATGTTACAGGTCGGTTCTCTGTTCGTTGTTTGCCTCTAGCTCCTCGAGTGAGGTGGCCAGGTCCTACTATGTCGTTCCTGTACCCCATCCCAGGAGCCAGGGCTCAGTCTTTGTATCTTCTTATCTCCACCTCGTGCGTCCTGAAGGGGCGCCGTGTCGGGTCTGTTTTTTTTATTTTGTGTTCCACTTCCTCTTTTATCTTGAAACATAAAACTGGAAGATATAGTTAATTCATTTTCATAAATAAATATTGGAAATACATATATATCATCATGATTCATAAATTATACGCATGACATAAATTACTCAAATATTCCTCCTGTTACTCCTGAAACGTTTGGTGAATTGAAACCCAACCACCAAAAAACACTCGTATCCATAGTCTAGCAATTGCAATTGCCTTTACAAGGACTCGAACCTTAAAACTCTCGACATAAAAAATGAGTTTAACCACTAGATTAACCTGGTTGTTAGTCAGTTTATTTCTAGTTCATTACTGGCTGTACTTTACCGATACGCTAACTTTGATTTACTATTGATGTCTAGAATACATCTAATTACGGTATTTCAAAGGAAACTCTGTTATCACTTGATTATCGGGATGAAATTTATTTATAGTTTCTAATCTACGAAACCGGTTGCAAATATAATTTGTTACAAAATATACAGAGTGTCCCATATAAAACGCAACCCGACCTTATATCGGTAGGTATTGAAATAATAAAAAGGCATGTGTAAATGTAAATGTAATTTTTATTATTACCATCCCTTACCTTACATTTAGAGTAAATGTTGGAAGTGGCCGCCATCTTCTTGGATACAAGCTTCAATTCTTTTTACAGCGTTTCTTGCAACGTTTTTCAAAGTTTGTGGCTGGATATTTAATACAGCTTGTTCAATATTGACTTTCAATCGTTCAAGTGTTCGTAGTTTGTTGCTGTAGGCTTTTTCTTTGAGGTAACTTCGTAGAAAAAAATCCGCTGCAGTCAAATCTGGAGATCTTGGTGGCCACAAGCCTCGGCCGATAACAGAAGAATTCCTCAACGAAATCAGAAGTTGAACCTGCGTAGTGCGATGTCGCACCGTCATGTTGTAGCCGGCAGTGTCTATCTTTCTCTTCCAAGAGTCCGATGAACTGAAATAAAATATCCTGATATCGTTCTGCATTAATGGTGTACTCGAAAAAAAAAAGGACCGATTATTTTCTTCCGCGATATCGCGCACCACACGCCCGACTTCTGCGGGTGTAATTGTTTTTCGTGATGAACGTGGGTATTTTCAGCACTCCAAATTCTACTGTTTAGGCTGTTTACGTAGCCGTCCAAATGAAACCGTGCTTCATCTGTGAGAAATAACGAATCGATAACATTAAATCCCTCTCGCAGAAATCGACGGAACCGTTGACAATATTGTATCCGTTTTTCTTTGTCGGGCTCAAGAAGTCGATGAACCGTTTGAATGCGATAAGGTCGTAATTGTAATCGTTTGGTCGCCCGATGAACAGTCGATTTAGACAAATTAATTTCAGCAGACAAACGTCTGATCGATTTATTTGGCGAGGCGACTAATCGGTCTTGGATTTCAGTGACTGTATCTGTATTCAACACTGACGCAGATCTTTTGTGTTCCTTGTTATTAACAGAACCGGTCTCTCTAAATTTTGCAACTAACCTTAATATTGATGTTTTGTTAGGAGCTAGTTTATCTGGGTACTTACGGCGAAACAAATCTTTCACTGCAACCGCTGATTTCGTACTGAAGTACGACTCGACAATGAAAACACGTTCATCTAGCGAAAACACCATCTTGTCTCTAGCAATACACTGAACGTTATGATTGCATAGTTGTTACTATCGCTAGTGTTCTATTGCGTCGCCGCGATGTTCAGATGTTAGACGAGTCCATTTCAGTAACGAGTAAGGGAGTAATCTTGACTTTTGAATTTTCATGGATGAGTGATTGATGGGTTGAGTTTTATATGGGACACCCGTAGTATATTCACATCTTGGGGAGACAATATTTTGAGTTATAAAATAGAATTATTGTATAGAATTTTAAAATTTGTTATTTGATTATTATCGTCAAATATTCTCAACATACAATCTGAATTTTTCTGTATTTTTTTTCGTAACGTCAATTATAAAAAATAATTCGGCTAAGACTCAGAGACTCAGACTCAAGACTCAAAGAATGAACAGGAAAAAACTACAGACCTACAACTAGTATTTTAGTTTTTGGATGTATTTGCACCGTTATTAATTAATTTATGTTTTGTTTTGTAAATTGCATTTAGGCTAGTAATAGAACAAAATATTTTTTTTGTAAAGATTCATCCTTTTTTAATACATTCTCTCTTAATAATATTTTAAATTGGAAGGAAATTTGGGAGTATTTCCCCCTTTGTAAATACTTGAATAAACTCTGTATTAAGGTGAAAAAACCCTGATAACGCCTCTTTTGTTTAAGTTGTGAAATATTTTTTCAAAATGTTTAATCAAATTAATTCTATTATTAATACCTCTCTCTCTATTACAATCATAAAAGATATGACTAAGATTTTCAAACGCTGACGTAAAAATCAAAATCTTGAATAATAACGTGCAGTATTATTTTACTATATTGATCAGTAAATTTTTTTCGATAATTTTAATTATAAAGTAATGTATTTCTTTTTTCCCTACAGTTTCTTGGTAAAATAATTTTACATGTAATAAAAAATTAAGTAAGGTTTAGAAAAATTCTATGTCGTAATTTTAAAAGATTTATTTTCCTTAAGTATGAAAGCTTACAAGTACAAAACATGTCTATAATGTTTTACTTTCTAAGACCTAGTTAACTTTTCAATATCAACTTAAAGTTCGTTCAGTGAAATTCTTCCCCATCCAAGTCCGTTGGTTTATAGATTTACTTAGTATTCAAGAGGTTTCAAATTTCAGTCTTTACAACATTCTCTCCATTCAACCTTTTTAGTATTTCAAAACAGAATGTTACCTAGTCTCCAGGCCCGTACAGCAAATTCTATTGACTGTATATAAGGTAAAAATCTATTGTCTGTCCATATCAGATTGCTACGGTTTAATCTATTTTCCTGGAGAAATAAAAAAAAAAATCTATGAATTACGCGGAACAGTATAAATGACTTGAGTTTTATTTATTATAGATTATACCTTTGTCTTTTATCTTCACGAAGACAAAGGATACATCCTTTTGTTCTAATATGTTAAAATTCAATAAAAACTTTACTATTAACTCACTTTACCGAATAAGTAAGAAAAATATATAAAACTATATTATTTATCGAAGGAAATGATTAATTTTATTTGAACAAAAGTTTTTGTTTGTCGCTGACTGATTTCATCCTAATTTTTTTTTTGTACTTTTTCAACTTCCTTTGAATTAATTATCTTCTGTGACAGGGATTTACCGTTGTTCTATTGTTTAGTAATTTGATGATATATTGGAATTTCTACTTTGCTTAATTTGGGTTGTTATGTAATAATAATAGAATAATATGACGCAATAATAGTGTCTATGAATAACAAAAAAAAAATCAACTTTTATTATTAAAAACAAATATTATTTATTTAAAAACATTTATTGTCATAAGACAATAAAAACGATAGTATTTTTTTTAAAGTAAATTAAAATTATTTTAATTTTAAAAGTCTAAATTTATTTTATGAAAAACAGCAGCTATAAATGAAGGTAATATACAACAAATGTTCGAAAATTTCACCATTCACAACGATGTACTTTTCAATTCGTATCTTTATATTTTCTATCGCCAACCTAATGATATCTTCGCGTTCCTTGATGATGGCAGCAGCATTGGGAAGGCGAGCCATCAATTCATCACACCTCTCTACTTTTTGCTTGCATAACTCGTATTTCATCCATCCCCGTAAACAATAATCTACAGGGGTAAGATCCGATGTACTAGATGGCTAATTTACCGGCCCTGTACGTCCAATCCATTTACCAGTAAATTTTTCATCTAAGAATTATCTTACTTTATTCGTGAAATGTGTAATTGCTCCATCAGGCTGAGAGTACATTTCAATTATTTTCGCCAATGATAAATTTTCAAGCACTCTAAGAAATTCGTCGTTTAAAAGTTTTTAGATAATTTCATCTGTGACACGTTGTTCTAGTATCAAAGGGCTTATTAATTGATATCTTGGCTAATGAGCGTAAGGAACGCTACATTTCCAAGGTAAATAACTTATTGACATCAGAACGAAAGAAGGAGATTGAAGACCGGGGCCTTGCGTCTTGGCAGGTCAATTGGGACGAATCCCCCACAGGTCGCTACAAGCACGGTATATTTCCTATACTGTCTAATTTAGGTGCGATTAGATGGGTCTCTCCCAATATGTGGTGTCTACCATACAGTTTCTCTCCGGGCATCGTGCCTTTCGGGCGAGTTTAGGTTTCGTTTGGTGGATTCGAGTCAATGCTCGGATTGAGGGACTGATGATAGAGTGGACGACATCCTCTACGTCTGACCCCAAAACGAGGTCGAATGTTCTCGACCTGTTAGGGAACTTGAGAGAATACATTCATTTCTAGATCTCCGTATTAACCGGATGATTCGCGAGGAGTGGTCCTATAGCGGCTGGTTTTCTTCGCGCCCTTGCGGTGTGTAGGTCTGCAGAGCAAGTTTAATCGAGATACTCGATCGTAGTAGAATCCTGGTGGCTAGGGTAGTGGCTTTGGTTAGCTGGCATCTCTCCCGCCACCACCCCATTCGGTCACCCTAGAGCATAGACCAAATGTTCCGTGCCAAAAAACGGCTACTGTGCCTCAAAACAGATTTGCGACCTCGTTATTCCTAATGCTCCTAGTGAGCTCCTATCTTGCGATGTAGGGTAGTGGCTTAGGAATTGGATTGGTTTGGAGGTAGGCATTGGCATTGTGCCACAGTTATATTGGTATTGTTCGTGATTCGATTCGGGGCTCCCGCTGGTGAGGATGGCTGCGCCGCCGGGGTATGGTAGCCCGTGCGATTCAAACGGCCAACTTCACATCCAACCTAACATGATTCCCTCAAACTAACTAGCCAAAACCGTGGAAGCGCGAACCCCGAGCCTAGTAAGGATTTGACATCCGTTTGAGTCCTTCGTGAAGGCGAATTTGATATGTATTTTTCTGATGCAAATGTCTGCCGAGGCATTTACATCGGTGGCATCCCGACCGAGGCCTGGCTGATGACTGTGAGATGTAATCGATTAGAGGGTCTAAAGACGACCTCCGGTAAAGCCCCTCAGGGCTTGGAACGGAGGGGGGTAGTGTGGCGACCGGTAATGTCACAAGGTTGGAGTCTTCCCCCACGGGGTTGAGATGTCGATCATTCCATACCGATCATTCACCGAAAATCGTTACTGGAAATTTGATTCAACTACAGCTTATGGTTTTTCTTCAGACCAACCATGTGAATTCCGTGTTGTGTTTATGCCATTACGGGTAAAAGTAGCTTCGTCCGAAAATAATATAAACGGAATTAAGTGTTAATTATTGTTAACCCGTTGCCAAAACTGCAGTCGTCTGGCACGGTCATCAAGTTGAACGGGTTGTACTTTCTGAATAAGATAAGATCGTAGTCCGTACGCATGTAATGTCCACCACACTGGACTTTGTGGAATGTAATTTCGTGTAAAAATTATTCGCGTGCTCTTTGTAGGACTAAGCTGTACCACTTGAAGAATGTTTCCCCTTTCATGTACTGGTTGACGTACAGATGAATCATGAGCACGGAAAATGTACCGTTCTCATTAAGATTATGCAAAATAATAATACTAAAAATATAGTTCTAAAAACAACTATATTTAATTTTTCAGATTCACAATATTTTTCTGTTAAGTTTTGTTTTTAGTAATAATGTTGATGTTTTTCCTAGACTTTTAATACATCAATTTTCTCGGGATTATATTCTTTTCAAGTTTTACTAATAAATTAAATTTATTAATCATTAAACAAAGTTCGAGTAGTTAAGTATTTCGAAACTAAACACGTGTTTTTCGTCACGGAATATTTCTGTTTTACACTGGATATCATGAAAACTACGGATTTACTACTTGTTTTATTTGATTCTTCAGGTCAAACCAGAAGCAAAACATCAAGTTTACTTACTCCTTTTGTAACTCTAAAAATTTCAGTATGACTTCATTTTACCGGGAACTCGATAACAAGGCGTTCTCAGATATAGGTTTGAACTTCTTTCCTTATTTCAAGCTAGGATCAGTTGCCAATAATTAGAATAAGTTTTCCTCCTGAATCATTCTCTCTCTCTCTCTCTCTCTCTCTCTCTCTCTCTCTCTCTCTCTCTCTCTCTCTCTCTGTGTGTGTGTGTGTGTGCGTGCGTGTGTGTGTGTGTGTGTGTGTGTGTGTGTGTGTGTGTGTGTGTGTGTGTGTGTGTGTGTGTGTGTGTGTGTGTGTGTGTGTGTGTGTGTGTGTGTGTGTGTGTGTGTGTGCGTATGTGTACGCGCGCGCATTAATTATTTATAGTTTATGAATCACCATATACATACATATATGAAAACTAAGATTGATCTCACCTTTAAGTATTAAAATCTTTTCTATTCAAGGCCTTTTTAGACCCCCTGGATTCATCATCTCTTGTCAAGATAGCACAATTAATAATAAAATACTAGGTATTTGGTCACTAAGGTAAAACTATTACCGGCCTCTGTGGCGCAAGTGGTAGCGTCTCGGTCCTTCATATGGAGGTCCCGGGTTCGAATCCCGGTCAGCATGGCATTTTCACACGCTACAAATCATTCATCTCATCCTCTGAAGCAATACCTAACGATGGTCCCGGAGGTAAAAAAAAAAAAAAGTAAAAGTAAAACTATTTAAAATCGTAATCAGATGTTAGAAACAGATGTCATAGCCGACTTAAATATATCGTCGTGTTCGTTGTGTGTTTGATGGTTCATTAAATTTAAATCCTTGTATTTATAAATATAATATTCTAAATTCTTTAGTTCGTAACATTACAGAGTTACAATATTTTAAGATCATCTGCTTGTAATTTTGTGTCTATTTGAATTCAAGTGATCCGACATGTTTGAGTAATAATTTATATAATCACTTGATTTCGAATAGACACATAATTCCAAGCTTAGCAGTTAATCTTGAAATATTAGAAGTTTGTAACGTTAAGAACAAACTAAAGAATTTAGAAAAATATCACATTTATAGACATAGGAACTTCAATTTGGTGAACTATCAAACGCATCTCGAACAGACGATCTATTAAGTTGATTAAATACCTTATTAGACCAAACAGAGTAATGTTTTAGTAATTGTGTTATCTTGACAACTGATGATGGATCCAGTGGGTCTGAAAAGACCTTGAATAAGAAAATATTTTAACACTTAAGGTGAGATCAATCTTACTTTTTATTTATGTGTGTGTATATGGTGATTCTTAAAATATAAATAATTAATTGTGATTTGACACACAATACTACATGTTTAAAATATATATATATGAAGTGTAGTATTTTATTACAGCAAAATTGAATAACAGGAAAGCCACACTTTTGAAATGCGATGTTAGAGAAGAATATTGATTTTAATTGGATGAACAAGTTCAAAGTAAGAAATTTTAATACAACCCTGAGAAAAAAGAAAACCGAGAAAAGACTTTTACCGGAACAAAGTTAGATTTATCGCTCAAACCGCCTTACCCACGGTTAGTTTATGCAATATAAGAACGAATGAGGAAGAGAGATAGGAACGACAAAAGCAGGAGAGGAAAGTTAAAATAGACAATTCAAGTAAATGAAGATGTTTTACGTAACAAATATGTTGAAATTAAAAGTTTTATAGTACAGAAACGAGTAAATAAGTGAATCAACTAATCAAGCGACTAATAAAAATATTTCTAATAAAAATATTTCTGACAGAAATATACGAAGGCATGATAAAATTTATATAATATATAATTAAAATATATGTCTTCTATTTTTGTAAATGAAATAAATGTGATCTTGTCATGAAAATTTATATTCCAACAAAACTTCCAGAGTTCTTCAAGATATTCCAGAAGACTTCAAAAAAATTCGTGTAGTAAATGCACATTCTTATAGTAACGCATTTACAATACGTATGTATTTTCAAGGGTTTATTTACGACCGTTATTTGTGAAGATAGTTTACGTGTAGCTTGTATGTAATTTACCTAAATTACCAAATAAATATCTGCAGGTAATTTGAACACAGCACATTTGCAGCCAGGAAATAATGACCAAAATTCGTTACTATATTATGTAACTGATCGAATGTAACTAGAATCGAACTGATGATCTTAAACTGGGATATATTTCTTATGGATAAACCAAAACTAATAATAAACAAGTATTAAAATATAAAACAAATTCAAACAATTTTCATGATAAATTTTTTTCCTAGCCGTATTATTTTACTGGTTTGATGCTATTTTTTCCTGATGCCCCTTCCTGATAATTACTGTCGTTTTAAACTAAAAAAAAAATTAGTTAAATTGTTTAACAGCAATTCTTTTTTTAATTTCGATTTTTAAATTTTATTTTCCCGTCTAGCGCTATAGGTTTAGAAGGTTATTGCAATCGGTCCAGTTTGGGCATATTTATTTTTCACCGGATCTTTATGTTTTAACACTTAAGGAACCCAAAATTATTGGTTTGTGATTTATGACTGAGCTTGAAATTTCATATTTGACTTTAAGTTTGCTTAGAACTGTTTATTGTGTATTATTTATTTTGGGGGTTCCTAAAGGACTTTCTTATCACGTGCTTTTGTCAGAAAACTTACTTATGGCTCCGCAGAAGAGCCGATTGTAATTATAATTGTTATTGAACAAAAAAAAAATATAAAAAAATCGGATGTTCGTATCTTCGGTGTCGCTCTATATATCACTTAAATCTGTAGAATTGCTCGACTGATTTTGATCAAACTTTGCCTGATTACTATACAGAATTATCATAAAAGAATGGTGCGGTTTTGAACATGGTTAAAATTAAAACAGAATTACTTACAGTTTATGTTTTTTATTTTTCAAATTTGTCGTTTCAAACATTTTTTTACATAATTAATAAATTTCGATATGGGCGCCCTTAATCGCTCGACCCAAACAATACTCAACTTCTCTCCAAACATCAGTTAACATTTCTTCGTTAACGGTTGTCATCGCTTTATTAATTCTGTTTTTTAAGCGGTTTAGGTCGCGAATTTTTTGTGTATAAACAACGCTTTTGATGTACCCCACAAGAAAAAATCGCAAGGTGTCTGGACTCCTTGGAGGCGAAAGTATGGGTCCTTGCCGGCCTATCAATCGATCTCCTAATTTTTCCTTCAAAGCGTTCAATGATGCGGGGGAGCACCATCTTGTTGGAAATGAAGTCGATGAATGTTTTCGAGTTCATCCAGCTGAGGAAACCAATAATCGGTTAACATGTCAAGATACACAGTTCCATTAATTGTTTTTTCAGCAAAGAAGAAAGGCCCTATAACACGATTTTTCATTACAGCACACCAAACATTAACATTAGGCGAATCGCGTTGTTTCTCAATAATTGCGTGTGGGTTTTCAGAGCCCCTAAAAATGATTCGTTTTCACTTATTCTGTCCAACATTTCAACAGTGAAATTCTAACGTTTTACACCATCATCGGGTTTCAATTACTCCAGTATCTTGATTTTATAAGCGTGTAATTTCAGTTTTTTATGTAAAACTTTGTGAACTGTTGATTTTGGAATACCTAATTCGACGCTTCGACGGGGGGTGGACTTCCTAGGACTTCTGATTGCCGATTATAAAATTAGTTCGACCGTTTCGTCTGGTACACTTGGTCTGCCGGTTGATTTCTGTTTCTTAACCGATTCGGTTTCTTTGAATTATTTGAACCGACGTGTTATGTTATTTTTGTGTGGTGGATCTCTTCCGAATTCATGTTGAAACGCACGTTGAATTAAAATTACGGATTTTAATTCAGCCATCAATAAAACACATTTTTCATTGTCTTTATCCGAGAACATAGTAACTCGCTAAACTCACCGCAACAACAATACAAAAACTGACGTTGCGGTTACAACTGCTTATAAACAAACTTTTGGGTTGGAGGCTTTCAAGGATACCAATATAACATCTAGAATTTCCCTACAATCTTCCTATGAATTACTGAAACCGCACCGTTCTTTTATGATAATCCTGTATATGAGGGCATTGATGCTTTTAAATTTTCAACTTAGAATGTCAAGGGGGTGAGGCTGTAGACCAAGGTCACCCTCAGTATCTCGAGATTTCACCTAATTAAGGTCTTATTTTTCCTAGGCTCATTTGTTAATTAAAAAGTAATATTTCCGAAAAAAAATGTTTTGAAAACTCACACCCCCACCCCAAAAAATACTGTAAATAAACTAGCAGCTAAGCGGGTGTACTGCGTCAATAGCATGCCCTCTCACTAAATGAGCGCTTGTGAAGCACTGACGTACAGCTGCTGTAGTCGTCCACTATATTGTGACATTACAGGTAAAATTATAAATATGAATAATATTTAGTGTA
This sequence comes from Lycorma delicatula, assembly GCF_047948215.1. Taxonomy (NCBI): domain Eukaryota; kingdom Metazoa; phylum Arthropoda; class Insecta; order Hemiptera; family Fulgoridae; genus Lycorma; species Lycorma delicatula. The sequence goes on along the minus strand of NC_134459.1, from coordinate 181,541,038 downwards.
AAAAAGTAATTAAACCGTTAATACCGCCACACCCGGGTGAATGAAATACGGTATGCGCGCGCGCTTAAGTTAGAATCATTGAATTAAACAAAAAATATTTTATTTAAATAAAATGATAAATATTTATAATTAAGTTGTGTATGTATGTGTGTATAAACCACGAATCAGAAAAAAGCCGCGTGGCGGGAAAATCCTATAACTGGGTTGTCAGCATTTTTCTATAGTTTTTATTTTCCACATATATTTAAATATGAAAATAATTAAACGACATTCTTTTCGTACATTGCAAATCAACCTAGTACGTCTAATTCCACGATTCTTCAACTTATATTTCACAACGTTATTCACAATCTAGTATTAAAATCCGTATAAAAGCAACTGCCTTTATTTGAATTTGTACCTTAGAACTCTCGACTTCGAAATCAGCAGATTTGTGATGACTAGTTAACCACTAGACCAGCCCAACTAGTTCATCTAGACCAAAAGAAACATATATATGTGGACGTATGCTTCACAATGCTTTTTGGCTTATATCTTAAGAGTGACCGAACCAATTTTCTTTAAATTTGGCTGAAATATTTCTACGTATGATCATTTTTTTTCAGAATTCGTTAAACGGGTGGGGAGATATCATGAAAAGACCAGTTTCGATTTTTTCGGAATCATTTTACAGAAAACTTTATTAATGCAAATTTGTTACCTACATTGTCTGTATAAATAATAAAAACGCTTCTTAAGTAAATTTACCCCATCTCTTAAAATTAAAAAAAAATAGGTTTTGTTCTTTTGCTCTGTGATCCTTCGGTTTAAATATTTTTCAGTTTTTTTCTGAAAGTGTATATACTTCATATACAAAGCTACCAAGAAATATCTATAAAAAATTTTATTTTTCTATTTTAGCCTTTATTCAAGAAGACTGTGTTACGTTTATATAATACTTAAGGAAATTTGTTTAGATTAACCTATATATGAATATTTTAGAAATTTTTTTCTTAAAATTTATTCCACACTAAAAAATGATATATTCTTTTTTTTGGGTCTGACTCCTTATAATGTTTATTATTTACAGCCGGGAAAAAAATATAAATTTTTTTTTTGTTTTCTTATAAATATTTCTATTAATAATTAAATTGCGTTTGTGTCTGCGTATTTTATTTTTAAGTGTGTATTTTTAATTTTATATTTAAAATTATAATGTTTTAATTTTGTTAACAGAAAACTTTTATGATTTGTTAATAAATCTTTTTTGTTTTATAAAAATATGAAAATACTTTCAAAATAAAAGTCAGACTCATTATATTTAAACTAAAAAAACTCAGCATGGTATTATCATTTGACCGTCGTAACCGGGAAATTTTGCCAGCTTTCTCTTGTTTCGCGTAATAGAATCGTACATTTTGAACGCTTCTTAATAATATAATATAAATAGTTAAGAAATTATCTCCAAATGTTTTATTACTCATAATTATTTTTAATTAATTATTTCGATAAATCAATTTTATTTTACAATAACCGATAAAATTACGAGTAAATAACATTTAAGAAACTGAACCGTACCTAGTTATAATAGTAGATCATTTATTGCAGCAAGATCACATGTGAATACTAAGTGAATTAATTAAATTTTCATGTTCAGCTTACGTAAAATGAAATTATTAGTATTATAGTGATTACAAGAAATCATGACTTAAGTTCTGATAGATACTATTAAACGATGACTACATTACCCATCTTTGGGTCTGGTATACCATCCATTTATGGTAGATCTTAATTTCGATAATGATAGCTGGATTGTAGATTGTTGATTCTAGAAATTCGACATAAAGGTAATTTTGAGATAATTGTTCTCTCAATCACTCTCGATCTCTCTCACTCTCTTGCGCGCGCACACACACAGACACTATATATATTGTTATATATATATATTCACACATCTGAACGTATCTAAAAAGGTGAATTCAAGGCAGTGTGTAATATAGCAGAGTAATTATACTAGTAATACAGTATTTTTAATAATTGTATTTTTTAATTTTCACATCCCATAGGCAGTAGATTTAAATAATTATTTAAAATATATTTATGAGTTATTTCTTGAGTTAGTAAGATTGTTATCTGAACTCGTAAGGAAATTATTTGTAAATTATTGCAGTAGTAGTTTATTATATCTAAATGATACTATGATAAAAGTAATTGTAAAAAATTTGTCATCATTATGACGGTCGGATGAAATTAATTTATCTACACTTTAGAGCAGTTAACAAAAAAAAAGATAAAAAGAAAAAGAGAAATGAAATAAATTATATTTTTACGAATTTAATCTGAAATATCAAAGAGAATAATTCATTTTTTTTCACCCAAAGTAAACTATGTAAAAAAACTTTTTTCTGTTAATGTAAATGACAGTTATTAATGATTTTCCACCGATTTAATTAAAAAAAAAAAAAAAAAAAAACATTTAAAAATCATTACCTATTCTATTATCACTGATAACGCTTATTTTAAATTTAAGGACATATTTCTATTTTTATTATTACTAATTTTTACAATAAATCAATCTGTATCTAAACATCGAGTTCAACGAAAATTGTGTTTTTTTTGTTAGTAATTTATGAAAATTTTCTCGAAAAACTTGTGAAAATCGATTTTGTAAATAAAGTTATTTTTCTAATCAGAATTCAATTACCCGCAAGGATCAACAGAGAGAAAGTCTCTTCCGTTTACTAAGATAATTAAGCTGGATGTGGGGTCGACAAGGAATAAACGCAGCTGAGTTTGTTGGCGAGCGTGTATTTACTTCTTGGAAAGAGTCCATTACTACAACAGCTAGTCGCTATATTGTTGTAATACAAAGTGCAAATTAAACTTCTGACCGGAGTAAGAAAATTTCTAAACAACATAAAACTAGTGTTCAGCTTTCCTAAACTTTGCGGGATACTACCGTAACGTTAAACATTAAGGATATAAAATAGAAACAGAGTAACGCTGGGAATGAATACTAATAAGTAAATTTAAATTTATTTTGTGGAATAACCATTCATTAATTCATCCATATATAAAAATTACTCGTCAAATATCTTAAATAACTGATAACTGCAATTTATTGATGATAAAATTTAACACTTTCCCGACAATAAAAGTTTAAATTTGTAATTACTCTTAGGTTAATTAAAAAAACGAAATTTAAATTGTTCTGGATGTGTTTTTTTTACACTAATAAAAGTTATAAAAATTCAAATAATTGAAGTCAAAGCACTAGGATATATTAAAATAATGTTAAAGTCACTTAAAATAATTAACATATGCGCAAAAATTAATTAATTATTAAATCTTTTTCCTTTTTTTATAATAGCTGAGTAATGGCCCTTTCCAATAAAGGTTTAGGTTGCGGCTAACCAGTATATAGAACCGTAACCCACCGGGTCGGTCTAGTGGTGAACGCATCTTCCCAAATCGGCTGATTTGGAAGTCGAGAGTTCCAGCGTTCAAGTCCTAGTAAAGCCAGTAATTTTTACACGAATTTGAATACTAGATCGTGGATACCGGTGTTCTTTGGCGGTTGGGTTTCAATTAACCACACATCTCAGGAACGGTCGAACTGAAACTGTACAAGACTACACTTTATTTACACTTATACATCATCCTCATTCATCCTTTTAACTATTATCTAAATGGTACTTACCGGTGATTAAACAGGAAAAGAAAGTATACAAAACCGCAAGAACAGGTTTGTTTACATATTCGTATATATATAATATTAAAATTCTATTTTTATCAAAATTTTTAAATGTCAAGTTGTATCAGGAGAATTTTAGCTTTCTAATTATTTTTTTTTTTTTGGTAGGTAAAAATTCTCATTTAAATTCTTAATTTAAAGATTTTGAAACTCCTAAAATAATACACTATATTCTAAAAGTACCTGTAGTATATAAAAACACAATTATATGTTGAAGGATTTTATTCCGTGTGCTGCGAATAATGTTTTCTGCCAAATTTTTTAATCCCTGCGTTGTTTGCAGTGTGAGCCAGTTAGGATGGTGAGCTTCACGTGAAAATTTGTGTTTGATTGTGTGTTCGTTGCATTTGAACCATTGAACGTATCTTTCTGTGTTTCCTCAGAATAGTATTAACTTTATAATAGCGAAAATTCCTTTCTGAATACGTCTTCCGTGAGAATAATTAGTACACGCAGATAGAGCTCTAATCGAGAAATTTAGAATGATGATATCGGTAAAGGAGTATGAACGAAGTGGTTGACCACTACAACTCGGTGAAGAAAAAACTGTAACAGCTATTTTTACTTCACCAAAATCTTATCAATGAAAAAATAACAAAAATCGTTCTATCTATAATCAGTAGGAGTACGTTCACCGTAGAAGAAATCAAACGCGCGCGCGTGCACACACACACACACAAACACACACACATGCATTTGCTCACTCACTCATTTACCATAACAGTAGGCTACTTTCATCGTTGGAACATTTCTCTTCATTGAAACCAAAAGAAAAAGAAAAGGAAAAGCAAAAGAAAATTATAAATACACCCAGCATTCTTTATCGGTACATATTCTCTTTCCTATAAAAAAAGGAAACTTTCAATGAATATCAGTTACTTGTAAGTTATTATTACATTATCTTCAACTTTCTCCACTGATATAAAAATAGGACATCTGTAAAAAAAGTGTTTTTTAATGAAACTTTAAAGTAGCTGTAACACTTAATTTATTAAATTATCCCAAATATTAATTATTGACAGCTGCAAATTTTGTAATATGCGGGAATAACTTTTGCAGATCAACTTGCACTTACTTTTTCTTTTTCCTGTTTAGCCTCTGGTAATTACCGTTCAGATAATAATTCAGAGGATGATATGTACGAGTGTAAATGAAGTGTAGTCTTGTACATTCTCAGTTCGACCGTTCCTGAGATGTGTGGTTAATTGAAACCCGACCACCAAAGAACACCGGTATCCACGATCTAGTATTCAAATCCGTGTAAAAATAACCGGCTTTACTAGGACTAGAACGCTGGAACTCTCGACTTCCAAATCAGCCGATTTGGGAAGACGCGTTTACCACTAGACAACAACCCGATGGGTTAACTTGCACTTACTTAAATAAACTTAACTAAGTTACCCTTAAATAATACCCAGATTATCTAACTAATGATTTATTTAATGATGTTCTGTTTCGTCTACGTTCATAAAAGCGTGACAAAATCTTATAATGTTATAAAATGAGAAATAAATGTAATAGACCTACCTAATAAATTACTGCGTAAACCTACTAGAAAGGAAGGTCACATGCGATGATTTCAGCTTTCTCTGTTAACCGGCTCTTAAAATTATCTACCCGCTGCTACATCCTTTAGAAATATCTAAGTAAGCTTATAGAACATATGTAATATATTCTAACAGACCAGATCACCAGGAACATCTGAGGTTGTGTGCATCGAGTACAATAAGGTTACAGAAGAAATTTGCATCGACCGTTCCACCCAAAGTAAAATCCTAACGTAATTTGAAAAGTTTAGCCTGATTCCTTGATTACGTACTCTAAAATTCACGGTACGATTTACGTAGAGAAAAGAGGAAAGAAATTTATTAACTATATCTGGTCAACAGTCCCAATAACTTTCCTAAAAGCGTCTGGAACTCTCATTTGAAATGAGTTTCATTAGATTCAAATTTGAGATTTCATTAGTAATTTTTTCATTAAAATTTATTAAACTGTACCGAAAGGTTTGTGTCGATCATATTTAATTATATGTAGTTTCCAATTTAATCTAAATCTTAACTAGCAAACAAAAAAAAAAAAAAAAATCATCCATATCATAAATCATCGAATCTAATTTAGTAGTAATCTAATTTTATATTATTAGCCCCATTCTTATGTTATATTTCATTCCTCTAAACATCAACCTTAATTATTCGCAAAGACCAGTACATTATTAACTTATTGAACAAAACAATCTAAAACCACAATCAGTCAAAAAAAAAATCACGTTTTACTGCGGATACATACTCCCTTGTGTACATTGTGGCCGAGTGATATTTTTGAGAATTTATATGTTTTATTTGTTAACTAAATGCTGAACTACGGATTGAATGTTGGAATATTACCTATGATTATTATTGAAAATTTCGTTTTATTACAAATAGATGGAGATTTCATCGAACTTTAAAATGTTTACCTTAAAATATTTATTTGTGTTAAAAGTGCTTATCCTATTTTTTATAATGATAACCTCTCGACCCCACAGCTCTTTGTAAAGAAAAACAACGTTTTTTTTTTTACGATCGGTTTTTTTAACAGAACTACTCCCGTCATTAGTACTGCAAATCTTTATGTTGATGGAATTTTTTTTGTTAAAAATTGTTTATTTAGTTGACAGATTTGGAAATTAATTTCTTTTTGCATGTATCAACCGAATACTAGTTGTTAATACATAAACGATGTTTTAGAAATTATTAATGAAAATTATTATTGTTATTTATACCCCCACACTCATCTATTTGGCTCTCCTTTTAAGATCTGTAAGACTTGCAAAGTCACCATTTACTCTTTGGTTACTCAATCGACAAAACTTAGACCTGGGTTCAGATATGAAATTTCTATTAAATCAGGTAGAAGCTATAAAACGTCTATTGCGGTTCCTCTCCTACATCGGAATGAAGAATACGATTTAGTGATTTTGGTCCGATTTATGTATTTTAGTTTGTTTTTGTTGTTGTTACTTGTCTACGTTTATTCTTTATCGTTTAGTTTTGTTGTTTATGATTTCTGTTGTTTTATATAACACTACATGATAGAGATAGTCACTAACGACTGTAATTGTTGACCCGTCGAAAAAAAAATTTTTTTGTAATTTTCTTTTAGTTGGAGAATATATTAATGAGTATGATTACACTGTATATAAGTGGATTCTTTGTGCGGATATGATTTTTCTCAGTAGAAATATAATAATAATAATTCTAAGTAACAATTATGCGTTTAAATATGTTTGACACACGATAGAAAAAATATTTTAATTTAAATTATTAAAATTATTTTTGTTTTTCTATTTACAAAATATTTTTTTGTAAAAAAAATAAGAAAAATAATATTTTTATTGTATTCGGCATTTGACCTGATATGAATTTTTCTATTTATTTGTTAGGACCCTTAATTAAAATCTCCGAATGTTTTTATTTTTTATTTTCATAAATTCAAGTACCTGAGTTTTTATTTCTTAGATGTATTTCCAATGTTTTTACCGCAAAATTGTGTATTCCTACTAGAGGGAAATGGAGGCATTTTTTAAATTCCCAATATTTTTTCTACGAGAATCTTTTTATTTTTCATTAAATCTTATGTTTTTTGTGGTTTTTTTTCACCGTGTTGTCACTTTTCCTTCTTGATTTATATTTTTCTACTAAATTAATTTAAACGCAATAAATTTGAAAGTCGTCTAAAAATGTTCTATATGATTATGCAAACGCTGATGTTATTGCATCTTGTCGATGCCTTATCAAAATTCTTTGCTACCGTAAACATTTACTTTTACCCTTATAGAATTGTGAAGATAATAATTATTTTATTATTTTATTATTGTTAGCTAATACACATAACGATGAAAAACAAATACGTTTTTGTAAGGTTCGTATAACATGAAAATTGATGAAATGGAATAATTCGTACATTAGGAATGAAACACTCTGTGTGTGTTTTTTTTTATAATTATAACGAAATGTTTTATATATAAACTACGATTTTGAAAAAAATGAAAAAAAAAAATGTTTAATTCTATTTTCCTTAAATAATTCTAATGTTCATTAATCATGAAAATTGTTATCTCTTAATGTATAAAAATAAGAGTAGAGTTTAGTTTTTAAATAAAAAGGCTTACTTTTTATAATATTATGTTTACTGTAATTAGATTAAGCGCCCTGCTTTTAAGTAGAATAAATATATCTATATATATTTTTATATACAAGTATATAAACTAATAAATTATCTCTACTTTTAAAAGAGAGTTCATACTGCGTTACAGAGTAAACGGTAAAAAACAAAAGAAGATTCTTTTAAATTTGATTTATGATTTAAAATATTTAAAATTAAAAGAGAAAATATAGTAGCAGATAACAGTTAAGTAAGATTTGAAAAGAAACATTAAAATAGAAAGATACGAACAAGAAGAAGGATTTATATTCGATGTAATATATTATTTATTTAATCCGTAGGATGTAGTATTACATATTAAAGGATATAGAAATTGCTGTTAAATTAAAATGCTTAAAACAACAGGATTTTCTAAATTAAAAATGAGGTCGGTTTGGAAGTTTTATTAGTTGTTTATAAATCAGTCATGTTGAACTAAAATCGCTAGTTAAACGATTATATAATTATTAGATTATAGAAAAACTTATGATATTTAAATTTAAAACTAAAGCAATATTTTGAAGTTAGTTATTCAAACAGTCTTACTACCGCATTAATATTAATTATTAATCGTAATCTAACTTTAAAATTACCGGTAATATTTATTCATCGTATATATTAAATTTTTTAAAAAATCATTTACGAAAATTTTTATATTAATACCCGTCAGCTGTTACAGCATATGTTATAATATATTAAAAACTTAGAAAACTTAGTCTGTTGTACCGTATCCCTTTTCCGTACACCCTTCTCTACCGAAGCTTGTTTCATTGTTCAAGGATAAATTATCAAATTTAAAAGTTTTATATTTTAGCTATAGTATGAAATATGAATTTTCAGTGATAAAACTAAAATAAACACAAGAATCTTTCATTTCCTAATTAATTTTTTCTTAAATGTTTCAAGAATAAGAACAACCATATGATACCGGTTTAAGAATCAATCTTTGGTATACAGTATGTATAATATCGAATCGGATATGAATACTAGACAATGAATACCGGTGTACTTTGGTGGTTGGGGTTTGATTAACCACATTTCTCAGGAACGGTCGGAATAAGTCTGTGCAAGACTACACCTCATTTACGTGTCATATATATCAACCTCATCTCACTGGAAAATGAATAGGAAATGTTTATCGTTCGCTAGTCGAAAGGATTGTAACACACGTTAGGGGGAAAAAACAACGTGTAATATATTTTTTTAAATTTCGGGCTACAGGAAATTTAATCATTTTATTATTGCATATTTAAACATTTGATTGTTATTTATTTTTATCGATGATTTCGTGATATTTTACGGTTAAAAAAGTTTGGAAAAACTTTATATCTATGTGTAAATCGTAGATGTTTAGAAGATTATTTTGCTAATATTTTTGTTGCATCTTGAAACCACTCGTTTTGCGTAATTTATTTATTTTTCTAAACATATATTTCCAGAATATAAATAATGACACCGATTTAACAATCAGTTCTTGTTATATATAATATATATTTTTAATTACCCGTTACATTTCTATTGCTGCTGCAACAGCATAGCTAGAAAATGAAATTATAGGCCAAACTTTAAGCTAAGTGAGTTTTTACAAACGGCAACATTTTTCAAAAGACCTCCCCCCCCCCTTAGTTCAAAATCACAAAAAATGTTACAGAAATTTCGGTAAGTACATGTACGGAGGTGTTTTGGCTTTTGTGATTAACGACTCCAGACTGACTCCATATAATTCGTTGAAAAAAGTTATATATGTGGGGTATCGAAATGATCGAATATTAGGAAAAAAAAATAATGAGTGTAGTTTTTGCTGTTTTGAATTTTTGTATAGCGAACGAAAAAATTGAGCTTTATTTGATGAAATTAACTTATATAAAATTCTTAAATTTTAAGTAAATCGGATTAATGATAAAAAAACAGTTTTTGCTTCATATCTCGATTTGGGAAACATATTTTGTTGTATGTATATAGCTAATAAATTACGCTTAAATATGAATATTTTAAGTAATCTATAATATTTTTATCGGTAATGTTGGTTATCATTGCACCAAATTGGGCCAAAATGTATAGAATTAAATCATTACTTCAATAAATAAACTTTTAAGCCGCAAGAAACAAGAGGGGCGAGTGGGTGAATGGGATCGACTTAAGGTGTAGATTTTTTTCGAATTAAAGGACGATATTACTTTCGGTCGCATGTTGTGAGTGAGGGATGAAAATGAATTTTCTTTACTTTTAGTGTATGATGAGTACAAAAATACCATCCACTTAAATTGTGGTTTTCTAATTTACGTTTATTTAATAATAGGTCTATGTATAAAATTCTCTTGCTCAAAAATCACTAAAACTACTAAAAATCAAATTTATTGAAATTTATATATGTTGTGGTACTGTTTCTGAAGTTGTGTTTTTGAAATTTGATGAAGATTGGTCGAGTCGTTTTTGAGTTACTCTCAATTTAAGATCTAAAGTATTTGAACGGGACAGGTTAGAAGCGTGGTTCGTTAAGATCCTGCTCGGTTGACATTTTGTGTAAGGTCTACTGGTTGATCGAACCTATGTTGTGCATTGTACTCCAAAAATCATTGCGTTTCTGACTACGAAATAGTCAAGGCGTCAGAATTATTAACTTATTACTGATTTTCTTGTTGCAGTATTTAAAATTTTTTTTTTTTTTATTATTATTTATGTTGTATAGTTTAATTTTATTTTAATTTACTTCTTGATTCTTTACTTATTTCCGGTTGTTTATTTATTTCTTTGTTCCTTTTTTTGTAAAATTTTAGATTAGAATTAGTCGATACTATTTCCAAAGGAAACAAAATAAAATAACGGAAAGTTGGTCTTGTTGCCCAGAACTGCCTAGAGTTTTTTTTTTTTTTTTGTTATTGTTTACGATTGAATATTCAACTGTGTGTAGAATTAATATAGATTATATAGGACTTTTCAAAAAAGAGGGTTCCTGTGGAATCCTCTTAAGAGGGTTCCACTCTTTTAACTCTTTTCGAATTAAGAGTTTAAAAATATTTTATTTTTTTGTAATTTTTAATATTTTACGTTTTTTTTTCCAAATTTTAGCCGTTTTTTAAAGCGATATAGGTAACTGTTAAGCTAGGGGATCAAATGGGACTGAAATGTTTTTGCTAAAACTTTTTTATTAGTTTTCTCCATTTCCTTCTTGTACTACATAATTTTTAACGTAAAAACATCATTTGATCAAGTCGCTTAAATCGAATCCAAATTTTTTTATTAAACATTTTAAATATTTTTTTGCAAACATCCTTAATATTACATAATTAAGTCGTTATTTAAAAAAGCTATAGCGTATTTGAAACAAAATTCTGTAATAGCAAAGCCGGAATGTTACTTTTCCGGCGTTTTAATTTAATTGAAATAATACTCGTATTTTGATTAAATCGATAAATCTTTTTATTTTAACATATATTATTTTATATTTGTTTGTAGAAATCGTAAATATACTTTTAAATCTGAATTAAATTTTATTTTTTAATCTAACTTAAAATCTGTAAAAGTGTAATCCATATCCGCTAGATGAAGACACCCTCCAACCGATCTTCTCCGTACCTAGCCCTGATTGCCTTTACCGAAGTTCATCTTTTAAACCTCGGCAAATGAAATCTCTCAGTCGCCTTGTCGTAGGATTCCACCGATGCGAATGCCACAAGCGACATTACCATCGGTGTTGCTATTAAGACTGAAAACTATAGTCGTCGAAGGAACTGAATCACTTAGCTACCCGAAAGGTACAGTGAGTTCATGTGCGACAAAAACGGGGAAAAACACTAAAGCAGAAAAAAAACACAAAATAAAACTAAATAATACAACCAAAACCGATGTCGATTTTATAAAAATTAATAAACGATAAATTTCTTTTAAGGTTATGCCTGAAATATATCAATTGGTAGTTCAGAAAGTTCGGTTTTAAAATTCTAAAATCAGCCTTTCTTTATGCTCTTTTGAAGCTTTTTATGTAGAAATGCGTTTTGGTAATCATAAAGATTATGATAAGTTGTAGTTCTTTTTTAATAGATGAGTTTGAAAAATGCCATTTACGCACCCCCCGCTCATTGGGGGGGGGGGGGGGGGGTGAGTTCGGCTAGATATTATTAAGAGCCTATATTCACCCGCGCTCTACCGACTAAAATTCCTATCTCACCGTTTCTCCCCCTCCGGGGCCGGTCCTACAGTTAAACATTGCGCGGCCCCAGAAGGTGCTTTTAGGGCCCAGGGTTCCAGGGGGAGTTTCCGTGCTTCATCACTGTCGCCCATTCGCAGAATTGCAGACGCATGACGGCTCCACAGGGGACTGTCCTTCGCCCCTTCCCCCTCATGTGTAGTTAAATTAAATAAACTTGAAAATGTATTCGATAATTAATTATTAGATAATTTTTTTTTCTCGTTTGATTGATCTTTCATAATAATATATAAATATTATAATATGGAAAAATTTTGTTTTTCTTTAATAATCTTTTTCTTATTAATTATGCGACCAGATGCGATTTTTTTTTTAAATTTGATAGTTTAAATAATTAAACCAAAAAAATCTGAATCAACTTTAATCTGAATTAAATTGTTTTATGTGCATTGAGCTCCAGAAAAATAATCTCGATAGAATAAATTTTTTTTTTTCTTTAAAAGAAAATGAAAAAATCAATGATGACTTCAGAAAAATGTAGTAATGAAAGTAAAATTACCTAAAGATATTGCAGAAAAACAAACCTTGTAATACTAAACTTAATTTTTTTTTTTTACGTTTTAAGTTACGTAATCTAATAATAAATGTGGTTGTTATTAAAAAGGAATAAATTAAAACATATTTTTTTTGGATGGAACATTGTATTTTTTTTTTTTTTTTTTTTTTTAATAAGTATTTTTTCATTAGTGTGTGTAAACAACATCAAGTAGAAAGTACGAGTGTATTGTATATAACGTTGTGAAGAGGTTGTAACGGATGAGGTAGAGCAAGACTTGAAGAGCTACCGCGTTTACTTGCAACAAAGATCACCAGGGGCGCCTACTTCCACTATCCCGCCTTATTAGAGAATTGGCGCGCTCACAACCCTTCCTCTTGTGTACTGGTCCGCTATTGTTTCAACTGCTTCTACTCTCTTGAAAACACTGGGCAAACGGCGCCGTAATTACTGACTTACACCTCCTTACATTTCAGGAAACACAACAATCTTACGCTCTCTTAATTAATATTTAGATTGGATTTCCAACTCAAAAACATTGTATTATTTCATTTATTAGGAAGTTACTTTTCCTTTCTTTGAGGAAAGAAAATAATAATTAGAGTAATTTTTGTTGTTAAAACGACTTCTCATATTTTATTTTTTAAATATTAAGATCGTTTCAGGTAAAATTTAACTAAGGAAATCGGGGAGAAATTCTGGTTCTCTTATTACAATATTATTATATCATATTGTAATATTTAGTTTTTTCTTTCAATAAAAAGATTTTAAAAATGGTACAACGAACACAAAGAAGTGGCTTTTACGTAATGCATTTCAAGCAACTAAAAGCTTTTCAAAAAGTAGTGAATTAATGTTTGATTTAAAATATAATATATAATATATATATTAATATATTTTATATTTTATTTTAAAATATATATTAAAATTATTAAGATACTGCTCCGTAAAGGGTAAACCGTGTTACTAATCGTTATCAACTTCATTTAAAATTTTCTATAAATTATGATATTTAAATAGAGTAATAAACAACTGATTCAGGTTTAATAATATGCGTATACTTCAGAATAGGTAAAATTTCACATACTTGTTTGGTTTTTCTCGTCAATCGTTGACAAACGAAAACACTTCACAGTTTTATTACTTAGATTTTGAATATCTTTCCAGAATTCACCTTTAGTTTTGATAAGATGCTTTTCATTTTCTCGACTTTACAGCATTTCCTGAAAAATGGACAGAATCACGTTGTTTTCCCACATCTAAACTAGTATGAATAGATATATTGTATACTCTTCGTGATACTATTTCACGGGTGTTAATTCAAGCATCCAGGAATAAATAAATCGTACTAAAATATTATAAGGGAGATCTCTAAAGCCAATTGCCAACAAGCATATTCATCTTACTTACGGCATGCTTGCAATTGCTGCTAATGAACATAATTTATGAAACAGTGTTTTTTGTGCGTTTCTGACTTGATGATACAGCACGTTAATAAAATAAACTCCAAACCCAAAAAAACAAAAAATAAACCGTAAATAAATCCAACTTGAAGCTATATTTCTTCTCTGGAAAGAAAAACTAATATATTTGTAATATTTCATTTATAAAAACAGAGTTGAAGTATAGCAAATATAGAATTATGAAATAAACTTGAATTGCAAGGCCAAAATACAGAAAAATCGATTGAAAAAGACATACATCGTGTTCCTTTTTATTCAAAAACAAGAATAGAATACCGCTTTACATTGTCATGTTTCTTATTTGTATTAAATAATAATTATTAAGCGAATAAACAGAGATTGTAATAGTTCCACAAAAATAACTTCTTATCAGACCGACTCCTATTCCCGACCGAAAAATTAGAAATAAATAAGAATTGTGCACCATAATTTCAAAAGTTGTGATAAATAATCGATATTACAGTGTTTTTTAATGTAAACAAACTACGTAGTAATGTCCACGCATATATAAACTACAGAAGAAGGAGGTATGCGCAAACTGATGAAGGAGATGTAAGAATAAGACAGGAGAAAATGAAAGAGATATGTAATGCAAATTAAACGATTAAGTTACGAAAGGAAACATAAAAAGTCGGGGAAACATGATCGAAGGAAGAATGCAAATCTATACGATAATGAAAATCTACAAAAGAAAGGGCGGTACGATAATACGTGTAGGAAAGTGAAGACCATTACACGGGGTAAATAGAAAGGGAATAGTAAACTAAAAGAAATTAAGGATAAAGATGGTAAATTACTACCGGAGGAAAAAACTAAGAATATAACTTAGCGGGTCTAGGTCGAGGTGTAAGGATTCTGCCTTTCACCTACACAGTTTATCGATTGAAGATATAGAGGCTCATTACAGTCGCAAGGATACTCCCCTGTGCTGAATAATACTTGAAGATATGACAAGGAATGTGTTTAAAAAAAGAAGGAAGAATAAGTATAGGAGGATAAAAAATAAGTTACTGATGTTACGGCTATTCTAAAAAACGCACTTTTAATAGCCAGAGAAAAGAACGGAAGAGAATAGAATGAAAATAAATATAGGCAAAATTAAAGTAATCGAAGTAAAAAACAAAGAGTATTTAATCGAAGGAAGAATAGTAAACCGAAAATAATTTCAGATATTTGGGGATTATGTTGACAGAGGACTGAAAAAGCGTAAGGGAAATAAAAAAGATAGCGATGCCAAATAAAGCGTTCAGTAAGAAATAGAAATTGCCGTCTGTTTATTAATGGATATAGAACTTAACCGTAGTAAAGATCCATTTTGCACGAACATGATTTTTTTTTTTTGTCTTTTAAATTTAATGTACTTTTCATTAAAAAAAAAAAAAGTATATTTTACGTACAAGGAAGTCATGTGGTGTCCACATCAAATTTATTTGGAATACGGGTAGTGTTTTTAAAGGTCAATTTTAATTTTAAATACATATAAGAAGAATGTGAAATAAAATATACGTAAAAAAGATGTACTTTTTTAATTTTTCTTTAAGTTTTGCCTTTTAGAAGTTGGCGTCAAGTTATGGCTTTACAAATTGTTGGAAGATGTTTATCGACACTATCTTTGAAAGCCAAAATTTAAAGAATTTAAAAAATATTTTTTATTTCTTTGAAGATTTTTTAAGTTTCCTTTATTCTTAAGTTATTTTTTGTAATCGTAAAATACATTCTAAAATGATTAAATACAGAAAAACTTTAAATACATTATTTTCATTAGGTTAACGTTGTACATACGTTCCATTAAAAAAAAAAATCGCTTAAATTTTATTTATTTTTTTTTTTGTCTTCAGTCATTTGACTGGTTTGATGCAGCTCTCCAAGATTCCCTATCTAGTGCTAGTCGTTTCATTTCAGTATACCCTCTACATCCTACATCCCTAACAATTTGTTTTACATGAACATGATATATACAATCATTATATGTGTAAGAATTATTTAAAATAGAAAACCAAATAACTTGAAAATAATAAAAAAAAATAACTTTATTATTATTTTCGAAATATTATACAAGTTCTGTTCTATTTATGTTACGTCCTATAATACTCGTATATAATCGGTAACGAAATTTAATAAACAGAATGAAATGACTTAATGAGTTGTCACTATATTATTGCTACTTAGCGGTTAAAATAAAATTATGACCTATTTTAAACCGATTTGTAAGAAACAGTACTTAGAGACTTTAGTATCGTATTATAAGGTATCGTACTAAGGCGATTAATCTTTTATATATTTTATTATAATAAGTATTCGTTATAAAAGGAACCAAGGCACTTCAGTGTTGAAGTTTATTAAACAAAATTGTTTCATCTTGTCTTGTTTTCATATATTATTTGTATATGGAAAGAAAGATTTTATCAAATAGAAGCTATATAAGGAAATTTATCACAAAAGTTTAAAGTTAATTATGTTGTTACAGCTTTGATTTCATTTTTCCCTAAAAAACTACTTAAAGATCTTTTTTATGAAAAATCGTTTGAGTATTTTACGAGAGGTTATCTCTAAAGTAAAGACCGGTTCATTATAAATATTTTTTATTTCTCTAAACTACATAACTTATACTTCTTCTTTATATAACCGCCACATGAATTAAGACATTTATCGTAGCGATACACCAGCTTCAATATACCCTCATCGTATTCTTCTGCTGTCAGTTCATTTAGCCACTGGTTAACAACAGCGCTAATAAGTTCATCGTCACCCGCAAATTGCTAACCGCTCAAAAAAAAATGGTAATCAAAAGAAGCTAAGTCCAGACTGTATGGTGCTGATGGTAAATTTTCCATCCAAATGTTCTCAGTAAATCACGTGCGGACCCGCAACATGTGGACGTGCATTATCGTGCAGCAGGACGACGCCGTCGGTCAGTCGCCCACGTCGCCGATTTTGAATGGCGCGCCGTAACTTATATAGAGTTTCGAAATAGGCTTCTGCATTAAAGTCGTTCCACCGGCCGTGAAATCAATTAGCAATATGCCAAACCGATCCCGAAAAAATGTGGCCATCAGTTTGCGTCCAAATGGCTGTTGCTTGATCTTTGTCGGTCTGGTTGGTGATTGAGGATGACGCCATTCACTTGATTGTCGTTTTCTCTCTGGCGTGTAATACGAAATCCGTGTTTCATCGCCGGTAACAAATGAATGAAGGAAACGATCACTTTTTTCTGTGTAGCACATAAAAAATTCCAAAGCAGATCCCGTTCGGATTTTTTGTGACGTTCCGTTAAGACGTCCGGCACCCGATGTCCGCAAACCGTTCTGAAGCCTAAATGTTCTTAAACGATTTAACCGATATCAGCTTTCGAAACATCAGGAAAAAGAACGGCCAGGTCGGAAATCGTTGAGGAAATCATTGCTGATGTCATTATCGACGCGTTCCAACAAGTCCTCGGTCATTATCGAGAGCCTCCTCGATTGTTCTTCATCGTGCGCATTAATTATGCTATTTCTAAACCTTTCACACCATTTTCAGACGCTTCTTTCATTCATTAAATTATCACCGAACACAGCTACCGAGTCTATTAATTTCAGCCGGCTTAAGGTTTTGATGGTTTAAAAAATGTATGACCACCTACAAATTTCACAGTCGGCGGCAACATCGATTTTCCTATTCATTTTATATAATGTAATAACTCACACTTAATCAAAGCTACTACAACGCGACAACAATACAGTGTGTACTTTACTAGCGTGGCCGTAAACGATACAGGTTTGCCAACCTTAAGGAGAGAAATTTTCCAGCGGTCTTTACTTTAGAGATATATCTCGTATTTTCTCGTAACGTTAATTTAATTTATTTTAAGAAGAAAATTATAAAAATTAAACGTCTTAAATGTAAGGAGACCACGCTTTAAGTGAATGGGGTATTTTCGTACTCCACATATTTCAAAACGTAAATTAAGTTCATTTTCACTCCCCGCTAACACCATCTGACCGAAATTAATCCCGTACGTTTCTTAAAAAAGTCGCTGAAACGCCGGCAATGAATTCCCAACCGCTAAAATTGATTTTGAGTGAATTAAAAAAAAATGTCGATTTTTTGTTTTTAGCTCTCATACTCGAGGGAAACATTCGGGTAAAATTAATTTTTAAAAAAATAGTCCGTAAGTAATAAGGATAAAATCAAAACCTAAACCGACAACGATTGTTAACGTCTATATGCCTACAAGCGCCCATGATGATGATGAGGTAGAGTGTGTATACGAAGAGATTGATGAAGCAATTAAACACGTAAAAGGAGATGAAAATTTAATAATAGTCGGAGATTGGAATGCAAGCATTGGAAAAGGCAAGGAAGGAAATATAGTGGGTGAATACGGTCTGGGCAAAAGGAATGAAAGAGGGGACCGACTTATAGAATTTTGCACGAAGTATAATTTAGTAATTGCCAACACCCAATTTAAAAATCATAATAGAAGGATATACACTTGGAAAAAGCCAGGCGATACTGCAAGGTATCAGATAGATTATATCATGGTTAAGCAAAGATTTGATAGATTGATAGAAGCGATTGATAGATTATACAAACTGGTGTGTAATATTTATGGAAAAGGGGAATTTCCGTCAGACTTCAAAAAAAGTGTTATAGTAATGATACCAAAGAAAGCAGGGGCAGATAAATGTGAAGAATACAGAACAATTAGTTTAACTAGTCATGCATCAAAAATCTTAACTAGAATTCTATACAGAAGAATCGAGAGGAGAGTAGAGGACCAATTTGGTTTCAGGAAAAGTATAGGGACAAGGGAAGCAATTTTAGGCCTCAGATTAATAGTAGAAGGAAGATTAAAAAAAAACAAACCGACATAATTGACGTTTATAGACCTAGAAAAAGGCATTCGATAACGTAGACTGGAATAAAATGTTCAGCATTTTAAAAAAATTAGGGTTCAAATACAGAGATAGAAGAACAATTACTAACATGTACAGGAACCAAACAGCAACAGTAACAATTGAAGAACATAAGAAAGAAGCCGTAATAAGAAAGGGAGTCCGACAAGGATGTTCCCTATCTCCGTACTTTTTAATCTTTACATGGAACTAGCAGTTAATGATGTTAAAGAACAATTTAGATTCGGAGTAACAGTACAAGGTGAAAAGATAAAGATGCTACGATTTGCTGATGATGTAGTAATTCTAGCCGAGAGTAAAAAGGATTGTGAAGAAACAATGAACGGCATAAATGAAGTCCTACGCAAGAACTATCGCATAAAAATAAACAAGAACAAAACAAAAGTAATTAAGTTTAGTAGAAGTAACAAATGATGGACCACTGAATATGAAAATAGGAGGAGAAAAGATTATGGAGGTAGAAGAATTTTGTTATTTGGGAGATAGAATTACTAAAGATGGACGAAGCAGGAGCGATATAAAATGCCGAATAGCACAAGCTTCACTAACGAGCCTTCAGTAAGAAATATAATTTTTTTACATCAAGAATTAATTTAAATGTCAGGAAAAGATTTTTGAAAGTGTATGTTTGGAGTGTCGCTTTATATGGAAGTGAAACTTGGACAATCGGAGTATCTGAGAAGAAAAGATTAGAAGCTTTTGAAATGCGGTGCTATAGCAGAATGTTAAAAATCAGATGGGTGGATAAAGTGACAAATGAAGAGGTATTGCGGCAAATAGATGAAGAAAGAAGCGTTTAGAAAAATATAGTTACAAGAAGAGACAGACTTATAGGCCACATACTAAGGCATCCTGGAATAGTCGCTTTAATATTGGAAGGACAGGTAGAAGGGAAAAATTGTGGAGGCAGGCCACGTTTGGAATATGTAAAACAAATTGTTAGAGATGCAGGATGTAGAGGGTATACTGAAATGAAACGACTAGCACTAGACAGAGAATCTTGGAGAGCTGCATCAAACCAGTCAAATGACTGAAGACAAAAAAAAAGTCCCTAAGTGGTGATAATAAATCTGAAATAGGACTCCGTGAAATTGTTAAAAAAATACAAAAAATACACTCTTAATTCTAAATAAACAAAATTGTAATTTTCTAGGAAGTGGTGAAAATTTTTGGCAAATCTTTTTTTCAAGAAATACTAAAAAATAAGGGCTATCAAACAATTAAGATTATTACATTTTAAATGCAATGGATCACTTGCGAAATGGTTAAATTTTAAAATATATTTTTTTTTTTGTAAATTAAGTATATCTATTACTATATCTGGACTAAAACTTTCTATAGTGATTTGAATTTATTAATGATGAAGAAAATATAGATACAAAAAACTCCAATTAACTTCTTTTCTGAAGAAAGATATAGAGTTAAAAAACGATAAATATATAAGTAATCTTTTGGGAAGAAGATGATTTTTAAATAGTTTGTTGGTAATTTGTGATCTTAAAAAAAAAACTTAAACTTTTAAGAATGTTTTTTTGCTGAATTGTTCCAGTAAAGATTTCAAAATCTTATTTCAGCCAAAACACCGCCACCCCATTTTACAATTTTTGCAAAAATTTAATGCATTTTTTCCCCCAGAAATATTTTCACCTGTCTTCCAAATTTAAAGAAAATTGCTCACAATTGTCCACAGTTATAAGAGCAAATATAGGCTACTATACAAACAGCGTACAAACAAGCGTATAAACGATTTGAAGAAACGTATTTTTTGAACTTGGACGCATTTGAATAAAACCTATTTTTTCAAATGTTATTTACAATTTATTTAAATCTATTCTTTTTGTTAAACATATTTAAATGTCTACTTAAGGCACAGAGATACAAAAAGACCAATTTTTTTTACCGATCTATATACTTAGTTCGTTTTAAAAAGAACTATGTTTAAACAAAAATAATGTGCTATATTTAATGTGATTGATTATAAATAATACAATTATTTGTGCAAAACAATATTGAGATCAAATTTTTTTATAACAAATGTTGTGAAAGTGTCCACCATTTTCATCAATGCAAGCTCTTTTTCATATTCTATGCAACCTTTCGAAGTGTACCTATTCCAATTTCTCATAATTCCTTAGTTATGTTGGCTTAAGTTCTCCAATGGCATGTTGGTTATTATTTAATATACAACCTTTCAGATATCGCTAGAGTAAAAATTCTGCAGGAGAAAGATCAGATGACATAGCCCTGCTATATCATCTGATCTTTCGTTTTCTTTGACCTGCAAAGCAAGTTACTCTTTGTCCAAAAGAATTTCTGGATCTATTGTTGCTCTTGTCGTATGACATGTCCCATCTAGTTTTGAAAACATAATCTCTCTTATTTAATTCTAAATTTTCAATTTATTGGCATTAAGAATGTACTCAAAGAATATAGGACCTATTATTATTCTTCGCCTGGAAACTGCACACAACACACCAATTTTCTGTAGATGTGGTCATGAATGGATGATGTGAGGATTGTTGGAGCTCCAGTAGCAATCATTCCGATTCTTAACGTAGCCACTCAAATGAAACCAAGCCTCATCTGTAAAAAATACATTATCCAACATTTCAGTGCTCTCTCAAACAAAGAAATTAAACAATTGACTGTAGTGGAGCCTAGCAGCATACCAACGTGGTGCGATTCATGTGATACATGAATTCGACATGGCTTTAGTTAAGTAAATTTTTCCTGTGCTCTCCTGGACTGGATCTGCAATCAAGTTTAGCTCGATACAGAAGAGTGTCCTTTAACTCAAATAAGTCTTCCCGTCTACCGGCAACATGTCCGGCACGGCAGGTCGGCTCGTCGGTCTAGATCGTTTTATTCTTCGATTTGCTTGCCTCAAACCACCAGAGATGGGTGAAGCGGGCCCGACTATGTCGTTCCCGGGTCCCTCCACAGCGGCCGGGATTTTATGTCTGTACACTTTATGTTATTTACCTCTGTGCCTACCTCAAACCTCTAGGCGGAAGGAATCGGGCCCGACTATGTCGTTCCTGGGCCTCACCCAGCGACCGTGTCTCGGTCTTTTTTTTATTCTATCTCGACATTAAAGTCTCTGATCCATTACTTACAATCTGTCTCTAAGTTTTTAAGATCTCGGTGACTAGGTTCTCAACTATCCTCCATTCTTGTTGACCTTTAAGCATAAGTGCTACTATTGTATCTGGAGTGAGATCCAAGATTCGAGTTCCCTTTCTCTGTGTTCTTACCATTGACACATTCAAATATCGTGTGTTATGGGGAGTCTTCATTACCTCAACACACAGCGAATTCTCTCTTTCTAAACCTATTCAGGTAGTCACCGAATTCCCCATGCTCGGAGAGGAACTGAGAGATGTATCCCACCTTCCCGTGTTTCCTCTCTAGCCATGGCCTTAATCTGGGGATTAACCTTCGCGTCCAGGAACTTGTACGGGTCGTGTGCCACTCTTCCTGCCATTCTTGATGTAACAATCTGGTAGCATCTTCCTTGTTCATGACTTTGTAGACTCGCTTTCTTCTCCGGGCCTGGAGGTGTACGGGTGGAACCCCCGTCAGTACACCTGCAGTGACTATAGAAACAGTTCTATAAGATGATGTAAGTTATGTGACCGGGTAGCTTTAAAGGCACTATAGAGATATTCCTTTTTGTTGCGCAAGTTTTCGTAATGATTTGTTAGGTGAATTTCTAAAGCTTACTCTAACATCTGCTTCCTCATTAAGTGCTAAATGTTTCCGGCTATGTTTGATTGCTTACAGAACCAGTCCCTCTTATGTTTCTTTATCAAACAATGAAGTTTTATTTGGTACATTCTTACCCGTGAACTATAATTGAAAAGCTACTGGGCATAACACAAAAAATTTAAATAATTTTCCACAATAAAAATCCTTTGTTCCCTGTTAAAAACCATTACTTCTTTATAAAAAAAACCCAAAAATAACTGTTCACAAAAAAAGAAAAAGAGATTGTATCAGCCGATTATTAAAATAACAAAAATAGCCAAAGTCTTCATTCGAAATTATTATATTTACTTTTCTAAAGAGTATTTTGCTGGGATTGCATTTTAAAACAGTTTACTTTCTTTCCTTATACTATTTTCTCGTTGTAACTATAGCTGCTATATCGCTATAGCCGGGAATGTAGAAATAAGAGAAATTTTTTTTTTTAAATTTAATAAATTTTACTTACAAAAGATTAGAAAATAAGTATTTTAGACAGGGTGAAAAATACAAACAGCTAAAGTTATCTAATACAACTACTGGAATTTCTTAAAACAACAACCGTTGTCTGTTTTTTTATTTTTATTATAAAATTTTTTATTGCTTTATAGTGTTTATTAGAACTATTTATTCGGTAATTGTTTAATTGTTTTTTTTATTATTGTTTAAATAAACTTCTTTTTGTTTAAACAGTTTTTTACATCAAATCTTTCTATAATGATTACTGAAGATGATTGTGCAATCACGAAATTATCATCTTGGTATAGGTTTTAAATAAAATTTCGGTAACGGTTTTTAAAAGTAATCTTGTATTCCAAAAATAATTACAAATTTTGCATTAAAAATAAGAGATTTGGGATATTTAATAGAATATACTGTTATTTTTTTGTTATTTAAAGTTCAAAATATAGTGAATAGTACGTGTTTTATATGCTACTTTATAAAAAGTTATCTTTTCAAACGATTTCCCTTATTTTTTTTTTTGGACTATGTTTTTATAATTTGCGTAAAACTTCCTCATTATCTCTATTTGTTTTTTTCTTATTTTTTCGCTCCACTAGAAATTTCTATTAGGTTTTATTTTCTATGATTTATCAACATATTTCGTAAACGTATGTCATATTTTAACATATTTTGTTTATCTTTAGTTCCTCGAGGTCTTTTTCGATCTCTTTGTACCAATTTGTTTTATATTTTTTACATTAATAAAATAAAAAATGTTTCTGTCAATCTGTTATTGTTTATTCTATTTTATAGATGCTCATAGAATTTTATCATTATTTTCTTCATTGTTGTTTCAATATTTTCTATTTCTTGATCTCATTCTTTAACTTTTCTTAGTTGGTACATCCATCATTATATTTTTCTTTCAGGCAGATCAAACACTACTTTTAGCTAGAGAGTGTACTGTTTTTTAACCGTAGAAGGCTTCTAGAAGGATTACTGTTTTATAGTATCTTAATATGGCTTTTCTTGATATTAGTATTTTATTGTGCAGAGTATAATTAAATGATAGACTACTTCCATTTTCTGTTTTCTCTCTCTGTTATTCGTTCGTTTTCTAATCCTGTTGTGGGTTGGGGTTATTATTTTCCTAAATATTTTTGTTTATTTATTCCTCTGATTGTTTTATTTTCTGTTACGTTCATTTCTTTGCTTTTAATTGGACTGTTAGAAAGCCGTTTTGTTTTTTCATTTGAAATTTGTAAACCTATTTACTTGCGTATTTTTCTAAGATAGATATTTACTTTTGTTCTTCTTATATATTTCTTTAAATTAATAAATTATCTGCAAAAGCCAAAATAATTCAAAATCCATTTCATGTCATCCCTAGTTTTACCGTTTTTGAAATTTTTAAGTTTTCCTCGTTACCTTTATTTTCGTATTACCTTTTCGACGGTTCGGTTGAATAGCGTTGGAAAAAATCGATCGCCTTGCCTTTCACCGGTTTTTATTTAAAATGGATCTAATAATTCGCATTGAAGTTTGAGTTTTGAAAACGTTACTGTCAGGGTTAATTAATTATATTTATTGTTTTATTGTCAATATTAAACTCTTCAAGGACTCGGTAAAAAGATTCATAATGTACCGAATTGTACGGTTTTTCAAAATCATCAAAAATATTTTTTTAATATTTTTTGTGAAATTTATTGTCATTGGTTTCAAAATAAAAATTTGTTCCGTCCACCTCATTCCTGTGAAATCCGCTTTGATATTCTCCTAGATCATTTTCTATTTTAGCTAGTATTTTATTTGAATCCGTATAATATGTTATACGGAACGAGTAAAAGAGAATTACCGCGAATTATCTCCTTCCTTATTTAGCGGATGAATGATAGCATCTACCATTCCTTTTAGGTTTCCCCTTTATAACAGATATTTAATAATTTTAAAATAGTTACAGAATTTTGTACATTTCATAAAGAATTCAAATATACTCAACAGTAAAAGGTATATTTTTAACAATATATGCTTAAATTTTATAAAAAATCTTTTTTAATTAGTGTAACATTTCAAAGTTTTTAATGTAATTAAAATCTTTTTTATGTATTTTAACGAAACTTTATTTCAATGAATTTCACGTTCTTGTTGTTAAACGTACTTAAAAATTAATTATACAAAAAAATATTCCGCGTGCTTAAAAAATTAAATTCATTGAACGGTTTATATTATTCTCTTAACAGTTATGAAAATTTGTATTATATACAAACAAAAGAAATGGCCTTAAATAAGGTGCAGCATACGTATTAATAACATTTGCACTACTCATTATAGAGTTTATGTATGTGAGAAAATATTTTCAGAGTTTGTATTTGATGTTTGTAATATTATTTTTTTTATTTATATTTTTGTATAGGTAAGTGTTTTATACACACCACTTATCTTTCGCTTTATAATTTTCATGTAGAACGTTTAGGTTTACATTTGCGCATTCTAATAACAAAAGTATAACAGCGATAAATATAATTTAGCATAAAATGCATAATTAAAAAATCTTACTTATGAATTTTCAAAAGTTAAAAACATGTAAGTTGTAGGCTTTGTATGTTTCCGTAAATTTTCAGTATATTTAAACCGTTGAGAGTTATTTTATAACTATTTTTTTTCCTCTTTAGATTATATTATGAAAGAAAATTTTAGGAAAATAAAATTATTCACTTAAAGTACTTATCACATTCACCTCTTGGGTAAATGAAGTTATACAGACTTTTGACTTTGTCAGCAGTACGCTTTCACCGGTTAATTTCTGTAGTTCAAATCCTTTGTGCATTAATTTTTATTTGAGCGATTTACCATTAAAAGGCCTTAAATCTTGTATCGATTGCTTTTTTTCTTCCTACATATATTAGAAATGTATAAAGTCCATCTAAATTGTTGATTCGGAGTGGTTAAATTTACAACGGTAGCAAATATAATTCAGAATTTATTTCAATTTTTTTTTCCTTATTTTGTATAATTTATTGTACCAGATATTTAGTTTTAAACGCTAAAGTGTGCTTTAGCGTTTAAATCTAACCTTCCTGTGGCTCTTGAATGTACTCATATTTTATACTTACGTATCAGGAGAGGAAGTAACAAATTAATGCTACAATCTGTATTTTTATAATATTAAATATATTATAAATTTCTCACAAGAAAATACACGTGTTATTAACTGAAAAAATGTTTTTTAGCTTATCGATTGATTTTGTTCAGTAAAGTTCCAAAGTTCTAATTTAATTTACCTGTACTTTAAAAATTAATTTCCCAACATTCAGCCATTATTTCCCATATTTTTTTGTACCGGTTACCAAATAATTTACTATTTTGTTATTCTATACGACGAATAGATAGGTATTTTTATTTCATTGTACGAGGTAAAGGAAATATAGTGATCGCGAAAAGTTTCGGTTTTCAGATTTCAGATGGAAATATCCATTTTGACCATCCCTAAATTCATTTTGACTAGTTTCGGGGTGATGTCTGTACGTACGTATCTATCTCGCATAATTCAAAAACGATTAGCGGTAGAATGTTGAAATTTTGGATTTAGGACTGTTGTAACATCTAATTGTGCACCTCCTCTTTTAACTGCAATCGACTTGACCAAAAATACCCAAAAAAGCTCAAAATCCTAAAAATTTGGATTTTTTACTTTTTCTTAACCGAGTAACTTTAAGCTCTCATCGAGAGCTTTTTAACGATGTATCATAAGCGGTACTTATTTTCGTTGGTTCCAGAGTTATAATCAAATAGAATTTTAATCGATGAAATATGTGGATCTTACAAGGGAAAAAGACACATCGGTTCGAATGCGACTTCATTTGCTTTTTTTTAACTTAAATATATTGATTTATTAATAATTATTAAAAAAAACTGTTTACAATAAATAATAATTTAATAATAAAAAATAAAAAATAAAATATCTGAAGTTAGTAGTGAAATAAAATTTTATGTACTTTTCATTTTAAAAAAAATGTGTAAATTTAAGAGGCGTACAAGGAAATCATGAGGTGTTGACGTAAAATTTTTTTTATCAAATACGTATATAATATCCGTTTTTTTGTTTGTTATATTTAACATTTTATAAGGAATTATGAAACCCAGCTTGATTCTACAGGCACTTAGCGAATTAAGATAATGAGCAGCATGCCGACAAAAAACACTAGTAGATTAACAGATAAGCCCTTACAAAATTACGAATATAATGTACTAATCTTTGTATTTCAACATTCTATGCGTGTACTAAAACCGGAAAAATAAGATAAATATCCATCTAGAGAAAAGCGTTTTTTCCTTGAAACGGTAGGCGCTCATCCCTTCAGAATTCCTACTTTACTTAGAGTATTTTTAATCAGAAATAGAGAAGAGTATTACTAATTAAGATTTTTTGTTAAACTGCATAAATGTACGAGTATAATACAAAAGAAAATCCTTTTTCTTCAGAAATAAATAAAACAACTCGAGAAAAAGTATATTATTGCTAAAGACGTATCCCGTCTCTGAAATTGTATACCGATTGGAAAATTCCAGCTGGATTGTAAAACGTTTTGCCTGATCCTCATTAAAGTTTAGTAAAACAAGTATTGTTTTTTAATTCAATTTGCTGTACAAACACACTAGTAAAGTTTCTACTAAAGCTGTAAAGCGTACGGGTGATATTTCATCTCCTTTCTCTAACTGCAATGTTATTTAGAGCAAATATTGTTATTTTTAGACCTTTCATTTGTATTTCAATCTACTGTATATAAACAGCTTATGAAAATACATCAGTTAATTTTAAATAAGTTAATAAATTGTTGTTTAAATTATTCCGTTTTATTTAACTAATTTTCGCATATGCAGTTTGATAAGTAGTTAATGTATTTGTATTTATTTTCAATGTATTCATCCAGTATATGTATACAATAAACATCGGTAAAGTGGTGTAAACTACAGTCTAACTTAATGTAATTGCAACACACAGAAAAACACTGGGAGTAACATTTTGAAAATACACGTAAATTAAAGTGCGAATACCATCGATGACGTCACGTTTATTAAAGTTATACAGAGTTGATTAGTTATTAAATAGGTTATACATAAGTAGACTTGAATATAAAATTTTTATTTTTTATTGACTTTCATTAGCTAAATAGACAAGTAAATCCCCTTGCTTTGAACCTGCTAGACAACAGTCATGATTAGACAGTTGAAAAGGGTTCATGTGCTGAACCTTAGTGATGGTCGTTGAAGACATTCATATTTAATGTTTTTCGGCTACTTTTTCTATCTTTTGCATTTACCTAATTTTTCCTATTTTTTTTTTTTTTTTTTCAGTTGTTGCTAACGATTTATTTATATTATTTTAAAGCTGTTACTGTTTGTCGTATTCTTGATTTACATTTGCCTATATCGCTTATTTTGTCGACCTTCAATTTATGTCTATTTAATTTTTCATTTTTCCGTTTATCTTTCTGTGTTCATAAGAATATTTTTATTTTTTTTGACTTTAGTCATTTGACTGGTTTGATGCAGCTCTCCAAGATTCCCTATCTAGTGCTAGTCATTTCATTTCAATATACCCTCTACATCCTACATCCCTAACAATTGGTTTTACATATTCCAAACGTGGCCTGCCTACACAATTTTTCCCTTCTACCTGTCCTTCCAATATTAAAGCTACTATTCCAGGATGCCTTAGTATGTGGCCTATAAGTCTGTCTCTTCTTTTAACTATATTTTTCCAAATGCATCTTTCTTCATCTATTTGTCGCAATACCTCTTCATTTGTCACTTTATCCACCCATCTGTTTTTAACATTCTCCTATAGCACCGCATTTCAAAAGCTTCTAATCTTTTCTTCTCAGATACTCCGATCGTCCAAGTTTCACTTCCATATAAAGCGACACTCCAAACATACACTTTCAAAAATCTTTTCCTGATATTTAAATTAATTTTTGATGTAAACAAATTATATTTCTTACTGAAGGCTCGTTTAGCTTGTGCTATTCGGCATTTTATATCGCTCCTGCTTCGTCCATCTTTAGTAATTCTACTTCCCAAATAACAAAATTCTTCTACCTCCGTAATCTTTTCTCCTCCTATTTTCACATTCAGTGGTCCATCTTTGTTATTTCTACTACATTTCATTACTTCTGTTTTGTTCTTGTTTATTTTCACGCGATAGTTCTTGCGTAGGACTTCATCTATGCCGTTCATTGTTTCTTCTAAATCCTTTTTACTCCCGGCTAGAATTACTTTATCATCAGCAAATCGTAGCATCTTTATCTTTTCACCTTGTACTGTTACTCCGAATCTAAATTGTTCTTTAACATCATTAACTGCTAGTTCAATGTAAAGATTAAAATGTAACGGAGATAGGGAACATCCTTGTCGGACTCCCTTTCTTATTACGGCTTCTTTCTTATGTTCTTCAATTGTTACTGTTGCTGTTTGGTTCCTGTACATGTTAGCAATTGTTCTTCTATCTCTGTATTTGAACCCTAATTTTTTTAAAACATTTTATTCCAGTCTACGTTATCTAATGCCTTTTCTAGGTCTATAAACGCCAGGTATGTTGGTTTGTTTTTGTTTAATTTTCCTTCTACTATTAATCTGAGGCCTAAAATTGCTTCTCTTGCCCCTATACTTTTCCAAAAACCAAATTGGTCTTCTCCTAACACTTCCTCCACTCTCCTCTCAATTCTTACGAATTTATTTTCATATTCATAATATACGAATATAATAATAATTTATATAATTATATAAATTATTATATAATTTAATTTTTATACAAATAATTACGAATATATTTTCATATTCATACGAATATCTTTTTTCGTATTCGCAAGAGTATCTTCTATTTGATAATAACATCGCTTGCGAACTGAATATGTTGGATATATGTCTTCCATAGACTGGACAAGTTCTAGAATCAAATGACAATAATAGTGTTTATGATATAATTATTGTTTACTGTGTCATGTTGTGACTATGTTTATTAACTTGGACGGTTACTGTTAAACATTTATTGTTTGTTTTCGTGGGAAGCGAGGGTCATCATCCGATGGCTCTCTCTCGTGTGATATTTCAACATATTATTTACTTATGGTTTCGTTGTTAACATATTTATGGACGAACGAATGGTTTTAAATCTTTTTTCTACGACAACAAAAAAAAAAACATAATAAATGACAATATTAAAAAAAATGTTGTAACGGATGGAGAATAAAATAAGTCTATGTTGATGGTAATTAAGATACTGCAAACCATAATTAAAATATAAGCTTAAGGGGAAATTCTCGGATTTTATAAACCTAAATAAAAAAATTAAATATAAAAGTGGACATCACATGACTTCCTTGTACGCCTATTAAATTACATATACACATTTTCAAAAGTACATAAAATTTTATTTCACTAGTAACTTCTGATATTAACTTTTTTTTTCTATTGCTGTTATTGAATTATATTTTTTGTAAAACGTTTTTACAATCAGAGGTTAATAATTATTATTAAATCAATAAATTTACTCATAAATTATAAAAAAAAGTTAAAAAAAAAAAAGGAAATGAAGTCTGATTCGAACCGTTGAGCCTTTTTTCCCTTGTAAGATCCATTTATTTCATTAATTAAAATTCTATTTGACTATAACTCTGCAAGCAAGGAAAAAAGTAGCACTTATTATATATCGTTAAAAAGCTCTCAATGAGGGCTTAAAGTTACTGCAGTTAAGAAAAAGTCAAAAATCCAAATTTTTTAGGATTTTGGACTTTTTTGGACATTTTTGGTCAAGTTGATCAAAAGGGGAAGTGCACAATCAGATGTTACCACATTCCTAAATCCAAAATTTCAGCATTCTGTGTGTAATCGTTTTTCAGTTATGTGAGATACATACGTACGTAATTCAGGGATGGTCAAAATGGATACTTCGTTTGAAATCTGAAAAACGATTTTTTCGCGATTATAGTACAAGGAAGTAAAGAATATAAATAAAATAAAATAAATAAATAAATATAAATAATTAATTAATATATTAATTATACGAGGAAATTAATATAAAAATAATAAAACCTATCTGTCTTGAGGCAGGTGGTAATCTTCACCTCTATTTCTAGCTAAATATTTAAGATTCCCATTTCCTTTTCGGTTGCCTATTATTTTTTTATTCTATTTTATGCTGATATATTACTGATCCTTCTAGTATTGTTTTAATCGACTCTTTACATCTCTTGATACGTCTCTACTTTAGAGCTTTCCTATTAGAACTTGATAGTTTTCCTATTCTAAATTATTCTGATGAAGTGTTAACTCCTTATTCTCCTTATTTCTTTTAACTTTTCTCTTCTCTATAATTCACTTTCATTTTTTCTGAGTATTATGTTTTACATTCACATAGGAGAGCACAGCATGTATAAAACGATTTATTTCAGTATTATGTAAAAAAGACTTTTTCGTTTGTTCTCAATAGCAGAAAAAATTACGTAATTTTAACTGTACCTTTCTTATGACTCCCGACATTTTTACCACTGTTCAACCAAATCTCACCAATTTCACTAGCAAAACTTATTTTAGTAAGTTGAACGTCATTGTCTATATCGACAATGACATTGTCGATCGTTGTCTACGTTAATATTGATTACTTCAAACTGTCTGAAGAACATTATTATTTGTTTTACCAAATTTAATGCCATCGTCTAATCTGCCGACAACTCGACAACTCATCCTCACACAAGTAAAATAGAATTCACGATTTTAATATTCTGATTTATGAAATCTATAGGGTAACCCGTTTACATAATCGACATGAATTCGATTTTCAGTTTTATATTAATATATTTATCGATTTGAATCTAAGTCAGAGTGTTCTCAAAGACTCGGAAAAGCAACGTTTATGTTGACTCAGAATGGAGTTTAGCCTTTGAGAAATATGTTATAAGTTGTGAATAACCATTACTTTGAAAGAAACAAGTCGTACATTATTACTAAAAACCGTTTTCAATATTTGAAATTCTGTGTGCATATAGGTCGGGTGAAGCCGTGACGGTGGATGCCTAGCATACATAATTCTATATTATAACAAATAATTGTTACTTTCTATTAAAATTTTTCTTCTTTTTGTACAGATATTCATCGGCTTATTTCTCTTACTCTAACAGAGTTTTTTCCATGCTGTATATTCTGTCATATTATGTTATAATTTTGAAATCATTTTGTATATCCTACGATTTCCGAAACTATTTCGAAAATAGTGATTTTACGGGATAACTTTAGCATTTTATTTATAACAGAATGTAAAAAGCCAAACCGGAAAAATATATAATCTTCTTGATTTTTTTTATTAACGGTATTGGTGAACTGTTCCTTGATTTTGAAGTCGCTGATTGATACTTATGATTAACAAATAATTCATTGAATCTCTGGTTTAACACTTTTTTTATTTTAATCGATATAACATTGATAAATATAATTTACTATATATACATGTTTATTTTATGAATAAATTTATGAAATTTGGACTAACATTAAACAATATAAGAGATTAGTAATAAGTAAAATAAATGTCCGCTGGTGACCGAATTATAATAACATATATTAAGGAGTAAGAAGAAGGCAGTTAATTTAATTAATAAAAAAGAGCTGATTTGAATCTGAACAGATATGTTTTATAATTTTTGTTTTTTCCAATAGATTTTATTCAGCGTTTTTCTACTTTTAACGTATGCACTAAGTCATGAAGGTCTAATGCAGCCGTTTATTACGATTTCCTGTATCTTCTAATCCCTTTTATTCTCAGTTTAGATTTAAATGATAAAAATAATTTTTCATAAAATATTATTTTTATTGCGGTTGAGTTACCTCCTAATTTAACAACGAAATTTTAATATTTAATTCATCTTGATCATAACACTTGAAGAAATAAGGGGAAAAGGTAAATGCAACCCCATAATTCACCTGATAAGGTAATCGGCTTGAAACTGTTTTCTCATTCTAAAATGTGACTATTTCTTTTCCCGTTTCCTATTTTTATATAATCGTATTTTTCATTGAACTTTTTGTCACTTTTAAAGAGTTTTCTTATTGATTTTATGACATTTCTTTTGAATTTTACCAGGTAATCTGGGTCGCAAAGCTCTACTTAAAAACCGGCCAGCTGTGATATTACATCGTTAACATATTTTAAAAGTAAAATTTAAATAACGGAAGGGGTTTGCCTTTGTATTTTTATTTCATTCCATCAGTTATAACAAACGTTTTTTTCTTTTTTTTTTAATTAGATTGGTATTCGAATGTATAACTGGAGAATTTATAACACTAGATATATGACGTGTAATTGCGATTGCTTGGACTCTCTTATCTCACTCAAACTATTAATGTCGATATTTATCTACACTGTCATTGGGTTTACTGAACTTTTCAAATTTATATTTTTCGATGGATTTTACCGCCTAACATTCATCTTTATCCTGAGTCAAGTTCTGCACCGTTTTCCTGCATACTGTGATCATATAATATATCGTTTTAATATTATAATATGAAAATCGTCATTCATTTTATTTAAAATATACATTAAAAATAGTTGATTTTACTAAATTTCATTGATTGCTAAACTTTAAATATATCTTACTTACGAGTAAGATATATTTAAATTTTTGTATAATATTTTTATTATTATTATTATATACAAAGCAAGTATTGATATTTTTATAAATTTAAGCTGAAATATATAATGGCTATTATTTCATTCTTCCGCAATATATCCGGAATTGGTTATTATTACTTAGGAATACATCTTATAGAAATAGATTATAGAAATTCATGAATTGTTTAAAATTTAAATTATTTTTTATATTTTTATTAAAAATGATTTGTTTTGTTAAAATTTTTAACAATTAAAAGAAACAAATAAAAGACGGCTGATAAATCTATCATACGCGATTCGTTTGGAATTGGCTGGAGTATACTACATTATTACAGAAAGCATACAGGTTTACTTTTCGTTGCATTATTATTAACTCGATAGACAGTTTTTATTGCTCTCAGTTTTCCAATATATTTTATTATATTAAGATGGTTGTACAAATAACCAGCAATATCAGATATATTTTATATAAATTTCATCTTAGATACAATATAATGAAATATTTTCATGAAATCAATTTATATTATATTTTATGAAGTTCCAATATCAATATTGTTATTTAGGTTACATTTTATGGAGGAAATTTATGTAAAAAATCAACCCGGATACAAATAATATATACAAAGACGGAGAGATTAATTACATCTACCAAATAGATATACGTATGTCAATCTTAACTTTTTTGGCTGAAGAGAAGTATTAACTATCTAAATTAAATGATATAATCAAAACTATTTTATAAGTAAAGTGTACTTAAATGACTTTTATCAGGCCGTGGGACACGGGGCATTGTCAAGATGAAGCATTCACTTGTCTGCAATGTCTGGTCTCACGCGAATCACTCTTTGTAAAACACTTGGTTGACAGTTCGTCCTGGAGGAACAAATTCTTTATGCACGATATCCCTACTGTTAAAAAATCAAATCAGCATGGTTTTGATCTTTGATTTGCTCATTTGACATTTTTTCGGTCGAGGAGATGACGGAGTGTGCCACTCGTCGCTTTGCCGCTTTGTTTCAGGATCGTACTCAAATATTCAGGATTCATCACCTGTGATCACACGATTGAAGAATTCTTGGTCGTTGTCAATCTTCTCAAGAAGATCAACGCACACGTTTCTTCGATTGTCCTTCTGTTCCGTTGTGAGGATTTTCGGCACCGATTTCGCACAAACCTGTCGCATGTCCAAATCGTCTTTCAAAATTTGATATACGGTGAAAGCGTTTAAATATAACTGTTCACTCATTATCCTTATTGTTAAACGACGGTCTGATCTCACAAGAACCCTCACACGCTCAACGTTTTCGTCAGATTTTTAAGTTGAATGTTTCCCTGAGAGAGGTTGATCTTCAACGTGTTCCCGGCCTTCCAAAAATGGTTTGTGCCAGCGGAAAACTTGTGCTCTTGACAAGCAAAGTTCCCCTTAGGCCTGTTTCAACTTTTCTAAGGTCACACTTGTGGATTCCCCAAGTTTAACGCAAAACTTGATTGCATAGCGTTGCTCTAAATTCCGATGCTCCATTTTTGTAACGCATAACAAAAACACAACTTCAGTGATGGCGCTGTCAAAAATAATGTGTTGGCTGAACGGAGTTGAAACTCGTACTGAGCATGTGGAAGGGATAAACTAACCGGTCTTGCACAGACCGGTAGACACAGCGTTGCCAAATCGCTCGCAGTGTTACCAATCTCATTAATTTTCTCACCCACCTCGTATAATGTTGAATGATTTATCCTAATTGAATTTAAATTAAAAATTTATTAGGAAATATGTAATTTTTTTTATTAACTTTGATTATTTTCAATTTAGCTATCAAAAACTCGATGGAGGGAGACGCCATTTTCCTCCTAAAGTGGGAAGGATTCTCTAACTATACCTTCTTTAATCTAGTCAACCGGTAGCATATTTTCATTTTTGGAATATCATTTCCTTGTAATTTTAAGCCGCGTATCTTTGATCCTTTTAATATATAATACAATATAATGTGTACATAATAACGTCGCATAAAGAGTAACGCATTTATTATGTAAGAATGAATCCAGTAGAGATATCAATGTGATTTTCTATCGGTACTCGCAAGCGTAGAGTCAAAATAATAAATCCATCATTTCTTAACAATTAAATAATGTGCAGCACTTCTTTGTACAAGTAAATAAATTTCCTTCTAACTAAAGGCCTGAAGAATTTTTCAGTGATTTTCAATCACCGCTTGACTTGATTTATGAAAATACACCATATTTTGAATGTGTTATTGATTATTCTCCACGTGTAAAGAACGATTCATTATATTTATTAACAAAGGAGTAAATAAGTTTGAAATAAACTAGTCAAGGCCTCAGAATATGTTCTTAATAAAAAAAATTAGTAATACCTGTCCTACCGATAATAGTCATAGATTCTAACTTTGAATTATATTATAGTTTAAGTACCTGTGTTGAAAAATTAAATTTGTGCTTCAAAAATCATGATGTTATGGTGTCCGTAGAATAAATAAGTTGTTTTTGAATAGAAAATCTTAGCGTCTTTTTGTTACTTAGTTATCGAAACGCATGATTATTTTCAGTTATTTCATTATTTCTGTACGTTAAGTTTACGGTCTTGAGAAAGTATACTGTGCTACATATATTTTTTGGTAAAAGTTCCTTAATCGTGGTTGAAATGTTGGTACTGTCGGGAAACTAAATGACATTAATCTAATCGTAAAAACATACTTGTATTCGGTACTAGTATTAATCGTTTTAGAAATTTGTGTTTTTTTTTCAGAACTGACATTTAAAAAAAGATAAGTCGTTAATAAATAACTGGAATTATGTAAGTATAATGACGAAACTTTTCTAATTATTACATTGTATTTTTATTTAATTATTTTATATAAACGGATGTTACAATAACCGGAATAGTTTATAAAAGATGTTGAAAATTACCTCCTCCAACATCAATGCAACACTGCAAACGTTTCAAATTTTTTTCCAAACACATTAACCAGTTGATATACTGGAATATATCGTACGTTTGCCGTTATTTCGGTTCTTTAGTTCGTTAATCATGCGTGGTCTGTTGCGACACACAGCTTGTTTCGCTGCCCCCGTAAAAGGAATCTGGGGGAATCAGATCGGGCGATCGTGCAGGCCAAAGACCCCTCGATCGAAGACATTTCGTAAAAAAAAAAATTATTGATGTTTTAGTTGAGTGCGCTGTGGCGCCATCTTGTTGGAACCATTTCTGTTAACTGTCTAGTGATCTTGTTAAAACAACACATTAACAATCACTATTAACTGTATTTTCAAAGAAGGTTGGACACACAACGCGCGTTTTTTTCACACCGATCCAGTTTGCAATTTTCGCTTCGTATAAAGATTGTTCGTGTAATTCATGCGGGTTAGTTGTCGACCAGTCGTGTATTATGTGAATTAATATTCCCTTCAAGATGAAATCACGCTTCAACTGTAAAAAACGTATTCTCGAGGATACCTGCGACGGAATTTTGGCCAATAAAACGTTTAAACTATAGATAATCATTTAGTCTTTCAGCATGATCTGTAGGTTTCAGTTGTTGAACTGAAACCTACAGCTTTATGTGCGGTAGCAAGTCCGATATCTTTTCTCTGTGCTAATTTGATGGTCTTTCAGCCCAAAATATCAAGTAACTTCTACTCGTTTAGTTTCGGTGGTCTCCACTTCGATCAGCGTCTTCAACAGAGCATCTTACCCAAAATTTTACAAATAGAGTCCGGACTGCATAGGAACACGACTATTTGGAACCTTTTCAGAAAACTTGTATTTCATTAAATCAGTACACTTAACCCTTTCACGAAAGGCGTGTTCAACGAGAGAAATCCTTTATGGAAAGAATCATTACGTTTCTCGCAACTGTTGATTCCGATAAACCAAACGAAGCACGTTCAATTACAACTGAACATCTGACTGACGTCTTGGTTTATTACTGAGCAACACTCAACGAACCCGCAGGACAACCAACCTAACGCCGAAAGAACAAAATGCACTACATAATTACAAAGGATACTGCACAGCGACTTTCCGAACGCAATATATTTTCTGCTTAATAATATCGATTTTAAATATAAATATAAACAATTTTAAATATAAACAAAGATATCGCTCTTTTAGTGCTTGATTCCCATTTAGTATCGAATGAGCCCTCATTTTTTTTTTATCTGTATAGGAAAAATATAAAATCTTACCGCATTAATCTGTAAAACATTTTATCCTGAAAGAATGGCTAAAATTTAAAAAAGAAGAAAACTCATAACTCATATATTGTGGCAAGTAAAGTACTCCCATTATATTAGGTAGAATTCATAAGAAAGCTACCTATTGTAATGGGTACCGTGATTTGACTTCCGGAAAATTTCGACTTATCTTCGCGTTTCACACCCCCCAGATCCCAAAACCACCGTCAGTTCAAAAGTTTATATAAGTTTATATATATATATTTCACTTTCTTTTATAACTGCAATAATTTTGCGCCAGTCACTTTCAAAGTGATACGTAAAATATAACGATGTAAAATCTCGGCCGAGTTCGTTAATGGGTAAAATCGGACCCATTTGTTTTCGAAAAAACAAAATATCGTTATAACTTTCTTATTAAGTAAAATATCCTATTCGTTTAAAGTTCCTAGTATTATTTGAATAAGTGCCTAAAACTTATATAAGTAAACTTTTTTGATATCGCTAACCGTTGGCCAAGGGGGTGGAAAAAATGAGTTTTCGAAGACAAAAAAAAATCATCCCTCCCTTGAATAGGCACAGTACCGAATCGGTTTAAAGTGGTCGTTAGTCCTCTAAACATTACCTAAAACGTTTGTCTGAAACAATTTTTTATATGATTAACCCTTACGGCAAGGGATGACCAAAATGTTTCTGGAATTGTAAGAAGATGGGGCTTATAGTTTGCTAAATATGTGAAACTTTTTTTACATGCAACCGTTGTAGTATTGAGTAAGTTTGCGGTTTTTCTTAACTTTAAGGTGGAAATCTTTTTTATCTCCTACTTAGCACCGGTGAAATCTATCTCCGCCTTCCGGCGTACAGAAAGGAATTTTTTAATTCCATATTTTTTTTTTTTAATGAAATTATCGTTGAAACTTAAAACCAGATTTATCAGATTGATATAAAGCCATTTAACAAGTTATAATACAATTATAATACAATTTTATGACCACAGACATGCTATCCTCAAATAAGAAAGTATAATTGTAGTACATTTTATTTGTATTTATTTTATTACTTTACGACCTTCAGAAAGGGACAGTTATTGTCACCGGTTTACAACCTTTTATTTGCTATAATTATTTGTTAACCTATGTCATTACATCATTCTCTTTCACTTTACACTTTATAAACGTATAACTGTAGTTTAGACAAGGTAAAATATCTTGGTTAAGTTAAGAAAGGAGTGACATAGGTTAACCCTGGGTTATAGATTGAAGTCCCTTAAAATTTATCTCGTGGACTAAAATTTACGTAGTCTAGTTTTGAAGAATTTTTTTATTTTGTATTCCATAGTGTTTTCATAAAACTACTAAATCGAATGTCAATTGTCAATGATTCGTTGTATTACATGAAAATTTCAGTTCATTTCCTTCTCCAATTTTGAGCTCCAGGTAAAAGTAACAGTTGTTCATGAAGTGAAAATTTATAACTAGAGTGTAAGACAGCTAGGATTCCTGGATTTTTTTTTACTTACTTCTTAACAGCAGGGTAGTGTTCAAGAAGCAGAAACTAGAAAACGATAGCTTTTTATTTTAAATATTTAATTTCGATCTATATACATACCATATGAAATGGTAAGCTTTTAATCACCGCACTTATATAATATCATGTTATAATTTGATAAAATTTAACATCATTTGAGTATCAAAAACTTTCGAACAGTTTAGTTTCCCTCCTTGTTTTGTTAAATGAAAAAAGTCTTGAAAGTCAGAAAAAAGTTTGTAATGCTAAAAGATCCTGATTCAAATCCAAAATAATTAAAAGGTTATTTAATCGAGTTTGATTGTCCATATCAGAGATACGAGTTTAATATCATTGACTTAATTTTTTTTTTTTTACTGTTAAATGTAAAGGTTGGCAGATGATCGATTGGTTTACAGTCTGGTTGTGTTTTGAGATGGACCAGATGGTAAAACACTCATCATCAGTGGCAATATAACAGGATAAGTTGTTCTTAGAATATATAAGACCAACTGACGAACGGTAATCCATCTTCACTGTCAAAATAAATGTATGAATATTTTAATCTAATGTAAAAGGACTGGTATAAAACAAAACTCTTGACTGTTTTTCTAGGTGTGAATTCTAATATTTGTTAAACTTTTAAAACAGAAATGTTATCTCTTTTATCTTTTTACATATAATTAAAATAATTATAATAATGTTATCTATGTAACAAAATTAACTCGTACACTGATTGAAAATTATAAATTTTTAATTAAATTAATTTTTAAAAAAATCATTTAATTTATTAACTTAGTTTTAAAACGACAAAATGTATTATTAGTATTGTTAAATACATGTATTTCATTTCAAGAAGTTCATATATATATATATATATATATATATTTATATATATAAACGAATTGAAAAGGGACGAAAATTCATGATTAGATCAAACCTATTTTAAAGTTGCAAATATATTGCTGATTACAATCTTACAAGTCATAAAGAAAAATAATAATAATCAGTTTCTGCCGATTAATAAAATTCTTTATTGATGAAATTTCAATTTATAATCACTTACATATGGTTTGCTATGTATTCAACTAAACGTTATATTTAATTCAACATATACAGTTCACAAAAATAAAAAAATTACATCATTCATAGTATTTTTTTTTTGTCTTCAGTTATTTGACCGGTTTGATGCCGCTTTCCAAGATTCCCTATCTATTGCCAGTCGTTTAACTTCGGTATACCGCTACATCCCACATCCCTAACAATTTGTTTTATGTACATCGCCTTCCTGCACAATTTTTCCCATCTACCTGTCCCGCCAATAATAAAGCGACTATTTCAGGATGTAATATGTGGCCTATAAGTCTGTCTCTTCTTTTAGCTATATCTTTCTACATGCTAGTTTCTTCATCAATTTGCCGAAACACCTCTTCATTTGTCACTTCCACATTTGTGGAACACTTCTTCATTTGTCAAATCCACCTAGATTTTTACAGTCTCCTATAGTACCGCATTTCCAAAGCTTCTAATATTGTCTTCTCAGGTACTCCGATCGTCCAAGTTTCACTTCCATATAAAGCGACGCTTCAAACATATAGTTTCAAAAATTCCTACTTGATGTTTAAATTAATTTTTGATGTAAACAAATTATATTTCTGACTGAAAGCTCGTTTCGCCCGTGGTATTCGGCATTTCATATTGCACCTGCTTCGTCCATACGTCTACTTCCCAAATAACAAAATTCTTCTACCTCTGTAATCTTTTCTCTTTCTACTTTTTAATTCAGTAGTTCATTTACTTTATTTCTACTACATTTTATTACTTTCTTCTTTTTTTTTTGTTTATTTTCATGTGGTAGTTCTTGCAAAGGACCATGCCATTGTTTGCTTCTTCTAAATCTTCGTTTAAAATTTTTTACTAGGATGCCTCTTTAAATTAGGTTTGTTCATTTATAATATGCTTCTCCAAACCTGGGAAAAAATTTCTCTATAACCCCAGATTCTGGGCGTCTGCTGTCAGGAAAATGTTTGAACTATTCTCTTAGTGAATTTGTTTGTTGTGTGGTTT
This sequence comes from Lycorma delicatula, assembly GCF_047948215.1. Classification (NCBI taxonomy): domain Eukaryota; kingdom Metazoa; phylum Arthropoda; class Insecta; order Hemiptera; family Fulgoridae; genus Lycorma; species Lycorma delicatula. The sequence goes on along the minus strand of NC_134459.1, from coordinate 181,499,444 downwards.
CTTTTCTATAATGAGTCCTTTCTTTTCGTTTACTGAGTTATGTTGTAGGGGGAATTCGTCTAGTTGTGTGCTAAGAATATCGGAGTTTTTACAGCGTTTTGTTGTTGGTGTAATCCGATAAGGTTACTTTGTATATTTGGCAGGAGGCAGTGGACAAATAAATTCTCTATAAAGCAAATTTATTTGTCCATTATCCTAATATAAAATACAGTATGGTCATAAAAAATAATTAGATAAAAAAAATAGCGGCATATGAATTTTAAATATTATTACTTAATCTATACACAGAATAAAACAATAACTTAGGGTCACCCGGTGAGCATATCGCGTAAAAATTACTAACAGATTTTAATAAAACTGTAGATTTATACCGTAGAGGGTTGGTTATTATCTCCAATTAGAATTATCACGATATTCCTAATGGAGATTATGATATTAAAGATGTTCATTGAAGAAGAAAAGATCCTTTTACTTCATTATATTTCCGTTACCGTGGCAACAAGAACATAATGAATTAAAAGGATTACGGTAATTCTTTTTTTTTAATGAATATCTATAAAATATTTTAATAGTTTATTATTATTACTATTGTTGTTAATAGTACATTTAGCGAAATTTTATGGGTTTTGATTGTTTATTTTGGCGTCGATCTTGAATAATCAAAAGTTAAAAAAATATATTTTTGAGAAAGAGAAATAACCTTTCTTTTTATGAAAGTTTGCTATTATGAATTCTTATTATGAAAGTCTGTTTATTATTACAAACGTCTCTTAAAAGAATCAGAATAACTTGGCCCTCTGAAACTGCTGAAGCGGGTGATTCTTTGTTAGACTTAGGTAGATGGGAAACCTACCGGATCGGTCTAGTCGTGAACGCGTCTTCCCAAGCGTTCAAGTCCTAATAAAGACAAATAATTTTATACGGATTTGAATACTAGATCGTGGATACCGGTGTACTTTGGCGGTTGGGTTTTAATTAACCACACATCTCAGGAACGGTCGAACTGAGACTGTACAAGACTACACTTCATTTAAAATAATTGAATTATACATATACATATCATCCTCTGAAGTAATAACCGAACAGTAATTCCCGGAGGCTAAGCAGGAAAAAGAACGAGAAAGGTAGACAGGAAGAGCGAGCGAAGCGAGCCCAGACCGGCTAGTTTCAGATAAAAATTTACTTATAAAACAACATCACAATAAATATGATGTGCGTGAAAACTTTTTATATATTATATTTAGTGACGTATTAGCTAAATTAATGTTTATCGTTTATCAAGCGAATTTATTTTACGAGAAACAATAAAACTCCTATAATGAAAGTTAACATACCGTATTTTTTCAGTTTTAATTTTATCTATTTCTATTAAAATGTATATTGCGAGAATAGCATTTTTATAAATCATTATTTATTGCTGAAAAGTATTCATTTTGTTAAAAGCAACATTTCAGTGGTTTTATAAACGCATGTTATGTGAAATTATAGCTTGTAATTGCCGGAAGTAGAACACTTTAATATGAGTACCGTATATGATCTTTTAAACAGGTAACAAATGAATATGCTGCGCTGTTCTGCTACTGTTTTTATTTGAAATAAAGAATCGGTGTATGTAGATCCATTAGTAAATAACTAATTATAATATTTTTTTGAGCTCATTTAAATATGTATTCAATCCAAAACTTTTTTACGCAAAATATATTTCGTATATAAGTTTTTTATCGTTCTCATTATTTTAACACGATATTTAAATGAGGTAACATTTAATAACGTAACGATTAACAAAATTTAAATGATAAATTTTATAATTAGAATTTATAAAAGGTCAAAAAAAGAATTATATTTTTTCTCTATCTCTGATTTCTTTTATTTTTATTTTATGAATTCTGGTAATTTATTTTATTTATATTTATATTTAATTTATTTTTTATGCAGAAAAGGTCATATATTTTTTTTTAATGTTATTTCACTGACAATTGCCACACCCAGTTAAACATAATCTTACTCCTACGTGATATTAAAAAAATGTAGAACAAAACAAAGACAGGCAAAAGATAAAAAATGTAACATTAAATATTTATAAAGAAAATATTTTTTTTAAAAATTAATTCAAAAAATTAAATTATAAAATAAATTTTAGCATAAATAGTAGAACAGATGACACACAGAATCTGCTAATTAAACGCAATACTTTAAATTATTATTACAGAGTAAAATTTTACATCGAACAAACTTTCTATTTGTCCGATGTAAAAAAAGATGAAGCTGAAGATGAAGTATGAAAAATACAAAAAGAACTTCAATATAATAATTAAAAAAAATTAAAAAATGTTTTTTATCATAAAATTTCTTTCTTCTTAATTTGAAAAAATAAATAACTAACTAAAATCACATTGTAAGAAGAGCAATTAAATTCACTTAAAAAACCTGCTTGTGTAAAGTTGTTGGTACGGTTACTTGAGTAAAATACTTTCGATGTTTCCTAATTTGATGATAAAAATCATGGATGTATAACATTTACTTTTTAATATCGAGTTGATATATTATAATAATGCACTAAACTGTTTATTTTGTGAATAAGAGTTGCAGTAATTTTCTAAACTACTCTAATCTGCTTTCTCTGAGAGTAATAATGCTTAAATTATGGGAGATTAATTTTCTTAAATTTTCAGTTGCATTTACTGTATTATGTATAGTTATACAATTATTTTCATATTATAACAACAAGAGGCCGATGCCATAATCTAGTCGCGACCGAAGATAATGAATTTTCCATGACTGTCCGGGAGTTAATCCCGATACCTCCGAATTTAAAGCGGAGACGCTATCACTCCACTGCAAACCGTTCTTTACCTAACTAAGGCTTTTGAGATGCTGTTCGGTATTCAAGTCTTAAAACGTTTGTGAACTTTGGAATCCGTGTTTCATATTTTAAATTGTTCATAAATAATTTTGAAAAATATAAACCTTTCTTGTTTTGATAAAACTAATAAAAAATATTTATCCGAGTACGGCTTGCCCCAAGAAATTTAAAGTTTATTAAAATCAAAATGTAATGGATTTTAAACAGGTATTAAAATAAAACAAAATGTTTAACGGTACAAAACAAAAGAATTTAATCTTTTAGAAAAGTAATAGATGCAAACACAAATAATTAAATAGGCTAATATTTTCCTCCAGAGTGCTGGATGAACAGTTTTTTTGGTGATTTTTTTTTGGGTGGATGTTTCAGCAAGGTTGTTTTGTATTAGTTGTACCACATTGAGGACTTTAAAAACTGCCACAACTAGACTTTAATTCTTATGACGCATTTTGATATGTTTTGTTTTTATTAAACTTCAGAAGTCTGACTTTATTTAGTTTCTGCGGACTTTATTTAAATTATTTTACGTAGAATCAAATTTTTTACAATTTTTTTTTTTACTTTTTTGCGTTTTTTCGATGTAAAAAGTTATTTTTCCCCGATCATAAAATATTATGTTATTCGACTCCGATCCTTTGTCTTTTGGCCCAGATTTTACAAAAACTACTAAAATACAGTTCTGGGATTTATTATTTATTTTTTTCAATTTGTCAGATGATATTTCATATAAAATCACAAAATTTACCCCGTAATTTGAATCCCATGAATTGTAGTTTAGCTTAGTTTTACCAAAGGTGGAAAAATCTGGACAAATTTTTAGTCGTGTTTATACGACGAACTTTCTGCTTCATTTTCACCAGTAGAACGTGTTTTAAATGTTTGTTACATTCTTCGTTAATCTTCTAGTGCCTACATGTATATAAACGTATACACATAATTTCTTTGCAAAATTCAACGTCATTCATTCGTTCATTTGCAATTTATTCCTGTTATCAGATTTATTTATTTATTTTTTTTTTTTTTTATACTTTAAATCTCTTTGAAGCGTAAATCTACAGTACTTAAAAACATTTTCTTTGAAAAGAGTTCGCAGAACAAATAAAATGAAGAACATCTTTAGTTCCCTTCCGTGCATTAAAAACAAAATTATCATATATCATTGGTATCACTGCTTCCATATTCCTATACTATAAAAATGTCGGAATAAACAATTTCTCTCCTTTTTTTTACAATTTTTATTTACAGTACTTTGTATATTTATTTCTTTACTTCCTAAATTTTTATTTAAAATTCTTTTGAGTTTTTGATTAATTTATTTATAGTGGACATATTCAGTCATAGACTGCTCTACATTAAACATTAGGAATCAGTAATTACTAATTTTATTAATTTTTTTTTTTTTTTTTTTTTTTGTCTTCAGTCATTTCACTGGTTTGATGCAGCTCTCCAAGATTCCCTATCTAGTGCTAGTCGTTTCATTTCAGTATATCCTCTACATCCTACATCCCTAACAATTTGTTTTACATATTCCAAACGTGGCCTGCCTACACAATTCCTCCCTTCTACCTGTCCTTCCAATATTAAAGCGACTATTCCAGGATGCCTTAGTATGTGGCCTATAAGTCTGTCTCTTCTTTTAACTATATTTTTCCAAATGCTTCTTTCTTCATCTATTTGCCGCAATACCTCTTCATTTGTCACTTTATCCACCCGTCTGATTTTTAACATTCTCCTATAGTACCGCAATTCAAAAGCTTCTAATCTTTTCTTCTCAGATACTCCGATCGTCCAAGTTTCACTTCCATATAAAGCGACACTCCAAACATACACTTTCAAAAATCTTTTCCCGACATTTAAATTAATTTTTGATGTAAACAAATTATATTTCTTACTGAAGGCTCGTTTAGCTTGTGCTATTCGGCATTTTATATCGCTCCTGCTTTGTCCATCTTTAGTAATTCTACCTCCCAAATAACAAAATTCTTCTACCTCCATAATCTTTTCTCCTCCTATTTTCACATTCAGCGGTCCATCTTTGTTATTTCTACTACATTTCATTACTTTTGTATTGTTCTTGTTTATTTTCAAGCGATAGTTCTTGCGTAGGACTTCATCTATGCCGTTCATTGTTTCTTCTAAATCCTTTTTACTCTCAGCTAGAATTACTATATCATCAGCAAATCGTAGCATCTTTATCTTTTCACCTTGTACTGTTACTCCGAATCTAAATTGTTCTTTAACATCATTAACTGCTAGTTCAATGTAAAGATTAAAATGTAACGGAGATAGGGAACATCCTTGTCGGACTCCCTTTCTTATTACGGCTTCTTTCTTATGTTCTTCAATTGTTACTGTTGCTGTTTGGTTCCTGTACATGTTAGCAATTGTTTTTCTATCTCTGTATTTGAACCCTAATTTTTTTAAAATGCTGAACATTTTATTCCAGTCTACGTTATCGAAAGCCTTTTCTAGGTCTATAAATGCCAAGTATGTTTGTTTGTTTTTCTTTAATCTTCCTTCTACTATTAATCTGAGGCCTAAAATTGCTTCCCTTGTCCCTATACTTTTCCTGAAACCAAATTGGTCTTCTCCTAACACTTCTTCCACTCTCCTCTCAATTCTTCTGTATAAAATTCTAGTTAAGATTTTTTATGCATGACTAGTTAAACTAATTGTTCTGTATTCTTCACATTTATCTGCCCCTGCTTTCTTTGGTATCATTACTATAACACTTTTTTTGAAGTCTGACGGAAATTCTCCTTTTTCATAAATATTACACACCAGTTTGTATAATCTATAAATCGCTTACTCACCTGTACTGCGCAGTAATTCTACAGGTATTCCGTCTATTCCAGGAGCCTTTCTGCCATTTAAATCTTTTAATGCTCTCTTAAATTCAGATCTCAGTATTGTTTCTCCCATTTCATCCTCCCCAACTTCCTCTTCTTCCTCTATAACACCATTTTCTAATTCATTTCCTCCGTATAACTCTTCAATATATTCCACCCATCTATCGACTTTACCTTTCGTATTATATATTGGTGTACCATCTTTGTTTAACACATTATTAGATTTTAATTTATGTGCCCCAAAATTTTCCTTAACTTTCCTGTATGCTCCGTCTATTTTACCAATGTTCATTTCTCTTTCCACTTCTGAACACTTTTCTTTAATCCACTCTTCTTTCGCTAGTTTGCACTTGCTGTTTATAGCATTTCTTAATTGCCGATAGTTCCTTTTACTTTCTTCATCAATAGCATTCTTATATTTTCTACGTTCATCCATCAGCTGCAATATATCGTCTGAAACCCAAGGTTTTCTACCAGTTTTCTTTATTCCGCCTAAGTTCGCTTCTGCTGATTTAAGAATTTCCTTTTTAACATTCTCTCATTCTTCTTCTACATTTACTACCTTATCTTTTTTACTCACACCTCTTGCGATGTCCTCAAAAATCTTCTTTACCTCCTCTTCCTCAAGCTTCTCTAAATGTTATTATACTAAATACTTACAAGAAAGATTTTTTTTGTATTATGTAAAATATATTGTACACCTGTTAGAAACGTATAAAAAATTTTCCAAATTTATCTTATTAATTAAAAGTTTTTTCATATTTTTTCGGTGTTTTGAACAAAAACGTTCCTGTTAATTAATTTTCGTCTTTTAAGAAGTAGCAATTTTAATTACGGATGACTATTTGGTCTTCCACCCTTACGGCCACCTAAGGAACACGTAACAATTTCATTTCCTTCTCCTTTGTTGTTTCCTTGTCTTCCTCTTCTTTTCGATATGCGTTTTTTTTCCTTTTCTCGGACCACTTTGTTCCATTTATGTTATCTTTCCTACCTTGGAATCCTATTTTTCGCACAAAGAAACATCGTTTTCTGTTATTCCATCCTCTTTTATGTTGTTTCTTTCTTAATATTATTTTAATTTGTTGGATCCAGCTTGCTGTTAACTTATATTCCCTATGGTACTTGAAAATCTGTTTCGTCACCGTGTTGTCATTCATTCTGTTCAAGTGCCCGATGAAGATCAATCTTCTTTTTAAATATTTCCGATATTTTTTCTACGTTTTTACATACTTCTACACTTTCCTAATAATTCTTCCCTCTAACAAATTTAATTTTTAATCGATTGGCATTTACAAGCATATAAACATTCTTTTTTAATTACAATTTTATAACGCGTTGTTTTTGCATTATTTGATAAGTATTTTTTGTTGCAAATATTCTTAGTCAAACTTCATTGTATTCTATGAATCCTATCCTCTATGGAGGGTTTCTTTAATACATTTTTTTGGATTGTCTGTCCTAGATATTTAAATTTGTTAACCTTTTTTATTTGGCCGATATTTGTTAACAAATATCAAACAAAAATCTTTGTTCACTCTTAATGTTGGACGTGAATTTAGTTTTTTTACAGAAATTCTTAAAACTGTTTTACCGTATTTTTTCTAAAAGATTAATTCGTGTTGTTGTCTTTTATAGGGATAGTTATATATTTGTATATGTTTAATTTAAAGAGAAAGGTGTATTTCTTTTTATAAGGCGAGTAAGAAAATGTGAATAATAATTAAAAACAACCTGTAGTATGATGTGGATGAAATTATATTTTTAAATAATAAAAATTTAATTTAGTTTTTTGTAAAAAAATTATTTGCGAGGACTTTGTCTTAATAACAGTAGATCACAATAACAGTTACAAAGATTACATTATAAAGTCGTTGTTACGTTAATTTTCTCATTTGCAACAGTTAATGCAACGTTTGTTTAAAATAATTTGTCTTCGAGTACTAATTTCTTCGTTTTCTAATTACTTTTATTGAGTTGATTTATTTTCAATCGGCTTCAAAAACAGCGTATCAGGTTTTCATTTTTAAAACTAATTATTCCTTACTGAATAGATCTCATTTTTAAAAAAATGCATATTAAAATTATTACTTTAAAAACTTGGAAATTGGACGAATCAAAGAAATAAATGAGTTCATGTTACACAATTACAGGCTATATTTTGGAAATATTTTTATATGTTGTTCACACGAGTATAAATTCTAATTACGATAAAAATTAGTCGTATAAAAGTAGTTTTCTTTAATTAATATTTTTCAAAGAAAATTTTAGTAATAATATGAAATTGTACAGATTAATAGAGAATTGTTTCCGGAGAAAAGTAAAACTATTTTCGATTGTTTAACGTTATTAAAAAGCGATTTATTGCTGCTCTTCAATTTCTTTAGGAAAGATACAGATAGCCAAGTGTAATATTAGAATGAAAATAAACATCAATCGACTGAAAAAAAGAGAAAAAAAACATGTTACAATGATTACGTAAATATTCAATCCGCCGCAATGAACAGCCGTGATGTAACAAACTTGAATCTATTTATTGTTGAATTTTTAATCAAAAATTGATTCATTTACCGTTGTTGAATATGTAGTAGGTATTACCTTGTATAACTGAAATAAAGGTAACACAGTTAATACTCTAATTCTCTTTTGATATATTATTCCTTTTCATTTCCCTTTTGACATAAATATTCTATTAATCTAATATTATCATGTTCATTACGATTTTGTATCGGAAAAAATAAATTTATTTTCTGAAGTTAACCCGTTAGTAAATAAAACAAATTATACATTTAAAAATAACTTAAATATAATTTGGTTTTATAAATTTTTACACCGATACTCGCTACATACTTTGCTTATCATTTTATATAAATTATCACAGATTAGAAGCATAATGAGACCGTCATTAGATGTCTTTAGATATGGAATCTAAATAATGATATTATTGTATTGAAATGAATGAACTCAGAATATATATTCTCTTCAAAATAATGGAATACGTTTTGCATTCGAGTTACTTGTTCTGTATTATAAATGCGATGCATTATTTACTTTAGTTATTGTTCGTGGTTGCAACACCTGCTACCTCTTACAAAAGCCTCTAGACTTTAAAAGAAAATTTTGTAATCTTCAGCGCTTATAAAAATTACGGAAAAGGAAATGTTAAACCACAAGGAATACTTTTTTTATTATATATTGTAATGTTATGAAATGTTTTTATTATTTCTGTTATTTTTATTTATTACTTTTTTACTTATTAAACTCTGTTTTTTTTATTTTCAAAAGACTAAGTGTGCATTTTTAAAACGTGTTCAGTTGTTTGCCTTATTTTTTCACAGCCAAAATCGTTGCGCATAAACAATGAATTTCTATATTTTTAATCAAATATTTTCTCTGGTTTTATTTTCAGTAAACAAATTTTTATTCAGTAACATTATTTTGAATGAACTTGATTCATACATATATATATATATATATGTGTGTGTTCGCGCGCGCGTGTGTGTGTTGTGTGATGGAGCGCGCGCGCGCGCATGCGTATGTAATATGCTTCTATAAAGTACTTAATTTCTTCTTCCATATTAAGTTAATATTTTTCATATTTTTATTTATTCCAATAAAATTAGTTTGACGGTAAATTTTTTAAACGGATTATGTTACATCCTAACATTACCCTTTCTCCTGGTTTGAATTCAATTTTTTTCTACGTATTATTTCGATAGATTAATTTAAATATTCTATCTTTATCTAAGTCTCATTTTTCCTTTCACGAGTTTGTTTTTTATGAATGATTTATTCTGTAATTATTTTGTAATGTTTGCCAACGGTGAAGATCTTTTTCAGTTTTAGTTAATATTTTTTTAAACATAAGATAGTGATAATCTTTAAAAAAATTCATTTTTCTTGAAACAATTTAAAAAAATTACATATTATGAAAATTGTATTAAAACTCAACAAATATTTATTGTATTTAAATTTAACCTAAAATGTTTATTGCTTGAATGATACTTTCATTTTCCTCCAAAGCGAATTTTGTTTCAAAAGTTGTATTTAAGAAATTATGACATGAAGGATTTATAAAATCTTGGGGGAAATGTTTAATGTCATTACAAGTATTAAAGATTTTTCAATTAGTGATCATGTATCAGAATTTTTTTAGAGTAATATAAGTTAATAGTTTTGATATACCCCTTCATTTAGCCCCTTAACATTTAGTATTATCAGAAACTGAATCGTGATTCTGCAGTTGATTAGCTCTACGATCGATTAATTAAAATAAGCCTGTTGAAACTTGAAGGTATAATAAGATCTCTTTTTAATTCTTATAGGGCTGAAAAAACTTTGACGATCGGGGATTTGATAGTTCCTTAAAAAAAATCAAAAGAGTTACTGATGTCGCAAAGAAACTTTCTTGAGAGATACCCTGAAAATATTTTTTCCGAATTGAGCTTTAGTCCTGAATAATGCGTAAGGTTTAATAAAATCAAGGTAAAGTCACATGCCGGCCTCCGTGGCGCGAGTGGTAGCGTCTCTGCCTTTCACACGGAGGTCCCGGGTTCGAATCCCGGTCAGGCATGGCATTTTTCACACACGCTACAAATCATTCATCTCTCATCCTCTGTACAGTAATGCTTAACTGCGGGCCCCGGAGGTTAAAAAAAAAAAAAAAAAAAGTTAAGGTTACATAAAATCAGAATCCAGGTAAAACAGTTGTAATACCATTCTCGCAGTTAAGCGATCAGTGAGTAGTTGGATGGCCTAGACGTGAATTCGGTGAACTGGCTGGAAATTCACTATACATAATCTGAAAACCTGATGCTTATTTGACAATAATAACGATTTAGGATGTAGTGTATTTGCTAGTCTCAGAAATAATATGAAGATCCAATAAATGCGTTAAAATTGTACCGACCCGATTGGCTTAAGGAGGCAGCTTTTCCTGTTAACTTTATCGTAAAACTAACTATTTACTCAAAAGGATATTATAATATTACAATAATAAAACGCTAAAAAATAAACCGGATAATTTCATAGGAGGAATTTTTTAAGGAAAGCAAAGGGAGATTGAGTAAGAATAATTAATGTCATAAGAGAGTTTCGTAAATGTTCATTGCAGTCGAGAGTTCAAAGGTTCAAATCCTAGTAAAGGCTTTCACTTTTATACGGATTTGAATACTAGATCGTGGATACCGGTGTTCTTTGGTAGTTGGGTTTTAATTAATCACACAGCTCAGAAAGGGTGGGCCTTAGACTGTACAAGACTACATTTCATTTAAACTCATACATATCATCCTCTGAAGTAATACCTGTCGTTGGTTCCGGATGTTAAACAGAAAAAGAAAAAAAAGAAAAAATTAACATTACAGAAATATATATTGATTGAGATGAGCTAGCCGAAATGGTAGGGAAACGTATTTCGCCTGAAAGAAGAAAAACTTTCAATTAGAAAACAGCTAATTACGGTGTAGGATAGATCGAAGAAGTGAGGAAAAAATTGAAAAATTCTGAATGAAGTTAAATTTAAATTTAGAACATGATTGGACTTCCTGATGCTACAAGCATAAAAACGGGGACGGTTATGGGAAGAAAACCGCTTTTAAACTTTGCCTGAAAAATACATGTATCTTTATATTTTAATCGTAAGTATCAAAAAATAGTTTAGATTTGTCATTCGGTTGTTTGAACTATGGTATTTTCAAAACATTTCTTTTATTCATAGTTCTATTATAATTACAAGTCAGACGTTAATTTTAAATATTAGATAAACTACCCTGTGTCCTTATTTTCTCAGTGTTCTCTCACTAGAACTTTAATGTGTTCTCTCTTTAGTGTTCCCTCTCTATACTAAAACGTAAAGGCTATTTAAGTATAAATTACTTTCTAATTCTTGTATGATTTTAGATTTCTTTAAAATCATATAAAAATTAAAAATATTTGCAAACCTTATAACGGATTTTTATTCCATAAAATTACGTTTATTGAACAAATTAACATAAAGACGACGTAATTTACGTAAAAAATTGATCAAGTTTTGTATAATTCTATTTAAAAAATATATATTAGTACTAAACAAGTATAAATATAATTTAAGTATAAATATAATTTAACCAAACTTAACCTATGCTCGCTAACCTTGACTAATTAACACCGCAATGTTTTGAGTATTTATTTAATAAATTCAGTAATTATTGCAATTATTTGTTATTTAAATAATCAAAACACTCCTGTTAATTAGTCAAGGTTAGCGAGCGTAGGTTAAGTTTGGTTAAATTATATTTATAAAATAAATAAATATAAATAACCTTAACCATTTATTAAAATTAGTAAAGAGACTGTTTTGAATCTATGTTAAACTCTATATCCGCCCATTTTCCACTGAAATCCGATTTACTAATTTGTTTTTAAATAAAGTTGTAGCTGCGGTGGCGTTAATATGTAAGTACCGAACTTTTTCTTTAAAACAAACAAGATATAACAAAAAATCATTTACATTTGTGTCTATGTAAAAAACAAATTAAAATTAAAAAATGACAGACTATAACCTGAGACCTTTTAATTATGAGATTGGAATGCTTACCACCTGGCTTCTACTGCTGCTGTGATAGCAGATATACATATAAGCTGATATTTAAACCGCTCAAAAATCTTTAAATAGTGTTCAGTAGAAATTTGGTCATAGTGGATTGCTGTAGGTGTGATCGGAAATTTAAAAAAGTTAAAAACATTTGGTCCAGTTTATTGTTTAATATGTACACTTTTTTACATAAATTTTTGAAATAATATTAAGAAATAAATTTTTTACTGTATTAACTGTGTTATATAATGTCTTAAATAAAAATAATATTTAGTAAAAAAAATTAAAACGTAATGACTGGTATAACATTAGAGCATGTCAACAAAAATATCCATTTTGACGATCCCTGAATCCCCATTTTGACTAGTTTTGGATACATACATATGTATGTATCTTGCATAACTCAAAAATGATTAGCCATAGGATGTTGAAATTTTGGATTTAGGACTGCTATAACATCAAGTTGTGCACCTCCCCTTTTGATTGCAATCAACTGAACCAAAAGTGTCCAAAAAAGCCCAAAATCCAAAAAAAAATTGGATTTTGTACTTTTTCTTAGCTGCAGTAATAAGCCCACATTCTTTGCAATAATTTATCATAAGTGGTACTTACTTTGATTGGTTCCAGAATTATAACGAAATGAAATTTTAATTAATGAAAAATTTGGATCTTATAAGGGGAAGGCACATCGGTTTGAATCAAACTTCATTCCTTTTTTTTCTTTTTAATTTAATATATTGATTTATTAATCTACGATAAATAATAATAACAATAAAAAAAAATTATGATAAAATATCAGAAGTTATTAATGAAATAAAATTTTTTATACTTTTCATTTTAAAAAGATGTGTATATCTAATTTAATATTTGTATAAGGAAGTCATGTGGTGTCCACATTAGTTTTTTACATTTTTGTTTATTTTTACTTTGTTTAGAACAGAATACAACCAGTGTTATTTGTGGAATATGTTTAAAATGAGGATAAAATGCATGTCTGCCTTATTCTGAATAATGATTTTACTTGTCATATAAATTGGATCGATTAAATTGCACGTTTGAAAAAATTTTCATTGTGTATGTTAGTATTTGTATCGTGAATTTAATTAATTGTTATCCAAGGAAGAAATTTTAAATATTAATTACTTTAAATTATTGAAGGTTAGGTACTGCAAAAGCTTAACTAAATTTTTTATCTGTGTATTTAAAATAAATGAGGTGTAGCTTAATTTAATTAATTAACTTCACTAAAATTATAAAATTTATGTGGTTTTACTTAGCTACACTGTCGATAAAACGTAAAATTTAATTTTTTTTTGTAAGTAGGTTATCTGTTTTATAAAGTTTGCAATCACAGATTTTTTTTTTTAGTATAAAAAGTGCAAACTTTTCTGTAAAAATTGAATTTTCAAAATTATTTATACTGCACATGTGTCGACCTGTATTACAAATCAGTATAAAACGATGATAAAAAATTCAAAACATTGGTGTTTAGATCTCGCTTAATTAGGTAGAAAAAATCCAAAAATGTCTCAAAGTTTGGTATTCGCTGTGTAGACGGGTGAAGCAACCCATTGGGTTGGTCTAGTGGTTAACGCGTCTTTCCAAATCAGCCGATTTGGAAAGTCGAGAGTTACAGCGTTCAAGTCCTAGTAAAGCCAGTTATTTTTACACGGATTTGAATAATAGATCGTGGATACCGGTGTTCTTTGGTGGTTGGGTTTTAATTAACCACACATCTAAGGAACAGTCGAACTGAGAATGTACAAGACTACACTTCATTTACACTCGTACATATCATCCTCATTCATCCTCTGAAGAATTATCTAAACGGTAGTTACCGGAGGCTAAACTGGAAAAAAAAAGAAAAAGAGAGACAGGTGAAGCAGCTTATAATTAAGACTTTGCCATTATAAAAAAAAAACCTTTACATCGTCATATCAGGCAATTTTTTTATCTGCGATATATTATCATTTTCATCACATACAGCTGTCTGAGCTGAGCTAAGTTCTCTTCTACCATGTCAGCGTTCTCATTCCATCTATTTTCAGCTAAAACTTTTGATTTTTTGGTAGCTACCATTTCTTTATAGATCATCTATAATTTTTTACTCTTTCAGTTGTACTCCTCTGTTTTTTGCACTTTCTATAGATTGTTTTATGTATCCCTCTTCTCATGTTGAGCACCCTATCTGTACTCTAGATTTAATATTCTGAAAATATTAAACTTTTGCTTTCATTCAATTTTCCCATTACTTTTTCATTTTTAATCTGGTCTGTCTATTAAATTATCTCTGACCGTCATGACTACATGTAAAACATTTTTTCTAGCTTTTTTTTTGTTCTCTTTTGTTTAACACCCATGTCTCATAATCTTTGTTTCATTCCGTCAACCTCCATGGCAGAGCGGTAGTGTTTCTGCCTGTAATCTGGAAGGTTTTGGGTTTGGATTCCAAAACCTTGGAGTTTATTTTTACAATATAAAATTCATCTAACATCAAGAAACTGTAATTGGGTATCATTCTGTTATTTCTGAAATAGATAAAATAAAAGAGTAAAATACATGGCAGATATAACGTTTATTTAAGTCTCACTCACCTTTTATTTACAATAAACCAGTGGCGCCTTACTGTTCTCCAGTATTATTTTTATAAAGTTATATATTTTTAAAAATCAGCTAAAAATCTAATGGACCCGTGCTACTCCACAGCATTGCTATTAAAAAATAATGATATATATTTATAAAACTCTTGTGTAAAACCAATTCTGTTTATAACACTTCTCACCGCCAACCCATTTGATCTTTGAGTCATTCTGAGCAGAATAAAAAAAAATAAACTCTATCTGTTCAGTAGAACGCTCACATGGATTGGAAATATTTTTTTAATATGCAAGATATTTATTTTTTATACTTCAATCTTTTACATAATTTTTTTTTTGAAAAGACATTTGTTTGCCTACTGTCATTTATTTTCATTACATTTGTTTCTTTGACATTTATTTTCATACCATGATATTAATTAAATTTTTTTTTTTGTTATTAAAAAAGAATGTCAGAATTTTTCAGCTGTCACTTTTTATTCTTGAACATTTTCTAAATTTGTTGTTATTAAACTTATATATATTTATTATTATCTTTTAAACTACATAGGATCACTTTAGTCGGTCCATTATCCAAGTCTCTACGATAGGAGTGTTTGGGCCTTGCAGTCCCTCCCAGTACTTTTTCATACATTCTGATCTTTGTGCCCTTTCTAGTTTAGAAAATGTTCGTATTGTGTTTTTTTGTGAGTGTGAAGCGAGTGTTTTTATATTGATTTTCTTGTTTAATTTTGTCATCTGTGGTGTCTTCTGATAAAGGCCAATTTCCTTCAGATCCTCTCTTATTTCTCTGAAACCTGTGCATCTTGTCTTGGTGTTTTTCAAGTCAAGATTCTACTGTACTAGCCGTTTCAGAAGGTTGAATCTTGCATCGTCATGACATGTGCAAAAAATCTTAGTTCTCCTCCGATGCGTGATATCAGTGACGGGTTCTAACTCTTTGTAAATGAATTTGTTGGGCACAATCCACCACTGCCTGTCTTTCTGGTACTTTTTATCGATGCAGGTCCTTCCAGTTCTTCTTTTGATTTTCTGAAGTCTGTGTTTGATTGTTTGTTCAGGTGGTAGAGTGTTTCTGCTGCATAAGTGGCTTCTGGTTTTATAACTGTGTTGTAGTGTCTTATTTTTGTGTTTATTAATGGACATTTTTTTATTGCAAGCGTACCAGGTTAATTTTTCAGCTTTAGTTAGTTTGTTTCTTTGTATTTGAATCAAGGTTTTTTCATTTAGGTTGTTTGTTATTATTTGTTCGAGGTATTTAAATGGGTTACTATTTTGAATTTATTACCATTTATGTTTACTTTTTTTAATCGTGTTGGTTTTGTGGGCTTAATTTCTGTCTTTTCAAGTGATATTTTTAGGACAATTTTAATTGCATGTTATTAACTTCGAACTTTGTTGATGTCGTTTGTTTTTTTTTTTTTGTCTTCAGTCATTTGACTGGTTTGATGCAGCTCTCCAAGATTCCCTATCTAGTGCTAGTCGTTTCATTTCGGTATACCCCCTACATCCTACATCCCTAACAATTTGTTTTACATATTCCAAACGTGGCCTGCCTACACAATTTTTCCCTTCTACCTGTCCTTCCGATATTAAGGTGACTATTCCAGGATGCCTTAGTATGTGGTCTATAAGTCTGTCTCTTCTTTTAACTGTATTTTTCCAAATGCTTCTTTCTTCTTCTATTTGCTGCAATACATCTTCATTTGTCACTTTATCCACCCGTCTGATTTTTAACGTTCTCCTATAGCACCGCATTTCAAAAGCTTCTAATCTTTTCTTCTCAGATACTCCGATCGTCCAATTTTCACTTCCATTTAAAGTGACGCTCCAAACATACACTTTCAAAAATCTTTTCCTGACATTTAAATTAATTTTTGATGTAAACAAATTATATTTCTTACTGAAGGCTCGTTTAGCTTGTGCTATTCGGCATTTTATATCGCTCCTGCTTCGTCCATCTTTAGTAATTCTACTTCCCAAATAACAAAATTCTTCTACCTCCATAATATTTTCTCCTCCTATTTTCACATTCAGCGGTCCATCTTTGTTATTTCTACTACATTTCATTACTTTTGTTTTGTTCTTGTTTATTTTCATGCGATAGTTCTTGCGTAGGACTTCATCTATGCCGTTCATTGTTTCTTCTAAATCCTTTTTACTCTCTGCTAGAATTACTATATCATCAGCAAATCGTAGCGTCTTTATCTTTTCACCTTGTACTGTTACTCCGAATCTAAATTGTTCTTTAACATCATTAACTGCTAGTTCCATGTAAAGATTAAAAAGTAACGGAGATAGGGAACATCCTTGTCGGACTCCCTTTCTTATTACGGCTTCTTTCTTATGTTCTTCAATTGTTACTGTTGCTGTTTGGTTCCTGTACATGTTAGCAATTGTTTTTCTATCTCTGTATTTGAACCCTAATTTTTTTAAAATGCTGAACATTTTATTCCAGTCTACGTTATCGAAAGCCTTTTCTAGGTCTATAAATGCCAAGTATGTTTGTTTGTTTTTCTTTAATCTTCCTTCTACTATTAATCTGAGGCCTAAAATTGCTTCCCTTGTCCCTATACTTTTCCTGAAACCAAATTGGTCTTCTCCTAACACTTCTTCCACTCTCCTCTCAATTCTTCTGTATAAAATTCTAGTTAAGATTTTTTATGCATGACTAGTTAAACTAATTGTTCTGTATTCTTCACATTTATCTGCCCCTGCTTTCTTTGGTATCATAACTATAACACTTTTTTTGAAGTCTGATGGAAATTCCCCATTTTCATAAATATTACACACCATATTGTATAATCTATCAATCGCTTCCTCACCTGCACTGCGCAGTAATTCTACAGGTATTCCGTCTATTACAGGAGCCTTTCTGCCATTTAAATCTTTTAATGCTCTCTTAAATTCAGATCTCAGTATTGTTTCTCCCATTTCATCCTCTTCAACTTCCTCTTCTTCCTCTATAACACCATTTTCTAATTCATTTCCTCCATATAACTCTTCAATATATTCCACCCATCTATCGACTTTACCTTTCGTATTATATATTGGTGTACCATCTTTGTTTAACACATTATTAGATTTTAATTTATGTACCCCAAAATTTTCCTTAACTTTCCTGTATGCTCCGTCTATTTTACCAATGTTCATTTCTCTTTCCACTTCTGAACACTTTTCTTTAATCCACTCTTCTTTCGCCAGTTTGCACTTCCTATTTATAGCATTTCTTAATTGCCGATAGTTCCTTTTACTTTCTTCATCACTAGCATTCTTATATTTTCTACGTTCATCCATCAGCTGCAATATATCATCTGAAACCCAAGGTTTTCTACCAGTTCTCTTTATTCCGCCTAAGTTTGCTTCTGCTGATTTAAGAATTTCCTTTTTAACATTCTCTCATTCTTCTTCTACATTTTCTACCTTATCTTTTTTACTCAGACCTCTTGCGATGTCCTCCTCAAAAATCTTCTTTACCTCCTCTTCTTCAAGCTTCTCTAAATTCCACCGATTCATCTGACACCTTTTCTTCAGGTTTTTAAACCCCAATCTACATTTCATTATCACCGAATTATGGTCGCTATCAATGTCTGCTCCAGGGTAAGTTTTGCAGTCAACGAGTTGATTTGTAAATTCGTTTGTTAGCAGTGCCAAATTGTTGGCAAAACCAACACGGTTTGTTTTGATTTTTCAGCCTATTTTTACTTTTGGTGGCATTTTTTAAGCCATTCCCTCATTACCATTTCTAGTAGTTGTGTGACCTCATCCGCCTTGGTGCATGTATATATGTCTATAATTTATTTTTTTAAATTATCTATGTCTTAATTTTTCATTACTCTATTGACACTGGTAAAATAATAGCGCAAGACAAAAATACTTTATATAGATTTGAATACTAGATCGTGGATACCGGTGTTCTTTGGCGGTTGGGTTTCAATTAACCACACATCTCAGTAACGGTCGACCTGAGACTGTGCAAGACCGCACTTCATTTACATTCATACATATCAATCTCATTCATCCTCTGAAGTAATACCTTATGGTGGTTTCAGAGGCTAAACAAAAAAAGAAGACAAAATACAAAACTTGACAACATATTTTTTCATATGTTTTGTAAATGAACAGATTTCATCGTGTTTTTATAAATCAAAACACGAATGAAGTTTTATTAGTAACAACTTTAATTTTGTGATTTATTTATTAAATGTATGTAAGGAAATGAAAGATTTCCTTTCGTAAGAGATCTCGTAAAACCTGAGGTATTAATATGAACAGTTTTTACCAAAATAAGTGATCAGATTCTCTTATGAAGTAATTATGAAGGTAATTATGAAGGATACTTAAAAAAGTATGGGTAAAGGGATATAAGAGGATTTTGCTGTTTCTTGCCTCCTACTAAATAAAGCAGAGTTTAAAGATGTTAAAGGATGCCTCCTATGATGCATATGTAATAAAGAAAAAAGTCTTCCAGTAACATTTAAATACAGATCAAATTTTATTATATAAGGAAGATTAAACAAATTTTCTGTTTTAGACAATAAATCAAATTTAAATTTAAATCTCAAATTTGGAAAAATATAGATTATCAGTAATTCCAATTGAAAATTCAAATCCATCGATTGATTTTTACATTTAATTTAAATCTTTCAAAAAATTGTAATTTACAATTAAAAATTACCGTAAATTTTATTACGGTGGCAAAATATTGGTTTCATTATTTTTCAACTGTTTGAAGTAGCAGCAGTTGTAATTCTTATTTTTATTATTAATGACTCGAGTAATTAACATTTACGTCATAGATTTTAATGTTTTATTATTACTTTATTTTTTTATTAAGAAGTCATATTCGGATTCTCTGAAAAAGCAGATATCTTAACGAAACTGTGTTAAATTATTATAAAAAAAAAAAAGGAAGCGGTAAGCACTGAATAATAAAATTTAGTGAAATGATCATATTCTGTTACTAGCATGCGATATGCTAAACTATGTGATCGTGCAGCTGTTTGCTGTTTTATGGTCAGAAAAAACATTCAAACCACACTCTCAACATGATTTTTATGTATTATTGAAAGTAATAAATAATCTTGTAATAAGATTTTGTAAAAATATTTTTGTTATGCATCTGTAATTTATTTAAATTAAATTTGTAAACTACATTAGTCACAAATATAATATTTGCCTAACATAATGCTTTCATTATTCCTTATAACATGTTTATTCTATTTTTAAAACACAACACATATACACACACACACACACACACACACACACACACACACACACACATATATATATATATATATATATATAGACACGAGGTGCTACCCAAAAGTTCGGGGAATTTTACCATAAAAATAAAATAGCTTACCATAACTTCCACTATCTCCTTCAAAGTAATCCCCTTGGGCATTGATACAGTGATCCCAGCGTTTTCCCCATGATTCCATGTATCTCCGGAAGTCTGCAGCTGTAACTGTTCGAAGCACGTTCTGCGTTTCTTCCTGAATCTCCTCAATTGTGTTAAAACGACGGCCTTTCGATTGAAATTTTATTTTCGGAAAGTCACACGGGGCAAGATCAGGCGAATAGAGTGGGTGGGGAATCACTACCGTCTTTTTGGAAGCCAAGAAATTCCAAACGGCTAGCGATGGTGCGCGGGCGCGTTGTCATGGTGCAGAACCCAGTAGTTGTTACCCCACAGATCTGAACGTTTGGGCCTAATGCTTTCACGTAACCGCTTTGACCAAGAGGAACAAATTTCTTATGGATAATGCCTTTGATGTCGAAAAAAACAATCATCGTGGACTTCATGTTGCCGTGAACTTGGCGTACTTTTTTTAGCCGCGGTGAACTTGGCGACTTCCACTGCGACGACGGCTCCTTAGTTTCAGGGTCATACCCGTACACCCATGTCTCATCACCGGTTATGATGTTCGAGATGAAGTTAGCGTCATCTCTTGCTGAATTTTTCAATTCGCTACAGACAGTTACGCGATTTTGTTTCTGGTCGCTGTTCGACAGTCTCTGTACTAATTTTGCAGCGATGCGTCTCATGTTCAAATTGCCCGACAAGATGCGTTGCACGGACCCGTTTGACGTTTGTAAGATTGCACAAACATCATGGATTGTTTTTCTACGATCTGCAACAATAGCCTCTCGCACTTTCGCGATGTTTTCCGGTGTTGCGCTTGTTGATGGTCTTCCTGAATGATCATCGTCATCGACTGTCGTTCGCCATCTTTGAATTGTTTGTACTGCAAAAAAGTTTTAATTTTATTCATCGCATTATTACCAAACGCTCCCACAAGCATGGGTTTCTGCACCGGTTTTTTTATGCATGAAGCAAAATTTGATGCGGGTTCATTGCCGTTTAAAATCTGCCATTTAGAACTTCGCCGAAGCAGTAAAACCCAATGTTATTTTACCGCACGAAAGTTAACAATGCAGCCTCTCACCATCGCAGCTGTTGGTTACTGATTCACAAAGAGAGCCACTCTTTGAAAGGTGGCAGCAGGTCGGACCAGTAATGGTTCGTGCGCGAAACTCAAATTGCCCGAACTTTTGGGTAACATATATATATATATATATATATATTACAATATAAAACATAGTTACAGCCTGAAACAGTTAGAAATTTTAATTAAAGAGGCCTATCTATGTATTTCTTGGTAGTGTGTTGTGTGTGTGTAGGTCAAAGTAAATTGATTTTTTTTTCAGTGGTGTATTGAATTACATATTGAAATTTGTATTTGAAATATTTTTTTACTATCAATTTGTTTATTTCTATGATTAAAAAGTTATTTATTTTTAAACTTGATTGTTTTGTGTAGTTTACTAAGATTTTGAGTAAGATTATTTTGGAAATGTGTTTGTTTTTGTAATATTTTGAATTTTTTTTTATTATTAATGAAGTGTTTTCTTTGTGTATGTATATATATATATTTATTTATATATACCTTTTCAGTATTTGTCTATCTTTTTCTTTTCTTTGCGGTATTTTTAATTATTTTTAGTTCTAAAAGCATAAATACTGTATTCACTTTATCATAAATTTTATTTTCGCTTAAATAATAAAGCGATTGTATGTATTTCCTTTTTTTTTTGTAATTGTGATATAACAATCTTACTATTATTATCTTAGCGGTTTAAATAATTAATTTTAATGAATTATACAGAAACGTTCCCAAAGCAGTGGAAAGAATTTCAGGACATTTTTCTACCGGTAAAAAATAAAAAAAGGATTGTATAAATGTGGATTCAGAAACTCTTCATTTTCATATTATAGCTTGTGAACATTTCTGTCCTGATTTTGCTTAAAGAGTAAACTGAAACCTTATTGAAGTTCTGAGAACTTAAATTAAGGATAAATTTCACGGTTTCAAACAGTACCCGCAACTTTGTTTCTAGTAAATTTTATAAAAGCTCTTGTAAAACACAGTTTTTTAGTTTTAATATTTAATTACCGTTAACCTAAAATTTTGTTAAAATAATTTAAGAGAGTTTTAATTCTGAGAAAATCAGTTAATGTTAAATTAACGTGAAGAGTTTAAGAAGTTTGACTTTTATTAAAAAAACAAGACAGATTGTAATGTAATAAAAAATTACTGTACTATTACAAGACTCATTTCAATAATTGAAAATATGTTGAAACAAAAAATAATTATTAAAAATATATAAATAAATAAAATGTTTTGTAACTTACTATTACAATAATTGTTCAAAATATTCTCTTTCACTATTTACACAATATTCTACTCTGTTTAAAATTCCTGTAATATATCAGGATTGCTTTTTATAATTTGAACTGTGTTGAAAATTATTCTTTTATGATTAAATTTTGTTATACATACTAATGATTTCATACGACCCCCGCAAATTAATGTTAGGACAGTGACTTAGGAGACCGATTAATTGGTTCACCTTGCCCGATCGGTTGTTGGTAAATCTTATATTCAAATAACTCCCAACTTCTTGACAAAAATGATGGGAAGCCTTTTCATGTTGATCATTTTATGTTAAAACGCTTTTGAGTTATCATTGCTCGGAATAAACTTATAACAAAAGAAAAAACTAAGTATTAAAAATTTAAACTTACTATAAATAACACAGATAGAATATCGCAAAAAAAAACTTACGATTAATATTTCAGTTTGAATTTAACAATAAGCTAAATTTATTTAAAAAGAAACACAAAAATATAAAATTTAACAAAGTCCAAGCGGGTTGTAAGGGCCCCTTCTCGCATAACAGAATGAAAAACTAATGTAAAAATTATAACGATTGAAAGAAAAAACAGCTGCATTAAAAAAACTCTTCCCGGTACAAAATATGTATGATTTTACAAAAATATTAAATTTTACGTGTAATACTAAGACGTTGTAAAAATAGAAACATCCAGTCTAAAACCTCCTTATCTTTGCCCAAAATTTGACAAATGTTTCTGGGTAATTTAAATTTACGATGCAAGGCCACATAACGTACAATCCATAAAGATGTGTCACACAGTTAAGCGGCGACTGCATCGTACACATAACGGTGCATTTTCTGCTGACATGAGATACCTGTGAGTGATTTTATGTCCTAACCGTTTGTCTCGGTAATGGAACGTCTTCTAAAAGAGTAATGGAAAATTATATTGTAAGAAACAGAAGTACATATTCCTCTGAAGCGATCATAAAAAAAAATAAATAAATGGTCCATTAATCTGCTCATCAATAATACTATATCACACATTATTATAAAACTTCTGTCGGTAATTACTTTTTACAGTAAAAAGTAATACGGTTATTGAAACTCCAGTGATTATTTCATAGATAATTAAGCGTATTATTATTTTTTTTTTTTTGTAAAAATTGGTTTTAGTAAATGAGATAGAAATTACTTTATAATGGCTGTCTTGAAGTTAGTGAGGAAATTTAGATGCAAAAACTCCTGACTAAAAGTCTAATTCATTTTCAGTTGATGTTAGAGATTTTCTCAGAATTAAATTCTCTATAAATTTTGGTGCAAAATTTTACTTGTTTACCAGTAATTTAATAATGTTATTGTACTTTAAAATAAAAAAGTTGTGCTTTGTGACAGCAGTTTTTCGTTTTAAAATGATTTTCAAAAAAATTATAGTTGGAACTTGTTTTATTTAATTTTTCAGTTCAATACCATATAAAACTATCTAATTTAACTCTTGATTCAAGTTTTAAGAATTTTAGCAAGGCTTTATTTTATCCTTAGAGCAGAAATCTGAATGAAATCTTTTGTTAGCTTTAACCCAAAAAGTTTCCAGACCTATTTTTATATGATCCTTTTTTTCTACTCTTTTTGTAGAAGGTGTCATGAATTCTTTGCATTTTACTTGTGAGAAACTGCTATATATATATATATATATCTGCTATCTCTCCCTCACTCTCATCTCTAGGGCTCCTCTGTCTCTCCCCCTCTCTTCACTCTCCCACTCAACACTCCCCTACCCCTCTCTCATATATATATATATATAAGAGAGAGAGATAAATAATATGTATATTGGACGTAGATGATATTTATGAAATTAAGTTTAATATTATAGTATCTAAATTTATAAAAGTCGAAGTACAGTGTAGATTATGAAAGACAAATTTTATTTTCCGATTGAGTCAAACATAAATGTGTTGAACTGAAGTGTAATAGAATTAGATAGAAAGAGTAAGAGAAAATCATAATGTAAGTCGGCAACGTCATGTGAAATAACTTAAGTGCTCTAATGGAACATGATGGATGATTGAGCTTTGAGAAGGTACAGATGAATCTTAACATGAATAAGACAGGCCCTTAAATATTTATAATGAAAATTGCCGTTTGCAGAAATACATTCGCATCAAATGATAATTATTGAGGAGAGTGAGAGGCTCGAGTTTAGCTAAGTCTTAAATCTTAAATCTTGGGGCTTATTATATAGCCCCTGTACAGAAATTGAACTCGACCAATCACCTCAAAAGCAGTATCCTTACCAGATACAAAGATACATCGCTCTTTAGATTCTGGTATCTTCAGCATGGAAAACCTGGTAGAGTTAGACCTGCACCCCCTTAATTGATATTGGAGAAGGAATCTATTGGTATAGACAATCTTGCCCGGCACCAAAAAATAAACCAAAAAAATAAAAACTAATTATACAAGGAAATTTTACAATATACTAGATATGTTCATTATTTTTTTCTAATTTATTTTTTAAAACAAAGTAGAAGTTTGAAATTAAATTGTTAAAGAAAGCAATTTCTTCTGCTAATGTGTGCAGTCACAGTTCGTAAGTCGCAGAATCTAACTTCTGAAAATTTGTTTCCATTGTAAACAGTGAATAAACTTCTTTGGGTTTTAGGTTCATATTATTATATGAAATCAATAAATTTAATGGATTAGCACATTTAATTTAATTAAAGATTTTCACAATTGTTAAAGTGATTAAAAGCACAAGAAACTTTGTGAAAACATGCTTATGCTCCTATTTATTATAATTGTAATTTTATTTTCAGCGATTGTCTAAATTTTTATATTGCAAACTATTTTAAATTGCAGTGTTTCTTTTTTCATCAGGAGCTTTCTTATGTTTTATTAATTTGAGAAAAACTGTATGTATTTTCAACATCCAGCTTTCTGCTAGTTTTGTATCGTGTTCATACTGTTAAAGCTTCCGGTGTATCTAGGACAGTTGTGTGTTATAAGAGCAAATTGTGTTGTTACATCTTGTTTTGAAATATTTTTATTAATAAATAACCATTTTATGTTATTTTAATTCACAAACAAAATCTGTTATACTTTATTTGACATCATAAGATTTTATAAAAATACAGAAATTGATTTTTAATATATGTGCAGGTTAAGTAAAACGCATAACATTTTAAATACTGTTAAAATGAACAAACATAACTACTTAATGAAACATTCTAATTAGATTAAAGAAAATCTTTTATCGTCTAAAGATTTTTAAACAAAATTATTTTTTTATGTTATAAAATTTTAATTACAAAACGTTATATAAGTTTGAAATGATAATTTTTTTACATGTCCTTTAAATAGTGTGATGTGTATACCGTTTTAGAAGTTAGTTTGTTGTTTCACTCACAGGTAGTCACACTGTAACTGTTTTTGTAAGTTATATCTACTAATTGTTTATCCGGTATATTTGTGGTATACGCTATTCTGTTTTATTATTCATCTTTCTCTTTCTGTTTATCAGTGTCCTTTTCCTGCCCTCTCTTCCCCCTGACCAATAAAATATAAATATTTTATTTTTTATTCTTTTGTGTCTAATCACATTGAAGTGTATACTTGTTTTTTTTTTTGTGATTTGTAATATGTTTTTGATGCTGTGATTTTTTTAAATTAAGTTTACTTACTTTGCAGTCACATTAGTCTTACAAGTGGGTATTAATTATATTAATTTCTTGTGTTATAATTATGCCTGTGAAGAATCTTCAGGTTAAAATAAGGTTTATTGTTTACTAGTTTTTTAATAGTTAATTTAATCTCGGAAAAAAATTGTTACTAGTTTGTAAATTAAAATTTTCATCATTAAATTACTTACAAAATAGAATATTTTAATTACACGATACTTTAAACTGTATTTTACATTACTTAAAATTAAAAATGTAAATGATGTGCAAAAGATTTATCTTATTGAAACTTAAGTAAAAACTAATTTTTTGTGATTTTCTAAAACAAATGTTGTATGTCTACCCGTTGAAAGTTTTATAGCTTAATTAAAAAGAAAATAATAGTAATGATTATAAATGAATAAGGAAATTATGTAAAAAGTATCTACAAGAGAGATGTGTGTATATAAACTTAAAAAATTTCTATCGGTAAAATGTGTTAACTTATATTAAAAATTATTTATATAGGTTGGTAATATAATTTTTCATAAAAAAAATTTATTTAAGGTATCTAGAAAAAACTTACTGTAGAAGAATTTGTTTCCCCTACAAAATACTAAAGACCTGTTAATTTGGTGAAGAGTAATGCTTGAACATGCATTAAAAAAAAAAAAAATGTACATATGCTGGGTTTTGTATTGTGAAATAAATAAATAAATTTTGTATTGTGAAATAAAACTCAGTCTTTTTTTATACCTATTATGAACTTTAATCAATTACATATTTTCCATTTTGCCATCTTTCTAGTAACTTCATGATTCCACACTCATAGAGCATGAGATTCTCATCCTTATCAGAAAAAAACTAAACTGAGTGAGATTTCAGGTCGCATCAACATTAGTGAAAGTTTTACTATTCAGAGTTTTTGCAAATATGAATCTGATGGTGCAAAATCAGGGCTGTACGGGGGAGATGAGACGATCACTTACTGACCGAGCACCAATAATTTTCCATGAGTTACCAAAGATGGGTGAGACCTTGCATCGTCTTTGTGAAATATCCATTCCTTTGCAATTTGGTAGTTCTGGCTGTTTTTCTTTTTATTGCTTTCTCCAGTTTTATTAGTTGTTGACAGTAAACAACTGAATTGATTCCTTGAAGCAGCTCAAAATACACAACAAACACTTTGTAATCCCACTGGCACGATGTTTTTTTAATGTGATTCAGCTTTGATGTGGTTCATCACGCTTGGACCGTGATTGTTTGTGATTGGTGTTACTATAGACTATTCCTTTATCATCACCAGTGATGATTTGTTTCAAAAAAAAGGTTTGACTTCATCGTGAAGGTCTCGGTGAACCTCTCGATTTGTGCGGATTCCAAACATCAAGGCAAACAAGTCCAAGACATTCAGTGTAATTTTCAATCATTGTGTGCGATACATTTAACCTTTCTGTGATCGCTTGCACAGTTAAAATGTTAATCTGATTCAAATATGGCATTTATTTGGTCTTCATTGACTTAAGTAGATCGACCAGAATGACGGTCATTTTTGAGTGAAAAATCTCCTGAATGGAATTTTTTGATATGTGCTTCTTTTAAGTGATCAATACCATAAACGTCATGAATCTCTTTGTGAGCCTCAGCAGTTTTTTTCTTTTATTGAAATAAAAAAGTTGAAAATGTTCCTTTTTTGGACTCATTGACATAAACTAACCGATGTAAAGTTTCACTCGGTTTGCTTCTAAAGCATGATAATAGTGACAGTTATCAAATTCCAAGAGAAAAATTTCACAATATCGATAGAAGTCCTTCAAAACAAACATAAAGCTGAAAACCGGAATTATTTTCTTCCCTCTTTTGTTGGTCTATTAAAAAAAATGGTTTTTGTTTTCGAGCCTGTCTTCTGAGATTAATTTTGAATAGTAAAGTTACTTCATTTGTCGGCATAATTTTTTGTAAACCGAATTAATCTTTATGCACGACATCTTTATTTCATTTGTTTTTTTTTTAAATTGTAAAATATTAAATGACTATTAGATTTACAGTGCAAATATTAGATTTACTGATCAAAACTAAAATATAATGAATGAGAAAAAAATAATCCAGAATTTGAATGGGTAACGAGTGTGCGGATTCTGCTGCTAAAGATACATGTAGCCAACCGTCTTTCTCCACTCGTGTTACAACTACCAATTTCATAAATTCCATTAAAAGTACATTTTGAAGAAGTCTGAAGATTGACCGGATTGCTACAGCAAATAATAAATTCTGACATATAAAAATCACTGTGATGCCAAGGGACTCATCATGCAGGAAAGTTCGCCGAGAGGAAGTAATTCTCTGTTTTGATTGCGTTTAGGACATACCAATGCTACTCATAGACACCTGATGTCAACGGAGAGCACACCATTGTGCGTCTGATGCGACTGCAGTTTGACTGTGCACCATATCCTTGTGGACTGCATATGCTATGCGACCTTACATCGTAACTCTAAATTGCTGAGGGACATATGGCACGTCCTCAAAAATGACAAGAACGTACTAAACCGGGAATTATTACTTCTAAAAAGAATTAATATGCTTAATAAGATTTAACCCTCCAAAATGTTTGTATTATTTTGTTATTTGTATTATTTTCATGTATTATCCTAATTGTTTTGTTTCTTTTACTATTTGAATTTTATTCCTATTATCTTAGTTTTAACCCTATTTTGCTAATATTTTTATATCGGAGAAGTTTTGTTATTATTTTAACTTGGGTGATTGTAACACGAAAGCATTTTTTGCCCCCAAAAAAAGAGAAAATAAGTTGAATGAATGCTTAGTTTTATTTCTGAAATTTAATGAGTTATAAAAAAAAAGTTACGGATTAATTAAAAATAAAAATTTGAAGAAGATAGCCTGATTTTGGTATATGTATCTTTCTTTGTGTGTGTGTGTGTGTGTGTGTGTGTTTTTTTTTCTCTTTATATATTTTATTCAGATCTTATCATGAAAAAGAATATTATTTATCTAATCAATAAATTAATAAGTGCATTTGTTGTTTTGTTGTTTTGTTGCAGGATGTAGTGGTCATCATTTGTTAAACACAGTAGCATTTTAATACATGTATGTATCGTTCACATACTGTACATGTGTAATAGTTAATACATACATGTATATGTTGAAAAGTACCTGTGTAATATTGTTAAATATATTCATTAATTATTGAAGTACACTTTATATATACGTATCGGTTTATTTAATATTATACTGTAAATAAAAATGATGGAAAATCAAGTCGCCGGTAGAAGAAGAACTACTACAAAACACTCGGCTGAGAATCAAGCGCTTGATCAGATTGCCAAAGAGGTATGTAATAAAAAAATATTTTTTTCTTTATTATACTTTCTTTTTTTTTTTTGTTGCTGGTTTAAAAATCTTTGTTCATTAAACTGCTATTACTACAGAGTCATTTATAAGAAAACTTGTCTAAAAAAATAGTGAATCTAATTGGTATGGTGATTTTATTACAGTATGATTTAGTTATTTCTTTCTGATTAGTTGGCGATTTCTGATCGGTATATGTCAAGTAATTTGAAATTAAATAAAGTCTATAAGTTTGTCTTTTACCAGTAAAAAGCAGCATTTCATTATTATTTAAGTTATATAGTTGAACAATTGATGTTTACTTGATAAAATTATTATATAAAATAAAAAAAATCTTGCTCGCCTCATATTTAAAATTTTCTAATTTTAAAACAATTTGCTTTCCAATTATTAGAAGATTTCTTCTGTAAGTTTTATACAGTTAGTTAATTCTAATCTATTCCTTACTCGATTGGAATATCCTGTTACAGTGTCGACAGTCGTGTTCATCTTTAATCTTATGAAATCCCTGTGTATAACCAAATTATATTTTTGACCTATCTTGTGTTGTTTGTTTATATTCTATTTTATCAATTCAATGCGGTTGTAAATCTTTTATCGTTTGGTTCAGCTGAGATTTAGTTTTTTTTTTTTTTTATCTGCTACGTGTAAAATTTGCTTGTAATTGATCTTATATCTACGCTTTATTCTACGAAGCAGTTTGAAAAATTGAATAATGTTGTTCCGTGTAGTGCTTGTTTGTATCGCTTGTATCTAAATAAATCTGCATCAACATTAAAATTTTAGAAAATGGCACATTAAAAAAACCAGAGCTGAACAGATTTCATTTGAAAAATATTAAAATTACAGATGGATTAAATTTGATAAAAATTATATATTAAATCTATAGATCTAAACAGTTCAAATGCATTATTTGATTACAGTATTGTGCAAATTAATCTGAATACAGACTTTATTTAATAAAAAGTAACTTTATTTAGAAAAAAGAAATCATGTACAAAAAAAATTGTATAATTTGCGAATATCTAGTAGTCTCCAATGTTTTTCATATGCTTTTTATTGAAAATCTTATTGCTACTTGTTTTGTACCCAAATTTTCTGTCCAAAATAGAAGTTTTTAGAGATGCTGCAGATCGTATTAATAATTAATTATGAAACAAAATTTGGTCTAGTCTTATCTTCTTTTTTGTAGAAATTGATGGTTCCACTTACTTTAATAAAATTTTCCAGTGTAATAATACATTAAGATATGTAACCATAGTCAGCAAATTATTAAACAATTTTTAAGATTTAATAACATTAGTTCTGACTATACTGCTCAAAAACTGTTTGAAGTAATATCAAATATTCTTTTGCCATCTGAATTTGAGAAAAAATTAATTGGCTAGTGTTATGGTAGAGGAACCATTATGGCTGGCTATTAAAGTCTTCAAATGAAAGTTAATGAATTTTCCCCTTAGGGAGCTTTTATCATTGTTTAGTGCACCATTTAAATTTCATTTTACTGCATAGACTTTTAAAAGAAATGTCTAAATGCCAATTTTTTTCACTATTTATTTTATTCAATGGAATTTCCAGTGTTTTGGTACGTTTACCTACAGATACTTTTTGAATGTAATTGGGTAATGCATTTCAACCCAGGGAAGAAGAAGATGTCTTCTATTTCAAAAGTTTTGGCTTCAGTATTTGAAAACTGGGCTGCTTTAAAAATTTTTTTTATTTCCATTAAAACTGACCAAAATTCATCTGCTGTATGTAAATAACTGTATGACTCCTAGATAACTTAAGTGACTTTGACTTTACTCTTCTTGATTAACTTTATGTGATTTTTTTTTACAGCAGAAATTTTATTTGATGTTTTTCCAAAAAAATCTTCTGATATAAATCTAGTTTCTATAAATATCAAACATACACTTGACCTGGTAATATAAGAATGAAACATTTTTTGATGATTTACGTAATAATGCAAAACAAAAAAACACCTCTTGACATCAAACACGGGGAAAAGAAATATGATTTTTCAACTAATCTGAACCATTACTTAATTAGAAAATTAAAAAACAAACCATTAAAAATTAAAAAACATCTTTTTTAATAAGTATAAAATTTTGTTTTATTCTAGTGATAAAATTCATTGTGCATTTTGAGAATTTACAAAAAAATTAGTTTTGTCAACCTTCAAAATATATCGCATTTAAATCATAATATTTTTTGCAGAAACAATTTCATCCGTACTTTCATCATATTTCATACGTAGGTTTTCTTAAATAATTTTCCAATAATCTTTTTTAAGAAGTATTTTCTGATTGATATCCAGCCAATCCAAGAATTTTGAGATTATAACACTTTTTTTCTAATTTTATACTTCAGAACAATCTATTTTTCTGATCAGTTATTGTATTGATACCAAAGATAGTATTGTTTACTCTAGTATTGTTCATACTTATCTTTAACAAACCAAAAGATGACATCTTTATATCTGATTCTCACACATCTAAGTCTTTTGCCAAATCATTCTTCATATAGTAGAATGTGATAGAGCTCTTATCATACTTTATATGACCTCCGCCGAGATTGTACTTATACCATATTTATTTAAATGGATGTTAACTACCTTTAATTTCTTGTTCACTGAAAAACAATTCGTTTTTACTTGTCTATTATGCTACTACTTGCTGTTGTGTACAACCCAGTTTTGTCTGTATCTGGAGAACAAATATCAGCGTTAGGTCGGAGGGGGTCTGAGTTTTATGTCATTCACCATCTTCTCGGACCAAAGGGCAACTGGTCAATTAACATTAACTGATGAACATTGTTGTCGGTCAGTGTTTTATGAAAAAAATTATTACATATTATCTTGTAAAAATTTTTTATCTAAAAATTTCAGAGAATTCAAAGATAGGTATTATTTTTTCCTGTGAATTTTTTTTGTCTTAAGAAATTTAGAAGAAGTAAATTTACAAACTTATTCAGCAACTAAAAAAAAAGTTTGATTTTTTTATTATACTCGATCGTATCCAGGTTATTTGTAAAAATGCATTTAAAAAATATTAATAATTTTATGCACGTTTTCCATTACTCAGTCAGTTCTGAAAGTACACCGAAGAAAGAAATAGCAAATTATAGGAATAATTTCTCTAAAACTTTTGTTTATGGTTGTTTTTTATTAGATTTTTAGTTTTCAAGATAAAGGAAAAAAAAATTTTTTTCTGAAGCGGGGGATAAAAAAATTTTAAATATTACAATTCAGTTATTTTTTATAATTTACAAAAATAAGAAAGGTCAAAGGGCAGAGAATTTGTAACTTTTAAAGAATAATTTTTAGACACTTGTTTTGGTAAAGTAAGTAGTTTTACTTACAAAATTTATCTTTTACCTCCTTGTTCGCAATCCTCTATAGACCATCTTATTCTGCAGTACCTACATGTGCTAAAAAAGTTAATTTTCTTATTATTTCCTTACTTAGTGTCTACTTTTACTGTAGTACTTTTTAGTTTATTTAAAAATTGTTTGTAACTCTAACAAAGCCATAAATGCTATACAAAAGTGACACCAAGTTATCAATCCGGGATTTGGGAATAGCAAAGGATGGTGGATGTTACTCCAATAATTTTGATAGTAAATTTTAATAAATTGTACATACACAGTTATTAATCTTTCTTATTTTGATTTTTTTAATGAATAGATTGTCTTGCCTGACGATACGTATCTTTTTCTTATTCCTAATCTTGTTTCCCATCTTTGGTTTTGTTGGTGTAGATTCTGATTTGAAATTATACTGTGGATGATGGATTCAATGAAAATGTTTAAACTTATATCAATATGTTAATGTTTTAGCAACTTTGTAAATATACTCAACTTTGCACTTGAGTGCAAAGAGTCTTATAAATATCCTCACTCTTTAATTTCTGAAATAAAACTGTTTGCTTCTGTTATAATTCATTTCAATTCAATAACTGCAGATGGAATTTTTTTTAACAGCTTCTTATTGCTAAAATAGTTTTCAGATAAACGTTAAATTTGATGTGGTTAAAGATAAGTTTATGATTTAATGTATTTGAACTAGAAATTACAGAATCATTTTGCAATTAAGTTTCAGAGCTTAAAAGTTGCACATGCTAAACAAACGCATCAAAATCTGTGTTTTCCCACTTTTTTTATGTAAATGATGTGTTTCATATTGTTTATATAAGTGGATTATAGAGTAAAATAAAATAAAACGACCTATATTTTGTTTTAAAATTTTAATGGATGTCTTTGATTGTTAAGTAAACTATAAAAGTAGATAGATTTAAACTGATTTAAATATAGTAAAACAAAATATGTGGTTCATCTGGTTTGAATTTATTGTTTTCCATTATCAGCATAAATATAGAGAAATGAATGTCTTAAGTGCAATTATAAATTTTTTATTCTTCTTCCCGTTTTCTATAATTAATTTTGGAGTGTATATCAGTGATCTCTAATTCTTTCATTCTCTTCACTATTCCTATCGTATAAACTATAAACTATATAACCGTATAAAATAACCTATTGTGTAACCGTTATAAATTCTGACCTAAATTTAAAATGAAATTAAATTGAGTTATGTAAATTTGTGAATTCATTTGTATTTTATTTTATATTAAACTATTTTGTTATATGAATTTTTTATACGTCGATGGATGATATATTTGTTAAAATTTAAAAGTTAAATTAATAGCAGCATGATTCATTTGTTATTAAATTATTTCTTAAAATAAAATTTTAAGAAACATGACATGCTGAAAAAATGTACTAACGTTTTCTATATAAAGAGAGTTACATTTGTGTGGATACACATACTCACACAGACTTGGACAAATCAGAGAAATAGTGGTGGTATTAGACCTGTGACACCATCAGAAAGTGTCAGTTGTATGCGTGATTTTGTCTTGGCAAGTTGTGTGTAGTGCGTATATATATAAAAAAAACTGATCTTGAAATTTTACAAACCGTGAATTATAAGGAACACAGGTATGAGAATTTAAATAAAAGGCCACTCCATAAGAAACATTCTTGGCTCTACTTATTACTTACTCATCGTTAAATTCTTTAAAGAAAATAACTTTAAAAATATTATTATTAAAATTGTAACATGTTAAAATGGCAAAACTATAAGTAAAACTGTAATTAAAACTAATCTTGGATTGGCCAATTCTTTAGTATCATATGTATTAGTAAGATATTTTCTTAATTTCTGATACAATAGCGGTTCTACGAATGAACCGAAGTAGACAAGTTATGGGACAAAAAATTTTTTGTGTTATTAAATTTGTCATAAGATAATGATTCTGAAACTTACAATTGATAGTTCAATTTTTGAGTATTATTTGCACTTAGTTTGAAAAATAATTTGTGAAACATTGAATTTTCAATTAAATATTTAGCTTATAGCCTACATTAGATAACCTCCCCACCAGGGAGGTGGTTATCTCCACCTCCCCAGAAACCATGCTTTGGTTTTCTTCCTAGAAAGCTATCCATCTAGTATTTTTAAAGCAAAATCTCAAAGAATAACAACCTTTATTTACAAATGTTATCAGTTAAAAAAACAATATAACAGCCTGAACTTGGGAGTTAGTTACGTTATTCAAACTGTAATATCTTATTTCACAGAAACATTATTTTAATAGTTGTGTTTTTTTACTAGTTTTTATAGCGTTCAGAGTTTCCTGATTAACTGCATAATGTTAATATTTATATAAGAAAAAATTATATGTAGTTTTTTCACAGTATTATAATAAAACATTTATTATTGATCATACAATTCAATGACTTTAAAAAAGTCATTGAATCTTAGACTTCTGTTTAAAACATTTATTTCAGTTACTTTAATTATATTTAATATAAACCCTGGTGTATTATAATAAAGTAGTATTTAAGTTATTGAAAATGTAAATTGACTGAATAATACTGGGTTCTAGAAATTGTATGCTTCTATACTACAATAAATTAAAATTTTTTACAAAAATAAAAAGTTTTAAAGAATTTGTTTAAAAAAAAAATGAACTTACTAATGTTGGGATTTGTGAAACAATGTACTAAGACTATGCTGCTTGATAATTTTATTTCCTAAGATAACATAAAACCAGTTACAGTAATTCAACATATAAAAAAATGTTACTAACAGCAATGAATAATTATACGTTATTTATTCGTTATGAAACAAGCTATTTATATATAGATAGCTATATAATAAAATAAATAAATAATAAATTCATAAAGAACATATAAAACATACTCTTTTGCTTAGTGAATATTTGATTCAAACACCTATTATTAAACTACTTGAAACTTGTAGAACCATATATTTAGCTACTTGAACTTTGATATTTGCATATCAGAATTTTACAAATCATCTTATTAATACATATACTAATATGGAATTGGCCAATCCAAAATTAATTCTAGTTATAATTTTGAACATAATTTATCATTATAACAAGTAACATTTTTAATAGTTCTTTATTAAATAGTTGATGAATTAGTAATATTGTAATGGATCCATTGAAATATTTTTGCGGAGAGGCCTTTAATAATCGTTTCTCATACCTGTATCCAGAATAAAACATAAATTCCAAACCTCCTGAAGGAGGGGTCTCCCAGTCTAACCTTACCACCATTCCTGAGAATTAGTTTATGTGAGTGCGTGTACACACACTAACGTAACACTTTCTGTGGGAAACGTTTGTTCCCATTGTGAGCATGATGTCATACTGTGATAAAATTTTATTTTTAGCAAGAATGTATGATAAGAATTGAATTACGCCATAATTATCCATAACCAGTCTTCTCTGAATAAATCCATTTAACCTCGCATTTTTAAAATCATCCGTCGACATAATACAAAATTTATAAAATAAAAAGTACATAATACAAATAAAATAATCAACTTAATTAAGCCCTGTGAGACTATTTTAGTCAAAATTTATAATGGTTACAAAATATATTACTTATTTTTTATTGCACATAAGTGTATGATAATTTAATTTTGATAACCTAATGATGTCCTTACATTTACCCAATTGTTCTTAAGCTATGCATCTTCATGAATCTGTAGTTATGTTTTTTAAATTCATTGATATGGTGGCATATTAAATTATGCCTTTTTATTGGCACAACTTATTTAATTATTTCTCGCTTGTTACTTGTATCAAATTTTATATATATTTTTATATGAAATTTTGTTAGTATTATGAAATTTACAAATTGTCATTTAATTACATTTTTTATTAATTTATATGATTTATTATACTGTATTGCATACCCTATTTTTTCATAAACTTTTAAAATCACTTTTTGCAGTACACTAACAACTTTTTTGAACTATATTGATAATGTTTGTTCTTATTATTTAATAAGAACAGTTCATGTCATTTAAATTAATATTATTTGTGATTGTGTGACTTTATATTTGGTATGAATATTGTCTCATATGCTGTCATCAATTTCCATGCCAAGTTTAGAGAGCTAGAATAGTTGTTTATATTATTTATTCTTTTTTTTTTTATTTCACTGCACATATCACTTTACAGTGAATGCTGTGGAATCAGTTTATTCTCAACAAATGTTTCAACATTACCAAGTTGGTGAAATCACTTCAATAAATGTTAAATGAAATTATTGGAAAACAGTGAATGAAATGCAATAAAAAGATTTTTATTAATATTGAATTTTTAAAATAAATTAAGTGACTGGTAACACATAGTACGAGTATCAAGTTGGTGGGACCACTCTAAATAAATACTTAGAATAAAGTTATTAAACTCTAATTTCTGTAAAAATAGGCGTTTTTTTTTTTTTTTTGCTATAAATTAATAATCTAATTAATAGTTTTAAGACTACAATTTTATTAGATTTCTTAAGAACAAGTATGAAGGTGGTAATTGAAATTTTACAATATCTAGTTAAAATTTTATTATAGAAAAGTAACTTAAATAGAACTTTTGCTTGTGTAACTCAACATCAAATTAATTAGATCTAAAAAAAAAATCACAATTTATTAAAAGATAGAAATTGGGCTTATTTTGTTGTGAGGTATCTGTGTATGTATTCCAACTTAAGTCGGAATAACGTAGCTTACGTTATGGTAAGTTTTTTAAAAATTGGTAAAGATTCGCTAAATCTGTTTTATGAGAAATCATTCTTATTACGTATTTTTGTGCTACCAATAATGCATTTATATTAGAATAATTCATACCTCCCCAACAAGTTATACATACCATACATTAATCTCGATTCTAACAAGGAATGGTACAACATCTTTAGTAAGTTTTTTGTACAAAAATTCTCCAAGAAATAAAATTTACACATATTTAATTCTGTTTATTTTGTTTATCTTATATGTTCCTTGCAAAACAGATATATATATATAAAATTACTCCCAGATACTTAACTGTATTTACTTGCAGTATAGCTTGGTATGTACAATTTACGTTTATATTACATTTTAAATTGTGATTAGACATTTTAATTGAAAAATTATATAATATGTATTCATTAAATTTAAATTTAAGTAGTTTTTCATTAACCACTACTTAATTTTCATAAGGTCTTCTTCAATGTTTTTCTTTATTTCATATATCAGCTTCATAATCTAATGATCTGTTACCAGCAAATGTTGTCACTGTACCATTAAATTTTCCATTACATAAATCATTTATGTTTATAATAAATAAAATAGTTCCAAGTACAGAGCGCTGCAGGATACTGTACTTAAACAGTACCTTGAGAACTCATTTTTTCTCTTATCTTGAGCTGTTGAGATCTTCCCCTTAAATATATCTTGAACTATTTATTGTATTGACCTCTTATTCCTGGTTTCCTAGTTTGTAAAGCAAAATATTTTGATCAACAACATCAAACACTCTTTTCAAATTCAAGAACAAACCTGCTACTTGTTGACCTTTGTTTTTACCTTCTATTATATTGGACATAAAATTTAAAAGGGTATCTTCAGTATTTTTTCCTTTGTGAGACCATATTGATTTTTATTTAAAAATTTTGTTTTTGTAGGAATCTGTTTTTATAATTTTTTCTAGAATTTTTTGAGACGCAGATAATAATGATTTATGTCAGTATGGCAGTATTTATTAACGTTTTATCAGAATGCATGTCACTTGTTTGTATTTCTTTCTTAATCTCCTCCACTATAGTTAAAAAGTAATTATTAAATTCCTCCACAATTAAGCATTTGTCTCATTTAACATCTTCATCAATAAGTTTTAATGATTCTATTTCACTATTTTTAGCTCCAGCTATTCCTAATAAATGATCTATGCACATCCATTATTCTGTATTATTTTTGGTTCTTGAAAGTAAGATCACTGAAATATTTATCTTTAGTGATTTCTGAATCGATTTGTAATTTATCTTTATATTTTACATAACATTTTTGATATTTATGTTGTTTGGATGCAGTTTTGTTTTTTTTATACAATGTATTTCTTTTTTCAATTCTACATACTAGATTAACATTTATTCATGACTTTAAGGGATTATCTTTAGTTTTACATGTATATATGTTTTTTACTGAGTTGAAACACTCATTGTCCACATCTTCAGATTTGAAGACGATACTCCAGTTTATAGAATTAAGTTTTTCTTTTAGCTTATCAATATTCATGTAAACTTTACTAACATTATCCTTAATTTTATTACATGTTAGACTAAAATTATGAATACTGTGATCGATGAATGATCTGTAGTGTCTTTATCAAGAATTTCAAAATCATAATTTTCAGAACTTATTGTTTCCTTATGGTACTAATATTGTCTATACATGTACTAGATATAAGTCTTGTAGGACTGTTCATTATAAAACTAAAACCATGACCTTGCAGTAGAAGTAAATAAATAGCAGTTGTTGCATTATCGATCATACTAATTATATTTATATCACCGGTGTAAATTGCATTCTCATATTCAGTTGCTTGCAAATAATTCTCTAATTCCTGTAAATAGATATCTTTTGACACCAAATTAAATATGTAGAAAGCAGTTAGATTAAAATTAAAATTGTTTTACTCAATTTCAATTTGTATACCATGTGTGGTATTTAAAATTTATTTTAGAATAATCAATACAATGTTGCCCTCTATTCCTTTTTAATATACACAATAACTCCTCCTGTTCTATAACCAGAATTACTGTTAGAGAAACAGTTACAATTATCTATTTGATATTTAAATAATTCTTCCTCAAAAACCAATATTTCAGTCAGTACTATTATTTCATGCATTTTTCCTTGTAATAATAGCTCTTGTAGAAACAACAAAAGTTTCTTACACAAACTTCTATTATTTTGTAAAACTATACATAATTTTTTTTTGTACCATATCATCTGATTATAAACTATCATAAACATAAACTTAAAAAAATATGAAGATGCATCCCAGCTACACTAAATGATCTACATCAGAAATATATTTAAGTACAATGACTGGCTTCAATATTTTTTGTGATTATAATAAATCATTGTTTTCTTGTTTTCATTTTCTACTTTTCAGCCTACTAGAAGTCAGGATGTTAGCTGATCATATCTTCTCTTTCTCTCCTAGCTCTACCAATCCTTCTATTTTCTTATCCAATATTTTCCATTTTCCCCCATCTTCTCGGTCCTTTTGAGTCTGTTAAAGGAGCTGATGGATCTGGGTGCTGCCTGTTGGAATTTGCACCTGGTTGGTGGGCTTCCTGCAATCGGATATGTGGAATAACCCACCTCTCCCTACTGCATTTCAGTTATGAAAACTGCCTCTACCCTCAGTCCCTCACTTATATCATATGACTCCTATTTCCCTCACTTTTTCTTAATTTCTCCCTTTTTGATCCTCCTCCCTACTGTTTCATCCTGTTTACTTCCTCCCATCTTTCTCCTTCACTTTGGATTGAAACTGTTTGCTTCTCCTTCCCTACCCTGGCATTTGTGTCCCTTAAGGAGATCTTTTGGGAAATATAAAAAAATTTATAAATGTGTAAGGCAATTGCATGCTCAGCTCCTGGATAGTAATCCCACTAGAAATTCCAGTAAAAAGTTCATTGGACCTAAACTAAAATCTGCCAGTGTACAGTCAGGCACCTTACTATCAGGTACAAAGCAGCTGCTAATATATAACTAACAGAGCTATCTACATTGATTTATTAAATGTTGATAGATCTGTAAAGAATGGCAAACTTTATACATGAATCAACAACTATAATTTTTTTTTAAGTACCAAAAATAATAATAATAATGTATAGCAAATTAAATATATTAACTAACAAAAAACTAAGCAGGTTAGTAACTGGAGTATGAAGTAGATCCATGTACATTTACAAATCATAGTATGTGGTGAGTGGAAACGATGGGAGGGTAATTGAAAAAAAAGACGAGACTGTTGTTGGGCATAGGATGGTTGCTAGGAAAGTGAGAGCTAAGAATACAGTATTTCAAGGTCTGTGATAGTACAAATAGAAACATACTGTTATTGTCTAAAAACATTTTTGAATGTCTTCTTTAGATATGATTGGTAAAATTGTATTTATAGTATAAATCTTGTATTACAGATGATTCAAACCAATAATCCCAGACTGTACTTTTCGTTTCTGCAGTAAAGCATTGATGTGAAGATAAGCAGTTACAATGTGTTTGTATATCATGCAGTTGCACTAAACTAAATAAATTATTAAATCGGTTATTTGAAACCTATAATCTGTTTCATTGAGTGAATTATTAAATTATTATTGTTATTCTGATGAGAAGATGTTTAATTTGACTGGTTTGTCATCTGTCTATGTGCATTAATTTTTTGTTTTCTTAAAACTACATTTAATTTGCAATACACATGCTATTTTTTTTAATCCTTTGCTGTAATGTTAAGGGTAAAGTAAATAACTGAAAAGAAAATAAACATACTTTTGTTAGCAAAGTAAATCATAGTTACACACTTATTTCATAAAAAATTCATAAAAAACTTAATTTTTCTTTGTCTGCAATCATCGTATTTTAACTATGATAAGAACATTCCTTATAAAAAATTATTTTTTTTAACTTTCCTGTTGTCAGTTTCGTATTGTCAGTTCCAGTTTTATATTGCTTTCATTTTTTCCCTCTGGGTGGAAAATTGTTTTTGTGATAATAATTTTCCACCAGTCCATTTTTCATTTGATGGAATTTTCAGTCTCACCAGCCATCATCAACTCTGAAAGCATTAGAATGGATATAATCAATATTTCTCTGTTCTTCACTAGTTCCGTTGTTGAGGTAGTTGTTCATGCTTCCACATTATTTTCCCGGTTTACTGCTGTTCATGTATTAGTGGAGAGCTGGTTGGATTTGTAAAATTTAAATTTATTCATGCTTATGACAAAGTATTTGTTTTTGATAGGTATGGAAAATTCAACTTCAGTCAAAACCTCACTTAGATAGAAAAAACCACAATCAGTATAGTCACTTAGTACCTCGACGTACTGCTGATTTAATAAATTACTTTTTTAATAGTCAAGTCAACCAAGTTGTTTGGCA
Organism: Lycorma delicatula; assembly: GCF_047948215.1. NCBI lineage: Eukaryota > Metazoa > Arthropoda > Insecta > Hemiptera > Fulgoridae > Lycorma > Lycorma delicatula. The sequence goes on along the minus strand of NC_134459.1, from coordinate 181,457,327 downwards.
TAGCCAAAACACATCATTAGTAGGTTCTGACTTTGGACAGTCTGAATTTGATATACAAGGAAGTCTTTCAAAATAGGCGTTTTTGTGGCTGCATTTTGGTATTATAAATTGAATCATAAATTTGAATCTTATTCAGCATTTAATGAGTACCAAATAGACCAAGAAGTTATTCTTTGTACCTATGTTTTGAAATGTACTTCTCTGAAGGTACCACTGTGCAAAGGAAGGTTTTCTAAGCAGATATGATCATAAAGATGTGGACTTTTATTTGAAAATTAAGAAAGGGCAAGTGGGCAGGTATTTAAGTCAATGAAATATTAGCTAGAGGAGATATATCTAATGCCACTGTTGTTCCAAATTTCCTTACATTCCTCTATAATATCCTGAGAACAGGGTTCAAACTTCCACTGTAGAAGCATGGATGAATGAGTGTGAATTTTTTGAATTGTGATCAATAAAATATCACATTCATCATCACTGAGTATCATTTGAATATTAAGAGAGTGTATACTTTCTGTACTGGTTACAAAAAAAAATTCCTAAGGTGACTGAATGTTATTAAAATTGTTGCAATTTAATCATTATCAGAATATTCATCTCCAGTGGTGGCTCGTGTGTAGGCACTGTGGAACTGCAGCACCCCCTATTTCCACTTGATATTAGGTAAAATTTAATATAATGAATCCTTTTTTCTTTAATTCTTTCTTTATACTTGTACAATGTATAATCCTTAAGCTTAATGTGTCAGTAGCCATCCCCCAGTTTATGAAAAAGATACAAAAAATCTTTATATGTAACTGTGTGCTTCACAGTTCCAGCGGCGTGGTGTTTGGCTGTTGTGGGCACGCACACAAGGGATAGAGCACCATTGCTCCTGCAGTTCTGACCCTGGCGTGCTGGTGGAAGGTAGTTTTTTTTTACTCCATGTGTTCATGGAACATTCCTTGTTCGATCTCTTTTCTACTTTAGTTGGTGGAAGGAATGTGAAACTGGTTTAGTTGTCTTTTCTGTAGTGATCAGAAGATAGTGGAAAGCAATGGCTCTTTGATTGCCATATCTGTCCAAAAACACGCTGGAAAAGTGAAAGAGAAGGAAATTAGTAAAAAAAAATTATATATTTGTTTCTCTGTATGCAGAAATTTAAATTAAGGGCCATAGGACTTTTGTTTTTAAGCAGACATTTTATTAAGTTATTATTTAATAATACTAAAAAATATTACTGCATTGACATTTTATTATTTATTCGGTTAAATTGAATACAGTTTTTAAGTACAATGTGCTTAAAAATCGTGTACCATATTCTTGAATGTGATAAAGTGTAGAATTAGATTATTATTCTGCTTCCAGCTATTCTAATTGATTCATTCTTTTCCAGTTCCTTTATTTTACAAAAAAACTTTAACCGTGGCCTTGAAAATGCCCAGAAAAAGGTTTTCTGGAGCAGCACCCCCACTAATTTTAGCTACAAGCCACCACTGTTCATCTCTGAAACAAGTGTTATGCATTTTTCCATATGAGCCTGATAATGTTTTCCAACATCACTTCATAATGCAAACATTGAAAATTTATGCACTATTCGGCAAGCTTTAAAATTAAAGTGATTTACAAGAGAAATCATAATGTAATTGTAGAAAATGAAATTTTTTAGGGTTTTCTGATCGGACACTTATTAAGCAAGTAAATAAGTACTGTACGTTATGGAAGTTTTTCTTTTATATACTTATTATTTTGCTTATACTAACTTGTATTTTATGTATACTTATCATTAATGATATACTTTATCTTTATTGCAGGAAGTGATAAGTATGGATAATCCATTGATTCTCATAGAGAATGGTTGTGATGATTTACATTTAGGTAAGGATATAATCATACTTGCCAATTTACCAGCAGATCAAACAGACTTCTACCTTTGTTCACAGATTGTAAAGGCCATTGCTAGTTCAGGTCTGTATTTCATTATTATGCTTTTTGAAATTTGTGCTGCAAATAGATTTTTCTCCAGTGTTCATGACAGTGATGACCAGGTGGTAACAGGTTGTCTCCTAAAGGAATAAAGAGTTGGTGTAAATATAATAAACACTTGGTAGATCCTCAGCAACCACCTTATAAACATAGGAGAAGTATCCCTGGGGCAGTTTTGAAAGTAAAAATACCTGTTTTTCAAGCTTTATCAGACCGTAATTTATCGATAAGTATATTCATTGAACTACAGAAAATGTAAATAAATCCTTCAGTAATGTAGTGTGGACAGTACTTCCAAAAAAATGTATTTATAATTTGGCGTGTATGAAGCTGTGTCTACATTTAACAAAAGAAACATTAGTTTTGTGATGTTATTCATAGACTTGGACTTCAACCTGGATATTACATGGTAAAGGCCATAAAGATCTTGACACACAATGAATCTGACAAGCTGAAAAGTCAGTTTCATATTACGAAAGATTAGCCACAAGAGAAAAGAAGGTTGCCAAGATAAAGTTGGAAGCGGAGCAGGAAGCAGAATATGGAGCTGGACTGTTTTTAGGCTGTCTAAAGATGTATTTTATTTTTACAGTTTTGAGAGTTCTATGATTTTAGCACAAAAGGAACATTTTCTCGGAAACCAAATGACCAATCAAGCCCAAATTTTCAGGCATGTCTTTACATACCCATATACACGTTTTAACAAGAGATATTTGTTGAAAATAGTTCCTGTATGTTTTATACAGTTTAATTGACCAGAATTTGATACATGTCACACTTGAATACAAAAACATTTTTATTTATTTTTTAAATCAAAATTTTTAAAAATCCTCCTCATGTTAAAATATGTATCAAGGATAGAGTAAACAGCACAAACAATTCATAATGATCAGATTAATACAAGCTGAGAAAATGCTGCTTATGTTAGTGTCGGGAAGATAGGTTGGAAACAGAACTACTGTTACGTGAATGGAGGCTGCTTGAATTGTAAATTAATTGCGAATATCTGGATTAGAATATGGTCCATATTAATTAAATTAATCTGTGTTTTTTTTAATATATATATATATATATATGAAAATTTTATGTCTGAGTGAACTACAATTTGTAAATAATTTTGGGGAAGCAAGCAAAAATTCAGAATATAATTAATATTTACATTTTTTTTATACTGGAAACATACATTTCTGTTAAATCTATTTCTACATTTTGCTTTATAACATTATTTAGATACAATGTTATCAGTTTCTTTCATTGCTTTTTATGCAGTATCGAAGATATTCATTTGAATTTAATTAGATTTAACTTTAATTTAACTTAGAGATTGAATTTAATTAGATTTAATTTAACTTTTGCACAATAGTTCAGATTTTACTTGAAATATCTTAGCTTTCTCCTTCTACAGTTTTTTAACACTTTCCAATTCTCTGCCACTCTCTTTTACTATGATTATTAAGTGAATGAAGTAAATAATTCAGTTTTCTTTCAATCTCTGTTATATTCTAATCATTCTGGTATTTGTAGCAATATTTATTTATTACTGATCTTATGAGTTATATAAAAAAACATCACTTAATAAAAATATTTTAATTGTTAACTTTAAAAAAAACTTTAAAAATTTTAATTGTTAACTGTATTTAAATATGTAACTTTAAAAAACAAAATTTTTAAGAAAAAAAAATATATATGAGAACTGTCTAAAAAAATTAAATTAAGGTTAGATATGTGAATCTACGTAAGTAGTATATGCTGCAGATCAAAATGCTGAGAAATTTTGATATTTTTAATGTTCTGATTTGGGCAATTGTTAATTATAATATAATAACACTAAAGTTAATATTAAATGCATTCTCACAAACATCATCTCTTCAAGCAGATAATATAAATAGATAAAATAATTGTGTTAAATTTTCCTGTCCAGTCATAGAACAAGTTTTTTAAAAAAATCAAGTCAATTGTTATGTATATGAAGTAAATTTAAACAAAGTTTTAGTCTTAACAGCCTCGTGGTTGTATTTTACAAGAAATACCATCAGACAGAGTGGTTGATGAATATCTTGAAACTACATTTAATAGACCTGGTTCTATTCTGAGTTGTCTTGTGACCTAGTTGTCTGGGTTGTGTATATGCGAAGCATATAAATGTTGCTTAAACTTTTCTATACTGATTTCAAGTTCCTATTAAATGATTGCATTCATGACATGAATAAATTTGTTTGTAATTACCAATTTTATTTCAGCTTTGTGTAGATGTCAACACAGTTGTAACTAAAATACATTGTACCAAAAGTATGCATTATTATAATTTATAATAAAAAGGATTTTTTTAAATATCTTGAGACTTATATAAAAAATTATTGCATTAAAGTAACATATGCTGTTGCTTATAACATAATTTTGACAGTGCTAAAGATAATGTAATGATTGAAGATACTAAATATGAGCTGTTTTACTAATGAAGCTTCACAAATTTTGAATTACATTGCAGGGAAACTAACTATCTCATATCAGGATCAGGAGCAGAATGGGTTGTTTTTTATTGTTTTTTTTTTTTTAGATGTAAAGCAAGATTTTCAAAGTAGATAAAAATTTTAGTAATATAATGATGTGTAATTATGTCAATATTTATAAGATAAACTAATTTACATGCTTTGTGTTCATCAGTATTTAATTGTCATATTAAGAAGGATCAGAGAACAATTAATAAATTTACAAGTTAGAGGCCTTGCCTAGCCCTCCAGTAATTGTTTGATAGAACACTGATTTTTAGAATATAAAAGAGAACGAACAGTTTTGAAGCCAATTTTAACAGACCGTAAAACTATGTTCGCAACTTTAAATCTTGAAGTAAATCACAACATTGTAGATTTTCTTGTGAATAGAGTATAAAAAAAACTAAAATTTTTTACCATAAATTATACTGACTGGAGTTTTACAAAAGATAAGTTTATGGATGCTACTTGTAAAATTTAACAGGATTTTAGTTGTTTTTTCCAATTATATTATAAAATATACAAAATCTTTGTAAAATAGATAACAAAGATATCAAAGTGTATGGAAAAATATCAAAGGATAATAGATCATAAAATATCATGCACAAGCAAGAGCTAGTCAATTAAAGATATTAATAATTACATGGATCTAGATGATTTTAATAAAGATATAGTTTGTCGTTCCATTCAAGAATTTTATGATAAGAGTGGGGAGTATTCACAAGCAGTAAAATTATTCATTTTGAAAAAAAAAATGTTTTCCAGTAGTACATATTACATGTGGAAAATTGTAAGAAAATTAGGGTTCTGCTTTCATAAATGAAATGACCCATACATTTTTGATGGAGAGGTCTGACATTATTCTTGCTCAGGTAAAATTTTAAAGAAAATGCATGAAATTAATTTAAAAAATTCTAGATCAGTAATTTACCTAGATGAAATGCGGGTAAACCAGAACCATTCCAGGAAATGCATCTTGCCGAATTCAACAAGCTGTGGTTGAAGCTTAAGATTCTGGTTGGGAAAGGATCTGGTTTAGGTATTTGCCACGCTGGTTATTATGAACTTGGTTTTATAAAAGACTGTGCTCTAGTTTTTCAGTCAAAACATACAGGGGACTTCCACCAAGAAATGAACGGTGATGTATTTCGAGAACGGATTAAAAATTTGTTACAGTCTTTGGAAGAATCTGTGTTATTGTGATGGATAACCCCAGCTATCATTTAGTTCTTAAAGAGAAAGTGCCAGTGACAAACTTAAAAAAGGTGGAAATTGTTTCAAGGTTAGAAAAGAAGAAAATACCACACAGTCCTTCACACACAATTCCTGAATTACTGTCTATTATTAATGAACACAGAATAATACGTACTGTTTGAGCTTGAAGACAGAAATGGGACATGAAATCCAATCGAGATAATTTGGGTTCACATAAAAAGTGAGGTGACAGCCAAAAATAGTACATTTCTAATAGATGAAGTAAAAATATTATTGGAAGATGCAATAAACCACGTAACAATAGATGACTGGAGAAAATGCATTAGACATGCAGAAAATTAACTCAGCGTCAAATAATGGGCAGGCAGGAGTAGGTTTCGTGATGAACAAGAAGATAGGGAGGAGAGTGGAGTATTTCAAGACGCATAGTGATAGAATCATTGTAATAAGGATAAAATCAAAACCTAAACCGACAACGATTGTTAACGTCTATATGCCTAAAAGCGCCCATGATGATGATAAGGTAGAGTGTGTATACGAAGAGAACGATGAAGCAATTAAACACGTAAAAGGAGATGAAAATTTAATAATAGTTGGAGATTGGACTGCAAGCATTGGAAAAGGCAAGGAAGGAAATATAGTGGGTGAATACGGGCTGGGCAAAAGGAATGAAAGAGGGGACAAACTTATAGAGTTTTGCACGAAGTATAATTTAGTAATTGCCAACACCCAATTTAAAAATCATAATAGAAGAATATCCACTTGAAAAAAGCCAGGCGATACTGCAAGGTATCAGATAGATTATATCATGGTTAAGCAAAGATTTAGAAATCAACTCGTTGACTGCAAAACTTACCCTGGAGCAGACATTGATAGCGACCATAATTTGGTGATAATGAAATGTAGATTGGGGTTTAAAAACCTGAAGAAAAGGTGTCAGATGAATCGGTGGAATTTAGAAAAGCTTGAGGCAGAGGAGGTAAAGAAGATTTTTGAGGACATCGCAAGAGGTCTGAGTAAAAAAGATAAGGTAGAAAATGTAGAAGAAGAATGGGAGAATGTTAATAAGGAAATTCTTAAATCAGCGGAAGCAAACTTAGGCGGAATAAAGAGAACCGGTAGAAAACCTTGGGTTTCAGACGATATATTGCAGCTGATGGATGAACGTAGAAAATATAAGAATGCTAGTGATGAAGAAAGTAAAAGGAACTATCGGCAATTAAGAAATGCTATAAACAGGAAGTCCAAACTGGCGAAAGAAGAGTGGATTAAAGAAAAGTGTTCAGAAGTGGAAAGAGAAATGAACATTTATTAAAATAGACAGAGCATACAGGAAAGTTAAGGAAAATTTTGGGGTACATAAATTAAAATCTAATAATGTGTTAAACAAAGATGGTACACCAATATATAATACGAAAGGTAAAGTCGATAGATGGGTGGAATATATTGAAGAGTTATACGGAGGAAATGAATTAGAAAATGGTGTCATAGAGGAAGAAGAGGAAGTTGAAGAGGATGAAATGGGAAAAAACAATACTGAGATCTGAATTTAAGAGAGCATTAAAAGATTTAAATGGCAGAAAGGCTCCTGGAATAGACGGAATACCTGTAGAATTACTGCGCAGTGCAGGTGAGGAAGCGATTGATAGATTATACAAACTGGTGTGTAATATTTATGAAAAAGGGGAATTTCCGTCAGACTTCAAAAAAAGTGTTATAGTAATTATACCAAAGAAAGCAGGGGCAGATAAATGTGAAGAATACAGAACAATTAGTTTAACTAGTCATGCATCAAAAATATTAACTAGAATTCTATACAGAAGAATTGAGAGAAGGGGGAAGAAGTGTTAGGAGAAGACCAATTTCGTTTCAGGAAAAGTATAGGGACAAGGGAAGCAATTTTAGGCCTCAGATTAATAGTAGAAGGAAGATTAAAGAAAAACAAACCAAGATAGAAGCCGTAATAAGAAAGGGAGTCCGACAAGGATGTTCCCTATCTCTGTTACTTTTTAATCTTTATATGGAACTAGCAGTTAATGATGTTAAAGAACAATTTAGATTCGGAGTAACAGTACAAGGTGAAAAGATAAAGATGCTACGATTTTCTGATGATAAAGTAATTCTAGCCGAGAGTAAAAAGGATTTAGAAGAAACAATGAACGGCATAGATGAAGTCCTACGCAAGAACTATCGCATGAAAATAAACAAGAACAAAACAAAAGTAATGAAATGTAGTAGAAATAACAAAGATGGACCACTGAATGTGAAAATAGGAGGAGAAAAGATTATGGAGGTAGAAGAATTTTGTTATTTGGGAAGTAGAATTACTAAAGATGGACAAAGCAGGAGCGATATAAAATGCTGAATAGCACAAGCTAAGCGAGCCTTTAGTAAGAAATATAATTTGTTTACATCAAAAATTAATTTAAATGTCAGGAAAAGATTTTTGAAAGTGTATGTTTGGAGTGTCGCTTTATATGGAAGTGAAACTTGGACAATCGAAGTATCTGAGAAGAAAAGATTAGAAGCTTTTGAAATGTGGTGCTATAGGAGAGTGTTAAAAATCAGATGGGTGGATAAAGTGACAAATGAAGAGGTATCGCGGCAAATAGATGAAGAAAGAAGCATTTGGAAAAATATAGTTAAAAGAAGAGACAGACTTATAGGCCACATACTAAGGCATCCTGGAATAGTCGCTTTAATATTGGAAGGACAGGTAGAAGGGAAAAATTGTGTAGGCAGGCCACGTTTGGAAGATGTAAAACAAATTGTTAGGGATGTAGGATGTAGAGGGTATACTGAAATGAAATGACTAGCACTAGATAGGGAATCTTGGAGAGCTGCATCAAACCAGTCAAATGACTCAAGACAAAAAAAAAAAAATGCAGAAAACCTTCAAGTAGAAGATTTTCATAAAGATTTTGATTGCAGAATGACCACTTACAATACATTGTAGTAATTTACTTAGATTTGATGTAAAGTTTTACAAATTTTTCAGCTTTAAAGTCCATATTTAAATGTTGCCTTTACATTTCCATATTTTTGAACATGTGGGAAAATTAGGAAAATTTTTACGTGAAATCAAAAGTTTCAGATATGAGGTAGTAACTTCTTATGCACACCAGAGTTATGCAATAACAATAAATATTTAAGGCAAGTTGACAAAACATTGATCTCTAAAGAGAAAACGTACAATTCAGAATTGTATTATTACCGTGGTCTAGAGGGAATGTATTTCCCCTTCCCTTATGTAGTGGAAGGGAATAAGCATGTGACCTTCACCTGCAAGATAATTTTAAATCTATAATAATATACCGTGTAATATCCAATAAGTGCTTTAATATACTTTACCCCCATCTACACTCAGTAATTAAAATTCCTTATTTGCAAAGCTACTTCTACATAGGCGTAGATATGACTAATTTTTCCCATTATCTCCCATCTAACTGATTGTTAACTTCCTCCTCTTCTTCCATAATTTCTTTCTCCAACTTGATCTTACATATACTATTAAAATTTGGACACCCTCCCAGAAAACATGTAATGGTACTTATTAACTCTCAAATTGCCATAAAGAGCACAACCATGACCATTCTTCTCTTCCATAATTCAGATATTAGTTGTGATATTCATTTGATAAATATCAAACTAATTTTATTCCTTCTAGACCTAGGTTTAAATACTCCCTATCTGTATCCGTATTCACTGACATATCTTCTGTGAAAACTGAACTCAATAGCTTTTCACATACCCTCCTCTTTATTCTTCTCTCTTGTATCAACTATCTCACACTCATTACCATTAATGTCAATAAATCAATAATCATTTAGCTCATTTATGCAAAATTTTTAGCTTAGAAGCAAATGAAATCAGATCATCCACATTTAACATAATATTAATATTTATATCATCCTGTTACTCCCATCCCCTGTATAAATATCATTTATAAGCAATAAAAACAGTAATAGTAAGCAAGCGATTAGCAAACATCCCCGTTTCAGACCACTTATCATTTTTTTTTTTTAAATTGTTATCATATTACCCCAAACCCTAGCTATAGTATCTCCATACAATTCTACAACACAGAAAAAATAGTTAGACAACCCCAAGTCATAAAGTTTGTAAAAAGTCACATTTCTATTGATTTTTTTAAATGCAACTCAGATCTACAGAAAAACCTTTTTATTCCATCCCTTAATTTTTATTTTTTAATATTATATAAATTAAATATAATGTCATTAGTCAAGTGCCCTTTCTAAATCCAGCCTATAGGCTGGATTATTTCGTATAGGAAATAATGGAATTAAGCACGCAATGCATATTACCTTTACTTATGTGATTTTTCTCAACAATACTTCCGGAAATAATCTTTCTAATGCAGAAATATTTCAATAATTTTTCACATCACGACACATTACCTTATTTTACGTATTGGGAATATCCTGGACCTTTTAAAATTCTTAAGCACTACTCCTATTACAGGTCTATGTGTTCTAATGCACTGTCTAAAAGCTTTCTTAATGACAAAAAATTTTCTCTTATCATTTTTAGAGAGGTTGAATAGTGCAGTTAGATGTTTATTAATTAAGAACCTTTTATTGCCATATCTGGCCTGTAAAAGTTTTCAAACAACCCCATAATTTTTTATTGAACTTTCTAAAGATGATAAAATTTTAGCTTCTTCACCCTTTAAAGAACCATTGTAGGTAATGAAATTTATGAATTTCTGACATTTCTTTAGAATGAAAGAATGACACAAACATATCATGAAATGACACCCATTCATCATAATTTCTGCTGAATGTGGGTAGTTTTATGTGTGGAAGTTTAACTGACACAGATTGAGTTTTTTTGGTTTGATTTCACTGCTAAGTGTGGTATCATATGATTAAAGATGGTCTTGTGCTGCTGACATTAATGAGAAAAAGTTTTTAACACATAAAAAAAGCCTTCCTTAAACTCATGACACCATTACCTTGCTTTTCCTTCATTCATTGCGGTAAGCCCATATGTTTCACACAATTTATGGTGAATTTCAACAGCATTATATTCTCTTGCATTTAAAAATCTACAAGGGCCATTCAATAATTAAACATACAAACATTTTTAGTGTAGGAAATGCTTAAAGCAGGCAATTGAAACTTTTGTTAGTTGGCAGCCTTGCAAAGAGTGTTAGTCAGCTGTTTGATTAATATTTACATTAACAGAACCTTTAAAGTCTTAGTTATGATGGCCTGTCTGCTCGAAGAAAGTACTTTGAAGAACAGCCTTCTGTGATCCGATTTTTACTTTCGGAAAGTGTAAAACCGTCTGAAATATTCTCTCAGATGAACAAACAATACGGCAGCAGCTGCATGAACCGTGCGATATTTTATGGATGGGTGGAAAATTTTAAAAGTGGTGCAAAAGCGTGATTGATGAGCACTGCTCTGGTTGTCCAGTAACAGTGTCGACCTCGGCTTTAGATTCTTGCATTGATTCACGTATCCAAGACCGATAACTTACAGTTGAACAAATTGCTGAAAAATGTTGGTTAAGTGTTGGCACATCTTGATCCCCTAGGGGAAGATACCCTCCAACCACCCGCCCTGCACCTAGCCCTGATGGGTTTTACCAGATGGGTTTTCATCTTATAAACCTCGGCATGTAACATCTTAGGATGCCACCGATGCGAACATTCCCATTGGTTTAACAATTACTAAAAATAACAAAACACATCTCTAGTCTCAAGCAAGACTGAAAACTAATAGTCGTCAAAGGAACTGAATCACCTACCCACAGGTGTTGGCCCAACTCATTCCATTTTTCAAAACAAACTGAACTACCATAAAACTTGTGCGAGGTATGTTCCGAGAGAGCTTACCGTTCATCACAAAGCTGAGAGATGACACATTTTTGGACAGGATTTTAACCTGTGATGAATCTTGGATATATCATTTTGAGCCGGAGTCTAAGCATCAAAGCATCACCTGTCTGTAAGAAATTCCAAACACAACACGGCTGGTAAGGTCACATTAACCATATTTAGGAGTGCCTATGGTCTGATTTTCTGTGATTATTTGGAGGAGCAACGCACTACCACAGCCTGTACTACTCAGCCATGATTGAAGAGGAAATGTCCAGGATGACAGAGGAAAGACGTGCTTCTTCTAGATAATGCTCTATCTCATATGACACAACTGATACTGAAAACTATTAGCAAAGTGGGTTGGAAGTTTCTACCTCATCCTCCTTATAGCCCTGACCTTGTCTTTTAGGATTTTTTTTGTTTGGTCTGATGAAAGAACCTTTGCGTGGTATCAGTTCAACAACAACGAAGAGATAAAGAAAAAATACAAAACTGGCTGCAAGATCAAGATAAGAATTCTTCATCGAGGGGATAAGGCTCATAGAAGGATGGGACAAGTCCAGAGAAGTTGGTGGGGATTATGTGGAAAAGTAGACAAAAAAATTATATTTATGTAATAAATCATTTTTGCTATTTGCCTGCAAACCATTATTTTGTCATTTACAGATATTTGTCTGTTTAATTATTGAATGACCCTTGTAATGATTGATCAAACTTCACAACCAGCAGGATTTGTTATCACATTCATTTTAATACATTGTCTCGCAAAGGCAAACAACAATGAACTGAGGCAATGTTGTGGTTATATATCCAACAGACCATTTAAAGCTACTTTGTATGCACAAACCAATCAGTGTTGTCAGTTGCTATTTATAACTCATTGGCCCTTACTTTTGAACTGCACCTCTTACGTAATATTTTCGTGATATACTTAATTTTATGTCATCTTTATTAATTTTTAATATCTAAATTTGTGTTGATATCAGAAATAGAATGTTTATTGTTTATTAGATGGTCTACCATATTAGATAAACATAATTTATTTTATTTTTTTCATTTCTATAATGTTCAAGAAATCTAGTTTTAAAGGATCTATTTGTTTTTCCTATATTCCATCACAGTCATTATACTTTAATTATAAATTTCCAATAATCATTTACTTAATTTTTTTTATAATATTTTAGGTTTGTACTCTGGTTTAAATTTATTTATTGTAAGTTTTAGTAATGTTTGCGATGTTATTGGTGTCTAAATATTGCAGGATCTTGCAAAAGTACTTTCTTCATAAAATTAATGCAAGTTATATCTTATCTCAAAATTCTGTACTAGGTGGTTTTATATTAACAGAATTTAAAATATAATTTAACATAACAGAGAAATAATATGAATCTTAAATTAACTTCAATAAGTATATATATATATATATTATTTTTTATATCATTAGTTCTAGTGTGTGTGTTGGGGGGGGTTGGCGGGGGGGGGGGGTACGAAGTTGCAAAATTTAAAAACTGCACATGCAGTTTTAAAATTTTGCAACTTATTTAAAAACTAACTCTGATCTACAAATGAAGCTGCATTGGTAACATCTAACTTTATGATGGTTTACACTACAGTTTTTAATCTTATTTTCATCCTTAAATGTAGTAATTTTTTACTAATTATTTTTTATTATCAAATAATGGTTTAGCCATTTCAAAACACTGGTCTTCATCTGAAGATTATATCACTTTCATTGGTATCATTTTCCAATTTTGAATTAATCTAACATTATTATGATCTTCAGTTTTTTGTATTCTTGTTCAGTTTTTCCCTTTTTTACATTTTTAAATTTTCAATATTGTATTATGATATGCAGTCCAGTTCTTCATATGCATCTGTACAAGTTCCATGGGCTTCAGATTCAAGTGGTAGAGAAGAAGTCTTCATAACCTGCTATTTCCACCATCATTTTAGAGTTTGGATATGGAGTATTTTGCATCTGGCTTTAACTTTTATAAAATAAACTTAAAGAACTTTAAAAATAATTAAAAATGTATATAAAATTTAAATACCTATATTAACTGTAATTATTCTAAGCTGCCAAAAAAAGAGAAAAAAAACACCATTATTAATTATACTGAAATATATAATTCTCAAGCTTGCTAACACAAGTTTGAGAATTATTTATGTATGAGGTGATTAATAACCACAGTGTAGCTTAACCAGAGAAAGGAATAAATTTATTGTTATAAAAATGTTAATTTTCATGTTACATAATAATAGTTTGAGCTTAGTCATTTTAGTATTTTTGTTACACAAACTATTAGCAGAAAATGTAAATTAACCTTATTTCATGAGAAATTGATTTGTGCTGAGCAGTTAGTTTGCCTTATGCAGTTATAAGTTAACTGCTTGCTTCATGTACGTAGCAACCATTAATGTATAAAAAAAATTATATCAAATGTTGCTCATTCAATAGACTATAGTCTGTACAGTACATGCTAGACTGGGTATTTAAGCTGATAGTGTACATTTTAAACTATGACTCTCAGGAATTGCAAGATCCGGATATACAATATTGTATTACATCATCACCACGTTCTCTTGTATTAATGTTTTTGTTTGTTTTTGAAGTTTTGATGTAACCTCACAAGAAATCCTGGTGTAGGTCAGGTGACATTTAAGACCAGTTAATTGATCCACCATTTCTAATTAATTGATTATTTGGTATCTTGTAGGTAGACGAATATTTCAGAGAGAAAAAAATGGTTAAGTTATTTTGTAAGAAATTTATTTTCCATTTCTTTCTATAAGGGATTTATAAATATGAACACTTCAAATAATTTTGTCGTCAGTAGTACTACACTGTGCATTAACATGAAACCTGGTTTCAAACTAAGTTCAGCTCTACCAGGTGGCTTTTCAGAACTCCATTGATGATTAGTTTGTGAATTTTTAACTTCATTTATTGAAGAAGCTGCCGATGGCTGAAATGCCATTGATATTCATCCTTCAAATTTTTCCTGACTTTCTGAAGGATTATCTGCACGTTGAACATCATTATTCTCAGAAAAACCAACTCATTCTCTGGTTTCATTTGCACTTCTGATGCTTTACGAAATGCATCATAGTCTAAGAAAGTATGCAAATAGTATACAACTACAAATCAATTTTCTACTTTCTTTGGGAAACAGTGCAATATCTCTCTTACCTGTAGTAGAGGAAGAATGTTATTATATTTTATCTTTTCTAAAGTAAGTTTCCCACTATCTAATTTTAGTTTATTCACTATTTTATGGACATTATTCAAATTTTGGTTTCAAATAAATTATTTTATGATTTTCAAAAAAATGTTGCTCACAAGTGATTTTTGTATCATCTGAATTTGGAAAAATTTGCCATATATAAGTTAAATTACAATTATTTTCGTAAGAATAAATTTTGAAGTGGCCATAAATCATTGAACCCATTTGTCTACAAAATTTCAGATATTAGGCCAGTGTATACAAAGTTTTCTGGTACGGTAATTTGTTGTGATGGCTATCAAGTTAATTCGATGCAAGGAATCATTGCATACCTATTAACTCCTTTTTTTTTACTTTTAATCAGAAATAGATGATTTTATGAGGTAAGTTTTTTTTTTTTTAATTACATACCATTTTGATATATGTTTGCTGCAATGCAGCTGTTGCCTTTACATGCATTAGCACTGTAGTTATTCAACTACATCTATTGGCTTGCTACAGATGCCATAACTTGATTGTTGGTCTTTTTAGTTTCCTAAAATGCCTATGATTATAGACAATGCCACTGATTGTGAAATACATTTGTGATTTGTTTCTTAAATCAAAGAGGTATGAAAGCATCCAAAATTCATTGACAGATTAGTGAAGTATATGGGGATAATGCTGTGTTTGATGGAATGGAGAAAAATGGGTTAGGGCATTTAAAGAAGGCTGTACATACACAATATGGCACAGAGGGGGTGACAGTGCTTTGAATTTTCTCATAAAATACAAAATTGAAAACTATCTGTTTTTAAGCCAAATTGCTACTGGCGACGAGACATGGGTTCTAACATTACACAAGAATCAAAATTGAGTCCATGAAATTGAGACACTCAACATCTCCCTTTTTTTTTTCTCATCAGTCTTTTGACTGGTTTAATGCAGCTATCCAAGATTCCCTATCTAGTGCTAGTCGTTTCATTTCAGTACACCCTCTACATCCTACATCCCTAACAATTCGTTTTACATATTCCAAACGTGGCCTGCCTACACAATTTTTTCCTTCTACCTGTCCTTCCAATATTAAGGCGACTATTCCAGGATGCCTTAGTATGTGGCCTATAAGTCTGTCTCTTCTTTTAACTATATTTTTCCAAACGCTTCTTTCTTCATCTATTTGCCGCAATACCTCTTCATTTGTCACTTTATCCACCCGTCTGATTTTTAACATTCTCCTATAGCACCGCATTTCAAAAGCTTCTAATCTTTTCTTCTCAGATACTCCGATTATTATTTCTACTACATTTCATTACTTTTGTTTTGATCTTGTTTATTTTCACGCGATAGTTCTTGCGTAGGACTTCATCTATGCCGTTCATTGTTTCTTCTAAATCCTTTTTACTCTCGGCTAGAATTACTATATCATCGGCAAATCGTAGCATCTTTATCTTTTCACCTTGTACTGTTGCTCCGAATCTAAATTGTTCTTTAACATCATTAACTGCTAGTTCCATGTAAAGATTAAAAAGTAACGGTGACAAAGAACATCCTTGTCGGACTCCCTTTCTTATTACAGCTTCTTTCTTATGTTCTTCAATTGTTACTGTTGCTGTTTGGTTCCTGTACATGTTAGCAATTGTTCTTCTATCTCTGTATTTGAACCCTAATTTTTTTAAAATGCTGAACATTTTATTCCAGTGTAAGTTATCTATAAACGCCAAGTATGTCGGTTTGTTTTTCTTTAATCTTCCTTCTACTATTAATCTGAGGCCTAAAATTGCTTCCCTTGTCCCTATACTTTTCCTGAAACCAAATCGGTCTTCTCCTAACACTTCTTCCACTCTCCTCTCAATTCTTCTGTATAGAATTCTAGTTTAAACTTCTTTAACTTAATTCTCTCAACATCTCCCAAGAAAGTGAAATTCAAGCAAACAATGTCAGCCCTGAAAATCATGTGCACTGTGTTTTGTGATAGACAAGGGCCATTGGTTGTTGATTTTTTGCCTTGGGATGAAGTGATAAATAATGAGTCATATTTTGAGAGTGATTAAACTGAGTCATGCAATCCAAAACAGAAGGAACGGAATGGAAAGATGGCGGGAGATTTTATTAACTTCCTGCAAATCGCAGAACATGGACAAATGTCCCTTGCTGATGTCATTCGTTTATCGGGTGGGTCATTATTTATTTAGTGGCAGTTATATAGATTGTTGTGTTTTTATTTACGGATGGAATTGTTGTTTGTGTTCTGGTCCTTTAGACCAGTGAGGATAATTGACCGGGGCTGATCACGGGAGACTAGGTGCATATAAGCTTTGTTCTCCCTGCGTGATTCCACTTCATTCCCTTGAAGTCCTTTCAGTGCTAGCACCTTCCGGCCTAACAGGAATATGCCTTTCGGGGCCCTAGTGTTTGGAGGAAGCAATCCGTTCCTCTCTCCAAAGGGAGTCACATGTACGGATCGGTACAAAATTGTAAGTTTTGGAAAGGATGTTGGGTGTTTGGTGAGGTGAAGTTACAGGTTGTCATGCTGCTACATCTCAGCTGAGCTCGGTCAGCCGAACTCCAGCCCGTGTCGGTGGGCCTCTTATCATTCTTTGTTCTTTTCTTCTTAAGCCTGCCTTTCCATAAACCAGCTGTAAATAAATTACAGACCATAAACCTTGTATTGTCCTGTGGCCCTGAAATGGGCATCATGGGCAGGCCACTTCTCTCTTCTGGCTGACGACTGCTGGGCTTTTCTACCTCATTTGTTGCTCTCATTTGTCTTCTTGAGGTGAAAAAGAAGTTTGGATCTTAGAGTATTATTTACATCATGTTCACGAGTGTTGGGGAGTGGCAGTCGCCTTTTGTTAACACTTTCGTGAAATTAGAAGCTGAAATGAAGACTGTTCTTTGAAAAATCTTTAATTTTAAAATCATCCAGACATATGTTTATCCTGGAAGGGTTTGGGGGGATTGCGAGGCTGCCATCAATGTTCTAATCACATGAAATAGACACAAACAGAAAAATCACATCCTCAAGTTGGAGGGGGGATGTGTAATCCCCCCCTCTCTCACACATAGCTTCGAATCAAATTGATTTCCCACCATACAGTACTAAGCCAGTGACTACCACTTGACTACCATTTAAAGCAGCACCTTGGTGGTCTGTGCCTTGGTAACAGTGACAGCAACATCAAGAACAGCCATTCAGCGATGGTTAACTTTTCAGGCAGCAGATTTCTATGAAGCTGGATTGCAGAAGCTAATCACACTATATTATAAGTGCCTAAATCTAGGTCGGGATTATGTAGAATTGTAGGTTAAGATCCAGGCTTTCAGGTTAAATTGAAGGATAAATTCTTTCAATAAAATTTGCTTGTTTATTGTATCAAAGCGGTTCTTGTAAAAAAACATACTTCATTTCTATTACCTCAACAAATTAATAGTAAATGCAAAAATGGAAAAATCTGATTAGTTCAAAATTATAGGTTAATTTATGTGTGGAAGATCATTCTGCCTACTGAAATTTTCATTGCTGTATGATTTAACCGACATAAATTTCTTCAAATGTCTACTATACCCTCACTTTTCATCAGAACTTTTTCTTATAAAAAAATTAGCTTGTTAAGGTTATGATAAAGAACATTTCAATGGAATATGTTGATTTTCAGGGGAAAAAATTATATCAGAACCATGACCATTGTTTTATTATTTTTCTTGCGTTTATAATTTTTTTTTTGTAGAATTTATTTTACATTGATGTCTTCAGACAGCCATATTACAGAATGATTTGTTTTTTCTATTTTTAGTGTTAAAAGAATTCTAATTGGATCAAGATAGTTTGAAATACCATTTCATCTTATATTATTTTATCAAAATTTAATTTATAGGTAATTTTAAAAAACATACTATAAACATGTAAAGACTTAAAGATTTATAAAAGACATATATATAAATAATTAAATAAAATATACAACATATATGTATATATTATTATATTGTATGTTTATGTATTGTATTGTGTGTGTGTGCGCACACGCACATACATACACTAATTAAGTATGTGTGTATACACACACACATGCATAATAAAATATTGTTAAATTCTTGTATGACAATTGTTAAACACTGTATTGACACACTGTTGAAACCGATTTATACAAAACGTTTGTGCTTTTCTAAATAAAATTGATTTATACTTATTTAACGTATTTACCAGTGAAGACAAGCAGCAGCACATTTAAACATCATTGTACTTGTAAAACTACATATGACTGTATTGGCTTATCCAAGATACAACTTAAAACCCCTACATAATCTTCCCTAATAAGAGGGAAGGTTTAAAGTTTTCCAGTATGTGAGCAGTGTGCCAAAGAGAGTGAAAAATTTGTCTCTACCAAACTTATAAAAAATACTGGAATTGACTTTTAACTTTTATTTCTAGGTTTTCTGTGAAAAAAAAATAGGTAGAAATTCCAGGAGATTTTTTTTACTTTAATTATTTTTAGATCTTTTTTAAGATTTATATTTATTTTTAATTAAAACTATTGAAATTAGTAAAATTACAAACTAAACCAAATTTAATGAATACATTATTTTTAATATTTTACTTCAACATTTCAAAAACTTATAGTTTTAAATAAGTTTGTATTAAATAATTACTGTTTTATTTATTATTAACTGTTTTTCTTGGAATTGTCAAGTGATTAGTATACAAGGTCTGTTTGAAACAGACTTCTTTGATTTCGTGCAGTAATTTTGTTGTGATTGTCTGTGTTATAGATTATAAGAATAATTTAATCATTTTATACAAATTGTAACAATTTCCTTTGCTTATTAGGAAATAGTTCTGTATTTAATGATTTTACAAACTTAATTTAGTGTAATTGTTTACCTACAGGATAAATATTAATATATTAGTGGAGTTTTATGTTTTTCTAAATTATAAGTTTAGCTTAACACTTCATTCTTTTATAAGTAATAATTATAGCTAGAGGTGAAATGTAGCCCTGCATTTTTAAAATTAGAATGTTCTCTTTTTTTACTGATAAAATGAAAGTTTTTCTTCATCATCCTCAGATTTTTAGTTATGACTTTTTAAATTATTGAGAAACTTCTTAAAATACAAAAATAATAGTAATAATAATAACAGTCAAAATTCCTACCTTTATTTTAAGATATTTACGTTTATCTAATTTCTTTTTCTTATTTTCCTTTTGTGTTCAGTGAAGTCTTCTATTTTTATCATCCAGCAGTGGTTACCCATACATTCATCCCATCCACCTCTTGATAACATTATTCCATCTGCAATATATCTTGTTCACTCAGAGTTCATTTATAAGCTTATGGTTTTCAGCTTTTTTGTTACCAAGAAAACCAGTAACAACATCTTTGAATGGCTTCCATGCTGCTAGTTCTTTAGGTAGGATTCAGTTTGCTGTCAAATATATTTTCACGAATTAATTTTCTTATCTGTGGCTCAATGAATATTCCCTCTTTTAATCTGGCTTCACTAACTGTGAAAAAATCTCAGCTAAATATTTATAGCCGTTTCCATCTTTATCTAATTCTTTTACAAAATTCTTCATCAGGCCTAGTTTTATGTATAGAAGTGGTAAAATAATATGGTCTGCTTCGACAATGGTACTATTGACAATATTTTCCTTTCTTGAGGTAACCGTTTTCTTTTTGGCCAGTCTTTAACTCCATAGTTTTTACCTGTAGCCTAACTATACCGCAAACACAAGATACACATATATTTTGTAAAGCCACTCTGGAGACAAAAAAGAAGTTTTGAAATCAAGAGTTCTTAGGTTCAAATCCTAGTAAAGGATTTTAAACTTTTATACAGATTTGAATACTAGATCATTGTTACCGATGTTCTTTGGTGGCTGGGTTTCAATTTCAGCAATGACGAATGGTTGACCTGAGACTACAGTACTACACTTCATTTACATTCATACATATCATCCTCATTCATCCTCTGAAGTAATACCCTACAGTGGTTCTGAAGGCTAAACAGAAAAAGAAAGACTCAGATGAGGCCTTATCACTTTCAGGTCAGCAATGATTCACCATAGTGTTCATCATACTTAATAGCTTTTAAACTTTTTGACATACTTTCATATGTTTCTTTCATTTCTACAGCATGTGCTACCAGTACAAAAAAAAACTTATTCAAGTTATGCAACAACACTGCCATTAAACTTCTTTTTAATGAATCTATAAATAAATACAAATCATGAATAACATATTCAATGTCCAGTTCAGACATTAGCCCCCCTAACATCATGGCAGTAACAAATTAAACCATCTCTTCTAAGGTATTTCATCAAATTTTCATTTTGATTTCTATAAACTGAAATTTTTTCACTTATCTCAGTTCCAAATTTTTTGTTCTGTGTAATGGTCTGTGGAAATCAACTTTTGGATAATTTCTGAGAAATCAATGGAATCAGATGATGCAAGTACTCTTACCAACAAGAATGGTGTCATCCCACTTTTCTGCTATGCTTTCTTTGGTGCTGTTCTATAGTTGTAGTGCATACCTATCTGTTACCATAGCATTCTAAGTATGTTTGTGTAAAAGTACACCTGCATCCTTGTAGAAATCACTGCTAATACAGTTTAAATGTCAATTTTTTGTCCAAAACTATTCTTTAATTTCTATGCTGTTAAGTTTAAAGTTTATGGGAGTCATATTTGAGCTTTGTAAATAATCTTTTAAAACCAACAAAGTAGTTCATTCAAGAAAAAGATTAAGAATTAGGTTGCTACATTTGTGAATGGGTTTAGTTTTTTTTTAAATTTATAAACAAAGATTGCCTGCAAATGTTATTCATCAGGTAAATTGTAGGATTTTGATTGCAATGTCCGTCTTATAAAGACTTATTCACGGCATTGAAAAGAAGGAATCCAGAATTGTTATGATTTTAATTCTGGCATAATTTGTTTACTTTACTTCAGAACAAAATGTATTCTGTGGTGTTATGTTGCAACTGGTACATGAAATGATTATGATAAAGAAAAAATTATTCATATGTTGCTTTATTCTTTCCAAGAGATTCAGTAGATATGCTCTCCCTATGGGCCTGGTCTTACAGCATCTGCTTGATCGTTGGAAGTTCACATACATTTGTATCATTATTTAACAAAAGCATTTAACAAGATCCTTTTAATAATTTTAGGACAGATAATATTTGGAGAATAAATGTAAAATGGAATACCATTAGTAAAATAATTCACAATACTATTAATTAATGCTCATTTTCACAATGTGCTTGTGCATTTTGGACTGTAGGTTACTTCTATGTAATATATCAGCATTCCTACAATAACATGCAAGTCTTTTTACCTTTGTTAATGAATAAACTTGTCAGGAGCTATGTGTAGAGGTATATGTATCATTAGACTTTTCAGAAAGTGGTGTAGATATATGTATCATTAGACATTTCAATAAGTGGTTTTTCTATCTTGTCTTTGAGTTTTACAAATTTTGCTCATAAATGTTCCATATGTGTATGAATGTATGTAATTTTCCAAAAGAAATGTGAATTATAAACATTTTATTTTTTGTAATATTTGCTAAGCTATTTACTAAATTATGGTTCAAAGTAATTTTATTTACTAAATTGAATGATAAATAAAAGCTCTCATGTGATGGATTTTATTAATTATGTGTGATAATTGAATCCAAAAAAACGTGAAATTACATTTTATATATATATATATTTTTTTTTTTCTACATATAAACCAAAAACAAAAGAACTTATTCTATAAAAAATTATTTCCACTGCATTTACAGTATTTTCCATTATTTTTTTATTTTAAGTTCAATTTTCATATTTGTGTATATTATTATTAACTTCTTTGTCTCTGTGGTGTTTAAAAATGAAAATATGCTTCTAGATGCTTGAACTTTTTCTGTTGGTGGAATGGTAATGTATGTGTCTTTTTTGGGGAAGATTCTTTGAATCCTGGTTAGAGTATTTTTTTCATCTACTCTTTCCTCCTATCTTTATATGAGAATATATAGATTGGAAAAAAGTAGTTGAAATAATCACTTAATAAAAAACATAATTTATTGATCACATGATGGCATTTACCATAGTGCTTACTATCACTGAACTCTCAAATGTTAATGATGATTCTTAATCTACGTTTTGATCTATATTTAATTACCTTATATACCAGCTATTTGACTTGAATGATTGTTATAATTGGTCTTGAAGTAGTTCTTATTTGAGGTTTATATGATTAAAATTTTGTATTATTATGCTTATTTTTTATTTATTTTTTTTTTTTTTGTTGGACCGTCTAAGGATCACGTTACACAGCTTAGACTTCTTTCTCCTTTTCCAAAATTGTTTTATTCTTTCCCTGGATTTTTCTCTTCTCATTTTACTTCAATTTCATTTCTAGTTTTCAGCTTCCTGGAAATTTAGACTCGTCTATTACTTTTTTAAATATTTCTATTTTCAGTAGATTATGTTGTTATTATGTTTGAAATTTTTAACTAAAAATTGCTTCAATCTTTACTACCTAATATAATGATCACACAAGTATTTAAAATAAACAAGATCTCAGAGTTGCAATTTGAGGTTTTTATATATATTAAAAATCTTATTGTATTAATATGAATGCTTTAAAACAAGATTGATATGTATGGTGAGATATCAACAGTGCATAGCCTTTCCCAAAACCTTGTAAGGAATTATAATCTTTTATGACCGCATAGGATCACTTTAATCAGTCCATTATCCAAGTCTCTTTTATGGGGCTATTTGGGCCTTTTGGTCATCCCAATACTTTTTCATACATTACGCTTTTTGTGTCCTTTCTAGTGTTGAAAATTTTCATGTTGTTGTTAGTTCTTTCTTGTTAGTGTGAAGCTAATGTTTTTGTTCTTGATTTTCTTGTTTCATTTTATCTTTTCTGCGGTGTCTTTTCTAGTGTAAGGTCAATTTCCTTCAGTTCCTCTCTTATTTTAGAGGATCCATCTGCATCCTCTAAAGTCAAGATTATACTATACTAGCTGTTTCAGAAGTCTTGAATCTTGCATTATCATGATTGTCCAAAGAATTCTAGTCTCCTCTTACGTATGGTATCAGTTTTGGATTTTAACTCTTTTTTGAGTCATTTTTCTGCAGTTTGTTTAAGATTGACTAAATCTTCAAGTTTCTCCATGATTGTTATTTTTTCGGTTACTTTTTGGTAATTTTGATTCTTGATTAGTGGATAGGGTTCATTTTTCTTTTAGTGGTAGGGCCTTAGTTTTCTTTGGGAAGAGAATTTAATTTTAATTTTGACTACATAGTGATTTGAACCTGTGTCTACTCAGAGCAGGACTTTTACGTCGTAGATCTCCTTGTGATGGTGTTTCTTCTTTCTTTTGCTGTTTAGCCTCCGGTAACTACCGTTTAGATAATTCTTCAGAGGATGAATGAGGATGATATGTATGAGTGTAAATGAAGTGTAGTCTTGTACATTCTCAGTTCGACCATTCCTGAGATGTGTGATTAATTGAAACCCAACCACCAAAGAACACCGGTATCCACGATCTAGTATTCAAATCTGTGTAAAAATAACTGACTTTACTAGGATTTGAATGCTGAAACTCTCAACTTCCAAATCAGCTGATTTGGGAAGATGTGTTCACTACTAGACCAACCTGATGGGTTAAGGAAACCGTCCTTCTTTTTTCTGTTTAGCCTCCGGTAACTACCGTTTAGATAATTCTTCAGAGGATGAATGAGGATGGTATGTATGAGTGTAAATGAAGCGTGTAGTCTTGTACATCATCAGTTCGACCATTCCTGAGATGTGTGGTTAATTGAAACCCAACCACCAAAGAACACCAGTATCCACGATCTAGTATTCAAATAAGGAAACAGTCTACCTCACAGCTGTTTCACACTGGTGTCAGATGACATTATTGGATGGTTTATTTTTTAAATCAGTTTAAACCTACTTAAGAATGTGGTTGAAATAAACATCAGCTGATATAAAATTTTTTAATGCAACTAGGTATCTAAAATTTGTTCATTCGGGACAATGTATAGATCAGGTGAATGTATGTTTGCAAATGTCTTGAAGGAGAAAAGCTCAACAGCAAAGGTTAAAAAATAATTCCTTCATACTTCTCTTAGAAGGATTTACTTCTTAAAAATCTTGAATTTTAAAAAAGGATATAAGTGTCAAATGCAGTTTGAAGATTATTTATCAGAACATTTGGATGATTGTTGAGTTTTGATTAATAAGGTGAGATTTCTTCTGGAATTGCAGGTATATGGAGTCATTTATATTATTATTTATAAAAAAAATGTAAATCTGTGAGTTGTGATAAACTTTGGATTAAAAAATAATATAATTGCATCAGATTCTGTTAATATTCTCAGTAACCGGCTGCCATATGGCTTTGTAAATAATTAACTTGTTCAGAGATAATTTTGAGTTTCAATTTAGAATCCAGTACAACTGAAAAAATTTAGTAATCAGTTATTCTCGTTTTTCCAAATGTGGGCCTTTTGTCAAGGTGAATACCAAAGTATTTCTAGAATTTGATTGTGGTAGCTGAATGTCATCGAGTATAACAAATGGACATTTGTTCAGAGAATAAAACTAACATGCATACTTTTATTTTCATTAGACTATTTGCCACATTTTTCACCATGCTCAATGCTGTTTA
Organism: Lycorma delicatula; assembly: GCF_047948215.1. Taxonomy (NCBI): domain Eukaryota; kingdom Metazoa; phylum Arthropoda; class Insecta; order Hemiptera; family Fulgoridae; genus Lycorma; species Lycorma delicatula. The sequence goes on along the minus strand of NC_134459.1, from coordinate 181,431,929 downwards.
ACTATTCTTGAAGGTGCTGTAACATGATGTCTGGTGACCGTGTGAATTACTTTTACACAGTACAAGCTGCTATTTTAGTGTTGGGAGAAATTGGTAAACTGGAAGTGTGTGAGGAATGCCTGTATTTATGGAAAATAGTAGAGACACTTCAGTCTGGAATTTAACCTTGAAATATCATTTACTTAAAAAAGAAATGAAAATGTTAAATACTGAAAAGGTAGATGCTGATTAATTTCAAAAAGACCAGTGTGCCACCGTTAATCTAAAGGCTTAGCAGATATCAAGAAAACCAGTAGAACAGCTGTTTTTTGTATAAAGCTAACTGAATATTAGCAATGACTATGAATCTTTGATGGTAATATGATCTGTTTGAAAGCCAATCTGGAATCAGATATTAGTTTGCTTTGTTCTAAAAAGGTTTTTAATCATCTGAGTAGATTTCTTGAAAACTTTTTAAGTGCAGGTAGCATGCTACGGCTGATATGATATTATGTCATTAGGTGGTTTGCCTGGTTTCAGCTATTTTCCATAGATCCAGAAAATATTCAATTATGAGAAAGTGTATAATGTAATAATAATTATAACTAGCAAACTAAGAACTCTATGATGAGCGACATTGTAGATAGTTTATGAATTAAATGGTATGTGAAAGATGAAAATACAGGATTTTAATAGTTTAATGATAAGAAAATTAGTAATTAATTTTACAAAAGCAAAAACATCTATTTATATGTTAAAAACAGAATAAAATAATATCACGATGTTGGGTTGGGTTTGCGATTTTTCAGTTCTATTTTTTACTCTCCATGCCAATTATCTGTAAATTTTTTAAAACAACTTTTGAATTAAAGTCTTTTTGAAATTAATTTAACGCATATTCTTGGAATTAAGCTTCACCTCAACAAAGCGATACTTGTTTTTGACACTTCCAATCTCTCTTAAGGGATTAAGTAGATATCCCTTTGGCAAGCGATATGTGCATAAAAAAAGTTTAAAGTTTTAAATTAAAAAAACTTCTGAATATACACTTATAATAATTTTATTACACTATACAAATAAAACCACCCACCCTATAATACTGTTTAAACTGCATATTAATTTGGTGTAAAATATGTTTATATTTACAGTACAATAGTTCTCATGTGTATCTTTATACATAATATGAGACAGATGAATGGCAACTACTGTTTTTTTTTTTTTTAAAGAAAAATGAAGATAACTTTTTAGATAGATGATGTGCATTCAAAAGAGAATAATCTTGGCATATGCTGTTGTGGTCATCGTGTTAATCATCAACAAACAAGAAAAAAGTGTCACTCTAATGTAGTAAATTTTTGGGTTTAGCGTTTGTGGAGTGCTAAAAGTAGTTTTGAGAATGAAGGGCTGAAAATAACTCAAATCAGTTATGATAATCTTTGCAGAAATATGAAATAAAATCCCTCAAACTAATTTAATAACATTCTTTACAATCTTATTGGTTGATACAAAATCCCTCAAACTAATTTAATAACATTCTTTACAATCTTATTGGTTGATACAAATTTCAATTATACAGATCATTTGAAAAAGAAAAAATGTAAATGCTCATACAAATTCAAAACACTACTCCTGTCACTATGGGAACTTTTTGATTTTAAAATCTTTATAAGTCAAAAACTAAAATAAAGTGATTTTTTAGTATAATTATAATCAGCATGGAGAAAACAACATGCAAAAATTAATGAATTTTGAATGCACATCATCTTTCTAAATAATTATCATCAAAATGAATCCATTTTTGCAAAAGTCATCCATTTTTCTGAAAAAATAAAAAAATCAACCTCCCTTTTATTATTTTGATCTATTAGATTGTACAGATTATAAAAATATTAATAAAGCATCGATACAATATTTTACTAATTGGTGGAATTATTGGGGGATAATTAATTTTCCAGCAAACCCATGTAACAAAGTTATTGCACATAATGTGCAATAACTTTGTTACATGGGTTACATAAAATTTAACAAAATGGGATTTTCACCACAATGTTTTGTGTTCTAGCCCAGTTTAGACCACTACATATAGAGTTCTGAAACCTGTTTTATTCAATTTGTCAGATCAAAAAACATAAGAAACAATCAAGCTTACCCCTTTTTTTGCATTCCTTGAATTTCATTATGGTTTTATTTTACTCTATGGCACATAATGTGCAATAACTTTGTTACATGGGTAATAAATAAGTAAAAAATGTTACACAAAACTTGTAGAGAATTTAATTCTGAACAAAATGATGTAAATAAACTATTAACAAGCAAAACAAAGCTACAAAAAATTAATTTTATTAACATCAAAATATCCTAAATGTGGCTGAAAAAATACATTAATTTTCAAACAGAAAGAATAATACTTTTAACATCTGAGAACATCTAAAAATAAAATTATTTAACAAAAATAAGATCAACAGAAAAAAGTAAGATAAAACACCATTTTAATAACTTTATCCACAATTGTCCAAAAAAAATTTTAATGGTACAATAAATTTTTTATTTTTAATTTCATAAGCTGGTTTTAACAGCTGATAAACAATCATAATTTGTCTACAGAATGTGAGTAGTTTTGTACATTTTTAAAAGTTGTATTCAATTGTGCAGTGTGTGTGAAGGTGAGTGTTTTGTATTCCGCGATCTCAAAATTTCATTTCAGTTTTCAAATGAGGAATATGCTAACAATTTTTATTTATGGTTATTGCAATGGTAACTCCTTGGCTGCAAAAATGCAATATCAAAAAAGATTTCCTAATATAAGGGTTCCAAATCAAAACCTTCATTTCAGCTTTCCATTGTTTACGCAGAACTGGTTCTTTACCTACACATTCTTATTCTGTTGAAAGACAAGAACAATGTCGTGTCGCTTACAAGGAGAACGTGATATAGCAAGTTCAATGTAGCCCGGGACTTAATACTAGACAAATTTCAAATTGCATTGGTTTGCCACATAGCACAGTATGGCGAATACTTAAAGAAAATCTCTTACCTGTACCACTATCAGAAGGTTCAAAATTTACTGCTTGGCGACTTTGCATTGCATCTAAAGTATTGTCATTGGCTTCAAGAAAACTGTCATAAAGTATGTTCTATTTTATTCCCTGATGAGGTAACATTTATAAGAGATGGAGTTAATAACTCTCAAAATAAACATCAATGGAATTTTGAAAATCCACGTGCTAGTAGATACAGTTTTCAACACAGGTTTTCTGTTAATGTTTGGTGTGGCATTATTGATAAGCATATGATTGCACCATTTATTTTTGATGGTAGCCTTACAGGAAACTAGTATTTTCTTTTAGAAAATAACCTGCCCTAGTTTTAAGAAGACTTTCCACTAATAACAAGGCAAGAAATTATTTTTCAACACTATGGGTTTGCTATACATTTTTGTGAAGTAGTTAGAAATTATTTGAACGTAACATTTAGGAGCATCTGGATCAGGCGAGAAGGGCCAATTAATTGGTCCTAGATTACCTGATCTGACTCCAATGGCCTATTATACGTGTGGACATATGAAATCGATAGTATATGCTGAAAAGATAACTACAAAAAGAATTGATGGCAAGAATTTTCAATGCATTTGAAATTCTACAAAATAATCCAGATTCGGTGAAAGAGCCACCAAAGGAATTTTAAAATGAGCAGAGTACTGTTAACAATGAAGGAGGACATTTTGAACAGTTGTTGAAATAGTAATTTCTTAATGTGCTTTTACAATTTTACTTTTGATGAATGATTTTATTTCTAGGTATTCTTGGATGTATACATCATTCTTGGTATTCTCGGATTACGTTGACTCTGATCACTTTTGTTTTCTAGATAGTCATAAAAGAATGGAGGAAAACACTGAAACTCAATGTGGTAGAAACAATAAGTTTTTTTTTTTGTCTTCAGTCATTTGACTGGTTTGATGCAGCTCTCCAAGATTCCCTATCTAGTCGTTTCATTTCAGTATACCCTCTACATCCTACATCCCAAACAATTTGTTTTACATATTCCAAACGTGGCCTGCCTACACAATTTTTTCCTTCTACCTGTCCTTCCAATATTAAAGCGACTATTCCAGGATGCCTTAGTATGTGGCCTATAAGTCTGTCTCTTCTTTTAACTATATTTTTCCAAATGCTTCTTTCTTCATCTATTTGCCGCAATACCTCTTCATTTGTCACTTTATCCACCCGTCTGATTTTTAACATTCTCCTATAGCACTGCATTTCAAAAGCTTCTAATCTTTTCTTCTCAGATACTCCGATCGTCCAAGTTTCACTTCCATATAAAGCGACGCTCCAAACATATACTTTCAAAAATCTTTTCCTGACATTTAAATTAATTTTTGATGTAAACAAATTATATTTCTTACTGAAGGCTCGTTTAGCTTGTGCTATTCGGCATTTTATATCGCTCCTGCTTCGTCCATCTTTAGTAATTCTACTTCCCAAATAACAAAATTCTTCTACCTCCGTAATCTTTTCTCCTCCTATTTTTACATTCAGCGGTCCATCTTTGTTATTTCTTCTACATTTCATTACTTTTGTTTTGTTCTTGTTTATTTTCACGCGATAGTTCTTGCGTAGGACTTCATCTATGCCGTTCATTGTTTCTTCTAAATCCTTTTTACTCTCTGCTAGAATTACTATATCATCAGCAAATCGTAGTATCTTTATGTTTTCACCTTGTACTGTTACTCCGAATCTAAATTGTTCTTTAACATCATTAACTGCTAGTTCATGTAAAGATTAAAAAGTAACGTAGATAGGGAACATCCTTGTCGGACTCCCTTTCTTATTACGGCTTCTTTCGTATGTTCTTCAATTGTTACTGTTGCTGTTTGGTTCCTGTACATGTTAGCAATTGTTCTTCTATCTCTGTATTTGAACCCTAATTTTTTTAAAATGCTGAACATTTTATTCCAGTCTACGTTATCAAATGCCTTTTCTAGGTCTATAAACGCCAAGTATATGTCGGTTTGTTTTTCTTTAATCTTCCTTCTACTATTAATCTGAGGCCTAAAATTGCTTCCCTTGTCCCTATACAATAAGTTTAGGTTACAAAAAGGATAATCCAGCAAAAATTCAAATAGAAGTGTTAAAAGTAATTGTGAAAAAACAGGATTATATATTTCCTACGAAAAACAATTATAAATATTAAAAATAATCTATCATAAGAGAATTAAATGAATTATTCATCTGTCAAAAAAAAAATTCTTTAATATACATCTCTTAATATACAACAAAAAATTTCTTTAAGAAATGTAACAATTTTTTTTTAATTCTTAATTTTATTAGGGAAATTGTAACTTGTAGAGTAAAAAAAAACATTTTAAAATATATATTTAGACAGTATATACTTACAAAAATTTCTCTGTAATTTTTCAAGTATCAATTCAGAGAACGGCGAGTGACATGGCATCAAAGTCTCTGCACTCTATTATTTAGGTTTGCAGCTCCTTTTCAATTGTGAACAGAGCATATATTTGGGAATGTGATAGGACTAATATGATTTCAGATGTCTATTTCAAAATGTTAATTTTTGTTTATTTTCAAATGTCTTTAAACTGTTTTTAGAATATGTCTTTTGATAAAAGTTACAAATATAACTTTTCTTCTTAGTATGAGTATTTAAATTATTTTTAAAGAAGAACTTTGATTAAAAGTCTTTTGACAAAAGTTGCAAAGATAATTTTCTCTCTTTTGCACGAATATTTAAATGTGATTTTAAATAAGAATATTGATTAAAAGTCTTTGGACAAAAGGTACAAACATAATTTTTCTGTTTTGTATGAATATTAAGATGTGTATATAAACTGTTTTTATGATTAAATGACTTTTGACAAAAGTTACAAACATAATTTTCCTCTTTTGTATGAATATTTAAATGCGATTTTAAATGAGAACTTTGATTAAAAGTCTTTGGACAAAAGGTACAAACATAATTTTTCTGTTTTGTATGAATATTAAGATGTGTATATAAACTGTTTTTATGATTAAATGACTTTTGACAAAAGTTACAAACATAATTTTCCTCTTTTGTATGAATATTTAAATGCGATTTTAAATGAGAACTTTGATTAAAAGTCTTCTGACAAAAGGTACAAACATAATTTTTCTGTTTTGTATGAATATTAAGATCTGTATATAAACTGTTTCTATGATTAAATGACTTTTGACAAAAGTTACAAACATAATTTTTCTCTTTTGTATGCATATTTAAATGCGATTTTAAAGTAGAACTGTGATTAAAAGATCTTTGACAAAAGTTACATATATAATCTTTTTCCTTGGTATGAATATTTAAATGTAATTTTAAAGTAGAACGCCGATTAAAATTTTTCTAACAAAAGTTACAAATATAATTTTTCTTTTCCTTATGCGCAATAAGGTACAAATTAAACGAAATATGGAAAGAGTAACCAGGGTCCACCATAGGGCATTGCTGGGGGTTGCATCAGCTTATCGAACAGCTTCATATGCGGCATTGTGTATGGTCATATCAACACCACTGATTGACCTGCAGGTTGAAGAAAGGACCGATATTTGTAACGGGATGGAGAGAAGGGAGATAAATTCATGAACTAGTGGAAAGGAAAGTTTACCTCAATAAAATTGGGAGATGTGCAACATTGTAGTGTATGTTCTGTAACCAAGAAGACACAGTGAAACATGCAGTTTTCCTGTATAACAGATGGAGGAATGAACGAAACGAGGCCAGAATTTCTGATCAAACACCAAAAAGCATCATTGATTATATGCTGCAAAATGGAAACAAGTTGACAGATTTGCTTCAGAGATGCTGCGGACCAAGGAAATCGAGGAGCGTCAGAGGAGTTTTTAGAATAGGGAAGGGTGGATAGCCCCAGTTGTGAGGGCTGGCATGTTTAGGTGTGTAAGTTTCAATGATCGGCTGGGAACTCCAGGGGAGCATTAGGTTTTAAAATGAATGTTGAAAAACCCAATGCTGTGTCTGGCCATGGCGTCAAACAGGCAAATGATAATGGATCTAACCTGCCATTCCAGACATACAGCTGGTATGTGGGGAGGCTCGTCAATGAAATAGACACCCCTCTGGTTCGAGCTGTACCTGAAAGTTGGATTGAACTAGGGGGGCCAAGGGCCGAGAAGTAAAAAAAAAAAAGGGTTGACCATTTCTGAGATGTGTGGTTAATTAAAACCCAATCACAGAGGAACACCGATATCCACGATCTAGTATTCAAATCTGTGTAAAATTAACTGCCTTTACTAGGATTTGAACATTGGAACTCTCGACTTTGAAATAAGCTGATCTGCAAAGACACGCTCACCACTAGACCAAGCCAGTGGGTTCAACCTCAATCTTAGAGGTACATAAATAATACTAATACTGTATAATTACTTTACTTTCCAACTTCTTTATTTCTGATATTTTGGGGAGCTTTACAACCTTAATCCTTAGCTGGAAACTAGATTTTGCAAACTCATAAAATTACCCCTTTGTAAACTAAATTGTCCTTTGTTTACCCATTTTTTTAACTGCAACTCTAGTATTCATTAATAACAAAAATGCTAATAGCATGTAGTGAACTGAATCCAGCATTAGCTGCAGGCATTTTATTATACTTCAATCACATACCATTCAATTTCCAGGATACAATTCACTAACAAATTGTTTTAATCTTGTTTACTTTTTAATTTAATTTCTCTTCTCATTTTATAACGTATTCCTAACTTCAGCACCAATATTTACTTGTTAGTACTCAAGCTTAGTAAATGTCATTAACTCAACCGCAATAACGAAAGTAAAATGTAACAGAAATTTTAGGAAAATGTTTTTAATACTTAAAAAAATTTCATTGTGAACAGGTTTTATTCCTTAAAAACACCATAAATATGAATTAATTATAATTTTAATTCTATGAATAATTCTTATAAGTTACAATAAAATCAATAAAATGTATAAGTTATTTATAATATATTAACAATAAAAATAATAAAATATGTAATACAAAGGTCTCAATTTTTTAAAATAAAATACAATACATTATATATATTAAAAAAAAAAAACAATATCAATGTAAATAAGGTTTCATTGGCATAAGAAATTTTATATTAGATTGGAAATAATCCTTTCTGTGACACATCAAATCATACAATATAATTAATCAATTTTCTGAAGGACTAACACATAATATTGTCAACACCTAATTATCTCTTATCAAATATCTCTAAGGAATTTATAAAAAATTTTCTCCCCTTAGAATAGTTTAGTTTTTTCTTCTTTCTTGATTCATCGCTTAAAATATAATTATATAATATATTGTTATAATAGATAATATTATAAATAATTAATTATTGCTTAAAATATAATTAAATATAACGTGTATACATTATATTTTTGAAATAAACATGATAAGATTATAGAAGAGGCCATACAATTTTATAAATTCAATAGTTTTATTGATTACCAGCATAAGTCTGTTTTCATTTAGCTTTATTGCCAGAGATGATATATTTATAGGCTTACCAGTCGTCCCGCTTTGATGATGAGGTCCCAGCATCCCAGCCAATCTGTCATTTTGTCCCAGTTACTTGATAAAATTTTAATTATACAATATATATTTTAAATATAATTTTATGTATATAATATCATTTTAAATGTACAAGAAATAAATATAGTGTAACCTCAGGCAAAATTGCAATTTGACAACTAAAATATCCCCTCTGTTACACTTCTGTTGCCAATCTAAATATTTTGTATCTAAATCAAAGTACTTTTAATGATGTCTATACCTAATTCGGTTAGCTTGTAGAATTTCAGACTGCGCACATAAGTGGTTAGAAGGCTGATTCACAAGCATCTCCTGAAAATCCTGGTATATATAAAAGAATCTATGAAACATTACTATTCAGCAACAACACGCTATTATATTTCACAAAAATTATAAATATATTTTAAATTTAAATAATGACATATTAAAAGATCAATATATATTCATTAAAATATTTTGTTAAAAATAGTTTATTGTTACGTAGTTTCCTTGAGTTTTTTTAAGAGTTTTGAAATTGTTAATTGTCCAACTAACAATAAAAGTTAACTAATATTTTACTGAAAGGCAGCAACTTTTTCAGTAGTTGTTATGGGTGTAGGTCAGGACTTAAATGGCCATATCAACATCACTCAATCTTCTGATGAAAGCTATGGAAAACTAGAATTGTTTTTTCCCCAAGAATAATTAACTCTGCTTCAAATAAAGAGCAGGCAGGTAGGTTTCATAGTAAACAAGAAGATAGGGAAGAGAATAGAGTATTTCAAAATGCATAGCGATAGAATCATTGTAAGGATAAAGTCAAAACCTAAGCCGACAACGATCGGTTACATCTATATGACTAGTAGGTAAAGAAGATTTTTGGGAGGACATCACAAGGGGTCTGAGTAAAAAAAGTAAGGTAGAAAATATAGAAGAATGGGAGAATGTTAAAAAGGATTTCTTAAATCAGCAGTACAGAATTTAGACAGAACAAAGAGAACTACCAGAAAACCTTGGATATCAAAGAATATATTGCAGCTGATGGATGAACATAGAAAGTATAAGATTGCTAAAGATGAAGAAAGTAAAACGAACTATTGACAATAAAGAAATACTATAAACAGGAAGTGCAATTAGCAAAAGAAGAGTGGATTAAAGAAAAGTGTTCAGAAGTGAAAAGAGAAATGATCATTGGTAAAATAGACAGAGCATACAGGAAAGTTAAAGAGAATTTTGTGGTATATAAATTAAATCTAATAATGTGTTAAACAAAGATGGTAAAGATTTATAATACGAAAATAAAGGTAGATAGGTGGGTGGAATATATTAAAGGGTTATATGGAGGAAATTAATTAGAAACTAGTGTTATAGAGGAAGAAGAGGAGATCGAAGAGGATGAAAAGGAAGATACAATACTGAGATCTGTATTTAAGAGAGCATTAAAAGATCTGAATGGCAGAAAGGCTCCTGGGATAGACAGGATACCTGCAGAATTACTGCGCAGTACAGTGGGGAAGTGATAAGATAGATTATACAAACTGGTGTGTAATATTTACGAAAAAGGGGAAGTTCTGTCAGACTTCAAAAAGTGTTATTGTCATGATACCAAAGAAAGCAGGAGCAGATAAATGTGAAGAATGCAGAACAATTAGCTTAATTATTGATGCATCAAAAATCTTAACTAGAATTCTGCACAGAAGAACTGAGGCAAGAGAGGAAAAAGTGTTAGGAAAAGACCAATTTGGTTTCAGGGAATGTATAGGGACAAGGGAAGCAATTTTAGCACTCAGATTAATAAGAGAAAGAAGACTAAAGGAAAACAAACCAACATAGTTGGCACTTATAGACTTAGAAAAGGCAACTGCCAATAGCAATGATAACATAACTGGAATAAAATATTTAGAATTTTAAAAAACTTAGGGTTCAAGTAGAGAGATAAAAGAACAATTGCTAACATTTACAGGAACCAAATTGCAACAGTAATAATCAAAGAATATAAGAAAGAAGCCGTAATAAAAAAGGGAGTCCAACAAGGATGTTCGCTATTCCTGTTACTTTTTAATCTTTACAATGAACTAGTAGTTAATGATGTTAAAGAACAATTTAGATCAAGAGTAACAGTGCAAAATGAAAAGATAAAGATTATACAATTTGCTGATGATATAGTTTAAAGAGTAAATTCTTACAAAGAGTAAAACAGTATTTACAAGAAACAATGAATATGCTATGATGAAGTCCTACACAAGAACTACCGCATGTAAATAAACAAGAATAAAATGAAAGCAATGAAATATAGTAGAAATAATGTAGATGGACCACTGAGTATAAAAATAGGAAGGGAAAAGATTATGGAGGTAGAAGAATTTTGTAATTTTGAAAGTAGAATTACTAAAGATGGACAAAGCAGGAGCAATATAAAATGCCGAATAGCACAGTCGAAACAAGCTTTCAGTCAGAAACATAATTTCCTTACATCAAAAATTAATTTAAACGTCAGGAAAACATTTTTGAAAGTATATGTTTGGAGTGTAGCTTTATACGGAAGTGAAACTTGCACAATCGGAGAACCTGAGAAGAAAAGATTAGAAATCCATAGTGCTGTCAGTATTAAGAGATACGAGAAGCTCAATTTTGTTTTCTATTACATGAGGGGGCTAGAATCAAAAAGACTCAGATAATCCAAAATTTGCAATATTTAGTTAGCAGTGGTTTCTTATAATGTTTTAGGCAAGGAATCCAAATTTACTGTTGGTTTGTATCAAAACTCAATCAATCAATAAAATCTATTTTAAAAGTAGGATATTAATGAAAAGTAAAGAAGTAAAGTTAAGAAAAGGATTTTAAAATCGTAGTTAATTACAAAAGTCAGATAATCCAATGGATTATGTAGTTTTGATGCTAGCTGCTGTCCCACCAATCAGCTATTTGGAATTCAACATGATTTTGAGGTTATGTTTATTGTTTGCTCTAATGAATGTAATTAGCATTATTCTCTCCCTCCCTCTCTCTCTCACTCTCCCTCTCCCTCAATATGAAGATGGAACTAAATCTTAGACCAGTTGAAGGTCAGAGAAGTAGAAAAAGATTTTGGAAACCACAAAACTGGAAGAAAAATAAGCCAAAAGTTGCTAGGTAAGATCTAACAACTATGTTTTAAGGTTTTTTTCAACATTATAATCAAACATAAAGTCTCATATTATTTTTTATGGTTTTTACAGTTTTTCTTTTTTTGTTTAGCCTCCAGAACCACCGTTAGGATTACTTCAGAGAATGAATGAGGATGATATGTATGAGTGTAAATGAAGTGTAGTCTTGTATTGTCTCACATCTACCATTTCTGAGATGTGTGGTTAATTGAAACCCAACCACCAAAGAACACCAACATCCACGATTTCGTATAAAAGTGACTGCCTTTACTAGGATTTGAACCTTAGAATTTTCGACTTTGAAATCAGCTGATTTACGAAGACATGTTCACCACTAAACCAAGCTGGTGGATTTATGGTTTTTACCTGATCTTAGTTTACTAAATATCTTAGTTTAGATACTTAACAAAATTATTTCACCTAATGTAATGGAATCCCTAACTTTTATCTAAAAATATAAGATAGGTATAATTACTACATGTAGTTTATGGTACCCTGAATAGCCTAAATACAGATAGTTAATGGCAGAACTTTGTTTGTAATGGCTTAGTATTGTTTGAACTTTTTTATGGGTTTTCTAAAAAAAAAAAAGGTTCTCCTAATTAATCTTGCTATAAGACTGTCCCTCTAACTAAAGCAAAGGCAATAGAGTTTGTTTTTGTTTTAGTTACTCGCACATAATGCTCCACAACACCCTAAAGTGTAACCAGGGGTAGGTTCAGATGTCTGCAACTGAAAATGCGAGATGTATACACTTTTAACTTTTGTAAAAAAGCTATTGCAAAAAAGCTGACAGTGCATAGCAAGTTCATTTCATTTTGAAGCACATTGAAATTCTCAACTGTAAATGAAGGAGACCAGGGCAATGGTAAAAACCAGAAAACCCAACATAATATGAATCTAAAGTTAGAACAATATATTTTAATACTATTTTTATTTTTTTTTTAAATTATACTTCTTTTTAGTTCTCCCATTTAATTTATGATTTTGTATATTTCTTGAGCACAAATTTACAAAAAATATTTAATATAATAAAAAGTCAGTCTCTTCTAGCCCGGAACTGTGTAAATTTTTATTTAGTTTGTAAACAGTATTGTTTTGGTTTGCAAACAGATTTTCTTTTTTAATATTTATTAATAAGCACATTCAAACCACAACTTGAAACATTAAGTTTGTTTTTTCTCCTCAAATTTATAAAAATTTTTCTGCTTTTTATTAATTAAAAACAGCCATACATAACAAAAATCCTTATTTTTCTATTGATAAAAAATTCTTTCTTAGTCTTTCTTACTTACATACTGCAGCAAAATGAATATTAAACATATTATGATTTACACCAAAACAGTAAGTATGAGACTGTGCCTCATTACTACCTTATCAAATCTCCTTGTAATTGTACTATCAATTTTCACATCAAAAATCAACTGTTATTGGCGTGATTTCAATTGTTATTTCCCAACTTGTTCGTGTTTTGTTTACATTATGACGTCTTGAAGTGATGTTTTTGTTAAGGCTAAGGAGTTTAGCAATTTTGTAGAAAACATTCTAAATGAAAACAGTAGTGAAAAAAGTGATGTTTTGGATTCAGCAGAGTTGGATGTTATCAATAAATTTTTGGGAGAACAATTGGATTCAAATTTGTCTCGCTGCAAATTTGTGTTGTGTAATGAAAATTTGCAATGAGACAAATTAGCTTCACACAAAATCAAATTTTCAATTTGCTTCACCAAGCTGTGTTCTGTGCATGGATAACTGGTACACTTCACTGAAATTATACAGAATGGTTCTCGATCAAGGTACTTATGCTGTGGGAACCTTACAAATTAAAGGAAATACACCCCTAAAGATCTGAAGAAAATAAAATTGAAGAACGGTGAACTTTCATTTTCTAGTAAAAATTTGTTGTGTGTAAAGTGGCATGACCAGAAGATGGTAACAATGTTGTCCACACTTCATGCTCGTGTAGAGTACCAGGAGGTTATTCCTCAAACAGAAATAAAGAAGCCTAACCCTAAAATAGTATTAATACCTAATGTAATGGTTGACTATAATAAAAATATTAGTAGGTGTTGACAAGCAGGACCAAAAGTTATCATCTTTTCCTGTTATGTGAAGTGGCGTGAAAGTACATAAAAAAAAACTTTTTTTTTATCTTTTAGACTTGTGTTACACAACACCAAACTAATACATAGTATCGATGCTAAAAGAACAACTAAACAACATACAGACAATGTGTGAATTCAAGACCAATTTAGGAGAATAGATTTTGCAAAGTGTTCAGTTACTAGAATGCAATGAAGTGGGAGGCTGGCATCAGCATTCCATGATAATCCACTTCATCTTCAGGCAAAAAATTGGGGGTCACTTTATTCAAAAAATACCTTCTACAAGCAAGGCAAGACCAACAAGGTGTAAAGTGTGTAGTGCTCTCAAGGAAGAAGTGAATATTGTACCGGTCTAGAAATTTGTTTTGAAGAATAACATACAAAAGTAAATTACTGAAACTGTAAATATACTTTGTAAATAATGTAAATAAAGTAGTTTGGAAACAAGTCTAAGTGCTACAAATTATAGTTATTAGAAAGAAAAAAAACCCAGTCCTGTGGGCTGGGAAATTTTAGTTAAACTTGGATGGGAATGGGTTAAATGTTATTACAGTGAACAAATAATTATTTATAACAATGAAGGAATTATTAATTAATTAAAATTTTAAAATCTCCACCGTGAATTGCAAATCAACTGTCTTAATGCAAAGAAAGACTACACAACAAAGGGCTGAATGATTTATATGTGCGGATGTGACTTTTTTGAAAATGTTCACAAACAACAAACTTGCTTATTGTTGATCTATATCTAGATTAGGACCTTCAGATTTGTCTTTTATTATAAGTTCTAATTTGACAAGACATTGACAATATCATGCATTTAGTCCTTCAAACATTAACATAGGTGAAATACAACAAAGTTATAAATTATGGGATGCTGATAAAGCTAGATGGATAAAAACTAAACCCAATATTATTAATCGCGCCTAAATTACTAAATTAAATAAATATATAAAATAAATTCAAAATAGATTATAAAAATGTTTTCTATATCTGTCTATCCTCATTTACTATTCCCTTAACTACAGATCTAACTTGTGCATTTTGTTTCCTCTCCTGAAAAAAAAAAAAACAATATAAGTAATAAAAAATTAAATATTGTACATTTTAATATCTCTAGATTTAAAAGTAAATAAACAAAAAAATGAAAGATAAGTAATCAGTTCCTCATATGTAACAGGATATGTAACTTATCACAAAGAGGAAGTGGTAGATCATAAATTTAAATAGAATAATAATAATAAAATTTAGACAAAATGAATTTCACAATGTAATCTGCAGTTGAATAAAATGCTTACCAACACTACAGTTAAATTCATTAATTTAAAACCAAATTTACCTCTATATAGTACAGAATCCTGCTATTGTTAGAATTCATTTAATTTAAACCCACACTCTACAAAATAAGAGAGATCGCTTGCAAAATTAAGTTCTCACTCGATATAAAAAATATATGCGTTGCAAAGTTTCTTGTAAAGAAAAGTTCTAGTAATTCAATAAGAAGAAAATATGCAAGCAATATTTACATAATAAATACATTATCTGTAATTAAAATGAACTAAACAGCCAGTAAAGTGAATAAAGTTAGTTACTACTGAGTAGTTTTAGCAATTAGTCAAAATGATGTAAATAAAAGGATGCTAAAACTACACACTAGTAAATAGTCTAACTTAGAATCACTTGGATAAACTTCTAGTTAGTAAGTAATTATAACTAGTTATTACATTTTCAATGAATCACACACATGTATACTGAAACATTCTGAAATGTTATGTCACTTTTGTTTGGTTGCTGCTTGACATGAAATAATCTTAATTTCATATCATTTACATTGTCGTCTTCAGTAAAGAAATGTCACAAATTGATATTTTACAGTAATTTCAAAATGTAATCTTCACCAAATGAAAAGGTAGAAGACAAAAGATAGATAGGGATTTGTTTGTAAAATTACTAAAAAATAAAATAGTATTCAGAAAGTGTAAGTTCCCAGGAGTGTGATATCGTCAAAGAAACAAACCTGGGAAATAGATCTATGCTACATGCATTTGGTAAAACTGGCAAAATTATAGAGATAAAAACTTTAAATAATATGAAATCTGCCATAAAGAACATCAAAATTAAAACAAATGAAAATCTGATGTTTTAGTAAAGTTCTGGGACGTTTGTTAGCTGTCTCGATGAAATAGCAGCACCGTATGTTTCACTTTTTATGGCAATAATTCAATTAAAAATTTTTTCTAACATTTTTAAAATGCAGTTACACCTAATCCAGTTTTCTTCATTCACTGTACACTTTCCTGTTACATATATTAAAGAACATCACCGTCACTGTTATTAAAAAAAAAACAAGCATTTGTTCTTCTGATCTAGTTGTTACTTAATTTAAAATCAAGTAAGGAATTTTTGTTCACTTTGTTTTTTAAACAGTTCCTATAAAAATTTGGTAAAACAAAGTTGATATAATATCAACATGTAGCAGCACAAGCTCAGTTTCTAAAATGGCATCTATGCAACAGAAAGCATGCTCATTCTTAGAGTATGAGAAATGTTTAGCCGTTGTTACTGCAGTTTGAAACAGAACCACCAGACCACCAAAACATTCTAAAACGGTATTGACAGTTTAAAGACACTGGTTGTTTGTGCAAAGGTAAAAACACCGGACACCTAAGCATTTTGGATAAAACAGTGGAGGGAGTCAGGGTGAGTTTCATTCATAGTCAACTCAACACATTTGTAGTAAACTTTATATTCCACAGCCAACTGTCTGGAAGATTTTGCGAACTCTAATACAACTAAAACCGTACCATATAAAGTTATTATAAAAGTTATAATCAAAAGGCCTCAACAAATGATACAAATTTTGTAATGACATGTAGGAAACTATGGAGGATGACGATTTTGTTAACCATCTGGAATTTAGTAACAAGGTGACACTTCACTTGAATGAAAAGGTAAATCACCATAACATCACAATATGAAGTACTGAACAACCCAATTCTGTTGAACGTGAATGTAATTCCCCAAAACTTAATGTGTTTGCTGCAATTTTTGAAACAAAGATGTACGGACCGTTTTTTTCTCAGAGAATACTGTGATGGGTATTTCATACCTCAATATGATGCAGTTATGCTTGTTTCCTCAATTGAAAGATGATTCCAATAGCTTTGTATTCCAACAAGGTGGGGCTCCACCTCACTGGCATGCTGAAGTACGAGGCTTCCTGAATGAAGAACTCCCACACCGCTGGATTGCGCGATGTACAGATGATGATTTAGTGCTCTTAAAATGGCCTCCTAGATCTCCTTATCTTATAGTTTGTGATTTTTTCCTTCGCGGGGTATGTGAAAGACTGTGTTTATGTGCCGCCACACCTAACAACTTTGATTAACTACACGCATTACAGTTGCATTTATGATCAACAATAGGGATATGTTAATGCCTATGTAGGCTGAACTGGATTACCACGTAGATGTATGTCGTGTGACAAATGGAAGCCATATCGAACATTTATGACGGCATGACTGAAACGTGGACAGTTACTGTTAATTTTATGTGTACTACTTTTTTAAATGCAGATTTTTAAAATCCAAATGAATCATTTGTAATCACCCTGTATAATTAAATGAATAAATTTACACCCAAAACTTTTTTTAATTACACTAGTAAAATAAACATTCAAACAGGCTACGCACACAATTCTTGAGTTTTATAATAGACTTAACAAAATAATTATGTTTAAAACAACAATTAAAATAAATAAGAAAAAAATGTATACTTACACTATATACTCATTAACATGTGAAAAAGAAGAATTGCTCAAACTTATATATTAAAATTTAAACGCAAGGTTCAACATAATTTCCAGGAAACAATCCAGTAATTCCATCCATAACACCTTCCCACCACCCATCATCATTTTTCTTTAATACATATATAACAGCACTCTCTTGAAAGCTAAGTTCATCTTCTTTATCAGCATAGTAATCATAAATTGCCACCACTGTAAAAAAAAAAAAAATATTAATAAGATAAGGAGATTTATTCTTTACAGGTTTCACAGTATTTAAACAATTTTTGCATGCAGTCTAAAACTTGCTTACGCAAAGTATTCTTTAGCAAGAACAAATACAAAAGTTAAATTGGCTATACACAAAATCATGAAATTAAATGTGTAACATTACAAACTAAACACATATCACGTCATAAAATACAAATAATGATAGCATAAAAGTTTAGAGAGAACTTATATTATCATCAGAAACTGCTTACAGTTACATCATTTCACTGTTGAGCAACTTAAATCATAAATTAAGGAGATGTAGCATATTTATGTATAATGAAATAACTTTATTAGCAATAGGTTGAAAAAGATATATTTCTTAAAATTATTTTACTCTAATGTAGCTTCCGCTGATAATGGGTTCAACTACAAAGAAAGAAGATATGGTATATTCTTACTATTATTTCATTCATCTCATCTCATAAAATGCATATCAAAAAAGAAGACCAATTACTTCTCAATAATGAATTAGATAAGACTAGGTCAGTTGAACAAGCAAAATTTCCAGCCACTTCTAGTTTAATAAACAGTTAAATCCTCCAAAAGTATCCAGGATACTCGCAGAGATTTTGTTAAAACGGGTATTTTGTTAAATCTTGTTCATGAGGTGAGAAATGACAATAAAACTTATTGTACAATAGGTTTGCTAGATAACAATACCAACCTTCTACACGCAAAGACATAATTAAGCAAATTTATAAAATTCTTTTATCACAGTCTTGTTAAAAAACTGAATGATTTCAAATAGTAATATTTTCAAAAATCCTACTCTGTCCTGCTTGATCAAACCGTCATGTAATAGTTTTTAATAGAAGCAGCAGTTAACAAAATAAACCTTCAGTTAAGCATTCATATAACTTTAAAAACAAATTTAAATGACAATAAATAGTCGTATTAATTGAAATGTAAAACTAATTAACAAAAATATGACACATAATAATTCTATTAATACTAAGCTAGTTTGTTTTTAGACCAAATGATGATAATTTCATAACTTTGTTTTTTTTTTTTGACTCAGATTTAATGTAAAGTTCAAAATTAAACCACGATTCTTTTTTTTAAATTGTAATGTTCATTTTCACGTAGTTAATTTTTAATTTAGGTAGGATACATTTGGTAGGATTTTTACAGCCAAATGTCCCAAATTAAAGATGTGTGAATGCTTACTGTTCATTTATACAAAATGCCTGATATTAATTACCTTA
The DNA here is from genome assembly GCF_047948215.1 of Lycorma delicatula. Lineage (NCBI taxonomy): Eukaryota > Metazoa > Arthropoda > Insecta > Hemiptera > Fulgoridae > Lycorma > Lycorma delicatula. The sequence continues at coordinate 181,412,886 of NC_134459.1, read as the reverse complement.
AATGTACATATTAGAAAAGTTATATTGACACATTCAACCCTATGTAAGACAATGGCTATGCATATCAGCTTCAATGAATTACAGTGGCCAATCATCTGCCATCTTGGATTGTATCCTTTTTTATTCATTTGGGTAGAGTCCTTCTAATAAGTTTTATTACTACAGAACAATCATCAGTTTCACTGTTGCATTAAAAAAAACTCATTAATGTGAAAAAAAATTATATAATTTTTTTCACTTTCATATTGTAAATAGTTGAGTTTAACGTATTCATTTTTATTAACAATTTATTTTGATATTTACTCTTCGAAAAAATATTTATTGCACTTAAGTTTAATAATTTACTTCTCATTACTAATACCTTAAAATAAATATTTCATGGCTATATATGACTACACCTGCTCATTCATAAAAAATTAAGCATAAATATAAAAATAAAGACACCGGTTAAGAATACACCACAAAATGAAGTACCTTTTTCAATATAATTCTTTGGAACCCAACCGGGTAAATCTGGTTCATCAGAAACAATAGCTAACCCTCGTGAACTAGATGCCGGTTGCCCGAATCTTGGATGCTGATCTTCTTCTGGAAGCGGTGGAGGTGGCAACGGTGGAGAGGATCGTGAAGAATGGTGATGAGGCAACGTATGATGATGATGGTGACTGGAAGTATGATGAACACCGGAATGTGGCAATGTACTTGTGCTATGTATTGGACGGTTATGATCCATACTTTCAGAGCCGATGCTACTGACTGTACTTGCTGGAACACCTGAATTATTGCTTAATGTCAATGGAGATGGTGGTGCTGAAAAATGAATGGTAAACACTAAATTCAGAAAAAATTGAATTATACAATAATCAACAAACAAAAGATTAACGTAGTTATTGGAACACAAATCAACACTAACTTTCCTTCACTACTAACATGGCTAGAAAAAAAGGTGTGCGTCTGACTATTTTATAACTATATTTTAACTATTTTTGGGCAATCAAACTGATTTTTGTTGAATTCTTTAGTACTAAATACAAAAGGAGCATGGAGGCAATATAATTATACGAAAGCAATGGATTTATGTGTTATTTATAACATTAAATCCATCAATTGGAAATTCTACCGACATCCTTAATGGATCCAATCCAGTTATTTCTGCTTTGTGGCTATAATTTTTAGTTGTGTCTAGTAATAGGAAAAAGGTTATACTTAAAACCAGCCTATGAGGCTCAACGGAATAAAAATGCTGAAGAAAAAAGATGTCCATATATATGGAGGCCACTTGAATGCAGCTGCAACTGTCTACAATGGGTATCTCTCCTTATAGATAATAAATAAATAAATAAAATAACCTCACTGTGTCTTAATGTTTTCAAGAAAAAGATAACATTATAGCATGAGTTTGACCCACCAAAGATAAGAAAAAATACAATAAATAAAATATGTTTGACCGATCAAACCAAAACAAATATACAGTATATAACAATTTTTTTGCAAAAAACAAAACTTTACCAATATATAATCTATTTTTCAAATCTGAAAATATTTTAGATACGACACATGAGAAGTTATTTTAAGTTTTATCTTATCGACTCCAGAATGTAATGTATACTCTGTGAAGAAGTAACAAAATTATCTTTCAAACAAAAGATTAGAAGCCTTAATAAATATTTCATAAAGCATTCTAGAGAAAACAAATCATGAAGATAAAACAGTTTTACAACTTGCTTCAACTAGATGATTTATAATTGTCATAGATAACCCATAAAGATGATATATGATTTGGTATATTACAAATTACTGAATTTATTGGATGTAATCAATGTTCTCATGTTTACACCTACAGTTAAATTTTGAGCTTGTTTTATTTACATTATATTTTGTAGGCATTTTTCCATCTACACTGGAGCCCAGAGGCATTCAATGCAGGAAACAGCTTTATTCACACTTCTGACCCTCTATACAATAGCTAGTCAATAAACCATAAAGATAATCTCATTCTTTCTCTAAACAACTTTTTCCTTAAGATATGTTTGTTATGATGCTAGGTTTATGCATAATCAGGCAGATGTAATCAACTTGACACAAGATATTAATCGAAAAATGGTATAGACATTCTCAATAAAAATGAGATACTATGGAGGGATTACTAGCAAAAATTAGTCAACCTGTTTTCCTTGTACACAGAACTGAATGTACTAAATGTATTTTATTTTTTTTTTTGTCTTCAGTCATTTGACTGGTTTGATACAGCTCTCCAAGATTCCCTATCTACTGCCAGTCGTTTCATTTCAGTATACCCCCTACATCCTACATCCCCAACAATTTGTATTTCATACTCCAAACGTGGCCTGCCTACACAATTTCTCCCTTCTACCAGTCCTTCCAATATTAAAGCGACTATTCCAGGATGCCTTAGTATGTGGCCTATAAGTCTGTCTCTTCTTTTAACTATATTTTTCCAAATGCTTCTTTCTTCATCTATTTGCCGCAATACCTCTTCATTTGTCACTTTATCCACCCATCTGATTTTTAACATTCTCCTATAGCACCGCATTTCAAAAGCTTCTAATCTTTTCTTCTCAGATACTCCGATCGTCCAAGTTTCACTTCCATATAAAGCGCCACTCCAAACATACACTTTCAAAAATCTTTTCCTGACATTTAAATTAATTTTTGATGTAAACAAATTATATTTCTTACTGAAGGCTCGTTTAGCTTGTGCTATTCGGAACTTTATATCGCTCCTGCTTCGTCCATCTTTAGTAATTCTACTTCCCAAATAACAAAATTCTTCTACCTCCATAATCTTTTCTCCTCCTATTTTCACATTCAGCGGTCCATCTTTGTTATTTCTACTACATTTCAGTACTTTTGTTTTGTTCTTGTTTATTTTCATGCGATAGTTCTTGCGTAGGACTTCATCTATGCCGTTCATTGTTTCTTCTAAATACTTTTTACTCTCGGCTAGAATTACTATATCATCAGCAAATCGTAGCATCTTTATCTTTTCACCTTGTACTGTTACTCCGAATCTAAATTGTTCTTTCACATCATTAACTGCTAGTTCCATGTAAAGATTAAAAAGTAACGGAGATAGGGAACATCCTTGTCGGACTCCCTTTCTTATTACGGCTTCTTTCTTATGTTCTTCAATTGTTACTGTTGCTGTTTGGTTCCTGTACATGTTAGCAATTGTTCTTCTATCTCTGTATTTGAACCCTAATTTTTTTTAAATGCTGAACATTTTATTCCAGTCTACGTTATCGAATGCCTTTTCTAGGTCTATAAACGCCAAGTATGTCGGTTTGTTTTTCTTTAATCTTCCTTCTACTATTAATCTGAGGCATAAAATTGCTTCCCTTGTCCCTATACTTTTCCTGAAACCAAATTGGTCTTCTCCTAACACTTCTTCCACTCTCCTCTCAATTCTTCTGTATAAAATTCTAGTTAAGATTTTTGATGCATGACTAGTTAAACTAATTGTTCTGTATTCTTCACATTTATCTGCCCCTGCTTTCTTTGGTTACATGACTATAACACTTTTTTTGAAGTCTGACGGAAATTCCCCTTTTTCATAAATATTATGTATTTTATAACATACCAAATCCAATGAAATACAGATTATATTAAAACTTACTGCCACTCTCACCTTGATCACCACACGAACTAGGACTAATTAAAGAATATTAATGCTTTCAGAAAAAATAATTCTGATGGTATTCCTGTTCTTTACATGCATTTTCATTTACAACCATAACAAAAAAATTGGAGACAGTGTAAAGCAACAAATCAGTGCACCCTTTCTATGGGCTATAATTAAATATGTATGTATAGTTTAATAAAATATCTGGTAACATGTATTAGTAGGTGTGGAAAAGTTTAAATAAAACAGACTTAGCAAGTCCTACAACACAAAGCTTGAAATTCGAATCCTATTTTCAACAAGTGTTAAGCAGGATATCTTAACATCAATTGTAAAAATAGTATAAATATATTATAAATTACTTTAAAAAGATATAACAAGTATTAAAATAATATCTAAAGTATTAAGCATACATCAAAACTAAGAAGAGTTGTACAGATTCAATAATTGTACATATCTACTTTATAATTTTTTTTACATAGTCTATATTAATTTAAAAGATCTGGGATGTAAGATTGTCTTACATTTCTATCTGAAATTTTTAATTAATTTAAATTAATCACCCAACTTGTACTCGCTTCACATTAACGTAGTTTTTCAGGAACAAATCCACACACTACAATTTGAGAAATCTCTGGAAATTCCACGGCAAGAACATTACTCATGAAGCATCAATTACCTTAAACTTCTACATTTACTTCTTTGACAAGATTAACGTACATCTCCTTGGAGGTCCTGGGTTCAAATATCGGTCAGGCATGGCACTTTCAAACACTATAAAAATTGCAGTTTCATCTAATCCTCTGAAGCAATACCTAACAGTGGTCCTGGAGATGTAAAAAAAGGCTTTAGACTAAGTCTCCTACTCATTTTCTAAACTATCAACATTTTTACAACTGCCATTAACCCTTGTAATATCGGTGACTTAGTTTATACCTTTATTCATTACTTTTGACCTGCAATGTCACACTGGATATCAAAAAAATTAAAATCAAAATAAAATAAAATAAAATTAAAATTAAAATACAGATAGATTAGACTTCTTAACAGGCAGGAATATTTTACAATCACAAATGATCAATATTCAATCTGTCACAGAAAAACTATAACAAACAACTGATTAACAAATGTTTAACAATTATGTACTGTTCTCTGCTATATTGTTTCTCTACTCAGTATCTAACTCTTACTTTTGATTCGATATCATATAACTTAATAAAATCAATCTAATTTATCAAATCATATTCTGGCAATGGAGCTCAGAAAATATGCTCTAATCAAAAAATTAGATCATACTTAATTAAATGAGGGCATTCAATTGTTGATACAAAAATTATTTTACAAGAATTATATTAACAAACAAATTAGCAGTAATCAATATTATGAACTTAAAAACAATTTTTATTCCATGAAAATATAAAGTTAGAAACATCAGTGGTAATATCAAATATAGAATATATGAAAATATTTCTGTAAGAATGCATCAGAAAAGGCAAAAATACATATTTAGACTTGATTTAACATTAACTGCACAATATAGGGTATTAAAGCACTAATCTTTTTTTTCCCCATGTATAACATAATATCTTTCATTAGGGTAAATTAATCACCATAAAATTTAAAAATACATACGTGGCATTGAAGCATGATGATCTAATGTATTATACGAATTTGGCGGTGGAGGAGGTGGTGGAGTTTGTGGTAATGGATGAACCATTCCTACTTGTGGTGGCGGGGATGGTGCAGGTGCAGCTGTTGATGCCATTGGCAGTGTACTATATCCAACACCAGTGCGTCTCAGATGACCCAATGGATAATTTGGTGCATAATGACTGTACCTACAAATAAAAACCATTAATTATTTCAAACTATAATTTCTTTTTTTAACTAATAAAATATTATACCATTTTCTATATTAAATTTTAGTAATATAACACATAATAATTGTAAATAATAATAACACATTATGCAGAACACTCTTCTTTACCAGTCTGATTGAAATAACATCTAGACACAATATTGACTGGCTGATTAAATTAAGAAATATAACAAACTGGAAACAACATGATATCTTACTAATAAAATATAAATAATTTAAAATAAAAAATGTAGTTTCCTCATAAAATAACTTATTTATACCATTTAGAGTGTATTTTTAAACAACACACCGTAATAAATTTTTGTTTTTGAGTGAACCAGAAAGGTTATTTTGAAGAAAAGAGTGAAAATCCCCTTATTAAATTTTTGCTGTATTACAAATAATGATTAGTTCTTAGTTTAAATGTTGTCTACTTGATGGATGACTAAACTCCTAATATGCTTAATTCTGATTTAGGCAGTTTAAAAGTTGTAACTGTTATGTCTGTCCGTACATAAGATTTGCAATCTGTTTTTTGCAGTTTTGGTGGCAAATAAGTAGAACATCTAATTAAATTAAATGAGTAGAACATAAACATCATGAAAAAGGTTGAACCTCTTTATGTTCTTGATCTTATAAGTATGCAACAAATGAAACAATCATGTTGTGAATTTCATAGAAGTCGAGTTAACAGATAAACAAATGGAGGTATCATTCATATAAGCAGATCTTGCTCCGGCATTGAAAGTGATGTAAGTGGTAATCAACACACAAAACTCGCATATTTTCAGATAGATCCCTAGGCGACTGACAGATGGCTGTACAAAATGCTGTTGGGAGCATTCGCTCATTCATCTTCCCTAGTTTAAAAAAATATGAATTTTTGGAGTATTCAATTATTAGGGATGCAACATGAGTATTATGTTAGCATCATGAGACTAAATCCCAGTTGTACCAAGACCAACCACAAGCAGCCTTCCCAAACAGACATAAAGCCTTAGATCAACACCCACAAAACCAACAATGGAAAAGATGTATCAAAAGTAAGAAAGAAAAGGATGGTGAGAAGAAATAATCTCATCATTTCAGTAGACCAGGATAGTTTACAGTCTTGCGCAGAGCCTGAAAAATAGCAGTGTGTATTTTTTCAAAAAAGTAATTATTATTTCTATAAACATAAAATATTAAAAAAATACAGGAGCTGTAAAACAATATTTTCTTACTTCTTGGATTATTTGGTAAAAAGCAAACAATGCTGTAATAAAGATTATAAAATACTGTGTTGAATCATTCAACCTACACCAAACAATACAAACAATTACCAACTGGATTATTCATCAACCAAAGTTCTACCAAAAATATTGACCTTTTGCTGGAGTATTATGCGATTAGTATTTTTTAAGGAACAAGATTTTTTTAGAAGATTTTTAACACAGTTAAATGAAGAAATCCTTTTTTTTAATACAAAAATATCAAAAAGGATTATGATTGTCAGAACATAAATACGGAATGCAGCAACAAAACAAAATTTAAACTAAAACAAAATTTGTAAAAGTGCCGAAAAAGAAAAACTCATTAATAAACATGGAAACAAATATATAAAGTAATAAAAAAAGGTAGTAAAGAAATAAAAAAAAAAAAACGAGAAAAAACCAGGATTGGTATAAAAGATTAATTTAGCAAAAAAAAAGTTTTTTTAATTTATAGAACCAATATAAATTTTTAAAAAACAAAAGCATATTTATAACAAATAAGTAGTAGTATACATGTATGAAGTGGAATAAACACCCCAGAGGGGGTGTCAGCTGATAGTCAACAGATAGGTAGTTTAACATCAAACAAAACAAAAAAAAATCTGATGTGGACACTACATGACTTTCTTGTATGAGAGAGAGAGAGAGAGAGAGAGAGAGAGAGAGAGAGAGAGAGAGAGAGAGAGAGAGAGAGAGAGAGAGCAAGTGTGTGTGTGTGTGTGTGTGTGTGCATACAAAGTTAAAAACAATTATAATAAATCACTATAAAAATATTGTTTTTTTTATTATTATTACTGTTGTCATTATTAATATACCTGAGGAGGAGCAACAGCAGGTGGTGTGCAATATTCTCTGCTCCCCTTACTTAAAGAACCAGTAGCACGAATAGCTGATGGAGGTGTAGGTGGTTTTGTAGTTGGTGCAGGGCCAACTATATTAGCACTTCCATGACCTCCTAATGTACCACTGCCTGCTAATGACTGTATTGATCCCTGACTAGAACCACGCACCTTTGACCTCAGAGTATTACTACGTACACCATGACCAATTTCATCCAAAGCTGCAAATTAAATAGAAAATAGTTTTTTTAAAAATAAAAACAAATGACAAATTTAAAAATTAATAACAATAATCAAATTTACCATAAGATCCTTGATAATAAAATAGAACTCTCATTTTAAAATTGTACTAGGTTGATTTAACTACGTTAAAGTCCAAATCTGAAACAATCAGTAAAAACCAATTTCAAATTATGAATCCAAAATGAATTATAATATTAACATACACAGTGCGATTATTAAACATGAGACAAATAACTTGAAATGAAATAAAAAACAAACATCTGAATATTATCTGCATTTTATACGTTCTGAATCAGTAAAGCAACTGGCATGAGCTAGCAAAGACCTCTGCCAAGTCTTTTTAAATCCCATATCAGATTTTGTTGAATGTGGTCAATTTTGTCAATGATATCCTTTCTGAAGAATAGGATGCATAATTGAGCATATCCATTTGTTTTCATGCCTAAAGCTCCTGGGCATTTCTTGTCCATTAACTTCATCTTAATTTTAAGTGATGTTGATTACTTCCATTAGTACCTTTAAGCCTATTTATAGGATAGTAATGAAAACGCAAAGTTTTGTCTTTTATCACAATCAAATTCAAACATTTTATTATTCCTAGGAGCTTTATGATTGATAAATCTTGTTATATCTCTTACTGTACAGAATCACAAACTTTAATGTGTAATAATTATAAAATCCCAAGAATCAAGCCATATTTAATAAACCATTCTGCACCAAAATTAAAACAACTTTGGAGCGCTATTTGCAGTTGTGACACTGGCTGTCAGTGCCTTAGAATTTTTTTAGTTAGAAAAAATTCAATAACTTTATTCAAACTTTGGTTACAAACTTTAAAATTAAAATATTTATTTATTTAATTTTTAACAGATTACTCAGATATAAAGGACTTTAATCCTGTGCAAGATATTCATTTTAATGAGAAATCACAGTTTATAACATCATATGCCAAGGAATTAATACAGAAAAAAGGACAAAATGTATAATAAAAGAATTCAAATGAATCATAACAAAAACAAGTCTTAACTAAAATAACATATAGATTCTGTTTCATCTAAGAAAAATTAAATGTATAATGCATCAAATTCAAAATTTGCTCATAACTTTCTTTATCAAGAATAGATGAAATAAAAATTTAAAAAATACTATACCATTATAATCAATTGGTTTACGGACATATTTTATTGGTTTTTCAGGATTAACTGGAGCAATTATCTTGTACTGTCGATTTGTAGTCTTATTAGCAGTTAACACACCAATTTCACGACGAGCAACTTTCTCTTTATGAATCATTACAGTCTGTAAATAAAAATTATACAATAAAAAGTAATAATTAAGTAAAAAAGAAAAAGATGTTCATATTTTTACAATAAATATTCTCATATACTAAAGTAAATTATTCATGCAATAACTCTTTTTAAGTTACAAAAATTATCAATAGAGCAACAGTTGTATTAATTCAATATACATATATGTTATGATTATCTTTTATGACCACATAGGAGTCCATTATCCAAGTCCGATGGGACTGTTTGGGCCTTGCAGTCCTCCCGGTACTTTTTCATATGTTCCCATCTTTGTGCCCTCTCTAGTGTTGAAAATGTTTGTGTGGTGAGTGTGAAGCAACTGTTTTTGTTCTTGATTTTCTTGTTTAATTTTATCTTATCTGTGGTATATTCTGGTGTAAGGCCAATTTCCTTCAGATCCTCTCTTATTTCTCTGATCCACCTGCATCCAGTCTTGGTGTTTTCAAGTCGAGAATGTACTGTACTACCTACCTGTTTCTTAATCTTTAAATCTTGAATCTTGCATCCTCATGATATGTCCAAAGAATCCTAGTCTTCTCTTAAACATGGTATCAGTGATGGATTCCAACTACTTGTACATGACTTTGTTGGGCACAATCCACCACTGCCTGTCTTTCTGGTACTTTTTATTGATGCAGCTCGGTCTTGTTCCTGCGTACTTCGTTTTGTTACGATTTCTTATTAGTGTTGTTTTTGTTATATCGGTTTTGGTTTTGTTATTAAGTAATATTTTCGTGCTTCTGTTTTTGTGTTTTTCCGCATATGTGTCGCATGTGAACTCACTTTACCTTTCGGGTAGGTAGGTGATTCAGTTCCTTCAACGACTATAGTTTTCAGTCTCGCTTGAGACTAGAGATGTGTTTTGTTATTTTTAATATTCATTACATCAATGGAAATGTCATTTGTGGCATTCACATCAGTGGCATCCCAGGACAAGGAGACTGAGATGTCATATGCCGAGGTTGGTTTATAAGACAAACTCTGGTAAAGCCTACCAGGGCTAGATACAGAGGGGGTGATTGAAGGGTGTCTTCCTCTAGGAGATCAGGATATACATGTACCAAGTTAATTTTTCAGCTTTAGCTAGTTTCCTTCTTCTTATATGGATGAAGTTTTTTTTTTTCATTTGGTTTGTTTGTTATTATTTCTCTGGGATATTTAAATTGGGTTACTATTTTGATTTTATTTTTGTTTATGTTTACTTCTTTTAATAAAGTTGGTTTTTGAGGCATAATTTCTGTCTTTTCAAATGATATCTTGAGGTTAATGTTATTTGCAATGTTTTGAAGTTCTAATATCTGTGATTTAGCTTTGTCGATGTCATTTTCCAGCAGTGTAACAAAAGTCATCGGCAAAACCAAAACAGTGTGTTTTGATTTTTTGGTCAACTTTTACTTTCTAGGGCCATTTTTTAAGCCATTGCCTCTTACCATTTCTAGAGCGCAGTTGAATAATAGTGATGAGAGCCCAACACCTTGGCACAACCCTGTTTTGACCTGAAATGGTTCCAGAGCTCGACTGAAGTTTACTTCTGACTTAGTGTTTGTGAGGGTCAGTTCTATCATGTTTATTAATTTGGTATCAATCCGAGGCATCTTAGAATTTTTAGTTGGGATTCTCTGTGGATGCAGTCATAAACTTTCTTGAAATCTACAAATGTTATCACCATGTCTGTTTCTTTTCCTGTTGTAATCCATTGTTAGCTTGAGACTCATGATCTGGTCTGGACAGTTCCTTCAGGGTCTGAAACCTATCTCTATTCGCTTAGTTCTTTCTCGAGTTATGAACCAATCCTTCTAAGAATGATTCTTGAAAGAATTTTGTATCTCGAAGGGAGATTTCCCTGTAATTGTTAGGGTCAGTTTTGTCCCTTTTTTTGTGAAACAGATGGATGAGGGCTGTCATCCAGTTTTCTGGTAGTTCTTTGATCCAAATGTTGACAAGCTGTTGATGAAGGGCAACTTTTGCTGATCTTCCTGCATGTTTCCAGATCTCTATAAAAGTCTAATCTTCTCCCGCTGCTTTGCAATTCTTCATCTCACCCGGCGCATAGTAGACTATATAAATATATATAATATAACGAAATTATAATTATGACATTTCATATATGGCTAATAAGGAAGTAAGATAAATAAAGGCACATGTTAGAAAGAGTATATAGAACCAGAGTGAATTAAAGTTTGTGCATAAAATGAACAGGGAACAAATTAATGAATAAAGCTGGGTGGATAATTCTGTCCAAAGTTCTAAGTTTAATATGGAATAATATAAATAACATATAATGAGATTCTATAGTAGACATACTACACTACATACCTCTACTACATGAGGCAGGTTAAACTCATTTTTGAGAGCGTACTTTCATATTCTTTTAAATACATATTTAATAAAACATTAGATAATATTATTTATCACATATAGATCAATCAAATAGTAATTTTATAGTTAAAAAGTTATGAAGTACTCACCACCAAGACTTGAAAGACTAATTTTTCTTAGATATGGCTAAGAAATATTAGTCATGTCTAAGTTACAGGTAGACAAAAAATTATAATTATAATAAGTAATAATTTTAATTATAAGTATAATTTTTTTAGTATTTTTTTAAATTTTCTATGTATAATTTTAATTATTAAAAATAGAGAGCATTCACAGAAAGATAAAAAAAATTACGAGATTACATGTAATCAATACAATAATATGTATGTATCTCACCATCTATTTTAATTGGCAACACTAAAAAATAATATTGTACGTCATGTCTAAGAAAACTTAATCTCTTTCATAGTACAACAATTAACTAACAAAAAATGAAGTAAAAAATTAATGTATTGACAATATATAAAATTGTTGATCTGAATAAATTTTGTATATGATAAATAATATTTAATATTTTATGGAAGTCAAAGAATAAACTATGCAGATTTAGCCTACATAAAAAAGCACATAAACATTAAGTCTTTTCTTAACTGGTTGGATCACTTGATAAAAAATATATCAAAAAACCATTTTTATTGCATAATAAAAAAAATATACTTAACACACTAACACTAGTTAATCAATTAGCAATTACATTAGTGGTATCAACAGATATTTTCCCAAGTAAAATCACAACTGCTGACGCACGAACGAAAGCGCGCACGCACACACACACAGAGAGAGATTAAGAGAAGGAATTATGAAAATGTATACCAGAAACAGATCAGTAACAAATTAAAAGATAAACCATCAAGATTCCAATGTATCTGTGGTAAAATCTAAATTGTTTTAAAAACCACAGGTGCTGGATCTCATGTTTACATACAGACTGTACGTACAACTGCATTATCCAAGGTTCATCACACCGTGCTTTATTAAAGAGAATCAATATAAAGTAGTGCTCAGATAAATCAAGCAATATTAAAGTGTAGTTGTTAAACATATTTATTAGGGGAAATCACAGCGTTCTCATATTACCAGCATGGTTCCAATGCTATAATGTGTAGGTCACCTCCAGGGTAGAAGAAATCAAGGATGAAGGAAAAATGTAGATATAGAGATGTACCAACAGACAAACAAACATTCCTCTTATAGGCAACAGGCAGTAATCTTGCATAAAATCATCGAGAAATCAGGGATTTTTAGCCAGGATAGGATTAGTAAATAACAGATTAATAATTTTGTAAATTGCTTTTCCTCTGAATGTTTAAGAAGCTGGAAATTTTTCTGAACAATTTGAAGCCTGAGCAGTTAAGTAATGCCTGGATTTAGTATCTTACAAGGTTTTTAAAATGATTTTTAAAAAATATTATTATATTTCTTTTTTCAACCTAATTTAAGTCTGACAAAGGAAAGAATGCACCTGAATTTAAGACTGCAATCATTTGTCAATAAACCACTGTAAAAATATGCAATACCCATTGCGGCTTCATCCGCAAAAATTATGTCAGAACCTCTATATACACTATGTTAGTAGTTTATCCATTTGGTGTTAAAATCACTAAGCTTGATGGAGAACATACTTTGGAGTAGGCCTCATATAACTGGCCATGGGAAAATAGTCTTCTCTTAAATCAATTCCTGCAGCTTTCACGACTACCATTCTAACTTATTATTAATTGTCATTGCAAAACAGATTTTGATTTTTTTTTAAACAGGAGTGGTGAGAGGATGTTTGGCCAGTGTTATTAATAACATCAAGTTAATAATAAAAACAGGTAATAATAAACAGGTTTTATATTTACGATATGAAACTGAACAAATAAATCATTAATTTTAGAAGATATCAATGATTTTTTAAATTTCCATTTGATCACATTTCACCCCCCCCCCCTCATATGCAAGATATCAAAAAAATACAAAAATTGGTTTTTAGATATTTATATAAACAACATGTTCACCAAAATTCAACCTAACATCTTAATTTGTTCGGCAAAAGTTTACAAAAAGATGAAATTGAGTTTTATACTATTTACCCGAAGAAGTTGAATTTCAACTTCTTAAAATGTTATCGGTAACTTAAAAATTTCTGCTTGGTCACACTCCACCCTCTCTCACCCCCTCAGATGCAAAATACAAAAAAATAAGGCAGAAATTGATTTTTAGATATATGTAAAAGGGGCATTTTAAAACAAAGATCAAGTCAATTATCTATCTCTTGAAAACTGAGAAAATCAAAAATAATACAAAGTATCATTTCACCCCCTTAGAAGTTAAGTTCACAAAATCCTTATTTAGTACCACCTATATCATATAAAACAAACACAGGCTAAAAGTTTTGTGTCTCTAACTATAATAGTTTAAGTTAGACGTTGGTGAGTGAATGAATCAGTCACTCAGAATACCTTTATATATAAGATATACAAAACCAAATCTTATTCCTTTCAATATTAGTTGTTCTGGAAAACTTATTTAAACAACAATAAATGTAAAGTTAACATTCTCATAAAAAATGCAGGAAATACTATTTTTGTCTTTTTTGTATATGCTATTTCCAGCCTCTTGAACTTTGAAAAAATTCTTTGTCAAAGGAATAATAAGATAATTTAAGATATATGTTTCTGATTAAAATATAATTTACATTTTCCAGACTACAAACAATTTCAGATGCAAGATCATAAAATATATAGTGTAAATGGATTTATAAAATATGCAAAAACAATAATTTTACTCAAAACCGTTTAGCGGTCTTGAAAACTACGGCCAAAAAATAGATTCTGACAGGGTAAGTATACTTTATTTTTCAAATAAACAATATAATGAAACATTAAAATTACACAAATTTTATATAGTTTTAAGGAACCCAAAATATACTTGTAATTAAAAATATTTAAAATAAATAATCATTTCAATTTTAAAAACTCAAAAGCAGGAGACACTTACAAAAACATGTACTGTTATTTTGGTCAATATTCCCAAAAGAACACAGTGCAATAAAGAATAATTCATTAAAAATGATCTAAAAAACAATTTCAAGAAGCCCAACTATAGAAACGCAGTGTCTGAAGTTTATTACAGAATTAATACGACACCTACTCCTAGGATCATATCACCCATTTATTTTATATTTGCACTATACTACAGTGAAATTTAATGTTAAGGTTTCCAACATCACATAAACAATGCCGTATGAAAGCTTCCAACCGATCGTAAATGATTCAGCTAGAAATCCACAATAGGGAAACTAGTATAACTGGACCAAAAACTGTCAATATATTACATGCTTAACCACTGTAGTAATCAACACAGGTAGTAACAGACGTCAGATGAATAGCTGCAAAATTTCATTCAACATAAATAAAACAATGAGAAAGGATGACAATGAAAGGTTTTACTACCAAAGAGGAAGGTGAGAAATTTAGAAATTCAGTCAATAGCCAATCAAAATAGAAGTTCAATAACTGTCAAAAGAAGTGTAGAATAGTTCAAGATTTTACAATTTTTAATAAAATAATAAGACAGGAAAAATAACAATACTCAAAAAAATGTTGGTCACGGGCAAAAATACTTTTAACATATGCTTATGAAAATCAGTAATAAACATATTTTATTATATGATACCTATACATATATAAAACTGGTTATTTCATATCATATATCATATTATATCTGAATTGTAAACACATATGTTATAACCGCACACAAATAAAAATATATCTACAATAATTTATGGATATTTTAAAAAGCTGATAGCGATAGTGATATTTATATGCTTATATTATTAATTACATTTATATTTTATCATGAACTAATATTAAAAATTATAAATAAACTTACCTGAGCAATACGGTTCATTTGGCTTTCCATTTCTGCCAACTGAGATGTTTGTAAATCCAATAATTGTAAAAAGTTATACGCCAATGTATTAATTTGATAAGCAACACTAGCCGACGACTGGGTAGTGTAATTTTTTGTTTCTTCCAGGGCAATTCTTTTATTTTCAGACTATAATTAACAAAAAGTAATTATTAGTATAAACAACAAAAATATATAATCCGAACACAATCAGTAGCAATAATTAATTCAAAACCATTCATATCATGTTTAATTAAAATTTTTAAAAATCGCCAGTAGATACAGATGACCGCTTCTAGCACAGCAGCCTATCAGAGAGCAGCATTCTGATCACGTGACTTAAGCCATGCGCACTCTATTTTAGAGAAAAATTTACATATTATGCAGCCGTTTACAGGTAAAATTAACAAATTTCACATTCTTTTGCGAGCGTCATTAATGATTCTTTAACGGGATTCCCTAATCTTTTACAATCGTCTGATTCTTGGAATCCCCTTATCTTGCGTTTGCAATGTATTTATTATAGCCTGTCGAAGACGTCGGGGAATTCTTCTCATAATTGTCTTTTTTTATTCAGTAAAAGTTAGATATTAACAATAGTTGACCTTAATGTAAATTAGTTTTGTTCACGCATTCTCAGTAGCATATTTAATAATATAAATACAATATTATGCAGTACTTTATTAATTTATATAATAAGCGATGCAGTTAAAACGTGCGTGTTTAGAAAATGATTGCGCAACCGCTAAAAAACTATCTAGATTAGCTATCTGTGACGCGAATTCTTTTATAATTTTAGAAAAGGCGTTTAAAAAAAATGTAATCACATATTATTACGAAAATAGAGACGAAACACATAAAGATATTTATTTATTTTTTTAAACGGTAAAAGAAATTGCGTTTACAACATTTTAAAATCGTACGTAACAACGGACGCTGTAAAATTTAATCTATTATTGAAATGTACATATGAAAAAAATCGGAGCGACCAAATCGATTGTCAAGACATTGCTTTTAAAATTAAAAATACACCCGTATATAATTGTAATGATTTAGATCGAGTTATAGACGAAGCGTTTGAAAAATTAGCCGAAGAATCCGAATTTCAAGGTCTTTAAGGTTTAAGGTTTTTAGGTTGGTCTTTAATCAGTATCGACGGTTTAATGTTGCGTATAAATAAATTAAAGCCGTTACATGGGTTCTACATATATAGATTTACCCGAAGAAATAAAACAAAGAAAGGCTGCGATTAATGTTAACAAGACATATACTGCTTCTTTAAACGGGTTATTTTATCGAAACATGTAACCATTAATAATCCGCAACGCTGAGATAAACGTTATTTAAAAAGTACATATGACTTTAGTAAGTTAACGTTTCCAGTCGAGATAAAAGATATTAAAAAATTTAAGTCCGCCAACAATGTTTCTATAAATATATATACGCTGTCAGATTATGATAAGTTAGACCTTTAAAAATTTGCGCAATTGAAAAACCAAACCGTTTTGATTTATTATATTTAAAGAATCACACTATTCACACCATTATATTATATGAATCATCATTTCACACTATTGCTATATAAACGATTTTTCACGACCGGTTAAATCTCAATTGACGAAAAACAATCGCGCAATAGATGTAAGCAAACGCTGTTTTGCATTCTATTATAAAAATATAAATAGAGAAGATAGAATGAAAGCTCATTTAAAACGTTGTATTCACAATGAACCGGCACATATAAAAACACAAAAACCGGGTGAAAATATAATGAAATTTAAAAGGTATGAAAATCAATTTCCAATGCCTGTTGTAGCATACACCCCATCATCCAACGTATACAAAAATCATAGTTATACAACCCGTGTGCACGAACCGATTATAGCTGCTGTTTGTATTTCGTCACGAATCGGTTTTCGATAAAATAAAAAAGTCCTCCCGCAAAAACCTGTACTTTATAGAGGCGAAAAAGCGGCTGAAAATTTCATACATGTTCTATCCTATCTCGCGAATGAAGTTGCAGATGAAATGATATAGGTTGCAATGAAATACAGCTGCTTTTTTCGGTAACCGATTCGTATATTACTGACGATGAATATAATCACGCTAAAAGTCTGGGAACACTTTAAATGCAAAAATTTAGGAGAATACAGCGACGTTGATTTAAAATGCGATGTACTGTTGTCGGCTGACGTTTTTGAGAATTTCAGGTCGGGCCTATGAGATCGCCTTGATGCCGCGCATTATATTTCAGTACCCGGTTTAGCTTTCGACGCCACGCTATATAAAACCGGCATTGAATCGGAACTGTTCACAGACGTCGACATGTATATGTTTATCGAATCCGGTATCAGAGGTGGCATTTCAACTTGCGTGCAAAAACATGTCGTAGCAAACAATAAATATCTGGAAAACTACAACCCCAACGCCCCCAGTAAATATATAACTTACGGTGACGCCAATAACTTATACGGGTTCAGTACGAGTCAGCCTTTACCGTACGGCAACTTTAAATGGGAAAATAAAGAATATTTTAATAGAATTTTAATTCTATAACGAATCATCCTCACGATGCAGATACAGGCTATATATTCGAAGTCGATATAATGTATCCGACAAAATTGCACGATCATCATAACGATTTGCCGTTTCTGCCGGTGTCGGAAGTACCGCCCGGTTAAAACCGCAGAAAATTACTGACCACTCTCGACGACAAAACAAACTACGTCTGCCACTATGTAGTACTCAAACAGGATATAGCGAACGGGTTAAAACAAGTGCACGATATACTGTCCTTTGATCAGAAAGCGTGGCTCAAGAGCTATATAGATTTGAATACAGATAACCGCAAGAAAGCAGCAAACGATTTCAAAAAGACTTTTTCAAACTAATGAATTCCGTGTTTTGTAAAAAAAGTACGGAAAACGTAAGAAATTAAAAGAATTTTAAACTTTCGGTCGATGAAATCAAAATGCGAAATTTAATAGCGAAATCCACCTTTATAGACAGGATAATATTCAGAGTCTTTAGTCGGCGTACAAATGGCCAAAGATACGGTGCATTTAAATAAGCCGATCTACGTGGACTTTACGATATTGTAACACAGTAAAACCGTAATGTACGATTTTCATTACAACGTTATGAAGCCAAAATACGGGGATAAAATCAATTTATGTTACACGGATACGGATTATTTCATCTACGACATTGAAACCGATGATTTTTACGCGGACATGCGAGGCGATGATCTGTTTCAACATTTCGATACGTCAGATTAATCGAATCGTTCTGTGAAAAATAAAAAAGTACTAGGCAAATTTAAAGACGAAGTGAACTGTAATCAAATCGTTGAATTTATCGCATCGAGATCGAAAATGTACACATTTAAATCGGCAAACGGTAAAATTACGAAAAAAGCAAAGGGTGTAAAAAAATAAGTGTAAAAAAGTATTATCTTTGACGATTATAAAGCACGTCTTGACGATTCAGATTTGGAAACTTACAAGACTATGACACCGTTTAGAACGAATAAACACACGGTTACATACTGTAGTTACAAAAAAATTGGCGCTGTTAAACTATGACGACAAAAGGGTGGCCATAGATATCATAAATACACTGACTTGGGGTCATTCACAATATACCGTTAGAATTGAGACGTTTATATGAAAAAAAATAATAAACATTAGCCTACATCCATTTTATTACTGTTCGATTTCGTTAATTAGTTTAGTTTTTTTTAATATGCGTTAATTTAATCTCCTTACAAATACAACTAGATTTGTTGTTTATTTTTCAACCACGACAATTATGTGATGGAGTTCTAAATCTCTAAAACACGGAACTTAATATGGAACGTCAATACCGCATGTAAACTCTACATCATGATAATTATGTCCATATATATTAATTTCATTCAAATCTGATAGTGTAAGATCATTAAATCTTTGTGGTAAAAATATTTTTCCGAAACCTTCAATCGATGCAATAATTGAATCACTATTTTTTGTCTTTTACACTCCACTTTTTCAATTCTATATCGCCTATTGTGCATCATTTCACTATTTTTAATATTATTACAATAACATTAAACGACTATTCGTATGGTATCTTTGGTGATTAAAGAAATTAAACTAATTATCGATACAAATATAGTTTTTAATGCGACAAAATTATGTCAACATGGTGGGAGACGATTTAAAAAACGGTTTGAAAATAAACAAACTAAAGAATTAATTATTATTCAAAAAATTAGTCGGCCCGAATTCGAGCCGACAAAATATCCTATTTATATAGGATATTTCAATTTACAGTGAATCAACAGGGTACAAAAATCCATTGATTTACTAATTTCCAAATCTGGTACGTATTTATAAAAACTTTTAACGTAATATTGTTTCGTGGATATCAAAGTTTTACGAAAAATGTTATTTTAGAACGTATTTCATTAAAGATTTTAAGTCGTATAAAGATGATATTGCTCAGTCGCATTCAAAGTTGCAACGTATAGAAAATAAGCAAAAACAATTGCAAATCGAAAAAATAAACTTGTAGATGTGAATTTAAAACGTAAGTTGCAAATTAACGAACTAAACGGTAATGTAAAAAAAATTAAAACCGTGGCCGCACCATATTTATCTACACTTTTTCCACACCGCAAAAGTGATAATCGCATTATAATTTTGGATAAAAATAAATACGACGAAGAGTATAAATATTATGCTATTCGTGTTCGATATAGAAATCTAAATGAAGCGTTAATAAACTAAAAAAAAGATATCCCGATTTTAAAATTGTTTATCGAAAATTAAAAGATCCAAATAGTGTACGATTATTTAACCTTGCTTTAAAGATCTTAAATTTAAAAGAAAACGTAATAATTTTAATATAAATACGGAATTTGATGATTTTATACAAAAGTTAGATGTTATGTAAAAAAACTTTTAATAAGTTGCAAATCGCGACAACAGTAAAAGAAGAACGTGAAGTCGAGTCGAGTTAATAGATATTATTTTTTTAATACGTTATTATTTATGTTATTTTTTTCTTCTATACAGCGGGCATGTCCATTAAAGCCGATTAGCAAAAGAATTACACGATCCGGCTAGACGTAATTATCCTACTAGAAGGATCCAATTAAAGGGTCTAAACGATCTTGTGCAAGCAGATACAGTCGTAATGATACCCAAACCGATAAAGGATAAAATATTTGTCGACTGTTATTGTTTTACTAAATTCTCGTACGCTATACCGTTAAAGAATAAGACCGGTAAAGACGTCGCGTCCGCTTTGCAACCGATATTTGAAAATCATAAGATGAAACATTTTCAAACCGATCAGGGAAAGAAATTTTATAATCCAAAAGTGAAAGCCCTGTTGAAACGATTCAACGTAAATCATTATTCCACATATTTAGATAAAAAATCTGCTATTACTGACGTTTCAATAGAACGTTGAAAACTAAAATTTGGACTAAATTTACAGAACAGGGAAGCTACAAGCGGATCGATATACTGCAAGCTCTCGTCGACGAGTACGATACAGTACATTTGGCGACAAAATTGAAACCGAAAGATGCAAATAAGACGAACAAATCGCAAGCGCTTGCGAATCTAAACAAAAAAATACGATAGAAAAAAGGGTGCTGTAAAATTTAATGTTGGCGATCATGTTCGCATAAGTAAACATAAAAAAGTATTCGAAAAGGGTTATTTGCCGAATCGGACGAAATAAATGTTTAAAATACACACTGTTCACTCGGAATCACGTCTTGTTACGTATGAATCGATCGATTCACGAAACGAACTCGTCAAAGGACGTTTTTATCAACACGAACTACAAAAAACAAAACAGGAGGATGTATATCAAATTGAGAAAACAATCAAACGAAAAGGCAACAAGGCCTATGTAAAACGGTTTGGTTTTGATAAATCATACAATTCATGGATAGATTTAAATGATGCAATAATTTATTGTAAAAAATTTGATGAAAATACTAGAAAACTTACAAATCGTGAAACACATACACATTCAATAGT
Source organism: Lycorma delicatula (assembly GCF_047948215.1). Taxonomy (NCBI): domain Eukaryota; kingdom Metazoa; phylum Arthropoda; class Insecta; order Hemiptera; family Fulgoridae; genus Lycorma; species Lycorma delicatula. The sequence goes on along the minus strand of NC_134459.1, from coordinate 181,391,432 downwards.
TTATTGAAAAATCACTCGTTGCTTTTACATATATATATATATATATATAGATTAGTAAGATGATGCTTTTTAATAATAAAATTGTCGGTGATGATGACTATATAGATTATCTAAGAAATAAATACGAATATATTCCTTCAACATCTAAGTTTGAATATCCATGAAGCTCTCCTAGACCGTGATGATGAATATAGTCCAATGCAGGAAGTATCTAAAATTAAATCCGCCATTGATTCGTTCTATTCTATTATGAATGATTTCGATATTGGTTGCGAAACAATAAATTTGAAAATACATTTTCTTTATCACAATCATCATAAAAGGATCACTGTTTTAGATAAAGATTATTTATACGATATTGATGATGTAGTCATTTAGAAAAAAATTTCTCTCTGATTTATCAAAAATTATTTTACAAAGTTTGTACTTTTAAATTTCATATAACCGCTAGAATCGATATGAGTTTAACTTTTTAATAATTTATTAGTTTAAAATATATTTTTTTTAATAATTAGAGATATGAATGAAGTACAACAGAAAACCAAGTTCCCCATCGTGACCCCGATGATGGGTTACGGATTCAAAAACCGAAGTAAGCAACGTTCTATTACCAAACACATCAGATGAATTGTATGCGGGCCATCGAACTGCGGTAAAACAAATATCGTCTTTAATTAGTTCAACCAAACGGAGTACGCTTTAATAACTTATACATTTTCTCCAAGTCGGTTCACCAACCTTTATATAGAATGTTGTCGAATTTGATGATATTAAACCCAGAATTGGGTTACTATGAATATAGTGAAAGCGATCAGGTTCCGCAACCGGAAGCTGTTAAGCCCCATTCGATAATGATTTTCTACGATGTAATTAAAGAAAAACAAAACAATATCGGCGCTTATTTCGCAAGAGGTCGTCACAATAAAATAGATTGCTTTTATCTAGCGCAAGCGTATTCTAAAATACCAAAACAACTCGTGCGGGGCAATTGCAATTTTTTAATTCTATTCAGACAAGACGGTTTAAATTTACAACACATTTACGATGAACACGTAAACGTTGACATGTCGTTGACGCTTTTAAATCGCTGTGCGATCACGTTTGGAACGCGAACCGGTATGGTTTTCTAGTTATCGATAAAGAGAGCGATAAAAATAAAGGTCGCTATAGAAACGGTATCGATAAATTCATCATCGTTTAACGCAACGTTAAACGTAACGAACGCAAGCTGAACGCAACGACTATTCGTTTGAATTCTTTTCTATATATATAGATATGTATAAGGAGAAACAAACGGTTGAAATTGATAAATTGAATAAAGATTTTAAACGTAAACACGCGGCTTTCATGTTGGGTTTAGCCGAAGAGGAAGCTTTATTTACTAAACGTTCAAACCGATAATAGATCCTATAAAAGAAATTAAAGAAAAAATAGAGCCAAAACCACCTCCAACCGATGGAGAAATTGATATAGATAGAGTAGGACGGGAACTGGGAGATAGATTGTCAACTCATTGTCATGTGTGAAGAGTTTTTTGATGATGGTGCCTCTTCAACATTGTTATCTGAACAAACATTACCGCTACACTCTCAAGAAACTCAAGACAAAGAACCCAGAATACACACAAAATATACATCTATATTAGAAGATGCTCAGTTTTCCAACAAAACTACAAATGAAACAATAAAATCGTACTTAGAAATGTTAAAAACAGGTCAAAAAATATCTCTAAATGTGTATGGTGTAAAGTATGATAAAAATACAGATACTAAATGGGCGATATTAAAATTGAATTTATAGATGATAAAATTCATTTGGGAGATTTCATTTATCCAGCCACACCAGGTCTTTTAGAGTCGTTAATTTATAAAAATCCAGACCTGAAAAAGGTTCACAGAGCAGATATGCGAACTTAGGGTGAATGTTGAAACATGCCAGTGTCCACTTGATGGTGCGACATGATAGATACAGTAAAAACCAATAAATCTTTTAAATATAACGAACGAAGTGATCAGAAAGCTGTTCCCTGCAAAAAACCTGTTAACGCTATTTCCCAGTATAAAACACCATCCGTCTCTTTTAGCGATTCTGGGTTGTTACATGCTCAGTTTAATTACAATCCAGTCTATTTATATCGGGATGATCCAAACGAATCGGTACATAGATTGTATACCCTTGTGGGCGAATATGATGGCAGAAACACGAGAGTTTCAAACGAAATCATATCCGTAGTAAAAGAATTGAAAGAAATTGAATTTTATTATTAGGTTATTGGTTTTTAATTTTTTTTATATAGAGCCATGTCACGATTAAGATTAGGCCACAACGGTCGTCGAGGAGGAAACGGAAAACGTGGTCCACCAGGGGTAAGGTTTTCCCTCACATCCGATGGAAATTTTGATATAAACCATCACAGATTGTGAAACGTATCCGATCATATCGATGATGCGGACGCGTTGAATTTTAAACGGTGTAAACTTATGTTTGACGAATACACAAACGGTCTCGGTGAAAGTTTGTAGGTTTGGAACGATTAAATCACGAAATAATAAACCGTGATGTAAGCATCAAAAAATATATAGAAGATGAAAAAGTGAAACTTGCAGACGAAACTGTACAGTTCATGAAAGATGACCTCGAATCGCTTAAAGAAAAAATCGCAAAGTATATAGACGATGAATTAAACGGTCCCATTACAGATCTCGTAAAAGCTAACATCAAGGCACACATTGCAGAAAAGATTCGTGAAAATGAAAAGTCATTTTGGTCACTCAAATCTGAGCGAGCTTAGATACATTTTATCGTATAAAAATTACTTTATATGAAACTTTTTTTGGCTCGAATTCGAGCCGACTAAAACCGATCGTTTAGAAACTGTTTTATTGAGAAATTTATTATATTTTTTATTTTATAAGAAATATTTTGGGGACCCGAATTCGGACCACCTAATTTAAAACGCATTAAGAAATCATTTAGATTTTTGTATCGATGATGTATTTGAATTAAGATAAATTTTTTTATATGTAGACACGAAGAAGATAACGAAGACGAAAAAAGGCCGTGGTATTATCGGTTCCGTTTTGAACAAAATTTTTGATTTATTGCCGTTTGAAGCTCATATTCCGGGTTACAATTATTGCGACCCGGGTACGAAGTTAGATAAGCGGTTGAAACGTGGTGATAAAGGCATAAATAAATTAGACGAAGCGTATAAACTGCACGATATAGCTTATTCCAAATATTCAGTCGGCAAAACCAGATCTCAAGCCGATAAAAGCGCTTGCCGAACGAGCTTGGGAACGTGTGCTTGCACCGGATAGTAATTTGACTGAAAGAGCGGCCGCCTATGCGGTAACTAACGCAATGAAACTTAAATCTAAATTTGGTGGTAGATTAAAAAGAGGTGGTCGATTAAGACTGAAGAAAGGTGGCAGCGTTATTGCTAAGAAACGCAGAGAAAAAAAATAATCGATTCAATACTAAATCGCGCTTCATACGATTACGAGTCGATTGTGTACGCAAAACAGTTGAAAATTCCGCATTTTAGAGGTATTTTTATGTTGGACGATTTACCGAAAAAGATTAGGAAAAATGAATGCGCTATAATCAATTTAGACAGTTTGAGCGGTCGCGGTACGCATTGGGTTTGTTTTCGGAAAATCGATAAAAATGTAATTATTTTGATAGCATAGACGATGTGCATTCACACCAGAATTGATGAAATATTTCAGAAAATCTAACGTAACGTACAATTACAGTAGATATAAAACCGATGACGATGTAATTTGCGGTCGATTGTTAAGCATTTTTATGTGAATAAATTATACATTTTTGTTTTTTGTTTTTTTTCTAAATAGATATATCGTGTCTATTATCGATTGACGGTAACAGTTCGACGATTAAAAAATAATTTTTTCCACCGATCGACTTTTCAAAAGGTCAACAAGAATTAGGTCTTAAGTGGATAATGACCGCCAACACTATTCCAAACGTTGAAGAGAATAAAAATAATAAATTCTGTTATGCGTTCGATAAGGATGTTAAAAAAGATGAAAATAATAATTATGTATTTAGAAAGAAAAATTATATAACTATACAAACGGGTAGTTATGAAATTGAAGTTATCGGTGAACATATAGAGTGAAATGAAAAACATTAATCAAACCATAACCTCGCGAGCAAACACCAATACGTTACAGGGTGAAATTAAAAGCACTGTATGGAGATTTTTCGGATACAGATTCTAGTATCGACAGTCTGTTGGGTTACGGGGCGAGAATTCTCAAACCGAATGTGACGCATCTTTCAGATCGAATAATAAATATCGCTCCTGTAAATGTAATACGTGTAAAATGTAATATTATTTCCCGCAGTTTTAGAAATGAAGATCAAGATCGTATTTTATACGAGTTTCCATTGAGTGTAGATCCTGGTGATGCGATTGAAGAATATCCATTTTATATTGAATTTCTATCGGTAAATGCGAGAGAAATTTATGATTTAGTTATATCGTTGACCGATGAAAATGATAATTTATAAAATCTACGCGGCGAAAGAGTAAACATGTTGATTTTGAAAGAATATAAATAATTTTACACGCTAAATAAGTACCAGAAGTCACGGATTTGTACCCTTTGAATCGACTTTATACATAATATTTTGGTTGCTGGAATTCCAGCTACCAAATGTCTGAATAATAAATAGAATATTGTAATTTGAATTTTTATTTTTATTATAGATATGCCGCTGGTATTTGATGATGAAATTGATGTTAAAAAACGTTTCAAATTGACGGAGAACAACATTGAAAAATTAAAACCTCTAGGTTTTGAGATTGTTGACGGGAAACTCAATACGTTATTTGAAGAATTCAATTTTTTTATATAGTGATGAATTATTTAAGTTAATAAAGTAGCGCGTTCAGACGAGTCCCTAACATATAATCAATTTCACAATCGTTATTCCTTAGCGAATAAAATCGAAAAGGAAATTAAAATTCCTATAAATCAACATGTATACCGTTCCGAGTGAAAGTTATTTGATTGTTTCCCGCAAACTCGTCGGAGCAGACGGAAAAAATCGACTACTTCAGAATTAGTTAATTTTGCTGTGGCCTTTTTATTCCAGGATATACGATATCTTATTAACGCACAAGTAGCTTCGGTGAAAAATGTAGGCGTGACATCGGTTATGAAAAACGCTCTTTCAATGATAAATTCTCTTTTGACAACTGCCGAAATAGCGGGATGAAATAGTCGGTGGAAAAAATAAAGTCGATTTAGATGAAAATGGTAATTTCACTTTACGCATACCGATGTCGATGCTGTTGGGTTTCGCTGAAGGCTATAAAAAAATAATCATAAACAATAGACAGGAATAAGTGTCGAGACGTTTTGATAGCGACGTAAACGCTTTAGCGATACGGTTCCCGACCGCAAATCTAAGATAGAATTAACAGACAGTGTGGGTTGTCCCATATTTAAAAGTCACACCCGAATATGAGCTGGAATTAGCTAAAATGGGAAATCAAAATAAAGATGTGCGTATGGCGTTCAGAGCGTGGGATCTTCATGAAAATACAGCGGTTCCTCAAACGAATTATTTTACACGGAATGTGACAACGTTGTCGCAAATAGATAAACCTTGCTTTGTTATTGTAAGTTTTCAAACCGATAGGAAAGAAAAAGCCGTGAAGGACGCGTCAGAATTCGATTCTTGTAACGTTAAAAATATTTGTGTAATGATTAATTCAAACAAATATCCGTATGAAGATTTACAGGGGAATCAAGCGAAGATGTATAGAATGTTTATTAATTTTCAAAAATCATATTATAAAAATAGATTCACCGTACACGTTTTCCGATTACAAAACCAAATCTCCTTTATATGCGATCGATTGCTCGCATAAAAATGAATCCGTAAAAATTGGTGTAATCGATTTAAAAATTAAAATTTGAAGCGGAAGAGAATTTTAAACCAAATACAGTAGCGTATTGTTTATTAATTTACGATAATGTAATCGCATATTCTCCGCTGACGGGTGAAGTGATAAAGCGCAAGAATAAAATGTAGAAATTTTTATTTTTTGTTTTTTTTTTTACACTCATAAATTATTTGTTTTGTATTTATTTCTTTTTCAGTATAAATATTTGGCAATGGAAGTTTTTAAAATTAAGAAATTGAATAATTTCGTTGATTTTCCTAAATATGCTACCGAACAAAGCGCCGGTTTAGATTTAATTTCAACAATCGAAACGATTTTCAAAACCGGTGAAATAAAAATAATCGCAACCGGCATTGCGATTATTTAGGCAACGATATACGTCGCCTAAAAAGTACGAAGCACAAATAAGACCTAAGTCGGATATGGCGATGAGCTATGGCATTACATTGTGAATTCGCCGGGCACGGTCGATGCTGATTACCGAGGTGAAATTAAAGTCGGTCTTATTAACTCGGGCGATAAAGATTTTACAGGGCAGAAGGGGATGAGTATAGCGCAAATGATAATATCCTAATACAAACGCATATCGTGGAAGGAAAGCGAACACTAGACGAAACTGAACGTAACGGCAATGGTTTTGGTCTGTCTGTATAATGAATGACCTACGTACAGATAAATTTATTATCAAGGTCGCGTTTTTTTAATTTTATTTAACATTTATTATAGCGAATACTTAACAGCTGTATACAATAAGAATTCCCTGACGTCGTCGACAGGCTATAATAAACACATTACAAACGCAAGATGGGGGGATTCCAAGAATCAGACCGTTGTAAAAGATTAGGGAATCCCGTTAAAGAATCGTTAATGACGCTCGCAAAAGTGTGAAAATGTGAATTTGCCTACAAGGCTGCATAATATGTAAATTGTTCTCTAAAATAAAGTGCGAGTGGCTTAGTCATGTGATCAGAATGCTGCGCTCTGATCGGCTGTCGTGTAGAAGCGGTCATCTGTAACTACTATAGCCTATTAATATTTCTTGGCTTATGAAAAATAATTAGTTAATAAATAAAAAACAAATAATTTTATTTCTTAACTACAATAATCATCAAAATAATTATAAACCAAATAAAATCAATACTCAGAAGCACGCATACGTGCGTGTGCATCTACGAGGTCTGTTTAGAAAATAACTGAACATTTTTAATAAACACAAGAGATATTTAGCGACATGCAGTTGACAGCATTGTTTTGCATAACCTCCTCTGTAACCACATGTTCTTGGATTGTCGATATCTACTTTAGTTTTCGTGCGATTATTATTTGAATGCAACAAGTTTAAGTGTTAGTAGTGATTTTTATAATGTTCGATTTTCAAGAAAAAAAGAGTAAGGATACGATGTAAAATTTTGCGTAAAACTGGGGAAAACTTTCACAGAAATGTTTCAACTTTTGAATCAAGCTTATGGAGATGATTCTCTAGGTCGTACACAATGTTACGAATGTTTTCACAATTTAAAACGGTTGTCAGTCGATTGAAGATGACCCTCAATTAGATTAGCCTTTGACTTCAACTGATGACACCCGTGTTCAGAAAATAAATGATATGGTGCGTGCAAATCGCCGATCGATTGTCAGAGAACTTGAAGAAGAGATAGCATCTCAGTCGAACATGCCGTGACATTTTGACTGAAAAATTGAACGTGCATCGAGTTGCAGCAAAGTTTGTTCCTCGTTTGATGACCAAACAGCAGAAAGAACATCGAGTGGACATTTGTTGACATCTTGGATAAGCCCGATGACGAAGAAACATTCACGCAAGAGATCGTAACAGAAACCAAAAGCCGGGTTTACAGCTACAAAATTGAGACAAAAGTTCAACCATCACGATGAATCAGCAAAGGATCTCCACGCTCCAAAAAAGCAAGTCGGTCTCAATCCAATGTCAAAGTGATGCTCTCTTTTTTTTTCAATTTTAATGGAATTGTGCATTTTGAATTCTTACCTCAAGATAAAACAGCGAGTGAACTGTGCATACTCTCGTGGTATTTTACAACAGTTATGTGAAAAAAATCTCAAAGAAACTGCAGTTGTGGCAAGACAACTCACGGTTCCTTCACCATGACAATGCGCCTGCACACTCGGCTTTGTCAATTCGTCAGTTTTTTCCCAAAAATCAGATGACTGTCCTCCCTTAGCCTCCCTACTCACCAGACCTGGCTCCTAGCGATTTCTTTTCATTTCCGATTAAAATCGGTGAGAAAGGATGCTGTTTTGAGACTACTGATGACATCAAAGGAAATTCATCACGAAGATTAAAGGCTATTTCAAATGAAGCTATCTAGAACTGCTTCTCCAAATCGAAACACTGCTGGGAAAAGTGTGTGAATGGGAGACAGCAGTTCTTTGAAGGGGACAAAGACCGATAATCTGTAAAATTAATAACAAAGATTAATAAAATAAAGTTTGGTTATTTTCTCGAACAGACCCCGTGTATGTACAATGTACAAGGTGACTTACAGGAAACGAGTTTTTTTGAACAGCCAGTGCATTTTTGTTACAGGTGATGGGGAGATTGAGGTTAAGTAATTCAATTGAGCATGGCCTACCGTTACAGTCACAATGGAGAAGTGAACGATACAGTATCGTGTTTTCATGTACGATACTTATATTCAAAATAATTAGTCTATTGTCACAACACAGCGGATCTTTTGTCATCACTTCAACAACATCGGAATGGCACAGTTCCATGCAAAAACATGTTGTTAAGGTGGATTGAGGCGTTCAGAACAACAGGAACAATAACAAAGAAAAAGCCACCGGGCCCTCCAAGAACCATAAGGATGCCCAAAAACATTGCCAGAGTGAGAGCGGCATTAATCAGGAGTCAAAGTCGATCTGCACGCAGACATGCACGAGAACAACATGAGCCGTGATTGTGTGAGGAAAATTTTACTAAAATGGCGTTACATTGACAGTGAACTCACAACACTTTGTACATATATTGAATACATTTCTTGGACCAGAACTACAGAGGCAAGGATTAAACATGAGAAACATTTATTTCCAACAGGATGGTTCCATAGCGCACACTGCCTGCACATCAATGGTAGTTGTGAGAAACATGTTTCATGGCTAGCTGATTTCCCATTTTGGTAACTTACTATGGCCGCCAAGATCACTAGATTTGTCCTCCTGTGACTATTTCATATGGAGATATTTGAATGAACGTGTTTATGCTCACAAACCCAGTAATTTAATGAACTTGAAAGAAGCAATTATGGAAGAGGTGCAGTTGACTGAACAAGACATGTTGATGCGAGATAAGGTTGATTTTCTAAAGAGGCTGGAAATCTGCATTAAAATGGATGACCACCACATGAGTGTAATAATTTTCATAAAATGATTATTTTTAATAAAACAGAATGTTTTTACCTTTATTTGTGTAACAATAAAATAATATTATTTTGTAAATTAACTTTGTAATGCTCATTTGAAAACTGTCCGTTTCCCGTAAGTCACTCTGTATAATTATTTTTATATTTTTTGTTTTCCGATGACTATGTACGGCATGACTTGTTATCATGCCATGGTAAATAATAGAGATTTTAATTTACTGACATAGTATATACATACTAACATGTTATTCTGGCACTTATCCTTCTCAACACACTCCACCATACATCTTAATACAAAGCTCCCAGCAAATTTTTAATTTTCTTCTGTTGAAACACTTCCTGGAATCATATTAGTAAAATAGTTCATGAATTTCATAATTTTTTTATATCTCTACTTTAATAAATAACAGAGATATTTATTTTATATTGATAACCAATACTTAACATCTATAGTTCAAGTTTTAAATTATCTTTCTATAAAAAAAATCTCTTCTACAAAAGAAGAGATCTCTGCAAAAGTATTAAACAGAATTTGGGAAAAAAAAGATTTGTCATATTGTTTTTCAAAACACTTCTCAAGAAAAGTAAAAACAATGTCACTCAACATAAAAAAAATACGTCATAAGAGTTGCTAAAGAATTCATAGAACTATGCAGCACAAAAAGGATGACACAAAAGGGGTACTTTTTTTATGGACAGACCAATTTCTTATTTGCTGAATAGCTCATGATAGTTTTGTTTGAAATTACCCTCTCTGGCGTAGGCACTGGAACTGGCTTTATACAATAACAAATGCTCCTGAGAAGAAAAGCATATGGTTTTAAGTGGGCTGAGCTTTTAAACAATCAGCAGTATTAATAACAGTAACCACAATAACTCAGGTAACTAACAAACTACACATAACAAACACACAATATAATTCACACAAACTGAACTATGAAGTAAAGTAACATAAATAAAACTAATATTTTAATTAGAAAACGTACTTGAAAATAATTTCCTTTGCAATATTCAGCAACTCTTTCTAAATTTGTATGGCTGTCCGATAAGCTATTCTGACCTTCTGGTATTTCAGTATTTAACAACGCTGCCAATTCTGCCATATTGTGAGAATCACTTCCTAAACCGGACTCCCTATTGGGATCAACGGTTCCTGTAAAATATTTTAAATGACTCCAATTAAAAATAGCACAAAGTATTAAAACAAAGATTCTATTCTAAAGAATCAAATAATGAAAAAACAGAGCAGTGAGTCACAAATTTCAGTTAATGACAGCTAAAAATAATAGAATAGTAACTGTGTTTATAGAAGCAAGTAAAATGTATTAACTAAATAAGATAATATTCACTCCAATAAGCTGGCATCAGAATGTTACTCAAGAGCACACAAATAAAAACAGACAGGAGCATACAAATGCACACATTGAAGATAATTAATAAACACCAATATAGTATGTAAACACCAATCTACTACATAATTCTTAACTATGTATGTACAAAAAAAGCATGCAATAATTCATTTTTAAGGATGGATTACTATATTAAAGATCTACTTTTTTTCATTAACCACCACAATCATGTTTTCATATATACAAAATAAATGTTAATAAGGAACATGATAAATAGAATAAACAAATAGATTGATACATGATAAACTGACAAATTCACTAAATCTTAACAAAGGGCATACGAAAAACTCAACAAAAAAAAAAGTAATAACATTAACTCAAAGTAACCAGGCTACATTTAAAGAAAAAATACATTAAATAATTATACTTACAGAGGGCAGTAAAAATTAATTTAATGTTAGCATAATTAAAAAAAGGATAAATTGCACTTTAAAGTTATGAGAAAATCAATAAATACATAAAAGTTTTATAGGAATTTAATAATTATAACCATAGGTAAACCAACACATTATTCATAATTACAAAAAATTTACAATATCAAAAAATAATTAAATTAAGACACAAGAATTGAGGGCAATATAAATAAACAAAAACAAACACGTTTCTCAAAGTAAAAATATAAAGATAAGTCAAATGAAGATTAGTGGAAAAAATAAGGTAACACATCAGAAATAATGAGAGGTAAATTGTTTCATAAGGGAATGACATAACAAACAAAATGTATACATAAGATAAATGACTACAGATCAAGGGTTTATCAAGAGTTGAATGAATATATGTATACTTGCATCATATAAATATAATATTAAACCACATCTCAAATAACTATCTGCAGCTCACACACAGTATTAACAAAAGCTTCAATATTTCAACTACACAAACATTTTCAACAAAATAAAATTCCAAGTTGTAAAACTACATATAAACACTAAAATTTATTAACTGCAGAAAAAACGATTGGCAATCTACATAAATACAAGCAGCACGTTTTGACATAACAGGCGGTGAACCAACAATATTTATGATTTACACCTAAAAAATATGAGAATCTTACAAATTCCGGTGTGAATTAATTCATTAACCCCATGGCCACTCCATCGTTTTTAAATTTCGGCTGTATAATATATTAGACCGTTATGTACAGTAAAAAAATGCTACATCTCATTACGATTGTTTTAAAACCTAATTAATTAAAACTGTTTACCAGCTGACAAGTTATCTTCCCACATTATTAGGACGTTCAATTATCTGTCTTCTATGACACTGACATTACTTTGAAACGGGGATAAAAGCACATTCCTTAAGGCAATGTGCTGCTACCAAGAGATTTTTATTGCACATCAAAGGACTAGATACAATCAAAATACAAAAACAAAATTGTATTAAATTTCAAAAGGGTTAATTAAAAAATAACAACACCCATTATAGATGATAGCAAAAAAAATCCTTTTTCAAATAATAATTATTTCATAAGTTTAATGACGTATAAACGTGTTCTTTTGAATAACGTAGTCTTCGTATACTTGAGTACAATACGCGATACTGGTGTCTGAATGCGGTTAACAAACCAATTTTCAGCGAAAACTTTACGTATACAATAAATAATTTATAAAATATTTTCTTAACGTTTTTTACATAATTAAAAAATTACAGATTGGAGTATGGAATCAAAGTAGTGTAAAATTTAAAAACATAACCTCGTTAACGTTGAAATCACTTAGGTTACACTAACAAGAATAAACATTTAATTAAATGAAATAAGTACACAATAAATCAAACTTGTTTTAAGTTTTTCGTACAGTAAAACACAAACTAACACTAGAGTACATAATGAACGATTTGTATTGGTGAAGGCAATCGAATACTCGTAGATTTCTATGCAGATTATTCCTATCAGAAATACAATTAGTGAATGCTTTTACGTAAACATAAATTCTGTTCGCAATTTAAACTACATACCTTGATAATAATACATAGTAACCATATAGATGTATTTTTATTAACCAAAAGAAGGACGTTTAACCGAAAATATTTGGTATAACGGAACAGAACCGCACTCAATATATATATATATATAAATATATTTGTCGTACTACCATCTACCGCTATTTATAAGAACTATCGGTTTCGAGTGCAGTTTTAAATAATATTGGTCGTGTAGAAAATGTGGAAAAGAATTATGATTGATGACAAAGATTTCATAATACGAACAACAGTTACTGAAAATAAATATGATATACTTTTGTCAGATTTCAGCAAAGTTTGGTCAGAAATATTAACAGAGGAGCAAATACTTGAAAGATGTAAGGTAAGTAATTATATTTTGTATTTTCATTTTATAGATAACAAGTAACAATTTTATGTTGATTACTGATATGTAAATCTATTTAAATTAAAAATATGTAATCATAGAAAAAAATCGATTAAAATATATAATTATTTTACATAAATCTAAAGTGTATACAAATCTCCCTACAAGCTGCCTCTACTTGCCTGGCCAACACCACCATTATAACCAAGCATGCAGAACACTTGCTACTGCTGGTTGCTACAAAAATAATACCTCCAAATGATATTTCTTGTATTTATTGCTGTTTATTCTACCACATTCATTTAATTTTGTTATTATTTATTTATTTAAATTTGTCATTTAATTATTGTTTATTTCATTTTTTATTTATTTGTTCTACTGTAATTTATTATTTGAGCTACTATATAAATTATCTTGTATGAAATCATTTTATGTTTTACATTTATAAAATACAGTACAAATTAACATTTTAATTAATTAAATTAATTTTATGTTTATTATAGTACAAACTTAATATCTCTGTAATATTCATAGTTTTTTTATAATAAATTTAATAATGATTATAATTGCATTACTTTTATTCAAGTTTCTTTTACACTTTATTCATATATGTATCTTTTTGTACAATTTAATGGTTTTATTTTGTAGTTTTGTAGGCCTACAAAGCAAATATTAGTTGTTGGTGCATATGTGGTATTTAGAAATAATCTTTGTAAATAATTACATCATATCAAAGAAAATCATATCATTATAGCCTATAATAAATAAACAACTCCTTTCATATACTTTTGTATTACATCTATCTCTCTCTCTCTCTCTCTCTCTCATGCGCACAACACCCAAACACCACACCACTGGAACTGTGAAGCGCATAGTTCCATATAAAGATTTTTGTATCTTTTTCATAAACTGGGAGATGGATACTTACATTAAGCTTAAGGATTATATATTGTATAAGTATAAATAAAAAAGGACTCAAACACACACACATATATATATATATATATATATATATATATATATATATATAGGCAGTTCCACAGTGCCTATATGTAAGCCCTATTGGTTGGTATAGAGATGCTTCCTACATACTGTTTTTTTTTTACTGCAGATCAACTAACTCAAATTGGATTTAACATATTCATACTATTCCTCATCCCCTCAAGTTTCCATTTTTGCTACAATGAAATTCCCAGGTTTGATTACTGGCAAAAATTTCAATTTCATGGCCTTTTGAGATTTTCGAATGAATAAATACCAGTTACAAAGAAAGAAATAAGCAGAAATCTCATTTAAGCACGATTTAAAAAGTATACATTTAGAACTACACATAGTCAACTAAATACATGCAGCTGCAGCATGAGACATCACGACTCTTCCTTAATTATTAGTAATTATTCAAGACTTTGAGACTCTCTTCCCCACAATAAATAAATTTAAAACTTGCATGTAGTTTGAAATCAAGTGAACTGTAATCAGAAATCTGACTTCCCCCTCTATGTATATGTTTACTTAAATGTCATTAGACATCATTTAGAACAATAATAATTTTTAACCATTCAACCAAAAAATGTATGAAGTGGGGATAATTCCGGTAAAATGTTATTTTAGTTATTTTTAATTTATTATTTCTTTTTGTAGGAAATGAATCCACTTTATGAAGCTGAACCAGTTATACTTATTAAAAGAATATTTGAATTAATAGATCCGAAACAATTACAAATTAAGAAAGAACTTTTAAAAACTGTTAATCAACTTACGCTGAATTTCATCTCGTACTTGAAAGGTATCATTTTCAAGTTTCAGTTCATCCTCACTCTCACTACTCCTGAAAAGGTAAAAAAATAAAAAAAAGACATGATTTTATTAATTCTGTTATTAAACATTATTCACTATTCTGAAAACAAAATTAATGTTGTTTTTTTTACAGTTATAACAAATTGCTTTTAGTAACAACTTCTTTTTTTCTATCACTTTTAATAGCCAACTCAGGTACACAACATTTTTATGAGTGTTAGTCCGATTGATTTAAAAAAAAAAAAATAGAAAAATTTTCAAACTAAAGAAAAACACCAACGTTTCAGTCTTTCTCAAAATCAGGAATAATAAAATGTTTTAACATGTGGTACACAAAAATAACCTAACTTCCTTGTTCTTATTATTTATTAATGAATGATTTCCTAAAATCTCAAATCATTCATTGTTATCTTCTTTGCAAATGATATTAATGTAACTACACCTGAATTTTTTTTTTTTGCTTGATGAATTAATTCACAACATAAGCTCAAAGCTTGTCCACCACTGAAATTAGTGAAGTCTTTTAAATTACTTTGAAAGACTAGAAAATTATACATTTTCAAAAAATCATTCAAAAATCATTCTTTAGTTGGGTCATAACTATTTGACTTTAAACAAGAGAAGACACAACTATTTCATTGTGCTTTTCAAAGAGACATTATAGCATAAGCTAACATTATAAGGCTTACTAGTCTATTAATATAATCATAACAAGAAATTTCTAGACTTGATAAATTTTCATCAGATGATTAAATTAAACTTGTCTGCAACAAAATCAAACCATTTTGAAGCATCTTGATAAAACACTACGGTTATAATTCTTAAATTTTTATTATGTTTATATATAACAATCTGAAATATAATATTATCATTCAGGACTTATTAAAAAAAATTAAAATATGTTTGCAAGATACAAAAAATAGGACAGTCAAATCATAATTTAAAAGTATGTATCATCTTAGTAAATAAAAAAAGATGGCATATAAAAGGGAGGTGTCTTCTTGTATATTGTTATTCTGTTATTGTTATAATAATAACAATAATAGAAATTATTTTAATTCAGTTAGTGAAGGAAATGAAAACAGGCACAAAATTGTAGACAGCACAATTTTTAAGATCCATTCAAATAATTTCAGCCCTATCTCAGCTGTTTAACAATTGATTTGAACAAATGAGGTATAATTTTGTTTATAATGGAAAGCTTAATAAGTTATCTAATAAAAATGTAATATTTACTAATTAATCTAATAAAACTAATACTTATGGAACTATTTGTAATTAAAAGAATTAAATGGTCACCATTTCAGAATTTTCAGAAGTAAAATTTTGAACTTATTATTTTGTAGATGTTTTGGAAACATATACATCAAATTTCATTAAAATAACTCAGTCTGTTTTTATAATACAGATTTTTATTGAAAAAAACTCAAAATGGTGGAAACAAGAAAAATGAAGCGAGGGCATTTGTTGTACACCTGAATTTTGTTTTGTTTATTTTGATGTTTTGAATCAGCATCAGTTTTACAAGCACCTCTCACAATAATCTTTCTGTATAACTAAAAAATTATCAATATTCTATTTTAGCAAACCAAACAAAGAAACTACTAACATGTGAACATTATTTTTCATCATATAAGAAAGGCCCTTAATCATACCTCCATTATGATATTTGATAAATTATTGAGCCATTTAAAAAACCTTTCCACCAATTTATACAAAATGAAATTTTTTTTTGTTTATATTATCAATAATATTCTGCTGATATATTTCAAAAAAATATATAAAATCTGAAATTTTTGTTTAAGGTGTTAAAATAATTTACATTAATTCGTTCTAGAATGTTATTTATTTAAATCAATATTTTTGTTATTTTTATGTATTAATAAAGACTCTAATCAGACTTTTTTATAACCAGGTTATATTTTGTGGTACTGCTCTAACAAAGGTAGATTTCCTTGATCCGTCCAGGCAGCTCTGGGGTGGTCTTTTTTATCTATGGAGTAGCATACATACTCATTCCTGATATGATCTGTATAACGTATAATTATACATAGATCTAAATAAAATATTTATTTATACATTGATTGTGACGGTGAGCTGATTTTATTTATGGGTTTTGTTGAAAAAATTCATTAAAATATCTTGATTGATTATGTTATTTATATATATATATATTAATTTATATAATTATTCTATTAACAGCTTTGTCAACATTTAACTTTTCCATTAATTCAAATGATTGAAGAGCTACAAGCGAGAGAAAAAATGTTATTTAATTTATTGGCAAAAAAAGATGCTGAGATTAACGAATATAAAATGGAAGGAGCTAAAATATCTCGACGTCAGTACCTTTATTAAATCTGTATATAATTACTAAAAAATTAATTCATTAATTTAATTCACAGAAAAAGAATAATCTAGTTTAGCTGATTATTAAATTTTGAATATCTTTACAATAAAATTTAATTTTAATGAAACCAACCTATGTAGTTTACCTACCTGGCTTTCATTTTTGCACTAACGGCAAGAAAAAATTCACTTCGTAAAAATTTCTCAGAAGAAATTTATTGACTTTCATAAAGTTGTAATATATTCATTATAATATAGCTAATTATGTCATTTTTCTCTTACTTTTAGCAGTTGTGTACATGGAATTATTGGCTTACTTCTTCAAATCATATCATGATCAATAAAATCTACTATGATGCAAGTAAACTATGATAGTGGAGAGTATAATTGCTTATGAGTATGATTACAGCATTAATTTTATAATTTTATTTATAACTAATATATTCTCAATATCATAATCAAAATTTAATAATAAAGCATGAATAATTGTTTGTAACAGATATTTAATGATACGCAAATTTATGTAATGTACAGATGCAGGATATACTATTATAAATGTTCACAAGCAATTAATTCTTAACCTTAATAATAAGAAATATTTGTATATTAGATTTTATCATAGTAAGCCTACATTTTAGCACGAACCTAGTAGTTTTGTTTACGAGCATTATCAAATTAATTATAATTTATTATAGTTATATGTTTCAATTGCTAAAAACAGTTGTAATTGGTAGATGTTATTGTTAAAAAAGGAAAAGTAAATAATAAATCAATTAAATATGTCTCTAATAAATAGAGCGAGCAGTCCTTTTGTCACCTATGAGTACTATCAGAACCCTAATGCAGTCTGGTGAAAGTGTATCAAGAAACTTTCAAAGACCATTAGAAATAGTGAAAAAAAAAATTAAAAAACTTCTCTCACTCTTTCCACAAATAATAATAATAATAGTTTAAATAGAAAAAAATTCATTGTTACTAGATTTTTAGTTTTTGATACATTTTGTAAAAACTGGATAAAGTGTTGGATTGGCTCCTTTCAGATCTCAACCCAGATAGTATGGCTTGTTTTCCCTTCCAGCATTCAATTTTGTTATTAACTTATTGGTACAAATTATATGCAATATTGTGGGTATAAGAATATCTCCATGTACAAAGTAAAGTTATTTTTAATATAAAAAATGAGAGAAATTTTAGCTTCAACATTAATTTAAATAATTATTTTAATAAAAAGAATTATATTCAATGTAAAAAAGTATTTATAAATTTAAAACTAACACATCATATCTAAGTTTTATTGTATTACTTAAAAATATTACCTTAAATACTATCAATAATAGAATTAATTTATCTAGTTTATTATCTTTATTTTTCATAAAAAAAATTAAATTAGGCAATTCAATTATTAATCTTAAAAAAATACAAACAAACATATGCACGCACAATCTTCAGTTAGAAAGTAAGAATATAAATATTTATACATAATAACGGAGACAGACTAATGTAAATAATTTAAAAAAATAATAATCATTACATTTATTTAAACATAAAAACATTTTTGTTGGCCTTTATTCCCTTTTTTAATGGATAAATACACTTTTTTTCTTAGCATATAATAAGACTGGTGATTGTTGAAAAACTGCAAAATAAGCTGTAAATTGAGCATGCACATTTAATAAATCAGTACCTGAATAATATAAATTATGATTTTCTTTTTAATATTAGCTCATAAACTAATAATTCATTTAAGAAACCAGGCATCATTTTCTCCTATCATTTTATTCAGATAAATAATTTTTATATGTTATTAACTTAAGTATTCTTTAATAAGATGATAGTATCCTCATAAAAAAAATGTCATAAATGTTATGAGATATAACTTTATTAATAATATTATTTCACTTTCTTACAGGAAACATTTTATTTGATAACATTTTTGCCAATAGCCCTTCCTAATGACAACCTATTAAAGAGCATACATTGTAAATGAATGTTTACCATTCTTCATATTTATCATGAAGAATGATATTTAATTTTAATTCAAACTGTTGTAAACTTTATAAGACTGCTGAACAGAAAACTTAATCAAAAACACAACATTCATCTAATTTCCATTCTTATGTATCACTAGGCCAAGAAATCCCCAACCATAGTTTCAAAAAAACTGAAGTTAAACACTGGAAAAACAAAAGTTATAATTGTAGACACAGCCAACGATCTTCCAGTCAGTGATTCGCAGTGTGAGTTCGAAAAGGTGGACCATTTCATATATTTAGGATCCACAATAGATAAAGATGGAGGCTCACTGGCTGAAATTGACATTTATTTGGAAGAATAAGGCAATCACAAGAAATGCAAAGCTGAGACTGCTTCAAGTACTACTATTAGTCTTCCCAGTAGTCAGGTATGGCATTGAGACCTGAACCGTAAGTGGAAGACTGGAGGAGAATTGATGCATTCAAAATGTGGGCTTATGAAGAATGCTCGGCGTCACATAGATGGAAAAGAGGACAAACAACTTGATTATAAACAAATTGGATATGCAAAGGAGGTTGTCTGCAGTATGTTTCCAGTGTAATCTCTACTTTTTCAGCCATATAATCTGTAGGTCTGGGAAAATCTTGAGAAGCTAGTAATACAGGGAGAATCAAGGGCGGCAGGTCACATGGAAGACTGACAAAAAGATGGGTGGGCCAAATTGAAGAGGCGACTGGAGAAACGTTTGTCATATTGATTTGAATGGCAAAGGACCATGAGCTATAGCATGAAATTGTCAGTGCAATATGAATCAGGTCACCAGCTCTCAGACAGGAGACGAAGGTTTACTGATGGATACTCAGAGATTATTTTTTCAGTAAAAAGTTCCTTTTAATAACTTTTTCAATAAATTTTCTGGTATTGTTGGTAATTAGTGGAACTTGTCTTGCAATGATTTAAAACAATCATTTATGTAATCCGATATATTAATATATGTTATTCTTGTTCATTTAATAAATTATTTTTATCAAATAGCTTCGTTTTTAAATTTTTTGTTACTGAAGAATGTTGAGATCTTGGTTTTTAATGTACCGTATGTAACATTTGAATGTTTTGGTTAATCCATTTATTTTACACATCCTATTTGACTTGCACTGTATCCAAAATAGGTAATTAACACATCTTTAAAAGAGAAGACAAAGAAAGTTTGTAGAAGGCCTACTATAACTAATTCACCTAACACATCATATCTTATCACTCTGT
Organism: Lycorma delicatula; assembly: GCF_047948215.1. Lineage (NCBI taxonomy): Eukaryota > Metazoa > Arthropoda > Insecta > Hemiptera > Fulgoridae > Lycorma > Lycorma delicatula. Next base: position 181,370,987 of record NC_134459.1, on the reverse strand, counting down.
AAAGTATAAACATGATATTTTATCATGTTACATTATGTAATTCAAGGATCATTCAGAAAGTTCTCATCCTAATATAGAAAATGCAGGATTTTTTTCAATTTTTAAACATATTCACCTTATAATTCAATATATTTAGACCAATGACTTTCCAACTTTTTAATACCCACAGTATAATGCAATTTATCCAGCTAATAAGCAGTAATATCAGTTTTGACTACCTCATTTGAAGTAAATCTTCATCCAGCGAGTCATTTTTTAGGTTTGGGAAGAGAAAGTAACATGGTGCATGTGGAAACACTTCAAAGCAAATACAGTTCATATGAAAACACTTCAAAGCATACATCATCAAGTTTCGCAGCAACAACCTGGAACATGTGTGTAAGAGCATTATCATGATGAAAGAGGACTTTCTGTTTATACAGATGTGGCTGTTTAGGTTGAATAGTACCCTTCAATTGCTCCAGTAGTAAAGCATACCGGTGCATTGCTCGCGGATACCGGTGTTCTTTGGTGGTTGGGTTTCAATTAACCACACATCTCAGGAATGGTCGAACTGAGAATGTACAAGACTACACTTCATTTACACTCATACATATCATCATCCTCATTCATCCTCTGAAGAATTATCTAAACGGTAGTTACCGGAGGCTAAACAGGAAAAAGAAAGTAGTAAAGCATAATACTTCCTGGTGATGGGCCTGCCTTTTTCCAGTAGTCTATGAGTACCACATCACAAGAATCCCAAAAAAAATAGCCATGACTTTTCCTGCAGAAGGAACAATTTTCCATTTTCTTTGGCACACTTTCACCTGTTCCCATTTACAATTTAGACTGCTATTTGGTTTCTGGCCTGTATTGGTGAATTCACGTTTCATTTACTGTTATAAAATGTTGAATAAATTCAGTAGAATTGCATTTAAATAAGTCTATACATTGTTACAGAAGTGTTCAGTCAAATGCTTTTTTGGTCAAAACTTAACAGACGCAGCACTCACCGAGCAGAAAGCTTTTTCATACCCAAAACATCATGTAAAATGTAGTGGACATGGTTTGTCAAGATGTTTGCGATGTCTGGAAGCTTGTGTACTTTCAGTTGGCGATTATTTAATACTGTATTGTAGATTTTTGTAATAATTTCATCAGTGGTAGTGGTTTTTGACATCCCGAGAGTTCATCATCTTGAATGGATCCTTGACCATGTTTAAATTCTGCAGCCCAATTTTTTACCATTGAAAATGAGGGGGAAGAATCCTTTAAAGTGGAATCTAGCTCTTTTTGTATGAACATCAGGAATAAACTTTTTTTCATAATGTTTTTAAGAACATTATGATAGGTCAACTTTAATTTTATATATTTTTCAGAAAATGTCAAAACTTGTTTGCTTTACCCAATAACTGCATTTAAGCAACTAAACACAGGCATCTGAAACTTTACAGTCTAAAGGATTATCCTTGATAAATACCATAGTTATAAGTTCATATTTATACAATCTCTGTATCAGGCTGAGAACCTTTCAAACAACCCTGGTACATACACTTTGTCCGGTATATTTTAGTCACTTTTGTCAAAAACTACACTGAATAACCTGATATAATAAAACATCTGACACTAATAAGTTGCACTGAAGATACATAACACTAACAAAAACAAGCAAGTCATACAACATACACAAGATCATACAGAATACTGACAAAACACAATCTAAAAAATACAGCAACCTAGGAGTAGGCAAATTAAACTGTAGTAATTATAAATATTAAATAAGAGAGACTGAATGTGCATACACCCATTACAGACTCAAACACAACAACATTATCTGTAAAAGATCACTATATTATGTTCCTAATTCCACAACATGCAAATTTTAGACATAGCATATAAAAACAAAGATGTAAACATTTGAATTACATGAAATTTACAAACTCATAGAATTTGACAGAAACAAATGATTAAACAAACATGTATCAATGAAACAAGCACAATATTGATTAAATGCATTATTTGATTATCATACCAAAACGTTTTCTAACCTTCTTGCATTGTTTTCAAATTAAAGTAACTATAATTCTGGTAATTAAAGTAACTATAAAGTAACTATATAAACCTGGTTGCATTGTTGTTAACAGCACCTAGACAGGTGCTGTTAACAACAATGCAACCAGAAACTCCTTTGAAGAGGTTACAGATAATTGGCTGCAAAATACCTTTAAAATTTAAAATGTACGTTAAAGTGTTGTAACCATAATGATTGTCGCTGAATATGATATAGCTATCCCTAGGAATAACAAGCAATCCATGTCAGGGTTAATATGAAAAATGAGGAATGAAGTGGGTTGCTGCTGCCAAATATATGTTTGCACAGCATGCTAATCCCATCAAAATCCATGTGATTTTCAGCTCAGCAAGTCGTACTTTCATTCTGTTCACCACAAGGACTGGCTGTAAAATGAATATCAGAGAAAGCAGCTGTGACTGGTGTCTTTTGTATCTCAGGCAGTTTACATGTGTCAGTACTGTATGAAAGACTACTGTGTAAATTAATCTTTAATCTTTCTGTAGTGTAACAATGCATTATGTACACTTCTTTGACATAAAAGGTCATAGAATTATAGTTACTTTAATTTGAAAACATTTTCATAATTTTTAATGATATTTTTTTTAATCAAAAAATTTATATTCTTTCTGTATATTTATATGTCAAATAAAACTTTTATATTAGTGAATCACATTGGACATAAAACTGGTTTCATAAATTTTATTGAAGATAAATTTAATTTATTCTGATGGTAATAAAAAACCCATATAGTACAACCATAAAATTTTTACTTAAATAAAGAGAAAAGTCAAATATATGTTGGTCCAATAGCAACTATCTTCTGCATAATTTGATAAGAAATATTATTATTTATTTTTATATTATTAATGTGCACATTATTCGACTAGTGGACAATAAACAACACCCATGGCCTAACATGATGACGAGGTGTGTGATAAGAAATAAGATGGTAAGAAATATAACATGACTGTTTTAACCTAAATCATTTTTTAATAATACAATTAAACAATATCTCAAAATTATATTTTCATTTACTTGTTATGTAAAATCTCATTCTACTAGTACATTTCTGTGAGGATGATTTCATAGTTATTTTTACGTTATAATTAATTAATAGGTTAAAATTAAACAGTAATAAAAACAATAACTTACAATAACATTGCTAATCTATGAAATTCTTCAAAGAATTCCAAATCTTCATCTTCTTCATAAACTGTTTCCATTTTACTTGTTATAAAAGACTGTAGGATCTATCAAAAATAACTTTAGCTTGATTCATTGAAATTTATGTAAAAGAACACCAAATAAAATATTTATAATCTGAGTAATGGGAATTTAAACAGTAAATGACTAACAGATTTCTATTGAATTATTTCATATCTGACTGTACTCTTAAAGATATGATGTTTTAAATTTTAAATGATAAAATGGTTTAAATATTAATAGATAAAAGGTTAATTTTATACTTACATATATATATATGTTTAATATTAAACTAATGGATTAGCTAATATTTTTAAATGTATCAAATTAAATGAAAACATTTCAATTAAACTGTTTACATATAAATTAGATAAAAGTTCAATTTATATAATACTTCCCACTTTATTATTTGTAATATTTATTTTATTAAGCATGATAAAGCTAATAAAAAATGCAGATTTTACTTCAGTAATAAATTATCACTTGTTATAAAAAAAAACTGACACTGAAGAGGTGTCCCTTAAAAAAAATAAATAAATAAAAATTAGAAGAAATCTACCTAAAAATATTATTTATATAGATTTAATAATTCAAAATAATTAGTAATTTATTGCTCCTAGAATTTTTAACAAATATAATACCTGACATGACAAAACTACCAGCTTAAACTGGTATAATATTTTTTAATTAATATTATAATAAACGTAAAATGTTTGGAACACCAGTTGATATATGTGTTTTGACAGTTATATTAAAGAAGAAAAAAAGATGGAAATAATTAATTTTAGTTTAACATAAAATTTATCATATAGATAATCTTGGTAGTCTGAACTACTTGAGGCTAGATATCAGTATCAGTACCAAAATACTAAAAAATATCAGACTCCTGGGTGTCAATACCCAGCAAAAGATAATTCAAGAAAGAATATAAACCTATTGGTAGACAGCAACTGAGATTTTTTAATTAAATTAATTGCTACAATGGTTTATAATAAGATCTAATTTTGTTGCTGCAAAATTCATCAAAAAAATATTTTGTGTGTGAAATATTTGATAAAAAAAAAATTAAAAAAGGTTTCTGGCATTTTTTTCATATTACAATGAGTCATGCCCTGTAATTGGATGTAATTATAGGGCATCTTTGCCCAGCCAAATGTACACAGAAGGAACTGCTTGAGACAACTAAAAATGCACTTGATGTCGCTAATTTTTAGTACACTATTGTTTAAGTGCCTGTGAACTGTGATATTATACCTGTGTATTATACCTGTTTTCATGTTCTTACAGTTTTAATCCTTAATGTAAATTTTTTCAGCTTCATTCTGTTGGATTTAAACCTTCCAATGAATTTTTTTGATTTAATTAAAATTTAGTTTAAAATAATACTTCTGATATGGTATAATAAATAAACATGCTCTGCTCTTCAGCCCATTTTAGGTCTATCTTGATGGCTGACAAAAGCTTGTGATGGGGTTGCTGTGGTGCATGATCAATAATATTGTATTAATAAGTTCAAATAGTTTTAAGATCAGTAAATATTGTCTCTTTTTTCTTATTCCTTGAATCAGCACCATTATATTTCTCTTACCATAAATGCTGATACATCTGGATCTTACTGAACTAATTAAGTTTTTAATAAATTTCCAGATGCTACCTCTTGAAGTTCATGTCTAAGTCAAGGTCTTTTTTTGTTATTATCACTTGGTTTAATTCACAACTGTAATAATCCTCATTTTAGATCTGGGCAGCTACAGTTTCCATAATTTAATAGAAGTGCTTGGAGGTACCTTTCTCTAGAGAATGAAAATCATTCATACATCAAAGAACATGTTCTGATATGGTGGGGCTGGTACGACAGAGTAGCATTGGCTGAAATTCAAAGATTGCACTACTATTATAATCATCAGCATATCACGTGGGGGCAAATGAAATTTATTTATTTTTTTGCGATGAATTTAAAACAAAATAAAATACCAGCAGCAGCAATGCAGATGAGAATAAGGAAGTACAACCACCCTTTGGTTCAAACACTTTGACTACAGGGCCTTCTTCTATGATTCAAACCAATGTGCAACATAGTGAAAGTGAAATTGCAGTCAAGGTTGTCATAAAGATGACAGTGGAAAATTCTTCGGCCTGGCAAGCACTATGCCGGTACATTTGTAAAATCTCTTGGACCTTTGAAGAGCTACAATTTTGTGACAGATGCTAAACAACCCAAGAGGAAATTCAGTCACCAATGGCTGGATGCACTTTCACCATCGCTAGCTTACTCAAGGCAACTCAAAGGTGCTTTCTGTAAATATTATGTGTTGTTTTCACTATCAGTCAGAACAATGAGAGGTGGTTTGGGTTCTTTTTTCATCAGACCTTTCATTAAGGACATGCATGATTATTACAAAGCACATGTACAGTCCCAGGGACATCAGACAGCAATGGAATCTGCAAAATCATTCACGGGAACCAGTGAACATCCAACTTCACCAGTCTTCACAAAAATAAATAGAAAACACAAAAAAAGTACTGTTCTCAACTGTTTGCTGCATCATTTTTTCCATCATACATAATTTCCTCCTAGAGGCAAAAATCTGGGTGAAGACGTACTTATCAAATTATGCAATTTTCTTATTAAAGCAGGTGAATCACAACTAAAAGACCATTTTGAGCATGAGCTGAAAAACACATCATACCAATTGCCTATCATCCAAAATTAAATAACTGATCTATGTGACACTATAATCAGGGATCACATCATTACAAGGGTTAAAAAAGCTTATGTTTATAGCCTAAAACCTAAACCGACAACGATTGTTAACGTCTATATGCCTACAAGCGCCCATGATTATGATGAGGTAGAGTGTGTATACGAAGAGATTGATGAAGCAATTAAACACGTAAAAGGAGATGAAATTTAATAATAGTTGGAGATTGGAATGCAAGCATTGGAAAAGGCAAGGAAGGAAATATAGTGGGTGAATACGGGCTGGGCAAAAGGAATGAAAGAGGGGACCGACTTATAGAGTTTTGCACAAAGTATAATTTAGTAATTGCCAACACCCAATTTAAAAATCATAATAGAAGAATATACACTTGGAAAAAGCCAGGCGATACTGCAAGGTATCAGATAGATTATATCAGGTTAAGCAAAGATTTAGAAATCAACTCGTTGATTTCTAAATCAAAACTTACCCTGGAGCAGACATTGATAGCGACCATAATTTGGTGATAATGAAATGTAGATTGGGGTTTAAAAACCTGAAGAAAAGGTGTCAGATGAATCGGTGGAATTTAGAGAAGCTTGAGGAAGAGGAGGTAAAGAAGATTTTTGAGGAGGACATCGCAAGAGATCTGAGTAAAAAAGATAAGGTAGAAAATGTAGAAGAAGAATGGGAGAATGTTAAAAAGGAAATTCTTAAATCAGCAGAAGCAAACTTAGGCGGAGTAAAGAGAACTAGTAGAAAACCTTGGGTTTCAGACGATATATTGCAGCTGATGGATGAACGTAGAAAATATAAGAATGCTTGTGATGAAGAAAGTAAAAGGAACTATCGGCAATTAAGAAATGCTATAAACAGGAAGTGCAAACTGGCAAAAGAAGAGTGGATTAAAGAAAAGTGTTCAGAAGTGGAAAGAGAAATGAACATTGGTAAAATAGACGGAGCATACAGGAAAGTTAAGGAAAATTTTGGGGTACATAAATTAAAATCTAATAATGTGTTAAACAAAGATGGTACACCGATATATAATACGAAAGGTAATGTCGATAGATGGTGGAATATATTGAAGAGTTATACGCAGGAAATGAATTAGAAAATGGTGTTATGGAGGAAGAAGAGGAAGTTGAGGAGGATGAAATGGGAGAAACAATACTGAGATCTGAATTTAAGAGAGCATTAAAAGATTTAAATGGCAGAAAGGCTCCTGGAATAGACGGAGTACCTGTAGAATTACTGCGCAGTGCAGGTGAGTTAGCGATTGATAGATTATACAAACTGGTGTGTAATATTTATGAAAAAGGGGAATTTCCGTCAGACTTCAAAAAAAGTGTTATAGTCATGATACCAAAGAAAGCAGGGGCAGATAAATGTGAAGAATACAGAACAATTAGTTTAACTAGTCATGCATCAAAAATCTTAACTAGAATTCTATACAGAAGAATTGAGAGGAGAGTGGAAGAAGTGTTAATGGAAGACCAATTTGGTTTCAGGAAAAGTATAGCGACAAGGGAAGCAATTTTAGGCCTCAGATTAATAGTAGAAGGAAGATTAAAGGAAAACAAACCGACATACTTGGCATTTATAGACCTAGAAAAGGCATTCAATAACATAGACTGGAATAAAATGTTCAACATTTTAAAAAAATTAGGGTTCAAATACAAAGATAGAAGAACAATTGCTAACATGTACGGGAACCAAACAGCAACAGTAATAATTGAAGAACATAAGAAAGAAGCCTTAATAAGAAAGGAAGTCCAACAAGGATGTTCCCTATCTCTGTTACTTTTTAATCTTTACATGCATCTAGCAGTTAATGATGTTAAAGAACAATTTAGATTCGGAGTAACAGTTCAAGGTGAAAAGATAAAGATGCTACAATTTGCTGATGATATAGTAATTCTAGCCGAGAGTAAAAAGGATTTAGAAGAAACAATGAACGACATAGATGAAGTCCTACTCAAGAACTATCGCATGAAAATAAACAAGAAGAAAACAAAAGTAATGAAATGTAGTAGAAATAACAAAGATGGACCACTGAATGTGAAAATAGGAGGAGAAAAGATTATGGAGGTAGAAGAATTTTGTTATTTGGGAAGTAGAATTACTAAAGATGGACGAAGCAGGAGCGATATAAAATGCTGAATAGCACAAGTGAAACGAGCCTTCAGTAAGAAATATAATTTGTTTACATAAAAAATTAATTTAAATGTCAGGAAAAAATTTTTGAGAGCATATGTTTGGAGTGTCGCTTTATGTGGAAGTGAAACTTGGACGATCGGAGTATCTGAGAAGAAAAGATTAGAAGCTGTTGAAATGTGGTGCTATAGGAGAATGTTAAAAATCAGATGGGTGGATAAAGTGACAAATGAAGAGGTATTGCGACAAATAGATGAAGAAAGAAGCATTTGGAAAAATATAGTTAAAAGAAGAGACAGACTTATAGGCCTCATACTAAGGCATCCTGGAATAGTCGCTTTAATATTGGAAGGACAGGTAGAAGGAAAAAATTGTGTAGGCAGGCCACGTTTGGAATATGTAAAACAAATTGTTTGGGATGTAGGATGTAGAGGGTATACTGAAATGAAACGACTAGCACTAGATAGGGAATCTTGGAGAGCTGCATCAAACCAGTCAAATGACTGAAGACAAAAAAGAAAAAATGTTTATAGCATTTTGGCTGACAAAACCAAGTATATTCCTGGCAAATAACAGCTGGATAACATTTCTTCAATGAAAAGGCCAACAAAATCAAAGAAGAATTTTTAGACTTTGTAGAGCTTGTACTTAACACCAAGAGTGCTGCCAAAACCATTGAAGATTTTGTGACAAACTTAAACCTAGACCGTGATAAGCGTGTGGGGTTAGGCTTCAACAGATGTTCCACCATGTCTGGAAAAGAAGGTGTGCAGGCGATCTTGAGACAAAAGTACAAAAAAAACTTCTAATTCCATAGCCCTACTCACACTTAACCTTGTTATGAATGACTTAAACATTTCCAGAAATTTGAAACTGCATTAGAACTATCAAATAGATATAACAGTTTTGCACAAGTCCGTTTAGGACACAAGCTTATTGTTAGCATTTCTAGATTCTGTGACTAGGTGATCAGAGAAAAACAAGAGCATCTGTGTTTTTAAGGATCACTTCGTTGGTATTGTAAATGCATTAGAGACCTTAGCTGAAGAGGGAAATGCAGCATTAAGAAAAAATGCTTATCAAATAGATGCAGCAGTGTGTAGATTTTCATTTATTGTGTCACTAGCATTAATTGCTAAGTATTCCGTTATAATGAAACCCATAGCAAATGCCCTTCAATTGAAGAACATTTGCCTTTGTGTTTTTGACACAGTCAAAGCCAACTAGCACATTCAAACTATTCTTGACATGCTAGGAGTTAATCGGGAAAATGTGGAGAACACCACAACTACCATTTTAAACAAACAGGCGACATTGCAATGTATTTGAATGTTGATATAACCAGCACCCCCATTGCTGACCAACAGAAGCATAGAAGCAATCGTTCAGCCAAAAATCCATCCAAATTTTAGAAAAGATTCCATATCATCTTTAGAAGTAAGATTTTCTGCAGAAAAATTAACTGCATTTCCACTGATAAATTTCTATCCAATTAACATCAGACGTGTTTCATTGGATGAATGGAGTGAAAGTAAGTACTTTCACTCCATTCATTACACAAGATGAAGTCATCTTGTGTAACTTTCTACAATTTAGAAGTTGAAGGAGAAAGGAATTGTGGTTCAAAATGTGGAATGAGGTACATGCTGACCCCCCATAGGGGAAAGACATTCTCCACCACCCCCTACATTCCTAGCCCTTATGGCTTTACCAGAGGTCATCTCCAAAACCTCGGCTTTTGACATATTTCAGTCCGTCTCTGCCAGGATCCCACCGATGCGACGAGTGACATTTACATCGGTGTACTACTATTTAATGAACTCAAAACAAAACACATTTTACAGAGCCTTAAGTGACTGAAAGAACTTAACTAAACAAAGGAACTAAACTACCTATCCGTAAAAGGTAAAAGTGAGTTCAACACACAACACGAAACATAAAAATACTACATGGAACAATAACATCACAGTAACACTGAAACAAAACAAAAAACAAACACAGCAAAAACAATTTATAAAACAAAACATAATACAAGAGAAATCCAACCACGGCTCTACATCTCCTCAGTGATCCTTTCTTTTGCTAAGTATACTATAAAACTCTCCACTATTGCCCCATTTGGCCTGGCTCCTCCAGTTTACACGCAGATCCAACATCGAGCCGATAATATTAAGCTGACAGATGGTCTCCATGCGCATTAACTCGTACTTCTAGCATTCATAAAAAACATGGTAGGTGTCATCCAATTGTCCACACTGAGAACACATCTCAGAATCTACCAGGCCGAATTTCTGCAGTCTGTTCCTAAAAGTACCATGACCAGAAAGAAATTGCATCACATATTTATTAGAGTGTACCCAAGAGGCGTCCGCAAACCAACAACATTTGGAAAGAGATCATGCATGTAATACCCACACTCTGTCTCATCCCATCTAACTTGCCACAAGACATTGGCATGTTATTCAATTTCTCGAACTTTATCCAAAGTCAACTCACTGGACTTCATAGCAACATACCACTGCTGCTTCTCAGATGCAACAGGAAGTGCCAGACATAATTGAGGTTATAAAAGAGCAAATCGTTTTATATGACTGTTAGAAAGGCTGTGCTGATATTACTTTCACAGTCCTGCACATTAAGTACTATCAAGCTTCAATTAGTTCCCTTCATCATATTAAAACACGGCTAAGAAGCACCGCTGGTGAAAACAGGTTAAATGGATTAGCTATGTTAAGCATTTTCCAACAATGGGTTTTCACTAATGAGGAGCAATTAGTTGAAGCTGTAGTCAGTCAATTTGCATCGAATCCTTGCAAACTATTGTTACAAAATTAGATTTTTAAAATAAATATTTTATTCTTCCTTTTGTTATTATATATTATTGCATAGTAACCCCCCTCCTCATGGACTACCCTTACCCAATGAAGGAGATTACATTCAGAAAGCTGCCCCTTCCGTTTTGAACTGGTTATGTTCCTGATTATAATTAATGTGTATGTGTAATATTATCATAACTACAATGTTTCCTCCAATTACTCCTACTTCTCTAATCTACAAGTCTAATGCAGCTCCTCTGTGGGTTGTTCATCTCTTCATATTCCATCTCCTTTACTTATCCTTTATCCCTTCAATGGGAATCAGGTCAGCTACCATCTTCATTCCATCAATAACATTACATTCTAACAGCTGATAGGGTAGCCACTTTCCACTGCTTTCTTGGGTGTAGTGGGATAGTGACTCTGTCTATTGAACTCCAAGTACTTTTGTTTGTTATTGAGGATTGTACAAAGTCTTGCTCAGTTGTTAAAGCTAAGCCTCTTATTCCTAATAAAACCTAATCTAAGAACTAACAATATTGTAATATTGCAAAAAATCCACATAAATCAATTTTAAGTGGCTTTTATTGAATTACTGTATAGCACATTTTCGAACAAATGGGCCATATTTTTTTCAACTATTAAATTATTTTGCCTCTCGCATTATGGCAATTATTATTATTATCAATATTTGTTAATAAAATTTGTTTAAATATATTTAAAATTACTAAATGATTAGCCATTTTATGTAAACTGTTTGGTAGAATATTATTTTTATAATCCATTATAAAATATTAATGTGAAAAAGTTATGCTTTATGTTAGAGTTCTTTAGAAACTTTACTAACTTAGACTATGTATACAGCTTTTGAATCTCACCCAAATTCAAAACAGTTTTGTTTAATGATTCTTTATGTAAAAAAATTATTCATGTAGTAACAACTGAATGTGTTATTTTTGCTAAAAAGAATAACCACTTATTAAGAAATAACAAACAATATCCACTTCTATCAAATCACACAACAGAGCTGTTTTCATATAACTCAATATAACACATCACTTATGAGAAAAGGCCTTATTATGCTGCCATTGCCATTTTTTATCAATTTATTATTGAACTACAGTATTTAAAAAATGTTTCTTCAGTTTATTTAAAATACATAAAAAGTTTTTTTTTCTCTAAGAATTTTTAAAATTATGCTAATTAAAGACGCTCGGAATTTTCTATAATTCTGTTCAAAGTATATATACAATATGTACTCAAATATTTTTCATTATACTTTACAAAATAAATTGTTAATAATTTTGTATTATTTTTTATATTTATTACCTTCATGTACAAGTATGTAAATTACTTCATAATTTAATTTAATTTCATATATGAATCGCAACAATTTTTATTTTATAATTAATTATATATTTTGTGATGCTGCCCAGGAAATTACTGGAGCAGTGGTCTACCATAATCAATCCATTCATAATGTATTCATGTGATCAAAATAAAGATTTAACACTATTTCATTGTATAATAATAAGCAAATAAACTAAAATTTTCCTAAAGATTGCTTTAATTTTCAGAAAGTGTCATTACTGAACCGTTCAATGAACAGAAATTCTTAGAAAATTGTTCTACTAATGGAGAAAGCAGATCATTAAAAAATTTACAGTTTCCATTTTTATATTTTGAAGAGTCATGTGCAGAACTTTATGAAGAATGTGCCAAAAGAAAAAAGTAAGTTTTAAATTTATTATTTAAATCATTAAATTGGTTAATTTATTATTACTACTTTTTTTTAATTTTAGAAGATTATTCACTGCAAAAGCTCAAGGATATTATCGGATTTGTTTTGTAAATTATATCAGTAGCATCTGCTGTGGTTATAGGTAATTAAATCCCATTATGTACAAAGTTCCCCATTCAAGAGGAAACTAAATTTTATTTTATCTTTCAGTTTTAATAGGTGAACAATCTGGAAAATGGGCCCTTTTTCTGAACAAAAAAACCATCTTAGCATTTTAACAAAAATAAATTCTATTCAGAAAAAGAAAATATCCAAAAGAAAAATTTCAAACCGGTGTGTAGAAAATAACAAAGAAGAAATAATACTGTGAGGTTGTAATAACAGTGTGTACGATTTTGTTCATTAGGATTCAGTTATCAGCACTGTCTGCAGTAGTTAGCAGATAATTTTATAAGACCATCACCCAAATGACAGTTTTGCTGTTGAAGGCAAGGTAATAAAACTTAAATTGTAATAAAAGCATTAAATTACACTAAAAAAATTTAAAATTTTTCAAAAAATATATATTAACTTTCACAGTTATAAAGTTATACTGTGCAGCTGTACAGTATACTATATAAACTAAAGTATGCTAAAAATTTAATGAAGGAACACGTAAATCTTGAAATTTCATGACCCCTTTAAGAAAAAAGTAAACAATTTTACAATTGAAAAACTCCAGAAGAATAAAAGTATGTATATTGGGTCTGTTTTTGCTTGACATCTTTTCATCCTTCATGAACAAATTTGAATGAAATTTGGCATGATTATTTCTGTATATGGAGCATTGATGCCAATTCATTATGGTCACAATCGATCAAGGGAGCAGGGAGATTCATATTTCAAAATATTGCTCAAAGGATAGATGTATTTTTTTACATAATTTAATGTTCCTTAAGTAGCCAAGATATTTTTTGATAGTTTTTGGTCTTATTCAAAGCCCAATAAAGGGCAATAAATTGGGTGGGGGGTTAACAACTTTTCCTTTTTTATAGTTTCCGAACTCAAACTTAGATTCTTATACTAATTAGATGATTCTACTACATTAGTATGTCACTTTAGCTATGTAGTAGGGGAGTTTTCATTCAGGGGTGGGGATAATACTTTTTTTTTTCTTTTTTTCATCAGTTATTGTTTTGTTTGATATCTACTGACTAACTATAATGAAATTTTGTACAATGACTTCTGAATATGGGTCACTGTTGTGACTTAACTTTGGTTACAACCGGTCAAGGCGGTAGAGAGGTACAGTCCCATATATCAGAATGTCTAAATCAGAATTGTACTTAAAAGTAGAATAATTTTTTTTACGTAATTCATTACTTGTGTACTTACATATAAGATTAATTATTTTTTATTAATTTATTAGGAAAAAATATTTAATCTATATTAAACATTAGATATATTTTTCTTTTTCTAAAATTGATCCTTTAGGGAATCATATTCCTCTGCACTATACAAATTATATTAATCCGATCAACCCAAGTACAGAATTAATAAAATAAAATAAAATAGGATGACACTTACCTTATTCCATAATCCAAGCAGGAGCGCTTTCGCGAGTATCGCATCATCAGTTGCTTTATAATTTTTCAAATCTTTTGTTGCAAATTACACATTAAAATTCAAATTGAGATTTAAAATTGTTAAAAGATCCTTTTCCAATTAAATCAAGACAGAAATAAAACTAAACTTTTTTTTTATATTCAAAATTTTAAATTGTTAATTAAAATTAAAAATTGCATTTATACAAAATATGAAGTCATTAATAAAAAATTAAAATCAAGGAAAGATTTGAAGAATTATAGAGCAACTGATGACACAAGGTACTCGTGAAAGCGCTCTTGCTTGGATTATGGAATAAGGTAGATGTCATCTTATTTTATTTTATTAATTCTGTTATTTTGATCGGATTAATATAATATATATATATATATATATGTAATTAGTAATTACTATTACAGTATAAGTAATATGTTTACTACTATAACTGAAGATGGATATTAGGATTCATTACTTGTAATGTTCTTTGATTTGTATTTATTGATAATAAACAAAGTGCTAGTAAGGTAACCACTTGAAAGAATAGAATTTTATTATTTAAAGTAGACAAAAAAAATTTTTTCATTCATAATATATTACTTGATTTATTGTTGTTTAAGAGTGTTTGAAGAAGCATTAACACCAAAAAAGAAGGTAATGAAAGAAGAAAAACTAACTGATGTAAAGACTACAGTAAAACCAGAAACAAGTAAATCAAAGAAAGCAAATGAAATTATTTATGATGAAGAGGTAAGTAATTTTTACAATAGGATTCAATATTTGATACAACATATCAAGACACCTATTCTAACCTCTTAACTGATTAAAATGTATTGTGTTACACCTACTAGAAACAGCGTGCACAATTTGTTAATTGAAAACAGACAGTAGTATATATTTTTAACAGATTATTAATTCACCATAACATAACCCGACATATGTGAATATGTAGGGAATAATGATTTAAGGTAATATATTTATATGAACTGAGGTCAGATTATGTCAAAAGAGGTACCGACTGGAGTCACTTTCTCTGTGAGTAATAATGGTCACATACAGTCAACCAGTAACTGTGATGTACTGTACTGAGAGTAGTTTTTACTTGTAAAATTTTACATCATCACTAGCATTTATATAGACTTGGAATACTAATGTGTAATAGTATATTTGTCTAGAAAAGGGAACATGAAACCACTTAACTCCTAATTTTACTTAGTGGGCATCTGATACAGATTGTTTAATATTCTTGAGAGGGGCTGTGACATTTTCAGGAGCCTCTACATTGATAATCATAAAACTGAAAGGTTGTTATTATCAACATTTAGAGCCTTCCAATCCTATTATCACGGTATTTTTTAAACAGCAGTCAGTTTCAAAGCCATCACATCTGATTATAAAATCTGACACCTTAATATGTTAGTCAAAAAGTGTAGAATTTTTTTTATACTTTTCAAATAAATTATTGAATTTTTTCATAAGCTCTCTTTACAGAACTATTCCAAAAATGAACTTCCAATTAACTGTTAGAAATAAATCTGTAGCTAACAACATAACCACCAGTAATTTCTACATGCTTATCTACTGTCATTCTATTTTGTGCTGTCGAACCAAAGACTGGTAAAATAGAATATTATTGTCATTTCTACCAAGAGTAAGGCACATGACAAGATTTATTTTTCACACGTTTAGTACCTAATGGCTACAAAATCCATTGACAATTGAACCTTGTTAATGGTAAGAATGAGTGCATTACAAGTATTCCATTTTGGGCAGTAGTTGAAAACAACTGATGAGTTATCTGTGAGTATTCTATTAGTATTCTATTAATTTATAAAGTGTACAGTAGTTGTTTTATAAACAGTAAAAATGAATTATTCTTGCATTGAGTGAATTGTTGATTTTTTTTATAGTTATCTTACTGTTAATTCAATATTAGTTTCTATTATTTAATGTAAAGTTTTTAGTAAATTGGAATTGTATTTTAATATTAATAATTTAATTATTACTAAATTAACTTTGTGATTAATTTGAATTGCTATTTTGTATCTATTATTTAAGAGTAATAAACTGTATTTAAAAGAAATTCTTTCATGCACTATCTCAATATCCTTGTTGAATTACAAATATTATATATATTTATTATAAACAAGCAATTAGAACTCAATTTCTGAATAGCTCTCATAATTTATTACATAGTTTTCTAAATGTCTTATTATTTCTTTTAAATAAATACTTTTGTTTCAGGAAGAAAGCGATGATGAAACTTATTTTGCAATTGGTAAAACTGAAGTCAAACCAGTTATAAAAACTGAGGAGAAAAAATCTCTTGCTTTCAAAAAGAAAAGACGTTTAAAAAATCTTTAAATATATATATATAAATTTAATTTTTATACTATTAGCATTATGGAAAATTAATTGTAATTATGCTAGTATATAAATTTATATTATTGCATGATAAATTTAATCATAAGCAAAACCAGTATGTACTATGTTTAATTTTCTCATTGTGCCAATGAGTTATGTTTAATTTTTCTCATTGTGCCAATGAGTTATATCATTAATTAATGCACTATGGGATTGGAACAACTGCTTGCTATGTACATTTTTCCATATAATAAAAAATAGGTTTAACCTTTATCTATAATTTTATTTAATTTTTTTGTTAATCTATCAAATGAAATTACAATAAATTATAATTTGAAAAACATACAAGAATTGTTCGTTATTTTAAACTTAAAAGAAAAATATGCCCACAGTCACAAGTACAATACTGTTATTATTAATTTCATTATTCGTCAATACATAAAAGAACTACCAACTTCCTTGTAAAATAAAAAAAAGTTATCCAAGTAAAACATAATTTTGTTATTTTAATAAAATTAAATGAATAACCTTTATCAACCCATGCACGACATAATGTAGCATCACTAAAAGACTGATAAAAAAATGAACTATTATTCAGTAACTTTCTACTGTTACAGAATATGAGAGATGACAGTTAATGATATTGGTTAGTACCACTGTTTTTTTTTTTTTATATATATATTAAAAAACAGTAATTTTTATTAGTTTTTTTAATAAAATTGGAGTTAAAAAATTTAATTTGTGTTATTAATTTATAAAATGATCAATTTCCAGCACCAATTAAAAATCATTCATTGTATTCACTATTATTCATTGATTTAACAAGTAAGCTAAAATTAAAACAGTGTCCTAGAATTTACAGATATTTTAAAGAAAACAAACTTGTATTTCAATGACCTAAAACCATTTCATTCCTGATATTAGTAAACAGAAATATATTACTATATAGTATACACAAATAATGATTTATATTTATGATAAGTGGACATAAGTTTTATATAATAAAACATATGGTTTAATAACTAATAAAAATGTAAGTAGTAAAAATTCAAAATTGACTTAAAATTGCATAATTATTAAAACTATTACACATTAAAGTTTATAAAGCATAAATATGTAGATCCACAGTAGTTCTAAATACAGTGTCTGAAGTAATATTTATTTTTATTTTTTTACCCAGGATTCACACGTGGCGTGTGGAATTTCTCGTCCAGTAGAAATTCATCTGTGTGTTGTGATGATTTAATTCAGCGATTGTATTATATATTTCAGTGACAATAGGATGTCTGGAATACATTGGAATTCCAAACGTTGTCTTAAAGTAGGTTAAGTAACCCCTACCACCTGTTGCACACACGACTACTATGTTTTATTCAAACTATTATTTGTCGAACTGTCATTATTTTTTTGTACCTTTGTTTAAATTTGAAATTACTGTTAAAGGTAAAGAATGAAATGGTTTATAACCTAATATGAATTTTTATGTAGTAGAATTTATAATATTAAGTAATAGTTAATAATTAGTTTTATTTGTATTAAAAAAATTAATTAATACAGTATTATTAAAAATACTTTTTTTAATAATTTTTTCATAAATATTGTCATGTTTATTATGTGGAAAATTTATCCAGCATATGAACTTACTTTCTAATTAATGCTTCGTTATTGCTTTTACATGACTATTACTTTGAAATATCTAATGCAGAATTGATTTATTATAGATAATTTTATCATAAACTAAAATGAGTATGTCCATTCTACAATGCAGCTTAGTACATGGGAACCAGCTTAGTTCCGGTGCTCCAGAATCTCCAATACATTTAGCGTTACTGGCTCAGCTATTTGGTGCGAGGCTGGATCTTTCCCCCTGTTGGGAGATAAGATCCGAACAAGTGACCAGTTCGTGGCAATCGCCTTCCCGCCAATTATAATATTGGCGGGTACAGGAATATTGACAACAGTGTGTATTTTATACTTTAATAAATTTGTTATCTCTTTCATTCGTTCCTCTCCCCTTTTACAGAATCTAGATTCTTGGTGAAAATTTTAATTTTTTCATTCGTAATAAATTATAAGGGCTCGTTGGTTTTTTTTATTAGTAACTAACTGTTCTTTTATCCTATAACAAATCCATTACCTCTGCCAAATAAGTTAACGATCTGAATATTGTTTATTCTGTTTTTTATGGTTATTCTGCTGAAATAGATTAGACCTATTTACTGCTTTATTATTATAACTATATTACATAGTTTCGTTTATCCAAATTATTTTTATCTTGATTTTTTAATTACGCATATAATTTTTATGTACCTTTTTAATTTGTATTCTATTATTATTCTAATTAAAATTAACATTTCAATATTTAAATAAACAAATACTTTTTTATTGAATTATATAAAATTAAGTTTTTGTCCCAAAATTACAAGTACTTGGGAAAATTTTATAAATTATATTAAGAAAAGTAATTAATTATCCAAAAAATTGAATGTATTACATGTTATATATATATTTTTTAATAACCTGTCGAATCTCGTTAATTCAAATCTGAAAGTAAGAGAAAATTCCTTCCAGTCGTGGAGATTTTTATTTGAGTTTTTTTTTATAATTACGAAGTCAAGAAATAAATTTCAGATTAGTGTGGCTCAAAATAAATTTTGTTTGGCTCAAATTTATGTTTTTCTTTTTTGAAGAGAAACTTGTTTTAAAAAATTGTCGTAATTTTTTTTCGAAATCTTGCCAGTTTTGTGTTTGTTCTACATATGAAGAGAAAGAAATATCAATCATTGGATTTCTAGAACGTCTGTAGCATTTTAACGTAGTTTTTGATTTTCTTTGTCGGAGTTGCTGATTTTCCTTCCTTAGCATTTTACTTTTTTATGTCTTCCGTGTTTTTGTTATTAATTATGCCATCTTCTGTCCTTTCATCGATCCAGAAGCGGGAATCTCATCATCAAATTGAACAAAACTTTGAAATGTATATTATCACTTTTGTAATTTTTCTAAATATATTATTACTTATCGATGTCATCTTCAATCAATTACTTTGTTATCAATGTTCTATGCTTTCTCTTTAATTTTTTTTATAATCTTATAATTTGAAAACCAATTACCGTAGATATCGGAATAATATTTGTCCGTTCCTTGTCAACCGTTTGCACAGTCTTCAATTTAATATATAATATTGAGTTTTCCCTATCTTCAAAGAAGTGAGAAATAATTTTTCTTATTATTTATTTTTTCTGTATATTATTTTGAATTTCTTGTTTCCTGGTACACGAGTGGAAAATTTGGTGTAGCCTATTTTTTACACATACATTTTACTTTTACGTGTGACACAATTGTCACCGAGTAAGATTATTTTACGTTTCCTTTTAGGTCTTGTGCTTTTTATGTATAATCAATTATTACTTTCACAATAATTTTGAATTATCCTAGTTATTTAAGTTCAGTTTTATTTTGAATTGTAGACTGTTTTCAAGGTGAATGGATCCAATTTCAAATTTTAGAGGTTTCTTTTATTATGATCACTTCAGAAATGGGTATGTAGGCTACTTCACGCATAAAAAAAGAAACTTTCCCATCATTTGGCTGGTTAGTTCAAGAGAAACCGTAGAAAAACCTTGATCACAAAAATATTACAGAATATACCATTAATTATAAAATAAAAAGTTCATCTGATTAGCATCCAAATTTATAATTTAAGTATAAATCACCAGGTTGGTCTAGCGGTAGAGATTCGTAGTCGTAAATCAGCTACTCTTGAAGTCAAGAATTATTGTATCCTAATAAAAGTAGTTGCATTTATTTGGATGCTGGATCGTGGATACCGGTGTTCTTTGGATGTTTGGATTTCAGTTGGCCACGTCTCAGATATGGTCGGCCTCTTCTTTTTCTGTTTAGTCTCCGGAACCACCGTAAGATATTACTTCAGAGGATGATATGTATTAATGTAAATAAAGTGTAGTCTTGTACAGTCTCAGGTCGACCGTTCCTGAGATGTGCAGCTGATTGGGGCCCAACCACCAGAGAACATCAGTGCCCACGATCTAGTGTTCAGGTCGTATGAAGATCCTTTACTAGGATTTAAACCTGAAAACTCTCTCGGCTTCAAAATCAGCTGATTTGCGATGGCGAGTTAACCACTAGACCAATCCGGTGGGTAGATAAGGTCGACCTGAGTCTGTACAAGACACCTCACTCACACGCCACAAAAAAGGGATGCAGCTGTATATGGTCTCCGAATGCAGAAAACTGCATGGAATATCTGGAGACTTCCAGGTATTCATATAAGAATAATAATTTAAATATTATCATACAAGTAATAACTACAAAATAAATCACAATTCACAAAACGTTAAAAAAAATTATTTGAGGCTCGTTTACATGCACATTGAATGGTTTGCAAAAAGTTCAGGGTTTTTAATTTTAAATAGTATTGTTTAAAAATTCATCGACAGTAATATTGTCTCTTTAAAATAAAGTTTTTTAATTATATTTTAAATAAATTAATATACTTTTTAAATGGTTCAGTAATTTATTTGAAGGGTATTAAAGCCCTTTCTTGTAAGCTGAAGTATTGTGTTAAGTTACACGAAAACTGTTCGGTATGCTTTTCCTTTTCCCCCCACACTTTTTTCACAATTTTCAACTTAAAAATTACTTAATATAGCACGTTTTATAATGAATAATGAATGAAACATTAGAGGAAACACATTAATGTGTTGTTTTATACTGGTCATTTTAAACATTCTCCATATTAATATACTTTACAAATTAATAAAATAACAAGCTTATTAGCCATCATTACTGAATTTATTATTTAAATAATCAAAAACTTATTGTTAATTAGTCAAGGTTAGGGAACAAAGCGTGTGTAGGTTAAGTTTGGTTAGATTAATTTGGTTACTGATGAATCGTACATATATCACATAACTGAACCAAACATATTTGGTTTAAACAAAATAAACACACTAACTTACTAAACTGAAATACAAATAACATCAAATAAAAAAAAAATTCATTTCACTGGATAGGATTCACTAATGTATTTTAATATAATATTAAATAAATGTTCATTTTTATGCCTATTACGCCATAAGAATTCGCACAGATATGAATCCAACATTAGCCAAGCAGTTCCACTTTCCCTCATATTACGTTTTTTGGAACAAGCCCACAAATTTTCGATATTTTGTGTATGAGCTCCGGTGATGGGATCTACAAAATTTTCTGAATGATTTACAATGTAATGTTGAAAATTATATCCATCCAAATGAGAAATACCATCATAGGTTTTCCACTTGTCAGACATTATTGTTGATCCTTTTTGAATGCATGCTGTTATTGTCTGAATTAATGTATTTTCAGTAAGATTCAGAACAGCATACATGAAACAATTAAGTATTTCTCTGAAAATATCTCTAAAATACCCACTGTTTTCTGAAACCCACTGCTGTTTCTGAAAATGAGGACTCATCTATTTCTACAGTCACTCCTGGACCACCGTTTAAATAAATGATCATCATACATACAACTCTCTCAGGTACATTTAACAATCCGTTATTGCTTATTTGACATTTGTAATTCTTTAGAACAAAACATAGTTGTACATAAATGAGCCCAACAGTACATAAACAGCACAATGTTTTCATCGCTACAAATTATATAAAATTGATAAATTTCTATCAAACTGCAAGTTTGTAACAAAAAACTACTTTTAAAAAAACAGATCATTCTACACTTCCAACAGAATGCATTCTACATGTATGAATATTGAATTAAGCACATTTATTTATATGAATAAAATGATTTGAACGAAGTGGTACAATGGTACTTATACAGCAATAAATTGACTGCAGAATGTAAAACAGAAGTTAACAGGATTACCAATGTGGTTTTTTCTTAATGATTAGTAGTAGTAGTGGCGGCAGTGGCAGCGGCAGCACCACCAATGTTATGACGCACAAAGCACCCACTGCTTTACCTGACTGAGTATGATCTTGTAGAGGGATGGTGGTCCATATCATTCTGTACAGGCTTGGGAAGGAAGAATCCTGGCTCAAAAGCCAGGATCAACTTCACTCTACCTTCCATACAGATAGTGTGTGGTCTCGGGTCAGGTTAGATACTTTTGAGGTTGTTGTTATCAATGACATATCTTTTCCTTGAGTACGAGATCAAGTGTGGTTGAATGACTGTATTGAGCTAGGGAAACTTATGGTCAGTCAGACCAGAACTGCCTTAATGTTCTATTTTGGATAGTTGTTTTGATTGGGATATTATCTCTTTTTCCTATTATTTATTAATGTTACTTTGTTGTTTGTTAGATAGCTAAATGTGGTCCAAGTTATACGGTTGTTGGTACAGAAGAAAATGCTATCTACTTTTAGGGTGCAAGATACACACCATCATGTTCTTCTGAAAGTAATAATTAATTGTTTAGTACTATCAGTTACTTAGTTAATATTATTCTCATGAATAATTTTTGTTTTTTTACTTTTTACAGTTTGATGTTATACTGATTCGGTATTATTTACTGTTTAATGTTAGTGTTAATCTTCTTTCAGTGTATTAATTTTGTTACTATATATTGGTTACACTGAGTGTAACTGATAAATTAAAAAAAATACAATTTAGTGTTTAGTGATATCCCCCCCCCCCCCCCCAGCTTATCAGCTCTAATTTTCAAAATAATTTATGTTTTTGAGATTGTTTTTTTAAATAAATATTTTTAAAAAATGTTAATACTAAAAAAAATTAACTAAGTAAAGAAAGTAACTAAAAAAAAGTAAGCAAGTAAGTACAACTTGAACATTTTAATACTACACAGTAAATTGAGTGTATTGTCTTTAATTTGTTTAGAACATTTAGAACAAGTGAAAAAATGCCTTTTCACTCTGAACAATTTGTTATATGAAAAGTATTGATGCAGTCATTGTTATGTAACACAGTGCTGCGGTTTGAGTGGCATTGTGTATATATATATATATATATATATATATATATATATATATGTGTGTGTGTGTTTTATTGAAAATAAATATGACTTGGATACTGACGTTTAATATTTTCCCAATTACCTTTCTCTCCAGGATTGTTATGTCCTGAGAAACTCATATTTCAAATGTTATTCAAACATCAGTTTTTACAAGCAATAGACTAAAAATACAATGATTAGACGTAAGACATGAGGTATATGGAACGCTGTATCCATGTATTCAGAGAAGTAAAAAGAATAATTTATTCCGTAATCAAAAATAAATATTTTGTTTTCATCTTTTGCCATAAATGTCTTCTTTTATACCTCAGCTATTTGCCTAATTACAGTTTTGCCATAATAGAAACCAAGGATTAGAAGTGTGAGTAAATTTTTGGGCCAGAAGATCAATATAAAAATGACAAAGAAGAGTAAGCCATTTGAAGTAATTAAAGTTACAAACACTAATTTTTTTATTGGCCAAAAATCTTAAAGTTGCTATTATTCACAGGAAGATCAATAAAGATGCAGTAACACCAATGGAAACTTAAAAGTTCAGAGGTTTTGATATAGTAAAGGGCAACCTAACTAAAATACATTTTAAATATACTTTAATGAAGAGATGCTGTTTTCTATAATTAGCATCAAGAAGTCTTCTCGAGTTGGTAAGCTGCTTCAACTAAAGAATAAATAAACAAAGAGGTAAAAAATGTGTGAAATTATCAACAAACCAAGTAAGTCACAATTTTTAATTTTGTTATAAGTTGAATAATTTTATGTTTTGATTTTCTATTTCTAAGATTATAAATAAGATTCTACATTTTCTCTTAATATTGATATAGATTTTGTTTAATTTAGTATATTAATGAATAACACATTCTAATTCTAATAAAAGGATTAAAATGATATTTCTTATTGATGATTTACACTAATTAGCTTCTGACCATCCACAGGTAAAATTGTAAGTAGCAGACTATTGCTCTATGTATCTTAATGCTACTTGTAGCTTTTATTGTAACTGTATTACAGAGAAAATTAATAATAAATAATACTTCAGCAAATTAATTATTTGAACACTTAATTAGAAATAGAATATAATTATAATTTGAAAGAAGGAATTAACTATTCAAAAGACTGCTTGGTACATCATATATGTCTGGTCTCCAGGAATTATTAGCTTCAGCCAGTTCAGCCTTTATCCAGCTTGGAACCTAAGAAATTAAGACAAAACAAGCATTTAATAAATAAATGAGAAAAAATTACATCAAAGGGCTTAAAATAACACAAAGTGAGTACTGGAAGCTGACAATTTTACATTACAAAAAACACAATGGAAATGATGCTTTTGACATCTTAGTTCTACCATGGTTCATTCACTGAAATTCAATTACTAATTTTTTTTCAATCAATCATTTAGTCTGTTCCAGTTTCTGTTTATATTTTGATTAAAAAAAAATTATACTTTATTTATTATTGGACAAAAGGAAAGTAATTTTCAATTTTTACCCTTTTTAAATAATTTTTTCCAGCTTTTCTTTGTTTTATTCAACTTATCTTATATGATTTTGTTCAGAATTAAATTCTCTTCAAGCTTTGTTTAAAATTTGTACATGTTTATTACCCACTTAAGAAAAATTATTTTATGACAAAAAAAACACGGTTTTTACCCCAGATTTCTCAAACACTACTGCAGATACGGTTCTAGAACCTATTTTATTCGATTTCTAAAATCAGAAACCATAAGAAATCGCTAATTCTGCTCCTTAATTAATGCTCTAAAAATTTCAGTACAATCTCATTTCACTGGAGTAGATGAAATCCGAGCGTAATCTTCCACTAACTTGCAAACGAAGCATTTTAGGACATATGTTTAAATGAGGTTTCTTCATTGTTTTCACAAGTAGGATAGCTTATAAAAGTCCTGGGAGAACTTCATGATACAATCTGTATATACCTGGGTGTTTCATTTTAATCCCCACAAATGATTTCTTCAAAAACTATGCACAATAAAACAAAATGATCTAATCAAAAGTTACTCAGACTGGAGGGGGAGGCACTTCATGGTGATCTTGACTGTTATTTAATGTTAACATAAATTTTTTTAAATGGGATGACCTACTTTTGGCCCCACCAATGAAAAGATCAGAAATTTTACATTGGAATATCTGGTCACACATATGATCTTAAAACTTTTTTGAAGGTCATACTGCTAACTATGAGAAGTAGTGGTATATAGGTGCTGGATTCTCGTCACAGATATTTACAGTCACTGCTTTCTAAGTTGTGAGAAGACGACAGTTAACTGGTACTGTCTTTGAAATTCAGCAAATTGTTTAATCGGATACCGTATGTGATTAATTCCTAAACCATGAATTTCAAAAAGCTGGAAGAAATAAAACATAATCTTAAAATGTCATGACTAAATTCAAGGGTATGTTGACGTGACGTTTGTCGCTCCTTCCATTGGCGCTATCAAAAAACCTTGGCACGACCTGCAAAGGGGACCTCAAGATCATGATCAAGTTCACTGTCAGATATTCCCCTCCTATCCTCGTTAACTTCTGTAAAATCATTTTTATGATCTTTCCATAGTTTGTGAGACAAATGGCCTAGTATGAATATTACATTGTATGACCTTCAAAAAATGTTCCAAGATCATATGTGTGACCACATATTCCAATGTAAACTTTTCCAATCTTTTCATTTGTGGAGTCAAAAATAAGTCATTCCATTAAAAATAAAATTGTGTTAACCTTGAAATAAATTGTGTTAACAGTGAAATCCAAGGTCACCATGAGGTGTCGCCCCTTCAGTCCAAGTAACTTTTGTTGAAGACATTTTTTTTTTGTATTGTGCGTAGTTTATGAGAAAATCGCCTGGGGGATTAAAATGAAACACCTGATATACCGGATATTCAAAAAGGACTTCATAACATAAAAAGCATATAAAAATCTATTGAGATATTACAGATTTGGTTGATGTCTCATTTCATAGAAAAACACATCGTTTTTTTGAGTTTTAATGGATGGAAAACACTTCTGCGTTATCATCATCTGAACACAATATATTTGTTGTAATAAACAAAGACAGCATACAGCCCTCGCATTGTGATAGGTGCAGAGCATTTCTGTTGTAAGCCTATGATTGAGATTACACAAAAGCCCAGTGGCAATCCCTTAATGCCTTCCTGCATTCTTCATTCCATCAAGGAACTTCTTGGTTTTCCAGATCTTAAGGGGATATATTCAGACATGGAGTCTGAACCACATGGAGTCTGGGACATGGAGTTAGATGAACCACCATTAGTTTTTCTAGCAGAAGTTACATTCTTGCCCAAGCTCAATGTTGTAATCGCAGCAGTGAGGGTCTTTATTTGTTCTGACAAAACTTGGACCAACTTGTAACTGCAGGGACAGTTCCTTTGTTATCTCTGAGGGTTCAATTCCAGCCAAGTCACGGTGGAAGATAATCCCCTTGCTGGAATTTAAGGTATTATGTGGTTCCACCACCACCTCTTCCTTACCAATGAACTTAAGGACCACTAGTTTCCGACTCTATTTGTCATCAGTAACCTCAATCAACAGGGCGCCAGTCCTAAGTTATTTAATTGATTTTGCAGATCCACACGCTGCAACAATGCACTTGAATTAAGAAAGCTGAAACCTTTGTAAACTATTTACCTTCTTCCTTTTATTTCACTACAATAAAGCAAATTACTGATGTTTTAGCATTCATTACATTATTTCTCTTATCATCATCAGACACACCCTCAACTGATAACGTCGGTCGAAGACTCTTTAAGCTTCAGTGTTTGTTGGTTTTTTCAAGTGAAACACAACCATCAAGGAAGAATTTAATGGGATAGACATACATTTCCCACAAGCACCAACTATATAACAGACCACCCCAGCAGAGCGCACACATACCTCCAGGAAGAAGAACGGACGTACAGTCTTTATTTGCTTAGGAATCAAAAACCATTCACCTTCGGGCTATCACAAATGTACTGCCAAGTTTCATGAGGGTTTTCGCTACCCCGTATTCAAGAGTTATGGGTGTTCACATTGCCACACTGGTGTAAAAAATTGACTCATCGTTACAAATTACACTGTCTAAAAATGTATTATTGTCTGCAATTCTATCCATCATTTCCACCGAAAACTGCAGCTGAGCAACTTTGTCGTCATCTGTAATGTGTTCAACCATGGTTAGTTTGAATGGCTTCAAGTGCAATTGTTTACATATTACATGCCAAATAGCCATTTCTGAAATGCCAGTCATCTCACATGATGCATGTTCAGTTGATTTCTTCGGACCACGTGCAAAGCTTTCTCTGAGTTGTTCCACAGCATCAGAGATGTGTGATCATCCTAGTAATTTTATATGTTTAACAAAACAACCTGACTCAATGAAGGTTATGTACCAAGAATAAATTGTATGCCTACTAGAAGGCTTCCTACTTTACTCAATACGAAAATTATGTTGAATTGCAGTTAATGACTGCAAATCTTGAAACTAAAACACATACCAACCATGTTCTGCACCAGTAAATGTATCCATTTTTAACATCACGGCAGCCGAATTCAGTATTATGAACTACAAGAATCAAAACTTGATGTGTTTTGCTACGAAATGAGACCTCAACTGATTCTAAAAATTATCTAAAGAAATGTTTATATGCTTTTAAAGTTGTGAAGTCCTTTTTGAATCACCAAGTATTGTAAATCACTTGCAATATCAAATATCAGATGTGCAAATATGGAAAGTTGGTGGATCACTTCATCATATTGGCTAAACAATTCTTTGTATTCGATCCAGTCTGCCTTCCCAACCACCCATCCACATAGCTGTCTCTGAGACAAATCACCATCACCAATCAAGATAACAACCGGTCTGTGATCGTTTCCAAAAACATTTTTGGAAATGCGCCAGTTAAGAAGTGGAAATAGGGATGCTTAACACGACAGATCGATGCACACAGATGTATCTGATGAAGATGATACAAATGTGCATGATCCATTGTTCAATAAGCAGAGAGATCTAAGTTCTGCCTCAGTCAATTAACTATCCTTCCCCGGGAAGAACATGACTATGAGCCCCACGAATGATAATGGGCATTGAAATCACCAATTATTATGCAGGGTATATTTTTTATCCCCTACTTAGCACCGGTGAAATCAACCTCCGCCTTCCGGCGTGCCGAAAGGGATTTTTTCATAATTTGATTTTTTCCTTTTCCTTCCGAACGCCATTTTGTGATTTTCAACAAAAAAAATTATTTCTCAGGAACGGGTAAACCTACTTTAATTAAATTTTTCAAATATAAAACTAGCGTCTTGTTCTACAAATTATTGTTAATAACAAAGTTATTGTATTCAAACCTAAAGAAAATCAGTTCTCAGAAAACCAATTTTTCAGTTTTACTTCGGATATCATGAAAATACTTCGGATAAAGTGATTGCAGATCTGTACATCCAAATTAAGAAACAGAATAAAAGTTATTTTTATTGTAATTATCTGTAATTTGTACACAAATAATTACAACAAAAAAAAATTATTTGTAATACAAATAATAATAATAATTTGTAATTATTTGTATACAAATAATTATTATAATAATTATTTATTGTAATAAATAATTCCTTTAAAACATATATTTTCCTGTCTAAATATTCCTTATTTATTTTTATCTTCCTAAGATGTTTTCATGTTTTGATCAAAAGTTTTCATAATAGTTCAGTAGAATTTTTTTAAAAATAATTCTTGGAGTTCATTTTCAAATAAGTTGAAAAAAATTGTTTCACTGACCACATAAAATTGTAAGTTACGGTCACTCTTGCAATATTAAGTAGAGAATAAAACAAAACACACTACAAAAACAAATAATGGTATCTTTCCTAATGTCTTTTTCATTCAATCAACTAAAAATGATGAAAACAAGAGTTTTTTATATTGTTGCATATCAGCTCGCCATGTATCCTAACAAAATAATCAATGTTACAATCAATACCTTCATCACACTGTTAACCATTAAGTAACTGACAGAGAATTAACATCATCTTCTCAGAGAAAACAATACAGACTTCAGATTCTTTATAACACTTCTAGCACCATAGATGTTTTATATGCAAGCTATCACATGTTGTTATAGCCATATGAAAGATTAGATTGTGTATTATATAGATATATGTAACACAATATATATACATAAACAAAAACAAAAAATTAATTATTTTTTCAAATTGTTGAGGTGAGATCTTGAGATTATATTCAAAAATATTAAAACAAAGCAGTCAACATTCAAGATCCTTGAGACAAAAGAAAAGTTAATAACATTTCTGAAAATTCATGGCTATTGTTTAGTCAAAAAAACCTTTTGATTAAACAAGCCTGTTTAATTTCTTGATAAGAGGATCAATATCAATATAGATTCTTAATAAAAAAAATTCTAGAAAAATTATTATATCAGCCAATCAAAACATAAGACACAAAATCCTATCCTTTCATATTGTGCTTTTGTAACGTAATATTTGAAATCACACAGCTCATTGTACAGCTTAGGAGAAAAATGATATCTGAAAAATGTTTAATCAGCCTCCTTAAAGTCCTCTACTTTGTACAGAATGATTACCACTAATTATCCATCTAAAACAATGGCTTACATGAGAGAGGTTTAAAAATGACAAACTGTAAAAACTGCATTAATGATTAAAATTACCAATAGAGGAAACTTAGAATTAATGTAACTTAGGTAGAATGAATAGAAAAAAAAGAAAAACTTGTTGGAAGTCACAGGTATATATATAGCCATAAATATATATATGTGTGTTAATTTTATTTCCTGTGATCAATTTTTTTATCTTCTTTAGTTCTATTTTTAATTTCTAAGTAAACAACAGTGAAAAGAATAAATACATTCCACATACATTTAAAAATATGAATCATCCTCAGTACAATCCAGTTCTGTACATTTAAATATTAATGAAAATGTATAAACATAATATTAATAATTATTAAAACATTAATATTACTATAATAAAAATTATGAAGATTATTACTTTTGTTCTAAATGTTTGATAATTACAGACTCAGAAGTATCTGTTAAAGAATTTTTAGAACAGGATGAATTGTTTTCATTATTTTGTTTACCCTCTACAAAAGTAAGTGTACTCAATTTTGGCAAAGGCACTGTAGTATCAACCAGTACTAAAAGACCAAGCCATAATGGACATAAGTCATACAATGTGACAATCTCACCTTTAGCGATTTGATTAGGTGACGCATATAAGCTGAAACATAGATTAAATTAATTAATTAGTTGCAGAATGTGTTATAAAAAAATAAAAAAGTAGTATGGAATTCAGATTTCATACTTTAATTAAGAGTTATCAGACAACTGCTCTATGGTATGACCATCAACTCAAGTTGTGGATTAAATTAATAAACTATCTTAATATGTTACATACTATTATAAGTACAGGAATAGATGAGCCTAAGCAAAATAATAAATTATCCTAATAAGAGGTAGTAGTCCCTCTACATGTTGATATCCCTTTCTTTTCTTACGCTTTTTTTCCTCTTTCTTTTGATAGGTATCACAAGAATTATTTTAACAGTTTCCAATTAATATATTTTCAGCTGCTTCTTATTGAAGCTCTGTGGGCTGATGACTCTTACCTATGGGACTTTTCAGAGATTTTTTTTCTATCAGGGTAAGTCATTTGAGGTGAAGAGTATTTTAGAGGATTAAACAGTTTTTAATCAACTGCAATAAAATTTATCTGAAGGGGAAAGTTTAAAAACTAATTTAAATCAAGCCACTGGTAATATTTTCATATTGTTGAGTGTGGCACTGATGTTTGTTTGGATTAGATTTAAAGGATGATTGTGATATGTGATCTTTCAAAGAATGTGTGTAATTGAAACTGGATTTGTTCATTTATAGTTTTGATTTTATGTTTGTATACTTAGAGCCACTCAAGCGAGTCTAGTTCATGTCCTTTCATATTTATGCATAAGATTTCCAGGTTTCTGATGCTTGTACAACTGGTTTCAAAGAGGTGGTTTTGTAAAAATGAATTCAGTAGTCGAGCGAAGTGTTTTTGTGTTTTTTATATAGCTATTCCAACCAGTTTGTCCTATGTAGAGCTTACTACCATTAAGAGTAACCAATTTTATAAAAGGCAGATAAACTGAATTTTTTAAGTGATTTTTATTAGGTTATTTAGTTTTATTGATGGTGGTTCTATAATGAATGCATTTGGTATTAAGTCTTTGACTGAATTATAATACACTTCTCAGTGGCAAAGTATTATACTAAATAATAGAAGAAAAGTATTGCTGCCTGGTTTTTTTTTCAATACCCAGAAGCATAATAATTATTAAACAGTTCATAATACTCTAGCCAGAACTTCTTGCGAACTTCAACATGATAAATTTATCAATGGAGTATAATAAAAAAAAGGTATACATAGAAAAGCTGAAAAGCTTATAAATTGTAGAGAAAATAACTTCCATTTTAATCATAGAATGCACTGAAACATCTCTTTGGCACTAATCCAACTTTGTACAACTGAAATGTTTTAGCAGCCTTATAAAAAAATAAAAGTAGCTCAACTGCATGAATTTATGTTCATTTAACTTACGCAAGTATTTCCTCAGGTTCAGCAACAATATCTATCTTGAGATTAGTTGATGCTAATGAACTGGTAGAAGATGAATCAAATGCCTACAAAAAAAGAAAACTTTCAAAAATCAACAACATAAAAGAATTATTTATTAAAAACAAAAACGAATCTGAAATAATGAGAAAATTATATTTCATAATCATTTAATATATATTTTTATTGAGCTGCAATGGATTATAGTAATGGATAAAGCACTATCAATACACGATTTACTTCACTCAATACATGGATATACAGTGTTCCATACACCAATCTAATCATTATACTTTCAAAGTCTATTGCTTGTAAATGCTGATGTTTGAATAACATTTGAAATTCGAGTATCTCAGGACATACAGACCTGGAAAGAAAGATAATTAAGAAAATATTAAATGTCAGTATCCAAAGCCATATTTTTTCATTTACTTAATTATGGACATTACTTAATATGGACAAAGCTATATTTATTTCCAATAAAACATGCGCGTGCACGCGCGCGCACACACACACACACAATGCCAGTAAAACTTTAGCACTGTGTTACATAACAATGACTGATCAATACTTTTCATATAACAATTGTTCAGAATGAAAAAGGTATTTTTTTTTTCACTTGTTCTAAATGTAATAAAACAAAATTAAAGACAATATACTCAGTTTACTGTAGTATTAAAATGTTCAAGTTATAATTATTTTCTTACTTTCTTTTTTTTAGTATTAGCATTTTTTAAAAATATTTATTTAAAAAACAATCTCAAAAACATAAATTATTTTGAAAATTAGAGCTGATAAGCTGGAATAATTATCAATAAACACTAAATTGTTAATTTGTTTAATTTATCAGTTACACTTAATAAAACCAATATATAGCAACAAAATTAATACACTGAAAGAAGATTAACGCTTACATTAAACAGTAAATAAGACCGAATGAGTATAACATCACACTGTAAAAAGTAAAAAACAAAAATTATTCATGAGAATAATATTAACTAAGTAAGTGATAGTACTAAACAATTAATTATTACTTACAGAAGAACATGATGGTGTGTATCTTGTACCCCAAAAATAGATAGCATTTTCTTCTGTACCAACAACCGTATAAGTTGGACCACATTTAGTTATCTAACGGACAATAAAGTATTAATAAATAATATGAAAAAGAGATAATATCCCAATCAAAACAACTGTCCAAAAGAGAGAATTGAGACAGATCTGGTCTGTGACTGACCATAAGTTTCCCTAGCTCAATACAATCATTCAACCACACTTGATCCAGTTCTGAAGGAAAAGATGTGTCATCGATAACAACCAACTTCGAAAGTATCTAACCTGATCTGAGACCACACACTATCTGTATGGAAGGTAGAGCGAA
This sequence comes from Lycorma delicatula, assembly GCF_047948215.1. Taxonomy (NCBI): domain Eukaryota; kingdom Metazoa; phylum Arthropoda; class Insecta; order Hemiptera; family Fulgoridae; genus Lycorma; species Lycorma delicatula. Next base: position 181,337,356 of record NC_134459.1, on the reverse strand, counting down.
GTTGATCCTGGCTTTTCAGCCAGGAACCTTCCTTCCCATGCCTCTACAGAATGATGAGGACCACCATACTCAAAGACCATACTCAAATCAGGTAAAGCAGTGGATTATTTGTGCGTTATAACATTGGTGGTACCTAATACTTCAGCAATCGCATTGCATCTAACACCAAAATAAAAAAATTATTCATTTTTAGTTCATTATATCATAAAATACACTATGGGTTGTCTATATTCCAAATATGACGTCTGGTATAATTACACTTACTACTACTACAAATTCCAACTAATAATCATTAAGAAGAAACCATACTGGTAATCCTGTTAACTTCTGTTACGCATTCTGCAGTCAATTTATTGCTGTATAAGTACCATTGTACCACTTTATTCAAATCATTTTATACATATAATTATTCATATAAATAAGTGTGCTTCATTCAATATTCATACATATAGAATTAAGTCTGTTGGAAGTGTAAAATGATCTGTTTTTTAAAAGTAGTTTTTTGTTACAAACCTACGGTTTGGTAGAAATTTATCCATTTTATACATATAATTTTCTATAAATTGAAGCAAAAGTTTATATACTAGAAAATGGGTTAAGATAGAAATAAACCGTATTTTATAAATTCATACTGTTGTCTATCTACACAGATAATAGTCCACATTTTCAAAAAAATTGAAAATGTTACCTAATTTGTTGCAATTAACGCACTCCATACCGACTTCATATTTTAATAAATATCGAATATTAAAAGAAAAAGTGAAGACATCTAAACTAAGGTATCAAATATGTCGATTATGAATGCCAGATGACTAGGTAATGAAATTTCATAAAACGTTCATAAAATTTACGTAGCACTGAATAATTTATTTAGTTTTTCAAACCCTATAACTTTCTATGAATTTGTTGGAGGTTTTGTTCTGACTAAGCAGAAACAAAACAGTATTCTTAAATTGGAAATCTTGGGGTAAGAATTTTATATGTCATGAAAAAAGATTCTTTCACTTTCTCTTGGTAATTGAAAATTCCCAAATCTATTAAAAGCTTTATAATGTAGAGAATTTATCTGAACCAAGAAAATATTTCCTTGTCCATTATTTCATCATAATAAGATTTTAAGAAAAAAATCAAAAAAGATACTAAGTATCTCAACTGCAAAAGGTAAATAGCTGATTTGCAAAACTTTATACCAAAACCACGATGATAATTTCTAAAATTGTACCGCTCATTGAAATTTGTCATAAACATTTTCAGTAAATATCGGGAAATGAATTTTATGGCTTATAATTCAGAAAAGTGGCATCATGCAAGCGGTAGCAGATTGTAAAAATAGGTTACATTTGACAATTTAATTGCAATCTCCAACTACATCATTTTGAACAGTATTTGATAAAATTCAATAATTTTGTGAAAGTATATATTAGATTATTATTTTTGAAATCTATCTTCCCACAAACTTAGTTTTTTGACACTGGGATAACATCAATCAGATGCTTAAAAGGTTTGGGGTAAAAATGTTACAAAATTGTAGAAATATATTTTAATATTTATATAAATAACCGACACATATGTTTAAAGATTTTAGCACACAGTAATCCAAGGTGTCAAGCCAATAACTTGTCCTATCATAAATTCTTCACCGCATTTTAAAGTGTTAAGTAGCCAGACAAATCATCTCGGTACACAGATCAGAGTCAAAATTTTCACAATATTTCATATTTTGGCTAGGATTATCATAATTGATTTGAACATTATTTTCGGCCATTCCTAGCAATATCACTTTAACATTTGTAGTTGAAGCATTTCAGAGTATCTCCATTCTCAAAACTACTTTAAGCACACCAGTTTTAAAATGATCACTCCAGTTTTAAAAGTAAATGGCAGTGTAATGAATTAACTACAAATGCTAGGAAAGGCAAAAAATAACCCTCAAATCAAAGATCACAGTCACTTGGTCCGAAGTCTGGGAGATAGGGGGCTGATTGAAAATCTCTTACTTGAACTGCCACCTAATATCTCAACATTTCTTTCTGGATTTCTACCTCAACTTCACACAAAACAGTATTGCTTTGCTTTATTACTTTAGACATTTATTGCTTTATTACTGTAGACATTATAAAATTGTTGACAGATCTTGACAGCAATGTGTTCCTTCCGTTTCCTAAAACAAATCATGCCAGAACTCTTACAGTTAGCATGAACAAAACTGATAGATTCTATATTTCATGCGCTGCTGCTTTATCAACTAAGTGGAATACATGACATTTATTCCAACATTTACATTTATTTGTACTTTACACTTATTCTAAGTAGAATAAATGAGAGAAGGACACATACTGCCAGGGGCAACTACAAATGTGTTGTGGTTTGGGTTACCAGATTATGTTTAACAAACCAATCAAAATTCAATTATGGAAGAGTAACCTACTTCTTAGTTGTTTTTTAAAATAGCTTAAACTTAATTGATTAATGAGAAAAAATCTTTACCTAAAGAACCATGACAAAAAGATTATAATCAAAAAGGAAAAAAATAATTATTTAAACAATTTAACATTAAAATTCTCAACTTCTAATAGTACAATAAAATTTGCTAAAATAAAATTGAAATGACATTTACAGTAACTATTTTATCAATCGTACTCTTGACAACAGCTGGAGTTACATTGTTTGTCCTAACTGATTTTCATTATTACTTCCCATAGTAATTACATAACCGGCATCAGTTAATACTGAAGAATGATTATTTGACATAGATATATTTATTACATGCCACTTTGATAATGATTTTACTTCAATAAATTGTAAACTTTTTTTCTACATTTGCATCTTTCTGGAAAAATAATTACAAAATACAAAATTATCTTCTCCTATATTGTCATAGAGTAGTACATGTAAAGTAAATAAGTAATAAATAAAACAAAACTTTTAAAATAATTAAAATGATGGCAAAAAATGTACAAAAATTAGAAAAATAACATTATCCGATTCTTGAAATTTTGACTTTCTAAATTAACACCAAATTAAGGGCTGAAATTTTTTTATTTTGCACCAAAAATTCAAAATTTAAATACATAGTTTAAGTAATTCATTAAAGGTTTAACCCCAACAGACATACAAAAAGAGTTTGATTCCACTTTAAAGGATTCACCCCCATCATTCAACGGTATAAAAGCGGGCTGCTAAACTTACATGTGGTTGTACATTCATTCAAGATGATGAAAGAACACTTGGGATGCCCAAAAACCACAACAATAATAAATCATCACAAAATTCCACAATCTTTTATTAAATGAACTCCAACTAAGGGTTTCTGACCTTGTTGACATTACAATTTGATAGACCATGTCCACTACACTTAACACAATGTTCTGGGATTGACAAAGCTTTCTACTCAATGAATGCCACATTTGTTCAATTGACAAAAAATAAATTTTAATGAACGCTTTTCAAGAGGGGTTTAGACTTATTTAAACACAATTTTACTGAGTTTCTTCAATCGTTTACAACAGTAAATGAAACACAGATTTATCATTACATGCTACAAATCAAAGAGAGTCCAAACAGTGGGGTGATAGCAGTAGAAATTGCACCAAAGAAAGTAAAAATGATTCCATTGGCAGGAAAAGTCATGGGTATAGTTTTTTGGGATTCTCGTGATACAATGCTCATACACTACCTGAAAAAAGGGAGGATCACAATCCAGAATATTAGAGTTTATTAGTTAAGGATGCTGTTAAATAAGCATCCACATCTAGCCAAAGTGAAAGTGCTATTTCACCATAACACACCTGCACTTATATCTCACGTTATTGCTCCAAAACTACATGGCCTATACTTTAAACTGCTTCCATGTTTGGCTCCCAGTGATTACTTCATCCCAAGTTAATTGCTCAGTTGACAAAGATTCATTTCAAATGATGAGGTCAAAGCTGCTTATTTTACAGAGCTGGACAAATCACATTATACTGAGAGTATTTCACCTTTCTTTTTCCTGTTTAGCCTCCGGTAACTACCGTTTAGATAATTATACTGAGACTATTATAAAGTTTAAAAGTCACTGGCTTAATGTATAAAAATCCAAAGAGAGTTCATTGAAAAAAAAAAGTCTAAAAAATCTTGTTTTCTTTGTTAGGCCGAAAACTTGCCAAACGACCCTCATATTCTGAATAACCACACATATTAGCCTTGCAAATATATGAGATAACCAACTACACGAATTTTATCACCTAACACAAAACAGATTCTACTTAAGTTGCCGGCCTCCATGGCATGAGTGATAGCGTCTCAGCCTTTCACCCGGAGGTCCTGGGTTCAAATCAGGGTTATTTCTACACATTCAGGGTATGATTTGAGGTGGAATAAGAAATGGCCATAACTACATAGATTTTGACCAAGAACACCTTTCTAAAGTTGCTTATGTTTTTTTCTAACAATTAATAGTAATAATAAACAAATCAAACCTATGAGCTTATGGCTGAACCGTTATATACACGTTATAATTTATTATTCATACATTTATTTTCATTATTGAGAAAATACAAAAATACACAATATTGAAAATAAAATTTAAAAAATGAAATTTAATAAGGGTCTTGCTACCTGAATATCTGTCTGCTGAATAATTCAAGATGTTTAACCACAGGAGTAGGTTCAAGTTCACAGATCAACATTATAATCATCATCTCCTAATGGCAAATTGATATTGACTCTTTTTTATTCAGAAGGTACTGGGATAGAATCCTGATCAAGCTCGATATTTTTCCACATAACAAAATTCATTTCTCATTTTTATTATCATTAATGATAAACTGGGTTCAGTATTTGTAGTTACTTTAAAAATAAATACAATACAAAGGGTAATTGAAAAGTTATTTAACCCAGTATCCAATTTACAAACCTGGTTGAATAATGTCAAAATAATTTCTGTATTAAAGGGAAAACTTGTCTATGAGTACAGCAAATTGCAGCAATGATAAAAAATGTAATCACTCATTGACTTCTAAGGCAATAATAACTGTCCAGCAAGTAAGTAGAAATGCCATTCACATAACCATACTGCAGCTGTATTACAACTGGACGCAAAATGTCAAGAATGTTTTTATCATTTGTCTCCTTGCAAAACTGACAAACAAATCCACTGTCTGTCACATAACATTAATATACAGAAGAAAGGAAGGGTTACAAACCGTATTTGTTCGAGGGCCTAAAGTATTTTCATTAATAAAGAAAAGAGATCAAGAATTGTTAATTCTCTAAGAAAGCCAGTTCACTTCAGAGATTTTCTGGTTAGTGTGGAGCTTTGTAGGAGAACTGTGAACCTCCATGTCTTCCATGAGTATCTACTTAATTTTGTAAAAATCAGCATTTCAAATTCAGTTTTGTAAGAGAATTATCAGTTCTATTTCTCCTCAATGCCAGTGATGTCCAAACATTGTCATGAACTTCATAACAATAATAGAACCTTTTAAATGATACTACTGGATTCAATAAGATGTAGCAACAGCCTACACAGCAAAGATATATTGCCCAAATTTTTTTTATATGAATTAATTTTTCACAGTTTGTGTTGCTATCAATTTTTAGAACTTTCTCCTCCACACTTTTATTTATAGAAGTTTAAAAAATCTGACGTTGACATCACATGACTTCCTTGTACACCTATTAAATTACATACACATTTTTTAAAACTAAAAGTATATAAAATTTTATTTCATAAATGGCTTCTGATATTTTTTTATTGTTATTATTGAATCATTATTTATCATATTTGTTTTTTACAATCAGAGCTTAATAATTACTAATACATCAATATATCTAAATTAAAAAAAAGATTTTGAAAAAAAAGGAGATTAAGTTGGATTCACACTGATGTGCCTTCCCCTTGTAAGATCCAAATATTTCATTAATTAAAATTTTATTTGGCAATAACTCTGGAACCGATAAAGATAAGTACCACTTGTGACACTGTTGAAAAGCTCTCAATGAGGGATTACTACATTTTAGAAAAATTCCAAAATCCAATTTTTTTTGGACTTTGGGCTTTTTTGGACACTTTTGGTCCAGTCGATTGCGATATAAGGAGGAAGTGCAAAACTTGATGTTACAACAGTCCTAAATCCAAAATTTCAACATCCTATGGCTAAACATTTTTGAATCATGCAAGATATATACGTATGTACAGACGTCACACTAAAACTAGACAAAATGGATTCAGGGATCGTCGAAATGGATATTTCCATTGAAATCTGAAATTTATCATAATACAAAAATTTACTTCCTTTACTTCGTACAAGGAAGTAAAACATATTATGATAACTCCTCGCACTTGAAGAATTGAAAATAAAAATTCAAAAGTAACATTTCCACCATATTGTAAGCAACAATAAAAGGTTTCAACCGACATGAAAAATGAACCTAATACAGATTGAGATAGCGACAGCATGCATGTTGAACACTAGTAGCATAAGTAGTATTTCCAAAATGTATTTTTAAGTTAATACATTTTCAAATGACTATTTCTTTTTTATTTGATCATATCAGTTCTGCCAAATTACACAATTCATTACCAAATGTCTGTTGTTTATTGAGCAAGAGACTGTTATAATAATAAAAACTGGTTATAACTAATAACACAAGCCGCAATGGTTGTGGTTTTTAGTCTTTGATAACCGATTCTTATGTATTTTTTAGTACTAAATCCTCAAATAACCTTAATTTTTTCCATCACATCAGTTATTTTCACAAATTGCAAATTTCAAAATTCATAAAAAGTTGAAAAATTGTGAAAATGTGATATAATGAAACAGATATAAAACGTTTTTTTTTTTTTATACAAATTAATATAATATATTCACTTTTTTGGCTTATACTATGCATTCTTATAGCTAAATAGTTGAGTAGTCTGAAGAAATGAGCAGGGGCATTGTTCACTGACCCCTTAATTTCTAATGAAAATTGCCATCAAGTAAGCATAATTTCTATTACAGTGCATTTTTAAATTAATTTATTTTTATTTATTTATTTAATTTTTATGAAATATGTCATGTCTTTGGAAACCACTCCCCCTCTTCACCCACCCATAATGAAGTATGTAAAATACTTACAATTTTATTCCATGTGTCAGTTTCTTTGGACGGCTTATACTCTGCTTCGCACTTTTCCTTCTATGTTCTCTACACAGTTCATCTCGGTGTAACATCCAACAATAGTCCACCGCCATCATAATAGTCCATTTTCCTTGCCTACAACACTTGCCTACTGTTTACATGCCGAGGCCAATTGTGCAGCCTCGCCACAGTTAAAGCAAAGTACCGTTCTACCGGGCCCACTGCATATCGCAGGCCGCGATATGGCCAGTGGCCCTACATCTGTTTTCTTATTTTCCATTAAACTCGACATGATATCCATCCGACCTTTAATCGCGAGGCCTTAATGAGTACCCTTGCCGCCTTCTCAAAAACGCAGACGATAGCTTGCATCATTAAGCCGAAAGCAAGCCTCTTGGAAACAACAGTGCAACTCATCTTGTCCTCTTCAACAGCATTCGTAATAATTCCACCAAATCCCTCAACCGTCGTCACTTCTTTTCAAGATCGCTGCCATGAACTTTTACTACTTAGCACCGTCTTGAAGGTTTTCTGCTGCTCTTTCCTTTCCAAGCACCGATGTCGTGCTTGGAAGATTGACATTCGACTTCACTTTCATTAGGACGGCAGCATAGTCTTTACCTATGCCGATCAATACTACTGTCGTAGTTCGTAAGAGAACGACCTGACTTCACTATCTTTTAATCTCCTTCTTCGGACCCTTCAGGAGTAACATAAAGTCTGTGTTGGCTGAAATTTTTAATAAATACTAGTAAATTGTTTTTCAATATTCTATTAGATATTATTATAGATACCGTACGATAAAAAATTATCTGTATTACTGTATATCTGAGGAAAAAATCAAAGTTAAAATATCGATACGAATACTCTCGAGCGCGAGAGTCCTCGATAATGAAACTGGAACGTTCGCCACTTGGCTGCTGCAGCTGCTGTGATTGTAGATATGCAAATGCGCTACTTAAATCACTCAAAAATTTTTAAATGGATTTTACTGGGAAATTAAACCGAGTTGGAAGATGCCATATTGGATTTAAACTAGGGACTTAAACTTGCTGCCAGACTTTGTTCAGGCAAACGGCTGTTATGTGGTCAAACAATCTTATTTACTCTTTGTTTAAGAGAAATTAAACCTCTTTCACACGACATCTTTTATTTAATAATGAGTATTTAAAGTGTAAATTAAAAAACTTTTCATTGTAATTTCAATTTATTATAAGATAACAGTATCCTGTATTTCTAAAAATTGTAGTTTTGCAGACATTAAAAATCTTCATAAGAATTGTAAAAACTGAAAAAGCAAAAAATTAAGTGATTTTAAAATTAGCAAATCCATGTAAAACATTGTAATTATTAATGTTTCTAAGCGTGAAACAATCGATTTCAGATTTCTAAAACTATAATCGACCTAATTAAAGTCCTTTGAAATCAGAACTTTAAAAACAAGCTCTTTTTTTCTTTAGATTTCCCTAAAATTTATCTTTTTTATTAAAAAGCTTAAAAAATAATAATTAAAGGTAATCAACAAATGCGTTAAAATCATTTAAAATTGTACGTTTTCTTTATGGAAATTTGATACTTCATTTTCAATATGTCTATCCTAAAATTAAATTGCGTATAATTTTTATTTAATAATAGTTTTATTTTATTATTTTTAATGTAAATGATGATTATTTCAATGCAATTACAAATTTAATTAGCCATAAATGTTATGTTTTATATAATCCATGATATTTTTATAAATAACTTTTAATTAAAAGTTTAGTTTCTGTGGCAGAATTAATAAAAGATAAATTAAGAAAAAAATTTTATTTATGAACCGCGTAAGATTATTTTGTATTGTTTTATATCTAGAAAATATATTAAATTAAAAACCTTTTTAATCGGTCGAAATTGCTTTGTTTTAAGAAAGGGTAATGGACTAATCTACCGATTCAGACGGGCGTATTTTTTTCTCTCTCCCTCGCTATCATTCAGGTCTCTCTTATTAAAGTTGCCTGAATCGATAGAATTCGAGCCCCTTTACAAACATACACGGGCATGTATTATTTTTATATGTCTTTGGCGTTAAATATGCCATTTTTAAACTTCGACTCCCTTTGGAGGGCCCACGTTATTTCAATCGAAATTTCCCGAAAGATGTCCTCCGCCAAATTTTCGATGGAGTACTCGAATAAGGTCTCAGAACCCGGACGGCGAATCTATCTCCGTTACTTTTTAATCTTTACATGGAGCTAGCAGTTAATGATGTTAAAGAACAATTTAGATTCGGAGTAACAGTACAAGGTGAAAAGATAAAGATGCTACGATTTGCCGATGATATAGTAATTCTAGCCGAGAGTAAAAAGGATTTAGAAGAAACAATGAACGGCATAGATGAAGTCCTACGCAAGAACTATCGCGTGAAAATAAACAAGAACAAAACAAAAGTAATGAAATGTAGTAGAAATAACAAAGATGGACCGCTGAATGTGAAAATAGGAGGAGAAAAGATTATGGAGGTAGAAGAATTTTGTTATTTGGGAAGTAGAATTACTAAAGATGGACGAAGCAGGAGCGATATAAAATGCCGAATAGCACAAGCTAAACGAGCCTTCAGTAAGAAATATAATTTGTTTACATCAAAAATTAATTTAAATGTCAGGAAAAGATTTTTGAAAGTGTATGTTTGGAGTGTCGCTTTATATGGAAGTGAAACTTGGACGATCGGAGTATCTGAGAAGAAAAGGTTAGAAGCTTTTGAAATGCGGTGCTATAGGAGAATGTTAAAAATCAGACGGGTGGATAAAGCGACAAATGAAGAGGTATTGCGGCAAATAGATGAAGAAAGAAGCATTTGGAAAAATATAGTTAAAAGAAGAGACAGACTTATAGGCCATATACTAAGGCATCCTGGAATAGTCGCTTTAATATTGGAAGGACAGGTGGAAGGAAAAAATTGTGTAGGCAGGCCACGTTTGGAATATGTAAAACAAATTGTTAGGGATATAGGATGTAGAGGGTATACTAAAATGAAACAATTAGCAATAGATAGGGAATCTTGGAGAGCTGCATCAAACCAATCAAATCACAAGACAAAAAGAAAGAACAATTGTTTCCATTCAGATTTGTTAATTTATTTTTAAAAAATTTTGATTAAAAAAAATTCCTATTTTATTAAATGCTGTGTTCGACCGAATATAGGTAGAGGTTTCCCCTTCATTTTTTTCCTTTAAAATGGAAACTGACTTAACGTAGGATTGGACAGGGCTTTAAGTTGTTTCGTAGAGTATTTTTGTTTCTATATTCTTGATGGCAGACTTATTACAGATTTTGTCTTCAGTTATGCGACTAGTTTGATGCAGCTTTCCAAGAATCCCTATCTAGTGCTAGTCGTTTCATTTCGGTATACCCCCTACGACCGACATCCCTAACAATTTGTTCTACAAATTCCAAACGTGGCCTGCCTACACAATTTTTCCCTTCTACCTGTCCCTCCAATATTAAAGCGACTATTCCAGGATGCCTTAATATGTGGCCTATAGATCTGTCTCTTCTTTTAACTGTATTAATAATTGAAGAACATAAGAAAGAAACCGTAATAAAAAAGGGAGTCGGACAAGGATGCTCCTTATCTCAGTTACTTTTTAATCTTTACATGGAACTAGCAGTTAATGATGTTAAAAGATGAAAAGATAAAGATGCTAAAAATTAACACCGTAATTTTTTGAGTATTTATTTAATAAATTCGGTAATTATTGCAATTATTTATTATTTAAATAATCAAAACACTCCTGTTAATTAGTCAAGGTTAGCGAGCATAGGTTGTCTGGTAAAATTATAATTATAAAATAAATAAATATAAATAACCATTTATTAAAATTAATAAAGACTGTTTTGAATCTATGTTAAACTATATCGGCCCATTTTCCACCGAAATCCGACTGACTACTTTGTTTTTAAATAAAGATGTAGCTGCGGTGGCGTTAATACATAAGGACCAAAATTGTATAAAAGTTAGCTATTTTTGTTTATCATATTAGTATATAATTTTTTTTGGAAAAAAGTCTGTGGAAAGTTCAAAAAATGCTTATCCGAAAAATATATATGTATATATATATATCACTTGTAGGGTTAAAGCAACATTAAAAAAAAAAATTACAATTTTTAATCTTTTCAAAATAATAAAGTAAATCTAATTTACTTTACCAATTATAGTAATTTTTTACTAAATAAATTAAGAATGAAAATGATAATTATAAAAGAGCCAGTAAATGTTTTTAATTTCAAGCAAATGTAGTAGAAACAAAAGATTTATTTTTTACATCTTTATATAATTACCTAAATCTTACATTAACATTTAAATACTAAAACAATGGTAATAAGCCTCACACACACGTATATGTGAGCATGCTTCCAAACTATTGAAAGAGGTAAATCAAAGAAAAGTGGAATTGAAATATATTCATAAGACTGGTAACAAAAATCATTAAGTGTAATCTGAATATTGAATTGGTAAATGGTGTTATAGAGGAAGTTGAAGAGGAAGAAACGGGAGAAACAATACTGAGATCTGAATTTTAAGAGAGAATTAAAACATTTGAATGGCAGAAAGGCTCCTGGAATAGACAGAATATCTGCAGAATTACTGCGCAGTGCAGGTGAGGAAGCGATTGATAGATTATACAAACTGGTGTGTAATATTTATGAAAAAGGGGAATTTCCGTCAGACTTCAAAAAAAGTGTTATAGTCATGATACCAAAGAAAGCAGGGGCAGATAAATGTGAAGAATACAGAACAATTAGTTTAACTAGTCGTGCATCAAAAATCTTAACTATTATTCTAAACAGAAGAATTGAGAGGAGGAAAAAGTGTTAGAAGACCGAAGGGAGAAAAATATAGGGACAAAGGAAGCAATTTTAGGCCTCCGATTAATAGTAGAAGGAAGATTAAAGAAAAACAAACCGACATACTTGGCGTTTATAGACCAAGAAAAGGCATTCGATAACGTAGACTGAAATAAAATGTTCAGCATTTAAAAAAAATTAGGGTTCAAATAAAGAGATAGAAGAACAATTGCTAACATGCACAGGAACAGTAATAATTGAAGAACATAAGAAAGAAGCCGTAATAAGAAAGGGAGTCTGACAAGGATGTTCCCTATCTCCGTTACTTGTTAATCTTTACATGGAACTAGCAGTTAATGATGTTAAAGAACAATTTAAATTCGGAGTAACAGTACAAGGTGAAAAGATAAAGATGCTACGATTTGCTGATGATATAGTAATTCTAGCCGAGAGTAAAAACGATTTAGAAGTAACAATGAATGGCATAGATAATGTCCTACAAAAGAAAATAAACAAGAACAAAACGAAAGTAATGAAATGTAGTAGAAATAACAAAGAGAATAAAAGATTATGGAGGTAGAAAAATTTTGTTATTTTGTAAGTAGAATTACTAAAGATGGACGAGGAAGGAGCGATATAAAATGCCAAATAGCACAGGCGAATGAGCCTTCAGTCAGAAATATAATTTGTTTGCATCAAAAATTAATTTAAATGTGAGGAAAAGATCTTTGAAAAGTATAGCTGGATTGTTGAAAACACAATTTCAAATTTTTTTGTAAAAAACTGTTAGAAATAATATTTATTCCTAACCGTGAACTTTGGAATTTTAAATTACTTCTAAAGCACAATTTTTTACAATTACTATTCTAAAAGTAAAAAATTAAAAGATCTACCTTTTAATTTTATCCAAAATGTAGTCTTATTAATGCCTATAACATTTTTTTAAAACCTAAATACCCAAAGTTTGGTTCACCGTAATATATTTAATTCTTTATACATTCATTAATGCAGCAGAGATAGAGCTACAGACTAGAAAGTAAAAAGACACAGTTCATCTTAACATTATTATAAAAACAAGAGTAATTAAAACAAATCACAATGTTGAAGCAAAAAAAAACACATTTTTTTAGGTTATAAATATTGGAAGAAATGAAATAATATATAAAAGGGCGTTGTATATGCACAATTAGGAGGTAAAGAAAATGTGAAAATATAGATGACATAAAAAGTAAAACAAGATGTTAGAGTACTAAATGATCTGTAAGAAAAGAATGCTACAATTTTTTTTTTTTATAATAGTAATAGTGAAAAATTAAGTATTTGTCAAAAATTTTTCAGTATATTAGATTTAGGAGAAGATTCATTTAAAAGATAGGTTAAGGTCTCAAGTTACAAAGAAAATACTAGGATAAAGAAGATATCCAACTAATATTTCTCATAATAAAAATTATTTGTCAGTGTGAAGTTTATAATACTCAAAACATATTTAAAATTTGAGAAGCAATTTTAGGCCTCAGATTAATAGTAGAAGGAAGATTAAAGAAAAAAAAAACCAACATTTATAGACCTAGAAAAGGCATTCCATAACATAAGACTGGAATAAAATGTTCAGCATTTTAAAAAAATTAAGGTTTAAATACAGAGATAGAAGAACGATTGCTAACATTTACAGTAATAATTGAAGAACATAAGAAAGAAACTGTAATAAAAAAGGGAGTCCGACAAGGATGTTCCTTATCCCAGTTACTTTTTAATCTTTACATGGACCTAGCAGTTAATGATGTTAAAGAACAATTTAGATTCGGAGTAACAGTACAAGGTGAAAAGATAAAGATGCTACGATTTGCTGATGATATAGTAATTCTAGCCGAGAGGAAAAAGGATTTAGAAGAAATAATGAACGGCACGGATGAAGTCGTACACAAGAACTACCGCGTGAAAATAAATGAGAACAAAACAAAAGTAATGAAATGTAGTAGAAATAACAAAGATGGACCACTGAATGTTTTAAAATAGGAGGAGAAAAGACTATGGAGGTAGAAGAATTTTGTTATTTTTTGAAGTAAAACTGCTAAAGATGAACGAAGCAGGAGCGATATAAAATGTCGAATAGCACAAGCTAAACGAGCCTTCAGTAAGAAATATAATTTGTTTACATCAAAAATTAATTTAAACATCAGGAAAAGATTTTTGAAAGTGTATGTTTGGAGTGTCGCTTTATATGGAAGTGAAACTTGGACGATCGGAGTATCTGAAAAGAAAAGATTAGAAGCTTTTGGAATGCGGTGCTATAGGAGAATGTTAAAAATCAGATGGGTGAATAAAGTGACAAATGAAGAGGTATTGCGGCAAATAGATGAAGAAAGAAGCATTTGGAAAAATATAGTTAAAAGAAGAGACAGACTTATAGGCCACATACTAAGGCATCCTGGAATTGTCGCTTTAATATTGGAAGGACAGGTAGAAGGGAAAAATTGTGTAGGCAGGCCATGTTTGGAGTATGTAAAACAAATTGTTGGGGATGTAGGATGTAGAGGGTATACTGAAATGAAACGACTAGCACTAGATAGGGAATCTTGGAGAGCTGCATCTAACCAGTCAAATGACTGAAGACAAAAAAAAATATATCGTCATCTCACTGGGCCTGAAAGTTGTTTATTGTTCTCTAATTGAACAGAATTTAATGTATACATCAGGAAGAAAATAAGATAATATTACAAATGTCTTCAAAATAATGTGTTTTGGAAATTGCAGAAATTATTTAAATTTAAATTGTAAACCGCCGCCAAACTTAGTAAAATACTTTTGTTATTATATAAGAAATATAACCGAGGTAAATTTTTTATCTACTAATTGAAAATGTAACAAAAAAAAACAAAATTAACTACGTATTGCAAAATTATCGCTACAAAATACTGCATTTTTCCAAACATATATTTTCTCTAAAGAGTTGGAATATTAATCCATAAATTATTCAAAATTTAACTAAACCAGCCTTTTTAAAAATTTGTTAATTTTAGGAGTAGTTAAACCTTACATTTCCTATCGATTCGGTCTTTGACCTCTGAGGCGAAACATCCCCTTACATTCTGCATCAAAAACAGGACATACATTAAAGAACGGCTTTCCCTTTCTTTCAGATTTTTAACTCCTTCCCTTTCACAATATTGTTTTTCAACAAAATCCACCCTTTTACTAATAAATTTCTCAATAAACAAACATTTATTATCGGAAATATACCCTTACATTCCGCATCATTTTCCACAGTTTGTTATTTAATGCGACGAGGCCAAAGGACGAATCGATGCGAAACGTAAGGTTTTCTATACTACTTTTAGGTCTTAATTTTATAGTAAGACAAAACGTAAAAAAAATGAGATTAAGGGAATTGGAAATGGCTGAATCGGGAAATAATTTTTAAAAACGTAGAAACTGATAAATATTAACGTATATGATAATTTTTAAAATTTAAAAAGATTACAGTCAATCTTTGAATAGCTACAAATTAAAAAACCACCTTTTAAGCTCAACTTAAGGATTTATTCGTGAATTTTGTAATAGTCGTGAGACCTTTAGTATACCTGCTGAAGATCAGCAGGACATTTGTATTTGTAACTATTACGTTACAGGTTTGAACAATCGTGAGTTTTTAAAAAATAAGAAGTCGGGAAAAAGAGAAACAAAGAAAATTACCACTTATCGTGAGAGTAATGAATTCTCAGTTTCAACTTACGTGAAACTACCCTTTATATATTTTCTTCTTTTCTAACTCGGCGATTGCATCGCCTATTTAATAAATCCATCTTATTTGTTACTCTAATTATATAAATTTTGTTTTATACTGAATCTCATTAACCTAGCCGCAATTACTTTAAAAGGAGTAAAAAAGTACATTATTAATAATCAGTAAGGAATTTCATTCCACACAAATGTGTAACGAGTTATTTTTATAAAACTATATATTAAACTTAACGTTTAACAACCGTTACGTTAACGTAAATATTGTTAAATAAGCACGTAAAACAATATTAAATTATTAAACAACTATACTTCAAATATTATATTATATTTCATATTTATACGGAAAAGGTAAACGTGAAAATTAACAAACTTCCTTCTACCTTTTACTCATTTTTCATTCAATTTCATAAATCTTTTCTCTCTTATTGTCCCCTCAAAGAGGGGTCAACTGCTTCAATCATATGTCTCAAGTCGGTAACAGTGGGACATACACTTGATTCTTTATAAACCCCCAAAAGAAAAGACATCACACAGGATCAAGTCGGGTAGACGTGACGACCAGTGCAAACAAGCCCCGTCATCTGGTACTTGACGACCGATCCAGATATCGAGGTGTATTTCATTAACCGATCGTGTACAGTGTCATACCAGCGAGGAGACTCACCATCTTGTTGGCGTGTATTACAGTTGAGGAAAGTGCCATTAATTGTACCGTAGCCTAGAATTTCCTAGGATTATGCACAAAAGATTCTCTTACGCTTTCAACACTTGGTCGTACACAAATACACGCAGTGGATTCAAATTGTTTATACCGTCAATGAACGGTTAATTTTAACGCGGAAAATCATAATAGAATTTCAAAATGAATGTCGAACAGTAATTACAGATTCCCACTACGCAAACTGCAAAACACAGAACGCTTTCTTTTTTGAGGATTCACCATCTTTGTTACTAGAACTTTCAAATGAGAAATACAGGAAAACGTTTTAGTTACTCTTTCATTTCATTAATCGATTTACTTGAAACATAAAAAATATTACATAGCATTAAAAAACTCGGATATTAATTTTGAAACATTCTGTATTTATCGATACTATTTTAATTAAAGCATCACTGAGACTGTCCCAGTTCCAACCTCCGGCAAGATAGAACACAAAATAAAAAAATATCACGTCCTTCTCGTCGATTCATCTCGATTATAAATATCCTGCAAATATGGCAATATCCTGCCAGTTCTATTCATTTTTTACTTTCCCTTCGGTCTTATTCTTTTCTACAACACTGCATTTGATGCGGTTTTGGTTTTGAAATATTTCGCAATACAGAATAATTCAGGAGGATAGGGCAATACTTTGACAACTCATTCTAGAGGCTAAAAATAAGAAAAAAGTTCATATAAACGTAGATCCGAAAACGCTTCGTTAGCGAGTTATACAGGTGAAAGATTTCGCTCGAGTTTCAGTTCCACCGGGTAAATTAAGGCTTTCTGAAATTCTGGGAAGGTCAATTAAGGGCAAATTCAATAATTTCTTACGGTTTTTGAGCTGGAAAATCGAAAAAAATAGGTCCCAGAACTGTATCTCTCATAGGTTCTAAGATATCCCGTGTAAAACGCCAAAAATAGGGTCAAAAAACACATTTTTTACGTTTGACGTATAATAACGTTGTTAAATTGGCGATAAATCGTACATTTTTTAAACGTAAATTGTATAGAATTTGATTATAAGAAGATTGAGATGTAAATAATGTCAACAGAAAACAAATAAAATTTTAAACATGTCGACTCATATTAACAGCAAAACAGATTAATTTTTAACAGATGAAAAAACTTTTTCTTTATGTACAGTAGAAAATAACTGGAGGAAGAAAGAATAGTTACTGTGTTTTTTTATGATAATGATAAAATGCTGCTTACAAGTAGTATTTCATGCGGTTTATTAACTTTCAAAAATGCCACCGTTGTGTTCAACGCACTTTTCAACGCGTTGTACTAGAATTTGTGTCGCCGGTCTAACGGTATCTTTGCGTTCTTTGATTATAGCTGCAGCGTTGAGAATGCGAGCGATCAGTTCATCGCGTGCGTCTACTTTTTGCTTGTAAACCTCTTTCCACAAACAATAATCCAACGGACTTTACTTTACGATTTGGTACAACGCGACCGGGGGATACCTATGTTGATATTCCTAAACCGCTGCCGTAGCACTTTCGTTTTAAAAATCCATAGATGAAAATCACGTCGGAATATTCAGCATTAGTGAAGATACGCGGCATTTTTCAAAACAAAACTAAACAGAATTTCCCTTTTTTAGCAGACTTGATTTTTATGCGCTGTAAAACGAATACAATATTACACTTCTTAACAGTTTTCTGAAATTTTTACGATAAGAATTAAATATTTTTTTGCGTTTTACAAGGGATATCATAGAAACTAAAAGAGATACAGTTCTGGGATCTATTTTTTTCAATTTCCCAGCTGAAAAACCGTAAGAAAAAATTGAATTTGCCCCTTAATTGACCTTCACAGAATTTCATAAAGCCTTAATTTACCCGGAGGAACTGAAACTCGAGCGTGAAACTTTCATCCTGTATAACTCGTTAACGAAGCGTTTTCGGACCTATGTTTATATAAACTTTTTTTTTATTTTTAGCCTCTAGAATGAGTTGTCAAAGTATTGCTCTATCCTCCTGAATCACCCTGTATTTCCTTGATTTTGGGCATAAAAAAATTTTAAAATGAAAAAAAAAATATTTTTCCTCGCTAATCGAGTTTGAATATCTTAGGAATTCACTCGATGTAACCGTTTATAATTATTTATTTTATAAATATAATTTAATCAAACTTAACCTATGCTCGCTTCGCTCGCTAACGTTGCCTAATTAACACAGTAATGTTTTGAGTATTTAAATAATAAATTCGGTAATTCTGACAATTATTTATTATTTAAATAATGAAAACATTATTGTTAATTTCTCGATGTCAGCGAGCGTACTCAAAACATATTTTTTTTCCTTAATTCTCGCCTAAAAATTGTTATTTTTAACAAAAAAAAAATACCGGCCGTGCGGTGTGCTTCACACCGCACGGCCGAAGTGAAAGCTTGTATAGGATCGCCGCAATCGTTTCGAATTAATATATATATTACAAGTAGCGTATAACGATTACATTCAATAGCCGCTTTAACCTTTCACTCCTAGAACCAATTTGAACGTGTTTTTTTCACGATTATCCCGTTTGTAGTAAAATTTTCCCGGACAAAGACTGGATTTGCTGCAAAATAATTTTTAATTTTTTATAGTTGTGATAGCTAGCTATTGACAGCTGATGTTATTTTATTTATATTATACATAAGAAACGAGATCGCTCGGACATATCTTTTGTTAAATAAAAAAAAAAGGGCGTACCTCGAAAACGGCGCGTCGTAGAACATTTTTAACGCCATTTTAAAATTCTTAACCCGAAAGGAACTTTGCCATCGCCCGGATCGATCGGTCCTAACCCACGCGTCTAGCGGCTACCGTTCTCGAAATACTAGCGCGAGCGAAATTCGCCCCCGCAGAATTGCAGGACCAAAATATTTCATATAAAGTAATTTTTTAACGGTAAACAGCAATCTTTACCGACAATATTTTCAAGGTTAGTGATATTTTTAACGCGTATAAATAAGGAATTTAAAATCTTCACTTACACTGACTTAAAGAATTATTTTTTTTATTATTATGAGCGATAGAGGGAGAATTATTTTGAATCGCCGGCACTTTTTTCTCCCACCTGGCATTCTTTATACTACATATTACACATCAAATGGAAAATGACCTCGGAAGCCGAGTCGAATCGGAACGGCATATTTTTTCACGTATCGATAGGCCTAACGGTTGCCGAGTTATTGGCGGTGAAAAATCGGCAAAAAAGCTCCCTTAGCCTAGAAAAACGCCCTTACCGCGTCGCCCTTACCTCGATTTTTCCAAAATCGTTGTCGTCACAGTTAAAAAGTCGAAAAAAACCCAAAAAATACTAATTTTCTGCTGCATTTTTTTACGGCAAGCACGTTTTTGTCGCGCGACGAGGGTCCGGGCAGTTAAGTTTTGAAAAACGGCCTTAAGGGCTGATTTATAAAAAAATCGTAAACGAACGAACCGAGCGTCAAAGTAAGAGAAGGAAGCTACCCAGTTGGTAAAGTCGGCTCGGAAATCCGATTTTTCAACTATAAATGGATTATCTCTAACCGTTATCGGTATAGAACAGTGCCGTTAACTGAACCAAAACCGATAGTAGGATCGAGTTGAAAATACGGTAGACTGTTGAAAGCGATCGGTCGGCCGGTTTATCGGAAATTCAAGTACGAAATCCGATTTCACGTTGTCTCAGGCGAAATCCAAACTTACAGCGTTTCCGTATACCCGACATATGCATTATGACGGAGAAACCGTTCACGACTAAAAACGAGATTCGCCCAAGATAGGGTCAGCAATGATGAACTAAAAAAGAATTCTCAGCCGGCAAGACAGACAGGCTCGCTCTGTCGATGTCTCTCGCTCTCTCAGAGAGAGAGAGAGCAAGTGTGTGTGTGTGTACATTAAATAGTCAATGTCTCTCTCTCTATCTGTGTCTGTGCGTGCGCGTGTATGTGTAAATGTATATATATATATATATATATATATATAGTGTACATATGTACTCTGTTGTCATATTCACTCACTCTCTCTCTCTCTGTGTGTGTTTGTGTGCGCGCGTATTTCTATTGTAAATATGCTTACTGTAAACTTAGTAATCGGGAGTGTGTGCGTTGGTGTGAGGTTGATGGATGTTGCCGGGCTAGACGCACATTCTTACTCTGTTATTATTGGCGCGGAGGGGATAACGTGATGCGCACTGCTGCTCTGCGCAACTCGCTGCAGACCGCACCCCTAACAACCGCCTTTCCTTGTAATCTCCAGCTGTTCCATTGAAACGGCTTTTCTATAATTACCACCCTTTTCTGTTAATGTAATAAGATTAAATAATATTTAAATTAAATTATCATAATTCCCTATACGTAATCTACAGTATCTTATTATAATAAATAAATAAAAATATACATATAATCCTCATTCATCCTCTGAAGTATTATCTGAGGCTAAAACACGAAAAAGAAAGTATACATAATGTAACATGTTTTGCATCAAAAATTACCGTTTATTATATATATATATATATATACACTAGGACATCATTAGTCGTAATAAAATATATATGTAAAAATAATAAATATATAAAAAATAGCATTATTTTATGTGAAATTGCAAAACCGGAAGGAGTTAAGTGCAATCTAAGATACTGAAGAGCGAATCTCTGTTATCATCGGCTTAATTTTTATCGAATTTCCTATTCTGATTAGAAAGGTACTGAAGGAATTTGTGAGGGCGGTGTATAGTAACGCTTTACCGGACTATGACGGATGATAATTAAAGAAAAAAAATTTAATTCACACACACAGTTTAAGATGGTCGAAGTATACTAAGAAAATTTCATTTTTCTCCTGCGCAACTTATATACAACATTTTTCACGAATTGCACTACGTAGGCCGTGTAGCCGAATGGTCTAAGGCGTCAGTCAACCCGCCTCACTGTAACGCTTAGACATTCATCCAAACAGATGGATGTCCAAGTGAATCCAGGACAATGCTCTTGTTGAATCTGAATACAAATGAATTTCATCAATATGTATATTCAGAGTATTTATTAACTTCACTAATAAACATGAGAGTAGTAAACAAACCGATAATTCAAGCCTAGGTAGCATTATTTGCTTTAAAGCAAAATACATGAAATTGTCTGCTTAGCTAATAAAGTTTGAATGTAGATACAACAGCCATAACCCTTTATGGAGGCGTCTGAAAATCCATGTATTTGAGTTGAGTTAACCTCATCGCCATTGTTGAATTTAACTGGACTTATCATCTTAATTAATTCCATTAAATGCAACCGATCGTATAATTTATACCATCGAGATAACAACGTTGTGGGTAATCTATCATCGTGATTCTAATCTAACGGGTCAAATACAACTGCAATAATAGAAAGAATAATTCTTTTAGTATCAATAGATTGACTAATTTGAAATGATAATGTGTCTATAGAATTGTTCCATAAAATGCCTAAGGCACGTTAACTGATGTCGGTGAGCTAAAGGAATAGAACAATTATGCTCAGGAGTAGCAATATTATGATTATTAAAGAATCATCTATGAAATGGTAATCCACAACATTGGAGTAGATTAAAAACATCAACCTTTAGTTGGATAGCTTCATCTAGATGGTCAGAGCCTGAAATAAAATCATTTCTAATAGCATTGCATGCTAATGGGAAATCTCTTTGGTTTTCATTTGATATTTGAATTAGGCATCTAGTAACGGTTCCATATGTTATAATTTTAAGTTCAAAATGTTTTGATCTGGAGATTCACACCACAAAATGTGTTGTAAATTAGTGTCATAAGGTTTAACTAGTATTTGACAACACATTTTCGCTATGTCTGATGTAATGAGTTATAAATTCTAAACCTAATATTATTGAGAATAAAAGCTGTTGAACAACAGGCCCAACTAATAGTGTATCATTAAGAGATAAACCATTAAAGGTTTCAGCTGAGCCATCAAAGACAAGTCGCATTTTAGCAGCTAGACTTGTGGGCTTAAATATTGAGTGGTAGGTAAATAATGTACATCTGAATCATTAGTTAATAAATCGTCAGAATTAAGTAATAGTATATGACCCTAATCTTAAGTATTCTTAAGAAATATTTTTACGATTAGAATTGTTGCATAATCTCTGTTCCAGATATAAGAACCTACTTTTGGTGTTAATGAAAGAATCACCAAGCCGGAGTTTATCGGATTTACGTGGTAATGAAACAATAAATCTGCCTTGCTTGTTTCTAGCGGTATTAAGTTTGAAGTGTGTTTCGCATGTAAGAAGTTTCATTAAGTGAAACATCAGAATCAGTTTCATAAATTTTCCAAACCTTTTCAAGTATAGTGCAATGATCTAAGGTATTATCGCTTGTAAAAAGGAATGTAACAGTATTCTTATGTTTAATGTTAGATCTAGAATAGTAACTTGCATTATGTAGTTTATGAATGTTGTTAACGTTTCGAAGTAGGATATTTGTGATGAAATTTAAATGCATTGTTGTATTTTAAAATTTCCATTTCCTAAACTGAATTCCCTAATCTGGCAGTACTATAATCTAGCCGTGTTAGAAATTAAATTACGATGAATTCAAATATGTAAACTAGAAGTTGCATTCCTTCAAGCGAGTTGACAAACGAAGAAATGTCATTAATGAATTTAGATGGAAGATCTGATTCTATTTTCAAAAAACATTATTTTTAAAATGCAATCTGCATTAAAATATTCAATCATAGATTTATTATCAAATTGTTTTATCAATAAATCTAATGTGATTTTATAATTTTCATCAATTATTGGAAGATTTTGAATAATCGCTAAGATTTTGTCTTTTACTGACAAATGTAAATAATGCAATTTTTGAATATTTGTTAAATCAATACATTAAAAAAGTGAGGCCATTCAAGAATGTCACCTTTAAACAATGGTAAATTGATAAGTTGCAATTGTAATTGTTTAATAACTGTGTCTACAGAATGTTCTTGATTATTTAATCTATGCTGATTATCTGCGAATAATCCAATTCTTGTAATAGAGTCCTTAATTGATTTTCTTTTGACATAATTTTGTTCTTGTCCTTAATGACTACAATTATTAATAGGGTCAAACTAAATTACACAAATATTACATAGATATTGGTGTTAATGTAAATTACGAATCCAGTTTCAATGTAGTGAAGAAAACTCCAAAATAATATTTTTGTTCATTCATAATTTAATTATTATTAAAGATAACCAGTGGAAATTTAATTTTCCAAGCTACAATATATATAATGAAGTTCTAATATTGTTATATATATATATAACAATATTAGAACTTCACATATAACTGATATTTCACATAATTATTTAATTATCTGGCCTTATCCATTTTTTAGTCCTTCGGGCTAGATCATTTAATCAGAGCCCAATTTTATTTAGATCTTGTTTCACCTCGTGAATTTATCCAAAATTAAAGTTATTCAAGAAACTAAGCTAGAATATACTTTCACCGGTTGTCTTCCTACTAACTGTAAACATAAGAATACTGTTACACCCCTTTTTACAAGTAACAATAACTTAGATCGTTCAACTATACTTGAAAATTTTTGGAAACTTCATGAAACTGATTCTCATGTTTCAGTTAATGAAAGTTCTACATGTGAAACGCACTTCTAATTTCATACCACTAGAAACAATCAGGGCGGATTTATATAAGGAAGTAAGCACTTCCTTTATTTACTTTGAATTAATCATTACACTGTGTTACAATAGTTTTATGCTTTTAATTAAGTTTACATTTTTAAATATATAAATCACATTTCACAATGCACATTTTTAAATATACACACACTCGCATTTTTAAATATGTTGCCTAACTAGAACACATATAGAATTTAGTAATATTATCTTTTCAGCATTTTAAAGGAAGGGTGAAAATTCATATATTAATAATTCTAACAAATATTAGATGAGCTGAAAGATGAACAGAAAGTACACTTATTTTAAATTATATTAAAATAATATAAAAAACATCTTACCTCAACCGATAATGAATATCACCTAATGTCATCTAAAACAATATATAAGAAATAATAATAGTTGATAATAAATCAAGAGTGCCGCAGACGCAAGGATCAAAATTGAACTGCGTACAGCAGCGCAATCTGTAATGTTTTTCTAACAAACCCGGACTGACCGTTACATTTCATAATCTCATTCTGTCCACGTAATTTTTCTGTCGCTCCCCACCACTGCGGCGCTCCCCACCACTACACTACCGCAGTGGTGGGGAGCGTCTAGACAAACAACAATATCTTCAACTGCCAGAGAAAATAAATTATGAAAAAGTATTTCACGCGCACATCCGCCAGTACGGGACGGCAGCAGCAGTTTAACCTTGGACACAGCTGTTGTTTGATAGAGAATGTTAATAACCTCTCATAGCAACAGGATTGTAGACAGCATGTCGCCGAGCTCTTCCGTAATTATTGCTGTATGATTTACAAAGTTATCTCGCACTAAATTAAACTAATTTTTATAACCGGTTCTTTTTTTTATTAATTTATTTTACTCGAATTGACAACATCTATATGAGTAAGAGTTAAATAAAAATATAGTGTGTGCGCGCGCGCGCGTCCTCCATTATTCTTTAATTACGCAACAGACTCAAAATTTAACGAAATATTTTTTGTACATCGTAGATCCATTCTTTTGATTTCATCGACCCAAAAATGTAAGGGAAAATTATTTTTTTTACAGAAAATTGACTGCATCAGAAACTGTCAGGTCAATTGAGGCGCTTAACTAACAGACAACAGATAATACGTTTTACAATGGCAACAGGATACAATTTTCCGGTTATTTTTTTAGTACTACCGTTCTGGTTGACAAAAAATGTACATTTCATTTTACTTTATCAGATTAAATGTATCACGTAACTGACTTATATCCGAAAGGTTCTTGATACGAATCCCGTTAATTTTTTACGTACGAACATATTTATCTACCTCACTGTCATATTTAAAAAAAAAACAACAATAATTTTAATTTTGGGCATGAGCCTGTAGGGGTTAACAAAGAAATAAACATCGAACTTATATAATATAAAAATAGATAATAATTTTATAAGATGCAAAAAAAATGATATGCACCAGGCCCCGTAATGTACTATTGGTGGAGACATTAATTTTGATAGTTTAAATAATTTTTTGTAAAAAGCCTTAAAATATGTTTTTTTTTGTCTTCAGTCATTTGACTGGTTTGATGCAGCTCTCCAAGATTCCCTATCTAGTGCTAGTCGTTTCATTTCGGTATACCCCCTACATCCTATATCCCTAACAATTTGTTTTACATATTCCAAACGTGGCCTGCCTACACAATTTTTTCCTTCCACCTGTCCTTCCAATATTAAAGCGACTATTCCAGGATACCTTAGTATGTGGCCTTATAAGTCTGTCTCTTCTTTTAACTATATTTTTCCAAATGCTTCTTTCTTCATCTATTTGCCGCAATACCTCTTCATTTGTCACTTTATCCACCCGTTTGATTTTTAACATTCTCCTATAGCACCACATTTCAAAAGCTTCTAACCTTTTCTTCTCAGATACTCCGATCGTCCAAGTTTCACTTCCATATAAAGCGACACTCCAAACATACACTTTCAAAAATCTTTTCCTGACATTTAAATTAATTTTTGATGTAAACAAATTATATTTCTTACTGAAGGCTCGTTTCGCTTGTGCTATTCGGCATATTATATAACTCCTGCTTCGTCCATCTTTAGTAATTCTACTTCCCAAATAACAAAATTCTTCTACCTCCATAATCTTTTCTCCTCCTATTTTCACATTCAGTGGTCCATCTTTGTTATTTCTAATACCTTTATTTTGTTCTTGTTTATTTTCTTTTGTAGGACTTCATCCATGCCATTCATTGTTTCTTCTAAATCCTTTTTACTCTCGGCTAGAATTACTATATCATCAGCAAATCGTAGCATCTTTATCTTTTCACCTTGTACTGTTACTCCGAATCTAAATTGTTCTTTAACATCATTAACTGCTAGTTCTATGTAAAGATAGAGATAGGGAACATTCCTTGTCGGACTCCCTTTTTTATTACGGCTTCTTTCTTATGTTTTTCAATTATTACTGTTGCTGTTTAGTTCCTGTAAATGTTAGCAATTATTCTTCTATCTCTGTATTTGAACCCTAACTTTTTTTGCTTCCCTTGTCCCTAATAATAAGAATTAAATCTTATTGTGAGAAAATTATTAGTTAATTTGATACTAATTTACAATACTAGAATTAACAATAAACAAATAAAAAATTAATATTTAATCGAATTTAACGTAAAGTGGAGAACAAGATTACAGATACAAAATTACATCAATTTTCTGCCATAATTCGGCTATTTATTAACCGATTTAAACAAATAAAATGTCACTTTCTTTAAAATAAGAAGCTTAATATTTTATCGAGTAACATACATTTTGATAAGCTAATATTTACGGAGATAAAAAGAATTGAAAAATAATAAGTATGACTGCCATTTTTTAATTTGCAAAGGTATTTCATTCCTGATTTTTTTATAATTTAAAAACTTTATAACCAAGACGCTTATCAAATATTAATGTGATTCGTCAATCCGAACTTGAGATACTAATTTTTATATAAAAATAACAAAATGGCCGACAGGGGGAGAAAGAAGGAAAAATCGTCATTTTTTCAAAGGATATATTTTTTTACCAAAAAATATATATATATATTTATAAACTTGAGAAATGTGAAATGCGCAGATATTTCGAAATTTTCCGGAAGTCGAATCATATATCCATTACAGTAGATAGCTTTCTTATGAAATCTACTTAAAACATTAGATTGTTCAAAAATATAATGAAATAAACTATTTTGTAATTTGGGGTGTTTTACCCATTTACAACCCCTTAAAACTAGATAATTCATTCGGTTTGAAAAAATATATATTTTACTGATTTTAAATAAAAGTCCATTTAAATCCATCACTTCGTTTATATTAAACATCGGACCTTTAATTATTAAATATCACCTCATTATTTTCAAGTCATTTAAATATTAAATGATGCGTTATTAAAGTGTAAGCTGCCCAAACCTAGTCCTATTATAATATAATATTAAAGTTAAACTTCTTTTCATATTATAATTTATTACAAACGTGTCATTACACGTGTATTATTCGTATTTTTTTTTAAATAAATTTCGTTTTTATAACTTAATCATTTTTAATATTATTACGTTCTATTAATTGAAATGTTTTATCGATTTACTTTTGAAATAGATAATTTAATTTTTAAATAGAGAATGTAATAATATTTTTTATTACATATTTGTTTTTTCGAAGAAGACACCACATCAACACCCAAGTGATCCGATTTTGGCCGTTAACGAACTTGACCGAGATTCTGGGCCGATTTTTATTTAGGGAACAATTTGAAAGTGATTGACGCAAAGTTACAGTAGTTATCGTGTACACAAGAAAGTGATACATATATATATATAAAACTTTGTGCTGATTGTGATTTTGGGGTCTCCAAAATCACCATGTTTAGCCTTTTCCTGTTTAGCCTCCGGTAACTACCGTTAAGATAATTCTTCAGAGGATGATATGTAATGAGTGTAAATGAAGTGTAGTCTTGTACATTCTCAGTTCGACCGTTCTTGAGATGTGTGGTTAATTGAAACCCAACCACCAAAGAACACCGGTATCCACGATCTAGTATTCAAATCCATGTAAAAATATCTGGCTTTACTAGGACTTGGGAATGTGAAACGCGAAGATATGTCAAAATTTTCCGGAAATCGAATCATGGTACTCTACAATATGAAATGGTAGAGTACCATTTGCGATCTAAATTTATCGCACCAAAAAATTGTTTAAATTGTTTAAAATTTTCATAAATTCATTCGCTGTTTTCTGTTAAATTTTGTTCAGTTTTGTTTTTAATAATAAAAGTAGATATTTTTTTTATTTTCGTAGACTTCTTTTCATCACCTTTCTCAAAATTAAGTTCTCTACACGTTTTCTTAATAAAATTTACGCATTCATTAGTCATTTAACAAAGTTATTGTACTTCAAACCTAAAAAAACATGATTTTCATCACTGAATTTTTCTGTTTTACGCTGGTTATCATAAAACCTACGGGGGATACAATTTTGGGACCTGTTTATTCGATTTTTCAAGTGAAAATCATAAAAACCCATCAAGTTTACTTCTTTTATGATCCCATTTCATTTCACCTGGGAACTGAAATCCGAGCGAAATTTCCGCTAACCGCAACTCTACAAAGAAGCGTTTTCGGACATATGTTTGTATGATAGCAGCCCTTTCCTCGAAGGAATACTGTATTTTAGGATAAACATAAACGTAAACAACGAAACTATATCGCACTGTAGCAGGAATAGTTTACAACCGACAAAAATAGACGATTAGTAATAGCAGTGTTAAACGCGACGCTAAAATAACTACACTTCGAGCCGATTAGGTTCTCAAAAGTCTGTATAAGTGTATATTTATTTATACATCTATTCAAATATTAATCCTTTTAGGCAGATTTTTTAAAAAGCGTGCTTAAATTAAAATATGAATTTAAATAGTAATATGTGAATTTTTGTTTTGTACCGGTAAATGATTCGTGTGATTTAGTAAATTAAAAATTCTGATGTTTCCCCATTTACGAACGGTAACATTTGTTAAGAAGTAAACGTATGTAATATTTTAATAAAAATTAAAAATTGTAATTATGTATTAACAGATTTCTGCATTTTTTCGCGCGCGCGTGTGCATGCGTGCGAACTCTTGCATTACTGATAAAAACATATACACATATAGTTTTATCAAGCTGGAACATTAGATTTTATTAAATAACAAAAAAGCTTCATACCGGTATGGTAGTTCAATTTACTTTTGAAAGTACAGTTTTATTTACTGTAATACATAATTTGTGCTAGATTTTAAAAAATTCAGATTATGATAAAAGCGAAATGTTTAATAAAAAAAATAAATGTAATAAGTAAATTCTTTATGGTAATAAATGCTTTAATAAAAAAACAGTAGTTCGAAGGCCAATGATAAAATAAAACAATAATTTATAAAATACGCTGACAGACGAGCTAAGAGAAATAAATATTAGAGGTAATTATTTTTTCGTTTAATTTTTTGTGGATGACGCATCTCTCAGTCTGACTATGCGATGTCGGAGAGAGGGGAAGGGGGTTTAAGAAACGCAGCTGGCTTCCTTCGCTCTGATTGGCTACCGTTGGACAGTACAGTATCACGCGATGTAAACTTGTTTACATGTGTGCATGTGTGCGTATTCCTGTCGAGTGTAACAAAGTTAATGTCCATATTTCTTATAGACGTTCGATATAATTAAATTAAATCAAAATTTGTCGATTATTTTATATTTACTACATTTTATTTAAAATAATAATAATCTCTTCCTTAATTTTTATAATTTTTTTTTTAATATTACGATAAATTTTATCCGTTTTGTAAAGTAATTAAAAAAAAAAAAAGATTCTAATATTGCTAATAGCAGATAAAATTTTCCAGTTATATTTACAATTCGACCCCAACAGTTTTTGTATGATTTGTATCGCATTGTCAAAAGGAAGGGAATATAATTTTTAAATTACTGTTGTAACATCTAGTTGTGCACCTCCCCTTGTGATTGGAATCGACTGGACCAACATCGTCCAAAAAAGCCCAAAGTTCAAAATATTTGGATTTTGACATTTTTCTGCAGTAATAAGCCCTCATTGAGAGCTTTTCAGCGATATATCATAAGCGGTACTTATTTTAATCGGTTTCAGAGTTATAACCAAATAAAATTTTAATTAAGAAAATATTTGGGCTTACAAGAGAAGGTACATCGGTTCGAATCGGACTTTATTTACGATTTTTTTTAAAATAAAAATATATTGATTTATTAATAATTATTACCTCTGATTATAAAAAAAAATTATAATAAAAAAGAATATCAGATGTTATTAATGAAATAAGATTTTATGTGCTTTTAAAAACGAGTACAAGAAAGTTATGCGGTGTCTGCATTAAATTTGGTGAAATATCTGATTATTGAAAATTAATTGAAAGTCGTAATTTAGAATCGTATTACTTTTATTTACGCATTTGTTTCAGTCTACTTCATAATAAATATCGCTATAAAATTTAGTACCTTCTCCTGTTTTTTTTTTGTTTTCATTTTGTCGATGGTTACATGGTAATAATTTAAAAAAAACATAGTATTAGATAAATATAAGACATACATTTATTTAAATAGTAATAAAGGGACCTTTAATTCAACCTAATATTTCAGGTAAGATTGAAATATACGAATTAATAATCGTATAAATATTTGAAGTTGATAAAAGCTAATAATTCAGCAAACGTGTAACCGTTCACTTTTATTAAAGAATTGGAGGATCGTATCTCACTTTCAAATGAAATAAGTCTAAATGAAGTGCAGCAAAAAATGTGTGTATGCAATTTAATAGGACAAGGAAGTCATGCGGTATCCACCTCAGATTTTTTGGGTTAATTACAGGTTCAATAAACGATCAAATTTTTATTTGTTGTTAAGATATTAGAACATTTATTTACCAAAAATAGCATATATATATATATATGCGTGTGTGTGACTTAGCTTTACTTAAAATAAAGCTAAAATAAAATCTATTATATAAAATAATGATTTATTAATATGTAGTTATCATAGAGTTCCAATTATTGCTGGGAAATCGTGGTTACATATTTCATTAATCGCTGCTACGGTCTTTGCTTGATAATTTGATGAACCCAGGAGGCAAATGTTAGCAAATTTATAGAAATGTCGAAGGATATATTGATTCTGAAACAAACAAAAACAGTGTTAATCGTGTAACATCCACGACTGAGATAAGAAAAGTCACCGGATTAACAATTCAAACTGAACTTTTAAAGCGGGCTAGGAAATGCATTTATTAACCTCTCTGACACCGCAATAAAACAGTTACTGCAAGTTAAGTGTGTGCTCTCCATTCTCTCTCGACAGATATATTTTTAACGAATTCAATATATATCACTGATCTTTGCGATTCATTCGTTTTTATGAAATAAGTAATATTTCATTTTACAATCGAAACCTATTCTCATCGTTCTGCTTATAAAGAACAGAAGAATGTCGTACAATAATAAGTCTAGAATGTGAAATAAATATAATTAATGAAATAAATAAATCCATTCACGGTTTACGTGAACGGATTGAGAATAATCGTCGTTTTAGGTGAACATTTTCTATTCGTTAAATTTAATCTTCGTTATCTGTATTTCCCTTGTGCGACCGTAATGTTACCGAGCATATATTAAACCTAGTATCTGAAAAAAATTGTTTTACCAACAGTCTGTTTCATTTGCGTTCCGTGAAGTACGATAGTATTTGTTTATTATACAGATATAATAAACGTCAATAAAGTTTATTTACGCATCGGAAACTTATGTATGCGACTTTATAAGCACTTTCAAAGCGCTTAATTACTTCATCAGATAAATGTTTATTAATAACTTTAAAATGCAGGAAGAAAACATTTGTCCTCTTTCATAACGTTTGCAAATTTGAATTAAAACTTATCGATACGACAAAGGATCGATCGCAAGAAAAGTTCTCATTAAATTATTATAAATAAAAAGAACTGAAAACGAATGAGGCGAGCGATTAAAAATTTTACTTTAAAAGAAACTCGTTGAATTTTCAGACTAGAAACTCGCTAGAAATATTCGATAAAGAATAAATTTTTCAGTTTGTTTTTCTTTCACTTTATATGTTCTAAACCGTACTAAATATCATCAGCGATAACGATCTGTCTTAAACAAAAATATATACCGTAATAAAAAAGATACGCTAATAATTTTCATTTCCCTCGCACAAAAATTTGTACCGATGCAAGTTAGATGGATTGCATGTCGACAAAGAAACACAAAAGATTATTAACTTTAATAGCCGCTGCAAAGATTCTGTTTTAAAACCGATCGTAGATATAAAAATTCACGGTGAAATCACATTTTTGAATTATTTATTTGTTTTAGCACACGGTAATCTAATTCGTTAATTCTTTTAAATTTAAAACTTTCTTGGATTTTTTTAAACACAGAAACATTATTTTATCTTTGCGTACCTTATTCAAGTTAAAACATTGTTTGCTAAAAGTTCGATATATTTGTTCGTAGCATTCAAGCATCTCCAACTTAAGATATAGGTGATCATATTCCAGAGAATGTAATAAGTCGTCATCTTTCCCGGTAACCTTCTTCAGTATTTGATGAACGGTTGTGTCAACTAATTTACGTTTCTGTAAAACAACGAAAGAATTATAATTATTATTACTGGTATTAAATTCTGATTTTTAAATAAATTTTAAACCGAGTCTGAAATCGGCTAATTTCAATTAAGGTAATTACGATCAACCGAGTAAAATAGAAATGCTCCCGGTATTGTTTGACTTTGATCGTCTTCACAGACCCGTTATTAAAAAATGGCTTTGCAATTTTTTTCATTTCTAATGAGCATTAACATCGATTAAATAACATATACGATCAAAAATATAACATTTTTTTAAGAGAATAATTAAAAAAATAAATGCTATAATATCAGAATAAATATTATGAGCGGTTGGATTTGAGGGACAACGACGCCAAAATTGAACATCAGATATTTATATTTGATATATCTCTTACCTCATTCAATTGTACATTTAGCGGTTCGGTTTACTTTAAACAATCCTTATGTTTCCTTAACTTCCGTATTGGTTTTGAGAAAATTCCAAAAATAACTCGATTTTTGAGAAAATATTCAGAAATGTCTAAATTTTATAAAAAAATTATACGACATTCATAATGCAGGTTTAAATTTACTTTACCATTTTTTCAGAAATTATCAAAACGTTTTTATCAACTAACGTTATGTTTTGCCCGTTAATGAAAACAAATACGGGAATAAACTATATATTTTTTACTATATATTAAATCTATAAAACCGTATATCAAATCTTTTTTAAAAACTACAGTAATCTCAAAATTTCAATACAGAACCCGGTGCTGATAAAAGCAGATAATTAAATCCTTGGAAATTCTTCTGAAAAACCTTATTCCTGTAAACTAAACCGATCTAAAACCGATAAAGTATTTGTTTTACGAAAGGACATTAAATTTAAAAAAAAAGAGAATAACCGATAAAACACAAAATCAAAACAGAACGGTATTTTTAATTTAGAAACGAACATGAAAAGCGATCCTTAGCCTTGGCAAAGAAATCGCCATATGTTTTAATTATGTCTGTAAAAGATTGTAATAATTACATTTTCAATGTCATCGGCCATCTGTTTATATTTCTTTCTCTCTTCTTCAGAGGGTGCGTTTTCTGCCATACGTTTAATCCATTGCAACGCTACATCACGGCTAGGAACTCCGCTATCCTGAAAAAAATGTACCATCCATATTAAATATAATTCCCTTTTTTTTAAACGCGGACACCAAGATGAATGAATAATTGCTGACTGCCTGCAGTATGAATTTACTCGGACAAACCGATTTAGCAGTAGATATATATAACTTGATGATCACTTGGCGATTCACAAACATCAGTTTATCAAACGCGCCTCCAATATTTAAAAATTAATTCTTACTTTATATCCTTTTACTATTTTAAGATCCTAATGCCCTTAAGATTTCAATGCGTAATTGAATTATTAGGATGTAAATGACTAAGTTTGCTTGTGAGAAATACCGTTAACAATCATAAGATGTAACGATGAATAATCAAGAATGAAAATATATATACATATAAATTTGTTTGTATTAAATAAAACAATTTATTTTACCAAGACAGAGTGCAAAATTTAATCTTATGTTTACGCGATAAAAGAAATTAAATAACTTTAGTCGACGTTTAGGTCCTTTTTTACGGTTTGAGAATAACCAGTTCTATAAGATTTACAGATTTATAAATTGTATTTTTTGTTAATTGTAGGAAATTTAAAATTATGAAAATTCCACGCTCTAAACGTGATACGTACTTAGATGCACGATCGGTAGTTGAAAAAAATAACAGCCCTTGTATATGAAATAATAAATGATGATTAAGTAATCACTAGGCCGCACTTTTACAATTCTCTTAATGCACTTCTCGTTTGTATAAAGTCAAATTTGGTTTAACTATAGTCAACCGAACGTTTCTAAGGTTTTTTTTTAATGAAGCAAAATTCATAACCTCTGTACAGTTCGTTCAGAAAAAATTTTCTTTGGGAAATTACTATGTAAATAATTCTAAAAATAAATGCGTGTAATATCCTAAATAAATAAAAAAATGTTTACGATCTAACTTATTTTTCATTCGATACAATAAAACGTTTAAATCTTGTAAATTTAAATTACTTACGTCTTCTCTGTTATTTTTCAAACTGGTATTTTCACTGTCATCGAAAGAACTACTTTTAGGTCCGATGAAATTCTTCACGTTGTTCGGTCCGATTTTATAATCTCCGTACAGATTCACATGACTCTTTTTGGTTAAAGTTCTAATTTTCTGATACTGATCAAAAAGATTTTCCTTAGGTGGGATTTTCTGGAAAAAAAATTGAATTTATTACAGATTTTTCATATTTAGATTTTCAATGATGAAAATATTTATCGATAATAAATAAGAACGGTTTAAATTGTATTAAAAAAAAATTAACTAGATGTTTTAACGCGTTACATCTTAACGTGTTTTAATATGTTATATGTTTTTAACATGTATCCCTGTTGATGGAGAAGTGACTCCGAAAGCGCTAGAACACACGCTGAAAATAGTCGGTAAGTGGAAACATTATTTATTCAAATTGTGTTAATACCGACGGTGCCAAACGCTTAGAAAATTAAATATCAATCGGTTGCTTTTACTCGATTAACTTATAGTAGTTTTTGCATAATGAAATATAAGGGTGAATCTTTCAAACGCAGTAACAGTTTTTATAAGTTCAAACTATTACCGTCGCGGTAGGAAATCGGATTAAATTTGACAGAAACAACAGATTTTCTTTAAGTAATACGAAATCTGTTTCTCAGTTATACCGACCGTAACGTGTCAGCATCGTTAAATTGTTATCATTATCATCTAGCATATTATTTCCATACGCCGATGAAGTTTTAATATGAGTATTGTTCTTCCAGTCCAAAATATAGAAAAGAAATACAGAAAAAACATTATATTCAAACCGATTCCTAATTTTTGGAAATCTATACTTATACAAATATAACTATTTAAAAACAATATGGAATCAAATTTTTTCAGTGATTCTTTTAAAAGCACCGTCTACCATTATATAAGAGTTTTTCCTGATCGGAGAAAATTTAAAGCTGTACTAAAGTACTTTTTTCCCTACCGTATCTCGGTCGTATAAAAACTTATTATAACAGAAAGGGTGTCGCTTAAACGATAAAATATTTAAGTTTTGTCTAATAGTAAATACTAATCGGACAAAAATAACATTTACAGAGATATTAATCGTTTAAAAATTGATGCGATCACCATTTTCAAATTTAAAAACATAAATTTTCTGTTATATTTATTTATTTTATTACGAATAACAGTCTATGTTACCTCACTCCATTTTTGAGGTAATAAATTTATTTTTTTATTTTAAACCGTAGAAGAGTTATCGATGGCCGATAACGAAAAGAAAATCAATCGTATAAGAAGTAAATATTCACTAGGCAAAAGATTTGTTCAAGCAAAGCAGCCTGTATTACAGACAAATAAATAAGAAATACGGTGAATAATTTCACGTTATGTTATTCTTCAAGTTATTCTGTCGACATATTTAAAGAAGGTTTGTATTAACAAGTAACAAAATTAAAAATACGCTGACGATATAACTTTACTTTTATTAAATAAATGCCATGCTTCTTAAGAGTTTCTTAATTAGATGACACGATACTTAAAAATTAACAAAATCGACAGGTTTATCTTAATCGTAAACAAAAGTTTTTAAAATTTTTAATTCCGACTTTCTTAAGGCTTGTGCATCATCATTTTATATCGCACTCGGAAAGTCGGTTTACTTACAGAATCTAAATGCTCCATCCAGTTGATGCTGTATAAATCTCCCAAGCAAGGATAATTTTTGTAATCGCAGTACCATCCCCAGGATGATTCATCAGCCGCCGATGCTGTGCTTGCCAAAACTGAAATATTTTGCAAAAAAAGGAATCGTATTAAGCGAGGAATAAATATTAACTTGTATTACTGTTCTTATTTTACTACTATCTCTTAACGTAAAGAATTAAAATCACTTGACGTTACTGTACGTCCACAAATTTAAGTCAGAAAAAAGAAAAGTTTAATAATTACTTTTAGTGTTTTGCGGCAGAAGATTGTCGAACATTGATCCGGCTTCACAAGCTTCGATGTAAAGAACCAACTGTAAAACAAAACGAATCCAAGTTACAGCTGTTAAATCTTTATCGTTCTACTTAATTTTATTAAAATTTCCATACTTATAACATTTTATAGATAAACATCTATAAATGTTTCCACTTACCGACAATTTTCAATGTACGTGTCCTTTCGCTTTCGATGTCGCTTCTCCATCATCGGCTACTTTAAAAAATTCTCTATGTATAATTATAATAATGTATAATTATAATTAATGTATAATTATAATTAAATCGTTACGTTCATAATAATCGATCGCCAAATAATATAATAATTTTTACATCGATAAGAGTGTAACATAAGATGTTAGGTCCATAAGATGTTTACGACTAATATACAATAGTATACTATTGCACATAAAGAACTTATACGCGTGAATATTTAATTAACAACTTCAATAAAATCCCTGTTGATGGAGAAGTGACTCCGAAAGCGCTAGAACACGTACGCTGAAAATTGTCGGTAAGTGGAAACATTGACTTATTCAAATTGTGTTAATACCGACGGTGCCAAACGCTTAGAAAATTAAATATCTATCGGTTGCTTTTACTCGATTAACTTATAGTAGTTTTTGCATAATGAAATATAAGGGTGAATCTTTCAAACGCAGTAACAGTTTTTATAAGTTCAAACTATTACCGTCGCGGTAGGAAATCGGATTAAATTTGACAGAAACAACAGATTTTCCTTAAGTAATATGAAATCTGTTTCTCAGTTATACCGACTGAAGATGCAGGCACACTATGAAAATCTTAATAAGAAGTAAGGAATTTTTAAGTACATCTATGAAAGATGCCAAACTTAATAGGAACCAACAAACGTCCAGATAAAAGACAAAGGAATGCAGATATATATATATATATATATATATATATATATATATATATATATATATATATATATATATTATTATTATTATTATGCTTTTACGGCCATGGGACCACTTAAATCAATTTTAGTTGGATCTTTTCTGAGAAAAGCGTGCTATTTTACTCTTTCGAGCTGCCCAGTATTTCTTCATCCGTTCAGATCTTGCTTTCTTTTCTTCATCCGTAAACACCCTCTTCGTTGTATTTTGTCGTTTGTCTGTCTTTTGTTTAAATCTAATGCTTTTATCTTTTAGCTTTGTAATTTTTCCAGTTTTATTCTGTAGGTCGGTCAGGGAAATTCCCAATTCTTTCATATCTTCTCTAATTTCTTTGATCCATCCTACTTCTAGCTTTTGGAACCAGAGCTTTTCAATGATATTTCTTGACGGTCTTGTTTTCGGTGTCCTTATGAGATGACCGAAGAAAGAGATTCTTTTTTTTCGCATAGTATCAGTAACAGGCTCTATTTCTCGATACACCACCTCATTTGGCACAATCCACCATCGGCCTTCTTTTTGGTGTTTTTTTATCGATACACGTTCTGACAATTCTCCTCTCTATTTTCAGAATTTTTTCAATTCGGTTTTTCTGAGTGATTTTGAAAAGTGTCTCGCTTCCGTAGGTGACGTCTGGCTGTACTACAGTTTTATAATGTTTAAGTTTTGTTTTAGCAGAAAGGCATTTTTTGTTATATGTTCACCGAGTTAATTTTTGGGATTTAATCATTTTATTTGTCCTGTTTTGCCATGTCACTTTTTCATTTAAATTATAAGTTTTTCCCCTAGATATTTAAATTGTTTTACTATTTTAATTTTCTGATCGTTTACCGTAATGCGCTCTATTACCAGAGGATCTACGGCCATTAGTTCAGTTTTTTCGAAAGAGATATGAAGCCCTATCTTTTGTGCTAGGTTTTGAAGGCTCATGATTTGTGTTTTGGCTTCTTGAATATTATTTGCTAAAAGAGCGAGGTCATCTGCAAATCCTAGGCGATTTAGTGCGATGGAGTTTTTCTTACTACCCGTTTTTATATTTTTGGGATTTATTTCATACCATTTTCTCATGACAAATTCAAGGGCGCAGTTAAAAAGGAGTGGTGAGAGGCCGTCTCCTTGCCTCAATCCAGTTTTTATGTAGAAGGGTTGACAGAGTTCACCTCTGAATTTCACTCTGGACTGGGTATCGGTTAAAGTTAATTTTATCATGTTTACGAGTTTAGGGTGAAGGCCCAGGTTTCTCAGAATATTCAGCATGGATGGTCTGTGTATACAATCATAGGCCCTTTTAAAGTCGACGAAGGTGATTATTAGTTGTTTTTTCCGTCTTTTATATAAGTCCATCATAAGTTTTAGGGATATTATTTGCTCCGGGCAACCTCTCCATGGCCTAAATGCCCCTTGGTATTCCCCAAGTTTCAGTTCAAGTTGGTCTTTGCATCGGTTGTATTGATTCTCGACAGGATTTTGTATGTGCAATCCAGGAGAGATATGCCTCTGTAGTTTTCAGGATTAGTTTTATCCCCTTTTTTATGTAATGGATGGATGAGGGCTGTGGTCCAGTGTTCTGGAAGTTTTTCTTCGTTCCATATTTTCACGAGGCATAGATGTAGGGAAGTTTTGACTGAATAAACTGATGAGTGTTTCCAGAGTTCTGCGAAAAGCTGGTCTTCTCCGCTTGCTTTGTAGTTTTTCAAAAGTTGATATATATATATATGTATAGTGTTTCTAAGATGGTGGGCTGGCTATACATTTTCGTAAACAAAAAATATCCTTTGAAAAAATTACGATTTTTCCTTCTTTCTCCCCCTGTCGGCCATTTTGTTATTTTTATATAAAAATTAGTATCTCGAGTTCGGATAGACAGTAAAGAAAAAATGCAACTCGATAAAGTTTCTTATGCGAATGTATTCACGTCCAATAAGAAAGGGAAAACTGACTGGATTCCGTACATAGCGCTGTTTAACAAATTTCTATTTTTATATTATATAAATCGATGCTTATTTCTTCGTTTAACCACTACAGGCTCAATGACCAAACTTAAAATTCTTGTTTTTTTTTTTAATATGACAGTGAAGTAGATGAATATTATCGTACGTAAAAAATTAACGGGATTCGTATCCAGAACCTTTCGGATATAAGTCAGTTACGTGATACATTTAATCTGATAAAGTAAAATGAAATGTACATTTTTTGTCAACCGGAATGGTAGTACTAAAAAAATAAACAGAAAATTGCGTCCTGTTGCCATTGTAAAACGTATTATCTATCTGTTGACTGTTAACCGCCTCAATTGACCTGACAGTTTCTAATGCAGTAAAATTTCTGTAAAAAAAATAATCTTCCCTTACATTTTTGGGTCGATGAAATCAAAAGAGTGGAACCGCGTTGTACAAAAAATATTTTGTTAAATTTTGAGGCTGTTGCGTAATTAAAGAATAATGGAGGACGCGCGCGCGCACACACACATTATTTTTATATAACTCTTACTCATATATATTGTTAAAACATTGAGGGTGACATTTCATCTGAATTCCTTCCTTTTGTACAGTAAATAATTCTGGGTTCGATTTCCGTTTACGCTTGGTATTATCTTACATTTTTATCAAAATTCAAACGTGAAAAAAAAATAATGTAAAAAAAATGCTTGAGTAGTAAGTAACGTTTGCGGCATCCGTGGCGTGAATGGTAATGTCTTGGCCTTTTATCCTGAAGTCCCGGGTACGAATCCCGGTCAGGCATGGCATTTTCACACGCGACAAAATTATCATTTCATGTCATTCTGTTAAGTAATACGTAACGGTTGGCTCTGACGAAAAGAAAAAAATGTATATACTTTGTTTGTATGTTGTCAATTCGAGTAAAATAAATTAATAAAAAAAAGAATGGTTAAAAATATTATTTTAATTTAGTGCGAGATAACTCGGCTACGTGCTGTCTACAATCCTGTTGCTATGAGAGGTTATTAACCTTCTCTATCCAACAACAGCTGTGTCCAAGGTTAAACTGCAGGCTGCCGTCCCGTACACGCGCATGTGCGTAAAGCGCATTTTAACAAAATTCATAACTAACGAATTTACAATACTGAATAAAATAAAGCCGTTCGGTTCATTACTTTCTCACACCCTCCGGCCTTTTTATTTTACTTCTTTTTTTTTTTTTTAATTTTATGCACAGTACTTTTGAACGAAACTGTTAAATAATATAAAACTGTGTTCTGAGTGTTCAAGTATACTGTTAACGTTTTTTAATATTTATTAACATTAAGTACGTAATTTTGTGCTGAAACCGAGAATCGAAATCGCGACTTTCAACTTGTCATTCTTTTTTTAATAGGTGATACCTAAATAAGTATTTTTAAAATCGAGAATCGACCCCGAAATAATCGAAATAAAAAAACACACGCGATAGAAAGTGAAAAGTGTGAAATTTTATAGGATGTGATTTTTAGTAAATTAAAAAAATAATTAAACAATTTAAAAATATTTTTAAAAAATGCAACTTTACGTTTTCTCATAAGCATTATACGTATGTAATTATTGAGAAAATACTAATTCTAAACCGAGAACTGAACCCGAGACTCTCAGTTTACTCTTATTTTTTAAATGTAAAAAACCTGGCTAAACAAACTGTGATCCGGTGTCCAAATCGAGAATCAAATCCGTGACTTTCAGTATATCAGTCAGTCTCTACCGCGTTACCGAGGTGACAAAATCGATTATAAAAATGAAATGAGACGCGAAAAATTATAACTATAAATTACTTTGTGTTCTCTAAATATAATTTTTGAATTAAATTCATACTAAATGTATGTTAGCGTGTTTGTGTTCGCCCGCGTGTTGTGAAATACAGTAGTCTGCTTTTTATTACCTACATTAAACAGATGTTCCTGTTTTTTTTCTCTCTTTTCTTTGCTGATTAGTTATTAAATACGATATGATCTAAGTTGTAAAATTGTATTCAGATCCCCTGACAGAGAATCGAACCCGACACCTTTGGTGTAGCAAGCAAGCACGCTACTTTCTATGACACTAATCTGTCGAGATATGATTTTTATTTTTAATTACACTATTATGTATTTTAAACTGTTGTTTTTATATTACAAATAATAGGAGTATTTAGTAAAAAAGAAAAAATTATAAACGGACTTTCACTATTTTTTTTTTATGTCCAAGTGCAGTTATAAATATTGCGAGTGTAAATTATATCCGTAAATTGAATATTAGGTAAAACGAAATAACTGAAAAGCTTATCATTACCGTTTGGGTTTCGTTGGTTACGTTCCTTTTTTCCAATTTTTCCCTTCTACCTGTCCTTCCAATATTAAAGCGACTATTCCAGGATGCCTTAGTATGTGGCCTATAAGTCTGTCTCTTCTTTTAACTATATTTTTCCTAATGCTTCTTTCTTCATCTATTTGCCGCAATACCTCTTCATTTGTCACTTTATCCACCCATCTGATTTTTAACATTCTCCTATAGCACCGCATTTCAAAAGCTTCTAATCTTTTCTTCTCAGATACTCCGATAGTCCAAGTTTCACTTCCATATAAAGCGACACCCCAAACATACACTTTCAAAAATTTTTCCTGACATTTAAATTAATTTTTGATGTAAACAAATTATATTTCTTACTGAAGGCTCGTTAGTGAAGCTTGTGCTATTCGGCATTTTATATCGCTCCTGCTTCGTCCATCTTTAGTAATTTTACTTCCCAAATAACAAAATTCTTCTACCTCCATAATCTTTTCTCCTCCTATTTTCACATTCAGCGGTCCATCTTTGTTATTTCTACTACATTTCATTACTTTTGTTTTGTTCTTGTTTATTTTCACCCGATAGTTCTTGCGTAGGACTTCATCTATGCCGTTCATTGTTTCTTCTAAATCCTTTTTACTCTCGGCTAGAATTACTATATCATCATCAAATCGTAGCATCTTTATCTATTCACCTTGTACTTTTACTCCGGATCTAAATTGTTCTTTAACATCATTAACTGCTAGTTCCATGTAAAGATTAAAAAGTAACGGAGAAAGGGAACATCCTTGTCGGACTCCCTTTTTTATTAGGGCTTCTTTCTTATGTTATTCAATTGTTATTGTTGCTGTTAACAATTGTTCTTCTATCTCTGTATTTGAACCCTAATTTTTTTTAAATGCTGAACATTTTATTCCAGTCTACGTTATCGAAAGCCTTTTCTAGGTCTATAAACGCCAAGTATGTTGGTTTGTTTTTCTTTAATCTTTTTTCTACTATTAATCTGAGGCCTAAAATTGCTTCCCTTATCCCTATACTTTTCCT
This sequence comes from Lycorma delicatula, assembly GCF_047948215.1. Taxonomy (NCBI): domain Eukaryota; kingdom Metazoa; phylum Arthropoda; class Insecta; order Hemiptera; family Fulgoridae; genus Lycorma; species Lycorma delicatula. Next base: position 181,294,388 of record NC_134459.1, on the reverse strand, counting down.
GAAACCAAATCGGTCTTCTCCTAACACTTCCTCTACTCTCCTCTCAATTCTTCTGTATAGAATTCTAGTTAAAATTTTTGATGCACGACTAGTTAAACTAATTGTTCTGTATTCTTCACATTTATCTGCCCTTATACGCTTTTTTCAAGCAATTAAAATGTTTAATTTGTAACTCGCTAGTTCGATTTTTTTTTACAAAACTGTTGATTATTTTATGAAAAAAAATGATTACGATAACTTTTGTTATTAATTTTGTAAAAGTGCTTTTAAGAAATAAATAATTATATCGGTAGAATAACTATCTGATATAGACTTAATTACTATACATTCCACACAGACTGGAGTCTGTGTATAATTCATCGTTTCCTGAAGAAAGAATCCATTAATTTCTCGCATTCTTTCTTGCGATTGTGATAAATATAAACCGTCTCTTGTATAGGAGGTACCAATAAGAATTGCTTTCTCTGATAGTAATGATGTTCGGTATATACAGCCTTCGTTGAGGTGAAAGAAGTGAAGGACTCATTTGTACGACTGAACATCATTTCCGTTTCAGTAGGTTAGTACTTTGTTACGCGACAACATATGTTAGCTAAGTAAAGAATCTAACGGGAAACGGTTTCTTCCTAATTCTTTTTAAAGAATTTGCTAGCCGTAACTCGATTACAAACTGTTTTCGGACATATGTTTGTTTGAACCCTTCTTAATTTCAAACTCTAAAATCGGTTCCTAAATTATTTATCTTTCCTCCTAAATCATCTTGTGTATATATATATATATATATATATATATATATATATATATATATATATATATATATTTGATTACACAGATTAAAATATAAAGTAAAAATACGCAAATATAAAATATATAGTTTACATTTTATAAAATTATCTTTTTAAAAACATTATTTATGATAAAATAATTTCTTCACTAAAAGTCTTAATAAAGTTTGTAAATTCGATGCGACGATCAACTTGCACGTTTAAAAAATTTAGACGGGATTACTCTCCTGTTACAGTGAGAAATATAATTTTTGTACTTAGGAAATAATTTCATAGAATCGATACACATATATAAAAAAAATATGTCAGAGATTCGAATTAAATTTGATTTGGCTATATTTATTCCTTATAATCTTTAACAGAACTACGGTTAGGCATAAATATCCTGGAGGTTGGAAATTGAAAGCACCCTTCAGAAGTTAGATCCGATAACGAAATTATTATGCAGTATAATGCATCTTCGGTAAGAAATTAAACGATCTTTATACCCCTAAAAATTTACGCGCGCACACGCACCCACAGAGAGAATGAGAGAGAGAGGGTTTAGAGAATTTTCGCTCTCTCAGGGACAGAGTGAGGTTAAAGAGAGGCTGTGATGTTAGATTACTTTGCAAGAGCGACTCTTATTCTGATAATCTTATTCTGTAAATAAGTATGTTTTCTTACCAAATTCTTACGGTATTTAGTATTTCGTTTTTATTCGCTTGTGAAATATTAAATTTCGTATTTTAAAATGTTTGAAATTTATCGGTAATAAATTATAATTTTAAACTTGTATTTACTAGAATAAAGAGTAAAAACAAAAATAATAGTAATGTATAACGTTATGGCAAAAGATACCAGAATTGCAGGTAGTATAGGTAGACAGAAACTTCTGTGTTCAAATTTCGGTTAGAATTGCCTTTTTTATACGCTTTATTAAAATTTGAAATAAAAGTAAGTGACGAACTGAATGTCGGTCGAATTGTAAACTGGAAAAATTTTATCTGTTAGTATGTAATATTAGAATCTTTTTTTTTTTTTTTTGTAAATTACTTTACAAAACTGATAAATTTAATCGTAATATATTTTTTTTTAAATATTAAAATTAAGGGAGATTAATTATTATTTTAAATAAAATGTAATAATAGATATAAAATGATCTACAAATCTTGATTTAATTTAATTATATCGAACGTCTATATAAGAAATAGTGATGCTATTAATTTTGTTACTCGTTTAAAAGTGATGACCGTTACGTTAGTGGTTGTATTTGAATTGTACCATGGCGTGATCAGTACTGTCCGACGGTAGCCAATCAGACGCGAAGGAAGACAGCTGGCCGTTCTGTTGTTCGTGTTTAACAGAGAGACAGCGCGACAGTGGCGCAGCGGGTCAGCGAGGGGGGTGATTCCCCTCACTGTATCACTCCACCCTGGAATTAGTAACAGACTGACAATTCTTTTCTTTTGGCGCGTCATCAAAAAATCAAACGAAAATATAATTATCTCTAAAATTCGTCTTTGTAACATAGTCCTCTATCAGCTATGACCGATAGAATTTTATAAATTATATTTGTCATCGGCTATTGAACTATTTTGTTTTTTTATTTATTAGTATAAAAAAATATTTTATTACATTTATTTATAAACATTTTGTGTCATGAAATTACGTAAATTATTAAAGTTTTTCCAGAAACTTAAACATCTTGAGAAATTTAAAAAAAAATGATGGCGAGTAAAACTAAAATTCCATTTTAGCTAAAAAAATTAATTAAACGCATTTATATTATAGAATTCCTACTTACCTTACCGTACTTCTTTTTTGCGGTTAACGATTCTAAAGTTTTAAATAACTCGCTAGCACTGAGATGATCAGATGGAAAACATAAAACTCCAGTACCACCGTGATCGGCAAAATTTACAAACACGTTATCTTTTGAACCGCTGAAACAAATAAAGTCATAAATGTTAGAGAAAAATTTACTTATATTAGAAGAATTAAAAAAAAACGAGATGAAAAATTATACTGTATTCATATTCGATTGTTTTTTTTTGTTTCTTATAGTTTTTATAAAAATATGGACTTTATGTAAGTACATGTGAATGCATGTACATTTTTTGTCTTATTTTCTATTCCTAATCTGTTCAGCTTATGAACAATAGGCGACTCCACAGCCCGAAGAGATAATGATACGTAGGAGGTGTAGTGCGGTGCAGGCTCAGGCCAACCGCTCATAAGATTATGTTTAACAGTATCTGTTATTAACATTCCAAGTTGAAGGAAATAAAGCGGATTAGAATACGACCGACTAATTTTACGACGGAAATTTATTTCTTTACGGGTTCTCATTTTTCCTTACCGAACTTTCTTTTAATAACATTTTTTTTACGATCGGAGACTTTAATGCGATGCAAAATTTTAAAGCGATACTTGAGGAACTGACTGGACGAACCACCGTGATGGTGCGGTGCGGTAGCCGAAAATCGACAAACCAGGCTTAGGGGCCTCCATATCGCATGAGCCATAAACGGAATAGTGCGTCACACGCGTTTCCGGGGTCGCGAGTGAAAAGTTTTCGCGAGTTATATAGTTTGAAGACGTCAAACACGGTAAGTCGCGCATAAAACAAAAACGCGGTCTAAATTTAAAAAAACTTACAGTAAGACAAAATATCCCAGCGATTGCGACTCCTCCGGAAAAGGGGACGCATCGCTCCCTCCTTATAGCTAGTGCCCCGTTGTGGCGTATTCCTGCTAGCCTATTAAAGAGTTAGCACCGAAAGGACTTCAGTGGACGGTCTGAAGGGGAATTACGTCAGGAGGACAGGCTTTATAAGCCTAGCCTTCCGCGGTCGGCCCGTGAAATGGGTTCGATAACGCCGGTTTAACAACGGATTGGAATGCAATTAAATCCGTCTTAAATTTACTAAAATAATAATAGACAAAACTTGAAAAATTAGATCCGAGATTAAAAAAATAACCCTTTTAAAAACAAGCCCGATTAGAATGATCCAGCAGCAAGGGACTCTGTCCAGGTTCTGCGATAAAGTAGGGAGTAATAGACTCCTGCCAACTTTGCATTCCGTTCCATTCCATTCCATCGAGGAACTGATTCGAACATTATTATAAGATAATGAATCTTATTGACAAAATACATTCAGAAACATCGAGTTTTCAACTTCTACTAGTTTAATATTTTGTCCTGACTAATGCTCCAGGGATGAAGTCATACTGAAATTCTCGGGAACAAAAAAGGGGGAAATTTAACGGGTTAATATGTTATTAACCTGAAAAATAAAACGATACAAGTCCCAGAATTGCGTAATCGATATTTCCAGTGTTGAAAAATGCAAAAATCGGGTCGTTAAAGAGAGCTTTTTAGGTTTATCAAAAATTAAATTGCAAATTTGCCGATTAATAAGTAAAAATATTTCAAAGAAAATTTATACGTATGAAAATTTATATAGATAAAGTCTATATAAAACTAACACGGGATTCTAAAATTCTACTACGATTCAGAATAATACAAACACGTTAATTCGCTACAGATTATCATATGGAAAACATTAAATTCCAGTACCGCTGCGATCAGCAAAATTTAAATATTTTCGACCAAAACGTTTCAGTTTTAAACAGAACAAAAATAAATATCTACTTCATAATGTTTAAAAATTATTGAACCGAATTTGATTATTAGCCTCAAAACGCGTAAAATAGAAAAAAATGTAATTTCAAGAAATTAAAAATTACAATAACTTTATCGTAAAATGATTTATTATGAAAATTTTATTTACAATTAAAGGCGGTAATGTTTTCAGAGTAGTAATTCGACGAGGCTGCTATTTTGTTGTATGAAGCATTCGGTTTGTTGAATCCACGGTTATCAAGCGTGTCGTTAGAATCAGGACTACAAGAGCGATGCCGATTCTAAACTGAAGCGAGTATTAAGACGTATGTCAGTTGATGTTCAGTTCAAACGTTGTGATTTCTTAGTTATTGCGCGTCGATACATGTAGAATAATCCGATGACTTTATTTGACTCGAGGTAACGATACGACGGTGTGATAACACGGGGCCGTTATTCTAGTTTGCTTCGACCGAATAATAGGTTATTTAAATAACCTCTAATTTTACAAGAGACATGAGTTTGTGTACAATCACGCGTAACTTGTACCCGCATCGGTTCCGTTTATCGTGAAGTACGTTTCTTAAGCAAACGGAACGGAAGGAGTACAATTTTTGCTTCCATAATGGTCACCGCATGCTTGCTTGTGAAAAATTAAAGATATGATAGCCGTCTGGTGCTTCTAGCAGTTGATGATTGCAGAGTATACGGTATTTCTTTTTCTTTAGTATATGCATTTCTTGCAAATGTCGATCGGCTTAGGTAATTTTGATTTCATCGTACCTGTTTCTCTAAGAAGTCTCCGTAACTTGAAACGTTTAGGTTTGATCTGAACATATGCGCAGTATTCTTGAACCGACTGTACAATTATTATTTACTTTAGATAAATTAACGCGATGTCTGTCGACTATCCAAATGTATACAAATTTGTGTCCCTTTACACGTAATACAGAATAATCGTTAAAACTGTTAAAGTAGCAAATGCAAATCCACTCGCGTACAATACACAAGACGTAATGACCTCTTATCTGAAATCCTAAAGTAAAAAATCTTACGTAAATTAATTTGCTATACAAGTTATTATTTACTTTAGCGTTACGAAGAGGGTTTTTGTTTTACTTAAATTTTAACATTTTTCTGTCGTCACACTTTATCGTAACGCATAACCCTTTCGTCCGAGAATCACGGTAACAAAGAAAAAATATATTACCGCTTGTTAAATCGTAATACTAAACTCGTTTGTTACTAAAGAAAAAGAAATATTCTAACCTTATTGCTGAATGCTTCCTGAGAGATTTTGAAGAACTTATAACAGAATTTTAAAAAAGGAAACTTTCAAGACTAAGCTAAAAGTTAAAATCGATTACCGACGCTATGCCGGCTGATTATACCAAATTAAATGTTAACAATGCGAATGCGAATTTGGATTTAACCGAGTAATTCGAGAACGCGTCAGTCGCTAATTCACAAGTATTTTCTAAGCGTCGATTCAGAATTACATTTTTTCTGATCGGCGACCGGCTTCTTTTAGCACAAACTGGGCTCGACCGAACTATACAAACAAAAAAGAACTTAATAGTAGCGTATAAGATATCAAGTTCTTCATCTGTGTTCTATATATATGGCGATTTGCATACAACAGTTAAATTAAGTTTCAAATTTAAAATTGATTTATCAGTTTGTGAACCCCTATAGATTTCATAGATACAGAATCCGATCGTAAAAATCATACGGTTTTCTTCGATAAAAGCAAAAATTACGTGTTCATTTTTTTAATAGATATCCTGAAATAATTTGTTAAAGATTTACTCGGATGAGTTTCTTTTTGTTAAAATTGAAAATATAAAAAAGAAATGCAATGCAACTTACCTCTCGATTACTCTCCCAGTGCCGATGCCGGTAAGTGCTGACTTGTTGCCGCTCAGAATGTTTAAGAAATTCTTAGGTGTTACGTCCTGAAATAATATATTTACTATTACAATTCCAAAGCGATTGCTTATTATCGATTAATTAATTTTTAACTCTTTAACCGATAAGTCTTAGATTGTTGTGTGAATCCGCTAAAGCGAGTTTGACATTTTAATCGCAAAAAATATCAATTTGAAAATAACTATTTTAAAATAATTAAGGTTTTTTAATTTAATTTTTTAATTTAAGTTATATTTTTTAGAACCAAAAAATGTTGTGCCAGCATTTGCAATTATTCCTCAGGTTCAAGTTAATTTTTTTAGAATTTAGTCTTATTTGGTTTTAATATTTTGTATTTAGGTGAAATTTATATAATAAATTTTTTTTTTCTATGTAAATTTGAATTTAAACCAGGATTAGATACCCTGTTATTCTTAATTAGTAATTTTTTTCTAAGGTAGTATATTTTTATAATTGAAATTTAATAGATCTGGCGGTTTTTAAATCTTTTTAGAGGAACCTTTCAAATGGAAAACATTTCAAATAATTTTCCTCCAAATCGGACATTACAGATAGTAAAATTCGGTTCCGTAACTTGAATATCATCATCAAGCCATTATTTTCTCTTTTCTTGCGTACCCTATTTTCAATGTTTAAATACTCGTACATCGGTTCATTCCTTAAAAAATGATATCGGGTTGTGATGTAATCCTGTATTTAATCGCCAGGAAGATTTTGAATTTACCGTTGTACGATTAATTCATTATGTAAACTCGATGCTTATGCGCAAAAATTGATTTGAAAATTTTAGAATATTTTAAAAACGCAAACAAAACGATTAATTAGTTTCACGATCATCGGCTTCTTATTTATAACTTATTCTAAAAGTATATATATATATATATAACTTAAAAATATAACTTCTATTAAAGCAAACAAACTGTACTTATAATACTGGCAACACCGACTTAATCCTACACATGAACACGGAAAATACTTTTCTTCATTTTGATGAAGATAAGTATCTTTACAACACGTTAGTCTTCCTTGGGGAAGACTAACGTGTTGTAAAAATTGTTTATTATTTACGTTTGATTAAATACGGAATGAATCGTGCCTCTCCTTGTCACCTAATCCTTACACTCTGCTGTAATTGTCATCATTACACTGCAGGATTTAGCAAACGGTTTTATTTTTTTATTCCGTATATTTTCGTTCTATAATAAAATCTTATTTATCCCGCAGTGAAAAAAAAAACAAATGAGATTATTTTAGGTGTGAATGTTTGAACTTTTTATAGTCCGGTTGAAATGACATCAAACACGCGGGAAAGAGTTATCGATGTCTACAGCTAACTTCTTCAAACGCGCAGGATTTATCGTAAAAGTATCGGTTTCAACGGCTATAAGCCAAATTAATTTGTTTATTTGATTTTGATGTAAGTTAGATTTACCAGATCGCATGAAAAGTACAAATTTTTTTGACCGCTTAGCAATTGACGATGAATTTATGAATTTGAAGCGATGAAATCGCCTACACGTGATGACGTATTCGCTACAGAATATGTAGCGAACGATAGCACGAGCTAACTCGTGCTATCTACTGAACCAAATTATGATGACTATGAAGAATAAAAAGAAGAGAAACATTCGCCTTGTTTTTTTTTTCAGAAGGCATTAAAACGATGCGGCCATCGTTTTAATTCTCTAGAATGAAATAAATCCAGAAATAAAGCGATCTTTAATCGTTCTTTAAGCGTTCGATAATCTTTCGTTATCGAACAAAAGTTTAAGTAACTATGTATCATAAACGTGTAAAAAAAAAGTGTAAAATCTCAGATTCTTTATTCGGTAGGCTAAAAGATGGTAGATTCTAAACAGGCTTGACGTAAGGGTTGACGCTAACAAAATTTACCAAAAATTATTACGGTAATTAAATTTAGAATTTTTATTTGTTTCTTAAATAGTTTCTTGCTTTTAGTTTTTTGTTATTTTACATTTTGTTACCGCCTTAACTTACCTAAAAAATTTAGTCTTATCGTTAAATGTAAAGTTTCAAAATAAATTTTTAGCTCGAAGAAAATAAGAATACGACTACAAAATAAATCGCCGTTCAAAAATTATTAGTGAAAATTATTTTAGTACGTATTTATATGCGCATTGAACCGGAGTTAAAAATTCAGGGCTTTTATTATTTAAAAAATCTGATGTGGACAACACATGACTTCCTTGTACGCCTATTAAATTATGTATACACCCGTTTTTTCTGCGCTTCATTTAAATTCAGTTTATTTGAAAGCGAGATACGATCCTCCCATCGTTTAATAAAGTGGACGGTTATTCGTTCGCTGAAATATTAGTTTTTATTAATTCGACAATCTTACATGAAATACACGGTTAGAGTAAAAGTCCCTTTATTACGCGTATTTTTATTTCGGTATTATTCGTATCTTCGTCAGTTGCCGATTAAAAAAAGCTTCTGATTTCTGGTGTGTCGTATAAATAAAAGTTAATAATAAAAAATTAAACCGAATAATCAAAATGAAAAACAAACAATCGCACAGGAAAAAGAAAGAAAAGACGAAGAAATATATTTTTAAAATACGACAAGAAGATGAATACGAAGAAAAAGAAAATGTTAAGAACAAGAGAAGACGATAAATATAAAGAGGAAAGAAAGTTAAAACCAAAGAAACAATAAAAACATTAACAGAAGGTGATGTTAAGACCGAAGAAAGAATAAAAGGTTCAAGACAAGTTGATGAATATAAAGAGAGAAAATTTGAAAACTAGAGAACGTTTACGCAAATTAAGTTCAGAAGGATTAGCGATTAAATGATCGGCAACAAAAAAAAATGAACAATATGATGTTCAACTCCGACTTAGGGAGAGTATTGACCGACAATACGTGAGGAGTAATTAACTGAAATACCATAATTATTTTGCAATTTATTAAAGATCGAGCACGCCTCAGTGAATATGTTGTTCTTGTGAGGGTTTATTTTTCAGTCGCTCTGTAGTTAACTTTAATGTAGATAAAATCAAACGGAAATTCCAAAATAATTAAATAAAATTAAACAGAAATTAAACTAGAAAATCCAAAAATAATGCGATTCTAAATTATAATTTTCAATTAATATTAAATAATCAGATGTTTCACCAAATCTAACGCATATACACATATGTAATAATGCCTATTAAATTACATACACGCATTTTTAAAAGTACATAAGATTTTATTTCGCTAATAACTTCTGATTTTTTTATTATTATTCTTATTATTATTTTTCTTTACAATAGCCGGTTAATAATTATTAATAAATCAATATATTTAAATTTTAAAAAACAAGTTAAAAAAATAAATTAACAAAAAGTTAAACGTAAGAAGGAGATAAGTCTGATTCGAACCGATATGCCTTCCTCTTGTAAGATCCAAATATTTCATTAATTAAAATTTTATTTGCCTGTAACTCAGGAACCGATGAAAATAAGTACCGCTTATGATATGTCGTTGAAAACTTTTCGATGAAGGTTTATTACTGCGGTTAAGAAAAAGTAAAAAATCCAAATATTTTGGGATTTTGGGCTTTTTTGGACGCTTTTGTTCCAGTAGATTGCAATCAAAACGGGAGGTGTACAATTAAGTGTTACAACAGTCCTAAATCCAAAATTTCAACATCCTGCGGCTAATGGTATTTGCGGTAGGGAGATACGTACAGACGTCACGCCGAAACTAGTCAAAATAGATTCGGGGATGGTCAAAATGGATATTTCCATTGTAATCTGAAAATCGAAATTTTTCGCGATCGCAATACTTTCTATACTTCGTAAAATGAAGTAAAAAAAATACGCAAAAAAACCAAAAGTTATTAGCGAAATAAAATTTTACCTACTTTTCTTTTTAATTCAAAAATTTTTCCTACAGAGGTTAAAAAAAAAAAAAAAAAAAAAAAAACGTGCTCCAATTCATGTAAGTAGAATAAATGTATTTACTATGATTCAAAATATTATTTTATTTATTGGGTAGAATGATCTTGTTTGAAATTTTATTTTTATTGAAAATGGTATTGATATAATAATTATAATTGATATTATTAGTGCTACTACTCCTCCCAGTTTTCTAGGGATTGATCGTAGAATTGCATATGCGAATAAAAAGTATCATTCTGGTTGAATGTGGGGAGGTGAAAAACAAATCCTATAGATCAAATTATTTGGGGTGATTTTTTTTTTGTTATTCCTTGTATAGTGGCTATTCATCTAAAGATTTTAATTCCTGTTGGTACTGCAATAATTATAGTTGCAGAGGTAAAATATGCTCGTGTGTCAATATCTATACCTACAGTAAATATGTGGTGTGCTCATACAATAAATCCTAAAATACCGATTGCTAATATTGCATAGATTATTCCCAGATGTCCGAATGTTATTATTTTTTTTATTAATAAATAAACATATTTAAATTAAAAAAAATATTTGTATATCAAGTCGGATTCCAACCGATGCGTGCACGGTTACGGATCCGACACGTTCTCATTCTAATTGAGCGACGTGAAACAAAATTAATATATAAACTAATATAATAAAATGCTAAGCAAATTTTTACCAGAAAAAATGTGTATATGTAATTTGATAGGCATACAAAAAAATCATGTGGTGTCCACATCAGATTTTTTATTCTTTGAGTAGCACATGTACTCATTCCTCGTATGATCTATACTCTCTCTCTCTCTCTCTCTCTCTCTCTCTCTCTCTCTCTCTCTATATATATATATATATATATATATATATATATATATATATATATACTAACATCCCTATCGCAGCTCTGCCTGTGCCATTTGTTTATTGTCGAGGTCAATTTTTGTTTAATTTATTTTTTTAAGTCTAGTAACCGGAGGCAGGGGCAGTGGCTGTGTTGGTTAATCCGCCGTGCTATACAATAACGTACCCCTTAAAAAAATCAATTCAAAAAACCCGAAAACGGTTTTTTAATATTTATCCGAAGAGTATTTGCAATTAAAGACCGGCGAATAAGTCTTTTAGTATAGTAAGAAACGGGGAAATTTTGCGATCATTGTTCAACATGTTTTTACCCCTTTCAAGATCAAATTTCAAAAATCTTGTAATCGGTCTTTATAGATATGCACATGAAGATTACACACACCAAAAATCAAGATGGTATCTTCATTTGTTACAAAGAAATTAAAAATTAAATAGTAAATTTTATTGTTACTTCATTTCAACCCTTTAAACTGTCCCGGCTTCCATTTCGGCGTCTCGGCCTTTCATTTGCAGGTCCCGGGTTCGAATGCCGGTCGGGAATGGTATTTTTACACGCTAAAAAAATTGCCGTTCACGCCTCATTCTCTGAAGCAATACCGAACGGTGGTCCCAGGTTAAAAAAAAATCTTTAAGCTCGGAATTTCAAAAATTCCTTTCTTATTTCTCACCGAGTGTGCGCTTATACCATGTTCTTCTTATATGTAAGAAGAACATGTATACAAATTTTCATTAATTTATCAGTTATTAATTATCAGTTATCAGTTATTTATTAGTTTTTGCTGGCGTGGTTATGAGTCACACATTATATATATATATATATATATATATATATATATAACATGTCCCATACGTAAAAATATTATTATTATATGTATGTATTGTTATTTTTCTTGGTTATTTACCAAAATCTTTTATATTAGAATATTAGCGTGGTAAACCCGGATGTAATCCGTAATAATGACATTACTTCCTCCTTCTACTTATACTTTATACTGAATACTAACTAGATTATTAACGCTACACCGTCATGTATTTTAAATGAAATATTATTACTTACTGATCCTTTGTAATCAATTTTAACTCCTCCATAGACATCTGGTCCGTCCGGTTTGTTTATAAGTTTACCCGGTTGAGGATTACTGAAAACGAATTAAGCGATCAGACTAAAGTTTATTTCTGCAAAACAAAATTAATATTACGTTTCTAAAATCGGAAGAGTTATTTTTTACGTATAGTTCATCGTGTCTTAAGTCGGTCAAAGTTACATTTGAAAAAAGAAAAATTCATTAAGAAGATAAACAAATTAAGTAATAATCGATTTTGTAATTTTAAACTTAAGAATTATTTTATTTTTACCTTACCGATTATTCATTCGGTTTTTAAATGCAGCGTGAAAAATGAACTGAAATATAGAAAACATTTCCTTCAGATTTTTGTCTACAAATTTCTTCCTTCGATTTTGCCATATCCGTTATCACTCTGGAACAGTTTTATCAGATTAAATCAATTTCTCGGTAACATCTGCTTAACCGGTTTACACTTGAATTTCATCGTCTGTAAGTCTGTGATTTATTAGTTTGCCGTCCTTTTTTTGTATATTTATTTAGTTATTCGTGCCGGTAACACGATACGAATTAACGTATAAAAAACATAGTATGCGATTTATAGAGCTGTGCCGTAAATTAGAAAAAGGTAAAAAATTGTGAATTATTAATTTCAGGTTTTTTTGCTACTCTCCGGTGAAACCGTTATATAATGTTGTTTTTATTTTCATTAACAACTTTTACAAGAATTAATGTTAATTATACATCATCTTACACGTTTGACAGGAGTACTTCTCAAAACTCTCTCTGTTCTTAACAGAAACGATATGTTAAAATGAATTCTGAAGATTTAAAAAAAAGCACGTGTGCGGTTTAGCGTTAGATTTACTATTAACGATGAAACGTTTGAGTTTTACAAGGTTTGAACAAAATTCGAGTTATTTTGCGATTCCAATCTCCATCCAAGAGTCGGATTATTAATATTAAATTAATGTAGGATGCACATCTACAAGAATATTTTTTAAATTCGTTTTATTTTAAGAAAGTTATAGAGAAAACTTACTGCGAATCATGTGCGACATCATCGTACATCATCACAATGATATTTGATGCTGGAATTCCACGGTTCAGAAGGATGTGGTACGCGTGACTAATATCAGCCTAAAACAACATAACAAAACATTTTAACAAATTATAATTTAAAACGACTATAATTAGGGATAATAAATTCCTAAATATGGAATTCTTTGCGAGGAATATACTCGTTATTCTCAAGCCTCTATATTAAAAGCGTATTCACTATAATTGTACGCGATGCGATACAATTTTTATTGAACCCCATCGAATTTCATTATTAAGATCGTAATATACTAAATCGCATTTGTCCATTTCTTCGTTTAGTAATGTGGACAAACGTTTTCAAATATTACCGAAAGTTCTTTACGTGTACAATAGACAGAACTCGTGTGAAAATCAATTATTGGCGTTAATATGGTAAATTTAACTTATCCGATTACTGTGTTTACGTGGTTTATATTTTGTTTAATATTAAATCTTATTAACACAGTGGTCAATATGTTAATGATAATTTGAATTTTCAAAAAAAAAATATATATATATATTTATTTGCAATAAACAGTTATAAATTAAAAGTAATTTTCTTAAAATGATATATATATAATATACACTAATTCCTAATTGTTACATTTAATTATGTAAATTCCATAACTAATTTTGTTTTTTTATAACTGAAGTATATTTATAGATTAATCAAGGAATATTTTTGTAGACTCGTTAAAAATCAAAGACATTCTGTTACAATTTTGGAGAAATGAAGAGTACTTGCATCCTGGATGTCACTCTTCCCGATTACTGTAAGGAGGTGCGAAATCTCACTAACAAAGCGTGTAAATTGTCCTGTAGAATTTGTTCACAGGAAGAGCGTAAAATTCACATAGGAAGTCAACTTGGTAAGAACGATCGCCAGGCTGATCCTAACGCGTTAATCTAACGAGAACTAAACGTCCAGATTTCTCGTGCCGGATCTATCGAAATATTTTCAACAAGTAAATTACTATTTTACAGTTTAGATGAATCTACAACGTTTTTATATCGTTAATTTACATTTTAGTGTATTCTGATTTTTTTTTTCTCTAAAACATAAATACCTGGTGTCTATAATTCCACCATCCAGAAGAACCGGCGACAAGAAGAGCCCACTGAGCCGAAGTTTGTTTATTATCTCCTTCAATTTCTTCTTCTCTTTCTTTAGAATTTACAGCGTAAGATGCCGCTATCGTTGAAATCAAAAGAATTAAAAGAAACCTCATCTAAAACAAGTAAACGTACAGGAGATGTTATAACAGAAAAAAATGTTACCAACCTACCGTAAACGCTGCGTAAATTTTTGTTACTTTAACATCGTTCGCGTCTATTGTATTTGTAAACGACCGACTTACATTATTTTTTTAGCTTTAGAAAAAATAATATATAATTATACATCGCCGGGTGAGTGTTAAAAACCGTTTTTTGTAATCTTAATTATAAAATTGCAGAAAAGTGTAATTCACAGAAATTTTTTTCACATCCGCTTCAGCGAGCCTATCCTTACCTCGATTAAGATAAATTTAAACTAACAACACAGTCGCGATAACTTATTAAGAAAGGAGTTCTGTAATCGAATACAATAACTATTTTACGCACTCCTTATTATTATCTATGTTTTTTTTTTAAATTAAGTGAAAACATCGACAAAATTTTGCTTTTATTGGCACACAGAAGCGGAAGAAAACATAGTTTGCATGCATATTAACATTTCAGTGTTAATCTTAGGGGTACTAGAGGGTCCTTAATAGACGCTGGAATCAAACTACGAATTATACAATGCCGGTGGGAGAAGAAAACCAAAAATATTTTAATCCCGTTAAATTTTTACCGTCCTAGAAGAAGAATTTTTTTGAAAAAGCGGTTCAAATGTTTCAATTCGGGGGGATTTTACGGCTAGTAGTGTGTACAGAAGGGCCACGGTGTCTGAATCTGACGACATTACTTTATATTCGTTCCTGAAAGCGTAATAAGTTCTATAAAGAATAGTTTGAATAATTCGATTTTTCCCTTCAGAAAGCAACGGCAATCTGGATAGCGGTTTGGGGAGTCTGCCCCTCGATGGCGACTCCTTTTCAGACTTGAAGTGACGGATACCGTAAATGTTTGATAAAAAGTTTTCTCGTAAAAGACTGTTTACTTAATAATTTTACGAGCGTGCGAGTAAATTACACGGACAACAAATGCGACCTATTAGTTCGAATAAGAAATATTCCTAACATTTTTTTAGACCGATTGAATCTCATCGGGTGAGGAATACGTCGATATTATAGAAATTAACTTTTCTTTATTTTTCTCATCTTTGTTAGCGGTTCGGGATAATCCCTTTTTAACGGTAGCTTCCGTCGTAAAAGGGAAAATATCTGACTCTACTGGACCGGAGTATACTACGGTAATTCAACTTCAGATATGTTTTCAAACAAAATTTTAATATTAGAAAGCAAAAAGCTGAAGAAATCTAGAATATAAATATAAATAGCGTGAATAATATACATTAGTATTTTAGCTATTGCGATTATTACTTTATTTCATCGTTATACAAATTATATTTTTTTAACGTATACAGTAATTTATTTACTTCCCTTTGTCGCTTAGGTTTGCTCGTACAAATTAACGTGACTGTTCTTACCTTAGCGTCAGATGAAGAACGAAGTAAAACTAATGACTTGAAAATATGTCGATGCGATCAATATATATGTAAAATAATGTTTTAATCAGCAGGCTGATAAGACCGATACGACAATTATTTGATACTTGAGAAATTATTTTTTTCTTCTATATAACTTTATCTAACGTTTTCAGTTGTGTATTGTGAAAAAAATTAATTTTATGTCGACTGAAAATAAAAAAAAAGAAAGTGTATTTAAGTGTTTTAAACTTTTTTTTTTACTCGACAGAATAATTAAACGTTGATATTTTATGTTATATTAAAACGTTTGAAACTTTTAATTCTTTGTGTCATATTTATTAATTTAACGAAAAAAGTGTCGTGAAAAAAACTTTAGATTGTAAGTGTCGACCAAACGTTTCCTCGCATAACAAGTTGATAAAATATAAAATGTACTACTGTATATCGTTTACCTTTGAAATTCTCAAAAGAACGGTTAAACCCAAAACGAAATTATTTAAAATTGCATCATCGCTTACTCTCTACTTAAACTTTAATTTTGTATAGATTTTAAGTAAAAATCTTTTGCACACACGCACGCACGCAGCACACACACAAATGATGATCTATGTAAAAACTCACCGTACTATGTTAAAAAATATTTAAAGATTAGTATGAAGGATAAAAGATGATGTGTTGCTGGTATAACGTCTATTTGTGAAAATCAGAACTTACGGTTCGGTTGTTTATTTAAATGTAAACACGCCCTCTGATATCATAAAACAACTAAGTTTATCATCGGTAAGAAAAAATAATTGTTTTACCGAGATCTAAAAAAAATTGAATCCTTTTTTACGTACCTATTTAA
The DNA here is from genome assembly GCF_047948215.1 of Lycorma delicatula. Taxonomy (NCBI): domain Eukaryota; kingdom Metazoa; phylum Arthropoda; class Insecta; order Hemiptera; family Fulgoridae; genus Lycorma; species Lycorma delicatula. The sequence continues at coordinate 181,277,682 of NC_134459.1, read as the reverse complement.
ATAATTTCTAAAAAACTAGGAAACGGTACTTTTGAATCGATACCCGAATCGTTTGTTTAATCTACAAAGATTTTAGATTTTAAACGTTAATTACAGCACGGCGTTGATAATTCTCCATAATAAATCGTCTGGTACGGTGAGATCAGAAATTCGCTGTGGCCATGATAACGGATCCGATGACGCTGGAGTACCGCAGCCGATTCGACTTCCGAAAAAGTTTTTCGTTCAGAAACGCGCGGATTGACAGAGCAAAATGTGCAGGTGCTCCGTACTCGTTCCACGAGATCCTTCTCTTGAAGCTGTGGTATTAACCGTGCCTCCAACATCTCTAAATAAGTTTGGCGTTCACCGGCCTATCAAAAAAATAAGGACCAAACAAATGACGAGCTATCATTCCGGCCCGTATCGTGACGTGTGGTGGATTTCTTTCCGACTCTGTCGCGTAATAAGGATTTTCTTTCGCCAAAGTAACAGGTTTCTGGCACGCAAACCGCGATAGATTGCACTTTCGTCAGCAAAATACACCTTTCCACGGTGCACTGCGGCGGGGAATTTTTCTACAAAAGCCCGGCAGGATGCAGCGCGACGTTCCACGTCTGCGTCAGATGAACATCGGACGAAATGGCCTGACTTTCAAGTCCTTTTTCGTCCGCGATATACGGAGTTCAGCCGACCGTTTACGAGTCGATTTCATTAAGGATTGTTCAGCGGAAACCGCAACAGCGGCATATGTTTCTAACCGCGTCGACTTTCGTTTAATCTGCGGCCTATCTTTAACACCGCCTAATTCAAACGCACGTTTTTTCCGAGCCGATATTTTTGCTTTTCGTGGTGGCGAAACATATTACTTCGATGTTGAAATATAATTAGTTTCATCGTTTGATTCGTATTTTGTCGTTCATGAACCCATACGCTTGTCGCTAACAGCTCCTCGGCGCTGTAACTACTCGTGTCGGCCGTTTCAGCGCAACTGTCTTTCAGAGTGTGTAATATTAACGGGAAGAATCGTGAACGAGTCGTTCCTTCGATTTGATTCTTTATACTGAACGAGAGAATCGATTTGCAGGAGAAACCGATTCTTTTTACGATTCTCAACAATGAATCGGACAGGCGACAGGAAACCAAATCTCTCTCAGCTACCCTATTCGATTCACAGCAATCTTTCTTATGCTTAGCTTGTGGTGAGAGATCCTCCTACCGTACCAAATTCTAGCTCGCGTTTGTTTTCTTTATATCCACACGTGACGCATAACTTTTTACATCACCGACACTAATCTTTATTGAACATTCGGCAAATTTATACTTCCGATTATAAAATATTTTCATTAACCGTGCTATTTAACCGAGTTAATCTTAAAAAATTAAATATTATCTGTAAGTCCCGTAAAACATTTTTTTTTTTTCAATTCATAAAAAGAATTTATATATTTTTTTCTTGTTAACCGTCAGGAATTACTTCAGAAGGTAAATAAGGGTGATATGTATGAGTGTAAATGAAGTGTAGTCGTGTACAGTCTCAGGTCGACCAGTTCTGAAATGTGTGGTTAATTGAAACCCGACCGCCAAAGATCACCGGTGTCCACTGTCTAGTATTCAAATCCGTATAAAAGTATCTGCCTTTACTAGGACTTGAACCTTAGAACTCTCGACTTCGAAATCGTTTGGTTTGCGTAAACGCGTTCACCACTAGACCAAACCGGTGGGTAAGAGTATTTATAAATAGAGAATTTATCTTAAACTAATTTCTCTAAAGCTATAAATGACAAAATGAATAATTTAAAATAATATAGCTTGTACCGTACCTTATTTTTGAGCGAGCCACTGATTCCGTCTTTGTTTTTTTGTATCACATCGATGTTATGATTGTGTATTTACTTTGATGTTTTTACTAATACGCGCACAGTTACTTACACAGACACAAACATTTTGTTTTTAAAATTCTTGGTTTTATTATCACAAAAAAATAATCAAAATTAATCAAAATAAATAATTAATTAATATCTTCCAAATAAACTTTATAGTATTTTACATATTTAGATGTAGAAATATAATTTTTTCGAAATTCTTTGCTGCAAGTCTATTTCGTCTTTCTGTTATTAACTGTCCCGCTTTTGAAAAAAATCGTTCGCAGGGAACAGAGGTTGCAGGAATGCAAAGTCTAGTTTGCGTTATTTTGAATAATCTTGGAGAAATTAACCGCCTTTCTTTCCACCGAGAGAGAGGATTTTGTGTTCTTGAGATGAGCGGTTCATTTATATATTTATCTAGCTCTAAAATTCCTGCTACTGTTGGGTTTGAATTAGTCAAAATCGGCGTTACTTTTTTATCAAAATCTTCCCGTGCGGTTGAAACGGAGGGTTCAATAATTTCTTGTTCGGTTTCAAACCTATCGTCTTGTTCGATCTGAATACTGCGAACTCTCTGTGAAAGTTTTGCGTAAGCATTTTGGTAAGATCCCTTATTCTTAAAGCATTGTTCTTTAAAGCGAGTATCTAATAGCATGCTTTCAAGCAAAATATTATTTTTTTCAACATCCTTATATCTATGTTGCAGTCGGTCTAACATCTTGTCACGTACTTAAACGATTTCAGAATTTTGAGTAGAAGATTTAATCTTAAGTATATATCTTGTCATCGCTCGCGCCAATAAACAGATTTTTGAAATAGCGACCGTTTTTTGAGAACTTATTTCAATAGTTATCTCTTCAAACATTTTCAATAATTTGCACGTTTAAGCTAACTGTCCGCTCAACAAATGCAATATTATTAAGAATAGGATTCACCAAAGCGATAATCGAAATTAGTGATTCTTTTGTTTCTAATCTATTAAACATCGGGTAGGCACTTAAAATTTAATTTAAGTTTAATTTTAATTTTTTTAAATTCATTTGTCGCTGCACGTTCTGCAGTTTGGAGGCAGCATGGAACTTGGTTAAAAAAATTGGACAGTCGCCTTCGATTTTACCGCACTTGTTTTACTTCAGACACTGCTGCTTGGACAATTAAATTAATTGTATGCGCTAAGCGAGGAATATGGCGTAGCTGACAATTGCGAATAGCAGCTTTTAAATTTGCTGCATTGTCACTAACAACCGCTCCTATTTTGTCAATAATAGCCCGTTCATTGAATTTACCTTGTAATTCAACGGCAATGTTTTCAGCGGTATGTTGACTACAGATTTCCATACAAGTAAGTAATTGGGTTTTTAAATTATATTCACGGTCAATGAAATGAAGAGTTATTTCCGACGTTGTCGTTTTCCGACAAGGAAGTGAATAGCCGGGGTTAAAAATGAGAACAAACTTCTTGAATTCTTCACTTCAACGAGTGAAATAGGTTGATATTTTTAAGTTGTTAACCTAATTAATTGAATATCTAACGCTCGGCTATTACTTTGAGGAACAGGTTTTGTAACAAAGGAAGTAAGGGACAACTGTTGTATTTTTTTTAACACAAAGATGTTATTGGATGCACAGAAGAACGATTAGGCGATTCAACAAGGTTTGTTAATTTAAGGGCTAATTGCTGCGATTCATTTGGTTCAGTCTCAATAGACGTAGTTGGATTTAAATAATAATGCATTTCTGAAATATAATCAGAAGCTCTACTAAGAATAATCGTAAAATATATCTTGAGCATGACAGTATGCGCAAAAGAACGACAGTAATTAATATTGCGCAACATAACTTCCCGCCCGAATTAAATTAAAAGAAAAAAGAATAACGATGTCGTATAGAATGTGTGCGTAACAGTTTAAAATTCTCCTTCTCTGTTTAGCGATATAAGCTTGTTTTCGTAATGGAATCGAGTAAGAGATGAAATAAGGAGAATCGTTGGGTAACTGAAGCGAATAGAGCATGCGTATTAGAAGCGATAGGTTTCTAAGTTTACTAAACATCGTATTGAACCGAAAAAGAATCAGATGTTGACTTAAGGAGTCGAATAAGAGTTGAAAAGAGAAGAATCGAAGACATTTACTACGTATACATCAATCGATTCGAACAGGAATATGAAGAGAGATGGACCGCTAAACTTGGCTGAAGAAGAGAAAGAGAGCATGCGCATTAGAGTTTACAGCTCTGGTAGCGGTGGGAAGGAAAATAATCATTGAATCGGACGAACGATTCTTTTTTACGAATCCTTTTTGAGAATCGAATCGAAAGAATCGAATTGTGAAAAAGAATCGCTTATCCCACCGCTAGTGTGTAACGTTGTAAAAACATGTTGCCAACCGACCCCAAAGAAAAAAACCGTATATTCTAAACACACATCCTAACTCATATTTTTCGTTAACTTTAGGGGTACGGTGACTTCCTGGCCGTACTGTATTTAATATAAAATTGTTAAATTTGAATGTTCGCTTAATATTAAATTTATAAACAGGATACAGATACAAACCTTTAAGTTTATACAATATACATATGTATTATAAGCGCATCAAATTCAATATATACGGAATGTTCCGGGACATATTTCCCGCATATAATGAGGAAAAACGTTCGTATCGACATAGTCCTAGTTGCTTTGATTACCTTCTGGACGCCATTTTGTGATTTTCAACAAAACATTATTTTTCAGGAACGAGTAAATCTACTTTAATTAAATTCGTCAAATCTAAGACTAGTGTCTTATTTTACAAAATAAAAAAATTTGAAAACGTCTCCTTAAAAAATTTTAAAATGACGGCTATCTTAATTTTTTGCTTGTTTTTATTTCCTCCACTAAACGTAATAAAAATAATAAATAATAATAGTAAATTAATAAAAATTATCGCTTTCGTTACGTTGCGTAAGCGTACTGCCGAGTTAGTTGACTCGATTGTTTACCAACGAGTCTACCAGGATGTCTACCAGGATAATATGGAGCAGTCCTCTGCTCCATATTACTGAAATAGTATATAGTAGGCAAGGCTACAGCCATTTCAATGCCTACCTACACACCAGGGTCGCTACCTTGTTTTGCTTTAAAAATCGTCAGGTTCTTGTGACACATTCTGTATATGCTACAACAAAAATTGATTTTTCCTACAGGAATTAGTCATTTGGGCATAGGAACTGATTTCCTAAAGAAATAGCCTCACCCAACTACGGAACTGTGCGGCATACAAAATGATTTACCCGAACTATAAACCGTTCAGGCAGACTCCTCTGAGAGTAACGTGTTCAGTTTAGAGCCGCTACGACTATGAAGTTTCCCTTTTGATAGACTTCACTCGCTTTCGTTAGTAAACACGCTGTATATCTTAAACTTGAAAATGATCGTACGACTTTTGTAAGTAATTTACGTCTCTTTTCAGGTATTACATCACCGTCTGATACCTGTCAACAACTACTAATTTATTAAAGCTTATCGATTATTAACATTAATAGATCGAACCCAGTAAAAGCAGGGAAAACCTGCTTCATTTATTAACAAGTATTTTTCATTATTATCTAATATAAATATCTGTTGTTGTAAGAATACAATACTTTATATTGAAGATACGCACTTGAGATAATACAGTTGACAAGTTTAAGGAGTTAAATTTATTTTTACGAATTAATTTACCGAATCAAAAATATACTACCGAAAAAATATCGCTACTATTACTATGTCGACTATAATATATATCGACTATATACTGCAGAAGACGATAATACAATAAAAGAAAGATAATTTTTCAAAGAAAATCGCAATAGCCATTACTATATATACGATTATTAAAAAAGTATCTTTAAAAAATGGCAATTTCTCTTAAACTGCAATTTTGAAGAACAATTCTCTGTTGTAAGATTTCTAGTTTCAGAGGATACAAAACGATCGCTGTGGGGCTGTGTTTTTAATTAGTTGGTGGTCCCGCAATACCAAAACCCTCTGAGAAGTAAATTGAAGGGTGTGTGGTAAGGTAAAATGTCAAAATTCATGTCCGGAGAATCGGTTTTCCTATTACCCAAGTTAATGCCAGGTACAGTTTAGTACATCTTTTTAGTTATCTTTTTTTTAGAGGTCGATACCGCTTAAGAATAAATCATCTGAAACTTACTTCAAAATCTGTAAGTAATATAGTTAAAATTTACTCGATACCCAAACTTTTTACAAGCAGATTGAACATTTGAAGATTTGGTGGAAATAAGTTATACCGATAATCAATGTGAAACAGCTAGACTCCAAATTTGGAGTCTTGCGCTAATTAATTCGTTCGATTAGATCGGTAAGTTAGCTGAAAATAGTTGTTTAAGCGCCGATTCGATTCGCACAAACATTCGTAACTAATTACTGTAAAATAAGTAGCAGATGAGTTCTAGAACGTCTTGGAAGCTATCGTAAAGTAACCGGACTTCATATGTCCAAGGAGCAAAAAAATGCTTTTTGATAGAAGAAAATAAATTTTTGGAATAAGTAGTAGTAACATGTGATGAGATTCAGATCCATCATAACTGACGAGAATTTTGATAGCGTGTTTATAAGACCTCAGTTCCTTAGTCGTAAAAAAATCTGCTGTGGACACCACATCACTTCCTTGTACGCCTATTAAATTACATAAACACATTTTTTTTTTTAAATGAAAAGTATATAAAATTTTATTTCATTAATATCTGATATTTATATATATATATATATATATATATATATATTTTTGTTATTGAATTATTTATCGTAAAAGATTTTTTACAATCGGAGGTTAATAATTATTAACAAATCAGTATATTTAAATTAAAAAAAAAGTTAAAAAAAAGAAGATGAAGTCCGATTCGAACCGATGTGCCTTCCTCTTGTAAGATAATATTTCACTAATTAAAATTTTTATTTAACTCTAACTCTGTAACCGATGAAAATAAGTACCGCTTATGATATATAGTTCAAAAGCTCTCGATGAGGACTTATTACTGCGATTAAGAAAAAGTAAAAAATCCTAATTTTGTTTTGAATTTTGGTTTTTTATGAAAATTGTTGGCTCAGTCGACTGCAATCAAAAGGAGAGGTGACAACTAGATGCTACAACAGTCCTAAATCGAAAATTTCAACATCCTACGGTTAATCGTTTTTGAGTTATGCGAGGTAGTTACATATGTACAAAGTCACGCCGAAACTATTCAAAATAAATTCAGGGACGGACAAAATGGATACTTCCGTTGAAATTTGAAAGCCGAAATTTTTCGCGATCACAATACTTTCCTAGTACTTCAATTTTTACTTCCTTGTATGAAGACCGATCGATTCACAAGACACATAACTTTTTTGTATCTGGAATCATAACTTTTGGTGCTGAATTCAAAACTTATAAGAATTTGTGTAATACGTCACATTTTTTTTAGATACGTGCGATTTATTTACCGATAAATGCATAATCACTGCGAAATCAATATTTAAAAACCGTTATTATTTATGTGTATTCATTTAAAATTTGTTTAAATTAACTTAATTTTTATTTATTCAAACACAGATAAATTGAAATACATTAATACAATTTAAAATAACAGTTTTTAAAAGTTTAAATCATTAAAATTGTCTTACGTTTAATTTGTACAATATGTTGACAAATTTTTTCTTTGATCAGTTTCTCTGAACAAAAACCAACAATAGTCGCCCGTCATTCCAGGATCCGTCTTCTTTGATACCGATGCTCCACGGTAAGAATATCCTAATGGAAAGGCTCTTGTTACTCGTAGCTGACAGAGACCAAATTCTCAGGAAAAAAGTCTTGGTGGGACTGTAGAAAATGAATTTTTTAAGACATCCTATATCCTAAACTTTAGTTTAGGATGTACAGCTTGTTAACCAAAAAACCAGTTTTCATCTGTTCCGTTGCCTAAAACAACACCAACAGTGTCTTTGAAGGACTTCCATGCAGCTAACTTTGTCATCAAAAGTCGAGTCCTTAAGCAATTCTAGATTTGTATACCCTCCTTGAGCTTACCGTCCAACAATTTAGGAAAACTTATTTTTAAGTGATTAAATCTTGTTCGTGTTTGTCTAGTGCCTTTATAACGATTTTCATGAGTCCTAGTTTTATGTGAAGCGGCAACAGTATGATTTTGCCACTCTCGATTAACATGTTTTACATTTTTTTTCACCGGCCACTAAATTCTACTACAATGGCTAGTTCTTTATTTGGCAATGACTTTATGTATCACGACTATACCAAAGACGAAGGAAATAACAATATTTCGTAAACCCACCTTGTAAACCAAGAAGTAACGCAACAACTTTCAGATCACTGCAAACTTACCAAATATGCTCTTTGTATTTTATTGTTTTAATATTGTCGCCACAGTTTCATATATTTCTTTCATGTAGACTGCAATGGAATGAGCTAACGGAATGGGGGGCTGTTAGTTATCGTTATGCAATAAAACTGTTTTCACTCTAACTTTAGAAGAGTTAATAAAAAATGCCATTCATCAGGAATATTCTGAATTCAAACCTAATCTCTGGTCTCCTTGAATGCGTCCAGAGGTCTGTGAGCTGTTGTCTAGTTTCGTCTATTTTCTGGCTGTCTGGTTATGTATGTACCCTCCAGCAGTGTCGGTCTTTTTTGGATCTAGACTGTTATCACAGTTAGCACTATTTCTAGACTCGTCATCCACTTTCTGCGGAGGTATCAAGGTGCTGATTTATCGACGCGTACCCGCCTCATCACGGCTGAAAAGTGGCAACGACTCCTGGTCCTAAGTCCCTGTAACAAGCAAGGGAATACTTCCTAGTCCTGCTTGCGTTCTTTTCAGAACGTGGGCCGTAATCTCTGGTTTTCGAATCGATCCAATAGCGGCCAAGAGGTACAAATAGTGACAAAGGAATATCGAACGTCCCCAGCTGCCCGTAGCTCGCTGCGGGTAGTAGTCGCACACAGTAGCAGGGTAGTAGTAGTCACAGTGGGCTTGCCCGACTTTCCAAGTAGTAGGAAGACAGCGAGCGTCTCGTTAATGCCAGGACAGGCTAGGGAATCTCCGGCCATGTCAGAGTTTGTAGAGGTAAAGAAATCCAGGCGAAAGAGGAAGCCGGGCCTGTTCCTTCGACCTTGTCGGAGGAGGAGGAGACGGCCTCGGATATGGACACAGGGTTACCCACCCGAGTTAAACCAAATCAACTGGTAGAAGCTTTCAGAAAGGCGACGGGCAAACCAGGCAGTTCTGCCCCGTTGGTCAAAGCATCCCAGGGCGACCTGGACTACCTCATTGAATTCTTGGAGCTCCCCGACAGCGTGGGTTGAGGTGCGAGGAAGACTATTCTTCCTCGATTAGCGAAAATCAAAGAAGCTTTCTCTGCTGTGAAGCCGGAGGGTTCACCAAAGACAAACGCTGACTTGAAGAAGGACTTCCAGGCTGCCCTTCGTGACAGCCTGGAAGGGCCTTAAAAAAGACCAGAAAGGGTCAAGTTTTCGTGGCGGATAACAAGAAGACGGTCCGAGTCATCCAGGACTTTAGTGCAGTGAGAAAACCTGAGGTCAAGGTTGACCCCAAGCGTGATCGTAGGCCCCGAGTCATAATTTATAACGTCGACCGTAGCTTGTCTGATGAGTAAGTTCTGGCCCTGATTAGGGAACAGAATACCGATTTGGACGAGGCTGCGTTCAAACAAGAATGTAGGTTCATCTTCAAAACAGGAAAATGTAATGCCGCTCGGTATCACGGGCTGTTCGAATTAGGCGCTGGTCTCTTCCAGAAGTTCTTGTCGGAGGATAGAATCTTTCTAGATTTTGCATCGTGCCGCGTCAAAGAATACCTTGATGTGTAACGATGCTTTAAATGTTGTCGCTTCGGCCACAAGGCCAAATTTTGTAAGCGTCAAACATATTTACAGTCGGCGCTTTCCACCTCGGCAAGAGCATTTAAGATGCAATCCTCGGTGCCAACCCCTTTCATGAAGCCATAATGGCCTCGATATAGAATGAGTTCATATCGATACATTCCCGGAGCCGTTCCACAACCAGTCTTTCTAGCAACTTGCCGATTACCGGCAAGAGGCTGATGGGTCAATAACTGCTGACCTCCCTCGGATCCATTCCTGATTTTAACAGCACGTTCACCAAAGCCATCTTTCAACAAGTCGGGAAGCAGCCCCAGCGTAGGTACCCCGAGTACAGTCTGCCAAGCGGCTCTCTTATGACAAGCTGGAGGTGACTGAAAATATCCGGGTCAAGTTGGTCAATCTCCGGTGCCTTTCTCAGTGCCATTCGAGAAACCACTCCCTCTATATCTACGGGTTCCACAGCCCGTACGTCAGGTTATGGTGTCTCACCGCCCTAACGCCGACTTCTGCTTCACCCTCTTGAGCATCTGCAAACAGAGAAACCAGGAACGCCTGGTAAGTCGCCACAGATGTTAGTCTAGTCACGACCACCAAACCCGTATCGAACACTGAACAGCACGTGCAATGGCTTTGGCCGGTTATGTCATTAACTCATAATTAATAATAAATGATTTTTATAATAAAAAATATTATAATAAGAGAATAGAAATAGTAATAATGCTGTTTTAATAAATAGGTAAATTTTATTCTGGTTGTTATAAAATTGTAAATTATCTAGATCACATCAGGTATTATTCCACAGATAAAGAAAGATACTACTCCAGTATTTGCATAGATGGATCGAGAGTAACCATGGTAAAACGTTGATAAAAGCAGCGTCACAAAATACACAAAAAGTTAGAAAATAAAAAATAGATGTGTTTAAGTTGTCCATATCGCTTCACAATTCAGAAAGTGTTAATAAAGATCTACATATTGAATGGAGTTACAGGATTTTTTTTAATGAAGTCTCTCTAATAATGCATTACTTGCTAATAAATCATTCTGCTACTAGTGTAATTATTTGTTTTAGAGTTGTCTTTGAACGCCTATTGTGACTCTCATTTTCTACAGTTTTTCGCCCTCCTTTAAATTTACAGTGAAGGCTCAGACACTTATGTGATATTCCCAAACTGTGCACACAGTTTGAAAATATAACATGGGAAATTGGGGGGAAATATCCCCCCTATTTCTAAACAAGATATACATTACACTAAACAAGATATTCATTAGATTGGGGCTTGCAAATACTCTTCAAATAAATATCTAAAAATCATTTTTGGGTTATCGAACTTTGGTTTTTAAGGAGTGCGACAGCTCACCAACTTAGCCACTACTATTATATGTGCAGTGTGACTGGCTGCCTCTGATTACTTGACTAAAAAACATAAAAGAAATTTAAAAAAAAAGGAAAAAAGTACGGTCACTTCCTACTGGTGTTTGTTCGGTAAAGATAAAAACTGGGCAAAATACATTTTTACCTGTAGTTTGTGTGGGTAACCAGTTATAACTAATATGTTTAAGATGGCGGCCGACTGTTCTAAAACCCACATTCTTAGATAAGTCAAAGTTTCAGCTCCTGTACTGACAAAATTGTCGGTCTGAAGAGATTTCCGCTGATATTTTTTATAAATTTAACAGGCCTTAATTTTTATTTATCACCAACTTGACTTTAATGAACACAATGGTGTCCAACAGGCAGAGCCCTCTGGCTAGTCAGGAAGGACAAGCAAAGCGAGCAATCACCAACTAAATAGCCCCTGAACATGATCAGAAACCCAAGTAACCAAATAGCAAGGGTGAAGCTTGTGCTATATATATTATAACTGTTATATAATATTATGAGCATCCCAGCGATAGGAATGCTAGTTATAATATATAAGAGATAAGAAAATATTAAATAAATGAATTAAATAAAAGTAATTGTACTGTAGATGTAACAAAACAGTTTTTAAAATAAATGCGTAAAACATTTTTGCTACATATGACTGTTAGAAGTTTAAAAAAAAACATTATTAGGAGCATTTAAAAACATACAGTTATGAGAGCTGAAAATCTAATTTTGCAGATCTGTAATATATTTACTACTGTTATAAATGAATTTCTCTTCTGGTTTAATAGGTTGTTTTTAAAAATATGAATTTTGATATTTTTCTAGAGGTGATACATATGAATCAATTTTTATATTACTATTTTCTTTGTATTGCTTGAAATTATGTTTTCTTGTAACCTAGAAATTCATTAGAGAGAGGAGTTTGGTTAATTTATGTTCATAATATTAAAATATGACTTAACAGTAATTTTATTTTATCGTTTGTCATTACATCTTTATTTTGTTTACTTTTACTAAGATTGTTTTTAATTTTAATTAATTATAAATTCTACAGAGAAAATAGAGAAATATTTTGAAATGAGTGATCTATGATATACCAGAACTATTTGGTACAGAGTATAGAAAACTGTTAATTTTTAATAATGTTAATTTTAAAAAAATCACTCATTTTCAGTTGTATTTACATTTTGCTGTAGTAACATTAGATCTTTGGAAACTTGAGCTACTGCATTCTCTCTTCATATCAGTTAGAAAGAAAATACATATTTAGAATCCAGTTGAAAAGTTAGATTAGATTTAGTTTGTTTTTCCATTTAGCATGTATGTTTCTGCATTTGGTAATATACAAATGAATTAACATATGATCATTTCTTCTGAATGTACAGAATATGTTAAGGATAATTTTATTGATTTTGTGATTTGCTTCTACGCATTAGTTAGCAAATGTTTACCGTATTGATATGTGTTCATTGTATCTTTGAAGCAACAACTTGTTTGTTCAATACAAAACACTGTACAGTTGGAGCACTTATTTTTAATTTCCAGAGCTTTATGGTTGCTTGGCATCAGTATTTTATGTCTAATGATTTGCTTTTTTTCTTTGTTTACTTAATAAGGTGTATGTTTTGTGAAGAATACTGTCAGTAACTTTTCATGCATTCATATCGACGTTGACTCACATGAGTCAGTGTTATTATATTGAACTTTATTACATTTATTATATTGATTGCATAAATCAAGCAAAAAAAAAAAAAAAAAAAAAAACTGTAATTAACAGAGAAAAAAATTTATCCTGGCAGCGTACCAACTCACAGAGTAGCAATTTACTTACTTCAGTAAGTTGATATGAGAAACTAGCTCACTGGAAAAAAATTTGCCAGTGAAGTAATATGCGTAATATGATGGAAGTGTCGACAAATTATATTTTTCTGATGGTATAAAATAGTTTGGACGATACAGAATAAGTACATTGAGGTAAAAGGAGACTACGGTAAAAAAAATTGCAAAAGTTTGCTTTCATATCTATTCCATTTTTTTTCTATTCCTAATGTGTATGTTGCAATCTGTTCAACTTGTGAACAGTAAGCAACCCCTTAGCCTAATGAGATGAGTATGGATGTATGACATGTAAATCAGATATAGTCTTGTATACAATAATGTGTACAATATAATTATGTAATAATGTTCTTACAGGATCAAGTTGACCGTTCATGGGATGTGTGATTAATTGAACTCCAACCACCAAAGTTCACCTCTACCTATTGTCAAGTACTGAAATCTATAAAAAGTAACAAAGTAGTTACTTTTATAACCTAAACCTTAAACTATTATACTATTATAATCTGAACCTTAGAACCTTCAAGTCTGAAGGTTCTAATCACTGACTTTATAGGTTTCCAAATCAGTTATTTAACAGCTGATTTACTATGATGATTTTACCTCTGGACCAATCCGGTTGGTGTTACTATTTAAAATTATCAAAATCTTCTCATGAAATGGTTTCCAACAATGGAAATGGGTTTTGTGTACTTTTGATTCTACAAGCTAAATTCACTTTGTAAAAGCTCTTTAAGATATTCCTCGAGCAATGTTTTTGCCAGTCATTTCTACGATCCAAGAATTTCCCTTTCTGCTTGTGTCATCAAAATTCTGTCCCCTTAGCGGTTCCTTTATTTCTTTATTTATTTACAACAGAATACTATATAATATTAATATTTATTACAAAATAACAAAACAAATGTCAGATTAAATCGTAGAACACACAAAAACAATTACATTACTATTTACCCCGTATCAGAGAAAAGCTTGAGCGATAGAGGCAGAGTGTAGTTTATACTAATAACCAGTTTAATAGAACATCACCGTATCAACATTTTTTTGTTTTCACAATTCCTATATTTATATATATTATTTATTATTTTTATTATTATAATTATATAATTCAATTATAATTATTATTGTATATATAGGATATGTAAATGGTAATGAATATTATAGGTTAAGCATAATATTATCTAAGAATAAACATTATATAGACAATAGATTTTAATTTCTTAACAAGTAAAGAAAAGCAATATGGTAGTTTCCCTTTGTGTTCTGATCAATAAATACTCCTAAAAATTTACGCATTCTCTTAGTAGGGGGTTACAGAATACAAAATTGTAGTTGTACTATTCTGTAGTCTGGTGCAAGCAGAGACACTAATATTAACAAGCAATGACTTTGCATTAAGTCCAAAAATCATTAAGAAGGTTTTAGCTTCATTCATTGTCAGAGTTACTCTATTAAACCGTTCCTTCATACATTTAATTAGACTAAATAAATAAAATTAGATCAGGGATGCGGCATAATTGATTTTTCTGCTCGTTCAAGAATGGTATAAATTATATTTCATTCTACTTTCTATGTAGTTTTTTCTAAAAAATTGTTTTTGAAGTTTCTTGATCGATAAAATACAGTTATAGATGTTTATTGTTTTTTCATGTAAAGGAAATCAAGCAAGAAGCAGTTACCTCTTGGTTATTGCAGAAGATTGACAGCATACATATTTTGAATTTCTTTGGTTAAGAATACTCTCCTGATTAAAATTAAGTTTTCAGAGGACTTTTTAACTGATTTCTTTGGAATAGGAACATGTGCCTGTGGCGGTTTTTGATTGTCTCATCTGTAACTGGGTCTAGTAGGACCTCTGCTTTAACCTTGGGTATTGTGTGCTGCATATCCAGTTTCAAGAAAACTGCAGTAGTAATCGTTGTTTGAGTCGGTTGTTAGTGATCATTAGTACCGAATTTCATCTGAATAGTAGTGTTTGATTGTACTACATTCTGCACCAGTATATTGTAAATATCCAGCTACTCAGTGGCTGCTTCGTGAACTAATGGACTTGGTAACAGTAAAACTAGAAAATTAACTGGTTTTAGTGATTTACAAAATTCACAATAACTTTTTTTTTGCTTTTAAATTCACATTAATACTTTTATATTATACATACTTTATTATACTTAATACTATACATTAATTACTACATACTTTTAATAACTGCAGTTTGTAAATGTCTTGTAATAATGAACACTGACATTTTGTATTTGTGAAGATACAAATATGAGATAAATTTCAAATTTTAAGGGTAATATTCAATGATATATAACAATTTAAATAACTAATAATATTTTTTAAATTTTATATCAAAGTTTTCATTTTCTTTTACAGCTACATGGGTTAAACGATATCCGAGCGATGATGAAAATATGTTTAATTGCGAAAACAGCAGTGATAATATCGCTGATAATATTACATATTTGACACCTGTACAAAAAGAGAAATTGGAACACTTTTTTAGCCATTTACTGGATATGGACCGTGATGATTTAATATCGGTTCAAGATTTTGATGCGTTCATAGAAGTCAGTTGAATTAACAATAACAGTTACTTTTTGTGTATTTATGTGAAGTCATCTGTATGAAGGCTGTTGTTTTGAATTTTTATTTTTATAACGTTGCACAAGTTGCAATGGATTTCAATGTATGCTGTTATTATATAGGACTGAAAAGTGCTAGATCATAGCCGGTAATCAAATTAGAGATTACTGTACTGCAGATTAGAACACTATTATGTTGGTTTCTGACCGGTACACCAACGGGTTAATCTATGCTACAATATTGCTTCACATTATGTAGTCATTTTCTATGCCTTTTCAGAAAAATTCATTATAAACTAAAAATTAATATATCGGTTAGTTAAAAATTTACATAACAGAATTAGTCTACAAATTATCACCTGAAATCTAATCACCCAGGTCTATAATCAAATGAAAAGCTTGTGTTTAAGTTGACAAACTTAAGCTATATTAGTTTGAAAGTGTTCATTTTTTTTTGACTGATGCATTAATCATTATTTGGATATATATATATATATATACTTAGGTGGGGTCAATCTTCCGGAACGGAAAGGTCCCGACATGTTTACGCATTTCACTAAGGGAACAACTTGACGTTCGAGCCTCCACGTGGTGCGCCTGGATAGGAGAGTGTTAATGATCTCTCTGAAATAAATCGGAAGAATTCTCTAGGGCTTACAACCTTAGTTCTAACAATGAGTGACAGGGGAAACCCTTTCACTCCACCATTCCTTAAACTAAAATGCATGATGGCAATGTCTATACAAAATGTAACTACTCCAGGAGGTAACTGGAAACAGGAATGCTCCACTGCCGTTGGCAGTGTCACCGGACCATCGGATTCTGGAGAGTCCAGAACCTCATGCTCGGAAGTGTCGGAGCTTCCCGGAACTACGTTACTGACGACTACACAAACAACACAACAAATAAGACTAAAAACCAAGTGTTTCTTCTTGGTTTTGGTTCTTTTGGGGACCTTAAATATCAACACTCTAATGCAGACAGGGAACCTAAAACAACTAACGGACACTCTAGACGAGAAAAAAATAAATATACTGGCTCTACAAGAGACAAGGTTCAGGGATGAATTGCCGATGGACACCGGAAACTACAGAATTTTTAAAAGCAAACCAGCGATCAAAAACAACGCAGGAGCCTACATCGTAGGAACAGCGTTTATAGTGAAGAGAAACATCACCGAATCGACCATCGACTTGTCTTCACCATCAGAAAGAATTTCAACGATGTCTTTCAAGTCAGGCAACAAAGCCTATGCAATAATAAACACACATGCACCAATAAATAGAGACAACAGAAAATATCTCGATAAGGTCGAACAATTCTGGAGCCTGTTAGAAGAAACTTCTACGAACATCCCTCAGCACCACGGAAAGATTTTAGTAGGCGACTTTAATGCTCAAATAGGAAAAGAACGAAAATTCAGGGGACTGGTAGCAGGCTTTCCAGTACATCAAAGGACGAACAAGAATGGCGAAAGACTGATAGCTTTCTGCAAATTATTCAATATTAGGTTAATGTCAACCAACTTTAAAGCCTTACTGCGGAAAAAGAAGACATGGACATCACCCAACCCGGAATTAGGTGAATTTCAACTGGACCGTGTAGCGATAACCGCAAGAAACAAGAAAGAAATCTTAAACGTCAAGGTAAAGAGAGGGATTAACATAGATTCAGACCGTTACCTTACGGAAATAAAAGTGAAGTTTCAACCTAATAAACCTGCTGCTCGCTCTCCCAGAAAGCCAAAGTTAGACGTGGAAAAATTAGGGTTGAAAGTTGAAAAATACTAAGAAAACCTGAAAAGTTCAAAAATGGGAAACAACTGGAACGAAATAGAAGAAGCCGTGACCAAGTTAGCAGAATAACTGGCAAAACCTGATAGAAAACCTAGGCGTAGATGGTGGAATAATGAATGTGATCGAGCAGTGAATGAACGTGCAAAGTTATGGAAATTATGGCTGGCAGATAGGACTATAGAAAAATGGACTAATTTTAGGAACCGGAGGAAGAATACCACCAAGATTATTAGAAGAGTCAAGAAAAATCAGGATAAGAGATTCTGGAAGGTATCGACAGCGACTTCAAACAACATAGCACGAGAGACTTCTACAGGATCTTCAAGGACCAGCTGAGGGGATATCAACCATCAGGACTCTGCTTCAGAGATGAAAATAGCAAACTTGCACTAGATAATAAACAGAACTGCCAGATATTGGCAAAATACTTTGAAAAATTATTAAACTGTGATGAACCAAAAGAAAGACTGCAATTCCCAAAGGGTGGCGAGAAGAAAAAAGAAGATTCCAAACCACCATCACTGAAAGAAATAGTTACACTGATAAAGCGATTAAAGAACAACAAAACACCAGAAGAAAATGGAATAATGTCCGAAATGATAAAGCATGGAGGACAGATTACGGCTGAAAAAATTCAAAAAAAGGTTGAAGAAATCTGGATAACAGAAACACTACCGGATGAATGGAAGACGGCGCTGATACACGCACTGCACAAGAAAGGTGACAGATCCAACACAAACAACTACAGAGGAATTTCCCTGCTTCCTGTAGCTCATAAAATATTTTCGAAGGCATTACTTTCTCGACTCGAAGAACAAGTCGACAATGTAATAGGAGAATATCAAGGAGGGTTCAGAAGAGGAAGCTCGTGCGTGGAACAAATCTTCAATTTAAAAAATATATTAAGACTAAGAGCATAGAGAGGTATTAACACCGTAGTAACATTTGTAGATTTCAAGAACGCATACGATTCGATAGACAGACAGTCGATGATGGAAACGCTCAACGAATTCCGAGTAGACAGGAAGACGCAAACATTAATAGGACAAACGTTGACAAATACGCAGTCCAAAATAAAATTTACGGGAGAAATATCAGAGTCCTTTGAAGTTAAAACGGGGATTGAGGCGGTGAGATGGGCTGTCGCCAATGTTGTTTAATCTAATCCTCGAGAAAATAATAAGGGAATGGCGGAAGAACAAAGAGGAAAACGGATTAAAAGAAATAAGACTAGGAGCTGGTAAAAACCAAATAAAAGTGGATTTTTTTGGCCTTTGCAGATGATATAGCAATAATTACAAAAAATGTTGAAGAGGCTAGAGAATCGATAGAGTTACTGGAGGAAATAGCCATAAGGACAGGACTACAGATATCTTACGAGAAGACGGAATACATGGAATACCGACATCACAAGGAGAAAGAAATAAAAACAAAAGGAGGGAATATCAGGAGAGTCGATCGTTTCAAATATCTTTTTGGAGAAATTATTCAAGCTAATGGACTCGATGAGGCGGCTAACACGGAAAGGACCAGGAAATTAGAAAGAGCATACGGGATAACAAACAATATCTACAACAAAAAAAGTATATCATACGGATCAAAAATAAGATGCTACACTACCGTGCTCAAACCAGAGGCACTCTACGCATCAGAATGTTTGATAATCAGGAAAAAGAATGAACTAAAGGAAATGGAAATACGTGAAAGAAGAATCTTGAGGAAAATATAGGGACCAAGAAAACTAGAAGATGCATCTTACAGACTAAGTAGTAACGAAGAACTTTATAAAGGGAACAACGAACCGCTGACGTCGACGATGAGAAAAGGAAGGGTGAAGTTCTACGGTCTTATAATCAGGATGTCGGATGATAGGTTAACGAAGCGCGTCTTTAGTTTTTTAACAAATGTGAAAGCGACTACGGATCGGGTAGTCGAAGTTAAGAAGGAGCTCAGCGAACTACTACTGAACGAAGGCGATGAGTGTTACAGAACTGAGTTTAGAGATAAAATTAATAAACACATTTTCCGGAAACTTACAGATAAGACTAGAACCGGGAGGTAGTGGACTGATGAACAAAAACAAGTTAAACGAGACGAAATGAAATTGTACTGGGAAAACAGACGGAACACATCTGTTGTGAAAAAAGTTCAAAGCGGTCCAAAGAGACCATACCGAAAAAAATATATACATATATACTTAGGAAGGATAAGAAGTGGATTCCACCTGTAAGAATTCGATTAGGACACCTCTCTAACGGTGCCTAGGTTTTACGAAGCAGCTGATGGTAACAGTGGATAGATCAAACTGGTCTTTGGACCGATGACAATTAATATTACCTTTATGTTTTACTTTACGTAAAACAATCAACATAATCCCTTGCCACAATTGTACACTTCTACTGGTTTTTTAGCTAGTAGCAAAGAAATTTATTTTCTTGAATTTGAAGTCAGTTTGTAATTTTATTTTTAACTTTTCGTTGTAGTGAATCTTTCGAATAATGTTTCTTGAGGGGAACCAAATAAAAAAAAATATATGATGGGGCAAATTTTGGATTTAAGGTCTAGTACAACCTTTCAGCCTAACTTTTCAAGAGTTGATTGTGCAGTGGTTGGACAATCATTATTCTAAAGATAAAATAATCCTTTTTCTGTAAACCTTATCTTATTTCAGGCTTTACTTAAATCATAAGCACGGTTCTACGCTACAATAAAATGTAGTATATTATTACAATGTACTACGATATTCATTATTGGATATTTTAGTACGCTAACCTTCCAGAAACATTCCAGAAAATTGAGACTAAGATCCCAGATCGTTAGCATCAAACTGAATCTATGGGGTGTTTCTGTCCCAATCTTTACCGGTTGGATTTTGGACAATGATAAATTTAGGCCTCAGTTGAGTTCTAAATGACAGATACATATTCAGATCTAGATTTGATAAAAGATTGATATAAAATTGTTGTAATTTTTATACTCGCATATCGTTTATGTTATTAAACTTTGGAGCTTAATAACGTAAAAATTACCATATCTGCCTAATAAAGTCAGTCATTTTTGCAGCTTGAAAGTTGAGATTTTTAAATGTTAATTTTTAATTAGAAAAGAAGATGCCCAAGTACCTGATGTTTGCGCTCATACGTCACTCAAGTAGCGGGGGTATACACGCAAGACTAGCTGGACCAGGCAGTCGTCGCGCAATATCAGCTGTGTACGCCTCGCCCTTCTAGCGGCATCATTAACAATTTTATTTCTCATTTGTTGTATTTTTTATGTAACTTAATTTCATTTCACGCAAGTCTCTTTATGAACATGTATAAATTCGTATTTTAATCTTTTTACAGTCCACTCATTGTTTTAATAAATACGATTCTTGACTGAATTATGAGCATTTGTTTCTTTATTTATTTCACGCTATTCGAATTGTGAAACATCCATATTTAGTCAAACGCCTGACACTAATTACTGATATTATTATTAGTCTGATACTTGTTGATTTTAATGTAATCATTCATTAACAATTTTAGATCGATAATTTATTTC
Organism: Lycorma delicatula; assembly: GCF_047948215.1. Taxonomy (NCBI): domain Eukaryota; kingdom Metazoa; phylum Arthropoda; class Insecta; order Hemiptera; family Fulgoridae; genus Lycorma; species Lycorma delicatula. Next base: position 181,256,824 of record NC_134459.1, on the reverse strand, counting down.
ATTTTTTGGTTGTTAGTATCGCATTGATTTCCTTCATGAATTTCTTTATATTTTCTTTGACACTGAAATACAACAGTTCTATACATGAGTAAAATGTTCATCGCATAGTCTTCTTTTATCACTTGTGTTATAGCCGCCCTACATTCTTTTCTTTCAAAAACTTTAAAAAAATCAGGACAATTTTCATCCTATGATGAATTAGAATTTGTTCTCCTATTTCTGCGCATTAGTTTCCTGTTTACTGTTTCTAGGAAACAATACGATGATACCGTCGAATATCTTGTTGTTTCTTAAGGTTACGCATCTGTATTCAATTATTTAATAAGTATTTAAATATGTTTTCTTTTCTAATATCGTATTATGTTGTTCCGAGCGATGATAACGCAAAAGTGTTTTGCGTACTCCCAAAAAAAAATATATCTTCTCTCTAAAAAATGAAATAGAATATAGACTAAATAAATAAGACATGGAATGTTTTAAGGTTGTATGATCAGATCATATATCTGGATTTATATCATGACAATCAACAGACTGAAGAAAACCGTTGTGTTCAGATAACATGCTTATTACTGTATTAAATTGCTTAAGTCATCGAAGTAAAAATGCAATTTTATTCCTCTTCATAATGGAATGTTGGTTTTTTTTTAATTTTCGCTTTCTATATCAATTTTAATATACTTTCAAAAAGTTGTTTTGAAGCTGTTGCGCAGCTGCTTAAACGCGCGTGCGCGCGCACACACACACACACACACACACACACACAGAGAGAGAGAGAGAGAGAGAGAGAGAGAGAGAGAGAGAGAGAGAGAGAGAGAGAGAGAGAGAGAGAGAGAGAGAGAGAGAGAATTCTTAATCCTTTTTCACACATATAATGTTCAGATGTACTCCTTACATAGAGAGAACAATGAAAATGGCAACAGAATCAATCTTTACATATCATCTCTTAAAAACTGGAAACGTACAAAAATATTCGTCGTATAATGCAAATCACACACGTAGCATACACATAACTACACAGTAGGTCCAAAAGGATCTTCTGAAAGGACATTTTCATCTATTGAGGAAAATAGTAATTTTTAGATGTTTATTGTCCAATGCAGTAAGCAGATGTCTAATGATGTAATTTCAGTATCTCATAACTGTATTCACTTTTCAAGAGATTCTGTAACTAATTCTCAATTTTACAACAAGCATTACCGTAAATGCACTTAAGTATTATATTTCCCGTTACAGAAACAATTTTTTGTAAATATGAATGTTTAAATTAGCTTTAAGTCATAATTTAGTTAGTTTAATTTTATATTTTAGAAGCGGAGACATTTTCCCGATTGGACCGACAACTCACTAGAATTTATAACACTCAGGCAAGTGAAAGAAGGATTTGTTGATCATTTTATATCAGCTCAACAGTCCAGAGATAAAGGTAAGCGCTGTAAAATAAACACATTTATTTAATTCTTCTTTCAGTTTTTGAAGTATATATGTCTACAGCAAAATAAAAACAACTTACCAACTCTTAATTTGTCTTGAGTTCAAAAGGGTAGAAAATAATAATAATAATAATAATACCGGTGATACGGAAAGTTATACGCGTTCGCCCATCCTTACCGCGCAAGTGATGCTCACGGACGGTCTATTTCTACAAGGCCGTACTCAGTTACGCGTCTGTGTTTAATCGTGCGAACTCTTAACTGAGTTCTCCGTGCTCCTGCTGTTACTGTGCGTATTAAAAATGAATAAGAGAATATAGAATATCGCAGCGTGTAAAGCGAGTGTATCAATACGGATGATTTTCCGAGTCGTGTTGACGAATTCATCGAACGAAATCGACATGTCACATCCTAAAAAAATAATGGAATTTTTCAGTTTTCTTACCATTATCGGTAAAATTGTCACTACTGAACTAAAATACAAAAAGATTTGTGCGAGGTGGCGGTCCTCGCAGGCTGTGATGAACACAAAATAAAATCTAAGATTTAAGTGGCAAATTTTCCACTCGTCCACGCTCTCTTTCTTTTCCTGTTTAGCCTCCGGGAATTACCGTTCGGGTATTACTTCAGAGGATGAATGAGGAGGATATTTATGAGTGTAGATGAAGTGTAATTTTGTACAGTCTCAGTTCGACCATTCCTGAGATGTGTGGTTAATTGAAACCCAACCACCAAAGAACACCGGTATCCACGATCTAGTATTAAAATCCGTATAAAAGTAACTGCCTTTACTAGGACTTGAACGCTGGAACTCTCGACTTCCAAATCAGATGATTTGGGAAGTCGCGTTCACCACTAGACCAACCCGGGGGGTTAACCACTCTTCCACCCTACAGCTCCGATTTGACCTTGGTGACAGCATCTGTTTCCCAAACTGAAGGATCTTTTGTGAGAAAAGCGTTTAGAGAGCGATGAAAAGTAAAGGAACGGTGACCGCTTACCTCGATGAACCGGTGGCACAGAATACGACACAAACAGCTACTGAGCCTCGAATCAGTTTAGCGACCAGTGTCCTAACTGGTTGCTAGAGCTAACCTAATTGCGTGAGCGAACTAAGCATGGTGCCAGACACCACTTGCTTCGTGTCCCACCGCTCTGTTGTCATATATTCTAAATGATTAAAATTCAATAAGTTAAATTTATCACGTCAAGACAGCAATTCGCTGCCACGCCTAGGTCGCTGAATGCGAGCAAGTACCTGTCCACTAATACTAAACCGCTTTGAGATTTAATTGGCCGATGGCCAGCCATAACTCTCGAGTAGCTTCCCACAGCAGTGAGGTAGGAGTCTTCCCTTAAATAAACTATTGATGCTGGTTGAACAAAGCAACGGAATCTAGGAACTCCCACAGGGTTCAACAATGCGGCTTACGCCACATTGACTCGCCGCTTATGAGTGGCCAGTTTTCCCCTTGACCTCTAAGTTCCAGGGTGGCCTGATTTCTGCCCCCCCCCCCCCCAAGGGCTGGGCAGTCGAACATCATATGTCCATTCGACTGGACCTCCCCGCAAACGCACAGCTCAACAACTGCCAGGCGGAACCGAAAAAATATAGGTTCAAGTTCGCGTGGTTGGAGAGCACCTGGGCACCCGTTGCCCTTAAAAACGAAGGAGAGGCATACCATTACCCCAAGTCCTGTATAAATCTATACAAGGACCTTCCCTTAGTCGTGGTGTGCCATTCTTGCCACGCATCCATCGCGTGGCTGTAAAGCCTCCTCCTCAGGTGGGGATGGGCAACTGAACGAAATTTAGAATCGGTGCATTATGATCACCGTTCCTCTCCGGTACTTGCTCGGCCCGAAACCGCATCCCAAATACCTCGGCCTCTTCGCAATCTCCACATGGCTGCCTTAACTAAATCGATTGGGAGAGCCTTTCCCAATACGGTGGTAGCCTCGTTGGAGGTTGTTTTAAAAACACCAGCGCATACTATTAATGCTCTGCGCTGGGCGCTCCTTAAATTCTGATACGTGCTGTATTTCTGTCCAACCTATGCGCCCAAACGGACGCAGCATAAGAGACCATACTTTCGAAGACACTTCGTTACACCATATACAAATGACGGTCCGACAGCCCGAAATCCTTCCGAGCAATCCTTCTAAGCTTGTGCATCACACAGACGGCGTCCGCCGTTACTCGCCTAATGTGGTTGCTAAATAGCAATTTCTCATCAAACAAAACACCTAGGTACATATGAACTCTAACTCGGCTGATCACACAGCCTTTATACTTAATGTGTGGGTTACGACTGTACGATAACTTGTCTGCATCCTTGAGAAGCATAAACTTCGTCTTGGGCACAGAAATCTTTAAATTTTGCATGTCCATCCAGCTCTTCGTGGTTGAAAAAGCCGCCTGCGCCCAGTCTTCTAGCTGCGGTCGTGAATTACCACGAACTAGCAGGAGACAGTCATCGGCGAAAGCCTGAGCTGTGACCCCTTCTTTGATTGTCAGTCTCAGAAATCCGTCAAATACCAGGTTCCACAGCAGGGGACCGAGAACAGAACCCTGCGAGCTTCCCCAGCCAGATGTGCATCTCTAAACAGAACCGTACAGATAGACAAATAGTCACGCACTATGACCTGCAGGGCTACGGGAACATTACGGCGTTCCAACTCATAGACAGAACTCCAACACAAGGAAGGAAATGCTGCCTCTACATCAATAAAAATTACCAAAACATATTTACAGTCGGCGCCTTCCACCTCGGCAAGAGCATTTAAGATGCAATCCTCGGTGCAAAGCCCTTTCATGAAGCCATAATGGCCTCGATTTAGAAGTGAGTTTATATCGATGCTTTCCAAGAGCCGTTCCACAAGCAGCCTTTCAAGCAACTTGCCGATTACCGGCAAGAGGCTGATGGGTCGGTAACTGCTGACCTCACTCGGATCCATTCCTGATTTTAAGAGCACCCTCACCAAAGTCTCCTTCCAACAAGTCGGGAAGCAGCTCCAGCTTAGGCGCCTGGAGAACAGTCGGCCGATCGGCTCTCTTATGACAGGCAGCAGGTGATAGGAAATAACCGGGTTAGGTTGGTCAATCCCCCGTGCCTTTCTCAATGCCAATCGAAAAACCACTCAGTCTATGTCTACGGGTTCCACAGTCCGTACGCCAGGGAATAGTGCTAACCCGCCCTAACGCCGACTTCTGGTTCACCCTTCGGAACATCTGGAAACAGAGTATCCAGGAACTCTTGGTAAGTCGCCGCAGATGTTAAAGCGTGTTCACAACTAGCAAACCGGCATCAAACACCTGGACAGCGAATGCAATGGCTTTGGCTGGTAATATGACTTCGCGAGCTGCCAGGGGCTGCGCTGCAACTCGCGCAAGGAGTGTTGCCAAAACTTGAATTCGACTTCCTTTATGGTATGAACGTACTCATTACAGGCGCGCCGGTAGATCCACAAACCCTCAGCGCGTACGTCATCAACAATAATCCCCGTCAGGGGGCGACGCTGGTATCTTCTCCTAGCGGACCTAACTCTTGCGCGCAGCACGCTAAGGTCAGAGGACCCCCACTTTTTCCCGGGTTTCCTCTTGCGTTTAACAGACGGCACCCCGGAAGGAGCGGTCATGACGGCTCCAGGCACTCTCCGATCAGCGGACTGGTCACTACCAGCAGCCTGTGCTGATCTAGGCCGCTTAGGTTATAGCGACCCGAATCTGGAGCTCTTGGACCGCAACCGTAGGGGATCTCATAGACAGACAGTCCAACTACTTGTACACCTAAGCAGATCGCCAGTCACCTAGGTGACGTCGATGTAACTTTCCCCCAGTTCGGAAGAGAAAGTCAGCGGTTGTTCTTCCTCGTTAATCAAGTAGAGGTTCCTGACTTCAAAGAACTGTGCTAGACCAGCGCCTCTGGAATCAATGAGTGGTGAACCCCAGGGGGAAGACTTGGCGTTAGCATCAAGAGCAACCAGCACTCTCATGCTCGGGAGACCATTCAGAATCCGCCCCAACTTCGCCAACAAGTCATCATGACTTCAATGTTGGACGGAGTCCAACATGGACGTATCCCGATACCAGTACAACATCGAGCGTATCCCTCGTGACTCCCACGACGATGAATTGCTCATCAGAAAACTGAGGCATCCAGAAGAAGACCGAACCGACCACGATTGCAAAGAGCGGCTGTCCCCCATGAGATTGAATAACATCAACCCCGTGGAAGCCGACCATCCTGTCCCCCACGTGTACGGCTCTTGATCAAAGAGGATCTCGACGTCGAACTCCTCAAGGATCCCATTGGCTTCACTGGTGGATGCCCGGGATCGATGCATGTTTAACTGCACCAGGCGCAAGCGTTCAACAAAGTGACGACCGTCCTCGAAAGCTTTCTTCCAATTAAGGCGTCGGCATACGCCGCATTGTACACGGATATACAGATAAAAGAACATCCAATTCTTTCATCATTGTTTTTCTTCAATCAGCGATGAAGCGTTGCATCGGGAGTATAAAAAAATTTGCTGCACCCAAGCAACTCATTCTTCCATCTTTGACTTCTAACATAGCAGCAGGTTATATCATTTCTGTCCTAGTCCCGTTTTGAGGACTTTTTTTATAATTCCTCACTATCTGATACATAATGAGTCAGAAATTAATAAAATAGCACAAAAGGCAGAGTTAAAATATTTTCAATAAATCTGTATGCCTTATAACATGTTTGGAACAGTTTGTGGATCATGCAGCTTAATAAAATAAAAAATAATGATAATATTTTTTAAATAAATAAAAATTGTATATTAACACCAAAAATAAAACAGTTAAAAGCACTTGGGGCAAGATGACTTGTCCCACTTGACAGTGTTAAAAGTTTTTGATTTTTGTGGTCGGATTAACAAGATTTATTACTCACCATGATATGCGTTCTTGAAAAAGTGTTGACTACAACCAAAAATCTCTTTCCTTCAAGATTGAAATAATCTACATGAATTATTAGCAATATTTTTGTAGCTGTAGCTGTTGATTCACTTCCAATTTAAGATAATTCTCTCAAATTTTGTTATTAAGCAGATTTTGTTTCAAAAATATATTATTTTTGTCTGTGGTTTTTTAAACTACGTCAATAATATATTTTTTTAAATCTGTTTTTAAGTTTTCTTCAATGACTAGTTTTGCTTTTAATGTACTATTTTATACTTTATTTATAGGAATTTCTAAAACAGATAAATTCTTATGTAACAAAATTTTACCATTACTGTATTTTTAATTCCAGTGTTTAATGTTTATCCTGCTCGTGCCTTTACAGTAGAACTAATTATTAGCAAATGCTCTTTCTGCTTGAAATTGAGCTTCATCATCTGTTTTTTAGTATTCTAATAATATATAGGAATTTCTACATCAGCCTTGACCTTGTGTCAGCTTAAATGTTGTGAACTGGTATTATAAAATTGATTTGCATCTCATTCATGGTTCATGTAGTCTTCTCAAAAGAACTCTTAAACCCAAATTATGAGTGAATGACACAATTATTGGCTTTTGCCAGTACCATTTATTAACAAAATACGCTACTTATTTGTAAATTTAACAATTTATGCACACTTACAATTTGTTCCTTCCTTATTTTAATTCAACTAATTCTAAATTTGACATTATTTTATGAATGTAACTAGCCATTAAATACATTCCTTTTTATCTTCGATTAAAAAAGATTAAACATTTTTATTTTAAGTATTTTATGGTTGAAATCAAGTACTCAATTTGAAAATCATCAAAATGATTATTTACAACTTAAAATATATCTTCAATTTGGCAGGATTTGTAACAAATCTTTATAATAATATTTCTTTTGAAAATTCTGGGATCATGTCCAGATAATCCTTTTTTTAATGCTGATATTACCGTTTATCTTTTTAAGTTTTTAATAATTTGTTCTACTAAATGAAGTTGAAATAATACTATAAAACAATAAAGTAATATAATGTTGCTTATTAGTTACATTAAATATTCTATGCTTATGTTTTTTTCAGAGAATTCGAGTACTTAAAATATTTATTAACCATCATCATTAGAGAAGTCATTTTTTTTATTACATTATGTTGAATGTATACACTGTATTAAACTTAATCAGTTTAAGATTTAGTTACCGTTCTGTGGATGGCTTCTTATATTTGTTTGCTTATATTGTTTCAAAGTAGGAACAGTTGATAATTTTCATTTTTTTATGTTTAAATGTTGGAAAGTTATTTAAGGTTGCCATAATTTGTTAACACATATATATATATATACATATATAACAAATAAATGTACATGAAGATAGCTTTATTTTTTTATGAATTTTATTTTTATATGCTTTTTTATGAAATTTATCATTTAACATTATTTAAATTTAATGATCACAGAGTATCAGTTATTTGTGGGAAGTTATGTCCACAAATCTCATTAACTGCTTTCATAGTCTTTTCTTGATAATCCGATGAACCCAGGAGGCAGATATTAGCAAATTTATAAAAATGCTTAACGACATACGGATTCTGAAAGAAAGGAACAATATCATTATTATATACAGCGCTGAAATTAGAATAGTTAACGCATAATAAATTGTATAATCTTATAAAATGAATCTGGAAAACAGGCTAAGAAAAGAGACTGAGCTGTCCATTTTGATTTCTAAACATCTTACTACATAGGATGTCACCTGTAATATTATCTAATATCTAAACACAAAATACATATACGTACAGAAGAACATTATAATAAAACATTTATTACAAGTTGCAGCCACATTTCCATCAATGAGTATCTAAAAAAATTATAACTCGGTACACTTGATCACACAATTAACTAAATACGTAAATTTATTATTCTTATATTTCGAAATTTTTGCGAAATTATAAGTTCATTTTGACATTGGATTTTAGCTTAATTTCCACACTGTGATAATATTCCAAGCTGTTGATTTTGATAATGTTACCACAGTTGAAAATAAAACTGACAACATAGTTATTATACATTCCTGGCATTGCTTATTTAATCTTATGAGTGCGTGGAAAAATTACTTGAAAAAAGCTTAAAAATTTCAACAAATTGATTGTTTTACTTTATTTTGCTCCCACGCTTCCAAAATCACCTTCCAAGAAAATGTTTTGATTTATCTACGTTTACTATGTTAAACGGAAGAAACTAAAACAAATTCCAATGAAAAATATATAACCATTATTAAAGTATAAATAATCTAAAAAAGTTTTAAAAAGATAACTTTAACTTTGATCAGCTCCCCCACCACCAATATTGCCCCAGAGTATTCTTTTGGGCCACTTCCACTACCACTATGCTCAGGAAGACGTAAAGAAAATTCAGTTAAAAAGTACACAATAAATAAAAAGGTAGTTTTTGATTTTTGGGAAATGGAGAGGAGAATTTGTAGACAAATTATTTTTTTAAATAGTAAGATAAGCATGTATGCATGTACTGTGCTAAATATAAAGTGAGATTATGTTTGCAAGATTTTGAGAAAATTGACCCGCAAAGAAACTATCTACCCCATCCCATGGAAATATTGACCCCAAACTTTTAATAACAAATTGCCTCACATACACGAGTGTTTGAGCCAAATTTCATCAAAATTGGTTAATCCAGTTGTAAGTTATTAAGCTTCAAACACGCCAACAGACATACATATATACATACAAACATTACTCCATACATTTTTTTGTTTTTTGAGTCAGTAGGTCATGAAATGTCAAGAAATCCAAAAGAAACCCATATCTCATTTTTTGACCGATTACCTACCATACTTCTTGCAGCATAGCTCTAGAGCTGTCATGCCAGGAAAGTAAAAATGCTGGGTATACCCAGCACTTTTATTTGGCTCTCTCTTTCTAGTAATGTATGTTTCTGAGACAAAACAATTAAGCCACATCCCATAAAACTACACTTAACTTATTAGGAAAATTAAACTGACTTCACATCTCCACAGTACTGTCTAGACCAATGATGGCAAACCTTTTTGAGAAATTGGTCAAATTTTGTTCATATTTTTTTAATACTAGCCCATGGATCACTAATTCAGTGGAGTCACTTGGAAAGGGGGGGTGTGGTAAAAAGGGTATCAAAATTTGGAAACACCGAAAATTTGTTAATAGAAATGGCTTGAATTTGACCGTTTGGGGATGATACCATGATTTACCATGCCTAGGGGCAGCTCTGCACTGAGTATTTGAATGAACAAGGAATAAAGAAAAGCACGCATATATTTCATAATATATTTGCATGCTTTATTAATAAACAGTTTAAATAGTTTAATAAATAGTTTACAGATGCGTGTATGTATATTAAAGTTGATAAAAGTATATTTAACGTGAAATCTGTTGTTACTTATTTTCAGTTTCTTAATATTAGGTTCATATATCATATTCATTAGTTTAATGCTTTTTACAATCAATTCATTTCCCGGTTTATTTCTATTGGTAGATTTTTCAAAATTCATTGAGAAAAACAATTTTTCACATGAATATGTGCACCCAAAAATCATTAAAGGATAATTAGCAAGTGTCTTCTTTGATATAAAATTGTTTGGTAAAGAATCCCGTACGTGTAACATAATATTTTCAATTTTTAGTGTGGGATCTATCATTACCTGCATTACTTTCAGAAATTTTTTCTTCTACTTCAGAAATTAAGTTTTCAAATTTATTTTTCTACACTATGCTGCTTTGAAAGTCAGCTAATTCCATTTCTAAATCATGGATACCTAGCCGCATAAATTCGGTTAACTCCATTGTTCCGAATTTGGTTTTGTGTGGATGTAAAATAAAATGAAATGTATTTTCCAAACTTTTAAATTGACTAAATCTCTCCTGAAAAGCTTGTTTTATATCCTGTATTATGACTAAATATTTTTAAATGCACTTTCTTGAATGACAAGTGTATTTTCAAAAATTATTGTGTTTTGAAAATGTTTTTGAAATCGAGGAAAAATTTAATGATTTTCATTTCCAGATCTTTAGTGAAGATGTCAAGTTTCATCATAAATATTTTCGTATTTACAAACATCATTAATACAATTTTTCCATTTCTATGAGGTTTTTTATTCAATTCATTGAAATGCTGAGTGATGTCACATAAGAATATTAAATCATTTAACCGATCTATATTTGAAAATTCATCGACTATTGTTTTTCATTCAAAAAGAACTTTATTTCTTCTAATAAATTGACAAACCAATTAAGAACTTGATCGCAACTGAGCCATCAAACATTGTTTTATGTCAAAATCCCAGAATACTGGCACTCAATTTCCTTTAATTTTTGTTTATTAAGACCTTTTGCATTTATAAAATTGATGACTTTTATTACAACTGGTATTACATTGCAAAATGTTTTTAAACTTTGCTTTGCACATAGAACTTTCTGGTGTAAATTCAGAGAATGTCTAATATTCTGCTTAAGCTGCTGAATAAAATCAATGTTTTTTCCCACCATATTGGATGCACTGTCTGTTACAGAAACAATTTTCTGTATGTCAATATCCATTTCTTCAAATGCATTAACAAATTCTTTAAAAAAATCAAGACTGATACACTTCCCTTTTAACATTATTAGTTTCATCAGCTCTTCTTTCATGATACTGCCTGATTTATATCGAGCAGAAACTGCTAGTTGTACATAACCACTTAAATCATTACTCTCATCTAAAGCAATTGAATATAAATAATTTCTCCATACCTTAAGTCATTACATATTTGCAAAGAAATATTTCTTTATGATTCTATTACTCGTTCTTTAATTGCATTGTGACTTGTTGTTGGTAAATCATTTATATGCTTCATAATCAACTCTTATTTTTTTAAATTTGCAAAGTAACACTAAATTCTAAAAACACTTGTTTTATAAATTCTGCTTCTGAAAGACGTTTCCTATCGTGAGCAATGTATTGGCTACTTGAAATCTAGCAGCTGTAATTTATTTTTTAGAATCAAAAAAGTTTTTAAAATACTGGATTGTGAATTATTCTGTTTTTTATTTTGTAAAAATTATTCTTTCCTTTCTTTGTCTGTTAAGAAGCTGAGATTTGAATGCAACTTTTCTAAATGTCTTTTACATTGTATGTACGTGAAGTGATGTTTTCACTATAAATAAATGTACTTGATATACATACAATGTAGATGAGAAAATTTAATAAGAAAATAATAATAATAAAGTTGAATTATTAAACACTTCTGGACACATATGCCAAGGCTGCCAATTAGCTGGTACATCCCCGTTTTATGATGCAATGAATGTGCGCCCCAAGTTTATGACTGACTGTCAGAGTCATACACAGGTGAAGTGATGTAGAAGATCAGTTAGCCAACGTCCACTTGGAATTTTTTTTTATAAATTCAACATTAGATATTTATACTTAAATCTTTTAATAGTCTGTTCTCTCTTTTATGATACAAAAAATAAGTTTATGGAAATCAATGCTTGGATCATTTAAAAAGCTTTCGTGTGTCAGTGTCTGACCTGCAGGTCATAGTTTTACTACCACTGGTCTAGACATGTCAACTACTGTCCTGCAATCTGTCAATAAAGGATTATATAATTCTCATAATTTATTAAACAATATAAATACATTTTTAAAGGATTCTTTCATTAAAGCATACCTTATTCATGTTAAAACATTGTTTGCTGAAATGACGATAGACTTCTTCATAGCAATCAAACATCTCCATGTTAAGTTTATTGTGCTTATTTTCAATATCATCTAAGAATTCCTTATCCTCTCCAGTTACTCTCTTCAGTATTTCATGAACTACTGTGTCAACTAATTCACGTTTCTGTAAAGCAATGATAGAAGAATTATTAATTTTTCTGTTATAATTTGAATATAAATTTTAAGGTGTTTCTAAAAATAATTAATTTCAATCAAATTTGCCATTGTCATTAGCTATTAATGAAGGATGATAATAGACTGTGAAACTGTGTGCAGTTTATCTTCGGTTTTCTTCAGGGAGTGCTTTATTAAATGCGACTGTTAACATTTTTATAAAAGTGAATATTACCATTAAATAATTCCAAGTATTACGCTTCAAAGTTGGTTACATTTTGCGTTGTAACATACAACACACTGATTTTATCAGCTCTTTCACAAACAAATGCAATTTTGTTTTTAAAAAAATATTAAAAATTCCTATTTTTAATTTTACATTTATCAAACTGGTTGTATCACTTGGAAAATTTGTAATTAACTGTTGCAGAATTTGCTATTAATTGGCTTTAATTATAAATTAAAATACTGAAGAATCAGCCATTAATAGTTACAAATGAAAGACGAAATTAAAATACTTACTTGTATATTCATACATTTATTAATGCTCAATTTTTTAAGTAAATTCTGTAACCACTATTTGATATCAGGATGGCAGAACCAATTGATAAACAATATGTACACTAATAGAAAAGTTAGTTGGTGCTAGAAATTACAGTTTTTAAACTACATTATAATAAATTTAATTACATTAATACATTACAATAAATTAGTTAAACTACATTATATTTATAGCTGAGAGTCTACAAACACTGTGCCATGATAAAGCCACAGCATATAATTTAAGTTATATCAATTTAAATTGATCAAGAAAACTAATATAACAGCTCAAAAGACACATGATAAAATGTTGATCAGGGCAGATTCACAGAATACACAGTTAATTCATATTTTAATCAACATAAAAAATTAATGTGATTGATTATGTTTTTAACTGTGAAAAAGATTTATTAAAATCATTAGTTAGTCAAGGGGAATTGGACAACATTTTTTTTATTGAATATTTTTATCTTTTTCACAACTTTACTTAAAGTATTGTTTTATAAAGTCATTAATATTTAAAAATCATTAAGCATATTTGAAATAAAAACCTATCAAGGGCAAAGGCAGTAACCCTTTGCTAGCTTTTTCACTTTTCTTTCTTCTTACACCCTATTCTTTCTCCTTATTTTCATCATTGTCAGTAGATTTACAATGTGATTAATTAACAATTAGAACATTGACTTGATATGTCTTCACCAACTCACTTACATTATTATCTTCAGGATTATCTTGACCATCACTGATACTACTGTTATTATGCTTTCTTGAACAATCTTTTTATTAATTATCTCAGTTTCTATTACCGAAAAATGCACAGAGGAACATAAAAAATATTTTACCAAGTAAAATAACAATAATTCATAAAAGCCTTCTATGTTCATAATGGTACTCAAGGAGGTTTGCACATACATTACAAATTTTCTGAAAAGTCTCTAATGTGAATAGCAACACATAAAAGATTTTTCCGAAAAAAATAAGAAAGCTTGCACTTGGAAGATTTTGAAAATAAGTTTTATTAATTTTTAAACATAGCTTAGCACATAAGTCTCACACCAAGCGCTAGAGAAAGATCAAAACAATAAAAAAAGACAAAAACCCTATTTCAGCCATGATTCATAGGAGGTTTTGCTCCCCGACTAATGGTATATAGTAGAATGCAAGTTAATCCAAACACAGGGTATTAACACAGAGTATTTTAATTATTTCTATGTTGTGGCTGCCCTGCTTCAGCTCATCCATTCTTTAAATCGTCTGTGTAATGTAAGGTCATTTTTCTTTGGTTACTTAGCAATTTTCTTGTTATAAATAGTGTTTTGTGAAAGTTTATTTCATTTTTTTATTACAAAATCATGTTTTCATGTTTTTTGTTCTGTGTGTCTTGAATATTTAATAATGGACACAACTACAAGAAATAATTTAAAAATTGTTTCTCTCTCTAAGCATACCGGTATGAACAATAACAAATAGCTTCTTAGTGTGGTGTTGGACTACGAACAATGAATGCTATTTTAAAAGAATCTAAAAAATTGGTTCCTTTCCACCCCAAAGGAAAAGCAAATCTGACAATAAAAGAAAAACTACTCTTAACATAGAATCGGTTAGTAATGAGAAAAATTAAACTTGACCCAAAATTATCTGGTGTGGACTTCTTGCAGCTGGATGATGACTTGTTTGAAAGCTTTTGGCCAGCTAAAAAGCAGCTTTTAATAGTAGCAATTTGCAAAAAAGGTTCTTGTGGCCCAAAGCGCATGCTAACTGGACCAAAGAAAACCGGAAAAATGTTATGTTTTCTGGCAAGTCACAATTTTTATGTGTAGGAGCAAGGGTTCTATATATTAAAAAAGCCTCAGATGAAAGTACATCACCGGCTCATAGCCAGCAATCAGTTAAAATTTTCAGAAAAAATGTTTTGGGGTTTTTTCTCATTCGAAGACTCTTTTTCATTACTTCCAATAAGCGGTGGTATGTTGAAAAGTGATGGCTATATAAAGATTCTGAAGGAAAGGGTTGTGACACAGCTTCAAAACAAATTCCCACAAGGCAATGGAGTATTTCCAAAAAATTTGGCACATGTCGTACTGCCAAAAAAGTGGAAAAAGTTTTTGAAAAATGCAATATCATAGTTCTCCATGGCCAGGCAACTCCTTAGACTTAAACCCGATTGAAAATCTTCGGTCATTAGTTAAAAAATGACTCTTAAGAATGATTTGTACTACAAAAATTGGCCTCATTAAAATAATAATATCGGTATGGTTTCATGATGAAGAAATAGAAAAAAATGTGTTTTACTCTTATTGAATCGATGCCAAATTGTGTATGTGAAGCGATTAGGAATAAAGGAGGACATATTAATACATATTCACAAATTGTGCAGGTATGATTTTTTTTTTAAGTAAAGTTACTTTTTCTTAAATAACATGTGTGTATGTATTAATTTGCACGCTACTGTAAGTCATTTTATCAGTCTCATTATTTAAAAGATTCACCTTGCATACATAAATTAATATATTTATTTTTTCAAGTATATATATATATATATATATATATATGTATATATACATGTGATTATACGTGTCATTATGTTTATTTTATGGAATAAAGAAAAATATTTGCCCCTTCTATATTATAAAAAAACTTAATGTTTTTAGTACTTTCACTATAAATTCAAATTATTAGATGAGCAGATTTTTGTTTTTTATTATTCAGAATCAATATGAATAAGTTATATCATTTATCACTTATATAACAGCGATTTAGTTTTTGATTTAAAAACAGATGTTTAAAATTTACAAATATTTGAAGTGTAATTTTAAAAAAAATTATAGTGTTGTTCATTTATACATTAGCTGTACTCATTAAAACTCATTTTTTCCTCAAAAAACCTGAAGAGAAAGTTTGACAAATCCTGAAAGAAAACTAAAGAAAAACTGATGCTAACAATGAATCAGCTGTTAAAAACTATAGGTTTTTTTTTCCTCCGGGAGCACCATTAGGTATTGCTTCAGAGGATAAGATGAATGATTTGTAGCGTTAGTGGGGAATGCCATGCCTGACCGGGATTCGAACCTGGGACTTCCGGATGAAAGTCTGAGACACTACCATCGCAACAATGTTAAAAAAGAAGAAACAGCATACACGAAGAACAAAATATTCTTTTTGATATAAAAAGTAGCATAAGGAATAGTTCTATATGAATTCTCATAAAGGAAATCATCCGATGTTTTGTAAAAGCAAAGATAAGTTATAATTACTCTTTCAATTTCTGCAGCCATTCGTGAGTATCTCATTCTTTCTAGAGCATTACGTCCATTTTGTGCCATGCGTTTAATCCACTGTAATGCTACTTCACGACTAGGAACTCCATTTCCCTATAGAACAGAAAAAAATCATAACACAATCCGTACTAAACATAAGTATCTTTTTTTAATGCGATAATTTTAAAATCAGCAGCCAAAAATTTCCTTGTAGTTACTCAGTAAAATTAAATACGGCTGATATTAAAGCTAAGTTATTTATGAAAATCGTTTATCAGATATTATATGAGTATTTATTAATAAATCCATTTGTTTTCTTCTCAAAATTATATTATCTGGCATATTTTAAGTATTATGAAACCACGAGGTTGTAGATCGTGTAGGTTTTTCAACTGATATAACAAGTAAGATCTTTATCGTAAATTACTTAGAATAACACAATAAAATGCTTAATTTTAAATAATAAGACAGATTCATTTGTTAGTTTTTTTGTCAATGATGAGAAATATCATATAAGATTCAAAATTCAATTTTTTATTATTATTTATTCAGGAAATGCATTTAAATTACTTTCTGCATAACTGCGATTAATATTTTGTCGCTTAAGTTATACAAACCATAACAGCTTCTTAATCTGTACAATTAACAATTGAAAAAATTTAAATAAATTAATTTACGTACTATTAATTTGAAAAATAATAAAATTTAACGTATCTAAAACAAAATCATAAGCCGCATGAAAACACGGAATAGAAAACAAAGTAACTGTACAATGTATTTTGGAAAATAAAACAGTAGTTTGGTCTGTTTGTAGACTTAGAAAAAACCTTTGACAAGGTGGATTAAGAATTGCATTTTCAAACAACGAGGGAAACTAAACTCAACCGTAAGGATAGAAGATTAATTCTGAACGCGTATAAAACGCAGAAAACAGAGATTGAAATTAACGGATTAAAGAAAGAGGCACAAATAAGAAGGGAAGTCAAGCAAGGTTGCCCGCTGTCACAGTGTATGTTTAATTAGTTTATTGAAAAAGCTATAACTGGCGGAATCAACAAGAGGAATGGAGATCTAAAGTACTAAGAAAACTTTAACTGAAAATTAATAAGGAGAAAACAAAGATTATGATCGTAGGAAAAACAAAGGAAGGTACAAAGGTTGATATAATTAGACGGTACTGTTGTAGAGAAAGTTGACGGTTTTTGTTATTTAGAAAGCATCGTCACTAGCGATAATAAATGCGCCACAAAAGTAAAAAGAAGAATAACACCGGCAAAACAAGCTTTCCAAGAGTCGGCTAGAACTTATGTCTGGAGTGTTCTAACTTACGGGTGTGAAACGCATTCCTTGGGAAAGCAGAAAGAAGAAGACTGGAAGCGACGGAAATATGGATTTGGAGGAGAATAACAAGAGCAAGCCGGGCGGGTAGAAAAAGAAATGATCAAGTGTAAGCGGAACACTTGAGAGGAGGACCTTACGAAGAAGAAGAGTGAAATCGATAGGACATGAAATACGATATGACCGGTTCTTAATGAATATATTTGAGCGCAAGGTTTTGGGTAAAAACCTAGACGTAGACCGAGACCAAACATCAATCTAGAAGGCGTAGCCTTTAGTGAATGATGAATTTGGTCTGGTTGTCGATAAACATTTAGAAAGAAGCCAAAATAATCCTTCTTAATAAAAGATGAACTATTAAACTAAGGTAATACCAAACTAGTTTATTTTCAAAGGACATGACCGGTTGAAAAGATGCAAATTATTGAAATTCTCGATTTTTTAATAATGTTTTGTCCTGCAAAAATTCACAGAGTAATCGATCGTAAAAAAATATTATAATTTTCTAAAGTTCTTCTTTAATTTATTAAAAATTCAGATTTCATTCGTATTACTTTTCCGATGCTTTCCAAACTTGTATTTTCACTATCATCAAAAGCTACATTTTTAGGTCCGATAAAATCCTTTGTGTTGCTTGTTCCAATTTTAAAATCTCCATACAAGTTTACGTGACTCTTTGTTGTTATCGTTCTGATTTTCTGATATTGATCGAAGAGGTTTTCTTTTTCTGGGATTTTCTGTAAAAAAAAAAAAAAAAAAAACATGTAATAAATTGCTTTCATCATGTCATATTTACTTGCCAATACCGACTATAATACTTATAAATAATCGATTAAATTACATTTCAAACGTAATTTAAATTATAGTGTTTTACTAGGAGGTATATTACTAGTCGTATTTTCACAAACGCTAGAAAGGAAAAGAGAATTTGTTTTATACATCATTAAGAAACGCATATAGGACGAATTACTTCACAAAAGAAAACCGTAAATTAATTTGTTACGTTACATATCTGTCTCTGTCTTTATTGTGCGATAGAAATTGTGTACCAGAGGTACAAGTAACTGCCAGGATTGACCGGTGAAGAGTGACACTTGAAGGGCTGCATATAACCAACATTTTGGTGAGTTTGAAGCGCTGATATATTTTCCACAAAGAATAAGACATCAAGAAACCACTTCACTCCTATTTTTCATTAGAGAGTTCGTCACGGGATGTCTGCTATTCTTGACAATGTCATTAATGGGAGCGACTGGTAACTCGTGTCTCATTACCTATAATTATTACGGTTATGAATGACATGTAACATACATACGTTATTAATAAATAAAAACCGATATGCGATAAATAACAAATTCAACGATCGATTTCATTATGTTTTATTCTTTTTTTTAATTCTATTAAAGAAATTTTATTAGAAGTTTTAGGATGTTAAATAAACTGAACCTTTTTTTTTAGTCGGTGCTGATTGCGTAACAGAATACTTAAGAAGCAATTAATTAAATAATGCGATAAATAAAAATTTACTGACCAGTTTATCTTGAATATTCATGTAATATTGCTTATTTTTATTTACTTTACATCGACATAATTTTATAACATTTATGTAATCCAATTACATAGGCGTGTTAACTATGCTTATGAAGTCGGTTTACTTACAGAATCTAAGTGTTCCATCCAGTTGATGCTATATAAATCTCCCAAGCAAGGATAATTTTTGTAATTGCAATACCATCCCCAGGATGATTCATCGCTGGCTGATGCTGTATTTGCCAAAACTGAAATGAAATGAAAAGGAAACAAATTAATAAAACACAATAAGATAAACCTTTTTTAATTTTTATTCTTCGCGTACCGTTTAACCAAATTTTTTACCGTATTATAACGTAATCCGTCAGGTTGTGAGATATTATCCATTTTTATTTCCCTCCCAAAAAAAAAAATAATTAACTATGATAATAATTTGTTACGAATGTGAAATTAACTTCCTTTTCTTTTCCAAGAATGTAACTTTTAAAATCGCATATTTTTTTAACTCCTTTTTCCGTCGCTACATATTTAATGTATTAAGTAGCGCGATACAATACGATAATGTTTGAAAATAACTCCGTTTCAAATTAAAAGGAAATTTTTCATCCAAAGAACTTAACGTAGCTAAATATTAATACTTATTCAATCGACAATTTAAATTTGGGAACATCTTTATTTTGTGCGATCGAAAAATGTATACGATCTATGTTATGCTTCTTCATTAATTTTTTTCTTTTAAAATTTAGCGCGTTTAACTACGTTGAGATCTTGGGTTTTACATACTATTGAAATATGTACGGTGAAATTTTCGTCCGAACATTTCTAAATTAATTTCTGTTGGCGATCTGTAAAATCGACTCTGGAGTTGCGGGTAGTCCCTGTATGCGTCTGTATTTCTTGTATCTACGGTTGAATACCGTCCAGTCTGTTCGATGAAGTAGTTTCACACATTCACCTAAGATTCAAAGGTACGTCAGTTTCCTCATATTACTATGGAATTATTATTCGTATAGAAAATAATAACTAACCTTCACAAACATTTTTCATCAAATAATATACAAGATCTATTTCACAAATAAATCGCTTATGCTACCTTACTGTAACGTAATGGTGTTACACTAAGAAAGGAAAAAAGATTTGTTTAGTTATTCTAAAAAATGGCCATTACGTAAAACGTATGAGCCATTAGTTTATTGAAATTCTGAGCGCTTCTGTACATTAGTGAGATTTGATTATTTAATTCCGAGCGGTGTAATATTACTCGTATATTTAATCTAGATCGGTACATGTTTTAACTAAATGTGTGTGCGTGTAAGCCGATAGGCCCATCTGTTATTTGGCTATTGTAAAAGCAATAAAGACCGTGATTACAATTTAAAGATGCATATTAACGTAAAATTTGGCATGAAAATCTGCAAAACTAACGCCGAAACGTTAGAGCTGTTGTAAGCGGCATAATAATTTTTCGCTTTGAAAGTCAAGTGTCTTTGAGGGGCACAAAAAATTGAAATATAAACAAGAAGAAACGAATGACAATTCGAGAAACGAGCACCCAAAACTTAATGTTATTTGGAGATGTAAACGGAGTGCAATATTTGGTATGGACAGATGATTAAGCGCTTGATTAACGGTGCCAAAAATATTACAGATTTAGAGGAAAAGTACTCGATTGCGTCTTGATGAGTAAATAATTAATTTTGATTAACGGATTAGTTTCCGGCTAAAAATGCAATTAACAAATTAGATTGTAGCACAGCGAGTTAAATTTGTTCACCCGACTTAACCCGCTGTGATTTCTGGCTACTCTTAAAGTTAAACACAACATTAAAAGGACGAACATTTTCTAACATCACTGACATCCAGAATAATTTGATAAAGGAACTCAAACGTACACAAAGAAAATTTCAAGTCTGCGACTGGAAATACCATCTAAACCGATGTATAGGTGTAAAGGGGAGTATTTCAAAGGTAACAGTAGCCGCTATTGTGTTTCCAAATGTGTTTTTA
Organism: Lycorma delicatula; assembly: GCF_047948215.1. Taxonomy (NCBI): domain Eukaryota; kingdom Metazoa; phylum Arthropoda; class Insecta; order Hemiptera; family Fulgoridae; genus Lycorma; species Lycorma delicatula. The sequence goes on along the minus strand of NC_134459.1, from coordinate 181,235,907 downwards.
CAGGTACATTTTGAGAATTAAATTATCATAACTCCTATTAGTGTTTTTTAATACGATTATAGAAACCGACCTATTTAATAAATTTTATTATAATTTTTGTAAAAAGGATTAAAACAAAATAAAATCACCTAACTTTTCAGTAACGTTAATCTTTTCATCGGTCATTAATCACAAGCTTAATCATCTGCCTGTACCTGCGTTCTACTTATATTTACATCCACCGTTTTTGTTTATTCATATACATAATCGATAGAAAAGTTATCACAGGGCATATGGAATAATGAATGTAAGGGGTAACTCAATCTCTGACAGGAAATTAACTATCGATAATTTCTTACGCTTTAGAAAAAGTCAGTTCTTATGCAAAATTTAACAAGATTATAATTACATCATCCCTTAACGCAACGCGATTAAATTTTTCATAAAAAGTAGAATCTTTGAACGTCATGTCTTTTCTTTCTGTTTCCTGTTTAGCCTCCGGTAACTACCGTTTAGATAATACTTCAGAGGGTGATATGTATCAGTGTGAATGAAGTGTAGTCTTGTACATTTTCAGTTCGACCGTTCCTGAGATGTGTGGTTAATTGAAACCCGACCGCCAAAGAACACCGGTATCCACGATCTAGTATTCAAATCCGTGTAAAAATAACCGGCTTTACTAGGACTTGAACGCTTGAACTCTCGACTTCCAAGTCAGCTGATTTGGGAAGACGCGTTCACCACTAGACCGACTCGGTGGGTTGAATATAATGTCTAATTATGCGATATCTAACTATAACTACATTTATATAAAATAGTAGAATAAATGTATATCTATTTACTTTTAGTGTTTTGCGGTAGAATATTATCAAACATGGATCCAGATTCACAAGCTTCGATGTACAGAAGCAACTGAAAAATAAACATAAAGAAACTATTTTTAATGCGTACTAAAATTCATGTTACTTATTAAATAAACTAATTATTTCATCTATTTCATTAAAATAATAGATGAAATAATTACTCATCGACTACGACTAGCAGACTTGTTTTTTTCATGAAACAAGCTCTTCCTCCTCGTATCAGCTACCTATTGTTATCTACATTACTTTGTTTATTCTTTTTAGTTTTATTACCCGGATAGCAAAATTCTGCAATTTCCAGTACATTAGGAATTCACCTTCCTTAACTGCTCATTAATTCCCCCCAAATGTCACCGTTTTGTTTCCTTTACTTTACTTTTATTTATTTTATAATAGATTTCTTTTCTAGTAACAAATCTGTGCCGTTCAGAATTTCTGAACCTACAATTTGTTTACATTTCAACTTGAAATTTTTCTCTTTTAATCTATTTGTATCTCGTCTTTTTATCTTCATTCTTTTCACAGTTTCTTAAAATTCCATCTACATTTTATCATTACTGTATTGTAATCAGAATCGACTTCTGGTCCCGGGTATATTTTAAAATCACAGCAGTACGATTTTATTGTTTTTCCCCCAAAATCGTATACTAGCAGATTTTTCATTAAACAGAAAACGCTACCGAAATTATTATTTTATAAGAAGCGATAATACTAATATAACCTTTTTTAAATTATTAACTTTTTACTAATTACATATTTTCTAATCGATTACGCTTTTTAAGATAAGTCAAATAACATTAAATTCTGATGAGACATGACTACTTTATTTATCGGTATTTATAATGCGATCTGCATTCATTGTGTCAATTTTCAACAAACTGAAATCGATTCGTTTAAAAAAAGTACCGCATCACATAAAATTCTTGTCCGATAAGAAATTTAAGAATATATCTTTACAAAATATCTTTAACAGATAAAGCGTAATTATAAATTGTTTATATATAATTCACTTTCAAGCATTAATATGTTTTTGCTCGTTTGTAATAACGATATGATATTCTAAACTTAAAAATTGTAATCAAATTTTATACGTTAATAATTAATCGTTAAAAATGTCGTCTGCATTTTAATGACGTATATCGGTTAACCGATATTATTTGCTTTACTGATACTAGTATTTTCATAAGAATACAAACTACCTTTTGAAATTTTTTGAAATGCAATAACTTATAATACTACTTCAATATGTAATACAATAAAACGTAAATATTTTTAATTTTTGCCAGCTTCGCTCGATAAATTAAAAGATAAAAATAATAAAGCAAATTTTATAAATAAGGAGAGCTTCCACAGAAGGAAAAAATCTCTAGTATCAAACAACTAACTAAGAGTCGGTAAAATATTCTGAAAATTACACGTCTGGAGCGGAACACTTGATGAAAATAAAATAAGGATAAAAAGAAAATCTTAACGGAAAAGAATAGAAGCCTTGGAAATGGAATTTTGCAGGAGGATGTTTAAAATTAGGTAGACCGATAAGTTTTAAGATGAATAGGGGAGTAAAGAAATTTGTGGAAATCTCATAAATACACATAGATATTTAATTAATTTCAAATTAGAGGAACGTATAGAGGATAAAAATTGAAATATATTAAACATATAACTAAGGATAATGAGGGTAGGAAGAATATTTGAAGGAATGAAAATAGTGAAATCAGTAGAAAAAATAATAAAAAGAAAACTGTTGAATTCTTTAAACAGTCCTTCATACTACAATTATCATTGTTATTATTAAATGGAATAAAGGAGAAACAACTCTTCTGATTGCATTTAATCTTTCTAAATTATGTTACCAGGCAAACTATAAAAGCGCTACAACTTAGGACGTGGTGATGGTTTTTACACTTCTCTATTATACTTACAGCAGGCAGTTATAATTTGCTTTTGGACTGTGAGAATAAAAATTTTACGAGCTGCTCAAATCTCCCTATTCCATTAAAGAAATAGTAATTTAACAGACGGTTTACAGTAATTTTATCGTAAGTGAATGTGTAAAAATTATATATAGTAGGTTTTTTCAGCAAAAAGTGATATCTTGCCGCTAATTTAGATTTGGCTAAAGATTGTGGCGTGGTTTATGCGAGTGAAAATTAGACGATAATTGAGTTTTCTTTTGAATTGTCATTTTTAAAAATTAAGCGGTTGTTTTTGCATATATTAAAGACCGTATAAACAATTTTATCGTTTTACACTGTTCATCGGTAAGCGAGTAGAAATTTTTTTTCATTGTAAATGGCGCTAAGACTATAAATTTTGTTCATAAGTCGCTTAAAACAGATTAAAATTTCACTTTATCCAAGTAACACGCACGACTAAAGCAAAATTTTATTACAATTTTATGTTTATCACAATTTTTTCTACTTATGTGGTATTACATGCGAAAAACAGCTAAAAACTTTCATAACGGACTTATTTTAATCTCGCATAAGAATTTACGCGATCAAATCTTTGTATTTTCGCTTAGGCTTAGTATTTACGAATGAGCCTCGATCAAATATTCCTTTTGTAGATTGTAACTCGTAAAATATACACCGTTAAAAAAGTACTCGGAAAAAAATTCTCGGAAAAAGTCGCTCTGGTTTTGATGAAACTTAATTCGTACTTTTTTTAAAAGAAAAGTCGAACGGTCGTAAATAAATTTTGAAATAGCTCTCTAAAGACATTTTTCTTTCAAAAAGACGGTTTCATTCCCTTTTTGGCAAATATTATATTTTAAGATTTATTAGCTAAAGACAGACTTCAGTCAAACGTTTCAAGCGATAAAAATTAAAATAAATAATAATTACGTAAAATAGTTTTTAAATTAAGGTAAAAATAATAAAATCCGTGTAAGCCGGGTTAGCTTTCGCCATAAATAAAGCTTCTTCACCGACTCCACTTTCTCTTACTTTCATAGGAATAAAATAAATAAATTACTTTCTCCAAAAATAAGCGTCAAGTAGGAAAATTAAAAATAATTACGTATTTCCAAACGTAACTTGTCCTGGATATCAAAATTACAACTTAAAAAACTAACTTTTAAAAATAATATTTCAAAAATTTTCTTTAATTCGCTTTCCAGACGATAGAAAAACTTGTATCGATGAAGCTACGCACAGTAGCTTCTATAGACCGCTTAGAATAAATCTTTAAATAAAAATCACAATCGACTCTCGTTAAATTAAAGAATGAAATGTTTTGCCGCTTACCTTAGCGTACTTCTTTTTCTGGGTTAATGATTTTAAGGTATTAATAAAATCTTTAGCGCTAAGATCTTCATTCGGAAAACATAAAACTCCAGTACCACCGTGATCGGCAAAGTTTACAAACACGTGATCCTTTGAAGAACTGAAATAAAAATAAAATCATACGCGTTAAAATTATAGCTGATTATTGCTCATCAGTTTGGAATCAAAAAAAGTGGGGCGGAAAAGTATATATATATATATATATATATATATATTTATATGCGCCCAAAAGTGTGTGTGCGCACACACACTTTACACATATGCATGTGTTATATATATATATGTGTGTGTGTGTATGATTCAATGTGATCCACCCAAGTACAGAAAACAAAATAAAAAACCTCACCTTTTTTTTATATGATTCTACAAAAGTATTTTTGCGGTAACCTGCATCTTAAAATATCTGTAGATATTTTTCTATAACATACTTTGTAAAAAATTACACGTTAAACGTAAAAATTAAAGTATAAAAAATGAAATTAAAATTAAAAGTTAAAAATATTAAAATTACATTAAAAAAAACATATGACGTCAATTTAAAATAAAATAAAAACATACTATATGTATATGGCCAGCCAATACTGTATGTAGTACTGTACTATTAAATAAAATGTTATGTAATACTTCAAAAATGTTGCTATATATTGCAGCTTTTATAAGTGTCCTCAAATTCCGTTTGCATGTTGATCCAGTTGAATTCCTGTCTATGTATATATATATATATATATATAATACTTTTCCAAAATATCTAGATTTTTATTATTTTTATTATTATTATTTTTTATATCTCCTTTCTTAATTTCCAATATTTCTAAATTAGTGTTAATATCTGATATAGAATGATTATTATTAATGAGGCGATCAAAAACATTAAAGAAACCAAATTTTTACTTCTTTCTACGAAGTAAAGCGAGTATTGTGATCCCGAAAATTTTCGGTTATCAGATTTCAACGGAAATCACCATTTTGACCATCCCTGAATCCATTTTGACTAGTTTCGGCGTGACGGCTCTACGTACGAATCTCGCATAACTAAAAAACGATTAGCCGTAGGATGTTGAAATTTTGGATTTTGTAACATCTAGTTGTGCACCTTCCCGTTTTGATTACAATCGACTGGACCGAAAGCGTCAAAAAATTTGGATTTTTACCTTTTTCTTAACTGCCGTAATAAGCAGCCCTCATCGAGAGCTTTTTAACGATATATCATAAGCGGTACTTATTTTCATTTAATAATAGTTGGAGATTGGAATGCAAGAATTGGAAAAGGCAAGGAAGGAAATATAGTGGGTGAATACGGGCTGGGCAAAAGGAATGAAAGAGGGGACCGAAAAATGGAGTTTTGCACGAAGTATAATTTAGTAATTGCCAACACCCAATTTAAAAATCATAATAGAAGAATATACACTTGGAAAAAGCCAGGCGATACTGCAAGGTATCAGATAGATTATATCATGGTTAAGCAAAGATTTAGAAATCAACTCGTTGACTGCAAAACTTACCCTGGAGCAGACATTGATAGCGACCATAATTTGGTGATAATGAAATGTAGATTGGGGTTTAAAAACCTGAAGAAAAGTTGTCAGATGAATCGGTGGAATTTAGAGAAGCTTGAGGAAGAGGAGGTAAAGAAGAGTTTTGAGGAGGACATCGCATGAGGTCTGAGTAAAAAAGATAAGGTAGAAAATGTAGAAGAAGAATGGGAGAATGTTAAAAAGGAAATTCTTAAATCAGCAGAAGCAAACTTAGGCGGAATAAAGAGAACTAGTAGAAAACCTTGGGTTTCAGACGATATATTGCAGCTGATGGATGAACGTAGAAAATATAAGAATGCTAGTGATGAAGAAAGTAAAAGGAACTATCGGCAATTAAGAAATGCTATAAACAGGAAGTGCAAACTGGCGAAAGAAGAGTGGATTAAAGAAAAATGTTCAGAAGTGGAAAGAGAAATGAACATTGGTAAAATAGACGGAGCATACAGGAAAGATAGGAAAATTTTGGGGTACATAAATTAAAATCTAATAATGTGTTAAACAAAGATGGTACACCAATATATAATACGAAACGTAAAGTCGATAGATGGGTGGAATATATTGAAGAGTTATACGGAGGAAATGAATTAGAAAATGGTGTTATAGAGGAAGAAGAGGAAGTTGAGGAGGATGAAATGGGAGAAACAATACTGAGATCTGAATTTAAGAGAGCATTAAAAGATTTAAATGGCAGAAAGGCTCCTGGAATAGACGGAATACCTGTAGAATTACTGCGCAGTGCAGGTGAGGAAGCGATTGATAGATTATACAAACTGGTGTGTAATATTTATGAAAATGGGGAATTTCCATCAGACTTCAAAAAAAGTGTTATAGTTATGATACCAAAGAAAGCAGGGGCAGATAAATGTGAAGAATACAGAACAATTAGTTTAACTAGTCATGCATCAAAAATCTTAACTAGAATTTTATACAGAAGAATTGAGAGGAGAGTGGAAGAAGTGTTAGGAGAAGACCAATTTGGTTTCAGGAAAAGTATAGGGACAAGGGAAGCAATTTTAGGCCTCAGATTAATAGTAGAAGGAAGATTAAAGAAAAACAAACCAACATACTTGGCGTTTATAGACCTAGAAAAGGCTTTCGATAACGTAGACTGGAATAAAATGTTCAGAATTTTTGAAAAATTAGGGTTCAAATACAGAGATAGAAGAAAAATTGCTAACATGTACAGGAACCAAACAGCAACAATAACAATTGAAGAACATAAGAAAGAAGCCCTAATAAGAAAGGGAGTCCGACAATGATGTTCCCTATCGCCGTTACTTTTTAATCTTTACATGGAACTAGCAGTTAATGATGTTAAAGAACAATTTAGTTTTGGAGTAACAGTACAAGGTGAAAAGATAAAGATGCTACGATTTGCTGATGATATAGTAATTCTCTAGCCGAGAGTAAAAAGGATTTAGAAGAAATAATGAACGGCATAGATGAAGTCCTACGCAAGAACTATCGCGTGAAAATAAACAAGAACAAAACAAAAGTAATGAAATGTAGTAGAAATAACAAATATGGACCGCTGAATGTGAAAATAGGAAGAGAAAAGATTATGGAGGTAGAAGAATTTTGTTATTTGGGAAGTAAAATTACTAAAGATGGACGAAGCAGGAGCGATATAAAATGCCGAATAGCACAAGCTAAACGAGCCTTCAGTAAGAAATATAATTTGTTTACTGCAAAAATTAATTTAAATGTCAGGAAAAGATTTTTGAAAGTGTATGTTTGGAGTGTCGCTTTATATGGAAGTGAAACTTGGACAATCGGAGTATCTGAGAAGAAAAGATTAGAAGCTTTTGAAATGCGGTGCTATAGGAGAATGTTAAAAATCAGATGGGTGGATAAAGTGACAAATGAAGAGGTATTGCGGCAAATAGATGAAGAAAGAAGCATTTGGAAAAATATAGTTAAAAGAAGAGACAGACTTATAGGCCACATACTAAGGCATCCTGGAATAGTCGCTTTAATATTGGAAGGACAGGTAGAAGGGAAAAATTGTGTAGGCAGGCCACGTTTGGAGTATGTAAAACAAATTGTTGGGGATGTAGGATGTAGAGGGTATACTGAAATGAAACGACTAGCACTAGATAGGGAATCTTGGAGAGCTGCATCAAACCAGTTAAATGACTGAAGACAAAAAAAAAAAATTTTCATTTGCTCTACAGTTATAGCCTAATGAAATATTTGGATCTTACAAGAGGAAGGGATATCGGTTCGAATCAGACTTCATCTCCTTTTGAATTTAAATATATTAATTTATTAATAATTATTAACCGCCGATTTAAAAAAGTTTTACGATAAATAATAATTCAATAATAACGATAAAAAATAAAAAAATATCAGATGTTATTAATGAAATAAAACTTTATGTACTTTTAATTTTTAAAAATGCGCATATGTAATTTAATAGGCGTACAAGGAAGTCATGTGTTGTACACATGACACATATGAAGACTTTCTTCATATGTGTGTCCGCTACAGACTAAAAATCTATCGGACCGATTTACGCCCGGGAAAAAGAAAAAAAAAGGAAAATGGAAAAGCGATAAAGTAAAGGTTAAATTTTGCCAAGTTCTGTGATATTCAGTGTTTTAATATTTATCAAACTTTCAATTGTGTTCATTTAATCTAGCAGCAGCGAAGCATCGCCGGTTCTGCTAGTTATCAATAAATTTAGGACCTTCATGATTATTTAGCGGTTTAATTTTTGTTATAGGAATTGTTTTGGATAAATATCGAACTTACCGTCCTAGTCTTTTTTCCAACCGTCAACTTTTTAAATTTATTTACAAATTCATATCCGTTTATTACATTAAAATTGTAATGCAAATTTATTTTTATCCTAAGAATGTTATCGAATATTTTGGAAATACTATAAGGTAGCCGGGTTTATGCGTTTTTACAAGTCTAGTTTTTTGGAGCGACAGGTTCAAAAGGGTATAATCTAGTTTGATATCTTAAATTACCGTTAAGATTAAAAATACTTTGGTATTTTGCTATTAAACTTTTTCTTATTTTTAAAAACTTATTAGTAGAGTCTAAAACTGTTTTCTATTATATGTTTCGTCACACTATCGTATTTTTCAGCGTACATGATAACAGGTGTATTAGTTTATCGTATTTTAATACGATATAATTATTTTAATTTAATTTATTATTTAAACGGTAAATTAGTTTTTTATTAAAAAGTAGTTTGCGGAACGAATTATTTAATAAAATATACAATAGAAAACGATTTTAGGATTCACGACGCAGCGGTAGCGTCTCGGCCTTTTATCCGGAGGCCCTGGGTTCGAATGCCAGTCGGGGATGGCGTTTTTCATATACTACAAAATTTTCATTTTCATGTTTCCGCTTACAAGCTTCAAGCTTATGCGGTTAATTAATTCGTAAAAAGAAATGTATACAGATTGTGCGATGAATTTTTCACATCATCTCTGAATATCGGTTATTAATCTCCTCGTGTAATCGTTCAGCGATTTACAATATCTTAATAGGTAGTAAAATACTACCTTCAGTTAGCGTTTACTGACATCTTGTTCTGAGATTATAACATCTTGAACGACCGAAACGCATTTAATTTTCGGTTAAAAATAACTATAACTTACAGGTAGAATGTTACGACCAAACTACTTGAAGAAGCGGTTTGAATCATATTTATCCTAAATCATACCGCGGTGCGTTTGGAAAGTCGCTGTGCAGTACGCTTTAAAATTATGTGGCGCATTCTGATCTTTTGGCGTTAGGTTGGTACCCCTGTTGTTCGTTAGGCGCTGCTCAGTAATAAACCAAGACGTCAGTTGTCGAGTCGTCTTGGACGTGCTTTATTTCGTTTTGTTTTGTTTCGTTTATCGGAATCAATAGTCGCAAGAAACGTAACGGTTGTTCGGTAGAGAAACGCATTTTTTTCGTCGAACACGTATTTTGTGAAAGCGGCAAGTATACCGATTTAGTGAAGCGCGAATTTTCTGAAAAGTTTTCAAATACTTCTGTTTCTCACCGCGATGCGGTTCGAACTCTTATAGAAAAATTTCGTGCGGTAGGTTCTGTTGAAGACGCCGGTCCAAGCGGAAGACCGTCTAAACTAAACGAACAAAATCCGCTTGATATTTCGGTTGCTGTGGCCGAAAATCCATCAAACTCGATGCGTAAGCTAGCACAGCATCAAATTATCGGACTTGCTGCCGCACATAAAGGTGGAAGAAAAGAACCGAGACTTTTCCACTACAAACTAATGCGCTTTCAAGAACTGCCGACCGACAACGGTTTAAACATTTTATCGACCGTAATTCGACGTAAAGTTTTTTAACGGTTTTTGCACATGAAGCGTGGTTTCACCCGGGAGGGTATATTAATTCACAAAATACCACGAATGCGATCGACAACTAACCCCCTTGAATTACACGAACAATCTTTACGATAAGCGAAATTGGAGTCCGGGTCGGTGCGAGTAGAACGCGCATTGCGGTCCAATTTTTTTGAAAATACACTTAACGGTGATCTTTATTTTGTTGTTTTAACGAAGTACATCGGTCGGTTAACGGAAGCGGAAATCAATCACGGTCGGTTCCAACAAGACGGGGCCACAGTGCACACAGCTAACAGGTCGATGACGTTTTTACGAAACGTCTTTTGTGAACGAATCATTTTTTCGAGGGGTTTGTGGCCTGCACGATAGCCCGATCTGACTCGCTCATATTACTTTATATGAGGAACAGCGAAACAGACCACGCAAGATCGACCGTAATAACGGTATACGTACGAAACGTTCCAGTTCATCGGTCGGTTAAAATGTTATTTTATCGATGTCGGAGGAAGTAATTTTCAATACGTTTCATAAACTATTCGAGTTACTGTAATGTCTGTTTCTAAAAAACAATGAAATAAAAATACAAAGTAATAATTAAGAACGTTTCATCATTACGCTTCCATAATTCCAGTGTGCAGCGACTTTCTGAACGCACTATCGTTAATCGGCGGATTAATTTTTCACAATAAAGTAATATACTCTTAGATATCTTTCTTAAAATAGAATAATAGTTTAATAAATTTACATAAAACTGTAAAATGTAAAACAACTGATTTTTATAGCGTCATCCTATCACATTCTTAATAAGATTTTGTAGATATTATATACTTAAAACCTAATGGTATCGCAACGCTTAAACATTTAAGCAGGTAACATCTGAAACGTAAAAAGGTAATTAATGAGAAAAGCCTCCTACAGTTTAATTTAATACATTATTATTATTTATTTGTATTTAGTAGTTTATTTCCTTATCTTAGCGCTCTTCACATTAAAAGAAAAATGTTCTCTTTATTATTTTTTTCTAAAAAACTCAAAGTACAGAATATCCTTTTTACTTTGAGGTAATAGCATAACGAATTGACTGCTGCTTAAAAGAATGAAGTTATAAAAAAACCTTTTGAAGCAAATACAATTATAGATTTAAAATTTAACGCTTCTGCATAACGTTAACTTTTTTATAATTTATAGCTATTAATTTTGTTTGCTTTCCGGACATTCTTAATAATCTAGGAAGTATTTTAGAAAGGTTTAATTTCAAATAATTTTAGAAGAAGAGTGATTTTTTTTTATTTGATGTGTATGCCTTTTAATTTGATATTTATACCGCTTTTTATCGTTTTATTTTAGGACACCTTATCCAAAAACTTTAGACGATTTTGTTAAATAACGATATACAATTTTAGCATCTTACTATAATTATTGCATATTATACTAAAGTCGGTACAGTCCAAAAGACTGTACCGACTTTACCGCATTTAGAACGAACCGTCAAATTTTCTGTCTGAATTTGCAGTAACTCACAAATTATTTATATAAATGTTAATATTAATTTTTTTAAGTCGATTTTAAGACTCTTATTGTTCTGTACTATTATACAAATACGAATAAATAACTCGATCCGCCAAGTACAGAATAAAATTAAATCAGGTAGGATGACACTTACCTTACATCATTACATATACGCAAGAGTACTTTCACGATTTTCCCGCATCTTCAATCGATCCGATCTTTTAATCGTTCACTTAAAATTACGTATTATAAATACACAGCATTAACAAAACAAAATCTCGATAAACGCAATAAAACATAATTTGTTAAAACTTCGGATATAAACTTTAAATCCATTCAAATCAAAGTTGAATTAAAACAAAAAAACTGTTTTTCCATTTTTAATTTAATATTTAAAATCAAATGGGAAGTTAAAGTTAAAAGTTAAAAATTCCATATATAAAAATATGTCGTCAAATAATAAAAATATTTATTAAAATGATAAATATGTTTAAAAAAATGAATGTGTGTGTGCGGTTCGGTTTGGCTAGCCATTATTATGTATATATATATATATATATATATATATATATATATATATATATATATATATATATATATCGCCTATAAGTCTGTCAGAGACAGACTTATAGGTCACATATTAAGACATCTTGGAATAGTCGCTTTAATATTGGAAGGACAGGTAGAAGGAAAAGATTGTGCAGGCAGGCCACGTTTGGAATATGTAAAACAAATTGTTAGGGTTCTAGGATGTAGGGGGTATACCGAAATGAAACGACTAGCACTAGATAGGGAATCTTGGAGAGCTGCATCAAACCAGTCAAATGACTGAAGACCAAACAAAAAATATATATATATAATTTGATATTTTCATTTCATAATGTTCTAACTTAAAAAAAGGAATATTACATTTGTTAAATTTGCTGAGATTAAAATCTAATTAATTTTAATCTCGATGAAAAAGTTTAGTTTTAAATAATTCTCATCTCCAGTCATCAGGGGTAAAAACATAGCAAATCTTAGATAATCTAATCTGAACAAAACTAGTAACAAGTTTCCTAATAACTCGATAGTTTTATTACTACTTTCTTCAATGGGCTCGCTAAGAAATATCAAAATTATCAACAGTAAAAATAAAAAAAAGTGATATAATTTTACCTTTCAATCACTCGTCCAGTGCCGATACCTGTAAGCGCTGCTTTGTTGCCACTCAGAATGTTTAAGAAATTCTTAGGTGTCACCGCCTGAAATAATTTATTTGCTATTATAATTCCGAATTAATAATTATTTAGTCGAATACAGTTTCTTTGAAAACCCGACTACGACTAAAAGAACATAACAAATCTGCCATCATTTAAATAGCATTTTTAGAGAATAATTAAATCTACACCTACTCTAAAAATATAATCGGTAATCGCACATTAAAAATTCACCTTTACTACAAATGCCGTAAGTAAAAAGCCAGCAGCAATAAATCGCATATTGCCGGCAATATACGATTCATTTTTAGAGGCTGGTGGGAGGTAGACGAAGAAAAAATAACCTTTAATATTATCATCAAAATAACAGTAATACTTAAAAAAAAAAAAATTACTGTAACGAGCTTTGAATCGGGAAGACTGGACAAAAAAATTATTTTCTGACAATTCCAAATAAGAATAGGAGTACAGCATCTATGAAGAGCCGATTATGAAAATCGAATCCGAAATTTATCCCCCAAACCGAGAAGCATCCTCTAAAAAAGATGTTTTGGGATTGTTTTTCTTTTAATAGGGTGGAATCACTGTGCTAGGTAAAGGTACGATAAATAGCAAAAAACACTTATCGTTACCGGTTAACCAAACTTCAGGTTCGTGGAGATTTTCAGGAAAATCTCATACGGTGGCCGAAGCAAGGCGACCAAATTTTTTGTGAACAAAGGGATAAGTGTACTCGACCGGCCTCTGAATTTACCCGATATAAGTTTCATTGAAAACCCGCGGTCCATTTGTAAGGACAAGCTTAGGAAAACGGATGGTATAACTAAAGAGAAGATGATTTCATCGCTTATACAGGCACGTGTCACGATGCGGAGATTCATGGAGAATGTAATCGGAAGATTAAAATGTTAATTAAAGCTAAAACAGAACTTACTAATTATTAAAAATGAATATAACGTTATTTATTTAATTTTTTTAGTCGCTATAAAATGTAAAACATTTATATTACAAAAATAATTACGTTTCGATTAATTTGCACGAGATTATATATTAAAATGGAAGAATCTAACAATAATTTTGCTTTATGAACTATATTTTTCTTCTTCTAGAATCGATTAATTTTAAACTCTGTTAATAACAACAATATAAGGCGGTATATATTTGTACGTTTAATTTAATTAATTATTACTTACTGTTCCTTTATAATCGATTTTAACTCCTCCATAGACATCTGATCCATCCGGTTTATTTATAAGTTTACCTGGTTGAGGATTTCTGAAAATGATCGACAGACAGTTAAGTTAAGACAGGTAAGTACACGACAGATAAAAAATTTAGAATTACGATTCTTATTCCAAAAATAATATTACGCTAGTAATTTACCTTTATTTTGTTTAGAATTGAATTTATATTAACGACAGGATATATCTTACCTATTTTTACGGTTGAAGAATAGAACAAATAGCGCCAGATTAAGAGGGACAACTCTCTCTGTACGAGGTAGGCGCTTGCTGTGTGAAAAATTACGTACATTGTTACACACTCGCTAGATACAAATGTTGACGAGATGCGACTCACCGGCGACAATGTGTCATCGCAAGTCACACAGCAGTTACTGGAGCAGACACCTGGGTGCTGGTAATCTAGTTACCGGGCGGTTGCCTTCGCATCAACAACTATTTTTGTGTCGTGTTCGTCGGCTCTCGATCGGTTTGTTAAACTATCGATGAATTCTGATATTGTCGTATTTGTCGAACAATTAATCCTTTAGTTTTTTCAAACGGCTGTATTTTGGGACAAGAAGCCGAAAGAGTAGAGAAATTGGTTTATTGCCGAGAGAAAGCAAAAAGCGATAGAGATAATAACGAAGGGAATACTTGTTTTTGTGGGAAATACTCTATTTTAATACCTATTTAATGTAATAAAATGTTTCCAGACTCGCTTAGAAACGTTTACATGTACTTAAAAAATTCTTCTATCTTCTATCGATTTTGGAAAGAAATGGTGATTGTCGAACTTAATCGGTCTTATTAATGATTTTTTTCTTTAAAAAAAAAAAAAATACAGCTTTAATAAAAGGAATAAATAATCGTTTGTACTGTTGGAGCTGATCCCGTTAAGTTTAAAATCCACAATGTAACAGACAAACTGATACTACGAGCGTCTTGTTATTGTGTACACTCATCGGCGTAAACCAAGGCCTGCAACGCAGGTAACTAGCATTCACTTTGGGTTACCCTTAAACCATTATATTACTCTTTTCCATGACACTACTCCGACAGCAACCGGTAATTATTTTTAGGAGTAAATAAAATAAATTCTAAAATGTAGACCCTAATGAAATTATTCGTTTTCAAATTCAATTTGTTATTCTATCATTTGCGTGTAAGAAATTTTATCAAGTACAAAATGTACTTTACAAACATTTATTTAATCGACATTTTTAACCGTACATTAACTTCACGTTTTACGAGTTTATGTACATATTATCGTATATATTTTAATAACACAAGCCTGCGACGGTTGTATTTTTTTTGTTTTTGATAACTCATTCTTATGTACTTTTTAGCGCCGAATCCAAAAATAACCTTCATTTGTTTCTATCGAGTCAGGATTTTTCGCAAATAAAAAATTTCAAATTTAAAAAAAAATGAAAAATTGCAAAAATGTGATACAAGAAAATAGATATAAAACTTTTTTTACGATAAATTAATATAATACATTCACTTTCTTGACTTATATTACGCGTTAAACCTGGTCTGAAGAGGAGTGCGAGGGGCTCATTGACCCCTAATTTTTAACGAAAATTGTCAAAAAATAAGCTTAATTTCTATTATAGTGGATTTTTAAATTAATTAATTTGTATTTATTTAATTAGTACGAGGTACGTCTTGCCTTTGGAAACCACTCTCCCTCTTCATCCTTCATCCACCTGTAATGACGAATATGTAAAATACTTACGGTTTTATTCCGCATGTCTTTGGACGGCTTATATACTCTACCTTCTGCGTTCTCTATAGGGTTCATTTCCACGTAACCTCCAGCAGTAGTTAGCCATCATCAAAGCAGTCCATTTTCCTTGATATCTCCTTTCCATTTCTTTCACGTCCTGATGAAATCTCTCACCCGTCTCTTCACCAACAGCAGCCAGACTTTCAGAAAATAGTTAACGTGTGAATTTAGGAAGTGAACCTTCAAGCTCATGGTACACCCTACATTTTTTTTACTTCTGCAGCGTGTTCTCAACGATCGATTGCAAATCTCTGGTGCACAGCTATCTCCTCCTTCGTGCTCCTCGATGTTACGTTCATTTAAATCGCTTTTGAAGAACCGTCGTCTATTTCAGGTAAATTTTCTGGTGGAACTGGCACTGATATGTCTGGACCACGAGAAATCGAGCGTAAAGCGGATGGCGTATTTAGATAGACGATTCTTTTTTTATTCTTAAACATTGAAACCGTGAAAATAGATCGAACAAAAGTAACAATTATCGGTGTGATTTTGCGGCTCTCGCCACACTATTCTGAACGTTTTTTGTTCACCCTCTGACCACCGTCTACGTCCTTCAACACGCGTGTAGCAAATGTAGGTGGGTGCCCGAGTTTTGACTCGACCTCCTATTTTCATTTTTTTTTTCTCGTGTGTGTCTTCTGCTTCTTTTGTTGCAGATACCAACAGCCACCACAAAAACAAATGGTTTCTTCACTGCAGCCACGCGGTCCCCCCAACCCCTTCTCAGACACACGTGTGTCTGAAGGTTAATGATTACGTGGAGTGAATAATTACTGTTTACTTCCTCCAGAAAATCGCCGCCCCAAAACCGCGATCGCGAATAGGTATCACCATTCTGTAAGTTCCCTATTACCTTCCTTTCCTTTCAAGAAAGAAGAAAGAGGGAACGAGCCCAGCAGCCATCAGCCCAGCAGTCGCAAGCCCAGCAGCCACCTGCCCAGCAGCCACTGACAGCACAGAAGAACGAAGAAACCTGCACTTTCCCCCGTTCAGCCCTTCGGGGCCTCGGGAATTTCAAGGTTAATGGTATGTAACTTCGGTTACTACCAATTCTTGGAAAGTGCAGGCCAAAGAAGAACGAAGAGGTCTTCGGAAGAAGAAGAGGGAGAAGATGAAGATGAAGAAGAAGGAAGACCAGCCACTCGTCTCAACATCACGGACTGGAGTCCGAAACAGAGCCCAGCAGAGATGCGTCCTGAAGGGCAGCCATACCAGAAGCGGATGAAGAGCTTCTAAACATCCTCTCCTTTTCAAAACTTACAATAAGATAAAATAACCCAGCAATTGCGACTCCTCCGGAAAAGGGGACGCATTGCTCCCTCCTTACAGGTAGTGCCCCGTTGTGGCGTATTCCTGCTAGCCTATTAAAGAGTTGGCACCGAAAGGACTTCAGTGGACGGTCTGAAGGGGAATTACGTCGGGAGGACAGGCTTTATAAGCCTAGCCTTCCGCGGTCGGCCCGTAAAATGGTTTCGATAACGCTGGTTTAACAACAGAATTGGAATGCAATTACATCCGTCCTTAAAACACTAAATAATTATAAACAAAATTTGAAAAATTAGATCCGAGATTAAAAAAAATAACCTTTTAAAAAACAAGCCCGATTAGAATGATCCAGCAGCAAGGGACTCTGTCCACGTTCTGCGATAAAGTAGGGAGTAATAGACTCCTGCCAACTTTGCATTCCATTCCATTCCATATTTTCATTCCGAAATACGTGCGGTACAATTGTCGAACGAAACTTGTTATATCTCCTTTTTGCCTTTTCACCGTTAACTCATCGCTAACGTAATAAAAAGAATCTGCAGAATTTTTTCAGCCTCTTGAAGCCATTTTCACGGAAAGTTTGCTTTACGCGCTAAAAATATATTTTCCATCGGCAAAAACGCTTTGACAACGGAGGGCGGAAAAAACTCTATTTACGCACGCTTATGGTTGAAACAGCACCGATAGTAGTTGCACGGTGCATGAGTGGCGCGGATACATACCGATAAACATGTTACATCTTATCAAGTGTTGTCACAACCTGTCGGCCAAGCTCTCCCGTCGTCTAGTCGTCTTAAATCCTCCCCTCCGCTTCAGACCGCTCAACTGTTTAGCAATAAGAATTCATAGTTCAAGATAAAAACCGAATAATTTATAATAAAAATAAAAGTGTTACGTCTATTTTATAGTATCATATTTTCGCAATTTTTCAATTTTTTACAAATTTTGCGATCTGCGAAAAGTTCTAATGCGATGGAAAAAATGAAGGTTATTTTTTGAGTCGGCGCTAAAAAGTACGTAGAAATCGATTATCAAAAGTTAAAAATCATTACTCAACCCAAGTTTTGCAGGCTTCTGTAATAGTTATCGAAAATATTTATTTTAAAAGTTATTTTTATTGTAGTAATTAGCGTAAAAGCAATTTGTATAATTAATTACTCGTGTTAATAAAAAGTGATAAGCGTATAACCAATTAATTATTAATGTATTTATTTATAAATACTTTATTATTTACGAGTAGTTACGTCTTATATATTATATATATATATATATATATATATATATATATATATATATATATATATATATATATATGTATTTTTAGCCTCCGTATCACTATTATGTACTGCTTCAAAGGATGAAATAAGATGGCAATTTTGTGGTTGTGAAAATGACATGCCTGACCGGAATTCGAAGCCGGGACCTCCGGATGAAAGGTCGAGAACGCTCCACGTTCTCTCGCGCCACGGAGGCCGGCATATTGCTTGTTTAGTCTATCCAATCACATCTCGAGTAAATAAATTTACTTTCATTTTGTAATGGTACTCGGGCTGCGTTACATAGTCGCATAATAAATATTTACGTACTCGTTAAATTTCGTAGGTTTTGTAAATTATTACTGCGATTTACATATTGAAGTCTATTCAAAGATTTATAATTTTTGCGGTAATATTTTTTTTTTTTTTTTTGAGTTTTTAGGGCATTAACTACTTTGGTCATTAGCCCCTTTCCGCTTTAAAAAAAATAAAAATAAAAAATATCTTTTTCTCCCCTAAAAAGAACCCTAGTCAAGGACTAGTCTTGTCAAAAAGAGCGTAAAAGATTGACTTTTGACTTGTCAATGAAAACACAACATAACAAAGGTGTAAAGGGCCTTGTTATTTTAAAGCCTTTCTAACCATTTCTTACGAAATTTTGTCAAATGCTATTAAACATTTAACTGAAATAAAAATTATGACGTGTATTGAAAAACATAAGATCGATTTCTTCTTCGGTTCTATCGCCTTGGTTTCCTTCTAGGCCATCCTTTTTTTGCTTCTTTTTTCCAACTTCCTAAAGGCCTCGATGTCGGAATCCAAGGTATCTGAGGCTTCGGAGATGCGGTTTTCAAATCCGCTACCGTAAGTCTCGGAGGATGTCTTGCTGCCGGCATCGAATGACGCCGGCTTCGTTGGCGCGGTCAGAAGTACATCACAGTCCAGAACATGTGGGGCGGCCGAATGTCTCGCCCTCTCGGCTAAAGGGCTCTCCGGGCTTCGGAGGCTTCATCGTCGGTTTATCAAAATCTTCTTTTTCTAATATCTTTACTTCTGATTTCGCGGACGGAAAACTTCTGCTTTCTTCTGCGTCGGTTTTGCATTATTTTCCCTTGACGGTCATCTTCAGTTTTTGATCGGCCGTGTTTGCCAGGGCCGGTGGTATTTCTGATATTTTGTCCTTTGAAGCTACAGGAGTTGCAACAACCTGAGCGTATGACGTAACATTTGGAGTTCTACTGATCACAATCTTCCTGGCTCTCCAGATAGCTAACCTTTTGTATCGTCTTGACTTCCTGAATAGCTACTTCTTCCTTGTAAATAGGACAATTTCGAAATCTCGCAGAACGGTGTCCGTCGTCTAGTATTCAAATCCGTAGAAAAGCGACTAGCTTTTGCTAGTAGTCGGTTAAACCGACTACGCTAATATAAGGTTTTTTTTTTATTAAGAAACGGTGTAAATTATATTTAACATAAAGAACGTACTTCAAAGTAATCAAGAATTTTGATTTAATTTATTTTTTCTGCTAATGCAGAATTAATTTTTAAAATTATTAATTACGGTTTTACAGCGAGGCAGGTACTTTATTACCAAGATATTGGTATCCTGATTTCTGCTTCGAGGGTAAAATGATTCCCTACGAACCTCTCGGGAGCCAAATTAGAGGACAAACTTAGCGGTTTTATGAACTGAAAACCGGATAAAAACAGTCCCAAACTGTAATTTACGGGAAAATCACCGCAAAACCTCTTTTTTTAGGTTTGCCGTAATTTTACCTTTATTCTTTTTTCGTTAAATCCTCGATAAACAGAAAAAAATTCAAAGAAACTTTGTTCAGAATTTAATGCTGAGAAAGATTTAAATTAAGTCGGAAAGCAAATACTTGTTTCAGAGATTCGATTTTAATTCAAAACAAGACCAAAATACGGTAGAAAAATGTAATTTTAAACGGAAGAAAAATCTTCAGAATGAAAAAACTTGATGATTTCAAACTAGAAAACAGAATAAGAAATGAAATTTGAAAAAATTAAAAAATTACATTAATAATTATTATCTCAAAACGGTTTATTATCAAAATATTTCTTTCTTTCTAATTGAAGGCGCATTCAAAATAGTCGTTCGATTTGACCACCGCCTTGTTGAATGCGGCATTTAACAGGACGTATCCGTGCTTCAGGAACACGTCCTGAATAGAATTATTCTTAATAGTTACTGCAGCGTATTAGATGGGATTTTTTTTGTTCTTCAGCGATAACATGTATAGAATTAGCAGACAACTTCATTTGATCACCGATGGCTTGAGATCGTGTCGGCCATTTTGCTAGTTCATTCTGATTAAGCATTTCATTCGGTTACCATATATATTATAGAACAAACGAGCCGGTGTACCGCCATGGGTAAATTGTAACCTTTGTTTATGGAAATAAACAAAGATACAATACCAGATTATTAACCAAAAACTCAATTTGTTTGCAAGAAATATAAGCGCTTTACTCTCGCAGGCCTTGTAGGTAAAAAAAGGGAACGATCGGATCGTCGTTAATAAGACTACACGTTAAATGAAAAAGTATGTCGGAAATGCACCACAGCCGTCTCGAGCGGATTATCTTCCGCCCAAAAGTTGGTATTTCGGAAATTGACAATTCCATTTCTTGTGAAACACGATTCATCAACAACCAGACATCGGTAAACCGGGATTGTACGAACATAAAAGGAATCGAAAAATCGTGGTTTCGTTTTTTGCATGACCGCCTAGAAAGGAGTGCAATGTTTTTGGGGCGTATCCACTGTAGCTCAACGACCTAACCGGTTTAGATCAATGACCCCGCTTTAGAATCCTTACGTTTCCGGGACTGTCATAGGCTATATAAGTATGTATATGTAAGTATATTTATAAAAATACATATAAATATACATTATACATATACATACATACCTACATACATAAATATACATATATCGCTTTTCTATTTTAGTTTTTATTTTTTGTAAAAATTTGAATCTCCCTCGGTTTTTATAACGTATATTTACATAAATGTAAATGAATTTTTAATAATAAATCAACGCGGATATTTTTTTAAAAATACATACTTAATTTGTGCCAGATATAACGAACAAACTTACTGCGAATCATGTGCGACATCATCATACATCATCACAATGATATTTGACGCTGGAATTCCACGTTTCAGAAGAATGTGATACGCATGACTAATATCGGCCTGAAAGCAAACAATAAGAATATACTTTAATAAATTTTAATTCAAAATACCTATAGTTTAGCGGTAATAAATATCTCGATATTAACAAGCTCATTGACCGAGTTAAAGAAATTTTCCTAATCAAAAATATTTATATCTTTAAGTGTTTTTTTTGTCGCTCTTTCAAAAACCATCCTTAAAATGAAACTCTAATGAATTGTATTTGTCCTTTTACTGTTGTGCGCGTTCAGATTTCTAATAATATAATTATCTCTTAAACAAACTCTAATCGACCAGACAGGTATCATCATCCGAGAGATATATCACATCATCTCTTCACTCCCTCTAAAGTGTACCCGTCAACTAAAAATCGGTGTAATCCGTCTATTTACATATATACAAATACGATAATAAATCATATTTTATCGCAATATCATATTTTAGTAGCGCAAAATATAATTAACTTATCACGGATCTTAACAAACCGCATGTCAGTCGTTCATATAAATTAAAAAATTGAATACAAATTCAATTTGGAAATTCATTAATTCAAATCGCTGTTTGTAATCGATTATAAATATAAATTTTTCTGATACGATCCTATAACACGTTTCTATTATTTATTTCCGATACGCTTCTTTTTTTTGAGTCGATTAAAAATACCGTATCGGCGTATTTGAAATCTCACTCGTTTTTAAAAAACGACGGCAAAGTTAATTTTTATTTAATTAGAAATCGCTAATTTTTATAACATTTGGATACAGTATATAATCGTAGACATTTTTATTCGTGAATATTTTCCCCTAAACACAACCGTTCACCTCATTTTCAATTATATTTTGTCGATCGGTACGACCTTTTTTTTTCAAACGATGAGAGACTACGCTAGATTTTTTAAATATATAATTTTCATTTCGACATCCTAATCTATGACTTTTAATCTATATTGTGAACAACGCTATCGGTTTAATCAAACAAAATGCCTAAAAATAATCTCAAACAGAAACGGGAACTGTAACCAAACGACGGGAAATTTATACAAAACTGTTTGAAGGCTAATAAAAATGAAGCGTATCTGTTACAAACATTTTTTTGAAGGAATCAAGCGAAAGCATTACGGTTTTTGAATTCATTCTTCTAGCGTTTTCCTACCTCCTGGTGTGAAAATAGTTACAAGGACTCGCATTTGGTTTGTTTATAGTAAATACGCAAATCTCCCGTAGGAAATTAATTTGTAAAGCCTTATCTTTTAGAGTAATGTTGACGCGTTAAACACAAAGCGGATGAAATGTATAAATTTCTTATACGTCAGTTATTTCAGAGTCTTCCACAAGTAAGTTGTGTAGATCAGATGGATGTATAAAAGATGCGATAATTAATCTACACGTTAAAAAAATTTGGTAGACGATCTAAAAAATGTAGTTTTTCGGCGGTTATTTAGTAATTAATTTAGTTACAGACTTCAACGGGGTCTTAAAACGCTCATTACACATTACACATTACATCGAGCCACAAATAACTATTTCCTATCGAATTTTTAAATAGCCCAAAATGAGTTGTCGACTTTAAAAGAAAGTAGCGTTGTAATGTTGCTGCGAAACTTAAATCCGGTGAAGGGATCATTAAATGAAACGAGACCGATAGTCAAAAAAATGGATGACAACAGCTTCGATGTAGAAATTATTACCGGCGTGAATGTCGACGAGGAACACGGACAACTCTGGACCAAATAGGAATCTACTCTACCTGAACCGGTTTTTTTTCGATGGACAATTATATGTTGCCCTATCTTTTAAAAGCTTTTTGCCAAAATCTTTTAAAAATTAAATCTTTAAAAAGTAGCGGAAATTAAATCTAAGGGTCGATACACGGCTAATGTTGTTTGGAAGGAAGTCTTACGAACCGCAAAGTAAATTATCTATTATAACTCGAGTTAATTCGTTTACTGATGGTACGGAACAGCACGGGTCGCTAGTAATTATTTTTCGGTATACGATTTCATAAGAAAATTTTTAAAGCCGACAGTTGTAAATAAAAAAAATTAGTGTATTTTACGTTTGTTCTTCTCCTATAAAACATTTATTACCTGATGTCTGTAATTCCACCATCCAGAAGAACCGGCAACAAGAAGAGCCCATAGTCTTGGAGCTTTTGCATCAACATCTTCTTGTACGTTCCTTTCATCTGAATCGGCAGCAAAAGATGCTGCTATCATTGAAATCAAAAGAAACAAAGCGAACTTCATCTGAAACAAATAATTTTTAGAGAAAATTGTCGAAAGAATATTAAAGTTTTAAAATAAACGAAATATAAAATTATAAAAAATATATATTTTCTTTTTACTTTAATAAAAAAATTCTCTCTTAAAATAACTTATTGCTCTAGCTCAAAAAAATAAAAATGTTTAAATCTGACTGTGGTTAAAATATATTTATTTATTTAAGTGTTAAATGTATCACGGTAAGTTAGATGTATACATTAAGTACAAAATGTACGACAACAATTTGGATATGGAAATTATTATAGGTGTGAATGTTGACAAGGAACGTGGACAAACTCTGATTATTATATAAAAAATTAATAATCTTTTATTTTTAACTTGAATAAGCAACCCTTAGCGACCTCAAAGAACCGCGAGGAAAATAAAAAAATAATCTTTACTACTTCACGGAAAACGAATCGATACTTCCAACAAAATTCAGCGAGTTCAAAATTTCTCTTTAATTATCCTTACGTTTTTAAAAAGCGATGAAAAATTGAAATCTTCATAGCGCCTACTGAGAGTGTGAAAAAATCTCAGATAGTTTTCTAAAAACCTTCTTAAATGGTGTTAGCCGCCGGGTTGTGTTTACGGATCGATTTATTTACACCGCTCTTTTTTTGTCTTTAAATAGGTTTTAAAAATTTGATGCGCACTCTGTATTTACAATCAACATTTTTTTAGTCTCCTTCTCCCTTAAGCCCCTACAAAAGCTTGAAACGTTAGATGCGGGATAAATAATAATAATTATTTTAATCTGTAAGTACGATGAATATTAAATTTTTTTATTTTCAAACAGAAATGTTACGGAGGGTAAAAGGAATTTTTTAAACAAACATACCGATTAAAGTATAATAATTTTTAATTTATTCTGCATTTAAATGGACGATTCAACACGCTGTTAATTCTGATTATGAAATCTCAATATTTTTAAGGCTATAGATTTCGGATGCGACCGTTATTATTGGTTTATCGCAAGAAATAAAATATCCCAATCAGCAGCACTACTTATGAGAGTCGGTCATTTTGTTGGAGAGGTATTATCTTTTTAGGGATAACTATAAAATTGTAAAGCTTTCAGTTTGGAGTAGAGATGTAAAGTATAAAGATTCTGATTCGTTTTTGAAAAATTTTTACGTTTTAATTAAAGGATTTTTTCCATTTTTCAACGTACAGTTAGCATTTTAAGCTCCTATATTGTATTTTGTTAGCTCATTTTTTATCGTTTAACTTTGTTAATCTAATTTGTAAGCGACAAATAAACGATACTAAACAAAGAATTAAATCGTATCGCAGTAACATATTTTGACATCATATCTAATACTGAAGAATGAGCCTTCATGTACAAGATTAATCGTGTCTGTGCAGGTCAAAACTTGTAGCTGAAAACACAGCGTGTTGTTTGTATTAAGCGCTGGATTTAGAAATAAATTGATTTCGTTCAGTCTTAAGTTTGTTAACAGCGCATTGTCAAAATGCCTGGAAATAGCGTAAACGATGTGAATGCCTTTGTTATGTGTCCGGTGAGTTTACCGTAAAATCAAATAAAAAAAACATTACACTTTTAATTAAAAAAGCATATCGTTTGTACTTTCATTATAAAATTGATCAGGATAATAAGACGGGCTCCTGATTCAGTATGCGCTAATTGTTCTGTATATTTAAGAGGATGGCTGAAAGGTACACGGAAGTCTTTGCCGTTTGGTGTACCTACGGTTCGGCGTGAGCCAAAGGATCGTGTAACCGATCGTTACTTTTGTTTAATAAGTCTGTCTGGAATTTCTAAAAAATCTAAACAACGCTACAGAAAGTTTACGAAACTGTTTTTTATCTACTACCGTACCGCTAAAGACATATAGAAAATGACAATTTTTTTATGTTTTTAGTTTGCTTGTAACGGAAGCCAATGCGTACAAAACGCTAGACATATGCTTTCAATCCCTGCACCAGCAGATGAACCGATACATTTATAAAACGGAGCCCCGACTTAAAAACAATCAGGACTATTGTAATGTAATACAAATAACTGTCGATATCAGAAATTTATGCGTTTACATTGTAACTGATGCGGTTAGGATGCGCTAATACAATTCAAAATAGCCGGTCACAAATAAATTTAACAATAACTTCAGCTACGGAGTCGTTTTATAAAGATAAAATTAAGCAATAAAACAAATACGTATATTATACGTCTTAAAATGCTTTGTTTGCAAGTTGCGGCTAGTGAAATATTTCTCTCGGATTTCAGTTCCCGGAGAAAAGAGGTTGTATTGACATTTTTAGGATGATGCTAATTAAGGGGCAGAATTAGCGATTTCTTATGATTTTTGGCCTGAAAAATCGAATAAAATACGTCCCAGAACCGTATCTGCAGTAGCTTTTAAGAAATCTGGAGTGAAAATCAATTACTTGAGGTAAAAATCACAGTTTTTTATGTTTGATGCACAATTTCTTTGTTAAATGGATTCTAAACACGTAAAACAAAAGTCGTAGAGAATTTTAATTCCGAACAAAACGCTCAAGATAAGTCGAATAAAACAAAGAAAAGGTAGAAAAATTTGAATTTTATTTAGAAACAGCAGATTACTACGTACATTTGTCAGAAAAGTACTTATTTAATGTAAAAAAAAAACAATATTTTTTTGGTGATGTAAAAAATTTGTGAAAACAAATTTTATTGCTAAAAACTGCCGTTAAAAATCGGAAAGTACACGACGATCGTAAAATAAAAATTATTTACACGATAATTGTTTTTATTAATTATAAAAATATAATAAATTATTTGAAAAATTATTATTATACCAAAGCGGGCAATAAAATAACAACTGCGCGTGTTTAAATCATTCTGTAAGGTATATTAAGTATATCGGGTACTATGAACTGTGCTGCTGTTGGCGAAGGATTTCTGTGAATTTTATTTTCAGCGTTAAGTAACGCGTTAATACGTTGATACGGTATTCATTTCGGATGTGTATAACGGTAATGCCGAACGATCTGTCCAACACGACGCTGTTATTGATGAAATTATTTTCGATGCGGTCCAGGCGTCAGTACGACATCTTTCTAAGCGGATCGGAATTAAAAACAAGTTTTATTCCTGTCATAAACAGGCGGTTCAACATCATCACCCAGGAGACGACGGTCCGCTTCGCTTGTAGTTTTGCAACCGGAAGAATAAAACTTTACAACTCTACAAGTATGTTTTTTTTACCGACGAAGTAAATTTTACACGAGACGGTGTAAAACAACTTACGCAGTGAGCGTACATCGGGAAGGAAATCCTCATGAAACGGTAAAAGGCAATTTTCAACAACGATTTAGCGTCGATGTACGGGGCGGCCTTCTTCACAATCAGCTGATTGGACCGTTCATATTACCTGGCCGCTTAAATGCTGAAGTCTACTTGGTCTTACCACAGCTTTCCAGAACTACCACAACCGCTTGAAGATGTTCCTGTAGCGCTGAGACGCAAATTACGCTTCCAGCACCGTGACGAGCCTCCCAGTTTTTGTTGCGCCGTTTCCATTCACTTAAATCTTCATTTCCCTGAGAAATAGAACGGTCGTTGAGGTCCACATACCTTGCCGCCAAAATCGATCAAATACCTTCGATCGAACGTCTGATCTAACGGCTTTAG
Organism: Lycorma delicatula; assembly: GCF_047948215.1. NCBI lineage: Eukaryota > Metazoa > Arthropoda > Insecta > Hemiptera > Fulgoridae > Lycorma > Lycorma delicatula. The sequence continues at coordinate 181,208,585 of NC_134459.1, read as the reverse complement.
TGTTTTGCGTCTGGGGATAGATGAAAAATATCGTATACAAAACAAAAATACATTCTCGTGAAAATTAATTTTCCGCATTACGGATGCGGCTGAGCTACTTAAAAACAGCCGTAAAGAACTACAAAGAGCAACAAAAGCGATACAGAATCGTGCCAAGAAACGGGTTGAAAATAGCGGGCTTACTTTTGAACGTTTACTATAAACCGGTACGTATGTCCGGCACTTTGATCTAGGGTACTATTTCTAAATAAAATTTGAATTTTTTTCAAACTTTTCTTTCTTTTATTCGACTTATCTTACACCGTTTTGTTCAGAATTAGATTCTCAACAAGTTTTGTTTAAAAGTTTTACGCGTTTATTACCCGATTAACAAAGTTATTGTACGTCAAACATATAAAAACAAGGTTTTCATCCCCGATTTATTGGTTTTCATCCCAAATTTCTCAAAAACTACTGCAGATACGGTTTTGGGACATATTTTATTCGATTATCAAGATCAAATACAATAGCAAATCGCTAATTCTGTCCCTTAATTAACGTCCTAAAAATTTTAGTACAACCTCATTTCACCGGAGAAGCTGAAAACAAGGTAAATATGGCGGTAACTCGCAAACGAAACATTTTCGAGCATGGTTACATCAACTTTTCCCATTATTTTCACGAGTAGAATAGTTTATGAAATTCCCAGGAGAACTTCGTGATACACACACACACTGAATAAGATAGGTTAATACCAACCATAAATTTTAATATTATTTTAATAGCTAATCCACAGCAATAAAAAAATCTGCATAAATATCAAATTTCGATGTAAAAAACTAATTTTTTATATTTGTTTTAAGATACTGACTAGAAAGAATAAATGCATATTTACTTACATTGTTGGTCTTACGGACAAATTTAAGTGAACGATCTGAAAATATGACCTTACTCGACACAAAACTGTTCAGGTATATATATATATATTTCAAACCGAAAAATAATTGTTTTTCTTTTTATTATGATAAGATTATTACAACACTTATGTTTCATTATAATTTAAAACAATGATTTTTTTTAATTGAAATAAATTTGTTTAATTATTTACTACATTTATTATAAAATATTTTTAATGATACTGTATCAGGGAGGGAGAGAGAGAGAAAAAAAAATTTTAACTGTTGCGATATTGTTTTTCAAGAAGCACTTGATGTAAACAAATAAATGATAGTAGGAAACATTTTGATGACAAATTTAGAGTGTTTAATCAGTTTTGACAAGCGCAATCATTATTTTTTTATAATTTACTTTCCCGATTTAAATAACTCTGCCCTCGAAAAATAAACGTTTAAAATTATGTACGAACTAAAACATTACCTTAAATAACTGACACGGTGACATACGTTTTACGAACGTTTAGATCCCAAATCTTTAGAAAAAGAAGTTTTAATTGATTTATTTTAGTCTTCGAGAAAGAGACTATTTAAATCGATTAATCGACACAATAGCTTCTCACTACAAAATGTTTTAAACGCTTTTGCACCGACGAAAAGAACTGTAACCCGGTTATGGTAAATTTATTAATCGGATTCGAAAGAAATATTAGCAGCTTTTAAGAAAAACAGTACTGTTTTTGAAATTATTTCCTAAAAATCACCTCATCTACAATTACAATGATAAACATCTTTTTTTTCCTGAAATGCGATACGTAATTTTAATTTGTTTTTTGATGCTGAAAACGAATATCAACTCAGAATTTTTCTATCGGCCACCACTTTGAAAAAAATTTAAATTTTAATTAATGTTTTAAACAATATTACACAAAGAATTTAATCATATCGTAGTCACATATTTTGACATCGTATCTAATACTGAAAAGTGAGCCTTCATGGACAAGATTAATCGTGTCTGTGCAGGTCAACACGTGTAGCTGAAAACACACCTGTATTGTTTGTATTAAGGCACTGGATTAAGGAATGAATTAATTTTGTTCAGTCTTATTGCCGTCTTAAATTTGTTAACAGTGCAGTGTCATAAGCCTCGAAATTGTGTAAACGAAATTGCGGGTGTCTTTTGTTATGTATGCGGTGAGTTTACCGTAAAATAAAATAGAAAAAACGTTACACCTATAATTAAAAAAGCATATCGTTTATACTTTTAGTGTAAAATTGGAGATCAGGATAAGACGTGGACTCCTCATATAGTATGCACTAATTGTTCTGCATTTAAGAGGATGGCTGAAAGGTCCACGGAAGGCTTTGCCGTTTGGTGTACCTATGGTTTGGCGTGACCCAATATTTTACGTACTGTAAAATATCCTTCATTTCAATCTACAATCAGCAATCAGGCCTGTACCTTACAGTGGAATTATTCCAGTTCCTGAGCCACCTGTGAATGTACGTTTCGAAAGCGGCGATGAAGAATCGGGCAGTACTGAAGAAGACAACAATGATTTTTTCCCTACATCCCTGGGCCGGACATCCAGTTAAGTATACTCGGCCCAGGGACGTGTCCATAAACTCTAAGGGGGTCTTCCCACCCGCCGGTTTCACACCCGGTACGGCAGGTCAACCGCCCCGGTACAGATCTTTTGTTTGCCTACCTCTAATTCCCACCAAGGGGGGCCAAGCCCGGCTATGGCGTTCCCCCCCCCCCACGCCCGACGAACCGGGTCTCGGTCTTTATGCCTTTTCGCCTCTAACCGGCGTGACCAGCACAGGGGGCGCACGCACCCCCAGAACCAGCCCCGCCGGCCGGGTCTAGGTCTTTTCTTTCCCCGCGATTTCTCCCCTGGAGTCCCCGTCCCCTCATTGAAACCCGCACACCAAGGCATGCAGGCTCTCAGAGACGGGGCTGTCCACCCTTCCCTTTCACCGAATACGCCCACGGTTCCCCCGTGTTGACTCCTCTTCTTTGGTTCGAAGAACTGTGCTAGCAAAGTTTTTGAAATCATTCCAATTTTGCTCGTCGACTAGCGCCCGCTCAATTATATTGTTAGCATCCAAATTGTTGTCTACAATAAATTGTCTATATTGTCTCCACCTCCGGCAGTCAAACACCGTGTGATTCACATCGTCCACCTCCTGGTAGCAGTCGCAATAAGGCGTATCTGTTCTGCCAAATCTTTTAAGGTAGTATCCAAAACACCCGTGACCGGACATAAGTTGTGTAATATAAAATTTTACTTCACCGTGTTGGCGGTCCGACCGAGCATCCAGATTGTGTATGAGCCTTCTGGTCCAGGCCGCCACATCGGCCCCATCCCACGCCTCCTTCCACCACTGTCTGGTCGTTGCTTCAGCCTCAGCCCTACTGCGCCCTTCCACTCTTAGTTTCCTACTTCTGACCTGCAGGTCTATCGGCGGAACCGACGCCAAAGCACACGACGCCTCGTATGACAATGTTCTATAGCCGGCCACCACTCCTAGTAATGCCGTTCGATGCGTACTTCTTTGCTTCTCTTTGTTCCTTTGCACTCTAATCGCCTCTGCCCAGACAGGCTCCGCGTACAGCGCTGCAGACACCACCGCAGATGTTATCAGCCTCCTTTTACATGTCCCCGGTACTGTATGCTCTGTAAATAACCTTCTTATAGCTTTGATAGTAGGTACAACTCTCTTGTACACCTTATCGATGTGCCCACCAAACTCGGTTAGGGATTTAAATTTATCAAAAAATCAAGCCGAACTGTTGGGATCAAGACTGCAACGTTGGAATTAACTTAAAAGAAATACAAAAATTTCGGCCTTTCGAAGCCGACAAAAAGAACTTCCTCAGTACTTTATTGATGAAAATAATTTTGGTTTATCGCACAAATATCGATGCGCTTATGTCACACTTAGGACAAGTTTATAAGCATGAGGAGTCACGCCTTTTCGTAGATTTGTCCAAGTATAGGTTAAAAGTAGTTCTACTTCACAACGGTAACAAATATCGTTCGATACCGATCGCTTACGGTATTATTTGAAAGAGACATACGATGTGATGAAAGACGTTCTTGAAAAAATAAATTATAAAAAAACATAGCTGGAACATACGTGGTGATTTGGAAGTTACAGCTATTTTGTTAGGCGTCCGGTTAGGCTATACTAAGTACATGTGTTTTCTTTGCGAACGGGACAGCCGAGCTGGTGATAAACGTTATGTTACCAAAGAGCGGAAGAAACGAGACGATTTAATTCAAATTAAAAAAAATATTATTCACGAGTCCTTAGTCGAACCCAAACAAATATTTTTACTTCGTCCCCATATCAAGCTAGGACTAAAGAAACGAGCTGGATCACCATCGTTCACACACCTTACTCTGTAGTCGAATAATCGGATCTTTTTCCGTTAAGTGGCGCACTTGCAGTTTTGTTGGAAATAGTGTAAACTCACCTCGCCGCTTCAATGAATTATCCTTCGTATTTTGTATTATTCTACATTATTATTTTTCTTGTTGTGTATTATAGGCATCTAATATTCTTAGCCTCCTCTATGAATCATGAGACCTTGCCGTTGGTGAGGGGGCTTGAGTGCTCAGGGATACAGAGTAGCTGGACCGAAGGTGCAACCATATCAGAGAGGTATCTGTTGAGAGCCAGACTAAGGAATGATTCCTGAAAGAGGGCAGCAACTCTTTCAGTAGTTGTTAGGGGCGTGAGTCACAATGACTTAAACGGCCGTATCAACATCACTCAGTCCTCTGAGTACTGCGCAGCTGAAAGCAATGGAAAACTACAGCTGCTTTTTTTCCAAGAAAATGTGGCTCTCTGCATTTTCACATAGCAATAATGGAGGCGCCTTCCTTGGTATAATATTCCGGAGGTAAAATAGTCCCCCGTTCGGATCTCCGGGTGGGGACTACTAAGGAAGGGGTCACCAGAAAATTAAAAAATAACATTCTACGAGTCGGAGCGTGGAATGTTAGAAGCTTAAAAAAGGTTGGTAGGCTAGAAAATTTAAAAAGGGAAATACATAGGGTGACTGTGGATATAGTAGGAATTAGTGAGGTTCGGTGGGAAGAGGAAGGCGACTTTTGGTCAGGTGATTTTAGAGTAATTAACTCAGCGTCAAATAATGGGCAGGCAGGAGTAGGTTTCGTGATGAACAAGAAGATAGGGAGGAGAGTGGAGTATTTCAAAACGCATAGCGATAGAATCATTGTAATAAGGATAAAATCAAAACCTAAACCGACAACGATTGTTAACGTTTATATGCCTACAAGCGCCCATGATGATGATGCGGTAGAGTGTGTATACGAAGAGATTGATGAAGCAATTAAACACGTAAAAGGAGATGAAAATTTAATAATAGTTGGAGATTGGAATGCAAGCATTGGAAAAGGCAAGGAAGGAAATATAGTGGGTGAATACGGGCTGGGCAAAAGGAATGAAAGAGGGGACCGACTTATAGAGTTTTGCACGAAGTATAATTTAGTAATTGCCAACACCCAATTTAAAAATCATAATAGAAGAATATACACTTGGAAAAAGCCAGGCGATACTGCAAGGTATCAGATAGATTATATCATGGTTAAGCAAAGATTTAGAAATCAACTCGTTGACTGCAAAACTTACCCTGGAGCAGACATTGATAGCGACCATAATTTGGTGATAATGAAATGTAGATTGGGGTTTAAAAACCTGAAGAAAAGTTGTCAGATGAATCGGTGGAATTTAGAGAAGCTTGAGGAAGAGGAGGTAAAGAAGATTTTTGAGGAGGATATCGCAAGAGGTCTGAGTAAAAAAGATAAGGTAGAAAATGTAGAAGAAGAATGGGAGAATGTTAAAAAGGAAATTCTTAAATCAGCAGAAGCAAACTTAGGCGGAATAAAGAGAACTGGTAGAAAACCTTGGGTTTCAGACGATATATTGCAGCTGATGGATGAACGTAGAAAATATAAGAATGCTAATGATGAAGAAAGTAAAAGGAACTATCGGCAATTAAGAAATGCTATAAATAGGAAGTGCAAACTGGCGAAAGAAGAGTGGATTAAAGAAAAGTGTTCAGAAGTGGAAAGACAAATGAACATTGGTAAAATAGACGGAGCATACAGGAAAGTTAAGGAAAATTTTGGGGTACATAAATTAAAATCTAATAATGTGTTAAACAAAGATGGTACACCAATATATAATACGAAAGGTAAAGTCGATAGATGGGTGGAATATATTGAAGAGTTATACGGAGGAAATGAATTAGAAAATGGTTTTATAGAGGAAGAAGAGGAAGTTGAGGAGGATGAAATGGGAGAAACAATACTGAGATCTGAATTTAAGAGAGCATTAAAAGATTTAAATGGCAGAAAGGCTCCTGGAATAGACGGAATACCTGTAGAATTACTGCGCAGTGCAGGTGAGGAAGCGATTGATAGATTATACAAACTGGTGTGTAATATTTATGAAAAAGGGGAATTTCCGTCAGACTTAAAAAAAAGTGTTATAGTCATGATACCAAAGAAAGCAGGGGCAGATAAATGTGAAGAATATAGAACAATTAGTTTAACTAGTCATGCATCAAAAATCTTAACTAGAATTTTATACAGAAGAATTGAGAGGAGTGGAAGAAGTGTTAGGAGAAGACCAATTTGGTTTCAGGAAAAGTATAGGGACAAGGGAAGCAATTTTAGGCCTCAGATTAATAGTAGAAGGAAGATTAAAGAAAAACAAACCAACATACTTGGCGTTTATAGACCTAGAAAAGGCTTTCGATAACGTAGATTGGAATAAAATGTTCAGCATTTTAAAAAAATTAGGGTTCAAATACAGAGATAGAAGAACAATTGCTAACATGTACAGGAACCAAACAGCAACAATAACAGTTGAAGAACATAAGAAAGAAGCCCTAATAAGAAAGGGAGTCCGACAAGGATGTTCCCTATCTCCGTTACTTTTTAATCTTTACATGGAACTAGCAGTTAATGATGTTAAAGAACAATTTAGATTCGGAGTAACAGTACAAGGTGAAAAGATAAAGATGCTACGATTTGCTGATGATATAGTAATTCTAGCCGAGAGTAAAAAGGATTTAGAAGAAACAACGAACGGCATAGATGAAGTCCTACGCAAGAACTATCGCATGAAAATAAACAAGAACAAAACAAAAGTAATGAAATGTAGTAGAAATAACAAAGATGGACCGCTGAATGTGAAAATAGGAGGAGAAAAGATTACGGAGGTAGAAGAATTTTGTTATTTGGGAAGTAAAATTACTAAAGATGGACGAAGCAGGAGCGATATAAAATGCCGAATAGCACAAGCTAAACGAGCCTTCAGTAAGAAATATAATTTGTTTACATCAAAAATTAATTTAAATCTCAGGAAAAGATTTTTGAAAGTGTATGTTTGGAGTGTCGCTTTATATGGAAGTGAAACTTGGACAATCGGAGTATCTGAGAAGAAAAGATTAGAAGCTTTTGAAATGCGGTGCTATAGGAGAATGTTAAAAATGAGACGGGTGGATAAAGTGACAAATGAAGAGGTATTGCGGCAAATAGATGAAGAAAGAAGCATTTGGAAAAATATAGTTAAAAGAAGAGACAGACTTATAGGCCACATACTAAGGCATCCTGGAATAGTCGCTTTAATATTGGAAGGACAGGTAGAAGGGAAAAATTGTGTAGGCAGGCCACGTTTGGAGTATGTAAAACAAATTGTTGGGGATGTAGGATGTAGAGGGTATACTGAAATGAAACGACTAGCACTAGATAGGGAATCTTGGAGAGCTGCATCAAACCAGTCAAATGACTGAAGACAAAAAAAAAAAATATTCTTAGTTCCTCGTTTCGTTATTATTTTTTCTATATTTTTTCTATATTTATAAGTCAAACTTATGTTTATTTTTGTACAGCGTACGTTGATTATTATCGTATAGCGTATGTTTATTACTAAACAAAGTTAAAAATACTCGTTTGTAAAAAAAATAGTAGCCTAAAAAATTTAAAGAAAGCAATAACACTGTAACGAATCGAATACCGAATCTTTGTTGCTCTGACAATAATCTGGCGCCGCCAAGTCGCAGACAGAAGCCCAGTCACTGCGGTGAAAAAGCCTACATCGAGGCGCGTTTACACTACTACCAACAAAAAGGCAAACGCTGCTGCTTAACGGAAAAGTTCCAAATTATTAACCGTCTTCCTAACGTTTCCGAATAAGAATTACCGTTCTATTATAGCCTTCAAAGAATATTTCCCGAACAAGTACCCGTTGACTCCCGCTCCGTATCGCGACGTAAAATCGCTTCGTTTCCGACTCGAGCATAAGATGAGGCCCGGTCCAGAAAATTACATTTCTAACTCGTAAGCCGAGATGAATTGCACGTTCGTCAGAAAATAATAGTCCCGTGCGGAACAGCGCTTTTGGAAACCGTATTAATAAGGATGTGTAATTCACAACTATGTTTGACTACGATAATACATTAAACGAATAAATTCAACCCGTAGAGCTTTGAATTATAGAGCGTAGAGATCATCATACGGCTTTACCGTACGATGATCTCAAACTTAGCAGGTCTGCTGACGATTTTATAACGAGCACAATAAACAAACCGCTACAAGGAGTAGCATCGAGGAAAAGATCGAATCATAATTTTGAAAATATTTTTAAATAACTGGAAAAGCACACATCCAGGTAGTTAAAAAGTAATTACGATTTTAATTATTTTATAAAAGAGTAAACGTAGTTTTATGTCGATCTTAGAATTAATATTAAGTTTGTCGTAAAAAAATAATAAAACCGTAGAAAAACAGGAAAGATAACACGTTAAACGGTTAATATACTTGTATCTCTTTATTTGTTTACTCGTTTCTCTTCTTTTGAGACACACCTTCAAATTTAATTCCTCAAAATTTATCGGAAGGGTATGACAGGTAATACTGATATCGGCAAAATTAGTTATCTTATTCTTAAGTATTGTAACCCGAATTTCATTTTTAACGATATGAAAACTTCATTATTTATATGTTAACGCATAAAAACTATTAAGTGCTATTGCACACGTAAAAACGATAAAATAAGAATTAAAAAAAAACAGAAGATATTTAAATTCAACACCTGGTAACTTGATAGTCTTAAAAAGCCACTCGAACGATAAAAATTCTAAAATAAGTGATACTCCTCATTAGAGCTTTCCTTTAGTCTTTTTACGTAATATTACACGTTAGAAAACACACCCTGTTTCAATTTACTTACCGAGCGCAGCAGGATAATTGAATTTCACTCCGATACAACCGCAACCTTCCGTAAAAAAATCCATATCTTTATTATTTAATGATTACAGTTTAATGTAAGTCTTATTATTCTGCGACCGCAGTTTAACGTAATTCTTATAACGCTTTTAAATCTTTTATGAAAAAGAAGGTTGCGATTTGAGATGTTTTAAACACTGTAAACGTTTCAGAAATAAGTACTTCTGTTATTTATAGGCTCGATGTTTTCTTCACCGAACACCGGTAGCGTGGTAGCGCCTCTGTCTTTCATTCAGAAGGTTCTATTTTATAATCGTTCTGGCTTAACGATTCTCATTTACAAGTATTACAGATTTGGCGGCGTTAAAAAAAAATTCACTAAATCTCTTATCACCTAAGCGCATTAAAACTGTAGGAGGGGGCGATGAGAATTGAAGTTTTAATCGACTTTTTACGTCTGCAACAATGCGTATTTACGCATCTTTTATAGTTTCTATCGAAAACAGGATTAGATCTGCAACCCGCAGGTTGAAATCGAGGAAAAGGAGATCGGAGATAAGGAAGATCAAAGCTGAGATACGAAGAAAGAGAAACGTCTACCCGGATAGCGAAATCAAGATTGTCGGTCTATAAACCGCCAATTCACTACGCGAATCGTTTAAAAAAAAAAAATTTAACGCAGGTCACGACAAAGAAATTATTTCACTTACTACGATATACGCTACAGTCAGGCGGGTTAATCGGCTGATTTATCCGTCTACTGCCTTTTGACGGCGGGAAATATTCGCGCGTTATCGTCAGTAACACGCTAACAAAAGCATACTGAAATTGCTTTGTTGAAGACGCTGTTTTCAAAGGAAGTTTAATACAAATTATATCCCGATTTACATTTTAGAGCGGAATATGAACGACACAAATTATTTAAATTTTTTGTCTTCGCTACATCTAAAATACAGAATAAGCGCATTTTAAAAATACTGTCGTATGTTCGCGGCTCGATCAGGATACTGAGATATTATCGATCGTAAATGTTTATATAATTACAATTTATTAGTTTAATAATCTAGAACGTAGATAAAATAAGATAAATCAATAATAATAATAATAATAATAATGACAATAGTAATATTAATAATTACTATTATCATTAATAGTAATAACAACGACAAAAATAATTACAACAGTGTATAATAACCACAGTAATAATAATAATAATAATCGATAAATTGCGAATAAAGAGTGCTAATATGTTCCGATTCATTAAGTGCACTTGTCGCAATTCGGAACAAGAACATTAAGGATGTCCTAATTGCAAACATCCTGTCCATTTTATACGTACTAAAACAACGAGGACAGCGATGCGTATTTGTATGGACTCCGGGGCATGCTGGTATTACAGGTAATGAAATCGCAGACGAAGCTGCCAGAAAGGCAACAGTCTGCGATGATTTGGATGCATTTCCTGTAAGAGTGGCAGATGTTAAAAACCGTCTAACCAACATAGTAAGAAACAAGTGGAACGCTGAATGGAGGAGTTTAAATACAAAATTAAACTCGGTTAAAACTTCTCCTTATAAATGGAAAAGCGACTTTAAGTTGACTCGCCGTGAACAAGTAGCGGTGACCAGACTTAGAATCGGTCACACGCGATTAACAAATTTATATTTGTTAACCGGCGAAGTGAGACCAATGTGCGGTGTTTGTAATAAAACACTGACAATCAAGCATCTAATAGAAGAGTGTACCATATATGAGGACCTCAGAAAGAGGTTCCGTCTTACAAATAATATTAGTGCTGATCTGGATAATGGAAATGAAGAAAATATAGTTGCATTTTTACACGCCAGTGGACTTCTTAAAAGTCTATTATAAAATGGAAGTTTAAAGCTGTGGTAAGAGATACTCTAAGCGGTAGTTTATAAATATATAAAGAAAGAAACGGTATCGATAAGTTTAATTTTAATTTCACGGTCTTTTGAGAACCTTATCTCAAATTTTAATATCGGGGCCCTTTACACCCCGTAAGTGTTTGTGATTGTCCTTGCTTTTTACGTCTTAAATGTTTTGTGTAGTTTGTGCTTTTAAATAAAATGTAAGGGCCCTTTACACCCTTACATATGACGATCCTGATGGAGATAATAATTTCTTTTAAAGAATGTGACGAGGGCTAATGACCTTAGCAGTCGATGCCCGTAAAAATTCAGATAAAAAAAAAAGAAAAAATAATCGATAAATTACTTATAAAATAGAATTTAAAGTAAGGACAGGATATTTATTTACATGTAGTAAATAAATATCGTAAAAATCAGAATGCAGTCCCGTTGACAAAATACGCTATATATAATACTACGACCGGTATTGCATTGCTACGAAGAGTAGCAATTTAAAGTTCTTCACTGCCCTTTTTACAAGTAAGACCGTCCTAGCGATTAAGAATGAGTCTAACATTTTATTCCTTTCGCTAATTGTCTGTAGTAACTCATCAAACAACCTCCTGCATTCTCCCACCTTCCACACTAGAACGGTTGTGACGTCACGTCGGACGCTACTCTGCACCGTGCAGGACAACACGTTGACAGACAACTCCATCTTACCGTATGCCGGAAACAACCGGCAATAAACCTACACTCTCCTCTTCAAACTCGTCTTTCCTGGAGTATTTACGCTCTCTTGATCTGCATAATCAGATCCGAGCTGAAGCGCGAGAATGATCGTCCGAGCCCTTACATTTTCCCACGAACTCCTACTACGATCCGGGAAGAATTCTTCTCTCTGAACAACATTTGCTTTTTATTGTGTCAGCGGTCAGTACTACAAATAACGATTGTTAGCTTTAGTAAAAGGATTCGTTTTAGTCCCCTTTCTGGATTCTTTCCGTTATTATACTTTCTACCGCTTTCTTCTTAATCGGCAGGAATCCGTTATTCAGTACCGTTGTAGCGGCGTTGTTACGATACGTACAAAATCTCCACCGTGCACAACGCAAACCCGCTGCTGTCAAATATACGTCACATCGCCTTAAAAAAATGCGATCGAAAGCCGACTGTGCTAAAAGAACCCCGTACAGAAAAAAGTCGTACAAAGGCTAAATTAATGCCGATTTGTACTCGATGCTATTATTAATCAGAAGGAAACTATTTGTTTTTCCTATCTTCTATATTTAAGCCGGAAGCATAAAATTTAATAATTTAGCGAAAAACAAAGATTAAAAAAATTACTAAATATTTAATAAATTTTCTACTAATTTTTTCAACGAATTTTGTTATTTTTCAACGAGCGATTTCACCGAATTATTTGATACCGTTTTAAATTTTACTACTGTGATTTTCGACAGAAAGGCGTGAAAATAATACGAATCCGTTTGTCTTACAGCTCAAGATACACCGGTGAAATTTAAAGACAATTTTTTTGCCTGTATCTAATCAGGAGTTGATGTTTAAATCGAAGTAGTTTTTTTGAAACGATATAAATGGACATGCCATTTATATAAATTACTGTGATTTATTTAAAAGTAATTTTTCAACAATTACTAAATATTTAATTTAAAAATTTAGTTAAATTTCTTCAGTCCTAAATCGCTTAATACGATAAATGTTGAAAGCATACTATTCTATAAAAATGTTCAAAACGCTTCCTCTCTACAGCTTCGAATGTTACCTTAAATAACATTCGTTTAACGTGTTGGTCGGTGGCAAACGTGCAGATTCGTCGATCATACGCCTTTTCAAATCGTCATTATTTACAATATGTTTTAAATAATCCCAAAAATAATAATCAACAGTAGACCTTACCGGCTATTTCTACGGCTCTACGACCTATCCGGTGATCTGTGCCCTTAGATAACAGCGAGGTGGCACTTCATCTTGCTTAATTCTTATAACGCATTTGTCTCTTTTTGTTGTCCAAAATTTTCCTCGATATTCGGTCAAATCCTACCGGCTAACAAGTTGAAATAAACATCTCCTGTTAAGTCCCTAATAAAATTACCGATGACTTCCGCTCAAACGTTTACATTCTCAGGGTTCTGTGTACGATCCCCTAACATTCCACCGGGATTATCGTCGCTTCAGCATCGACAGTTATGCCTATTCACACGGCCATTTAACACGAACGTAGCTTCAAGCGACGTACGTCTACTTTTAAAGTCTATTTTTTGCATTATAATATCGCAAAACTCAACAGACTATCAAAATCTTCTTTTGAAAGTTCTTGCGCAAGATATAGCTTATCCTCTTCGGTCTCCAGGCATCAAATACGATACCTTCGGTTTTAAATTTTTCCCGCTGTTGCTAAACAAAATATGACGATTCAGGCCTGCGGTGTCGTATATGATACATATCTGAATCTGTATCGTGTTTGCGTTACGTCACAGTCGTTGTCCGTAGGTGGTAACTCCAGTCTGAATTTCGGCGTTTTCGTAGCGCGTTAACCTGACCTTTTCTAGAGCAGGTAATCGTTAATTTTTTCAATATTTCTGCAAGTCGGTCGTCAAATCTTGTTTACTAGATTTATTAACCGCGTGTAATAGATTACAGATGAAATTTACGGTTATTTTGCCTTTGTACGATGTAGTATTACGAGGGCATCGTATTTTATTACGACCGACTCGTCGATGACCTTTTGTGAACGAACTGTTTTTAGGTAAATGTAACATTTTAGTTTAGAAATGAAATGAATTGTTTTTAGTCGGGTCAGATACTTTCGTCTTATGATTTATGTAAAAAACGGAACGATTTATATTTTAATCGATCGTTAGAAATCGTTAAATTGTTATCGGTTCACACACTTTATTATTAAAATAAGGTACGATATTTACATACTCGGCTGCAACCGTTAATTGTATAAACGCTTTTGCGCGTGCAATATTTCACCGATTTATGTAGCGAAGCAAGCAATAACGGTTTGTTATTATTACTGTTGAGTTTTATCGATATTCTTTCTATAGAACGAATAAATATTTTTGAAAAGAAATAAATCTGCAGCCTATCGTAGGTATGAGCGATCGGTAATTTTAATTCACGTCTTATATGTTTAACGGTTAATAAACCGCGTTCAAATTGTATTTACTAGTGTTATAAGTTATCGGGTACTTTTTATTAAAATATATAATAACTAGACGTAGGTATATAACTGAAAAAATGGGTTTTTTCAGTTCTAAATGACAGCGAAATTAAAGAATCTTTGGATAAAATCGACCCAGACATGGAAACAGAGAGCGATGATGATAATGACGACCTGCTTTGCACATTATCCGAAAACGATCCGTATATTGATGACGATATTCCTGATGACGGTTATAATGACGATTCAACATCAAGAACGCAATACGATCGATAGCTTCGCAAAGACTAGAAAGTAACAGCAAACTTCTCTAGTCGTAACTCATTTTTATTTTACCGGCATTTTAATTTGGACTTTACAAAGCAATGTTTTTACTTTTTTTTTTCAGGTTTTGTACATCTCCACTTACAGATCCGGTAGATTTTGAGGTCCCTGAAAATTTTGGCGGGATCAAGGAGCCGCTTCAGTATTTTTCCGAGTACATAGACGAAACAGCTTTTACGTCCGCATTTATGAACATTAGATACTTCGAGCAGACCGGAAAGTCTTTAAATTCCTCTTCTAAAGACATCAAGATATTAATGGACCTGATATTGTTGCACACCTGAGTATCCTACTTGGAAACGGAGAACAAAATATCCGCAGGTTGCAGACCGTATTTCGAGAGATCGATTTTATTTATTACGCAATAATTTGAAAGTTACCGATGATCATACCGTCACAGATGAAAAAAAAAGGTCTTGGAAAGTGAGACGTTGCTTAAAACTTGCGGTAGTATAGACGAGCAGATGATTTCTTTTCACGGGCAGATTCGCACAAGATAATACGTAAAAGGAAAACCAAATTCGACGTGATTAAAAGATTTTGTCGCTTCATCGCCATCCGGTATCTAATTAAATTTTTCGAGCGAGAGGAAATGAAATAATTTAAGAAAAGGTAATAGTTTCGGAGAAAATGGATGTTCGTGGTCGCATTAGCGGACACATTACCGTCTGTTCTGCGGTATATATGTACATCGATATATTACGAAAACGACGTAATATATTCTCTACCGGGACAATAACGATCGGTCGATCTCCAAAAGCGGCTAATTTAATTAAAGATAAAAATATGCGAAAGAAACAAAGGGGGCCCCTTATATTGTGATTGCGAGAGAAGGTAATACTAACCGGTTCGATAATAGGCCTATTCGTATTATTCGGAGCACGGTGTTTACCAAATTGACCGTAATTGGCGTAAGAGGTGGTCGAAAAATGACGGGGTGTACGTTAAAATTCCACGACCGCTGGCGATTAATAAATATAACTTGTAATAGGGGGTGCTGATCTATTCGGCAGAGTCGTTTCTAAATACGATATCAAAGATCGTATCAAAAAATCGATAGTAAAATTCATTCGCTTCTTTTTTTATTTTTGCCGCACGGAATCGGCACAAAATCACAGCAACAGAAAAAAAATCGGCCGAAAAAACATACTATCCCGTTATTTACTTAAATTAAAGGTTGCGGAACATCTTTTTTACTCCGGCATATACAAAAATTTTTAAATGAAGACGACTAAAATATAAAAACGTAACGGTAACCTAACCATTGGACCCCCTAAAATAAGCGCCCCAGGGACACCTCGATGTTACCGATCGATCGGTTATGATACCGATAATAGTGAAACTGGAAGCGAACCTGATGTTGATGTTGACCGACGGTTGAAGAAACCTAGAATGCGTGAACCGACGCCACCAAAATACAAAAGAACGGGAAGCGCCTGACTTTACAGATCTATCGCACAAGTGACTTTGCAAAGTGTAGAGCTCTAGGGTGTAAAGGCTGACGTTTGTTAGATTTACCTATCGTAAAATATTTCTTTACCGCACAAGCAATCGAAACTATTTTGCACCCTTCACAAAAAAATAATATTTACACGTTTTAAACGCGTCTCTATTTTATTTTTTTTTTTTTTTTGTATGTCGCATTTTAATATTTCTTTTATTTTTAATGAATATGAATATTTTTACAGTCGTAAATGATGATTTGTATTTATCGGCCTCCGTGTTTTATTCGTTTGTTATTTTACTTTCTAACGAATACGACGCGTTTTATTGAAAATTGTTATTAAAAAACTTGAATTCTTATTTTACCTATTTTAACGGCTTCTTTTCGAATTCGTTAAAGTTTACTTTCGTTTAACGGTTAATACGGTTTAAATGTTCGCGCGTTCTCTTTTTCCGAGTTTTAGGAGCGTCAACTATGCGGTAATCAGTTTCTTTCCAGATCCAAAAAAATAATGGTGTTTTTATTGTAACCCCTGATCGATGCGAACAACAGTTAAAAAAGCGCAAATAACACGCCAAAGAATAATAACAAAAAATAAGCGTATTTAAATGCGCGGTAAGGTGTTACCTGCACTATAATGTAAATGATCAAATTGCGACGTTTTTTACAGCGGGTAGTTTTACTCGCACTGTAAAAAAGTAAAACCGATCGATCGAGTTTACCTGATGTATATAACAGTATAAGATAGCTTGTTCGGATTATTATGTCTTTCGAATTCTTTAAATAGTACGACCTGTTATCGAGGTATAGTTACATTTCCGAATAATCGAGATCCGATTCGTCTAATGTACTTGATGTATACGACAGTTAGCTCTTAATCTACTTACACGTACACATTGGACCCTCTAAAATAAGCGCCCCGGCGGCACGTCGATCTTATCGATCGATCCGTTGAGGAGGAGACGAAACTTTTTTCAGAGCGCTAGGACCAACCGTTTTCGAGATATTTGCGATTTTCGTCCGAAAATTCGGATATTTTAAAACTTAAAATATTTTCCACGGTTTGAATCGCTATTAGTCGCAAATACGTCGAACTGCTGCTGCCGAGTGTAACACTCGTACGCCGCTAACCTGTTTAGTAGTCGTGTGTTCTACGTAATATAAATTTCACTCGTTTGTGTGATCCTTAACTACCGTCGGTTGTTATAGTATAATTTGCAGATCTGTTCGTCGTATCGACCGTTGCAGAGCTCCTACTTACACGCAGAGCGTTTCAGAATTATGTTACCGCTCGATCGAGATGAATATTTATCTATCTATCTATTAACCGTGTACCAAACGCGTACGATATCGAACTTAAGCCGTCGATTAGGACCGGCGTTTACGCGTGCGTATGTTTATCACGCGTTAGCTGTGACAGCTTACTTCTTCGATAACCAAAATGTAAACTATATTTATAAAGGGAACTATCTTTTAAGTATCTCCCGTTTAAGTAGCGACATAATTTTGAAACGCGTTGCATTTCACTACCCGGTGCGTATAATCGTAGGGCCGACTGTACGTCCTAATATGTTTATAAAACTAATAAACTGCTCTTCGATAAGTAAACTAGGAACAGACTAGTCTTTGTTCGCAAATATACGTACATTAAAACCCGTATTGAAAAAAACGAACGTAACTCGTACATTGTATTTGTATAACTGTTACTTGACAGACTGTCAAGTAAGAGTTATACACGATATTAAGTTATACAAGATATTTATTAGTATTATTAGATAATAACGTAATAAAATGCCCCCTTAAAAACGCTATAGTCCGACGGTGCTTAATTTAAATTTTTACGTACGCAGAAACAAATGCGTAATTAGTTTTTACAAATTACCTTCTCTTTCGCCCTTCCAGAGTGTTTTTGGACAGATTTGGCGATCAAAGAGCCCTTGCTTTCCGCCATCTTCTGAACGGTACTGAAAAAAACAACTAAACCGCTTTCGTATTCCTTCCGCCGACAAAACTAGAAAAGGAAACGAAAGCTAGAAATACATTGAGATTATTTTAATTAATTTATTTAACGCGCAAAATTTCGGATAGAATATTTAAAGGTTAATAGAGAATCGTTAGCTAATACAATTATACCCGTTGTAGGGCGTTGTCAATCTCTTTCTCGTCTCGTGCACTATACACAGCCATCGGCGACCGAAATACGGCAAATAATCGTGTCACATTTGGTGAAGAATCGAGAGGAATTCTCGACTACGACGAAAAATAATCGGGGTCACAACTATTGGAGCTGCGATTAATATTTCGTACAGATATCCAAAGGTTCGACTTACGGTGGATCGTGTGAACCGGTAGCGTTCGACGTTTACCGCAACGGTGAAATTTATACGACTTACGGTAACGATCTTTCAGTATGTACTAAAGATGCGCTTCTCTGGTGATTGAATACCGACAAAACGACGAGGGAGATATACAGAATTTACACGAAAAAAGCAGGAAGAAACTCCTCAAATAAAAATATTTCAATCAACACTTTTCGTGCTATTTTCTAATTCGGCCCTTATCAAACGGGCAAAACTTCGTTGCGTATCGTAAATTTTATTTATCGTTTCATCACTATTTAATGAAAATCTAAAAGCAAGTCTCGATTAAATAATTTTTGTTTAAAAATAAGAAATAAGTTTTATTAAAAATATATTCCGGGGGAAGTCGCGACGGGGGTACGCTAATATATATCTATATATATGAATATATCCTGACCGACTGACTGATTCATCAACGCCCAGCAAAAACTCGTAATAAATTAAATTAAGTTAACTCCTAATAAGTTATAAGTTAAATCGATGAAAATCTATACACGTGTTCTTACGATGTGCGCACTAAGAAACGATATTTTGAAATAAGTTTAAACGATTAAAACGGAGTTACAATGAAATTTACTATTTTTTTAATTTCACGGTTAACAAATGAAGATTTTAACTTAATTTTTGGTGTGCGAATAATCTTTATGCGATTACCTAAAAACCGGTTTCTAGATTTTTTTTTGAAATTCTGAGTCAAGAGTTATAATGGATTTTTGACTTCTTTTTTTTTGAAACCCGGCTATGTTTTTAATTTCTCGGTAACAAATTAAGATATCGGTTTATTTTTGACGCGCGTAATCTTCATGTAAATATCTAAAAACCAATTTCTAGATTTATTGAAATTTAAACGCTAAGGAGAAACGATGCGACAAAAAAACTTAAAAATGGAATAAACGAATGCATCGGGAAATCGAGAAATCTTACGAAATAACTAAAGTTTTCAATAAAAATGCCCTTCCATAATCAATAAGACATTATTAAGATAATTACCGCTTCCCGAAAACAATTCGCGTATGCGAAATCTTGCTACAAAAATCGTAAGAACCGACCGTCCTATTTCCTAATGTAAGAGGACGAAGAAGATCGCCGACGAACGGCGATGATTGCTGAAGAATAAGCCCAGCAGCCGCCCCAAGAAAAGAGAAGAGGCCTGCACTTTCCCCCGTGTTACCCTTTTCCGGGCCGCGGGACTATTCGAGGTTTACGGTCTGTAAATTATTTACAGCCGGTTTACGAAAAGGCGGGCTACAGAAGAAAAGATGAAAGAAGAATGAAAATCGGTTCGCCGACGCGGACTGGAATCCGCCTCGACCGAGCCCAGCCGAAATGCAGCAGCGAAGACAGCCCGAGGGAAGAAAGTCTCCTAACTTCACCTCACCGAACACCCACCATCCCACGTCCCGGCCAGCACATGCGACTCCTCCGCACTAGAGCCCCGAAAGACCGGAAGGCGCTAACACCAAAAGGACTTCAGAAGACGGACTGAAGTGGAATCGCGCCGGGAGAACGAAGCTCATGTGCGCTTAGTCTCCCACGATCGGCCCCGGTCAACAAATTCTAACCGGTCAAAAGGATCGAATCCCGTAAACAAAACAAAATAATTACAACTTCCGCTAAATAAATAACGACCCGCCCGATAAACGAAAGACACGGCGACAAAGGACTGCTATAAGGAGAAAGATACAAAATCTCCCGTATTCCTTGCGTCCCGTTCCGTAACACATTATAACGCGGTAACTAAACCCGAAGGTTTCTACGCGTCGGAATGTTTTAACCCTAAAGATTAAGAGGTAATCGAAAAACGGGAAAAAGACTTTTTAGTGTTCACACTCGGTTTAGATGAATATGAAACGCTCTAGAAGCACGGGGAAATTTTAAATAATTACCTAAGTCGATTTTAAGAGATATTAAATACCCCGATTTAATTTTTTTGTAAAATCGGTATATAAGGAAAGTATACAAAATCAGATAAAATTTTTATCTCAGTTTGTATTTTAGATCTTGACATTCCATCCCCTCCTCTAATCAAAACAACAATTTCAACACAGCATTAGAAAACTTCAAAAGAATGTATATGTCAAGTCTCCGAAACGGATGGACCGATTTAGATCAAATTTGGCAAGTTGATTTCCGTACGTGAGGCATCAGTCGATCGATAGGTCAAGGCGCAGCGAAATGTAGTTCTCGACAGCCCCGTACTTCAAAATTTTAATCGAAGGGTAGGAAATTTTATTCACATAATTTAATGGCACTTTAGTAGTTAATATTCTTTTTAATAACATTTGGTCTTATACAACCCCCCCCCCCTCTAAAGAAGGGAGGGCAAAAGAAATTTTTTTTATTTTTTGTCATCTTTGGTCTGAAGGTTATATTGTTGAACTAATTAGTCGTGTCCATTGCACTAGTATCACTTTAGTTATGTATTTGACCGATTTAGTTCAGGGATGGGGCATCGTAGGCCTAATTTTTTTGGCTTTTAGTTCATCGGTAATCGTTATGCTTGTTACTATAAGACTGGATAAACCGATTTTTATGAAATTCTGTGAGATAACCTCTGAAGAAGGGTCATTCACACCGCTTACTTTCGGTTACAATTGACCAAGGAGGAGAGGAGACACAGTCACCAAGGATTCTGTAAATTTGACAGAAAAGTTACACAAATAATTGCCGGATCTTTATATTTTACAAAATATTTAGCGGTCGAGACCAAAGTTTGGCTTCTAAATTTGATCAAATCACATTTTACGCCTTTATCGATCGATTACAGTACCGGATATCATATAGAATAGAAAATTCAATGAGAAATATTTACGCGTACATCATTCCAAGTTATATCAAACGATCTTACAGAAAATAAAAAGTTTATAAAATAAAAATGAAATTTGACTGTAACTACATCGTAAACGTACAAATAATCAAACGAACAAAATTTGAAAACGGTCAACTTAACAAGACTTCGCTCTGTCAAAAATACATAAAATCATCGGACCTGTGTTTTAAAACTGAAATATAAGTAACAGAAAAATTTCTGACAACCAGAAACGATTGTATCGTTTAATAACATCGAGTGTATACAGTTTAACATTTTTAGAACTCAGGTTTCTTAATTTTTTTATTCTAAATACAACAATAAGAAAATCCAAACCGCTCTGCCTCTTTTATATATTAAATGTAAAATTATGAGCAAATTTTTATAAAGTAAATACGACTGCATTACTATATATTATTGACTTTAAACAAGCTAAATTCAATTTAAACAACAACAGAACGACGATTGGTTTTTTTGTCCGGCGTGTACTGTTCCAACTGGTCCAGCGGCGTGTTCATCGCACTGTAATCGATAGGAAAACAATCTACTTGTTTACAATTGCGACCAAATATGTATTCTCCTGGTCCGTTTGGATATCTTCCGAGTAAAAAGTTAGCAAAACACAGCCTGTAAATCGAGTACGTAAGAGGATGTTCTCCATTCTGAAACCGACAAACACATTTACTATTTAAATAAAGTATAAAAGTAAGCACTTATAACTTAATTTTGATTAATAAAATAAATACGATTAACGGAAGTTTGATATTGTACCGTGTCTGTCTCCGTTAGGCTTCATCTTAGCCACGACACGTGAAAAGATGGCGAGCTGCAAGAGTCACCAAGAATCATTAAATTATCCAGGACCGTATTAATGAATATTTCTGTACCGGAATTACACGCAGAAACAAGAAATAGAAATTCTCTCTTTTTTTTCCTTTTATATATTCAAAAGCATACGACCGCATAGTGTTACTAAAAGAAAACTTACAAAATACAAAGTTTCATAATCGATGCCTAAAAAAAAATAATGAGACAGAGTTTAAGGCCACAGATAATATTTAACACTCGGATGGTCGCGCCCGATCTGAGAGATCCACCAACTCATTTATTTGGTTTGTCTGTTAATAGCATGGGCGCGCTGTGCTCTCTTTCCGTGTATCCTCCCCACTCAAAGGGCCAAATACGTTAGTAGTGCAATGACCTTCACCGCGTCTGCCTCTGTTCATTTGTTAAACGATTGGATCTCACAGATACCAAGCGACCTAATTTGTAAGTATAGTAGTTTTTATTAATTTGATTTAATTTTCTTGTATTATTCTATGTTGTGTTAATTTATTTACGTGTACAATTATTAAATTATTAAAAAAGTTTTGTTTACTGACATTTATATACTCTGGATCTCCCAGATCCTAGCGACTTATTATGTATTAAAAAAAGTTTCATCTATATTTCTATAATTTTTATGTTTATTTTTTACCTTTGCTAATAACTTTACTTTTTTTCTTCTAGGGGCAAAATATCATAAAAAAAAATATTCGATATTAATAATCCTGAGGATGTTGCACGAATCCATGAACTTTTATTTGACCGTGCGGATGATGAATCTTTTCTAAGAACGTGTTCAGAACAGCCATTTGAGCCTACTTATGACATAGAAAATGAGGAAAATGAAACGGACGCCGAGGAAGAGATAGAACATCGGGAAGATGACTCTAACACAAAGCAAAGCGATACCGAAACAGAGACGGATGAAGAGGATATGGACAGATACATTTAACCGAAAAAAAGGAAACAAGAAAATAGAATCATTCTCTTGGAAAAAAACGCCATACAGTAATAGGAAGAAAACGAATCGTCGCAATTTGTTAGTAAGGCTTCCAGGTGTTATAGGAAACGCCAAAAACATTCACAGCATCGTCAATACACGGTATTGTTTTTTTAACGACAAAATATTAGAAATGATTGTCACTTCAACAAACAAGTTTATCGATCGAATAGGTGCAAATTATTCACGGGAAAGGGATGCATTGCCAACGGATACAACAGAAATCAAGGCCTTCATAGGACTGCTATACATTGCAGGAATGGAAAAAGCAGGAAGGAAGAACCTGGACGATTTGTGGGACTCCGATGGGTTCGGAATAGAAATACTCCGACTAACTATGAGTGTTCGCAGGTTTCGCTTCTTACTTAGATCCTTGCGGTTTGACGACCTAGAAACTCGTCAACAGCGAAGACAAGTTGATCGTTTGGCTCCAGTACGAGAATTATTTACTGAATTTGTAAAAAATTGTCAGTCCTCTTACTCAGTAGGTGCTGATGTAACTATTGACGAAAAACTCGAGGCTTTTAGAGGCAGGTGCTCTTTTATGCAATACGTTCCGTCAAAACCTGCTAAATATGGCCTAAAGATTTTTGCAGTCGTAGACTCTAAAATGTATTTTACACGTGCAATTTAGAGATCTACGCCGGTAAACAACCCGAAGGACAATTTCAGGTTAGTCATAAGAGCATAGATGTCGTCAAAAGACTAATCCTTCCTATCCGTAATTCTGGCCGCAATGTGACGGCTGACAATTGGTTTTCAGATGTTTCTCTTCTACAAGAATTATCTGAAAAATATAGGTTATCATACGTAGGAACCGTAAAAAAAAATAAGTGGCAAATTCCAAAGGAACTTAAAAGCAGAGATTCCTTTTCAAGTATCTTTGGTTATCGAAAGGAGGGAACAATAGTTTCTTATGTTCCACAAAATAAAAATAACAAAAAAAATGTATTATTAATCTCCAGTCTCCATACGGATGGTACAATTGACGAATCAACGGGTGATAAAAAAAAAACCTGAAATAATTACGTATTATAATAAACATAAAATTGGAGTAGACATTGTAGATAAAATGTGCTCCTCATATAATGTCCAACGTGGAACAAGGAGGTGGACTATGGTAGTATTTTATTCGCTTCTGAATATAGCAGGAATCGATTCCCAAGTCATTTATTTAGGTAATGGGAATAAACAACTACCTCGCCGACTATTCCTAAAGGAGCTTGGGAAGGAACTAATTGAGCCACAGCCGGTTAGAAGAATGTTGGTTACAAATTTACCACAAAGCATGAAAATGAGGATTCGAGAAATTTTGCCTGGAAGTGAGCAACCTGCTGGATCCAATGAACCAAGATCATCTGATAACACCTCACGTTGCCGGCCTTGCTTGCAAACTGACAATACAAGACGGTTAACAAAATACTCTTGCACAAGTTGCGGCCAATATTTATGTCTTCAACACTGCGCCTTTGTGTGCACTGAATGTTGTACAAATGTATCAAAAGCGGTTATTGATGAATAATTACAAGTAGTTTAATTTTTTTAATATTATATATAATAACGTTTAATATTTAGCTATAATGTGTATATATTTATTTATTTCATTAATATATGAATTAAAACGTATATTAAACATTTCATTTCACCTATGCAATTAACCGAGCCTAAGGGCAGTGAGAGATCACCGGTATACCCCAAATATTTTGTTGTTCAGCCGATCTTAATTACAATTCCTGACCAAGATCTGTCAGGAATCGTAATTTCTGACCGATCTTTACACCTTGTACAAACGTAAAGTTTTGTTCATCCGCTAGCCTCCACGATGGCCAAACCGGTCTGCAATATGATAACCGGCGGCGGAAAACTGGAAATTATATTAAATTACTTTAAATTATATTAATTTACTTACTGCTGTCATTGCGACATACGCCCGGTTCAAGAGTTCATTTATCTGCTGTGCCGACAGACCAAGCATAGAAGAATAAAATGAACTTAACTCGTCACGAGATATTACACCAGAACCTATAAAATAACAAATTACTTGTAATTATTTAGACGAGAATTTAAATACTACATATTATATTATTTTACAGTAGCGGCTGTTTCTTCTCGTATGACTATTAATAAAACACGATTTTAAGGTAATAGAACCATATAAGTTAGTAAATATATAGAATTAAGATAACTATGAGTATTATAAAAATCTCTGTTCAGCAGAAATAACAGAATAGAAATTAGTTAAAATTCGTCGCTATTATAATTAGTATAATTGTATATTTCTGAACTCGCTTTATTATATGTATGTATATATATATTTCAGAGTGTAGTTAATAATAACATTATAGACAAGGAATACCTACGAATAAAGAATTAAACCGTTAAAATCAAAGGTATAGAATGTTTTAAGAAGGATACAACTAACGTTTTTATGATAAATATTTTTTCTCGACGTTACAAAAATATTCATATCACAAATACTTTTAATTTCACAGCGGTTACTGAAAGCGATTTCCTCTAATGCAAATGCAGGTTTGTACCTCTAACGTGATATTTAAACCGCTTTTTACAATCTTTGTTCATCAGTGTTTAAAATCTCTCTTTGAATATTAGTTTTCTATTCATCAGTATTATGAAGATTCTTTTTTTTAAACATATCTAGAGGAAAAAACCTCATTATTTAAGATCTGAAGATACGCTGATGATAAATCTTTTGATGTCAAATAACCGGAAAATTCTTCCGTAACAGTTCATAAATTTATTATCAAAATATGTAATACTATCTATATCGCTGAAAACAACACTCTTTTCATCCTTCCTGTAACACCGCTATAAACTGTTGAATTAAGTCGTAATAAACTTCATAACCTACAATTTTATGAAATAATAAATGCCATTTAATTTGGTACCCGTCTTAAAAAGGTCAGACAACTTCTCAAATATATAACCGAATAATTAATTCGGTCTTTGCCGAGTTTTTCTTAATTTGGTAAAAACAATAAATTACGTTGCGTTTGTAAATTTCATATCGTTCAAGAATATCGATAACTGGGTTTCTAGGTGCTATGTGTAAATTGTCCACCTAACGATTAATGTTTTCATATGCAGTAGTACCTGTTTCTATAAGCCGGTTTATAAAGACCAATCCCGTTGTATAAAATGCATAAACGGCTGTATCCAGTCTGTCTGATGTAAAATTTAGTCTACTGTCTGCGGTTTAATTTTATATTACGCGATTTGTCAGTGTGAGTTTCTTATGAATCTGTATTGTTTGACAAGCAACTAACTTTCTTTACCGCAAATGTTAACAACTTTGTATGACCGTCAATGAATATATGTCAGTAGTACTTTTTGTTATTAACTGTGTTTTTGAGTTTGTTCTTTATCGTTTATATAAGTGTAGATAAGGAAGATAAACATTAACCCGTGAAAAAACTTTTTTTTTACGTTAACCGCTTTAGCGTAGTTGCCGGCCAACATAGACGGTTGTCGTATTAGCAACATAATACGAGTAAGAATGCTGCAGTTTAACAAGTGCCCGTCCTTGTATTACGATATAGCTGATTCAAATCAAACGAATGGATATTGAAATGACATTAGTATACGATAAGATCGTTCCATCTACAAAGTTAACTTTAAGTGCGGTGTTGCAGCGTGACAAATATAGTAATTTGTAAAATTTACCCTTGCGTTAGTTAAATATTCTCATTTTGTAAGTCGCAAACTTTTTGAATCTCCTATTGCTACACTCACTTTGTAAAAAACTTCCTTTTTTTTAAATATCGGGATCCATTATTCGTCTTGATCGTTAAAACAAAATTAGCAGTAAATCAAACCGTATACGATACGGTTTGATAAAATACCGTATGTACGACTAAATTTCCCACGAAAGATTTCGTGGGAAATTTAGTTATTGGCCGGCGGGAATGTG
Source organism: Lycorma delicatula (assembly GCF_047948215.1). Taxonomy (NCBI): domain Eukaryota; kingdom Metazoa; phylum Arthropoda; class Insecta; order Hemiptera; family Fulgoridae; genus Lycorma; species Lycorma delicatula. The sequence goes on along the minus strand of NC_134459.1, from coordinate 181,181,692 downwards.
TGTGTCGGCAACGGGTGATCTTGCGGTAGAAGAGCAGTACACGATAGCCAAGCGATCGCCCTCCTTTTTGATAACGGTGATGAGTAAGCTTGAGAGGACAAACGTGCGTTTCTCTCAGGCTCAACGTGCGTTCATCGTCGAAAAGTTACTTTAAATCGCAGTCGTCTTAAAAATGCGAGGAAGATTTCCTGAATCGCGGGTACCTAATAAATCGACGATTTTACGTGTAATCGCTCGCTTTAGAGAACCCGATCGGTCCAGCCGACCTACGGTTTTAATCGATGCGTCCTTGGGAAGTATCTGCGTATCCTTGGTACGTTCACCAAGAAATTCGATACGAAAACCGCGTAAACTAACCGGAATGTCTTACGGGAATATTTGCAGAGCCATAAAGCAGCCGAAATTCAGTTCGCGTCGCATTCATGTTGCGCATGAGCTGCGAGAACCTGGTAGAGGACTACATTGCTGTAAATGATTTTTCGGTTTGATTCCTAACAGAGTTCGGGTGTCGGATTATGTTTTCTACTCTGACGAAGCACGGTTTCACCTGCGGTTACATAAACAACCAGAACGCCAGATACTGGAATTCAGAAAACCGTTACGTTTTCCACGAGGCCCTGTTACGTTCACAAAAAGTCGGAGTTTGGTGTACGATTTTCCAGAAAAGAATTGTAGGCCCGATTTTTTTCACGGAAACGATAACAGCTGAACGTTACCGGGATGTAATCGTGTAATTTGTAGCGCTGTTAAAGGCTGATGAACGAATTTTCTGCCGGCTGCAGCAAGACGGTGCGCACAAAGCGAATAGCGCAACGATAATGTTACGTGAATTCTTTGGGAAATACATCATTTCTCGTGGACAGTGGCCGCCTAGATCGCAGATTTAATTCCTGCCGACCTTTTTCTTTGTACGTCTACAAGTAGAACCCTCACACGATCGACCGTCTCAAGCGCAACATCGAAGACGAAATATGCCGCATAGGTGCAGCGAACATCCGAAAAATAGCAACTAACACGAAGAAACTTGTTGAGGCATGTGTAACAAAAGGCGGAGGGCATTTTCAGCATCTATTTTGAGAAAAATAAATATACATTGTGTTCACCTAAAAAATACAGTAGAGTATATTACGTTACAAAGATATTGTACCTCTAAAGGCCCTTATATCCATAGCACAAAATTAGCGAGCATCAAGCCAAAACCTGTACAACACCGCTGAAAAGAAAGGGCTCAACGATAATGAATAGAAAGAAAGGAACAGTATAACTACAAATAAAACGGTGAATCGATCAAAGATACGTTCCAAGTACGATCGATCATTCCACCCGCAATCCCTCAGATCAGTGTATCTTCTTAAACAGATGTAGTCTATTAGTAATCGATGATTTTGCATCGACCTGTTGAAATATGTACTGCAATAATCTACTTTCCTACCGGCTACTAAAGAGTTTCTGAGGTTAAGGTCAGGCTTTCTTAAGGAAAACTTCATTCGTTCCCAAATTTATAATTAATAAACTTTCAACATCTGACTTAAATCATCTACCCGAGGGTCAGCTCAAACAATAACAGCAGTGCCTGTAATGATAAATTGATAAATGCGTATTCTGTCTGCTACGAAATAAACACCTGCTGTTGAGGGTGTAGACCGATACGCGGCCGGTTAACTCGAATGTAATAAATAAGAAAAAATCTTATTTTAATTTTTATGTACTTTTCGGTGTTAATAACTGCGGTAACGGGTCGCAGCATAGAATTACTAAAATTGGATCTCCGGTCGTAGGTTCTCGATAATCATTCGTACCGATTAAATATTTGTTATCACCGTTAAATTTTTACGCATATATGCAGACATTTTCTAGTTTTACGTTAACACTAGAAAAAAGGTGGGTCTACGTCCCGCCGCGAGAATGTTACAGGATTTATGCTTCACTACACGTGATTTTGTTAAATGTTTTTGCCGATTGTAACTAAATTTACAATTTACAATTTAGCGTAGTAATAACAACAAAAACATTTACGACGAAAAGCTTCAAAATCCTGAACGTTTTTAGCCGTTACTTGAATTGTGATTTTTAACACGGCTCTAACTCCGATCTTCTCCTTTTTTATCTTCAAAGCGCAAATATGATTTTAGATAAACCGAGTTCTGCCGCCTAAGCGCGGGATAGTCGAACATCATATGTTCATTTGACTGGACCCCGCCGCAGACATACAGCACATCGGTTGCTGACGGAACCTAAACAGATATCGCTTCACTTCCACACGGTCGGTGAGCCCCTGGGCCTCCGTCGCCCTTAAAATTGAACTTGAGGCGTAATATCCCCGCAAGTCTTGTGTAAATATATGCAAAGACCTTCCCTTAGATGCGGTGTCCCGTTCAAGCAGCTTTGCTTCCATCGCGTGACTCTGAAGCCTCTTTCGCAAGCGGGAGACGGGCAACAGTACGAGATTTTGATCCGGTGCATTGTGATCACCGTTCCGCTCTGGTACTCGCCGATCTCGAAACCGCATTCCAAATACCTCGGCCTCCCGACCTCTTTGCAAATTTTCCAGATGGCTGCACGAACTTTCACCGCTAAATCTGTCGGGAGAGCCTTTCCCGCTACAGTAATAGCCTGGTAGGAGGTTGCTTAAAAGACACCGGTGCAAAAGATCAGAGCTCTGCGCTGAACACTCCTAGAAAAAGTGATCTATTTCTTTCCGACCTGTGCGCCAAACGGGCGCCGCGTAGCCGGTCGTACTTTGTAAGACACTTCCGTACAACATGTACAATTGACGACACAACAACCCGTAGTGTTTCCAAGTAATCCTCCTAAGCTTGTGAATCACAGAGACGGCGTTCGCCGCCACACTTGTTTAACGCGGTTGCTAAACAGCAACTTTTCATCGGGTAAAACACCTAGGTACTTATGAAATCGTTCGAGAAGTATAAATCGTTTGTGCAAGCGTGCAGCCGCCCGGCGCACCACCATTGATTGCTCCCTTCTGCGCCAATAGCAGCTAAAATAAAAATGTGAACGCGTACAACAAACAAACCCACGCACTATCCTCTTTTACGGAAAAGATGAATGATTTGTGGAGAGCGATGATTGAACATTTAAGTTGCTATTTTTTTTATTAAGGGATTAATTTATTCGACCGATAAGAAACACCGCAAACCAACAGTTTCTACTACATCTCTAACTAGTGTTTGAATCGCTGATCCGCAGAATCGCTTTCCTACGTCTAGGACTGCGTAAATCGTTTTTACGATTCTTTTATCCGTCAGAATTTTATTCCCTGAAACATCGTAAGAATATTGAAAGCAACAGGTGTTAGAAAATACAGTTTGCCACGTTACCGGTGATCGGTGGATCGTCGCAATAAATCGTAAAATGAATGAAATCGATGAATAAAAATAATGTATACCGCTACTGTTGATGACTTGATAGATGATTTTTGGAAGATACTGTAACCACACAGGAAAATCAGCCAAATTGTACGCATTATGAAGCAATTTGCCCCAGTGACCCAGCCATTCTTCTAAAGAGATCACTTGTAACTGAGGTTTAAGTTTTATACCTATAAAAAGAAATAAAAAGGTAAAAATTAGAGACGTAAACATGATATTTACGACAGAGAAATTACTTATAAATTGTAATAGCATTAGTCAAATTTTTTTTTAAAACGTTTATACGTAAAACATTTGTTAAATTTGTTTATATTTGTCGTATTTTAAACAAATTCAGATAATTATAACGATAGTGATTTTACGCTTAAAATATTTTTTAGCTACGTTAAAACTCATACGGCATAGCAAAGTACATCGGCATAAATAGGTAGGTCCGAATAGATTTAAAAAGTAACTACCATTTACCGTCTACATAAGTAGGTTTTTCTTCTGTCCATTAATCTACTATTTTAACTGTCCTAAGGAAACGGTTCCAAAGGTTCGTTTAGATCTGAAATTTATGAGAACCGGCTAATAAAACTTAATACCGGCTGTCGGTATTTTAATTTCATTTCATATTCTTTTCTTTAAGTTGTTACTCTGATAGACGTTCAAAAAGCGCCGTAAAACATCGATAAAACAGTCGCTCGTTAAAAATTTTATTTTATTATCCGCTTTAAAAATTTTTAATATATAATTCTTGGATTTAATTTATTTGAGAATAGCGGAACGATAGCGCATTTCATCTTGATTTTAACGACCTCCAAAATCCTTACGATATAATCGTAAAGCATGCAGATATCTAATACAAATCCATTTTACAACTTTGTTCTTCACGTCCAACAACATTTTCGGGAACAAGTTTTCATCATCAGATGGAAATATGAATAATTCATTTCATTAGAATGAACCGATGGAGATAAAACCGTAGATAAATTTATATAATTATACATACTACACGAGCAATAGCATCTCAGTCTTTGATCCGGAAGGTTCTGCTTCAAACTCCGGGGGCTTGACAGTCAATCACACATTCAAAAATCTACCGTCTATTACCACAGATAATTTTAACAGAGTTTAAATACCTGCAGTAACTACAGTGTAAATAAGCGTTTCGCATAATACGTGTAACTACAACTATCGATGACAACAATTATATCTGTTGTCTTGAACGGATCGATCAATTAATTGATCGTTTCCGACCTCCGGCCCCGTACTGCAAACTTGCATCGCATTGCCAATTGCTTTTTCAGCAAGAGCAGTGTTCTACGTTCTCGCCGTCGGGGTTGAACAACGATCGGTGGCGGTTAGTCAACCTACGCTGCTGCAGAATGTGTGTCGCGGTAGTGCCACCGTCGGCTAAATAAAGACGTTTCCTTTGCGTGTCGGTCTCCGTGTTTCGTAGCTCGTGGGGCCATGGAAATTTCAGTACCTCTGGCAGGTTCGGCAAGCGATTTCGCTCCGACCTCGTCGGTGGTCATATATTAGGAGCGTTTTAGCTTTCGACTGTTCGAGCGAGGTTGTGCAAGAACAGACAGCCTTGCTCGGACTACATTTGCGGACGCTCACCTTCTTTTGCGCCAGGTGGTAGGTACTTACAAGCTGTAAACGTAGTACCTGGCGTTGAACCAGGTGTAGTTTCTCTTTTAGCGGCATAGAGCGGCAATCCGGAGGGGATAGCCTGGACGACTTGGTGGGTATCACCAAGGACTTGGTGGCCGTTGACCTCTTCGCACCGCTAAGGTGTCGATCGGCAGGTCGCCGCCGAGGCCGCGGACTCCAGCTAAGGATCCCGTGGTCTGTGCGGGGGAGGTACCCCTACACACTCGTGATCAGGTAGCATTGCACGTAAAACCTACAGTAGTCTGCTTCGAGTTGTGTAGGGTAGGCGGTAGCTGTAACTGCACGAGGAGAGCACGGTGGCGAGGGGCAAGCCAAGTCGGAAGGGCGTCCTCTTGCGAAGTCGGGGGTGGCTGATGACAGCGGTGTGGTGATCTATTCTGAGCGGGAGGTCTCCGGGGAGAAACCTGTAAAGGTGAACTCCGGGTCCAACAGTTTAGGGCGGATCGATGAGATGCGAGCCGCGCGGTCCAAAATCTCCTAAAATAAGGAGTCGCGTATTTCGGTCGAGTTTCAACAGCTTGTCGACTCGTACCTGTCTCAATGTAGCTCGACGGTTGCTGAGCTGACGTTAAAATGTGAGGGCCGCCAGGGCGCTAACCGTGCCTTAGATTGAGTCGTTGATCGGCTGTCGGGGAAGGTAGACCGAGTGGTGGAAGGAGTCAGGGACTTCAACCGGCATGTGCGGTAAGATCCACACTTCTTTGAAACGGGTGAAGGAGAAGGTAAAAAAGCCTCTGGCTAAAAAAATTAAGCGGGACACCGTTAAGGTGGCCCAGTAACGCCCGGTCCGGAGGCTTCGTCTGCGGTGACGAGCTGACCCTGAAAAAGGTCCTGGTCCCGCGGAGAGAAATGTTCCAGATCTCACGGGTCACAAGAACAAGGGACCACGGAGTAGTCCTGGAGGTCGTAAACGAGCAGCAGGCCGACGTTCCGAAAAAGAATCGGCTGAAGGCTCAGTTGCTGGCCGAGCGGAGGCCACAAATATTAGTATACGATTTGGCAAGGGCAATGAAAATCCTCAAGGCGATACAAAGCCAAAATCCAGCATCGGATATGGCTGCCGAGGGCTTCCTCAAGGGAACCAGCGTGGTCCGGCAGTTGGGGCGGAAAGAAGCCTCAAGAGCCATTGGGTAATTGAGACCTTGTCTAAGATCCGGAAGGTCTTGGTGGTCGGTGGTCGGCTGTTCCTTGGGCGGACCTCTTGCAAGGTCGTCGATCATACAAAAGTATCCCGGTGCTTCAATTGTCAAGGCTTTGGTCACACCTCTCTCCGCTGTAGGACACAGTCGGAGATGTGTGGTCATTGCGCCCTTGCTGGGCACAGGGCAGTTAACTGCCCGAGTAAGACAGCACCTGCAAAGTGCGCTTCTTGTGCCTTGGTGAAAGACTTTGATACTGCACACCGGGTCGGAGGCAAACAATGCAGGTCGCACGACATAGCCCGGGCGAAGATCGTACGTAATATGGCGTATGGTGACGCCCGAATTTGGGGAAGCTTTCCAGGAAGGTCGTCACCATATAGAACACATGCGCCTGAGACAGTTAAACCTGCATCTCCATGTAGAGGTTGCGAAGAGACAGGGAGACAGAGGTATTTGGGATGCAGTTTCGAGCCGGGCCTGTACCGGAGAGTAACGGTGATCGCAATGCAGCGGTTCTAAATTTCGTTCGGTTACCCATCTCCCACCTGAGGAGGAGGCTTTACAGCCACGCGATGGATGCATGGCAGCAAGAATGGCACACCACGACTAAGGGAAGGTCCTTGTATAGATTTATACAGGACATGGGGTAATGGTATGCCTCTCCTTCGTTTTTAAGGGCAACGGGTGCCCAGGTCTCTCCAACCACGCGAACTTGAACCTATATTTTTTTCGGTTCCGCCTGGCAGTTGATGAGCTGTGCGTCTGCGGGGAGGTCCAGTCAAATGAACACCTGGTGTTTGACTGCCCTGCTTTTGGGGGGGCCAGAACTCAGGCCACCCTGGAACTTAGAGGTCAAGGGGAAAACTGGCCACTCATAAGCGGCGAGTCAATGTGGCGTGAGCCGCATTGTCGAACCGTGTGGGAGTTCCTACATGCCGTTGCTTTGTTCAACCAGCATCAGTAGTTTATTTAAGGGAAAGACTCCTACCTCAGTGCTGTGGGAAGCTACCCGAGAGTTATGGCTGGCCATCGGCCAATTAAATCTCCAAGCGGTTTAGTATTAGTGGACAGGTACTTGCTCGCATTCAGCGACCTAGGCGTGGCAGCGAATTGCTGTCTTGACGTGATAAATTTAATTTATTGAATGTCATATATATTTTAGTAGTTGACGGGGTGCGCCTACCCATTTTAGAGTATATGACAAGTGAGCGGTGGGACACGAAGCAAGTAGTGTGTGGCACCATGCTTAGTACGCTCACACAATTAGGTTAGCTCTAGCAACCCAGTTAGGACACTGGTCGCTACACTGATTTGAGGCTCAGTAGCTGTTTGTGTCTTATTCTCTGCCACCGGTTCATCGAGGTAAGCGGTCACCATTCCGTAACTTTTCATTACTCTCTAAACGTTTTTCTCACAAAAGATATTTCAGTTTGGGAAACAAATGATGGTACCAGGTCCAAATCGGAACTGTAGGGTGGGCGAGTGGTTAACCCCCCGGGTTGATCTAGTGGTGAACGCGACTTCCCAAATCATCTGATTTGGAAGTCGAGAGTTCTAGCGTTGAAGTCCTAGTAAAGGCAGTTACTTTTATACGATTTTAATACTAGATCGTGGATACCGGTGTTCTTTGGTGGTTGGGTTTCAATTAACCACACATCTTAGGAATGTTCGAATTGAGACAGTCCAAGACTACACTTCATTTACAATCATACATATCCTCCTCATTCATCCTCTGAAGTAATACCCGAACGGTAATTCCCGGAGCTAAACAGGTAAAGAAAGAGAGCGTGGACGAGTCAAATATATTCAACTTAAATCTTAGATTATATTTTGTGTTCATCACTAAGCCTGCGAGGACCGCCACCTCGCACAAATCTTTTTGTACAGGGTGATTCAAAGAAACGAGAAATTTTGAAAGTTGTGTTGGTAGCCGTGGGCGATTGGTACCACTTGATAAGTGGCGCCAGCCTCTTTAATCTACCTAACCTGCCATTTAGTTGTCATGGATCTTTGGAATGGTGCACAACGTGCATTTGCTATCAAAGCGTTTTACAAAAACAATGCCAGTGTGGAGGGGGCGCGTAGAGAATTTCGCCCTCATTTTAATCTGGGACGGCACGACCGTGTTCCATCAGCACGTACAATTAAAACACGGATATCTAATTTTGAGGAAACCGGTTCGGCAATGAAAAAGAAACGTCCAGGCCGTGAGTGAACCGTCCGTACACCACAGAATGTTCAAGCTTTACAAGATGCTGTCACACGAAGTCCACATCGGTCAATTCGTCGTCTCTCAGCATCTTTACAATCGCATAGTTCAAGCGTTCGAAGAATGTTAGTGAAGGACTTGCAATACCATCCGTACAAGTTGCAGATCGTCCAGGAACTGAAACCGAACGATGCGGTTGTACGAGCACAATTCTGTAATGTAATGTTTCGGAAGATAAACGATAACGAAGAGTTCGTTCACGAACTGCGGATGTCAGACGAAGCGCATTTCCACCTCAGTGGATTTGTTAACGAGCAAAATTTCAGATACTGGGCACAACAAAATCCTATGCAGCTACACCAGCGTCCGTTGCACAGCCAGAAAGTGACCGTGTGGTGTGCTATGTCATCTTACGGTGTTATAGGCCCTTTTTTTTTTTTTGAGGATGACAACGTTCTTGCGATTACAGTGACGTCGGCTCGTTACGTAGCCGTGCTTGAAACCTTTGTTGTGGAACAACAAAAGAGATTTCCACCGATTATTACTTAACACAGCCTGGTTTCAAGAAGACGGAGCAACGTCACATACTGCACGAATATCGATGGCAGCTGTACGCCGATTGTTTGGACAACGTGTCATTTCACGAAACGGTGAGATTAGATGGCCTCCCAGATCGCCTGATCTCTCAGTTTGCGATTACTTTTTGCGGGGTCACCTTAAAAGCAAAGTGTTCCACAGTAGACCTGCTACAACGGAAGAACTGAAGGCAAAGATCCGAGAAGCAATTGCGGAAATTCCAGTCGAGATGTTACGTCAAACCGTGAACAATTTACCATGAAGAGAATTCGTGAGTGTTTACGTAGAAGAGGAGGTCACCTGGAAGATGTCATCTTTAAAAAATAAACTAAAATGCATGTATCCTAAAATGGCAACATTTGTACAATTACATGAAATAAAATTCATTTTCTCAAAAAAATTTTTCATTAACGTTATTTAATTTTTTAAATTTCCCGTTCCTTTGAATCACCCTGTATTTGAGTTCAGTAGTGACAATTTTACGGATAATGGTAGAGAAAAGTGAAAAACTCTATTATTTTTTTAGAATGTGACACGCCGATTTCGTTCGATGAATTCGTCAACACGACTCGGAAAATCATCCGTATTGATACACTCGCCTTACACGCTGCGACATTCGATATTCTCCTATTCATTTTTAATACGCACAGTAATAGTAGGAGCATGCAGAACACAATTAAGAGTTCGCACGATTAAACACAGACGCGTAACTGAGTCCGGCCTTGTAGAAATAGACCGTCCGTGAGCATCACTTGCGCGGTAAGGATGGGCGAACGCGTATAACTTTCCGTATCACCGGTATTATTATTATTATTATTTTCTACCCTTTTGAACTCAAGACAAATTAAGGGTTGGAAAGTTGTTTTTAATTTGATGTCGACATATATACTTCAAAAACTGAAAGAAGAATTAAAAAATGTGTTTATTTTACAGCGCTTACCTTTATCTCTGGACTGTTGAGCTGATATAAAATGATCAACAAATCCTTCTTTCACTTGCCTGAGTGTTATAAATTCTGGTGAGTTATCGGTCCAATCGGCAAAATGTCGCAGCTTCTAAAATATAAAATTAAACTAACTAAATTATGACAAAGTTAATTTAAACATTCATATTAACAAAAAATTGTTTCTGTAACAAATATAATACTTAAGTGCATTTACGGTAATGCTTGCTGTAAAATTGAGAATTAGTTACATAATTTCTTGAAAAGTGAATACAGTTATGAGATACTGAAATTACATCATTAGACATCTGTTTACTGTATATACTATCTTCCTTTCTGCATTATAGTTCTCTCTCACTCTAGTTTTCTCTCTCTCTCTCTCGCTCTCTCTCTCTCTCTATATATATATATATATATATATATATATATATATATATATATATATAAATAAGACATTCAATGTCTTATTTATGTCTATATTCTATTTCATTTTTTAGAGAGAAGATATATTTTTATTTGGGAGTACGCAAAACACTTTTGCGTTATCATCGCTCGGAACAACATAATACAATATTAGAAAAGATAACATATTTAAATACTTATTAAATAATTGAATACAGACGCGTAACCTTAAGAAACAACAAGATATTCGACGGTATCATCGTATTGTTTCCTACAAACAGTAAACGGGAAACTAATACGCAGAAATAGGAAAACAAATTCTAATTCATCATAGGATGAAAATTGTCCTGATTTTTTTTAAGTTTTTGAAAGAAAAGAATGTAGGGCGGCTATAACACAAGTGATAAAAGAAGACTATACGATGAACATTTTACTCATGTATAGAACTGTTGTATTTCAGTGTCAAAGAAAATATAAAGAAATTCATGAAGAAAATCAATACGATACTAAATGAAATAAATTATCGATCTGAAATTGTTAACGAATGATTATATTAAAATCAACACGTATCAGACTAATAATAATATCAGTAATTAGTATCAGGTACTTGGGCATCTTCTTTTCTAATAATGCTAATGATCTGGAATCTTAGTCTCGATTTTCTGGAATGTTTCTGGAAGGTTAGCGTACTAAAATATCCAATAATGAATATCGTAGTACATTGTAACAATACAGTTCATTTATTGTAGCGTAGAACCGTGCTTATAATTAAAGTAAAGCCTGAAATAAGATAAGGTTTACAGAAAAAGGATTATTTTATCTTTAGAATAATGATTGTCCAACCACTGCACAATCAACTCTTGAAAAGTTAGGCTGAAAGGTTGTACTAGACCTTAAATCCAAAATTTGCCCCATCATATTTCTTTTTTTTTATTTGGCTCCCTCAAGAAACACTATTCAAAAGATTCACTGCAACGAAAAGTTAAAAATAAAATTACAAACTTACTTCAAATTCAAGAAAATAAATTTTTTTGCTGCTAGCTAAAAACCCAGTAGAAGTGTACAATTGTGGCAAGGGATTATGTTGAATGAATTACCTATACGTAAAGTAAAACATAAAGGTAATATTAATTGTCATCGGTCCAAAGACCAGTTTGATCTATCCACTGTTACCAACAGCTGCTGCGTAAAACCTAGGCACCATTACAGAGGTGTCCTAATCGAATTGTTACAGGTGGAATCCACTTCTTCTCCTTCCTAAGTATGTATATATATATGTATATCCAAATAATGATTAATGCATCAGTCAGAAAAAAATGAACACTTTCAAACTAATATAGCTTAAGTTTGTCAACTTAAACACAAGCTTTTCATTTGAATACAGACCTGGGTGATTAGATTTCAGGTGATAATTTGTAGACTAATTCTATTATGTAAATTTTTAACTATTTATTTTTTTCTCGTCTAGAGTGTCCGTTAGTTGTTTTAGGTTCCCTGTCTGCATTAGAGTGTTGATATTTAAGGTCCCCAAAAGAACCAAAACCAAGAAGAAACACTTGGTTTTTAGTCTTATTTGTTGTGTTGTTTGTGTAGTCGTCAGTAACGTAGTTCCGGGAAGCTCCGACACTTCCGAGCATGAGGTTCTGGACTCTCCAGAATCCGATGGTCCGGTGACACTGCCAACGGCAGTGGAGCATTCCTGTTTCCAGTTACCTCCTGGAGTAGTTACATTTTGTATAGACATTGCCATCATGCATTTTAGTTTAAGGAATGGTGGAGTGAAAGGGTTTCCCCTGTCACTCATTGTTAGAACTAAGGTTGTAAGCCCTAGAGCATTGTTCCGCTTTATTTCAGAGAGATCATTAACACTCTCCTATCCAGGCGCACCACGTGGAGGCTCGAACGTCAAGTTGTTCCCTTAGTGAAATGCGTAAACATGTCGGGACCTTTCCGTTCCGGAAGATTGACGCCACCTAAGTATATATATATATATATCCAAATAATGATTAATGCATCAGTCAAAAAAAAATGAACACTTTCAAACTAATATAGCTTATGTTTGTCAACTTAAACACAAGCTTTTCATTTGATTATAGACCTGGGTGATTAGATTTCAGGTGATAATTTGTAGACTAATTCTGTTATGTAAATTTTTAACTAACCGATATATTAATTTTTAGTTTATAATGAATTTTTCTGAAAAGGCATAGAAAATGACTACATAATGTGAAGCAATATTGTAGCATAGATTAACCCGTTGGTGTACCGGTCAGAAACCAACATAATAGTGTTCTAATCTGCAGTACAGTAATCTCTAATTTGATTACCGGCTATGATCTAGCACTTTTAAGTCCTATATAATAACAGCATACATTGAAATCCATTGCAACTTGTGCAATGTTATAAAAATAAAAATTCAAAACAACAGCCTTCATACAGATGACTTCACATAAATACACAAAAAGTAACTGTTATTGTTAATTCAACTGACTTCTATGAACGCATCAAAATCTTGAACAGATATTAAATCATCACGGTCCATATCCAGTAAATGGCTAAAAAAGTGTTCCAACTTCTCTCTTTGCACAGGTGTCAAATATGTAATATTATCAGCGATATTATCACTGCTGTTTTCACAATTAAACATATTTTCATCATCGCTCGGATATCGTTTAACCCATGTAGCTGTAAAAGATAATGAAAAATTTGATATAAAATTTAAAAAATATTATTAGTTATTTAAATTGTTATATATCATTGAATATTACCCTTAAAATTTGAAATTTATCTCATATTTGTATCTTCACAAATACAAAATGCCAGTGTTCATTATTACAAGACATTTACAAACTGCAGTTATTAAAAGTATGTAGTAATTAAAGTATGGTATTAAGTATAATAAAGTATGTATAATATAAAAGTATTAATGTGAATTTAAAAGCAAAAAAAAAGTTATTGTGAATTTTGTAAATCACTAAAACCAGTTAATTTTCTAGTTTTACTGTTACCAAGTCCATTAGTTCACGAAGCAGCCACTGAGTAGCTGGATATTTACAATATACTGGTGCAGAATGTAGTACAATCAAACACTACTATTCAGATGAAATTCGGTACTAATGATCACTAACAATCGACTCAAACAACGATTACTACTGCAGTTTTCTTGAAACTGGATATGCAGCACACAATACCCAAGGTTAAAGCAGAGGTCCTACTAGACCCAGTTACAGATGAGACAATCAAAAACCGCCACAGACACATGTTCCTATTCCAAAGAAATAAGTTAAAAAGTCCTCTGAAAACTTAATTTTAATCAGGAGAGTATTCTTAACCAAAGAAATTCAAAATATGTATGCTGTCAATCTTTTGCAATAACCAAGAGGTAACTGCTTCTTGCTTGATTTCCTTTACATGGAAAAACAATAAACATCTCTAACTGTATTTTATCGATCAAGAAACTTCAAAAACAATTTTTTAGAAAAAACTACATAGAAAGTAGAATGAAATATAATTTATACCATGATAAAACACTCTTCTTTTACATCACTCTTCTTTCATAATATCAAAGATTCTTGAACGAGCAGAAAAATAATTATGCCGCATCCCTGATCTAATTTTATTTATTTAGTCTAATTAGATGTATGAAGGAACGGTTTAATAGAGTAACTCTGACAATGAATGAAGCTAAAACCTTCTTAATGATTTTTGGACTTAGTGCAAAGTCATTGCTTGTTAATATTAGTGTCTCTGCATGCACCAGACTACAGAATAGTACAACTACAATTTTGTATTCTGTAACCCCCTACTAAGAGAATGCGTAAATTTTTAGGAGTATTTATTGATCAGAACACAAAGGGAAACTACCATATTGCTTTTCTTTACTTGTTAAGAAATTAAAATCTATTGTCTATATAATGTTTATTCTTAGATAATATTATGCTTAACCTATAATATTCATTACCATTTACATATCCTATATATACAATAATAATTATAATTGAATTATATAATTATAATAATAATAATAATAATAAATAATATATATAAATATAGGAATTGTGAAAACAAAAAAATGTTGATACTGTGATGTTCTATTAAACTGGTTATTAGTATAAACTACACTCGGCCTCTATCGCTCAAGCTTTTCTCTGATACGGGGTAAATAGTAATGTAATTGTTTTTGTGTGTTCTACGATTTAATCTGACATTTGTTTTGTTATTTTGTAATAAATATTAATATTATATAGTATTCTGTTGTAAATAAATAAAGAAATAAAGGAACCGCTAAGGGGACAGAATTTTGATGACACAAGCAGAAAGGGAAATTCTTGGATCGTAGAAATGACTGGCAAAAACATTGCTCGAGGAATATCTTAAAGAGCTTTTACAAAGTGAATTTAGCTTGTAGAATCAAAAGTACACAAAACCCATTTCCATTGTTGGAAACCATTTCATGAGAAGATTTTGATAATTTTAAATAGTAACACCAACCGGATTGGTCCAGAGGTAAAATCATCATAGTAAATCAGCTGTTAAATAACTGATTTGGAAACCTATAAAGTCAGTGATTAGAACCTTCAGACTTGAAGGTTCTAAGGTTCAGATTATAATAGTATAATAGTTTAAGGTTTAGGTTATAAAAGTAACTACTTTGTTACTTTTTATAGATTTCAGTACTTGACAATAGGTACAGGTGAACTTTGGTCGTTGGAGTTCAATTAATCACACATCCCATGAACGGTCAACTTGATCCTGTAAGAACATTATTACATAATTATATTGTACACATTATTGTATACAAGACTATATATCTGATTTACATGTCATACATCCATACTCATCTCATTAGGCTAAGGGGTTGCTTACTGTTCACAAGTTGAACAGATTGCAACATACACATTAGGAATAGAAAAAAAATGGAATAGATATGAAAGCAAACTTTTGCAATTTTTTTTTACCGTAGTCTCCTTTTACCTCAATGTACATATTCTGTATCGTCCAAACTATTTTATACCATCAGAAAAATATAATTTGTCGACACTTCCATCATATTACGCACATTACTTCACTGGCAAATTTTTTTCCAGTGAGCTAGTTTCTCATATCTACTTACTGAAGTAAGTAAATTGCTACTCTGTGAGTTGGTACGCTGCCAGGATAATTTTTTTTCTCTGTTAATTACAGTTTTTTTTTTGCTTGATTTATGCAATCAATGTAATAAATGTGCATAAATTCTCCAGTTAGTTTTCTTTTTTAATGTTTAGCATATTTAAAAAAAAAAATAGTTGCCATAAACTTTCAGCCGTTACAACTTTAGCTTTTTTTGCAGCATTCTACCTGCTTCAATCTATTCTTATGGCTATCCTTTCATTTCTGATTTGATTGATGAGTCTACGTTTCATTAATAGATATAAATCAATGAAGAAATTCACTTGATTACATATATAAATCTTAAACACGGCCTACAAGTTTTTGTTTTTGATCAATCGTGAACAAACATAGCACCCATCTTGTCGATAGTCTTTTGTGCAAAAATTCATGAAATACATTATGCATATTTTAAGTTGAGATGTTCATAATATTAGCAACCGCATACTCCTTAATTTAACGATTTCTGATGTTATCTCATTAAAATGATTCGTCATTTTAGTTTTTGAAATCGCATTTGAATTTACCAAAACAAAAATGAATTGATGATATTGGTAGTACAGAATCACAGAAAACATTATTATTAAATTCATCTAATGACATTTTGATCCATTAAACCTTTTACCAAATATTTAATTGCTACACAGTAATTGTTTTTCTCCATCTTCTTTCTTTTTTGAAATTGTAACTTGTTTACGTCAAATGGCTACGTAACAAATAAACAAACGGATGGAATGTGATGAAGTTTTGATAGGAATCATGTGAAAGGTGGTCAAATATCAATTATTCATTATTAAAGCTATATATTATGAGGGTCAGTCAATAATTAAAGAAATAAATAGCTGTGAAGGTAAAACAGATGGTAAGAAAGTTATGATACTTTCAAACTGTTAAAAATTATGAAATATTGGAAAAATTATAAGGTAAATTAGAAAAGAGATCTTTTGAAAAGAAGAACTAGATTAATAGCAGTTATACTTACATTAAAACAAATAAGATTGTTACAAATTTGTTTCCAAAATAAATTTTAAGGATTTAAATTGTAGACTATAATTAATATATATAAAGCAGATATAAAAATACAGAATTAACAAAAATATTTTTACAAGACAGTAAGAAGTGAAAACATACTTTAAGTCGTATGAACAACTGCTGATAAAAAACATTATTTCTGTTGAAAATAAATTCCACACTAATTATAAAATCAAACTTTTTTTTTTAACCAAGACCTGCAGAGATAATGACATATAATGATTATATTTGTAAAACAAATGGATATAAAACACTGACTCATGTGAGTCAACGTCGATATGAATGCATGAAAAGTTACTGACAGAATTCTTCACAAAAATACACTTTATTAAGTATACAAAGAAAAAAAGCACATCATTAGACATAAAATACTGATGCCAAGCAACCATAAGGCTCTGGAAATTAAAAATAAGTATTCCAACTGTACAGTGTTTTGTATTGAACAAACAAGTTGTTGCTTCAAAGATACAATGAACACATATCAATACGGTAAACATTTGCCAACTAATGCGTAGAAGCAAATCACAAAACCGATAAAATTATCCTTAACCTTGATATTCTGTAAATTCAGAAGAAATGATCATATGTTAATTCATTTAAATATTACAAAATGCAGAAACATACATGCTAAATGGAGAAACAAACTAAATCTAATCTACTTTTCAACTGGATTCTAAATATGTATTTTCTTTCTAGCTGACATGAAGAGAAAATGCAGTAGCTCAAGTTTCCAAAGATCTAATGTCACTACAGCAAAATGTAAATACAACTGAAAATGAGTGATTTTTTTTAAATTAACATTATTAAAAATTAACAGTTTTCTATAAACTGTACCAAATAGTTCTGGTATATCATAGATCACTCATTTCAAAATATTTCTCTATTTTCTCTGTAGAATTTATAATTAATTAAAATTAAAAACAATCTTTTTATATTAGGAAATCAATTTAAAAGTAAGTAAAAGTAAACAAAATAAAGATGTAATGACAAACGATAAAATAAAATTACTGTTAAGTCATATTTTAATATTATGAACATAAATTAACCAAACTCCTCTCTCTAATGAATTTCTAGGTTACAAGAAAACATAATTTCATCAATACAAAGAAAATAGTAATATAAAAATTGATTCATATGTATCACCTCTAGAAAAATATCAAAATTCATATTTTTAAAAACAACCTATTAAACCAGAAGAGAAATTCATTTATAACAGTAGTAAATATATTACAGATCTGCAAAATTAGATTTTCATCTGTCATACCTGTATGTTTTTAAATGCTCCTAATAATGTTTTTTTTAAACTTCTAACAGTCATATGTAGCAAAAATGTTTTACACGTTTATTTTAAAAACTGTTTTGTTGCATCTACAGTACAATTACTTTTATTTAATTCATTTATTTAATATTTTCTTATCTCTTATATATTATAACTAGCATTCCTATCGCTGGGATGCTCATAATATTATATAACAGTTATAATATATATAGCACAAGTTTCACCCTTGCTATATGGTTACTTGGGTTTCTGATCATGTTCAAGGGTTATTTAGTTGGTGATAGCTCGCTTTGCTTGTCCTACCTGACTAGCCAGAGGGCTCTGCCTGTTGGACACCATTGTGTTCATTAAACTCATGTTGGTGAGAATTAGAATGATAAATAAAAATTAAAGCCTGTTCAACTTATAAAAAATATCAGTGGAAATCGCTTCAGACCAACAATTTGGTCAGTATAGGACCTGAAACTTTGACTTATCTAAGAATGTGGGGTTTAGAACAGTCGGCCGCCATCTAAATCATATTAGTTATAACTGGTTACCCACACAAAGTACAGGTAAAAATGTATTTTGCCCAGTCTTAATCTTTACCGAACAAACACCAGTAGGAAATGATCGTACTTTTTTCCTTTTTTTTTTAATTTTTTTAATTTCTTTTATGTTTTTAGTCAAGTAATCAGAGGCAGGTGCAGCCAGTCACACTACACATATAGTAGCAGTGGCTGAGTTGGTGAGCTGTCGCACTCCTTAAAAAACAAAGTTCAAAAAACCCAAAAATGATTTTTAGATATTTATCTGATGAGTATTTGCAAGCCCCAATATAATGAATATCTTGTTTAGTATAGTCAGAAATAGGGGAAATTTTTTTCCCCCAATTTCCCATGTCATATTTCCAAACTGTGTGCACAGTTTGGGAATATCACATAAGTGTCTGAGCCCTCACTGTAAATTTAAAGGAGGGTGTGAAACTGTAGAAAATGAGTCACAATAGGTGTTCAAAGACAACTCTGATGGATGACAAAATTTGATTGATCCATGACCGCATTTAAGGCAATTGGGACTTTATAGTTGATGAAACGGCTTCAGAAGAGAGTATGAGTCATTAAAATGCTCATTCTATTACCACAAAGCATTTCACCCTTCACAAAGTTTGTGCGAGGGGTGTTCCAAGACTTTTGACCCAAAATCAGAACCAGATCTGGAGGGAAATTTACCAAAGGCTCCTGAATTGCTTTTGACAAGACAGAAATAATTTTGCATCGATCAGTCACATGTGATGAAACACAAGTTCATTATTAAATTCCCTACACAAAATCAGCAAGTATGAAATGGTGTAAGAGTGGAGAGCTTTGCCTGATGAGGCAAGTTGTAAACGTACAATCTTAATACGTTTTCACCTGTAAAGGTGAAAATGCATCTATCAGCTGGAAAAGTTCTCACAATCTTCTTTTAGGACCAAAAAGGCTTATTGCTTGTTTTTTTCCATAAATATCGCACCGTGAAAGCTTCATACTACTGCCAGCTCTTGGATAAACTGCAAGCCGCCTACAGGAACAAAAGTTGACATCAGTCAATTATAGATGTGATTCTTGTTGTCTCAAAAACACACTGGAGGACATTGATTTCATAGTAACAGTGAAGCAGAGGACTTTGTGCACAATTGGCTCATGATATGTCTTCTAACATTTTATAAAGTAGGGATCTACATACACATGAAATGTGTAGAACTTCAGGGAGACTAGAACAGAAAAGACATGTAGAAAAGAAATAAATATGTTTTATATTTTTTTCTATACTAATGCCAGTTTATATTTGACTGACCTAGTTTTCAAAAAATCTGCTATACCCGTTTCTAAAATACACAATCATTTATAATAAAAAATTACCCCAAACGTGTACACTCCATCCATGATTTGTTGTAGAAGTAGGAGTGCAACTATCTTCTTCGTTTGCAATACTGTTTTCTGAGCCGGTTTCTGGTAGTGTTCGCCATCTCTTAAAAAGATCCTTTGTTCTATCTTTTGTTTTATCACACGCATGCCGCCATGTCATAATAAATTTTTTTGGTACACGACCAGTACTACTGGTACTGGCAGCACCGATTGATCCCCCAGAACCATCTTCAGCACTACCACTTGCACTTACATTTTCACCGGCACTAGCGCTGATACTGCATCTCTTATCTGAGCTAGATGTTATGTCAGGAGGAGCAGGTACAGTACTCATTTTTGATTCCACACTGTCATCCACCTGATTGCTATCCATAATCTGCATAAAAAATTAATGAGTTAAAAAGTGGTAAACTAAAGCGCTAAAACAAAAAAAAAATTAATTATTTTGATCTCTCGTAAATACATTTTTCAGAATCTTGAAACATGATTTATATAAACTTTCTTGACGTCACCACCAATCTTCACGGTAATCATCTTATTAGTGAATGATTTCTAACTGATTATGCTAAAAATATATTATTATTGATAAATATTTTATTAAAGCATCGCGGCTGCAAAATAAATTAAATAAACTAAAATTTGCTTTTATGTCTTCTTTTATTACTTTCATGATGTGCACAGATCATTATCAACATGATTAACACGTGATCTTTTTTTACAATAAAAAAGTATTAAATTTTATATCATTACTAGAACAGAAAGAGCAAAAATGAGCTTTCAGTAAACTATTTAAAACTTGATTACTAGTTATCAGATTATTGTGCTACAAGCGCAATCATTAATTTAGTCTTTGTAAAAGAGGAACAGAATATTAAATTAAAATGTTGAATATTAATTCATGGTATTCTATATTAATTATAGAAAAACTTTTATAAATCAAACTTTGCACAAAGATTAACAGCACATGAAAAAGTTAGATGCAAGTCATAAAAGACCTGTGCAACCATACTCACATGAGTAACTTGAAATTCACACACACACACACAAAAAATTGAAACAAACACATTTAAATCACATATACACACACACACACACACACACAGAGAGAGAGAGAGAGAGAGAGAGACTTTGAATAAATCATAAGTAACAAATATCTTTCTAACCCAAATTGAGGAAAAATTTTTAAGCAGTACAGTAATTTAATAATATGGTAATAAAAAACTGGCAAAGGGCATAATAAGGACGTTTCTCATAAGCCAAAGTATGAATTACATGAAAACAGTCCTACTGCCTGGTTTAATAGAGGTAAATATTATTACTTTTTTAAGAATAAGCAACTATTTTTTTAACAAGAGTGCACATTCATAAATATAAACACACAGATAAATTAAAAAGTTTAATTTCCTAGTCGGTCTACATAACTCATAATTATGGGCCCCCAAATTAATAAAAAAAATAATAAAAGAATGTGGAAACAGTATCGGCAATACCAATAGCGACATCTATAACAGGAATTACAGCAAAATCTTTACGGGGAACCTAAGAAAATGAAACATTTTTGCCAATATCCAATTTGAGAAGGAATAATTGTTAAAAATGCTTAACAGTTCAACAGTTTCTAAACGAATAATTAGAATAATCCTAATTTAGTAAGTAAATAAATAAATAGGAGTAAACAATTTATTGTGATGAGAGAGTATAATACTTCATGCAGATCACATAAGGTTTGGATAGGTGATTTATTTTAAATAGTAATGTATGAAATAGCGGTAAGCAATTATATGAAGGTACTGAATAAATAAAATATGTAAAAATAAATTCATTCAAAATAAATTTAGGCACCATAAATTATAACCATTAAAACAGAATAATTATATACCGCAAAACTGATGATGATGATAGTCAAAGAATCAAGACTAGAAAAAATAATTAATAAAGAAAGGAAATTTTTTGGACCTAAATGTAAAAATAATCAAAATATTTTAAGATGAAATGAAAATATTTACCAGAATTTGAAAACATAACGGACTCCATAAAAAAAAGAACACTTTTAAAGACACTTAAAGAGAATGGAAGACAAGTTAATAAAACGAATCTTTAATTATCTTTCTAAAAATAACTGATTTTGAGAATCGAAAGAGATCAAAAGGAATTAAATATTACATAAGAAAAAGTCTTTGGACTGAAATAATTCCAGATATAAAATAAAATAAAAACCAAAAGAAAAAAGAGAAGGAAATTTACCAAAGTCAAGGAATGAAAAAGTACTGGCAGAAAAGGAAATAAAATGCAATTTAAAGTTGTTTTTTAATGTAATCCATAGCCAGTCCCAACAAAATAGAAAAATAAAAAAATGTAGCACATTTATAAATGTAAAACTTTCACAACTATTATTTTTTAGAACAAAACCGATCGTAAAAGAGGTAATACTTTATCGCCGATCCACTTTTAATGCTTTTTTTAATAGACTCATTTACAACCATGAATGTTTTTTTTTAAATCACTACTTCATTCGATGAATTAATTTAAAAGTCGCTGAATAAAATTAATTATCCGATAATGAAGTCCTTATTTCATTTCAATAACATTTTAAATAAACTCTTCCTTTGCTTTATCTACCTCTCAGGTACTGCTAGGCATTGAGTCTATCGACCAATTTCTACATTTATCATTGATTCCAGTCAATCTCTTAACCTCCTGATACCTATTCCTTTTCCCATCAGCAATTTTCTTCACATACTTTCCAGATTCAAATGTAGTATTCACAGATACCACATTTCACAGATATTATGTCTGTTCTTCATTCGAGCACACTACATATCCAAAACATTTCATCTTTATTGATTCAAGAAACTCCGCTAATGGTGTCTGAATTGCCTCCACACTATGTAAGAAATATGTTAGGGGTAGCACTACCATAGTTCTTTCTCATCTTTCCAATATTTCTTCTCAAATAGCTCAACTCAGCACTAGTTACACAATTCCGATGTCTAGTGTTGACTGGCCAATTTCCACACCATTTACTAATACAGATAGGAATACCAACTAGTACAATTGTGCCTTTATTTTATTAGAGACCTCTCGTTTACCTACAATCGCATTACTTATCTAATAATAGACGGATCTTGCTTTCTGGATTCTCTGTTTAATCTCTCTCTACCTATTTTGCTATCATTATAAACTCTTGGATACTCGTAATCATTTCTTCCTTCTCAAGCAGTGTTCATAGTGCCCATGCCCTCAACAGTTTTACCAACTTTCATAAATAATCTTTGCAACATTAATCTTTATTCCTTTATCTTCAAGGGAACTCACCCTTTCTATAACACATGCCTGTGAATCTTCATAGGTATTACTCAACAATATGATGTCGGTGTACACCAGCGTGTGCATCACCACAGGTCTAAGGTTCCAGTAGCCAGTACTGTCCATTTTGCTCTTTGTTGGCACTGCTTAATCAGATCACCCACAAAGACTATAAATAAAAGTGAACTTAGGTTATCGCTTTCTTTTATTACTTGGTTCATTCTAAACCCATCACTCACTTTTCAATCTACTGTGACATACATATAACAATTTCTATATATACTCTAAATAATCCTTATTAGTTTCATGCTTACACCTTTGCTCTACGGCAGTTTCAAAATTTCCCTTTTAAGTATTGCATCAAACATAGCCTTGAGGTCCAAAAAGAGCAAGGTATAAATCACTTATGTAATTGGAAATTTTATCAGTCTCTATCTTAATGCGCAAATATACGGTCTTTGATTTGTCTATTGATAAAGAAATTTGTTTGTTCTTCCAATAGCCGCTCCTCCACTACTAGTCATAACCTCTTTTCAATGATACTAGTACATCTCTTCAGAGCCAATGGTGACAGACAGATGGGTGTATTAGCTGTTACAACTTACTAAACTTTGTTTTACGTCCTACTCCTCTGGCAATTTTTCCTGGTACAGATCATCTTTGAAATATGCTAGATCCATTTAACACAATATTTGTCGCCATAGCTTATTTCTTCATTTAAATTAACACATCTAATAAACTCACAAGTTCTTTGAAGAAAGAACTTATAAGTTTGTATGAAAATTGAAAACAGTAATTAGATGAGTCAATATTAAAATAATTTTTAATAATACTCTTCTATTCCTAGTTAGCAAAACTGTAAAATATTCATAATTTCTAGATAAACAAATAATTACACTAGTAGCAGAATGATTCATTAGCAAGTAATGCATTATTAGAGAGACTTCATTAAAAAAAATCCTGTAACTCCATTCAATATGTAGATCTTTATTAACACTTTCTGAATTGTGAAGCGATATGGACAACTTAAACACATCTACTTTTTATTTTCTAATTTATTGTGTATTTTGTGACGCTGCTTTTATCAATGTTTTACCATGGTTAATCTCGATCCATCTAGGCAAATACTGGAGCAGTATCTTTCTTTATCTGTGGAATAGTACCTGATGTGATCTAGATAATTTACAATTTTATAACAACCAGAATAAAATTTATCTATTTATTAAAACAGCATTATTACTCTTTCTATTCTTTTATTATAGAATTTTTTATTATAAAAATCATTTATTAATAATTATGAGTTAATGACATAGAATAGTGTAAGAAAGTACTCTAACCGTAAATTAAAAAATAGCATATAAATTAAAATTAATTTTTTAGTTTAGTTTTATATTATGGGTAATAAGTGCTTGGTAGTTTTAACAAATTTGAAGTTAAAAATATTGTGTGTGTGTGTGTGTGTGTATATATATATATATATATATATATATATGTGTGTATATATATACATGTGTATATATATATATATGTGTATATATATATGTGTGTGTGTGTGTGTGTGTGTGTGTGTGTGTGTGTGTAATCTGAAAATATATTAATATTTTCAGATTAATTCCTTATGCTTTAAATTTATATGAAACAAGAATTTTGAAGGCAATATCTGATTTACCAAAGAGATTTACCAGTAACAATGTACAGTACATCCTAAATAAAATAAAATGTATGCTCCATATACTAATCATAACGGAGGAGTTGAATCTTAGCCTTTCATCTGGAAAGTCTCAGATCGAATCCTGGTTGTCATGGTTTTTTTTCATATGACACTTAATCCATACCTACACAAAAGCTTCAAGCATATGTTGTAGACATTTTATTTTTGGCTATAAAATCTTGTTTCATTCTGGGAATCAAACTCAGGGACCCAACAGTATAGTAGCCAGTAATACTGCATAGTAATTACACCACCGGCAATGCTAAGCGCTACATTAAAAACACGGCTGAATTAAAAAACAATAATTACATCAGTAAATACATAAGACATATATACACAAACTTAATGTGCCATATTATGCACAAAACAATAACGTGTTGGTGATTTTTTTTTATATTTAAGACTACAGCCAAGAAGAGACAGAGGACTGTAATTTTTTTTAGTTATAATTTTTTCCCCGTTTATTAAATTCATTCTGTAACATGTACATAACTATTTTTGCAATGTACGATAAGTATAAACGGGAAAACACTTTAAGGTCGGTTGCTACGGCGTCCTAGTAACATCAACAATACGTAAAAACTCACTTCACGGTCGGTTAAGCTACAACCGTAAATAATCAATATTTACTATAAACATATAAACAAACACTAAAAATCCAAGTCATCTAAATTACCTTAAGCCAGACAAAAACAAAAAATGATTTGCAGATCGGACAAAAAATTTATTTATTGAAATGAGAGATAGCGTTTAGCTAGTTCATAAATTACTCAAGGTATCGTGTGTGGAAAAAAGTTTTAAATAAAAATTACATGACAGTCAACAACTAAGTACATCTCTATGACTTAGGTAGCAAGGAAATTATCGGGAAAAGAGCGCACTAGCGGGCGGGAAAGATTTATATTATTTGTGTTAGCAATTTAATAACTTCAGATGTGACTTTATCCTCGCGTTTAGTTTAATACGAGTTTAAAAAAAAACTAATTGCAAAATAAGATATATTAATTTGTCAGTAATAAAAGCACTGATTTACACAACATAAAGGTATCTAAAATAAAATAATGTAACGTTAAGAATATTTTCGTAACAAGATTGAATCGTACATCGTAAATTAGAATATTTATCGTTTTAAATTTTTGTCGTATATGCAAATTAATTACGACAAAAATTAATAAACGGTTATTACGTTTATCGGTAACGAATAATCGATTAAAATTTATAAATAAAAACTGATCTTTTCCGTAAGCGATGTAAAAACGGGTTAACTCATAAGGGGAAACTAAATTAAAATTCCTATGAGATGCGCAGTGTAATTTATACGTATTTAAATATTAGGTTACTAAAAATCGGATACCTAGAAGCAGCTCGTTAAAAAAACGATCGAATAAAATGAAATTATTAAAAATATCGCTTACATTATTTAATTTTTGGTTTCAAAATTATTAACTAACAATATCAATGAAAAAAATAATTTCAGTCAAATCCACCTTTGACTATAGATAAGGTAAAGTTATGAACACGCAAGCTCGACTGTTGTCAAATCGCTTAATATGGCCAGAATATACGCACAAAAATAAATAAAAACGAAATGACATGCTAATAACTTAGATAGTTACACACTCGTTACATGTAAATCAGAAACTTGTTGTGGCGGCACAGCAGAGAACTAGCTAACA
The DNA here is from genome assembly GCF_047948215.1 of Lycorma delicatula. Taxonomy (NCBI): domain Eukaryota; kingdom Metazoa; phylum Arthropoda; class Insecta; order Hemiptera; family Fulgoridae; genus Lycorma; species Lycorma delicatula. The sequence goes on along the minus strand of NC_134459.1, from coordinate 181,155,328 downwards.
CTAAAACTGCATCTTAAGTAAAGAAAAAAATAATAATATTGCGAGGCAGAAATACGTGCAGCTATACAAACGCAGAAACTGTAAGAGGTTTATATCGAACTAGCGTTGGCAAGACTGGGACGAGATAGCAGCAGTCTAGCCCACACCGGGTCACGCTACGAATAATTTAAAACACGAAACGACCTAACCAACCCCCCACTTACCCACCCCAAGGACTGCATTACCTTTTTACAGTACCCTTTCCCTTAGGCGATAATAAGTTCATACGACCAGGAGCTACGAGTTTTATATACTCCTATAACTTGTACGTAATTTTTCAAACGACTCATCGGCCGATCAAGTTCAAGAAAATTTTATCGTGAACTTGTGATCGAGAAAAGTTACGGTTAAAATAAAAAAAATTGTTCGATTTATTATTTTCTATTAGTTAATAACATTAAAAATTTAACGGCATTTATTTATGATTTTTATCCGGTACAGAGCAATATTTAAACAATCAAGTTAAAGAAGCCCTGGTTGAGAAGACTTTGGTCGTGGAGTCAAATTTCAAAAGGGTTTTACTCAAGACCGATCAATAAACTTTAACTTATTAAGTTGTATTCTGTTACTACATACTGTAATATAAACTATCGTATAAAATAATTTTTCAGAATACAGTACACTTTTACCGACAAGTAAAATCATTAACTAATTAGCAAGAACCGGTTATTTTCGATTCTATTTTTCATAATATATTCTATTAAAATGAACTTTCATTATACTTGTTTAATAATTAATCTGTTTAATTTAGACTTGTTTAATTATAGTCTGTTTTAATTTTTCACTTCAAATTCTGATTCTTTGTTTAAGGGGTACAGCGATTATGCCACTACCTGTTTTATATATGTAGTTCAAAACCTGCCCTTTAATTACATGAATTTTTAGAATACATGAGTAATTTTAACCGAACTAAACTAATAACATCCAAACTCATGAATGTAACTACGGGTTTCTTTTTTTTTTTAGCGCCTGATAAATTCTTACTCCACTATTTATATTACTAGTGATTTTGAAATAAGGGCGAAAAAAAATTAATACATTTAAAATTCAACTTATACATTTAACTTTACATATAATTTTAAATTTAAATAAAATCTTAATATTAATTCTCATTTTAGATTCAACACTCCACTCGGAACTTTTCCAATATTCACTGTCAAGTTACTAACCGCTCACAACAACCGTACAATGTAACATACCTACTTTGTTCTACAGCCATGAAATCCCATACAGCATAATAGACAAAAGAGCAGGATGCATTCTATATAAATTAAATTGTTATGTGCTTTTAGTATAGTTATCAAAGCCTGAAAGAATATCATTCATATAGTCGTGAAATAAATATTAACTTATTAAGTAGTATCGGTAGTAAATAATTTACCAGAATACATAAGACTATTACTGACAATACATAAAATCATTAACTAATTAGCAAGACCAAATAATTTTGGATTCTATTTTCCATAATCTATTCTAAATGTTTATTAAAATCAACTTTTATAGTTGTAATTACACTTGTAAGAAATACACAAAGCTTGTTTTCATTCCGAAAACAATGACATGACAGTCTATAAGTTCTTATAAGACCATCATATCGATGTCAGGAGTTAGTGTTAATGAAATAATCTTTACAAAATATAAGAAACAGTAAATATTTTACAAAAAATAAAAAGTAAACAATAAAAATTGTTTATAATCTTTTTATTAAAAATGTAGGCTGTATCATTTATTATTACTAGTACTCTGTATCACAGGAGAGATACATTAATATTGTTAAGTGCTTTTTTTTAATTTCATCCATTCATTTTTTATGTTATTATGTTTGGTTTTTTTTATTTTATCACCGTTTAACAGACTAAAAATAGATGTATTCCTTGCATTTAATATAAAGTAAATTTTTAAATTATTTTTGTCAATACCTAGCTAAATTGCAGAAAGTTATGCACGAGTTAACAAAAACCGCAGACATAAACAACAGGCACATTACAGTAACATTTTACATAAAATAAAATGCGGAAAGAGGCCTAGGTTAAAATTTGATGTCATAATATTAAACAAAGGCTGCAATTATTTTCATAAGCTGAAATACATGCGCTATTAGGCACGTTTAATTACGGGACAACCCAGTGTTTTTAAAAAGGCACAAATATTTGAGCGTGCAAGATGTGTACAATACTTCACAGACTTGGTTCTTCTGAGATAAGCAATCTCTGAGATCTCTACTGAGATCGATAAGCAATCTTTGCATATTACCATTCAGTATGAATTTCTATTAATTCCAGTTATCCGTAAGCGCCACTGTTCCCATTATAATGTACTGATCCGTATATCTTCCTATTTATTTTTCAGTGTATTAGCATATTTCCCGTATTAGTATCCATATCTCTGAAGTTTCTTTGCAATAACTGATTTCACTACATTTTAATAGATTCTATGGTGTCAAAAGATGTTGACCGACTCTTGACATCAATTATTACAGCCAGTGGAAATCTGGCTGGTTCAGTCAGATACTTCAAACAACTCTGGTAAAGAGCAAATATTCCTTAATCTTGTTCTTGGGTAGCATTTTAGCATCCGGTAAAGCAATTTATTGGAGGATATATTTAAAATAATCAATCCAAAATTCAATTAATGCCCTGTTCCTATCCTTTGTTAGGATGCTCCAATCTCCCGAGTTATTGTTATTTTAAATTTAAATAAACACTATTTAAATTGTGTTAACGCTATTTAAATTTAATTAACTATTCCTTTTAGATAGTTTGTTTTGTGTTCCTGCACTAAACTCATATTTTTTATACTTTCTTTTTGCCGTATTAAGTGGGTTTCTGCTAGATCATGCTGGAGCCAGGTTGAGAATGTGGAAATGTGTCATTTTTGTGTCGGTAATAAACATTTAGTTGATTTGGTAACAGCAGCTCTTCCTACTGTCTAGGTATTCATCTCCTACCTAGCAGCCCTATAAAATTCCAAAATGTGGCCCAGATGTTTATCTGACAAAGCCAGACCTAGCACCTATAATTATGACATATGTTCATCAATTGCAAACCCAGTTACCTGACGGACTTATTACTTTCCCATGTTAAAAAAAAATTTTATGTGTAACGGTAGAATAAAAAAGTGAAAAATATTTGCTGACGGCACTTCTGCAAACAAGATCCTATACCAGTGATACAAATTCAATCTGTTTCACATATTCTTAACAAAGTCTGAGCCATTTCTTAACAATCGTTTATTAATATATATTTTTTCCATTAAGTATTCATTAAAAATGAAAACGTGAAATTCATAACCTACTCTGGTAATTAATGAAAAAGAATTTCTGTATAAAAAACAAATTTCGGTATGACAATGAGATGATGAATGAACAAAATTCTAGAAATGCCTGCATCACATTCAACGACAGTATTGTTATTCAAAATGAAAGTTACTCTGAATGACTCTCTCTTTCTTCTGAAGAACTGATGCGAATGCAACAATGAGCCGATGAACATTCACACAAAAAAAAAAAAAATTGCCGAAGTAAAACTGTAAAGGGTCTTAGATGCAATGTTAATGGTAAGAGCACAAAAAATATACATAGAGTAAAGAGTAAGGAAAAACATTAATACAAAAAAGTTATTATGTAGTAAGATGTAATTGAAATGTGTTATGTTTAAAGTGAACTTTTATATGGATGTAAAACATTGACGTTAAAAAGGAAGGAAAAAATATAAATATTTGAAAAAATGTATAGAAAAGGTCAAAGAAAACTAGAAGAGTGAAAAATTAAATCTGAAAGAAAAATGAACAAAAGTAGAATCTCAAGAGTAATTCAGAATAAGAAATGGCTGGGATACATAACATCCAAGGAAGGATTAACTAAAATTGTGATTTCAGGATCAGTAATAGATATACCCCTCCACTTTTTGATTACAACCTATCTTAATAAAAGACCTAACAGCCTACTATGAGAATTTTATCTCTTACCACAATAATAGCACAAATTATGGTTATTCGACCAGTTACTCTCTACACTTCTTTAATCTCACAATTCACCAATCCATGTACTTTCAAATCTAATATGCTGTTTGCTAATGAATGTCTGCATTCTAACTGCAATAGTTGAGAATACATTTTTCAAACAAAATCATTTATTATGGAAGATACAATTTTTAAAAAATTGACCTTATGAAGTGAAAGAATCACTACACACGAACATATATCAAGTTTCCTGTACATCCAAACATCATCATCTGTACATACTGATCTCTGTACATCTGTACTTATTACAATAGCTTATAAAAGTAAAAAGCAATAATAAATAATCTAAAAAATGAATTGTTAAATTGGAAAAGATACTACAATTTAGTACGATTTCATTTATTTTAGTAGTCTACAAAAAAGAATTCCCATTTAATACCTAATTCGGAAGAAAATAATTTTACAAAATTTCAAGTGAATTGAAACAATAGGAGAAAATTAAATAATTTTTTTTGTTAAATCGAAAGAGTAAATTACATTTCAAATCCTCTTATTAATTAATGAAACCATTAATCCCTCCATAAAGTTTCTCGAATAAAAGCAATATGCGATTAACCAAGCGGTTTTAAAATATTTGTTCCAAATATCAATAAACAAACAATAAAAAATATAAAAAATTTGTTTAATTTGCAGTTTTAGGCAATACCAGTCAAGAGCATTACATTAACTTAAAAACATCACAACTTTTGAAACCTCCACTCAATTTCTTGCTTCTTCTTGCAGTTTGGTTTAGGACAAATTAACTTTATCCTACAAAAAAATAAAACCAAGCCGCTTAATAAAGAAAACAATAGCTATGGTGAAAAAAAAGATAAGAACTGGTTAAGATAGTAAACTGGATTCCTTACTATCTGATATTTCCACAAAACACTTACATGTAGCAACCTGAAATATAAATTGCAAGATTTAATTTGACCTACCTGAAGATCACATTTAAAAAATGTATAATGTACTTTCCCTTCAGAATAGCTATACTTACCAGCAAAAGTAAAAAGTGAAATACAATGATGTTACTACATGACTCCCCACTCCTACTGAGGATTTGGCAGAACAGCTGATTTTTAATCAGCTTTTCTTTAATCGTATGGGATGTGAATAGACGAGATTTCTATTACGAACCGTGAACCTTCTCTTAAATGATTTTTTTTAGCTTCTGAAGGAAAAGCAAACATTGATGCAATATAATCTAGAACTTGAAAAAAGTACTTCACCTAATTTTTTTTCATCAGGAGTATCTATCTGGATTCAGACAGCAAAAATCCACAAAATGTGGTGGCAACAAACCCTAGAGCGGTCATTGAGCTTGCTTGTGTAACATGTGATCATCATTCCTTTAAGTAACACTGCTGCAACAAGTTTTGCCAAAAGCATAAAGACAAAAAAAATGAACATTTCACTTCATTGGATTCACCAGGCTTTTGGACATCTTAATGCAGATTACACAAATTAAACAACAGAATAATCAGCTTAAAAGTGGCCGAACTTCACCTGATAGTAATAAACATTACAGTAAGCAAACACAAGAAAACTGAAAACAGGATATCATTAACAAAGCATACAGTTAGATTACTTAAACCGATCAGTACAAGATACTGGACTTGCACAACAGACGATTGCATCGTGACCAGGATTTCTTGACCAAGCATTAAATTCCCAGGTTCACAGATTTCTTACTCTAACCTACCTAGCTCCTTGTGATTTCTGGGTATTCATGAAGCTTCATGAACAATTTGAGATTATGAGAACGTAAAGAGCATGAAAGCACAGCCGGTGGCCATAGTAAAAGAAGACTTCCAGAAACGTTTTCGGCAGTGAAAGAAACAGTTTAAGTATAGACTACTCTGATGAAGATTACACTGGAAGTTAACAGGTCAACATTTTTTCTCTTGGCCTACAGTTACATAGGTTTTCAACAAATAATGTACATTAAAGAAATTAACACAACAAACGGCTCACATTAAGATGAACGCATATTCTTTATTCAAGAGTAAAACTTCCCCAGATTCTCAAGTGATTGCAGCCAGGAAAAGCATTACACCATCGGGTCTCAACAAAACCCAACCTCTTGGTGGAAATTTATATCTCATGCCCTAGATTCCCTCTTTCAGATAGATACAATACTCCTTATCCTTGACCTCTTCTTCACATTTATATGCTACCAATCTAAGAGATATTTCCACTCAAAATTGATGACAGTCAAATCAATACACTCTAATGCGATATGATGGGACATGATCAACAATTTATCAATTTCACAAAAAGACTGTCAGCCATGGTGCCTAATGGGTAGACAGCCCTACAACCCCAATCAAAGGTAGAATTTGTTATCAGATCCCACAATTATTTTGTCTCTTCACGTTTTGATGTGAAGAGACAAAAATTAGTTTAAAATCATAAAATCGGATTAAATTTTAACACAAACATTAACAGATTAGCCTAGACAGCAACAAATGAAAAACCAGGCTGAATATAATAAGGAATGACTACATAAGAAACATTTAAACACAGAATGGGGTGTAATGTAGGATATCCAGGAAAAAAAATAATGATTCAAGACATCATAAGAGAATATTTCAGTGGGTATGTATATGCATAAAATAAAAAGGACGCAATCCATACAACTGAAGAGACAATGACAGGAAGAAATTTAATAAAGAAGATTAAGAGGAAACCAATAAGAATGGAAACCAGTACAGAAAAAGATATAACTATAATAACCCTTTCCAAAGTAAAACTACATTTTAAATCAAACAATCATATAAATCAGCTAGTTTTATTTTTACACATGATGTTAGAAATACTCACAACATAAGTATGCCAATAAAAATGCACAGATTAAAAACTTCTTTATATAAAATTCTTTCAAGTCTGATAACAAAGGCCTTAAAATACTGAAATCAATCTACACCCTAATAAAATATCTAAATATGAATTTAATAATAATTTCTATACAATACATCATAATAATATTATCCAATAATAAAACAAAGTAACATTTTTTCCTTATTTAATAATAATAAATGTATTTTATAAAAAATTATTTGTATGGTAATTCAATCTGTAATAATCACACAAATGAATAAATGTTACTTGTTTTACATTCATATTTTAATAAATTAAAATCAATTAAATACACTTTAAAATTGTAAAATTGCATTAGTAATTAAGAAAAAAGTAATAACAATTTTACAATATTATCATTTTTAATAAATAATACTTTATAAACATCCATTGTTTGTTGTTCATTTTTGCACCACTTTATACGCGACTGTACTTGCACAAGTTAATCACTCAATCATTCTCTCAGTCACCAACAAATTATCATCTCAGGCAGGAGACGGTGATGTTGCAGCCTGATGCGGAGTCGGAACAGCTTGTGGAGAAGGTGGAGTCGGTGTGGTTGATGGCGTTTGCTGCTGTTCTGCAGCCAATCGTTGATGCGCTTGTTGCCTAGCTCTGAATTCAGCTGCTTTCAGCTGTTCCAAATGGAACTGCTGTCTTTCTTGGATCAACTGTTGCCTCTGATATTCTAATCCTTCCCGTTCACGCTCCATCGTCGTTTCCAACTCCTCAAAATGTCTCAATTTGATTTCTAACTTTTTCATCTGAGTTTCAACAAGAAGTGCCACAAGCGACTTAATTTTTCTTTCTTCTACTGCCGCTAGATGTTTAGCCTTAACTGCGGCAGCAGCAAGCGCTGCTGCTGCTGCAGATTGTAACTGACCATCTTTAATAACAGGCGATCTGGTATCGGTATCTTGTTTGACCTCACCGTTCGTCGTTGCCACTCCATTCTCACCCTCTTTTTTATCAATTTCCATCGGTTCCGCAGTACTTGTTTCCATATTATCTTTATCAATCTCCTTCTTGACCATCGGCAATTCTTCACTTGCCTCTTTGGGCTCCCCATCTTTTGCTGTTGCATTTTCTTCTTCTTCCTTCTTTTCTTTTTCCCCTGGTTGTTCTTCTTTTTCTGGATCTGTTCCAGCGATTCCGCTCTACAAAAAAACATATTTACATAAATTAATATATATAAATGCAAGCATTAATGCAAGCGATAACAGCAGACATTTTTACACAAGAAAAAAGTGGTTTTATTCACAATAAAAAAGCACTGCCAAAAATTGTAAAAATTTGGCTAGGCCAAACAATCCAAATATAAAATACATATCTGCATTATTCATTCCAAACAATCCAAATATAAAATACATATCTGCATTATTCATTCCCTGGAATGTATAATTTTTGAAGTCTGCAAAATGGTATCTTTCAGAAAAAATTAATGTTTGTTCCTAATTTTTGCTATCGCTGGAAACGACTTGCTTAAAACAATAAACTTTTTTCACACTCCTTTATGAAAATAAAGCAGAAACAAAATAAAGCTAGATGAGGCTTTTGGTAATCAACCTTTGAATCGAGCATTTCAAACAGAGCCAGAAATATGTCACAATGACATACGTTTAGGCTGATATATTGTGCCGATTTTTAGACCTAAAAATTGGAATCGTTCATAAAGACAAAACAGGGCCACCGCTCACTACACGATTATTGTTGTATTATACAATGCTTCATGGTGAACAAACATGTTACACATTCCAGAAAAACTTCTTGCCTCTTGAACTATGAGCGACAAAACTGTTCACTTTGTTTATATGAAACATCAAGCAAGAATTAGTAGTCGACTTCATCTTAAATCAATCATCCAACAGATAACAACAAATCTTGTCTGTCTGCTTACTTATCATGAGACGCTTCACATATAATTTTATTACTCTAGTGTAGATATACATGCACGCACAACACTGCACAGTTTTTTGTAGCAAAGAAATAGCTATAATGTTTGTTGCAGTATTATATTTCATGATTTCATATACTATAAACTTAACCTTGAATTATGATTATAATGAAAATAGGTAAAAAACAAAAAATCTAGGAGCATAATACAAGGGGGCAAACTGCCATCTTAAATCGAAACAAAACATATAAAACTAATAATAATGATGTACAAACAACAGATTTGTCCAAATCTTTAACATTTTGCCAGATAAAGGATGAAAAATTATACGCATAGGCCAATTATACACTTCATTTTGCAGATTAGCAGATCAGGTTTAGTTTGGGTTCACGACTCATTAATATTATATTTTATTGGTTTAGTCTGCTGCACAAATTAACATTAAAAGGAACAGACAATGTCACAAGACATTATATAAGAAATCAAATTATAAGAGTTTTTGTAGTTACAAAATGAAATACAAAGTATACCGGTCCCAAAAATGACAAAATATCAAAGAGCATTTGGAGCATGGTTCATGTCCTTTTTTAATTTTAAAACCTACTGTTTTATCGTTGAATATAATGGAGAAGGTTCTTTTAGTGTAGAGTCCATTTCTTGTTTGATTTGAAACGGCATAAAACCTTTCAAACGGGAAGAATTTTATAACAGCATGGTTTTCCAATTTTTCCATCGTGAGAAAAACGAAGGCATCAAAGTGCAAACGCTGTCAAACATATACTAACTGAGCTATTGACCTGAAATTATATATTTAAGCCAGTAAAGGACAGTACTAAAGAATGGTAATAAAATAATAAGACCTGGTGATGCCATCTCTATGTCAGGCCAGAGACTTATCCGCCCACCCTCGTATATCAAGTTGTTATTTTGATGCAATGCTGCATGCACCTGGAAATTCAACTGATATCATCCATTCTTGTTCTTCCGACTTTAAGGTAATGAATTTCAGAAGTATAATGCATTACAGAATAAAGGATCCACTTGTAACTGCTACATGGCTACACATGGTAAGGAAGAAAAATGTTCCAAGAAATACAACTGATTATTATGGCTGTGTAGGCTAGATATCTGTGCATCCCCTAAGACAGATGTTTAGAAACAGCGGAGGGGGGGGGGTAATTAAATCGCTCATTTTGTAAAAAGATTAAAATAGTTTTTAATAATGGGTTCTGAGCAAGACAATAAACTAATATGATCAGAGAAACTTTTGGGCCCTCCATAAATCGATAGTCCAAACCTTTGAACTTTCTCCATTCCTTACCGCTCATCTCTCTTCTTTCCTAGACAGTGTTCATAAATTCCAATGTATAAGTCTAATTCTTTTAATCTTAACTACATTTAAAAATTAACAGTATCAACTCTTACACTGGAGTTTAAATTGGAATCTACTAATTTTTCTAAACTAGTTGATTAAAATAAAAATTATAATATAAATAAATACTATAGTAATATACTATTAAAAATTAAATAGAATATATAACCTTTACTGCACAATTTCAGATAATTGTTAATACTACTAATAATTACAGTCAGAAAATAATTTGTTTATTAGTTTCTTTATTGAAAGGTTGCAGTGTCATGATTATCTTTCATTTTGACTCCACACAAATAACTTTGAGCATGAACAGTTCGTTTTGATACTTCAGTTTTCAGAAAGTACTACACACTGTTTACTCAGATTTTACGGTCGCTTCTCTGAAGTAACTAAACTGCACGTGTGTAAACCTAAATAACAATATAGCTCGACACAAAATAAAAATAGCTTGGGTGCAAGCTAATAAAGTGCAAAAAGATTTGCTGTAACAATCCGGTCAGTTTTTGTGTACGGACCACACTCAATCTGGTTGTGTAATTCAGTATAACACATGCTTTACATGATGCAACTTGAATATAAGTTTTTAAAAGAGTTTTCATCATCTTACTTATTGTGACAAGTTTTTCTGCACTTATAGTAGGTTCTAGCTTAGTATTTTTTGCAAAATACACAACTTTTACAAAAAGAAAATATTATATCATCTAAAAAATAACATCTAAACTTATTAGTAGTACTGTTTTATTATTACTCATTTTAGGCAACTTCAATTAAAAGCTAAATTTAACTCCCTTAAATTTTTCCTTTCCTTCCATTCCCCTATAAAATGTTGTTTACGGAGGGAATACCTGTTTTAATATTTTATAAAATTCATATTATACCTCTCTTTCTTGAGATAAATCTTTATCTTAACCGCTCTATATAAGGGCATGCATTAGGATGGTAGAGTATCTGAATTTGAGATTTCTGCGATTTATATGCTTTCAATCTCAATTTTATAATATATAACAGTTTGTATTCAATTTTCTCTTATTTTAAAATACATTCCTCATTTCATAATATATAAGATAATCTTTTTTCTTTTTGAATGATTTTTTTTCAATTTGGCTACTATAAACCATGTTACGACTTATTTCATCTTATTCTATTGTTTTCTCTTTTTTAATACTCCATTTCACTATGTTTCTTTCTTTCTTCTGACCGCTGGATCTTATGTTTTTTTTTTTAATTTCGCTTGCAAACCTTCCAATCTTTTACTAAAAATTTCTCTATAGTGTACTTCTTCAGACATCTGTATCTCTGAAAGTATTTTCTGATTTCTAAGAACAAATTTAATTCAATTTTTCTGTTTTAAAGAGTTTGAATGTTTATCAGTCTGTTTTGCTTATTCTTAAAAAATGCCCGTGTAAAACATAAATTTTTTATTTCTGATCAAATCAGAAAGGTTTTCAGTTTTTTTAGTGTATTTCTGAATTATTTTTTATTCTCCAGGTTTCATTTCCTTTGCGTGACCTAAATTTTTTCAAAATGTTTCTTTAATTCTTTTATTTTTTTTTTTACTACACTGGATTAAAGATTTTTATTTTGATCTTTTAAATTTATACACACATACGAGGTCCGTAAATGAAGTAATGAGACTAGTTTTTTTTTTTGCAGCCAAAATGGCAACACTGTAGAATTACTAGTAAACACATGGTTATATCAACAGCTGATTTATATTAGGTATTAATATTTTTTAGTCTATTGTTGCCATGCGAGACAAACTTTTCGTGAAACAACTTTTTGTGAACGCACAAGTTTTTGTTGTGCGTTACAAAAACGACACTAATTATGAGCAACGTTGTGCAATCTAGTTTTGTGTTAAACTCTGTGCGAAAGCTACTGAAACTTTTTCAAAATTGAAAAGGGTGTATGGAGATGACAAGTTTTTTAATGACAAGCCCAAGTGTTTAGGTGGTTTAAAGCATTTTCAGATGGCCGGGAATCAGTTGCAGACGATCCACGTTCTGAAAGACTTAATGTCAAAAAGTAACGACAATGTTGAGCGAATCAGACGACTTCATAAGATACGACCGGGGCGATTAACTGTCAGAATGATGGCAGAACAATTGAAGTTGAACCGTACCACAGTCCATCAAATTTTGATGAACAAGTTGGACATGAAAAAAGTTTGTGTAAAATTGGTCCCAAAAAACCTCACTGTTGAACAGAAAAACAGCAACAATGTGAAGTGCTGCGATCTTCTAGGGCAAATTTAAACTTATCCTGATTTTCTAAACAAATATTATTACCGGTGATGAATCTTGGATATTTTAGTACAACCGAGAAACAAAATGCCAAAGCAAGGAATGGCACACTTCAAACTCATCATATCCCAAAAAAAAAACAAAAATGAGTAAATTAAAATCAAAATAAATGCTAATTTGTTTCTTAATACTCCATTTCACTATGTTTCTTTCTTTCTTCTGACCGCTGGATCTTATGTTTTTTTTTTTAATTTCGCTTGCAAACCTTCCAATCTTTTACTAAAAATTTCTCTATAGTGTACTTCTTCAGACATCTGTATCTCTGAAAGTATTTTCTGATTTCTAAGAACAAATTTAATTCAATTTTTCTGTTGTTAATAGTAAAATAGTTTATTAATAGTAAAGGCATTGTCCATAAGGAGTTTTTGCCTGCAGGACAGACTGTAAATCAATATGTTTACAGAGAAATTCTTCAAAGACTGTGGAAAAGAGTTGCTTACATGAGACCAGCCGTCACAGACAACTGGATGCTGCATCATGACAATGCACCCTGTCACACTGCACTCTCAATTAATGAGCTTTTGGCTAAGAAAAACATTCCTGTAGTTCCTCAACCATCTTATTCACCTGACTTGAGTCCCTGCGACTTTTTCCTGTTCCAGACTTTTTACACCTCAAAGGACACAATTTTGGAACAGTAGAAAACATTTTAAAAATGTAACAGACCACCTGAAGGATATTCCGGTTTCTGAATTCCAACACTGGTATGAAGTGGGAAAACCATTGGAAGCATTGTGTGGCTTCCGAAGGGAACTATTTCAAAGGTGATAAGAGTCCATGTATAATTGGATTATAAATAAAAAGGTTTTCTGAACCGGTCTCATTACTTTATTTACAGACCTTGTGAACATATACATTTCCTCATAATCTGCTGATAGCTTTAAAAATCAAAATAGCCATCTAGTTTTTTGATTAATTTACTTTGATTATCTTATTAAGCATAATAGTCTTTTGTAAGAAATAGTATCAACTGTAGCTGTCAGTACAGCTACAGTTGATACTACAGATACAGTTTATGAATCCATCCTTAGCAATATTTACCACATACACAATATTTTACCGCATGTGTGCATGTGTGTGTGTGTGTGTGTGTGTGTGTGTGTGTGTGTGTGTGTGTGTGTGTATGTGTGTGTGTGTTTGTGTGTGTGCGCTGGTGGGTCAAGTTGCCTGCTTCTACTGCTACATCACTGAAGCAACTTATAAGTACTCTTACACAATCATTCTGATAATTTAAACTTACTTATACAACAGATCTCTCAATGGTCATCCAAAATCATTATCAAAATAGATTTCAAGTTACTGTGTATGACAGGATTTATGGTACTATAAAAATTAGATCGGTCTCTACCTCAAGCACAATTGGCAAAATAGAAGCAGAAGACTGCCTGCAGGCTTACCCTAAAACTTCTTTTTTTCTTTTTCTTTGCAGAGAACACATAAGGACTTATCTATTATCAAACATGATTAGCAGATAAATATCGGCCTCTTACACCTACTGAGACCTAATTTAAATTTTAACATCAATTTTTTCATAGTTCAAGTAAACAACAAAATAAGATTACACTTATGCAATATTAACTTCAAGTATACACATGAAACTTAACATGATAACCCAAAACCGTTTAAAAAACCTAGATTTTTTTTTGTCTTCAGTCGTTTGACTGGTTTGATGCAGCTCTCCAAGATTCCCTATCTAGTGCTAGTCGTTTCATTTCAGTATACCCTCTACATCCTACATCCCTAACAATTTGTTTTACATATTCCAAACGTGGCCTGCCTACATAATTTTTCCCTTCTACCTGTCCTTCCAATATTAAAGCGACTATTCCAGGATGCCTTAGTATGTGGCCTATAAGTCTGTCTCTTCTTTTAACTATATTTTTCCAAATGCTTCTTTCTTCATCTATTTGCCGCAATACCTCTTCATTTGTCACTTTATCCACCCGTCTGATTTTTAACATTCTCCTATAGCACCGCGTTTCATAAGGTTCTAAACTTTTCTTCTCAGATACTTCGATCGTCCAAGTTTCACTTCCATATAAAGCGACACTCCAAACATACACTTTCAAAAATCTTTTCCTGAGATTTAAATTAATTTTTGATGTAAACAAATTATATTTCTTACTGAAGGCTCGTTTAGCTTGTGCTATTTGGCATTTTATATCGCTCCTGCTTCGTCTATCTTTAGTAATTCTACTTCCCAAATAACAAAATTCTTCTACCTCCATAATCCTTTCTCCTCCTATTTTCACATTCAGTGGTCCATCTTCGTTATTTCTACTACATTTCATTACTTTTGTTTTATGCTTCTTTATTTTCTAGCGTAGGACTTCATCCGTGCTGTTCATCGTTTCTTCTAAATCCTTTGAATTTTCAGCTAGAATTACTATATAATCAGCAAATCGTAGGATCTGTATATTTTCATCTTGTACTGTTACTCCACATCTAAAGTGTTCTTTATTATCATTAAAACTGCTAGTTCTATGTAAATATTAAAAAGGAACGGGGATAGGGAACATCCTTGTCGGACTTCCTTTCTTATTACGGCTTCTTTCTTGTGTTCTTCGATTATTACTGTTGCTGTTTGGCTCCTGTAAATGTTAGCAATCGTTCTTCTATCTTTGTATTTGAAGTCTAATTTTTCTAAAATGCTGAACATTTTACTTCAGTCTACGTTATCGAATGCCTTTTCTAGGTCCACAGATGCCAAGTATGTTGGTTTGTTTTTCTTTAATTCTTTCTTCTACTATTAATCTGAGGCATAAAATTGCTTCCCTTGTCCCTATACTTTGCTGAAACCAAATCGGTCTTCTAACACTTCTTCCACTCTTCTCTCAATTCTTTTGTACAGAATTCTAGTTAAGATTTTTGATTCACGGCTAGTTAAGCTAATTTTTCTGTATTCTTCACATTTATCTGCTCCTGCTTTCTTTGGTATCATGACTGTAACACTTTGTTTGAAGTCTGACGGAACTTCCCTTTTTCGGAAATATTACACACCAGTTTGTATCTATCAATCGCTTCCTCACCTGCACTGCGCAGTAATTCTACAGGTATTCCGTCTATTCCAGGGGCCTTTCTGCCATTTAAATCTTTTAATGCTCTCTTAAATTCAGATCTCAGTATTGTTTCTCCCATTTCATCCTCCTCAACTTCCTTTTCTTTCTCTATAACACCATTTTCTAATTCATTTCCTCCGTATAACTCTTCAATATATTCCACCCATCTATCGACTTTACCTTTACCTTTTGTTTAATTAAACAAACATTAACTTTTAATCGTAACAGGTAAGCATAAATATTTCTGAGAAATAATGAAAGAACAAGAAGCCTTATGTGAAATGAGATGATTTATATGGGTGAAACTGATAATTTAATCACCTGAATCAATCCTGCAGATGGATCAAACTTTCCATCGGCGGTTGATGCCTCAACATTTTTAATGTGAGCATCCATCAATGCTGCTGGTACCTCATCCTATGATAAACACAAACAAAATAATAAGTTATACAACAAAAGAAAGTAAGTATCACACTCTTAATATAAAAATAATGTAAAACCATTTCAATTGATACAAACTAATAACACTGTGTCAGAGAAGTTTCTGCAAGAATAATACAGAAGATAAAGAATGTAAACCACCAAATAAATTTAGAAAGAAAAATCTAAAAACAAAAAGTAATAACAGAAAGAACTTCTAGAATACGTAGAAAGTTCAGGTTCAGACACTACATGTTCTAAACCGTTACACTTAAGTGAAAAATGAGATGGATTGGCTGTTGTTAAGACAAGTTCTAGTGTGTGTATGATTAAAAATCAAACAGCAAGTGACATTAAAAATGTCTGCAATAATAGCTGATCATACAAGCAAGTGCTTCATAAGCATACTCCAGTTTGCAACAAAAGTGTTACAGCGATCTATTCTACGGTCAAATATGAACAACTGTTTGGTGAGTTCACTGTGAACAGGAGACAACAATATATGATTACCGATCAATATATAATATATAATATGATTACCGATATAATATATATATTACCGATATATTATATGATTACCGATCGATAAAATTATAAGCAGTTTCTTTCACAAACAGTAGAAGAAAACTATTCTTATATGACAATATCTGCTTTTATATTACTCTATGCATAATTAATAGAACACAAAATGTAGTTACTTAATTTTGAATTGCACCTGAAAAAAAATCAAGACATTTTGTATATGCTGTAAATAAGTGTAAACAATTAACTTAGGTCTGGAATTAATTTTCTGGAATATTTCTAAGTTTCTCATTCACAATATAAGTAATATAAAAACCATCACAAAATTTCAAAAAATCTTCTATCCTTTAGAAGCATTTATTAAATTTTGGTCTCTTTAGTTTTGTAGTAATTACAGGGATCTAAAATTAGGGAATAAGCAGGATGACCCCAAGTACTTGAAAACCAGAAACTTATGAGTCACCACGCCTTGCCTCATTAATGTAGCAATTCAGGTTTTTCCTCCAAACAGAATTATTTTATAATACTTTCATCAACCTCATTAATTACACATTTAATCATCATCAGATTGTACTGAACTTCACAACACTGTTCACATCTGAATCCTTAGCTCCTCACTTCTGTTGTCATTCATATCTTCTCTCACCCATCTTTATATGTTTTATGCTGCCCAAAGATAGTTGGCTCTCTCTCTCTGCCCCTCCACTAGAATTACAACTAAAAAAAAATTGAACACTGATTTTCTAAAGTTAGGGTAAATAATAATAACCAAATACTACGATTCAGCTAATAATTTTATCACAGATTCAAAAAAAAAAATCAGGAAATATATGCTCTAAGAAGAAAATTACCACCACTGTTTTAAATAAAACAAGTCATAAGTAAATATTAAAAAATTGTAATAATGAGCTTTTAAAAGTCCTAGATGTTTTTCTTTTTTTAACCTTATCACATCAAAGTTGTTTCTATAACTTTTTAATTTTCTGTTTATATTTTACTTAAGAATAACTAGATTGTTGCATGCAGTCATACAAGTTACGCATAGTTAACAACAATAAAATGTTAACAGCTCAAAAAAACTCTTTATGAAAATCATAAAGTTATAACAAAAATACCAGTAAATGTCTGCCATCTAAAAAAAGCGGTGGATAATTTACTACACGCAAAACATTGTTACAATTTAAAGACTGGAAAACATTTGTAGTTAAAAAATTCTTAATTTCAATGCGCGTTAGATTTATTAGATAAATTACTGATATTTAAACCGTTACCTTTATTTTGGCAAACTCTTCCATAGCTGCTTTAGCAGCTGATGCAGCTACTCTGGGATCGACGACCGAAGCCAAAAATGCAACTGTGGACATAATGGGATTGCCAGCCTTGCTGAACGGTATCGGTTGATAAGCCAAAGGTCCTAGTGCTCCACCACCTAAAAATATTTAAATTAATAGAATTCTCCATTATAGTATTACTTACAACATCTGTCACAACTTAACTGAGGTGACACTGATATGCACAAATATCAGTTTTACTTTACGACAACCGTTTTAATCGGTTCAATGACAAGGGTTCAATCCAATCTCATGTAACAATGTTCCCTAAAGAAGCCATTAAGTTCATTATTTTTAATACTTCTATAGAAAAGAAAGAGATGGTGAGAATAAGTTTCTGTTCTAATTAACAGTAAACCTTTACCAGTAAAAGACGGCAGATGGACAAAAAGTTGAAATCTATAAAATTTTAAATAAAATGTAGATCTAATGTCCTAATTCTATAACCAGGTATGTCAATAACAGCCAGATGAAAAATAAACATTTTTTGTTTAAGATGATCTCCCGTGGATATGAGGCTAGAGCAAATGTAAAAGTACAAATGATTTAAAGCATTTCATTTCATTCCATGCAGTTTGGATTAACCACGGGGTCCAATTAATACCATCCCACGCTTAATTCTTAATTAAATTTAATGCTGTAACCGCTGCAATCTTCCCCTCCCCCAAGATTTATCACCAACATAAATACAAAACCGTTTAAAAGGTAATGTAATTATAGTTATTTATCAGAGCAACAAACATAAGTAAATATAAATAAAGTGATGCGCCTTGCTAATTCCAGGACCAAAGGTGAAATTTGGTTCAAAGAACCAAAGCTAAGAGAATAGCTGTAGCTTATGTTCCTTTACTTCCAGACTAGTATGTGTCTGGTATGCTATTAGAGCCTGACTGACTGGTAGCCAGAAAACAATATCAAAGAGCTATTGATATAAAAAATAATACAACTCATTTGGTCAGGAGTCAAACTCTAACTCCATAAAGAGAACTGTTACCATTTGTGCCACTTCAACGTGCAATATGAATAGGTAAATTTTTAGATACAACTAAAGACAAAAAATTATGTTACAAAATTTTCTTAAAATTGCTTATGATGGAGCTTCCTCTAGTAAAACACACCAAAGCAAAATACTCCCCTGCTCAGATCTGTGGGTGAGAAACACTAGGAAGTAAAAATCACAAAATTCTTCAACAAGAACATGGAGTAAGAAATAAAATAAAAATGGTAAATTATAATAACTTAAAATTAGAGATGAACATATTAAGATACAACACAAAATAGTAAGAATGGAAAAAAGCAAAATTTAGGTCAGCAAGTAATAGAATAACACAAAATTAAATGAAATGCAAGCAAATAAGAAAATACGGCAAGAAATTTACTTATTACTAGCAACATAAACAAGTTAAAAAGATATGTTCAAAACCAAGCCTAAAGCCTTATAGATGCCAACTCCTTCAACAGAAGAAAATGCATAAAAGAACATCAAGCAATACAAAATCTAATGTAAATATGTAAAAGTGGATAATAATTTGGTAGTAATGAGAGACTGTATGCTAAGATAGGGCAAGAAGAACAAATGAAAAACTGAATGAAAGAACTAGGTTTTTAGAATTTTTCACGAAGTATAACCTATGGTATTTGAATCCAACTGAGAGATACAGGCAGAAATATTGAAATCAAATTATGAAGAGCAAAACATATTCAGCCGTAGTCGCAGTCTGATTAAAATTTAGTAACGAAGTGCAAGCTGAAGTTTAAAAAATTAAAAAGAAATTTGAGAACAAAGAGATGGGACCCTGACAGATTAAATGAGAAAGAGGTGAATTTAAAATTTGAAAAAATTATAGGTTCAGGGCTATAAGTTACAAGAAGAAAAATTCAGCTAAAAACTAAGGATGATGAGAAGTATGATAAAACTCATCGATAAATGCAGAAAGGGTAAAACACAAAATATAAAGGCAGAAAATTGTTACCAGGTCAACAGAAGGAGTAAAGTATCCAAGGAAAACTGACAAAGAGGTATTGTAATGAGGATGTACCGGTAAGTTAGATGTGTAGTATATTAAGAGCAAAAGTTTTGGGAAAAATAAGATAAAAATTATGGTAATGAAGCCAAAATGTTGATGTAATAAATGAAAACCAGTTTGTTTCAGAACAAGATAATATGGGAGACCATTCTAACTCTCAGATTAATTTTAGAAGCCTGGTTTATAAACCTACCAAGACGGCATTTGTAAATCTACAGAAAGCATTTCTGTGTGAAGTGTGAAGTGTGAAATAGAATAAAATTTTAACGAAATTAACACTTTAATACAAAAAGAAAAGAATTATTTACAACCTTGGCAAGAATCAGGTAGCAGTTGTAGATCAGATATGCAATACAAAATGAAAATAAATAAACAGAAAGGACCAAGACAAGAATTCTCCATCGCTTATCAGATAGTACACAGAAAATCTGGTATAGGAACTGAAGGAATAATATGAGAACAAGAGTAATTATCTAAGGGGAAAAAGAAAAGATGTTTAAAATTCACTGATGGCACTGCTCTTTTTGACAGAAGCAAACAAGAATTAGAAAAAAAAAGTGATTTATTGCTTAGGAGGAAATTCAGTTTAAATAAGAGTTTTATGAAGGTAACATGAGACAAAGTTAGATAATGAAGAGTTAAGACAGAGGAATACGTAGCAACAGAATTTAGGGAACATACTTGCACAGAGTAAAATAATTTATGATAAACAGTAGTAAAAATATAAAAGAAAGAATACAGAGGCATCTGAAATGTGGCATTGTAGGAAGTTGTTAAAAAGAACACAAGTTGATAAAATTCAAAACTAAGAGATCTTAAAGATCAGAGGAGAGAAATTTGTGACAGATTCTTAAGCGATATAAAAGATCAGTGGACTATTTATTAAGACATATAACTTTAGTTAATTTGATGGCTGAAGGACATGTATTAGGTAAAAACTGTAAGTGGAAAAAAGTGTTATGTATGAGGGTTATTCAAAATTAAAGAAACACTATTTATTCAATTACAGAAACTAGTTCTGCTTTTAAACATAATTCCTGGCTACATTTAGCCCTATTGAAACTTATTCCAGTAGTAAAGAATTGTTACCTTGGTGTCTGAGCCATTCTTATGGCAAATTCTTGGTCTGCTCATTGATGCTTAACTTGGCCCCGTAAAATCTTTTATGGAAGGCCAAATAAAGAAACTTTGATGCTGCAAGATCGGGACTGTAAGATGGATGTAATAAAACCTCCTGACCAAGGTTTTGAATTGTTTTTCAAATTTTTGTAATGGTATGGAGGCAAAATATTATTAATCATTGATAATATTATTTTTAATACTTCTATAGAGAAGAGAGAAAAATTACACCTGTTAAGAGAAAACAGGATTCAGAACTTTAGATAGTTTTAGTTTACTATATTAAATAGTTTTTCTGCTTTTGCCATTCATCACTTTAATAACAGAATAGAATATAGTACAGATATAATCAGGTTGAAATTAAAGAATGGAATTAAGAATAGCATCAAAACTGTCAAATAACTGTCTGCAATTTTTTTTTTCAAATACAATATTGAAAAAATAGAATAACTCTAGATGAAATTAATATACAACATATAAAAAGAATGAAAAGCGGTACTGACCTGCCTCATGATCTTCCAGGTACGGATCTTCAATAGGCAACCGTAAGAAGTGTAATATACATTCATCTTGTGTACGACTACCAACATGTTCACAAACCTTGTTCCAGTCATCTTTATACAACTCAAGACCCTCCAACAAAAGGAGAGTCTCTTGTTCAGTCCAATCACGTGTCATACTAGCAGCTGTCTTATTACGTAATGCAGCTGGTTTTCTACTGTACCTATTTAATAAAACAGAAATGAATATTAGAGAAAAAATACAAGACATACTCAATTATGGGCATAAATGCAACACACATTTGAAATGAGTAATGAAACAATAAAACTGAATGATGTAGTAATTTATCAGAATAACATTAAAATCCACACTTTATAATTTTATTCGTACATTTGTAAAAACAACTTTTAAAATAAACTTTAATTTTAAGGAAGCCTTATACATCAAAATAATAAAAAATTCTGGTTTTTATCCAAAATTGAAACTACCAATGAATTTCCAATTAGACAATGAACTCTGAAACAAATGAAAGAACTTTCTGTCATACTTTTCAATGAATTATACCTCACATGATGAGGCTATGTAGTATTTGAGGTGATCGTATAAAAGACAATTTCAGTACTTTTTCTTACATAATAGACTTCACTTCCAATCAGATCAGAACAAATCCATGCTAATGAATATAGTTATTTAATACAGTTAATAAATAATAATGCAGCTATTTCTACGCATTAACTGTAAGATGAGAATTATCTTTTGTGTTTTACAGTATGGTAACCGCAAACATGTAAATGTAAAATATTATGTAAAATGCTAATTATGGAAAAAACTAACATGTAGAGAACCAGAGACTAACTTTTGGTAACATATTTTCAATGCAACTGCCAGATAACTAAAATACCTAACTGTCAAATACTGCAAAATCAGCATCTTTCCATTTGCCTTCACACATATTTGTAAACAGAATTTCCTTTGTTTCAATGGCTAAACTTACTATCTTAAAGGAAAAATGAATTTTCATTGGAATTTCTTCATGATTCTCACACGCATATGCATGCACACACACAATATTGTAGTTCAGAGCCGAACAGAAAGTCAATACAATAATAAAAAACATTTACAGGTTGACAGAATCTTGGGGATATAAGTTATCACCTATAAAAACTGAAATATATTTCTGTTTCCCAAAAGAAAATTAATTTAAGATAAAGTAAATGCTGAAAATTAGCTTTAGTTTAGTACTAGCAAGAAAAGCAAGTACTGAACTACAATCACTTAGATTTTACATCTGCAAGATCTAAGTGATGGTAGTTCAGTACTACTAATATCTGATTTGACTGGAAAAATATTGAAAGTGTGTAAAATGTTTAAAGGTGGTCGTCATGTGTTAAAATTAATTTTAACACATGACCACCTTTATATATTTTACACACTTTACATAATTCTACTCATGACAAAGTTTTAGTTAATAAAAAAGAAAAAAATTAAGTTCGTGAAGACGGAATTCATTTCCGAAAGCACTAGGACGCATTAAAAGATTTTTGTATGTGGGTTTTATATTTTAATTATTTATGATATAATTAATATATTGATGTGGGGAGAAAAGGAACAGTAATGATTCCAACAAAGGTTTTCATACCGAAAGCAAAGACCACCAAATCTGCATATTTACATATATTTTAATAATAATCAGCAGAAAATTACTACACTAGCCAAATTGGTGGCAGAGCATTGCAGAAAAGCAGTAAAAAAATTTCCTATAAAGCCAACAAAAAACTTTAGTTTTCTTGTTTAAAATGAGATTATTTATTTTAAAATGAATTGATCACATTACTAGTAAAAGACGCACATCATATTTTGTATATGGGCATCCAATATCAAAAGAAGTTAATAACCCAATGACCCCCTGCCAGTACATCAAGCAGCCCAAATGATTTATTTATTCATGAAGAAAGTAGTAACTGAATCGTGATTAATAATTTACTTAATATGATTTGCTGAAGAGTAATCACATAATCAACAACCAAAGTGCTGAAATGTTTCCTCCGCTTAACTGTATCTCATACAATTAGAAGATTCAGAGAGGTGAAATTACCTCTTTCTGCCGTTATAACCAAAAATATTACAATGGATGGGGATTCACTGAAAAAATCTCTCATTCCTTTAACTGCAACACTGGATTGGAATAGTCAATATACAAAAATAATCAGTTTGCTTCCGATTAAGCAAACACTAAACAAAAGTCTACAATTACTAGGCACATAGTTCTTATTCTCAACTGAGTGTATACAGTAAAAGAGAGCTGCAATTGGGGTTTAAATTTCAAATCTCAATGAAACTGAGATTTACAAAACAATATACCACTACTGTTTTATAAAAAGTATTATTTTTTCATAATATAAATGAAAATAATTTACAGCAAACATTCTGAATCTTTGTAATCAGTATTAATTAACTTTAATTATATTTAGGTAAGATAATGGTAAGAGTCTTACCTTCAAAATTTGAAATAATCATTTCAATTGGAAAGAATAAAAATTAAAAGGCAAAACTCTTTCAGTAAGTGAACACTTCTAACATTTAAAATTTTCTAGTCTTCACTTAATTTGTCACGAATAAAGAGTTAAGGAAACACTACAAATTTTGAGTAAACACTCAATTTTTAAGGTAGGATATTCGCTTGCTCAAACTATTTATGTATTTAAGTTTTACAAAAACTGAAAAAATAAAAATCCATCCAAATATAAAGAGCCGTTAAGGTTTGAATCTGAGTGTTGATTTTTTTATACAATTTTTTGCCAGACACTGAAGAAATTATTATGTGCTGCACTAAGCTGAAGGGACAAGATGGAAGTGTTTCTACATCCCCCTGATTATTAAAATGGAGAGGTAGAAGGATCTGGTCTACAATTTGTAAAACATTTGATTCTAGTTTCGGTTCACATTCTGCAGAAGGCAGAAGAGTGGATAAAATTCCTCTCAATGCTGAATGAACTGAATGAAGCACAAGCTAACAGGGAAGCTCGTTTCTGAATACCTAATCATCGGTGCTCTTGACTGTACACACGTAATAATAACGAGACCAGACAGTATCTTTGCCGATGAGTACCATAAATTGGAAGAGTTGTGCTAGTACTAACATACAAACAACATGTGATGCAAATGAAAAGTTCACTAGCATAGATGTGCAGCAGCTATGAGTGTACATGATGCCAAATTTTGGGACGAAGTGCAATAAGAAGAAAAATGTCAATGTTTAACAGCAGTGGTTCTGCTTGGTTATGGTATATCTCCATGGCTCTTTACACCCTTTCTATTACCGATTAATGGACATCACAGATGATTCAATTTTTTACACTCGTTTGTTTTTTCTATAATGACAAGGGTCATTATAGAAAGGGCATTAGATCAATAAAAAATATTTGCCTAATGTTGCCAAATATTTAAATGACAATTTGGAAATATCAGCAGACGAAAATGTGGATGAATATAAATCATACCGTGGATCCCAGGAAGATTTTATTTGATGAAGATGAGATAAAAACAATAGGAGAATAAAAATGTCTTCACATTTTAAGACTATTGAATTTGTAATATCCCTTCCCTTTTTATTTCTTAGTAAGTACAATAAAAAAAACTACAAACTAAAAGTAAAACATTAAAAAATTAAACAGAATTAAAAATAGCACAAGTATGGGCAAGTAGCAAAGTGACACAGCAAGCGTTAAGTTTTGCCGAGCCAACCAAGCCGCTCGACAAGCGGCTTGTCAAGCTGAAGTGACAAGTTCAATCAAAAAATCAACCATTTTTCTTAAGATTTTGTTTGTGCTTCATGGGGAGTGGGGCTAGTTTTACGCATGTGCAGAAGGTCACCTTGATAAGGATCCCATCCACAACGCTCAACAGGCGTGCCATTTAGGCAGCCAGTTTATTAGAAGTGTAACATTTTTAAGAAGGAATATTGGGTTTAGTAAACATAATTCATACATTTATTTATCAAAACTCAAGTACGCTTGTAATTATAGGAAGATGTTAGGATCTGTGATAGGTCATTTCGTTCAATTCTTTTTCCTTGAATTTCTCTTTCAGTATTTTCATTAAAAATTCTTCTTTTTCCATTTGCAATTTAATCAATTTTCACCGTTCAGCAAAAATTTGGTGTAGCTCTATTAACACTAGCCACTGCAGTTCTGGTGTAGATAATTCTGAAATTCTGATGTTTCTTCTGTTTCGTCTTTGCTTTCAAAACGACATTTTCTTCTTTTTATTTTCAATTCCTCCAGCATT